>NC_092129.1:5831113-7237113 GCF_043159975.1 Macaca nemestrina | reverse complement strand
GTGGTCCTGTCCACATGACTTTATGTTAATATTTATATGTTGAGGATTCCAAAGTTGTGTGTTCGATTCTTGACATCTCCCTTTGATTGTCTCACAGACAACTCATGCTTTATAAAGAGTCACTTTCTGGAGAAGCTTGCCCAAACCACTAAATTCCTTCCCTTCTGCATATCCATTGTGTTCCTTTGTTAACACTTATCAGAATGTGTGCTAATGTATTAATTGGGCTATATTTTTATTTTTGTCTGCCTGCTTCTTTTGGTCTGTCTCCACTACAACACCAAAAGTGTTGCAAGTGGCCAGGGATCATCTTTTTGGTTAAAACTGATGTACACCCAGCGCTTAGCAGATTGTATAATACACATTGCATATCACACATTCAGTAAATATTTGTATGTCCTATGGATTTCAGCAATGAGAGGCTTTCCATTTAGCAACCCTTTTATGTGTCCTAGATTGCTAGTAAAAGTGTTGAAGTTTAGGATATGACTGTTTCCCATTGCAGAGAGCTTTCCCATGTGGTCACTACAGATGAATGCAGGGAAAATAATTCGAAAAGAATCAGTATCAAAACAAGTAAATTACATGCAATGACAGCTTCCATTCTTCCTTTAGCAGCACTTGTGAGGAAGCCTTTGGTCCGTATCACATGTGGAATGATAAACAGTGTCAGCTAGGGAGGGTCACAGGGTGGGAGGGCAGTGGCTCTGGGCAATTCCTGGCTACCCTGGTGCTGACTTTACCTGTTTTCTCCCATTTCAGAAAGTTTCTCAGCATGTATGTGAGATAATTTTAAAATCTGAATATGCTCTAATGTATAGGAAAATGCATCAATTATTCCCAAATATTTGTCTTTATAAGTTAATTACTTGTTATGAGTTGGAGGCACATCACGGTGGATCCAGACACACTGATATTCTGCGTCAGAGGAGAATTTTTTGTAAATACCCAGAAAAATTATATCTTTACTTCTCAATAGTAATTTCTAAAAAATATAGAAATACTTAAATGCAGCAATTGGTAGCAAGCTGATTACAGCTGTAAAGACTCCTTGTCTGGATGTAACCCCTGAGCTGATACTGTCACAATGTTTAGAAAAAATAACTTTTTCTTTTTTATTCTTCTATTTTTAGTCTTTTTTTTTTTTGTCTCTCTGTGAGGCTAAATTTCACTGAAACAGCCTCATTTTTCATCTCAGAAACTCTATTTTTAGGTAATTAACTAGTGAATGCAACATTTGATTGAATTTTCTTAGAAACTTTTTTCCTGACTTAGCTGGCCCCTGAGTAATAAGAGCTGGCAGGGCTCTCTCTCTCTGTCTCTGATTATATTAATTAACTCACTCTTACTCTGCAAATTTAATATAGAACAAGTATTTTATCTAAACTTAAAAAAATTACTAGAGGTTAAAATGTTACATAAGTTTAATAAAATAAGAATAACAAAATTTGTCTCCCTATTCCCTATCGAGAAAATTAATCTTATAACCATTCTCAGATACCGTTTCTATTATCATGGAAAGGATTGCTTCATCGATGCCATTTTCTCTTCTTAATGAAGGAAGCAGAGTAATAGATGATGTGCCCATAAACCAGTCGAGAGTACCCTTTGCTGCTCGGCACTTCTGCACACTGTACTATTTTTTAATGAAAAGAGACTTTCCATTTGAAGTAGGCCTCCTTATCCTTACAATCAGTCTCCTTCCATTTGAAACCTGCCACAGGGTTGACAGCTGCAATCAAATAGGCTAAGTGTTACTGCTGCCCTGAATACTCAGTGTCCTCCCCTTCTCTCCAGAGACCCCAGATGATGCATCCTCTGAGCTAGGTGCCCAGGAGAGCCTGAGGTGGCTCCTCAGCTCCAGCCTCCCTGAAGTCAGCCCTGACAATGAGCTCCACAGAACCTTGGTGGAGAGGAGGATGTAATTTGCATCTGTAGCGTACAGGGAATGTGTAAAAGAGCTCCCAACTCCAGCTTGTATAAGGGAAAATTAAAGAATAGACTGATATTTCTAGCAGAAATTCAGCATGTGAGCAAATTACCAGAAGTGGCGAAAAGAAATCTAAATTGAGAGAAAGGTGTAGGTAACCTTAAAAAAAGAAATTACATTTTAAGACTTTCAAGAAATACATTCTGAAGTAAGCTCATGTAACTGGTACTCTGCTGCATTTAAAACACTTTTGTTCCTGTTTCCAGGTGGGTAGTACTACAGATTTGCCTCTGCAACTAAAAAGCCATTCTTTATAGGTGAAAGCAGAGCACTTCAATGTGTTCTAATCATTTTAAGAATGTAATATTTATTGGCTTTGCTAGTCTGTAAGTAACTTGTTCAGAGAAAATGTTTTACACTTCCCTTTCGTGACTGCAGTCCTTGGCACAAGACCTAATTCATAGTTGGTGCTGAGGATATATATATAAGAGCTGTTTGTGACATATCAATTTCTTGATGGTCTCCAAATCCATTTTTCAGGGTCAGTGCATACTTTAAAAGGTAGGTAAGCCCCATGCCTATTCCTTACAAGTAGCCTGCCACTATCCTCTGATGGAGAGAGGAAAATCCTTCTCATATTTGCATGATTACAGGCAGGGGCTGACAGTGGATGGGGGAGTGGAAGAACTTGAATTTCTCCTAGCCATCTGTGTTTCTGATTTTCTGTGTCTATGGAATTTTCCTCTTTGCATTTCATCTCCTGTATATACTGACCATTTTTCATGAGTTGTCAGCAGCAGAACACCATTGCAGTGGCTGAAGTGCCAACAATGCCATTGTGAGAGGTGAGCTGGCTGGGGATGGGCTGGTATGCACTGCAGCTCAGCACAACCATGGCAAGTAATAATGGGCCCTGCATCCCAGATGTCTTTTTTTGCTTCATGCTTGAAGTAAGTTGCTCATTGCTCCTCACTACAGACCCAGCCACCCACCATGTGGCTAATTCCCATTTCTTCCTTTTTGGATCTCCTCCTGTTACTTCCCAAGACCTGTGAACTCCCAAATCTACCAGGTCCTGGCCACTTACTATGCAGAGCAGTTTCAATTTCTCTTCCTCTCAATCCCAGTGCATCCAGCTCATGGCCAATTCTGATATTTAACTAAACAAAAATAGTTCACTCCCTTAACCGGTTCCCTTGGGCAAGTTCTTAAGCATATTATTTGTATCCTTTGCATTTTATTAACTATAAGATATAGAGAAAGACTATAAGAACTATATTATTGATTATAAAAAATGCAAATTTATTCAAAGAAATATAGAAAATAAAGAGAAGAATGAATAGAAAGATAAAGATGCCAGTATCCCATCACCTACGACTAATCCATTTTAATAGTTTGTCAGGTTCTATAGCTGAATGTTTTTGTCCCCCTAAAACTCATATGTTGGAACCTGATACTCCATGCAATAGTATTAAGAGATGGGGCGTTTGGTAATTAGGTAATGAGGGCTCTGCCCTCACAAATGGAATTAGCATTCCTTACAAAAACTTGAGGGAATCTGCTTGTTCCTTCCTCTTCCTTTCATTAGATGACACAGCCTTCATACCCCTCTTCTCTACCATTCATGTGAGGATGCAGAAGCAAGGTGCTGGTGAGGAAGAGGCCCTCACCAGACACCAAATCAGCTAGTGCCTTAATCTTGAACTCACTAGCCTCCAGAACAGTGAGCAATAAATTTCTGTTGTTTATAAATTATACAGTCTAAGGTATTTTGTTACAGCAGCAGGAACAGACTCTGATAGAAATTGGTACCAAGAGTGGGGTGCTGCTGTAATATGTTCCTAAAAATGTGGAAGTGGCTTTAGAGTTGGGTAATAGGTAGATACTGGAAGAGTTTTGAAGTGCATGCTGGGACAAGCCCATACTGTTGTGAAGAAACTGTAAAGGGTGATTCTAGTGGGAGCTCAGAAGAAGATGAGGGTGTAGAACAAGCTTGTTGAATGCACGGCCTGCTGGCCACATGTGGCCCAGGATGGCTTTGAATGTGGTCCAAGATAAATTTGTAAACTTTCTTAAAACATTATGAGATTTTTTTGGAATTTATTTTTAGCTAATCAGCTATCGTTAGTGTTAGTGTATTTTATGCGTGGCCCAAGAGAATTCTTTTTCTTCCAAGGTGGCCTAGGGAAGCCAAAAGATTGGACTCCCTGGTGTAAAGACAGGTTCAGTCTTCTTAGGGATTACCAAAGTGGTCCTGATCAGGATGTTGGTAAAGATATGGATGGTAAAGGCCATTCTGATGAGATAAATAAGAAACATGTTATAGGAAACTGGAAGGAAGGTCCTCTTTATACAGTGGCAAAATACTTGGCTTAATTGTGTTTGTGTTCTAGTGTTTTGTGGAAGGAGGAACTGATGAGCATGAAATCAGTTATTTGGTGGACGAAATATTTAGGCAGAATGTTGACAGTGCAGTATAGCTTCTCTTGATGCTGATGGTAAAATGTGAGAAGACAGAAATAAAGGTGAAATTTATAATCATAAGATTACTCTTTAAATCTTAATTTAAACATTAAAAAAATTCTTAGCCTGGCCATGTAATAAAGGATGAAAAAGTGTGTTTGGTGGAGAACACCAAAGGTGTGGCCAAGCAATTATTTGACAAGGAGATTAGAATGAATCATTGGAAGCCAGGTGTTATTCATCAATAAATTGGGGAAGAATGACCCCAAAGGCATTTTGGAGATTATCAGCACTACTATTTCCATCACAGGCCCAGAGGGTCAAGGTCTAGGGAACAGGGCAATGTCAAAAGGGAACCTTCAGCCCTGGAGACCTCACCCAAGCCTCTGCTTGTGGAATTCCAGGGCAGCACTTCTCTCTTGCCCTACATGTGGCTGCCATGAGCCCAGGTGCAGCACGGTGTGCAGTGGCAGCCCTTCGAGAGAGCATAGGTGATAAACCTTGGCAGTGGCTGCAAGATGCCTTCTCCACTGGTGTGTAGAGTGCACAGCTGTGGGGGCGCAGCTGCCTCCACTTAAATTTCAAAGGATATCCCGCAGAGCCTCAGGGCCCAGGCGGAGAAAGACCACAGCACCTGGACTACTACAGAGATTCCCTGCTAGGATATTTCCCACTGGAGGCCTGGGGCAAGACCACTGCAGAGAGTTCACTCTAGGACAGTGCTCAGTGGAGCCATGGGGTGTGACTTCCTACCGCCTTGGGGGCCTAACCCCTTCTGCAATAAGTCCTAAAGGAGGCACATCATTAAAGAAAGTTATTCTCAAGCTTTAAGATTTAATGTTGTTCGCTATATTAGATTTGGGAATTACTTAGGGTTAGTTATCCCTTTCTTGCTTCCTACTTTTTCCCTTTGGAATGAAAATATTTATTCTATGCCTGCCCCACCATTTTGGAAGTACATAATGTACTTGCTTTCACAGATGCACAGTTGAGGGAGGATTTGCCTCAGAGTGCATTATATCATGAATTTCACCCATATCTGATTTAGATGAGATTTTGAACTTTAAACTTGTGGTTGGTGCTGGAACAGGTTAAGACTTTTGGGGCTAATGGGATAAAATGAATGTATTTTGCATGTGAGAAGAACATGAATTTTGGGGGTCCAGAGAGAGAATGCTATGGTCTGAAAGTTGGTGTTCCCTGGAAATTCATATGTTGTAACCTAATACTCAATGCCATAGTATTAAAAAATGGGACATTTGGGAAGTGATTAGGTCATGAGGGCTCTGCACAGCTTTATAACCACCTTACAAATACCTTAGTAGCTTACAAAAGGCTTGAGGGAGCCTACTTGCCCCGTCTTCATTTCTGCCATGCAAGGGACACACCAAGAAGGCAGCACCTATGAGGAGCTGGCCTTCACCAGATACCACATCTGCTGGCAGCTCGATTTTGGAATTTCCAGCCTCCAGAACTCTAAGCAACACATTTATATTGTTTATAAATAATACAGTTTAAGGTATTTTGTTATAGCAGTAGGCATAGACTCAGACAGTAGATTATCTTCCAATCTTATAAATCATTTGTAAAGTGCATGTATAATTCTTTTATAAAGTATGGCTTATAATGAGTACAGTAAGTCCTCATTTAATGTTGACTATAGGTTCTTAGAAACGGTGACTTTAAGTGAAAGATGTACAGCAGGTCCGCAAATAACATTGTTTCCTTCAACATTGTTTTATTCTAACAACCATGAGAAAAAAAATTGGTTTTGTTGTACATCAGTTTGTGTAAAGTCCCAGTTTCCAAGAACCTTTGAGCAAGGTTCAATGAGAACTTAATCGTGTACAGTTTTATTTGAATTACCTTTTATATTATGTTGAGCATTTATCTATGTAATTATGTGTTCAATGTTAAAAATCTCAACTTGTTAACATTTTATTATATAGGAACAATGCAATTTTTAACTGTTCTTTTATTATTTGATTCAACTTTCCCAGTTCCCCAAATTTTACTATTATACTAATGCTGTCGTCAATACTTTTAATTATTTTTTTTCTTTCAATATATTCTTCAACCTGCAAGGAAGTTGCATTAGTTAGGGTATTGATTAAATTTATGTAAAAAATGCACACAATACAAGTGACTTAAATGAATTAAACATTCATTTCTGTCTCAGATAATAGGGCAGTCTCAGGGAGACTAAGGGAGGTGAGATAATCCAAGTTTTCCTTCTCAATGTCCGTGTTGGCTGCTTTATTTGTCATCAAGCTACAGGGAAAGAGAGAATGAAGGACACAGATCTTTCTTTTCAAGGAGTTTGTTCCTTAAATTTCTTATGCCATTTCCATTCCCAGCCAACTGACCAGCATTTAGTTTTATGGTCTCATGCAGTCATAGGAATACAGTTTCTGGATGGGTGGCCACAGTTTAAACTGGGATGCTAGTGGTTTTTGGGCAAGTGAAGGACAGAATAGAACCTGGGGAGCAAGTAGCATACCCTAATGTCACAGGGTTGTTGGATCAAAGTATTGGATAATTTCTCTAATTCTTGAAACGTATTTCCAAATTATACTCTAAGAGTGTTAATTTTATGTGTCAACTTGACTGGGCTAAGGAATGCACAGATGTCTTGTAAAACATTATTTCTGTGTGATTCTGTGGGGGTTTTTCTGGAAGAGATGAGCATTTGAATGAGGAGGCTGAGTAAAGAAGATTCGCCCTCACCAGTGTGGGTGGAAAGCATCCAATCCATTGAGGGCCCAAATAGAATAAAAAAGCAGAGGGAGGAGGGGCAACTTCTTTCTCCCTGAGCTTCTGCTCCTCTGCTTCTGGGTTCAGACACTGAAGCTCCTACTAGCAATATCAGAATCACAGACTTAAACCACAGGTACCCCTCAGTTCTTAGGCCTTTGGCCTCAGACTGAATTACATCACCGGCTTTACTGGGTCTCCAGCTTGCAGACAACATGTTATAGTACCACTTGGCCTCCAAAATCATATAAATATATGATCATGTGAGTCAGTTTTTATAACATAGGTCTCACTGTCTGTTTCTCTAGAGACCCCCGACTAATACAACTCTGCAATATTTGCGTTTCTCTGGACCCTGACTGTTTTGTTTCAGATTTATTTTTATTAAGAAGATTAAACATATTTTCACATTTATTAGTTGATTTTATTTCTTCTTTAGCTCATATCACTTGCTCAACAATAAATATATATTTTTATATACATTTCTTTGAATATCTCTAATTTAATCTACTAGGTTTCTATTTCTTTTGGCTTACTGCCTTGTCTTGAACCAGCTATCCCACTGCACTTTATTTTCTTTCTCCTATGACGCTTAGTATTGCCTTTATTTTAATAATTGACCTAGCTGTCTCCCTTTTCTATTTATACACCAGCAGAGGACAAGTCATAGTAGTCAGAGTTTAAAAAATGATCTTTTTAAACTTCATAGCACTATATTACATGGCAAGTTTGATTTTTAAAATTATTTAATTTACAGATGCTTAAATCATCGCAGGTTGTTTACTATTGAGAAAATTACAACATTTCCTTACACTATGCTAATATCATCTTCGCATGTGGGAAGAAGTGAGTGAATTGCTCAGTCACAAGAGATTAAAATGTTTTTTTCATGCATTTATTATTAAGAAATTATTTCATTGGATTCACTGGTTGAGGATTACCTGAATAATCATAATCCAAGTCCCCTAAATTTGAATTAGAGAAACACAAACAGTGGTCAATCTGCTTCCAATTAAATTTCTCAGTTGCTTTGTCATATGCTATTTTGTTTTCTTTCCTACTATATCTCCAGATAATGTAATAACACCTGGAAGAAAATTGGTATAAAATACATATGTGTTAAACTCGTTGTCTAATGAATGAATTATTGTGCATTTCTTTGAAAGGTCTCAATAATAAAAGAAGTTCATAAAAAAATCAGTTGGTCATTCTGATTAAGTGCTGCCCAAGGTGCATTGCGATGGGTCACATGATACAAGGAGACTTTAGATTCAAAACTATTTGGAAAACATCATAAATGTTCAATTTTTTGGAGCGCTGTAAATGGTGTTAGCATATTATAGACCCTAAAATGTCACGTAGTAAAATTATCTTTTTCATTAAAATTCTAAATGATTTTTTGCCATACATATATGTGTGTATATATATTTGCATATTTAGGCACACGTATGTGCACACGTGTGCACACATGTGTATGCATAAAAATCCACAAACATAATTTTTTGAAAATCATTTTAGAAAATATGTCCTAGGTATTTTCTGATTAAACATCAAGTAATGAATTTCTTGTTATGGAACACATATGGATATCTTTCCTGTGTCAATCACTAAATATGGACAGCTTCTGAATTACCATAGTTAGACTTAAGATTTTTGGGCTTCATGATGATGTAGAAGAGACATGTGTTTAGTAGAAATTGTATTTTGAGTACCCACACAACCATCCTGTTTTTCACTTCCAGTGAAGAATTCTGTAAATTACTCAAGTAATTTATTCAACACTTTATTATAAAGCAGGCTTTGTGTTAGATGATTTTGCCCACCTGCAGGCTAACATAAGTGGCACGAGCATGTTAATAAGGTAGGCTCGGCTAAGCTGTAATGTTCAGTGGGTTAAGTGTACTAAGCACACTTTTAACTTATAATACTTTCACCTTATGACTTTTTTTTTTTTGGAAACAAGGTCTTGCTCTGTCACCCAGGCTACAATACAGTGGCCCCATCTCAGCTCACTGTAGCCTCCACCTGCTGACCTCAAGTGATCGTTCCATCTCAGCCTCCTGAGTAGCTGGGACTATAGGCACACACCACCACACCTGGCTAATTTTTGTATTTTTTATAGAGACAGGGTTTCACCATGTCATCCAGGCTAATCTTGAACTCCTGAGGTCAAGCAATCTACTCATCCCAAACTGCTGAGATTACAGGCGTGAGCCACTGCACTCGGTCAATATGATGCGTTTATTGGGACATAGCCCAACTGTAATTTGGGGAGCATCTGTAGCCATATGAATGAACAAAATGTAGGGTCACCTCCATTATTGACAACCAAACACTTTCAGTCTATTCCCCTACAATGTAAGCCAACAAAAGTCACCATCTGTCTTATTCTAACAGGTAAACTTTTCTCTCCATTTCTATTGCTACCAAGCTAACCTAAGCTCTAAATGACTTCCACCCGATCTGCCCCAATCTACTCCTGATGGAACTCACAAATTTCAGTGCACTCTCCACATTCACACATTCAAATGAGTACTTTTTAAAAACTATATTTTGTGCACAATTTTAGTTCTGAAAGATTTATTATGACACCCTCCTGCTTTTGGATAGAACTCCAATCTTCCCAAGATGGTATCAAGAGTCATTCAAAACTAATTTTGATTTATCTTCCTATTTCTTTATCCATTGTGGTTCCCACATGCCTCATGCTTTTTGGAGCAAGATGTATTTATTATCCATAAGAATCAGATGAGTTGTTTCATAAAAATGCAGATTTCCAGATTGCCTCCCCTGATACCTGGAACCATTAAGGCTGAGCACAGTTTCTCCAAAACGGATCTATGTCTCCAAAGCGGATTGCATTTGCACAGATCCCAGAATGTGCCATAAGCTCTCTTATCTTCCTATCCTGCCATGAGCTCTCATATCCTCAAGCCTTGCTCAGAACTCGTACATCTACTTGTATCCCTCCCTATTGTTATACTGAACTTATACTGACACTTGCAATATTTCTTTCAGTGTGATACAGTTGATAATTTACTCTGCCGTTTTTCTGGTACTACACGTTTTTTCTCTCAGTAAACGTATTTGTTTCCTTTTTGAAGTATATTACATTGGAATCACTTATTCGGGATCCACAGTGCCAAACTAAACTTTCCAGTAGAAAACAGACATGCAATGGCTATTTACTAAATTACTAATAGCACGAACTATAAATATATTTTGTTCCTGATTAAAAAAAAAAAACCAAACATAATGAGGTATTTATGCATCTGTGCTTTAGTGTGGTGAAGAAAAATGACAGTTACAGATCAGCATTTATGTTATTTGTATATAATGTTGCTTAGATTTTCTGCCTCTCCAATTGTTTTCCATAAAATATTTTTCATAAAATCTTGTCTCTAAAGTGGAAAAAGTTGTAAAAGAGGACACAAAGAAAAAACCTAATTCAACATGATTCCATGTAACTATTTGTTTGAAAAATGTTTTTATTCTTCAGTCTTTGCTAACTTGCTTTTCTCATACAATTGATAAGAATAAAACATAATTGCTCTTCACCTGAAGAGCCCACATGCCACACAGATTTGCAAAGGCCATCTACTTATGTCACTAGAATCTAAGCGGCCTAAGTCTTTGTGTTCTGTCTGGTTTAGTCAACTGGATATGACCAGTTTCTGGCACAATGCCTTATGCATAGTAAATGCTCAGCAAATTAAAATCCTGTATTTTAGAGGAAAAGTGGAGCACACACAACCAAACCATGTATTATTTTAAGCATTTAACTCATTATTTCTCACAGCAATCCTATAATAAGAGCTATAGCTATCTTCTCCATTGTACAGTTCAGTAAATTGAGTCACTGAAAGGAAAGAAAAAATTTGTCTGAAGTCACACTTGGGAAGTATCAAGAAGTGGGAGTTTTACCTGGTCATTGATGCTAGTCTGTGTTCTGGGTCTCTGTTGCCTCCTGGTGCTAGCAGAAAATTATGGGAGATCCTCAAATTATACTTGGGCTGAAGTTATGACACAACCTCAAGTAACAGTTTACTTCTTGAGAGTATTGCTCTGTGAGTGCACATTTTCTTTGTGAGTTCATGGTTTCCCCAATGTATAAGTAGAAGTACACTTCTTATTCTGCCATATCCTAAACCCAGCCTTATTTCTGAGTCACTTCTGACCAACTTGGCATTATATCATGAGGATAAATCCACCTTTGGTGGAGTAATGTGAACTCATCTTTCATCTGAGAAACAAATCTGATGTGCCTGAGTAATTCTGGGAACCGCGTGTCTCCAGAAATGCCATCCCCTCTTCTAGCTACCTTTGGCTTTCTCTGGATATTTGTGTGGCTGAATTTCTTTCTTTTCTTTTTTTTTGAAATGGAATTTTGCTCTTGTTGCCCAGGCTGGAGTGCAATGGCTGATCTTGGCTCACTGCAACCTCTGCCTCCCGGATTCAAGCAATTCTCCTGCCTCAGCCTCCCAAGTAGCTGGGATTACATGCATGTACCACCATGCCTGCCAATTTTTTATTTTTAGTGGAGACAAGATTTCACCATGTTGGTCAGGCTGATCTTGAACTTCTGACCTCAGGTGATGCACCCGCCTCAGCCTCCCAAAGTGCTGGGATTACGGGCATGAGTCATCGCTCGTGGTTGTGTGAGTGAATTTCTGACTAGCACTGTTAGGACTCACCACAAAATAGGAGACCTGCTTTGTAGTGATGCACCTGAGCATGGCTCCAACACTCTGTGATTTCCCTTTATCTTTCACATAGGCACGAAGTGGAGTCTACTCCAGAGAGATAGATCACTCAAGATCACAATGCCATATTTCTTCTCCTTGGAGAGGCCTATTTAGTGAAAAGGATCAGGCATTTTGAGGAAGAAATTCTAAAACAAATCAAGAAGCACTTTCCAGGTCCAGTGGAAAGTCAAGTGGTACTGTTAACTAACTGCTTTGTGAGTCAGTACCCTGGTGAGTCCTGCAGTATTGTCTAGAGCCAGGTCTACCTGTTTCCAGCTTTCTCTTCTGCATCACTGTTCCTTATTATTTGTGATTCAACACACTAGAGGCATGCTGGAAACCCTTTGAGATAGGCAGGGCAGATAATATTAATTATTTAAAGAAAAATCATGCTCAGACAGGTTAAGGGACTATACAGATGGGAGACACTGACTTGAAACCAGTTCTGCTTTCTTACCATTCATTGCATTATGTAGAGGATAGGACTGAAGATAAAAAAAAGTATGCAGCAGTCCTCCACCCCCTTATCTACAGTTTTGTTTTGCAGTTTCAGTACCCATACTTAACCATGGTCCAAAAACATTACATGAAAAATGTAAGAAATAAAAACATTCATAAGTTTTAAATGGCACACCGTGCTGAGGAGCATGATGAAATTTCACTGTGTGTATTATTGTGTAGAAAAATCATAGTGTATCTAGGGTTTGGTACTATCTGCAGTTTCAGGCATACACTGGGGTCTTGGAATATATTACCCTCAAATAAGTGGGAGGGGGACTACTGTATCTCCAATGGTAAAAATTTGATACAATTAATTTATAATTAAATAAGATGGGAGTTGGGTCCATTCTTTCCTACATAATAAAATGTACTATCAGTGCTGTATAATATTACTTTATTTATTTATTTATTTTTGAGATGGAGTTTTGCTCTTGTTGCCCAGGCTGGAGTGCAATGGCATGATCTTGGCTCACTGCAACCTCTGCTTCTTGAGTTCAAGCGATTCTCCTACCTCAGCCTCCCAAGTAGCTGGGATTATAAGCATGTGCCACCACGCCTGGCTAATTTTTGTGTTTTTAGTAGAGACGGGGTTTCACCATGTTGGCCAGGCTGGTCTTGAACTCCTGACCTTACACGATTCACCTGCCTCACCCTCCCAAAGTGCTGGGATTACAGGCATGAACCACCACGCCTGGCCTATAATATTACTTTCTATGTTAATGTAAATATTATCTTCAATATAGTAGCTACTATTCACATATGACTAGTACAACTGAGAGACTGAATTTTTAAATTTAGTTAATCTTAACTAGTTTAAATTTAAATATTCAATTGTAACTAGTTTAAATTTAACTAGTTTAAATGACCACCATTTTGGACAGTATGGTTCTAGATTCTTATGGTTATGAAAATGTAGCTGATGAATACGAAAAACAAGAATCAATCTTAGGACTCAACAATACATTGAAGCAATTTATTTGAAGTAAAGGACTTTAAATTGCTATTTAAAAACAAACTCAGGCCCAAAGTATAAAAGTGTTGACACTTTCCAATAAAACCAGAAATGACTTCAGACCCAGACTCTATTGAAATTAACAGAAAAAGAGTTTGGAAAAAGAGGCAAAACAAAGATGAACTAGTATCAAGGTTTACCACAGAGCAGTTAACATATCCCTGGAAGGTATTAAAGGCAGCTATTTAAATTTCGTAACAAAATTAAAACCTAAAACCTTTCAGTATTTGTTTAATATGCATACAATTGAACACAGATGAATTTCAGCTCATTCCAAGTTACATAATTAGAAAATTCTAGTATCTTTGGACAGTTCTGTAACTAGTCAGGGAAACTACCCAAAGTTTTCAAAATCTAGGCAAATTGAAACACTTTTAATATTTATAATATGAATTTCACTATGGAAATCCCATAACTATTAGAAGATGCAGTATTTTCAGCATGAATTATTTATGTGACTTACACTTCCATACTGCTGCTGCTATGATTTATCTTAATTTTACTAAGTCATTCAGCACCATGCCTCATGATGTCCTTGTGTACCAAATGAAAAATACATACATACAGGTTGCTAAAAGAGCAGATTGAACAAATATATGCAAAAAGTGTAGATTGAAGGGTCATTTTTTACTTAGAGGAAAAACGCTTGTGTAAGCAGGGGATTCTGTTTTAATCCTTGAACTGCTTTCCATTTTTGTCAAAACTTGTAATATGATACATAAACTACACGAAGTTGGTAGGAAGCACTACCATGGATGCTAGAATATAATCCCGTACAGTACAGACAAAATTTAATAGGCTCTGAGTTTCAAAAAGTCATCATAAAATCTCTTTCCATTGAAGATGTCCTGGCTTAAAAAGAAGACCTAAAAGTTACTTTGAAATTAAAATGGAATGATAAGAAAAACAAAATGATTGGCTAAAACTGCTAATACACACTTACCAAAGAGGATCAATCCAAGTTGTGGAGACTGTTCCTTTCCTGTTTGTCCCTGCTGGAATTATGGTGTTCAGCTCATGTCCAGGAGAAAGTGACCAAGACCATGAATATTCTAGAACTAAAGGCTTTTGAGTAGTAGCTTTTCTCTCAACAGATTTCAAGTGTTGAACAGTTATAGAGGAACAATGCAAAGGACTAAAATAGTCAAGTTGTATGGATGAGAAGAAATGTAATTAAGGGAGTTCATCAAAATTTAGTCTTCTAACCCACATTGGTTTGCTAGATAGCATTTAAATTTGAGAGCTTGACGTTGAGGTTGAATATTTGATTTTGGCTGAAGAGGTACATTTTAGTGCTCTATCCAACTTCCTTTGGTGTATCAAGGATAGAATCTAGGTTTTAATGTCAGGTGGCTCTTGTTTTATTTCAGTTTCATTCCTTTTTTTTTTTTCTTGTATTCTCCTAACAATTCACAATACATATTCTACTATCTTTTTATATTTAAGTCTCTGTTGGTTACCTACATTTACCAAATAGAGTTTGTATTTTCCCCATATAGATTTCCAGTTGGTACAACACTGTTTGTTGAGAAGACTATCCTTACTCCATTAAATGAGCTTGGCACTGAAAAAAAATCTGCTGATCATGCATATGTGGATCTATTTTAAGACTCATTTTGTTTATTAGTTTATACGAATTTACCACAAGGCCTTAATTACTAAAACTTTATAATTATTTTGAAATTCAAGTATTTTAAATTCTCCAACTTTGTTTTATTTTTCTCAAAACTGCTTTATTTTGGGTTATTTTTTCATTCCACATACTTTAAAAATAATAAATTTGATAATTTCTACAAATAAGTCTAATGGAGTTTTGATTGGGAGTGCAATGAATAAACAATATAAGATGTTAAAATTATTGAGGGTTTCAAGCCATGAACATGGTATTTATCTGCCTTTATTTAGGCTTTTAAAATTTTTCTTAGCAGTTTAATTTCATTTTCAGTGTATAGCCTTTACATATTTTGATTTTTAAAAAATCCTTGAATATTTTATGTTTTTTGCAGGTATTTTAAATAGTTTTTATAAAATAAAATTTTTGTTAATTTATGGGAACACAATTGGTTATTGAATGTTTACCTCATATCTTGCAGCCCTGCTAAATTTACTTATTAGTTCTAACAGCTTTTTTTTGCAGATTAGTTAAAATTATCTATATACAAGAACATATTACCTGTAAATAAAGATCTTTTTTTCTTTATGGTTACTAAATAAAACAAAATATTAGATATGACAAAAAAGACAAAAATTTTTCAAAATAAATAAAAGGCAATGTACCACAAATCCAAGAAGCCCAGAAATCCCCAAGCCAAAGGAATACTAGGAAAAAATTTACAAAAAGAAAAAAACTAGACATCGTTAAAAAATTTAGAAATCAAAAGTAAAGTAAAAATAACCATGTTGAGCGTGTTTTTATGTGTTCATTTCAATTCTTCTTAGAAGTGTCTCTGCAAATAATATAAAGGAAGTTTTCACCAAGTAAAGAATTACAGGTTGCTAGTTTTATTTTCAATACTTTCAAGATATCAGCTCTATTGTCTTCTTGGCATAATCTGAAATGAGCATCAAGCTGTGATTGTTTTATTTTTAATCTGTATGTTGTGTTTTCTTTTTCTTTGGCTGCATTTCTGATTGTTTTTACTTTATCTTTGTTGTCTTTTATTTATTTTGGAAATTTTCTGCTATTACTTCTTTATTCATTACCCATGCTCCATTCCATTTCTTTCCCTTGGTTGGGGGAGCATGTCCTAATTATATGTCTGTCACATTCTTTGTCATTTTCTCTGAGCTGTTTGATACTGTTTTCTTCTATTTTTTCATTAAATAAAATCTTGCCTTAACTTTTTTTGTTTCAATTTGAATAATATTTATTGACCTGTCTTTAAATTGACTAATTCATATTTAGCTGTATCTCATCTGCTACTAAGTTGACAGAAATATTTGTGGTATCCTAGTTTTTCCATTTTACTCTTTTCCTTAAACATTTTTTTCCTCTGATAATATTTTTCCATCTCTTTAGGCACATGGTTCACTTTTCCTATGAGATTTTTAAGTTATATTAATCATAGTGATTTTAATATGGGGAAACACAATACAATCCATAACGCACCCCTTGCTTTCTATAGACGTGAAAAGGGGCCACAGACGTCGTTCCTACCAATAAAGTCACAAAGTCATTTGGACACACATTTTGCCTGCTCAGTACTGCCCCACCCCTAAACCAGGAGACTGCAGGGCTCAGAACCATCAGAGGATTGCTTTGCCTCTTGGTGTCTTCGAGTTCCAGCATGGTCTGGACCAGTCAGGGATGCTGCTCGTGCCTCCTCTGCTGCGCTGCCTCTGACATCATCTCCCGTGGCTCCGCTTGGTGGATGCTCACACTGTAGCACTTGCTGTACCCTGCCTCTCAGTGCGCTGCCGGCCTGCTACGCCCCTCGGATCAATGCATCTGCCCTCATTCCTGGACTTTGCCTTTTTATTTCAAAGAAGATAGAGAAACCGATCTCCCTGCACTATGTTCTGCTTCCTTAGAAGGGAACCACAGCCAGATTGCATGAGTCCTGAGTTAGTACATTATTCAGGAAGATGAGTTCTTTTCTTGTTTCATGTCTACTGACACATAGAGATGTTGGACCCAGAGCCATGGACCACTTCCATTCCTCAGATCCTTAGTTGAGTCTCATTCTTCATTCCAGGCTCCTTATTCATTCAGCTCCTATTCACTGAGTATGCAATGTGCTAAAGAGAGCCTAATAATAACTGGGTTTGTTAGTTTTCTATTGCTGCTATGTAACAAATTACACTATTCTTAGTGAACCCTGAATTACAGTATATTTGCCTTCCAAGCCACTGGAAACTCTCAGCTCTCATGTTCTCTGGACAGCTTCTCATCCTAACAGCATCTGATTTCAGAAATGGTGATTTAGGGGGAAATCTGCCTCAAAGGCCATGCTCACTCCTATTGGATTCTCCTGTTTTGGGTCATGTATCTACAAACTCTCACTGCCTTGAAAACGTTCAAATTCCTTCAATCACTGATATCTATATTTATAGCTATAGCTATATATGATAGCTCTATATATTGGTATCCATATATAGATAGAACTACATATGGTATCTTGCTCTGTGTATATGTATATACATATATGTATACATGATATACATCTCTGTCTAGATAATATATAGATCTATTTCTCGATATAGATGTATATATAGATATAGATTCTACTTTGATTTTAAAAAGAATTTATATTTGGAGCAGCAAGGGCATGTGCTAAATGATGCAAGTGTTCACTTCAAAGGGCTGAACTTTGATACTTCATAGAATAAATAAAAATTCTGATTATGAATGATAAATCTATTTAAATATTTAATATTCTAACAAATATTCTTTACAGAACAAAATGAATTAAAAAGTCCTTCTGGAAGAAAAAGATAATGGATATGTAAAGGCATACTTCATTTACTATTATGAGAAAACAACTAGATATGCATAACTATCTCCAGTTAGCATCCTATTTTCACAGTTTGAGGAGTGAGGCGCAATTAGGATTGATGGTTCTCAATAGTTTTCCAAGAAAAAGTGATGCTCCACTGTTTTCCTTCAGTTTACTGATGTACAAAGACATTATTATACTGATGCTGTGTTGCAGAATAAATGAAAACAAATATACAATAACCAAAACACAAGAGATGCTTAAGTTTCTCTCTTATTAGAGATTATTTGAAACACACACTTTCCTACATAATGTGTTAAATTACAGGCATCTGAGACAGTGTGATATCCAGAGGCTACACTTTGCTGTTACAAATTATTTCTTTAAGTACTTTCTATATAGAATTACAAAACACTGTCTCATATTTCTTGGAATATGAGTTTTATTGAAGCTACTTGACTGTAATCTCTTTTGTAGCTGGATAATAACTTATTCAAAATTCTCTCAGCAACTCTACTTGCTAAAGAGCCTTGAACATAGGACTAGCTTGATTTGCATTTGGTAGATTACATTAATTTTGTTCACAAACTAGAACTAGCATGATAAACCAGTTTTAACACCTTTTCCAAGCTGTTGTAGTAACCATTCTTTTTTTTAACATACCATTGCTTGCCTAATATATAATGCATTCCATCCTTTGAACAGCTGGCATGATACCTAGAATAGATGCAGTGCATTGATTCTTGGCCAGTGGGAATTACAAGCTGGCACAGCACATAACTGGATAAGCAATAACAATAGCAGATGAAGATATCTCTGCCTGATTCCAACGGAGACCCTCAAGGAAGCCAAAAACTCATAAATTTTAAAAATTTATCCAGATCCTAAAATATGACTGAATGAAAGAATGCCTGGAATATCTCTCCACAACTAATAGAAGAACTGATAATTTATCTTTTGGTGTCTTACTGTTTATGCCTCTCAAAAAATCTGTGGACTGTAGATAAATAATGAGAGATTGGATAATATTGACTGCTTTCAAATCAACTTATACAATATCTTTCCAAATTCTGCAATGTGTCAGACTTGTGAGCTGGGTGGATTCTGATGCAAAAGGGAGCACCCTGAGTGCTGCTCACAGGATTCATGAATTTCAGCCATCACCTGCTTGAGAACAGACAGTGGAGGTGGCAGGGCAAGCTGTGACTTTGACAAGATTAAGTACTATATTTGATAAGACGCACTAACCTTATTTCCAGGAAGGGTTACGTTTATATAGAGTATACTCTAGTAAGCCAACAGCCTATAGTACTTTAGAAATATAAGAGCACTTTGAATGTAAAGATAATGAATCTCAATCTCTATTATGTATTTTTGAATACATTTATATATTTGAATAAGTAATATTATGTCCCAGTTCAATCATAACAGTGCCTCTGTAAAGAAAATTATAGGTAATCTAGCACAACAGAAAGCCATCTGCAAATAATTATTTTAAAAAGAGAGAAAAAATTAATGATTAGCTCTGTGAAACACATTCATAGAATAATGTAATTTTAGGAATCCTTTAGTCTAATACCTTTAATTTACATATGAAATGGTCAAGGCCTAAGCTCATAAACAGAATTTAATGACAGGGCTACGAGTGTTAGTCCTCTACTTTTCTGATCATATATCTTTTCTTTGAAATGATCTTGGAAGATCCACTGTAAACTGACATTCATGGACCCCTCCTAGGAGGACTGCATTTCAAACTGGGAGTAAGGATACATGTGGCTCTTTAGTTTTATGCATCGACATAATTGCAGAATTAAAGCCATTCCATTTGAACTAAAAGACTGTCTATACTGAAATTATGTAAAGAACAAAACATAAAGGTAATTGGTGACCAAATATCAATAGTAAAGGAAATAAGTCTGAAGAAAACATAACTCAAAATGTATTGTAGTGATCTCTAAATAAAATGTAATATTCATATGTGAGTATTCACTAATATATGTCCAAACCTTGTTTTGAAGTGAAACAAAACACAAAAGCTACAACATACCATCCACCCTTAAAACACCAACAAAACAAAATGGATTGCAGTACAGCCTCTATCCCATTTATGCACAAAATGTTGGATGAATAGAATAGCATGAAGTCCAGAAAGATATACACAAAGAATTGTCCTGTAATTGCCACTGTGGAGTGGAATTAATGGAAGGAGGGGACATTTTTCTTTCCTGTCTTAAAAAAAAAAACTTTACATTTCTGTTTTATACTTATGAATGTCTATACATTACTTTGTAATAATATTTTATTCTAAAATGCTACCGTTTTTGAAATGTGTAATCTAAAGAAGTTAATTCAGTGAATCACCAAATAAGGATATACTTTTGCATACAATTGCGAGCACTACCTGAATGACAGAGAATATGTCAGAAAGATTAGGAAATGTGATAAGACTCCTATGCAGAAGAATACACTAACAGTTATTCCAAAAGAAGCACAGATTCAAAGTAATTATTTTAGAATGAAAGAACATTGTTATCCTGGGTTATTGGCAAACTGCTTTAAAATCTCTAATGTTAAACTAATGGTTATATGCTATCATTGATCTATAAGAATCTCACCAAGCAGTTTGCCCTAGACAACTATAAATTCCCCCAAATGCATGTGTCTAAATCGCTGAGAAGACACTGTCTTATTGTATGTACATTGTGAAAACATTCATACATAAGCACAATTCTCTGATCTTCTTTCTGACAAATTCATTGTCTCCCTCAGTCTTAAGTGGGCACTAAATTTTGAGATTGAGTTAACCTTGCTATCATAGGTTGCACAGCTGGAAATGTTAATGTCTTCTTATCTGTTCTCAAAATGAAGCTGTAGTATGAACCTCAATTATCCCCTGGATAAAAGAAGCACCGTATATTTCCTAAAGTAACAATAATTGTTATTACTTCAATATTCTTTCTCTTCAATTAGATAAGAAATCCCCCAGGAACTGATGACTGCATTAAGAGCACTTAAGAATCAACCAATCCATTTTTATCCCCAGTATTTATAAAACGTGAGCATGGGCCAGGCGCCGTGGCTCACGCCTGTAATCCCAACTCTTTGGGAAGCCGAGGTGGGTGGATCAGTTGAGGTCAGGAGTTCGAGACCAGCCTGGCTAGTATGGTGAAACCCCGTCTGAACTAAAAATACAAAAATTAGCTGGGCGTGGTGGCAGGTGCCTGTTTTAATCCCAGCTACTTGGGTGGCTGAGGCATAAGAATCACTTGAACCCTGGAGATGGAGGTTGCAGTGAGCTGAGATCACACCACTGCACTCCTGCCTGGTGACAGAGTGAGACCCTGTCTCAAGAACAAAACAGAACAAAAAAAGAAAAAAAAGAAAAAAAAAAAAGAGCATGATTAGTCATTATTTGTTTGCCTCAGTATCTGCTTCAGAAGAAGACATAAGAAACCCAGACTTAAATAAATTTAGCTTTCAACTTTTTATTTTTTTATTTTTATTTTTATTTTTGAGATGCAGTCACACTCTGTCACCCAAATAAATTTAGCTTTCAACTTTTTTTTTTTTTTTGATATGGAGTCTCACTCTGTTGCCCAGGCTGGAGTGCAGTGGCGCGATCTCGGCTCACTGCAAGCTCCGCCTCCCAGGTTCTGGCCATTCTCCTGCCTCAGCCTCCCGAGTAGCTGGGAATACAGGCACCTGCCACCATCCCCAGCTAATTTTTTTGTATTTTTAGTAGAGACGGGGTTTCACCTAGTTAGCCAGGGTAATCTCGATCTTCTGACCTCGTGATCCGCCCGCGTCGGCCTCCCAAAGTGTTGGGATTACAGGCGTGAGCCACTGCGTCTGGCCCAGCTTTCAACTTCTATTAATATTTCCCGCATAACCTTTCCTGAATTTCATATATTCAAAGATTGATTTTGAGCAATTGGGCTGCATAGTTATAGAAATTATTAAATATGATTAAAATATTAGATAATATGACTAGAATCTAATGAAAGCAGTTATCTGGATCTAACTTTTTCAGAAATATCTACCGTCTGAATCTACTTTTAGATTGTAGAAGTCTATGACAGGAGCATTTAAATGAGAAAAACAATAATGAATTTCTAGCCCATACGAAAGCCCAACTTCTTTTAATATTGCCTAAATACTTTGACACCTATATAATTGTTAGCCATAAGATTTCTTTCTTTTTAAAAAATAAAATGTAAAAAATCCAAATGATAATTTCCCAATAAGTATTTGTGATCTTTCTTTTTCTTATTTCCTGAACAACAAAAAACAAAACAAAAAAACCCCTCAAGTTGAAATAGCTACTAGCGAGTAAATTATTTGCTATATAATGCTTAAAATTGTTCATCATTTTTACTGTTCATTTCAATATAGTCAAAATGTAAAGATTATGTTTTTGTCCTTCATTTCCTTGAAAGTTTAGAAGTCAGGAAATAATTGAGGTCCAATGTGTTCCAGTTTTTCTATTTTTATAATGGTTTTCTTTTTTAAAACTGATAAAGGAATAATTTTTGGATGCCAAAAATTTATTTATTTATTTATTACAAATCCTTCATCAAAAGGGTATAATCTGCATCGGCACATCACAGCAGACAACTGCAGATATAACAGCCAGAAGTATTTGGTAAATCCTTGGTTTTACAGTGTATTGATCAGGGATCTGCAGAGAAAAAGAACAAGTTGGATATATATACGTGTATATATATAGACACACACACACATATAAGAAATTGGCTTGTGCAATTATGAAGGCTTACAAGACCGACAAGCTGCCATCATCTGCAACCAGAAGCTGGAGACCCGAAAAGCGGGTAGTGCAATTCAGCCCAAGTCTGAAGGCCTCAAGACCAGAAGAGTCAATACTGTAAATTCCTGTTCAAAGAACAGGGAAGAAATCAAAGGTCCAGCTCAAGCAGTAAGGCAGGAATAAATGGGGCAAATTCTTCCTTCTACTACCTCTTGGCTCTGTTCAAACTCTCAACAGATTGGATGATGCCCACCACATTGGGGATGACAATCTACTTATTACACCAATTCAAATGTTCATCTTATGCAGAAACACCCTCACAGACACACCCAGAAATAATGTTAATCTGAGCCCCTGTGACCAGTTAAGTTGACACATACAAATTAATCATCATAAGCCAATGCCCTGTCAACTAGGCACCCATATGCATCTTTTTAAGACACATTTAATCTTACATTAGGACAAAACAAAGTCATGCAACTATCTTTCACATAACAGAAAATATTAACTTCTTTTCCAGGAGAAGAGGTAAAACACTTGAGTGATGTTTACTGTTCTTCTTGATAACCCATAAATTAAATATTATAATGCAAAATTTAAAATACCTAAATACTATGAAACAATTAATATATCCATGTTACAAGGTTAGGAAATAAAATGGGAAAGAAAACATTACATATATACATACACAAATAGACATTTATAACAAAATAATGTAGACATATTTATGACAATTCCAGTCCTCATTTCTGTGGCTGTTCAAGGTCATAGCTGGTATTTATAACTACCCAGTCTGTATCCTCATTGCTTTTTCACCTACCCATTCTGTACTACCTTTGTTTTCAGCAAGCACCTCAGCTGGTCTTGATTTTTTCACCTGACTAGGTGACCCAAACCTTCAATTTTGAAGGATCTGGGTCATTATTAGTAATTTATGGATTGCGTTGTTGCAGTTATCTTAATCACAGGGCATGGTAGTACTAAGAGACACCTTAAGGGATCTCCTATATTCCAGACATACTGTTCCTTAGTTCCTCTGTGGATAATTACTCCAGTTTCCTAATGGAAGTTAGAAGCAATCACCCCAGCCAAAACTGTAACTCCTCTTTTGGTCTGTTGAGTCAGGGTCTTGTGGAGCCCAAAGTGGCTGTGTGGCAGTCTTTATTTCCAGTTCAATGGAATTAAAACCATTGTGTTTTCTGAAGAAAGCATTTCTTTCCTCTGGAATTATTACCTCTAGGCCAACAGAGCATAAAGTCATGGGAACAGGAAGCAAAAATTTTGCTGGTGGATCATTAAGAATAATAGTAAGTGGTGTCACTGAAATGTCTATCCCTTGATTCCTGGACCCATGAGTCTTGGCTGTGAGAGAAATAGCACGATATATTGGACACTGATTAAGAACACATATAGACTTCTGGAAAAGGTGGCCCCAGCCCTACAAAATATTGCCAGCTAGCTGAGTCTTCAAATGGTCATTCCACCGTTCTACATAGCAAGCTGCTTCAGGATGGTTGGCAGCATCGTAATACCAATGAATTTCATAGTGTGGGCCCATTGACACACTTCTTTTGCTGTGTAGTCTGTGTAGTGAGTTCCTTGATCAGAAGCAACACTGTGTGGAATACTATGTCAATGGATAGTGATTCTGCAAATTCATAGATGATAGTTTTGACTGAAGCACCATTGCATGTAGGAAAAGGCTAATAGTAGCATACCAGACACCAGGAGATGTAATAGTTTGCTCAAGCAATGAAATCACATCTAGTATAGCAGTTGCAATTGGACCCATCCCCTAGTTAAGTTTATAATACTCCATTGTCATTCTCCAGGATTCAGCTATCTTCTGTGCAGGCCAAATAGAAAAGTTTAATGGAGATGTGGTGGAAATCATCAACTCTGCATCTTTTGAGTCCTTGATGGTGACACTAATCTCTGCAGTCCTTCTAGGGATGCAGTATTCTCCTTATTTACTATTTTCCTGGGCAGAGGTAGTTCTCATGACTTCTACTTGGCCTTTCCTACCATATTAGCCCCATTTCACAGGTCACTGTATTAACATGAAGATTCTGCAAGTTACTAAATATTTTTATTCTAATTATGCATTTCAAAACTGGAGAAATAACCACAGAATGGGCTCTGGGATACACTGGACCCACTGTGAGACAGACCACAGATAAAACTTCATTGATCACCTGACTTCCATACGTCTCTACTCTGACTGGTGGGTCACAGGACATTTTTCATGTCCTAGAATCAGTATCAGTTCACAGCCAGGGTCAAGTAGTCCCTGAGAGGTCTGATTATTTTCTGTTCCCCAGTGTACAATTACTCTTCTAAAAGGCCATAGGTCCTTTTGGTGAAGGCTAGGAAAAAGATTAACCTGGAATTTTGAGGGCCACTTCTTCTGGGCATGGGGAGGCCAATTACACAGAAGGTGAGAGGCCACCTGCATTGGCAAAGAAAAATCATCAGAATTTAGAGATCAGTGACCACAACTCTAGCAGAATCTTCCCACATGTCCCCATTTTGACTTATACAATCTATATCATTGATGGACTTTTTTTTCCCCAATCAATGCTTTTACTTTAACAATAGACATGCTATGAATTTGGAAGTTCCATTTGTGTTGTAATTCAGACACTAACAAGATGAAGTTCTGCATTTTATTTTTAGGGATTTCTGCCCTGCTGCTAGAAAAGAAAAAAATTTCCTTCAGGGTGCACATAAAAGCTCTTAGGTTATTTACGTGGCACTTGAGATGGGAATGGAAAATCTCTGATTTTATCTTTTTCTTTCACCATGTTGTCCAGCAACATTAAGAGCAACCATTGAGCATAATTATATCCCCTATTTTCCCCAAAATATTTGAAATTATAATATATAGCCATCCCTCGTTACCTAAAATGAATCAGTTCCAAGATTTCTGTAGCTATCAAAATCTGTAACTGCTCAAATCCCTTATATAAAATGGCATAGTATTTGCATTAAGCTATGCACATCTTTCTGTATACTTTATCTCCAGGTTACTTAAATACCTAATACAATGCAAATGTTACGTAAATAGTTGTTACACTCTGTTGTTTATTAAATTTGTATTATTTGATATTGTTATATTATTGCTTTATTAGTTTCTGAAAAATGCCTTTCATTCATGTTGGTTAAATCTGCAGATGTAAAATATGGGGTTACAGAGGGCCAACTGTATAGAGTCACCTAGCTCCTTACTTCTTCTTAGTGGTTGATTTAAAGTGTCGAATGCAAGCATTTTTAGTGTCTTTATAAGTAGTTTATACTCCAGGACTACCAGTGCACTCTTTATCACTGGAGATAGAGTCATTAGCATCTTTAGATTTTAGTATGAGAAATTGACTCAGGTAATTATTGAGACAGAAATCTCAGGATCTGCCTTCTTTCTTTTCTTTCTTTCTTTTTCTTTCTTTTTTTTTTTTCTGACAGGGTCTTGCTCTGCTGCCCAGGTTGGAGTACAGTGGCATGATCTTGGCTCACTGCAACCTCTGCCTTCCAGGTTCAAGTGATTCTCCTACCTCAGCCTCCCAAGTGCCTGGGATTCCAGGTGCCTGCTACCACGCCTGGGTAATTTTTGTGTATTTAGTAGAGACAGGGTTTCACCATGTTGGTCAGGCTGCTCTCGAACTCCTGACCGTGAGTGATCCACCCTCCTTGGCCTCCCAAAATGCTAGGATAACAGGCATGAGCCACTGTACCCAGCCAGGATCTGCCTTCTCTAAGCTGGAGACCACCAAGGAAAGCCAGTGGTATAATTCACTCTGACTCTGAAGTTCTGAAACCCAGAAGAGCTGATGGTGCAGATTCTACTCTGAGGGTTCAAGATGATGAGATGCCCCAGCTCAACCAGTGAGGCAGGAAAAAAACAAAACAAAAACAAATTTATTCTTCCTCTGCTTTGGCTCTATCCAGGCCCTCAACAAATTGAATGTTACTCATCTATACTGGGAAAGGCAATTTACTTAAAAAAAATTTCCATCTCACCCAGAAACACCCTCACAGATATACCCAGAAAAAAAAGTTAATTTGGGCATCCTATCACTTGACTTTCATTTTTGGGTATGGTATGCCAAGAAAGATTTTAACTTAATCACCATCCCCATAGTTTCCACCTAAACACAAAGTTAGCCTGGTTTTTTTTTGAGTGTTTTATGTCCTGGCTCTTCCTCCTACTCCTCCTTCTTCTTTGTCTTCTGAAATAAATGTAGTAGACAGTGCTCGTTTATAAAAAGGTCTGAATAACATTTCATTCAGATTAAAATGTGCTTTGCAGAAAAATCATTTTGTCAATAGTTTACTGCGAATCGTTGAGAAAGACTGCTGCAAATTCATCATGAGATCTTCAAATGATGCATTTTTGCAGTTTTAAATTTTTTCCACACATCGTAGACATACTTAAAACACAATTCATTTAGCAAATCATCTCCTTTTTTTTCATTCACTTCTCATCAGTTTTTTGACAATGATCATTGTTTCCTATTGTGTCAATATGGTCTCAATGATATCTGTGTTTATCGTATTCACCATTTCATAATGAAAGGTATTTTTCAGTCATTATAATGTTACCTGCTGTCTTAAAGCTTTCTAGAAACCTCAAAACTTATGTAGTTTATTTCAATTTTATGCTTAAAATTATCTGGATGAAGTATGGTGCTATATGCATGGCAAGACTCTTAATTTCTCAGCCTTCATCTCTTTCAATACACTTATAATTTCAAATTGTCTTTTGATGTATATAGACTTTGCTAGGCCTCTTACGTTGCTTGGTTTTGTAACAAAGTATTTCATTATTCTAAAAGTTATTTTAATAATGAGAGGAAGACATTACGAATGATGCACACACAACGTGTTCGAATATCAGGAGAATAAGCTGTATTTTTTTCAAAGTGGAAGTAGATTTGACTGTGATTCCTGTATCTCATGTTCCCAACAAGGCTTGCATACAACTGAAAGGCCGAGTGGAGAAATTTTATCCAAACGGCCCCTCACCAACATGGTTTGACTTATGATTCAACTTCACTATGGTGAATGTGCACAAGTAATACACATTCAGTGGAAATAGTACTTCGAATTTTTCACTGGGAGTGGTGGCTCATGCCTGTAATCCCAGCAATTTAGGAGGCTAAGGCTGGCGGATTGCTTGAGCTCAGGAATCCAAGACCAACTTGGGCAACATGGCAAAACCCCATCTCTACTAAAAATACAAAAAAATTAGCCAGGTGCGGTGGCTCATGCCTGTAATCCCAGCTACTCGGGAGGCTGAGGCAGGAGAATCGCTTAAACCCAGGAGGTGGAGGTTGCAGTGTGCCAAGATCATGCCACTGTACTCCAGCTTGGGCAACAGAGTGAGACCTTGTCTCAAAAACAAAACAAAATGAAACAAAAGTTGTTCTTTTCCTGGTCTAATGATAGGCAGTAGATGCTCAGCCTCCAGTCAGCCACAGAATCACATGGGTCAACAACGAATATTCAATAATGAGCTGTGTTGACAGGTGATTTTTGCCCAACTGTAGGTTCGTGTAAGTGTTCTGATCATGTTTAAGTTAGGCTAGGTGAAATTATGATGTTTGACAGGTTAGGTGTATTAACTGCATTTTTGATTTACAATATTTTCAATGTATGATGGGTCTGTTGGGACATCACCCGATCATAAGTTGAGCAGCATCTGTATGATAAGTTCTGGTTCCATGCCCATCATAGTCTTTATACTAACTACAAGCTCACTTCACTCACTTCATATATCTCTTTTTAATAGTACTTGACTAGAAATCACAAAAGTTATTAGAACAGAGTTAATCCTACATCTTAAAAATTACCTACAGCATAATAAACAGGTATCCAAGAGATACATACATATGTATACACATATATTATTTGAATTACATATTCTTGATTATAGCAATCTAAATAAAGAGTAATTTTATAGAGTTGGCACCCTATTTAAAAAATACTAATAGAAAGCATAATTCATATAGATATTTAGCTAGCATAATTCTGCAAGATAGGTACTTTCTTAATTAAAAGTACCAAAGATAAATGAAGTTTTCCTTGTCCTCATTCATATCAGGCTCTTTGATCACTCAATTCAATTATCTGCACCATACTGAAATAGATCTCACACTGTTTCATGCCCTATTGACCTACTTTCTAGGTTCAGGGTTGATAAATAATTGAAATTCAGGGTGCAAATTATAGCATCTTTATTATCTGTTTATATAACTCAAGATATTTGTTCCTATTTGAGAAGCAGTATACAATAATGATTGAAAGCAAATATTTGAATCTCAGCCCCTTGACTTACTACTGGCATGACTTTGAGCAAGTAAACTAATGTCACTTTATTTCAGGATTACCACGTTAAAATGGGCTTCATGCCTACTCACAAGGTCAAATGAGGTATGTATTGTATTAAATGTTTTGCACAAATACTGCCTCATCGAAAGCACCAAATAGTTACTAGAGTTGCTATATTCTGCTGTAAGATTTGCCTACTCTTTTGTTTGATTTGCATTCCATATCAATGCACACATTTCAAAATTATCCAATGTATCTGCCGCTAAGATTCTGGTGTGGCTCATCCTTTCTGCTCCCTGAGAAAGTGTTTTATTTAAAATATTGACTTTTGGCTGGGCGCGGTGGCTCACGCCTGTAATCCCAACACTTCGGGAGGCTGAGGCTGGCGGATCATGAGGCAGGAAATCGAGACCATCCTGACTAACACGGTGAAACCCCGTCTCTACTAAAAATACAAAAAATTAGCCGGGCGTGGTGGTGGGTGCCTGTAGTCCCAGCTACTCGGGAGGCTGAGGCAGGAGAATGGTGTGAACCCGGGAGGCGGAGCTTGCAGTGAGCCGAGATCGCACCACTGCACTCCAGCCTGGGCGACAGAGCGAGACTCCATCTCAAAAAAAAAAAAAAAAAAAAAGTGACTATTAAGGCAGAAAAACCTTCAAAATATCTCTACAGTGTACTATAGTTGCTTTCCGTATCATGCAGAGAAACATACTTTTGCTTTTTAAAAAAATGTTCATGGTGCCTGCAGTCCCAGCTACTCGGGAGGCTGAGGCAGGAGAATGGCGTGAACCCGGGAGGCGGAGCTTGCAGTGAGCTGAGATCCGGCCACTGCACTCCACCCGGGCACAGAGCAAGACTCCGTCTCAAAAAAAAAAAAAAAAAAAAAAGTTCATGGTGACTTTATGCATCTGAAATAAAATATATAGGTTAGTTGATTAAGAGGAGGCTCTTAAAGTGGACAATTGACATTAAGATCATACAATTGAAAACATAAGCTTTCTGTTACATAAAACATACAAAATTCGTAAAAAATAATATAAGCTTTTCACCAGATATTAAGGTGAATTTGATACGGGAATTCCACCGTATAAGACAGGCACAAAAATATAAACACTGCAAAGAGTTTTTACTTTGATGTAATTTTTTCATAATATGCTATGACAATATTCAATAATAATTTTAAAAGAATATTTCTATGCATATATGTTTTTTTATTTTAAACTATGCTGGCCATATGGATAAGATGGTTTTGAAATCTAAGTGGGACAGCAACTCGACCAGATCTCACTTCACTCTCAGGAGAATTTTAAGGCTGCACTGGCACAATATAGCAGAGGTCAATACTTCTACATCTCTAAGAATGTTGGTGTGGCCACGAAGAACAGCAAGCACCAATAAAAAGCCTGCAGGGACAAAAGTTGAGCTTCCAAATCTTTTTATTTTTTTTTTAATTTTACCTTGAAAATATGACATTTCAGAAGCTTCAGACCACTTTTCTCAATTAGGCTTCTAAAGAATGCATGATCCGAAGATGTTTATGTACATTGATATTGAGGATGGAAATTTCAAGTTATTTTTGGAGTGAGTGATGATTCACCATTATCATCTGGAAAGAGCTCACATCCTAGTGATCCCTAGGGAGAAAATGAATGGGCTGTGGAAAGCAGAGTTATAACCACACCAAGGCAGTGTCTAAGTGTACTGAGACTGGTTTGCTTCCTTTCTCATCTGTGCAACTAAAAACTTCTATTCTCATGAGATTTAAACAGGCAACTTGGAGTGTTAAATAATTTCTAAGAAATTACATAAAAACACTCAGTTCTACAATTTGAAAGAAAGTCAAACTACCGTTCTAATTCCTCATGTTATACATGTAAAAAAAATTTTCATTTAGAAAAAAAATCTCTCAAGTGATTGTTTATTGACAATTTCAGCTATTTACTGTTTCATTAAGCTATTGTATTGAATTTATCATATTGATTACAATTTTAACTTAATTATAAATTGATTAGTAGAAATATTCCTTGTGTGTCCTTGTTCCTTTGTGTTGAAATATAGTAACAATTCAGACAAAAATTATTTCTAAAGCAATTCTGTTGTTTAAATTAGGCAATAAAATTGGATTATTTAATAACAATACAATAAATTTTGACTTTTTTATAATCTTCCAAGTACTCTCACATATTATATTGCATCTGATTCCTATGTTAACTTTGTAGCATACGTATGTCAGTGCCACAGGTCTACAACAGTAGTGTTAAAAGAAAACTTTAGCCAAATTAAATTTAGCAGTGTATTTGAACAAAGAACAATTCATGAATTGGACAGCACTCAGAACCCGGAGTGGTATAGAGAGCTCCACCAAGTAATGTGGATAGGCAGTGTATATAGAGAAAAAGAAACTGACATACAGAACTATCCTGATTTGGTTACAGCTGGACATTTGCCATATTTGGGCATGGTATGACAAGATGTTTGTTTTATATGGACGTATTTTGATTAGTTGACAACCTGTCAAGCAATTGGCTGAAGCTTACCTGCAATAATCTGCTGAGATGCAGCTATTTGTTACATCGTGTTAGGTTGCAGTTTGCTTACGTACTAAATTATGTTAAAGTTTGCTACATATGAATGCAAGATACAGAGGCAGCATGAAGACAAATTTAATTTAATTTAACAATTCTCCCCTTTTGGTCAGCCTTCTAATTTTGAGAGATTCACCAAAACTTTGGCTGTTGATGCCACTCTCTGTCACCATCATAATGGACTTGTTTACTCTCAGTATGGAATTCAAAATTCTTGATGTCAGCTCAGCTGAGTCTTCCTTCCTTCCTTCCTTCCTTCCTTCCTTCCTTCTTTTCTTTTCTTTTTTTTTTCTTTCTTTCTTTCTTTCTTTCTTTCTTTCTTTCTTTCTTTCTTTCTTTTCTTTCTTTCTCCTTTTTCCTTCCTTCCTTCCTTCCTTCCTTCCTTCCTTCCTTCCTTCCTTCCTTCCTTCCTTCCTTCCTTCCTTCCTTCCTTTCTTTCTTTCTTTCTTTCTTTCTTTCTTTCTTTCTTTCTTTCTTTCTTTCTTTCTTTCTTTCTTTCTTTCTTTCTTTCTTTCTTTCTTTCTCCTTCCTTCCTTCCGTCCGTCCGTCCTTCCTCCCTTCCTTTCTCTTTCTTCTTTCTTTTCGAGACAGGGTTGGCTTTATCAGTCTGACTGCTGCAGTACAATGGTGTGATCACGGCCACTGCAACCTCTAATTCCTGGGCTCAAGTGATCCTCCTGACTCAGCATCCTAAATAGCTGGTACTAAAGGCACACATCATCATTCCCAACTATTCTTTAATTTTTTTTTTTTTTTTTTTTTTTTTTGCATAGAATAGGTTTTGCTATGTTGCCCAGGCTGGTCTTGAACTCCTGGCCACAAGCAATCCTTCCACCTCCCAAAGTGCTGAGGTTATAGGTGTGAGCCATTGGTGAATGTTTCTTTATGTTCTCTTCATGTTTTTGTTATTCTAACTATAGTGAGAACATTTGACTTATAAGGAATGGCTGCAAGCAAGCACTTAAGACTCTTGAAAGGATAAAGCTCATCAGAAAAGCTATTATGATGGCTATTGGGAGGATGATACTAAAAGACTGACCTATACTCCTTAACCAGGAGTCTCCACAAACTGAACTAGTTAAAATCAAATATATATATAAATGAGCCAGAAGAGAAATCTACCTGCTTTAGCCAAATAGCTTTTTTGTTGATTTATTATAGCTTAGTTACAACTATCTAACTATCCAACATATTTATCAAATGCAGTAGGAGGTATTTCCTATCACACATACTCCCTGTGTTCAGACAACAGATAGTTCAAAGCAATACAATTATCTAAAGCAACTTTAGCAAGGGATTTTAAAGAAGTCTGCTGGGCAACTATAACCTCTGCAGTGGAGCCAGCTATAGTAGCTGATATTTGAGAGATTTCTAATTATAAACCCATCTACATTTATGTCAAGTCAAGGTAGTAACATGATACAGTTTGACTGTGTCCTCACCCAAATCTCATCTTGAATTGTAGTGCCCATAATCCACACATGTCATGGGAGAGACCCAGTGGAAAGCGATTGGATCATGGGGGCAGTTTTCCCTATGCCGTTCTCGTGATAGTGAGTGAATTCTCATGAGATCTGATGATTTATAAGTGGCTGCTCCTTTCACTTGGCACTCATGCTGAATCCTGCCACCCTGTGAAGAGTTGCCTTCTGTCATGTTTGTAAGTCTCCTGAGGCCTCCTCAGTCCTCCAGAACTGTGAGTCAATTAAAGCTCTTTTATTGAAAGAGTACCCAGTCTCAAGTATTCCTTCATAGCAATATGAGAATGGATTAACATAGAATATTTTATTTAAAAAAATACCCATTTAGAAAGATTCATACCTGTTGGCAAATTGCTCTTTATTCCACAGCGCAAATTAATAGGTTTAGACTAATGTTCAGTTTCCATTTGGTTATGGAGTAACAGTGGATGGAGTAACAGCAGCACTGTTAGAATTTCTAATACACATTGGCTCCTTCCTTTCCACTTATGAGACTTGGGGTTGCCCACATGTATGGTTAAATGATCATTATGTTCTTAAATCCTCCACAAATAAAAACATGTCCTGGAGGGGCACAACAGACCGTTCCTTGTGGATTACCTTGTGCATTAGGAGTCACCAGTAGAAAAGCATTAGTCATGTTTATCTAAGGCTCTATTATTGAATCATTGCATGATTGGAGGATACTGACAATTAAGAGATTAAGATTATAAACCTGTCTACAAACTGTTCAATTATCTTTCTTTTGGTTTTCTTATTTAATTTATGGTAAAATCTAACTGCAAAACTTTCACTAAAGGTTTTTTCTAGTGTCAGATTTAAAGAAATCTGAATACAAAAATCTTATAGCCTAATCCTATGGAAAGATCAGATATACTTGGAATATCTGTAAAATTTGCTACAGTGTGAACCACTGAATCTCTAAGATCATGTAAGAATTTAGGTTTAACATGACATAACCAACATTCATTGAAGCTCCCTGTGGAAGCTATCAGTTGTGATATTAGTCATCATATTATCCTGCCATGAATAAATAGAAAATAAGCATACAGAAAATAGGAAAGGGGACAAAGGTTTTATAGTGACAGACAGAAGTCTTAAATCATGATTTTAGGAAAGCCGTCTATCTACTAACAGGATGCCATTTGCTTCTAGGGGAAAATTTCTGCTAACCAGCTTTACCTTGAGTCTTCAGAGTCTGGAGGAGTCCTCTTGAGTTAAGTTGATTGACATTGATGGCATAAGATCAGTCAACTCAATTTGAGCCAATACTTGAGGCCCTGAAGTTTTGCTGCAGAGATGAACTTGGTATGCTCTTTTCCAAAGGGATTCAAGGGAAGTCCTTTTATAATGCTGTATCTGCAAGACCTAATCTACAGGTTCTCGATCATGAAAGGTCTGGTGTTCATTAGTTGGGGGATCACAAAGGGCTTATTTTACATGGGAAAAGTCTACTTTGGCATAATGCGTTAAATACTTAAAATATTGAGTCTTGTCAGATTTTATAAGAGCAGGAGATACATACGTTTCCATTACGAGAGGACCAGGTCTTCCAGTAACTATTTTATTAGAGGTCAGTCTATGGTCCCTACTGGGAGTAGATCTCATTGCCATCAAGGTCAATGGCAATACCCTTGACCAAGGCAATTCAGTTGATTCAGTTAGTATTGCCTGATGCCATTGTGTTTGTTGTAATACCTTATTTAATTGTTGTATAAAATTGTCCAATAAAATGGGTTATTTTATTTCTGGAGATTTATCCAGGGATACTCCAAAAACAAAACACATTTTCTAATAACCTTTTTAGCTACTGATATAGCGTTAGTCTATCTGCATGGAAAGGCTTCTATGCAACCAGAAAACATGCAGGTTAGGGCAGGGGCAATTGAATAAAATCCAACTATACATGTTCAAATGATCCAGCAGATACTGGAAATGTGAAACTTGAGATTTTTTATTGTCTTATCAGAATATGGGTTTGATACATGAAACATCAGTTATAAATCATCTCAGCAATTTTAGAACAGTCTCACTGCACCCATTTTTAAAAATAATTTACATCATTTTATCCACCCCACAATGAGTCATAGAGTGCAGAACTCTTAGTAATGAAATCTTTAAGGACTCAGCAAGGGCCAGGCAGCAATCCAGGCTTTCCATGAGTCTGTGCTTAAAATTGATTTGCATCTTCTTAAATACCAATTTTGTTTCTCCAATTTAGCTGCATAGCATTATGAAAAAATAGGTTATCATAGGTAATTTGAATGGGATGAATACTATGGAGTTTATTCATATGGCATATTTAAATAATTTCACTATTGGCTGACTTAGCCTGAGAATCTGCTAAAGCATTTCCTTGGTATTCTTTTTCTGCTTGACATTGGTTAACAGTTTTATGAAACCAATCAGAGTTCTGAAAATTCCTACCCAGTGTAATGGTATGGTCATATTTCTAGGAATTTCACGTAATTTCTGGAGCACATATTAATAGAACGTCTATACAAATACAACTCAAAGAGAGTTTCGCATTATGTATTATTTCACAATGCTTCTCATATAATTTAATATATCAAATAAGTTTAATTAGTTTAATATCTGTCTTTTTATAAGGAAAAATATCCTTTTGAGAAATTTTGAGTGCCCATCAAGAAAAACTCAAAGTTAATTAAAGATATAAAAAAAGTTTTAATACTGAATCTGATTTTGGGGAGTTTGTAAAACATGCCAAGGGTTTAAGCACTCTATGAAAAGAGGAACACAGGCCACTATGAAAAACAGTCATTCATGTAACCACAGTGATTATTTAAAGGCATGAGAAGCAAATTGAGAGAGTTACAGAGTTGTAGAAAAACCTTAGCTTTTTCAATAGAGAGGACTCGGTCTTCTTAAGAAACAAGAACTTAATAACGGCGACATAGAGCACAGAAAGTTATCTTGGTAAAACACAGAAACTTTATTTTCTAGGCCAGTTACCTAACAGGTAAATAAAAACATTTTACAGTTTTCTATTAAAAGACAACCCATACTTCAAAAAAATTCTGGTTTTGACAGAGGATCATTTTCTAGTTTTGTATCAGCGTGTCAAAATAGTAATGCTCAAGTTTTAGAAAAACTTATAAATAATTCCTTTTTAATCTTAATCAGCTTGATCACACTAAAATTCCTTTCAAAACAGTTATCTTCCGCAAATGTTCTGCAACTTTCTTATCCATTCAGTTTTTGTCCTATACCTTTCCTCTTCTCACTTTGGAACAAATTGAGATTGTTCTTCTCACTTCTCACTTTGGAACAAGTCATTCTACTTTAGAACAGAAATTACTCTTTTTTCCTTATACAAAACATCCTAATACCTTATAGCTTTTTCTTACCAAAAGCACAACTTATGGTTCTTGTATATTTGCATATAAAGTTATTTCCTTTATTATTCTTAGTGATATTATCTACATGCATTAATTAGAATTCTTAACCCTTACTCACCTTAATTGCCAGGGAACACCAGGAAGCAAGCAATTGTGAACTACATGTTACATCAGCATTCTGCAGGCTGGCAAATCTATGAATGACAATTTATGGAAGTATGTGCTTTCTGTTAGTACAATTTATGAATATGGCAAGAACATTCTCCCTGGTAGTCCCAAATAACTTTAGTCTTTCTCTAATAAGAATCTGTAGAAACAGCACATTTTTATCTTTATCCTCTTAGGTTTTCTGGCTAAGTTTGAAAATTAAACTGTTGTTTGTACAGAATTCTCTCAGCCTCAACTTTCCATTCCTGATAATAAGAATTTTAGAAGCTTCTAGTATAGGAAATACATCTTTCCCATGCAAATTTTCTCTGACCTCTACCTATTTAAAACTCACTTGTTAACGATTTTGCTTGCATTATTCATGATGATAGGCATGAAACAGATAGCCATCAACTGAATTTATTTTTCTCGCTGAATTTTGTAACATAGAGAAAACATAAACTGTTTTACCAGTAAACTTAGGTAAAAATTGTACATCTGTATTATATTTAATGCTGACCACTTTGAAGACACATCTGTTTTAATCAAACCAACAATATTCTTAATTACAAAATATTACCCAAGATATGTAAATTTAAAAAAGATTTGGGTTAGTTCTATTTTTTCTGAGAGAATATTTAATTAATATAAGCACCTTTTTTCTTCAAGCCAATTAAGTAGAACCCTTTTACAGTTTAATTTTGGCAATATTAAAAAGAGATTTAAAAATCACATATATATTATACATACATATATGTAAACAAATAGGCAGAAACAGATCTATCTGCCTATCAAATTTTGCAATGAGAACAATGGGCCCTGGTGGACACCTTCACTGGGTCACTCAGTGATCCTGGAGTTACTGGAGGTCCCTTTATATCTCACTTCTGACACCAAACTGTTAAGAAGAAAAACTTTAGACAAATGAGGTTCAGTGGATTTTATCTGAGGAAAGAGTAAAGCATGAATTGAGAACTTCTCCTCAGAACCAGGAGAAGTTCAGAGAGCTCCACCCAGAAACATTGGCAGGCAGTGTGCATAAGAGAAAAGGAGGGGACATACAGAAATAACCTGATGGGTGGGAAATAGACATTTGGCTTATTTGGACATGATATGGTGAAGCATTTGCCTTATATGAACTTGGTCTGATCAGTTGTGGTCAGCCTGTGATTAAATGAAGTTTGGCTGTTATGAAGGACAAACTCAGCTATTTGTAACAAGAATACACTCTTAAGTTAGGTTGTAATTTGCTATTTGTGGACTCAAGATATAGAAGCATCTTTGGGCCACGTTTAACTTAATTTAACAATAGACAATAAAGAAGAAAAAGTAACCATTTTCATTATGAAGTTAATGACATACCAATGGCTACAACCTAAGTTTTGAGATTCTTGGTAAGAAAAGGGCTCATTCTGGCCAGGCACGGTGGCTCATGCTTATAATCCTAGCACTTTGGGAGACTGGGATGCTGAGGTGGCAGGATCACTTGAGCCCAGGATTTCAAGACCAGCCCGGGCAACATAATGAGATCCCATCTCTAAGGAAAATTAAAAAAAAAAAAAAAAAAAAAAGAAGGGCTCATTTTATACCAGTGCTGAGGTTTGCTTTGGTTACATCACATTTGGTAACAAATGCTCTATCACTGTTTCTTTTCTTTTTTCTTTTTTTTTTTTTGTGACGGAGTCTCACTCTGCTGTCACCCAGGCTGGAGTGCAGAGGCACGATCTCGGCTCACTGCAGCCTCCGCCTCTGGGGTTCAAGTGATCCTTCTACCTCAGCCTCCCGAGTAGCTGGGATTACAGGCGTGCACTACCATGCCCAGCTAACTTTTGTGTTTTTAGCAGAGACGGAGTTTTGCCATATTGGCCAGGTTGACTTCGTGATCCGACTGCCTCAGCCTCCTAAAGTGCTGGGATTATAGGCGTGAGCCATGGGGCCCGGCCCAGGGCAGCTTTTAAATAATACTTAGGCAACCCATACACACATAAACACACACACACACACACACACACAGAGTTTTCTCAACATTGGAACATCATCATAAATAAATATTTACACAAATTGAAAAATCAAAAGAATCCAGTATAAAAATAGAGTAGTCCAAACTCTGATTTTGCAAGGCTTTTTTTATTTTCCCTCTCTCTATGTATGTATACACATAGGGAGAGAAAGAATAAATGTATATGCGTGTATATGTGTATAGAATATATGCACACAGGCTTAACTCATTCTTTTCACTTTCCGTTTTTAAATTTAAAAATTTGTATATGCTTTTTTGTAACAGATGAAATTTTAAAAGTTTCACAGTGAAATGTTATAATGCCCACTTTGCAGAGATAACCCATGTTATCGATAAGATATATGAGTATAAAAGCCAAATGTAGACATTTCTGTTCCTTTCCCTGTGTTCTTACAAATGTATATAGAATTAAATTTGCGATCATGAAATTCAAGTTTGTCCTCTATATTTTGCCTTTCCGTGCCTTTTCTGATAATTTCTGAGAGATCTGTGTCATAAATTTACAAAGCAACTAAGGGATTCATTTGACCTTGAACTCTATTGGTTTTTGTATCACATGTAAAAAGCTGTATTTTAGGTGCATAAAACTTATGATTGTTGATCTTGAAGAAATGTTTATTTCATCAAAGTCAATTTCCCTCACTTTTCAAAGCTGTGTGTGTGTGTGTGTGTGTGTGTGTGTGTATGTGAGAGAGAGAGAGAGAGAAAAAGAGAGAGAGAGAGAGTCTCGCTGTGTTGCCCAGGCTGGGGTCCAGTGGCACAATCTTGGCATTGCCTCTTGGGTTCAAGCTATTCTCGTGCCTTAGCCTCTGGAGTAGTTGGACTATAGGCATGCCACAACACCCAGCTAATTTTTGTATTTTTTTTGTACACGTGGGGTTTCGCCATGTTGGCAAGGCTGGTCTGGAACTCCTGCCCTCAAGAGATCTGTCCTCCTCAGTCTCCCAAAGCACTGGGATTACAGGTGTGAGCCACCCATGTGGCGAGCTTTTCAAATCTTTTTCTTAATCTTGACCCTGAATTATAGTTTATTGCTTTAGTCTGATAGCATTTGTCCACTATATTTTTACATTACTTTATGTTTAGATATTTATGTCATTGAAACTGGTGTGATTTGTTTAAGAAGATTTTTCTGAGATTCTGTCTTTACAAGGTCACTTTAGTTCGTTCATTTTTATTGTTGTTCCTTAAGGATTTGTACTTATTCCTTCCAATTTGTGTATGTTCTACTTATCAAGCTCTCTGGTTGTTTACTTTCCTTATCTGATTTTTCTTGGAGTTATGTTTTCTATGGTCCATTTTTCAGCTTAATATTTATCATTATATTATGTGATTAATTTTCCTCAGTGTTTACTCTGAAACTTTAGCATTTACTTAAAATTTTAAATTTAGAGCTAACCTTATCTAGAGTTAGATAGTAACTAATCAGCAGATATAGCTGGATATATTTTCACTTTTCTAGGTTTCTTCCTCGTGGGATCTTCTAAGATGATATAATATGATTGCGAACATTTTTGACCAAAATTACAGATTACATTATGTTAGAAGATAAAATAAGGAAAAAGCCTAGAAAAATGAAAACACCTTAAGCTACATCTATTGATTAACACTACATATGGTAGGAATTTAATTTTTTAAGTAAATGCTAAAATTGTCAGAGTAAATACTCCCCAAAATAATACAATTACAAATATTTGTACCATAGAAGTTGCTTAAGGAATACAAAAATACAGTTAGATATCAGGAATAAGTTTCAGTATTCAATAGTATAGTAGGGAAATTGAAGTTAACAGTACTTTAGTGCATATTTCAAAATAGCTTGAAGAGATTTGCAAAATTTGCAACACAAAGAAAAGATAAATGTTTGAGGTGATGGCTATTCTGATGACCTGATTTAATCATTAAACATTATACAGGTAAATATTTTGTATATTCATTCATTCTTAGTGACAAGAAATCTGATGTTAAACTGGGTGTCATTTATTCACAGGTAATTCCTAATTTTACCTTCCCAGTTTTTCATGGTATTTTTGGACTCTTAATGCTCAAAAGGTTTTACTAGGGTGAAGTTAGGCATATATATGTGTAGAAGTGTGTCTGTGTGTGTGTGTGTGTGTGTGTGTGTGTCTGTATCAATTTAAAGAGTCCCTTTCTTTTTATTTTTCTTTTTATCCTGCTTATTCAGTAGACCCTTCTGATCTTACCCTTTATGTCATCCTTAAACTCGAATACATTTTGTTAACTTTTAATTTTGGTTCTTCTTCTCCTTTATTATGACAATTATCAATTTATTGATTCTCAGCTCCAAATTCATTGTTCGTTGTCTGCTTTGTAAAAATGGAGCCAGGTTTTTTAATTTGTATTTTCTGCCAGTTTGCACATGCTAAGCTTTGTCTTGGAGGGTGCTGGGGGTCACTGGGGAGGAAGGGCTGTTCGCTTCCCGTGTTTCGGCACACTCCTTTCTGCAGGCTTTGCAGCAGGTGTAGATTTTCTTTAATACCACAAAGCCAGCAGCACGCGGCACCTTCCCACAGGCAGCTTCTCTGAGTATCCTCTCAGGCAGCCGGGTAGTGGCCTGTCCCCCAAAAGGTGTGTCCTGTGACCAGCTTCCCCCAACACAGGGCCCTCAAGCAGCTCTGCAGTGGGACCCCAAGGCAGGCACCACTTCCTGACCTGTTGGTCCTAGCGCATCCACTCGGATGCAGTGCCACTGTCTCTCCTTGATGCTGTCTCAGAATCTTTCCTTGACAGCTTCTCAGATACCTCTTGGTCAGCTTTTCAGTGAATTTCTGGGCACAACATCTGCTGTGAATGGATCCTCCAGCACTCCAAAAGGCAGATCTTCAGACAGTTCCACCAGAGTAGGCTCCAGAGAACTTCTCCAACATCCAAATATCACAACTGTGGCCTCCCAACGAGGCCTGGACTCAGCCCTGATAGTCCTTTGTGATTCTGTATTTCGGTCCTTGGCATGGTGGTTAATCCCTATGTTGCCTATGTCTATATTCCTCACTAGACAATTCCCTGTTATTCTAATTTCCTGTTCATAGTCCTATATGTTCATATTCTTATGTTCAGATTAATATATGGCTTTAGTCTCCTTACTGGATCCTGACTACTGCAGAATAAGCAATGGGAACTGTCCCATGAGACTGCCCTATGAAGATGAAACTTTATAATTTGTAGGGGCATAGGCTTGAGTGGAGAACTAACTTCTTTTCCAATTGGAAATGGGATGCAAGTAGTCCATGGCATGCATTGGCATCATAATTAATCAAATGATCACTTATAGTTGGCGTGATGAAGTAACAGCTGCAGAAACTGCTTTGGGACTCCAGTGGCTGCTGCACTTGACTGTTACGGCAGTCATGATGACTACAAGTGGGGTGGGTCAGAATCTTTTGCTTGCACTTGGGTGCTTACAAATAGGAAATGACAAAGTCAGATTTCCGAATGTAAGCTGAAGTGAAGGCCTGAGAATCAGAGAGCTTATATCCCAGACCAGAAAGATCTATTTATTTCCTACATGTGGCTGACATTGCTAAAATCAAATATAAAATTTAAATATGTGAGCTGTTGAAATGTACTAACAGTTGAATTCCGTCTTGTCAGCTTTCTCCTGGATATGATTGAGCATCCTTTGAGGGAAAATGAAATCCTGAAATTTGCAAAATGGATATGTGTTTGAGCCCCCAATGAAACTGACAGTGTTGAATCCCTAAGTCATTCTGTGTCTTCCTCATAGGTGGAAGAGGCTTGTGCTTTGTGCCTGAAAGTCCTATGACAGCCTCCCCTGAGCAAATGACTTGAAAGAGATGCTCATAAGCAGTATGGCATCCAGGCGGGGCATTCCGAAGAACTGGGAACAGATGCATGTGGCAGGCCAGGAATGGTGATATGACTGAAATCATAGATGTGGCTGAATTCATTGATACAGACACACTTACAAGAGGTTTTAGACTTCATGCATTAGTTAATTCAAGTGGAAGTGGATCAGATAGTTTACTGCCTTGAGTGACTAAAACTTATGCTCCACCATGACCCATGCTGAGTGAGACTGAGATTGTCAGAGCTTCCTGGTATTATATAGAAGAGGGAATCCAAAGTGAGACATAGTGTTGTACTTGATTTACAACACTTACTACCATTTACTGCTTTAAATATATATATACCCCTTGAATTTAAAATAAAAGTTTAAAAAGTGAGGTGATGGAAAGAAATATTCATGATGTAATGTGTGTGGGTATAAAATATTAAGAAAAATATTAATAATACCTGGGGCATAGGTATGACAACAATTACAAAAAGATTATGCAAATAATTGAAATTTGCCATATACTGCTCTTGTATTGTGGATATGTTAGCTGTATTTATGTTTCATACTTCGAATATCTGACATCATTGCCCCAATGAAAAACTTGGAATGTTGCAGAAATGCCTATAGTTTGGCATTCATACTCTCTTATGCTGACTCTCATCAAAAATGTCCACTAAAATCCTTTGCTAAGCTAAAAAAAAAAAAAAAAAAAAAAAAAAAAAAAAAACCTTTAATATAAGGACAAAAAAGTTTGAAAGTTAGACAATAAAAAATGAGAGATATACTATACAAATATTATCACTCAAAGTTGACTTTAAAGCAAGAAGCACCTTGAGTGATCAAAAGTGATCTTGTGAAATGATGAAACAGTCAATTCACTGGGAAAATAGAATAATTTTTAATTTATATGTCTCTAATATCACTTCAAAGCATATAAATCCAGAAAATGACTACCTCTAAAAGATGATCCACAATTCATAGTGGAAGATTTTAATTTATTTCTATTAGTAATTGGTAGAAGTAGTGGACAGAAATTAAGCATATTGATGCTTTGAACAACATGATTAACAAGCTTGTCTTAATTTACATCCATAATACACTGCATCCCACAACTGCAGAATACAATTTTTTTCAAGTAAAGATGGAATGTTTTCCAAATCTGACTGTATGTTAAACCATAAAGCTAATTGCAACAAATTCCAATAATTTTCAAATGATCACAATTATTTTAAAATGATTATAAAAGGGTAGTTATCTCAAGAAAAGCTAAACTTTAGATATTAATTAGTAACTAAAGGGAGAAATAAAGAAATAAAAACGTTTATTGAAACAAGATGCACCCTAAAATGTGAAATGAACTCAAGCCATTGACTTTCCAGGGATGATTATTTTCTGGTGATTAGTACAGGAGACCATGCTATTAGACCTTTAGAGATGTGAGTATAATTCTAGCATACTATCTGTCCTGAAATTAAAGTATTTTTCCATGATTAATATTATGTAAATTTTATGGTTTTTAGATTTTAAGCTTTAAGGGTTAAGCTATAGGTAAACAAACTTAGCTATGGTTGCAAGACTAACGCTAAATGCTAACTTTCACAACATAAAGACAAATTTATAGCTAATAAATAATAGGATAATAAAGGGAGGAAGAAAGTTCAAAGAAAGATTAGGCTTATCAATATATCCAGAATATCAATACTAGAAAAAGAAAAATTCTTAAATATTGAAAGAAAAGTAAAACTACAATAATGTAAATAGCACTTGTAAGTCAAAGGTTGAAAAAATAAAGTCATTAGCTAATTTATCTTTTATAGTGTGAAATAATCAATAGTAATTTGATCTAGTATTTGCGCCAAGCTTTTTATTGTAATTGTGAAATAAACCACTAAAAGAACTCAAAGAGGAACAGAGAAAGAAAACCTTGGGAGAGTATGAGTGGAGTTAACAAAAATGAGAAAATTAGCTTCTTTCTATCCTATGTATGATTTGCTTGTGTGTGTGACACTCTATAAGAGAAATTCTAAAATAAATTAAAATATATATATTTAGAGTAAAAATTGTAGAGCTATGTCAGTATTATGGTCAAAATGGCATGGCCAAAATTCTGGGGTTAACATAGCAGGGAGGCTCACAATTAAATACAAATATGCCTCCAACAGAATGCTTAAAGTTAAAACAAAATGCTGATAACACTAAGTCTAGGATGCAGAGTTACTGGAATTTTCATATCTTGCTGGTGGGAGTGTAAAGTGTTTCAACTGCTTTTGGAAATTATTGCACTTTACAATAAAATTAAAATTGCATTTAGCTTCATGATCCTATTTTCTTAGAGACATATGTCCAAGAGAAATAAATATACATGTACGAGAATGTTCTTACCAGCTTTATTTATCATATCCCAAAACGGAAACAACTCAAATGCCTCTCCATAGGAGAATAAACAAATTGTAGTGTATTCATATAATGGAACACTACTCAGCAGTACAGCATAATCAACTTTGGATACAAACAACACGATATGTTTCAAAAGCCTTATGATGAGAGAAAGAAACCATTAACAAAATAATGCCTATTGCATTATTTCAATTATATCAATGTCATAGACAGGCAAAACTATGATAATGGAAGTCAGATTCTTGATTGCTTCTGCGGACAAGGGGGTTGCTGACTGAAAAGCAGCCTGAGGAAACTTTCCAGAGCATTGGAAAGGTTCTGAACATTAATTCAGTGGAGAGTATATGGATGCGGAGATATATAAAATGCCATTGGGCAGAACATGAGACTTAAACATTATGTTTCATGTAAATCATACCTTAATGAATGAAACAATGAAAAGTAACAGGAAAAAATACCTTGTATTCATCAGGCATTGATTTGGTTGCTGGTATGTGGGATATCCAACATATATTTAGTATTATTAACAGAAAGGATCATTTCTAGAGTCTATAATAGGTATCAGTGAAGGCAGATTCAGCTACAAATGACAGAAAATTTGTTAAACACTGGATTAACAAAAGATTTGGTTCACCTCACCTTCTCTCTAGTGTCACCAACAAGGCCAGGAGTCTGGGTTCCCATCGTTATTTTCTCTCTGTGCCCCCACTAAATCACAGTTACAAAATGGCTGTGCAGTGCTGAACACTGCTTCTGCATTTAAATTAGGAAGAGAAGAAATGATTCATTAAGGTCTGTCCCTTTTATTAGAAAATTAAGGGTTTCATGAGTTCCTAGAACAGATTTCCCTTTACAAAGGTTGTTGGTAAGCAAGAATAACTTTAAGCCTCAATGATGGTGGCAGGAAGGGTGTTCGGATTAGGAAGAGCTATTCCATTAGCTAATGAACAGTACAGACTATGGTATGTGATATTTATTTATATAATTCTGTGTCATCAATCAAATCAGTTGTGTCTAAGTTATCTACTGGGGGAGTTTCAAATCCATCGCAGGTAGGGGCCATGCAATACATTTCATTTGGTTTTCCCTACTTCATGTAAAATAAACAGGAAAATTTTCTCCATATTTGATTAACCGTCATCAAGATGTTTTTTCATATAACACTGAGAACATAATAAAAGACCTATCATACACCCCCACCTCCATTTCCAAATGAGTCTGTAGGTCCACTACAGTATGACTGCATTCAGCACACTGCTCCAGAGACACTGATACTCCAGTCTGGAGGCTCACATATGTGCCGAGTGGCTTTTCTTGACGAATATGTAAGCCACATGTTTCACAATTAGATAACATCTGAGGTGTTTTTTTTTTTTTTTCTCAACTCTGAGATTTTATTTGAAAAAATGTAAATTTTCAATTGAAAAAGAAAAACATAGTGTGCCTTTTGACACACTGTCATTCTCATTTTTCAATTCTAGAGACCGAACTTCGGATAATATAATGTCTCATGTCAAATAAAAATATTCTGACCTTCTATTTTCTACATTAGAAAATGGCCTGACTGAAGAGAAGATTAAATGGGCATATATAGGAAGGGGAGCCTGAAAGTTCTACTGAAGTTAGATCATGGGATTCTGGTCCCTCAGCTTATCTCTGGCTACCATGTGGTACTGAATCAAGCATTCCCTTGGTTCTGCCTTCTGTGTGATATGGATTTTAGTACTGAATATGCTTATTCATGAATATAACCGGAAATTTAATATACTATCAATTTAAGATATGTATCATCACATTAGTCCATTTTCACACTGCTGATAAAGACCTACCCAAGACTGGGTAATTTATAAAGAAAAAGAGATTTAGTGGACTCACAGTTCCACGTGGCTAGGGAGGCTTCACAATCATAGTGGAAGGCAAAAGACGTGTCTTACATGGCAGCAGATAGAAAGAATGAGAACCAAGTAAAAAGGGAAACCCCTTAAAAAATTGGATCTCATGAGACTTATTCACTACCACGAGAACAGTATGGAAAAAAATCACCCGCAAGATTCAATTATTTCCCCATCAGTTCCCTCCCATGCCACATGGAAATTATGGAAACTACAATTCAAGATGAGACTTGGGTGAGGACACAAAGCCAAACAATATCATTCTGTCCCTGGACCCTCCCAAATCTCATGTCCTCACATTTCAAAACCAATCATGTCCTCCCAGCAGTCCCCCAAAGTCTTAACTTATTTCAGAATTAACTCCAAAGTTCATATTCCAAAGTCTCATCTTAGACAAGGCAAGTCCTTTCTGCATTTGAGCCTTTAAAATCACAAGCAAGTTAGTTACTTCCTAGATACAATGGAGGTACAGGCATTGTGTGAATACAGCCATTCCAAATGGGAGAAATTGGCCAAAATGAAGGTACTACAGGCCCCATGCAAGTCTGGAATCCAGTGGGGCAGTCAAATCTTAAAGCTCGTAGATGACCTCCTTTGACTTTGTGTCTCACATCCAGGTCACACTGTTGCAATAGGGGGGTTCCCATGGTCTTGTGGAGGTCCACCCCATGGCTTTGCAGAGTACAGCACCCCTCTCGACTCCTTTCATGGACTGGCGTTCAGTGTCTGCAGTTTTTCCAGGTGTGTGATGCAAGCTGTCAGTGGAGCTACCATTCTGGACTCTGGAGGATGGTGGTCCTCTTCTCACAGCTCCTCTAGGCAGTGCCCCAGTGGGGACCCTGTATGGGAGCTCCAACTCCAAATTTCCCTTTTGCACCACCCTAGTAGATGTTCTCTATGAGGGCTCCACCCCTGCAGCAAACTTCTGCCTGGATATGCAGGTGTTTCCATACATCCTCTGAAATCTAGCAGGGGATTTGATACCTTCAAGAATTGACACCTTCAAGTTAATTACTGACTTCTGTGTATGCAGAGGCTGAACACCATGTGGAAGCTGCCAAGGCCTGGGGCTTGCATCCTTTGGAGCCATGGCCTGAGCTGCACCTTGGCCCTTTTTAGCCACAACTGGAGCAGCTGGGATGCAGGGCACCAAGTCCCTAGATTGCACACAGCAAGGGGGCCTTGTGTCCAGCCCACAAAACTATTATATCCTCCTAGTCCTCCGGATCTGCCAAAAAAGTTTCTGACATGCCCTAGAGATATTTTCCCCATTGTCTTGGTGATTAACATTGTGCTTCTCATCACATATGCTAATTTTTGCTTCAGGCTGGAATTTCTCCCCAGAAAAATGAGTTTTTCTATTCTATTGCATGGTCAGGCTGCAAATTTTTCAAATTTTTATGCTCTGTTTCCTCTTGAACACTTTGCTGCTTAGAAATTTATTTCACCAGATACCCTAAATCAACTCTCTCAAGTTCAAAGTTCCACAGATCTCTAGGGCAGGGGCAAAATGCTGCTAATCTCTTTGTATAGCAAGAGTGCCCTTTACTCCAATTCTCAACAAGTTCCTCATCTCCATCTGAGACCACCTCTGTCTAGACCTTATTGTCCATCTCACTATCAGCATTTTGGTCAAAGTCATTCAACAAATCTCTAGGAAGTTCCAAACTTTCCCACATTTTCCTATCTTCTGAGCCCTCCAAGTCTCTAGGAAGTTTAAAACTTTCCTACATTTACCTGTCTTCTTCTGAGCCTTCCAAACTGTTCCAACCTCTGCCTTTTATCCAGTTCCAAAGTTGATTCCACATTTTTGGGTATCTTTAGAGCAGCACCCTCGTCTACTGTTACCAATTTACTGTATTAGTCTATTCTGTCACTGCTAATAAAGACCAAGACTGGGTAATTTATAAAGAAAAGATGTTTAATGGACTCACAGTTCCACATGGCTGGGGAGGCCTCACAATTATGGCAGAAGGCAAAGGAGGAGCAAAGTCACATCTTACAAGGTGACAGGAAAGAGAGAAAAAACAGATAGCAGAAGGGGAAACCTCTTATAAAACCATCAGATCTCATGAGGTTTGTTCACTACAATGAGAACAATATGGGGTAAACCACCCCCATGATTCGATTATCTTCTACCATGTCCCTTCCACAACACATGGGAATTATAAGTGCTACAATTCAAGATGACATTTGGGTGGGGACACAGCAAAATCATATCAATCGTTCTTTTTAGGGATGTTTTCTAAAAGCGTGAGCTGGGCAAGTTCGCACCATATTAAACTATGCCATAGTTACAAATCCCTGAAGTGAATACTTCAGAAGAGATCTAAGTCATGTCTCTTACCATTTAAGACCATTTTAAGGGGCTGAATGTAAAAGGATTATTCATAATTATCTTTTGCTGTCATCCAAATATGCTTAGAATGTGGTTGACAAAGTGGCTCATGATGTGGTCTGTACTAGGCTGTTATTGTGTTGTTATAGAGAACTGCCTGAGACTAGATAATTTATAAAGAAAAGAGGCTTAATTGGCTTACAGTTCTGCAGGCTGTACAGAAAATGTAGAGCTGATATCTGCTCAGCTTCTGGTGAAACCTCAGGGAGCTCTCAATCATGGCAGAAGGTGAAGGGGGAGCAAGTGTCTCACATAGCAGAACAGGAGCAAGAGACAGTGGGTGTATTAGGCCATTTCTACACTGCTATAAAGAACTACCTGAGACTGGGTAATTTACGAAGAAAAGAGGTTTAATTGACTCAAAGTTCCACAGGCTGTATAGGAAGTATAGATGGGAGGCCTCAGGAAACTTACAATCATGGCAGAAGGGTGAAGGAGAAGCAAACACATCTTCATGTGATGGCAGAGAGAGAGAGAGGAAAGAGAGAGAGCATGAATGGGGAACTGTTACATACTTTCAAACAACCAGATCTCATGAAAACTCTGTCATGAGAACAGCAAGGGTGATGTCTGCCCCCATTATTTAATCACTTCTCACCAGGCCTCTACCCCAATACTGGGAATTACAATTTGACGTGAGGACTGAGTAGAGACACAGAGTCAAATCGTATCAGTGGGGGAGGTTCCACATACTTTAAGCAACCAGATCTCATGAGAACTCACTCACTACTATGAGGACAGCACCAAGGCATAAAGGATCCACCCCCACGACCCAAATACCCCCCACCAAGCCCCACCTCCAACACTGAGGATTATACCTCAACATGAGATTTAGAAGGGACATCCAAACTAAGTCATGGTCAAGCTATACATTCCAGTCATATTAATTAACACTCTTACCATGGTGAGTAGAGCTTTGGAGGTGACTCACATTGGTTCCAAAGATGACCACAAAGGAGCTACCTCTACATTTCACATGGACAGACTGGGTCTCAAGCTATAGCAATTTTCAGGAGATGGACTAAAAGAGGCACATTTAGTCAAGCTGTCTCCTGCCTTGAAATATATTGTTCTAAGGGGGTGGTGAGTCTGACTGTAATACAAGGGAGATTTTTTTCAATAATAGACATCTTACTACTTTATTGTTATGCAATCACTGTTAATAAATTTAATTTACTGCCTCTAAAGAATTTTAAAACCACTGAAGAACAAAAACAAAGATCTTTAGCCTGAAAAATTTCTACATATTTGAGGCTATAAAAATAGAGAGATATTTGTAAATATTTAATGTTCATGTATAATAAAATGCTAAACAAAGCTATTTTTTTTGTCTTGGTTTCAGGAATATAATAGTAGCTTTCACATGAATAATAAGATTTCTGATTTAGAAATTTCTAGCATTTTCAAACTGTCCTTTGACATTATAGGTAAAACAGCACTCTACTTGTTGAATCACTAATGGTTCTTGCTTCCAAAATTCTAGATGTAAATATCATGCCTGTATTCAAATTTGTGAGGCTAATTAGAAGCTGTAGAGTTCAGATATTCATCATCTGAAGAATTCCAGATCTAAACTAGAGTCTACAAAAACTCTGGCAAAATACTAAAATTGCCTAAGATTTTTTTTTATAAATGCTAAATATAATGACATTTCAAGGCAATGTAGCATAGAAAATATAAAAATAAAAATAAGTATTTTAGACAATCATTTTAAAGCTATTTATTTAAGCAGAATATTTTGTATGTGTTAGACAATTATGTTTTAAAAGGCACTTCTATAACTTTTACATATCTCACTTAAGTTTTCCACTTTGGTTTGGGCTATTGGGAAATCCCTTAAACTTAATGTTTCCATATTTACACCTGAAAATAAAAATATTAAATAATGGTCAGTACCTCTGAAACTAAGTTACCTTTAAAATAAAATAACAGAAACCTTACAAATATAAATTTCATATTTATGCAGTGTAAAACTTCGTTATTTTTCTTGATTTTTGTCAGTATAGAGGTTTATATAGCTTAAAGTCAATAAAATCACATTGCACAAAGAGTTTGGTTTAGTTTTTCCATTTAATATTCTATTACAAATATTATAGTCACTGATGCATAATTGTGACACTTATGCTTATGATGGTTGCATAAATCATTAATTTGATGCAATAATTTAATTTTATTCATTCTCCTTTGTAATTTTTTTGTTTTGTTTATCAGAAAGTGGATGCCACACAATTTTGATTCAAATTTTCCAAAATAGGTAATTGGTTAAGTAAAGTATGTGATGCTTAAATAGGTCAAATATCAGTAAGATATTATGTTATGGACCATGGAATACTATGCAGCCATAAAAAAGTGTGAGATCATGTCTTTTGTAGGGACATTGATGAAGCCGGAAGCCATCATTCTCAGCAAACTATCACAGGAACAGAAAACCGAACACTCTCACTTTTGGGAGTTGAATGATGAGAACACATGGACCTGGGGAGGGGAACATCACACAACAGGGCCTGTCGGTAGGTGGTGGGAAAGGGGAGGGACAGCATTAGGACAAATACCTAATGCATGTGGGGCTTAAAACCTAGATTACGGGTTGGTAGATGCAGATAGGTGCAGCAAACCACCATGGCACGTGTATACCTGGGCAACAAACCTGCACATTCTGCACATGTATTTCAGAACTTAAAGTAAAAATTTTAAAAAAGATATTATGTGGTAGAAATAGAGCAGTGTTTAAAATTTGTAAAAATATTTACAATATACTACACATTTATAACAAGTTCCAGTAGAGCCTGTGTGAGTGGTTAGCTCTAAAAAGCAAGATAAATTTCTTTTATTTTTTTCTCATATATTTAAAATTTTTTAGATTTTATTTTTGTTATAAATATATCTTTATTTTAAGTGAGCAGATCTGTAAAACAGTAAACTTGACAACAAATGCTGTTAATGTTTGGGTAAAAGCAGTGCCCTAAAACTTTTGGAAAACAATCTTGCAGAGCAAGAATCATAGATATGCTTAACATTTGACCCAGTAATTTTACTTCTGAATATTTCTTACAAAGAAATAACTTCATATAATCAAAATGATATATAAATAAAAGTTTTAGTTGAAAAGAAAAGGAATGAGTTCTATTTTCAAAATTCAATTATTGGTATAATAAATGATGATGTGAATAAGAAGAAATGTTATGTAGCTATGATCTAATGCACAATTTGTGGGAATCTCAATTAGCAAGTGTATTTCTGAAAAACAATTTCTAAATTTTAATCAGAATTTTAAATATATGTATAATCATTGCCCTACCAATCTGCTCTGCAGAGATTTATTCATGGTAAGCATAGGTCATATGCACTAAAATGTTTGTACAAAGATGTTTACAATAAGAACAATTGTGAACAACTTAAGTGGTGCTTCTATAGTATTTTGTAGAATAGATATTCCTTAATTAAAAAATAAATCCTTCTTCACCCATATTAATGTGGTTTATTTCACTGACACTAAACAATATTATAACGCAAAACATAAATTTTGTGACCATTGGAAGGTGAAGTATATTTAATCAGCCTTTTTCAGATTACTAGATTTTTATTTTTTCAAAATAAATTTCAGACAGCCTTGTCCATTTTTTTTCCTTTTAAAATTTTAGGTACAGGGTGGTATAACGGACACTGGAGACTCAGAAGAGGGGCGGTTGGGAGAGGGGAAAGGGATAAAAAACTACCTATTGGGTACAATATACACTACTTGGATGACTAGTACATTAAAATCCCAGATGTCACCACTACACAATTAATCCATGTAACTAAAAATCACTTGTATCCTTAAAGCTATTGAAATAAAAATAAATAAATTACATAGTAAAAAATAAATAAAACTAAATTTTAGGTATCTTTCATCATTGTAATTACTAACATTGTTCCAGTCATATAAACTCCAACCCTTTTCTTAGTCATTCACTTATCTTCTATTTGTGATGGCTTTTCTGACTTACAGGTTTATAATTTAATGTACCCAAATCAATGGAAACTTCTGCTTCTGAGGTTGAGGTTCTCAAACCCAACTACCCCAGGATAAATGCCACAAAAATAATCTCATATTTTTTAATACATGCACACATTTTAAGAACATTTATACTTTTTAGTCAACAAGAATTTAATTATGTGCATGATAAATGGAAGTGTCTAAAATGTTTTTAAATTATAGGGGTCCGTCCTCCTCCCACTGATTTGGAATGCTACCTTTATCATAAACTCATATATACATGGATGTGTTTCTGAACTATTTCTGTGTTATTGATCAATATTTTGAGTCAATACTGCCATTATAATAGTTTATGTACTTTGAGATGTGCACATACAAAACTATTTGTAATAGTTCATGGTGTTATTTCAGATTTCTATTTTTTCTTGAACCATTTTTGATAACATAATTTTCTACATTTTTGAAGTTTCTACTGTTAGATGTGCATTACAATTTTCCATTTTTTCCATCTCTCTCGTGCTCTTATTTTTCATGAAATGTGTGTGGTTGCATTATCACACTTACAAAAGTTTTGTAATTTTTCAATGAATTTTTTTTCAAAGAACCACTTTTTAGATTCATTAATAAGGTCTATGATTTTGTTTTACATTAATTTCTTCTTCAAGTTTTATCAATTCTTTCATTCCACCTTTGTGTTTACTATACTGGATATGTTTTATCTTCATGAGTTGAATACATAATTCAGTTATTGTTAATATTTTTATTTTCTAGTAAAGGTATGTAAGGGTATTTTTTTCTTTTTAATTTCTAATATTTGCTGTGTTGTGCTATGGTTAGAAAATATATTCTCCGTTAAGTTTGTTTACTTACTGAGACTTTGATGCCTATTACACAATTAATGTTGGATAGTTTCCAAGTGTTTTTGTAAAGTATCTCTGTTTTCTCTTTATTGCGTATGAATTTTTGCAGTTGTGTGTGTGTCTTTCTGAATATGTCTATAAGCTCAAGCATGCTTATTGTGCTATACCAAACTCCCATATTCTTACTCATTTTTACTCAATTTGTCATTAAAGAGAAGTTATTGCAGTTCAGGATAGATTAATAAGTATTAAAATCAGCTATTTGCTGTCTTATTTTTCTTCTTCCTCTGCTCTCTTTTATGCAGTCTGGGAAACTTTAGGCTTCACTCTGTAACTTTCCTTCCCACGTTGTAATCCCTCTCCAACCTAACCACTCAATGTGGTTTAGCAAGCCACGTGGGGAGTCCCGCCCTGGGAGAAAATTGCTCCATTATCTGAGATTCCTTACAAGTTGAGGGCCACAGAGTGACTTCCTGCCGAACTAAATGCAGTTTTTAAAGCAAGTAAGCTCCAGATAATTTCCCTAAAGGTAGCCCTTTCACTTTGACTCTTTCATTAATTTGTGGTTCACTTCAACTTTCTGGCCCTCGCTGAAGCGTCTTCTTGGACATTTTTTTAGCTATAGCTTCCCAACTTCTACTTCTCCTCTACCCTGGTTCTTTTGCCTTCCATCTTTGAGGTATTACTTGGAATTTCCAATTTGCTGATCACATTCTTTTTGTTCTGGTGTTGTAATATTGTTTCCATTATTTCAAGAGATTTGCAATTGAAAGGCAGATTTAGGTGGACGTTGAAATAAGGTATCTTAGTAAAGTACAATTTTCACTCGGATGTTAAATTGTCATTTAAAAACATGTAATCACTTAAATCTATTTTCTTTGCTATATTTAGATACCAGTAGGGTTTACTCTTCTGTATATTTGATAACAGGCCAATATAAGGGAAACTATCCTTAAAATGACATAGGCAGATACAAAAATTTGAATAACAACCAATCCTCTTCTGAGTTTTGTTTTTGGGTTGTTAGAGCTGTGGATGTGATGTGGTGCCAAGATGACATTCACATGTATTGATTTCCTTTCTTTAGTAAGCAAAAATATTTTATGTGATATTTTTGTTGTTTTCTCTGCCTTTAAGAGTTTGAATTTAATAGGACTTTGGGAAGGTGGAAACACAATTCTTATGGAATCAAATCACTGAAATTAAAATGCTAGAGTCATATTACTTATTAGAAACTATTATTTAAAATGATAAATAAGAATGCTTTGCCCCTACAAAAAAAAATCAAAGATTCTCTAGTAAGAATACATTTGCTCTGAGCTCTTGAATGTAATATGAACATAAATGATACATAAATATTAAATATCCATATTTATTTATGTTGAGCTACTTAGTGGTATACTGTATTCAGCTGTCTCACAGTCATATCAGAGTGAAATTCTGTAAACTCAGTGTGTCTGACCATCTTCCCAAATTGGGTTCTTGTCTATGTTCTCATTATCATCTGTGAGGTCATCCTCTTCCTCATAGCTCCAGCAAGTCGCCTGCGATGTATATGGGACATCTACAAATTCTCCATATCCAAAATATTTTCAAATATCATTCCTTCCCCTTGTTCATTGTCATCCATTTAGTCTAACCTATCTTCACCTCTAGCCTGTCTACTGCAAAATTTTCCTACCTGGTGAGAATGGTGCACTTATGTCCCTTTCCAATACACTCTCCACATTGACCACAGGACTGTCTACTCAAAATACAAATCTGACTGTGTCATGTCATTCAGGGCTACCCAAAGCCCTCAGGAAAAACACCACAGCAATAAGACTAGCGTGAGGTCCTGCATATCAAGTGCTGGGATGTGGCATCATTCAGCCACAGTCACTATGCTCTGGCTCTCATGGTGCCTCACCCAAGCAACACTGACTCTAAACACACTTCGATGTTTGCTCCTAAGGCACGCTTGTTACTTGAAAAAAACGATTCCCTTAAAAATGGATAAATGGTTTTTTAAATACTTAAAGTTCTGGGATACATGTGCAGAATGTGCAGGTTTGTTACATATGTATATATGTGCCATGGTGGTTTGCTGCACCCATCAACCCGTCATCTAGGTTTTAAGCCCCACATGCATTAAGTATTTGTCCTAATGCTATTTCTCCCCTTCCCCTCACCACCTGACAGACCATGGTGTGTGATGTTCTCCTCCCTGTGTCCATGTGTTTTCACTGTTCAACTCACTTATGAGTGAGAACATGTGATGTTTGGTTTTCTGTTCCTGTGTTAGTTTGCTGAGAATGATGGTTTCCAGCTTCATCCATGTCCCTGCAAAGGACATGAACTCATTCTTTTTTATGGCTATATAGTATTCCATGGTGTATATGTGCCACATTTTCTCTATCCAGTCTATCAATGATGGGCATTCGGGTTGATTCCAAGTCTTTGCTACTGTAAATAGTGCTGCAATAAACATATGTGTGCATGTGTCTTTATAGTAGAATGATTTATAATCTTTTGGGTGTATACCCGGTAATGGGATTGCTGGGTCCAATAGTATTTCTCATTCTAGATCCTTGAGGAATCGCCACACTGTCTTCCATAATGGTTGAAGTAATTTATACTCCCACCAACTGTGTAAAAGCATTCCTATTTCTCCACATCCTCTTCAGCATCTGTTGTTTCCTGACTCTTTATTGATTGTCATTCTAACTGGCATATGATAAACCCATAGCCAATATCATACTGAACGGGAAAAAGCTGGAAGCATAAGATGGTATCTTATGCTTAAGATGGTATCTCACTGTGGTTTTGATTTGCATTTCTCTAATGAACAGTGATGATGAGCTTCTTTTCATATGTTCGTTGGCTGCATAGATGTCTTCTTTTGAGAACTGTGTGTTCATATCCTTCTCCCACTTTTTGGTGGGGTTTGTTTTTTTCTTGTAAATTTGTTTAAGTTCCTTGTAGACTCTGGATACTAGCCCTTTGTCAGATGGATAGATTTAAAAAATTTTCTCCCATTCGGTAGGTTGCCTGTTCACTCTGATGATAGTTTCTTTTGCTATGCAGAAACTGTTTTCATTAGATCACATTTGTCAATTTTGGCTTTGTTGCCATTGCTTTCGGTGTTTTAGTCATGAAGTCTTTGCCCATGCCTATGTTCTGAATGGTATTGCCTAGGTTTTCTTCTAGGGTTTTTATGGTTTTAGGTCTTATGTTTAAGTCTTTAATCCATCTTGGGTTAATTTTTGTATAAGGTGTAAAGAAGGGGTCCAGTTTCAGTTTTCTGCATATGGCTAGCCAGTTTTCCCAACACTATTTATTAAATAGGGAATCCTTTCCCCATTGGTGTTTTCCTCATGTTTGTCAAAGCTCAGATGGTTGTATATTTGTGGTGTGTATGTGATGGTGTGTAGGTGTTATTTCTGAGGGCTCTGTTCTGTTCCATTGATTTATATGATATGTCTGTTTTGGTACCAGTACCATGCTTTTTTGGTTACTACAGGCTTGTAATATAGTTTGAAGTCAGGTAGCATGATGCCTCCAGTTTTGTTATTTTTGCTTAGGATTCTCTTAGCTACAGGGCTCTTTTTTGGTTTCATATGAAATTTAAAGTAATTTTTTCTAATTCTGTGAAGAAAGTCAATGGTAGCTTGATGGGAATAGCATTGAATCAATAAACTACTTAGGACAGTATGGCCATTTTCACGATATTGAGTCTTTCTATCCATGAGGATGGAATGTTTTTCCATTTGCTTGTGTCCTGTCTTATTTCCTTGAGCAGTGATTTGTAGTTCTCTTTGAAGAGCTCCTTCACATCTCTTGCAAGTTGTATTCCTAGGTATTTTATTCTCTTTGTAGCAATTGTGAATCAGAGTTCAGTCATGTTTTGGCTTTCTCTTTGTCTATTATTGGTGTATAGAAATGCTTGCAATTTTTGCACATTGATTTTGTATCCTGAGACTTTGCTGAAGTTGCTTATTAACTTAAGGAGTTTTTGGGCTGAGAATATGGGATTTTCTAAATATACAATCATGTCATCTACAAACAGAGACAATTGGCCTTCTTTCTCTTCCTAATTGAATATCTTTTATTTCTTTCTCTTGCTTGATTGCCCTGGCGAGAACTTCCAATACTATGTTAAATAGGAATGGTGAGAGAGGGCATCCTTGCCTTGTACTGGTTTCCAAAGGGAATGATTCCAGCTTTTTCCCATTCAGTATGATATTGGCTATGGGTTTATCATAAATAGCCCTCATTATTTTGAGATATGTTCCGTTAATACCTGGTTTATTGAGTGTTTTTTAGCATGAAGGAGAGTTGAGTTTTATCAAAGGCTTTTTCTGCATCTATTGAAATAATCATGTGGTTTTTGTCATTGGTTCTGTATATGTGATGGATAATGTTTATTGATTTGTATTTTGAACCAACCTTGCATCCCAGGATGAAGCCGACTTGATCGTGGTAGATAAATTTTTGATGTGCTGCTGGATTTGGTTTGCCAGTATTTTATTGAAGATTTTCGCATCAAGGTTCATCAGGGAAATTGGCCTGAAATTTTCTTTTTTTGTTGTGTCTCTGCCAGGTTTTGATATCAGGATGATGTTGGCCTCGTAAAATGAGTTAGAGAGGAGTCCCTCTTCTTCTGTTGTTTGGAATAGTTTCAAAAGGAATGGTACCAGCTCCTCGTTGTACCTCTGGTAGAATTCAGCTGTGAATCCATCTGGTCCTGGGCTTTTTTTTTGTTTGGTAGGCTACTAATTACTGTCTCAGTTTCAGAACTTGTTTTTGGTCCTTTCAGGGATTAGACTTTCTTCCTTGTCTGGTACTGGGAGGGTGTAAGTGTCCAGGACTTTATCCACTTCTTCTAGATTTTCTAGTTTATTTGCATAGAGGTGTTTATAGTATTCTCTGATGGTAGTTTTCATTTCTGTGGGAACAGTGGTGATATCCCCTTTGTCATGTTTTATTGTGTCTATTTGATTCTTCTTTCTTTTCTTCTTTATTAGTTTGGCTAGCAGTCTATGTATTTTGTAAATCTTTTCAAAAACATGCTCCTGGATTCATTGATTTTTTGAAAGATTTTTCATGTCTCTATCTCCAGTTCTGCTCTGATCTTAGTTATTTGTTGTCTTCTGCTAGCTTTTGAATTTGTTTGTTCTTGCTTCTCTAGTTATTTTCATAGTGATGTTAGGGTGTCAATTTTAGATCTTTCCTAGTTTCTGATGTGGGCACTTAATGCTATAAATTTCCCTCTAAACACTGCTTTAGCTGTGTCCCAGAGATTCTGGTGTGTTGTGTCTTTGTTCTCATTGGTTGCAAATAACTTATTTATTTCTGCCTTAATTTTGTTATTTACCCAGTAGTCATTCAGGAACAAGTTGTTCAATTTCCATGTAGTTGTGTGATTTTGAGTGAATTTCTTAATCCTGAGTTATAATTTGCTTGCTCTGTGGTCTGAGAGACTGTTAGGATTTCCATTATTTTGCATTTGCTAAGGAGTGTTTTACTTCCAATTATGTGTTCAATTTTAAAATAAGTGCAATGTGCTGAGCAGAATGTATATTTTGTTGATTTGGGGTGGAGGGTTCTGTAGATGTCTATTAGGTCCACTTGGTTCAGAGCTAAGTTCAAATCCTGAATATCCTCATTGATTTTCTGCCTCATTGATCTGTCTAATATTGACAGTGGGTTGTTAAAGTCTCCCACTATTATTGTGTGGGAGCCTAAGTCTTTTTTAGATCTCTAAGAACTTGCTTTATGACTCTGGGTGCTTCTGTATTGGGTGCATATATATTTAGGATAGTTAGCTCTTCTTGTTGCATCAGTCTCTTTATTATCATGTAATGCCCTTCTTTGTCCCTTTTGATCTTTGTTGGTTTACAGTCTGTTTTATCAGAGACTAGGATTGCAACCCTGCTTTTTTTTTTTTTCTTTTCATTTGCTTGGTAACTATTCCTTTATGTCTTTATTTTGAGCCTATGTGTGTCTTTGCACATGAAATGGGTCTCCTGAATACAGCACACTGATGGGTCTTGACACTTTATCCAATTTGCCAACCTGTGTCTTTTAATTAGGGCATTTAGCCCATTTACATTTAAAGTTAATATTGTTTTGTGTGAATTTGATCCTGTCATTATGATTCTAGCTGGTTATTTTGCATATTAGTTGATGCAGTTTCTTCATAGTGTCAATGGTCTTTACATTTGTTATGTTTTTGCAGTTGCTGGTACTGGTTGTTCCTTTCTGTATTTAGTGCTTCCTTCAGGACCTCTTGTAAGGGAAGCCTGGTGGTGACAAAAATCCCTTAGCATTTGCTTGTCTGAAAAAGATTTTTTTTTTCTCCTTCACTTATGAAGCTTAGTTTGACTGGTTATGAAATTCTGGTTTGAAAATTCTTTTCTTTAAGAATGTTGAATATCGGCCCCCACTCTCTTTTCTGGCTTGTAGGGTTTCTGCAGAGAGACCTGCTGTTAGTCTAATGGGCTTTACTTTGTAGGTAAACTGGCCTTTCTCTCTGGCTGCCTTTAACATTTTTTCCTTCATTTCAACCTTGGGAATCTGACAATTATGTGTCTTGGGATTGCAATTCTCAAGGAGTATCTCAGTGGTGTTCTCTATATTTCCTGAAATTGAATGTTGGCCTGTCTTGCTGGGTTGCAGGAGTTCTCCTGGATAATATCCTGAAGTATGTTTTCCAACTTGGTTGCATTCTCCCCGTCACTTTCAGGTACACCAATTTATCATAGGTTTGCTCTTTTCACATGGTCCCATATTTCTTGGAGGCTTTGTTCATTTGTTTTCATTCTTTTTTCTCTAATCTTGTCTTCTTGTCTTGATGCTTTATTTTATTAAGTTGATCTTCACTCTCTGATATCCTTTCTTCTGCTTGATGGATTTGGCTATTGATACTTGTGTATGCTTCATTAAGTTCTCGTGCTGTGTTTTTCAACTCCATCAGGTGATTTATCTTCTTCTCTAAACTGGTTATTCTCGTTACGAGTTCCTATAAGTTTTCATCAAGGTTCTTAGCTTCCTTGCATTGGGTTAGAACATGCTCCTTTAGCTCAGAGGAGTTTGTTATTACCCACCTTCTGAAGCCTACTTCTGTCAATTCATCAAACTCATTCTCCATCCAGTTTTGTGCCCTTGCTGGTGAGGAGTTGTGATCCTTTGGAGGAGAAGAGGCATTCTGACTTTTGGAGTTTTCAGCATTTTTGTGCTGTTTTTTTTCTCATTTTCCTGAATTTATCTACCTTTGATCTTTGATGCTGATGACCTTTGGATGGAGTTTTTGTGGGAGCATCCTTTTTGTTGATGTTGATGTTATTGCTTTCTGTTTGTTAGTTTTCCTTCTAACAGTCAGGCCCCTCTTCTGCAGGTCTGCTGGAGTTTGCAGCGGTCTACTCCAAACTGTGTTTGCTTGGGTATCATGAGGGGAGGCTGCAGAACAGCAAAGATTACAGCCTGCTCCTTCCTCTGGAAGCTTCATCCCAGAGAAGCACCCACCAGATTCCAGCCAGAGCTCTCCTGTATGAGGTGTCTATCAATCCTTGATGGGAGGTGTCTCCCAGTCAGGATGCATGGGGGTCAGGCACCCACTTGAGGAGGCAGTCTGCCCCTTAGCAGAGCTCAAGTGCTGTGCTGGGAGATCTGCTGCTCTCTTCAGAGCCAGCAGGCAGGAACATTTAAGTCAGATGAAGCTGTGCCCACAGCTGCCCCTTCCCTGAGGTGTTCTGCCCTAGGGAGATTGGAGTTAGTCTGCTGCCTTTCTTTCAGAGATGCCCTGCCCAGTGAGGAAGAATCTAGAGAGGCAGTCTGGCCACAGCAGCTTTGGCATGCTGTGGTGGGTTCCACAATGTTCATACTTCCTGGTGGCTTCATTTGCACTTTAAGGGGAATACCACCTACTCAAGCCTCAGTAATGCTGGATGCCCCTTCCCCCACCAAGCTCAAGCATCCCAGGTTGACTTCAGACTGCTGTGCTGGCAGTGAGAACTTCAAAACAGGGGATCTTAGCTTGCTGGGCTCTGTGGGGGTTGGACCTGCTGAGGAAGACCACTTGGTTCCCTGGCTTCAGCCCCCTTTCCAGGGCAGTAAACGTTTCTGTATCCCTGGTATTTCAGGCACCATCGGGGTATGAAAAAAAACTCCTGCAGCTAGCTCAGTGTCTGCACAAACAGCCGCCCAGTTTTGTGCTTGAAACCCAGGGCCCAGGTGGTATAGGCACATGAGGAAATCTGTCTGCAGGTTGCAAAATCCATGGGCAAAGTATGGTATCTGGGCTGGATAGCACAGTCCCTCATGGCTTCCTTTGGCTAGAGGAGGGAGGTTCCCGGCCCCTTGTGCTTTCTGGGTGAGGCAATGCCGCACCCTGCTTCTGCTCACCTTCTGTGGACTGCACCCATTGTCTAACCAGTCCCAATGAGATGAACCAGGTACCTCAGTAGGAAATGCAGAAATCACCTGCTCTCTACATTGGTCTTGCTGGGAGCTGTAGACTAGAGCTGTTTCTATTTGGCCATCTTGTCAGATCTCCCTAAACTTTATGATGAATGTTTTAAAATACCTTTCAAATAGAACAAAATCTGGCAAAAATAAGGAGTCATAATACCAAAATGCAAATGAAGATTTGGACCCACAGAGCTAGGTGACACTGAAACTCTTCACCAGGAGGTCATCTGCTGAGCCAGCTACATCTGCAGGTTGGTTTTTCAGAGGCTTAGAGATTTTACAGAGATAAAGTTCCTGCTAGACCCCTCAAAATGGGAAGTCTGTAGGACCAGGTTCCACTGTCCCTTTCTGATGGTGTCCTTATTTCTCCATAGCAGCGCCAGTCACACATGTAATTAAATAATTGCACAATTACTGATTTATATTTCCCTATTCCTTAACAATAGCTCCCTTGCCTGTCTTGTTGATTATCCAATTCCCTGTTGCTAGTATAATTTTTTACACATGGTAGAATCTTGATAAGTGTTTGTTGAATGAGTGCAAGACTGTGTGAATTAATTTATCCACCTCTAATATCAATCAGTAACAATGTCCTTTGTAGCTATCCAAAGAAATTTAAATCTGAAACTTTACTTTCCCATTGCCCTACAGTAACTTGATATTCCAACTAAAGACAACCTTTACTACAAATCCCACTGATTTGCATTGCTTAGATTAGAAAGCAGCATGCATAGGGGTGTGATTTCTCAGGTGACTTCTGGACATAACTCAGAACTCCAGGTGCACATGAACCACAGCAATCACTGAAGTCAGAATTTTTAGCCAGAGCAATGGTCAAGCTGTGGCTGACTTGACAAGAAAGGGTGAGTTTGTATGACATTTTATGAGAGCTGCTCCAAGAAAACCTTTGTCTTTTATAAATGCAGTAATTATACATGAGGGGTTAAGACACAATGCTTTCCCCCAGGCCCCAGTCAAGAATCATTGCTGTATTGTTGTACCATTGAGGATTGCTTCTACCATAGTCACTCCTGCACAGGGATATGACTCCATTGTAAAACTGGTTTCTAAAAATAAAATGAGACCCCAAAACTTGATAAAGGCATTTATTTATTATAAGTACCTATATTTATTTATATATCTGTTAGAGATTGAGATCAGATTATTATGATCATGAAAAGAGAATAGCTGTGGGTAAATAGGAAATTTGTATCTGGATGCATGAGTGGGTTGAAGTTGGGGCTGGGTTAGAATGAATTTTACTTATTTTTCTCCGGCGAAAAATAATCATTTGTTAGCTAGAAAATAAAACCTGACATTTAAGATGTATTAGAAATCCAATTACATCTTTTTTCAGTTTAGACAAACATACACGAACATCGTGAACGGACTCTGTGTACCAGCACAGTGCTATTGTTTCTTCAAACATGAATAAGATCCACTCCTAACACTTAAGAGGTTCCTAAAGTTGTCTCATCCACAGATGGCAAATTCCTTTACTTACTCAGCCACTTGGCAATTATCGATCTTAGTCTACCGAGCACACTCTAGCTTCCCGCCATCTGGAGACGAAGTCCAATCTCCTGACCTTCATCCACCAAGTCTTTTTCATATGGATATTGCTATCATATCTCTTCCATGGCATCACTCATCTCTCCAGACATACTATAGAATGTGGGGTTCCTGAAAGGCACTTTGATCTTAACTGCTTCCCTCAGCTCACAGCTCATAGCTGTTTTCTAGGGTCAGAAAATGAGTAAAACAATAAGACCATGATAATCCCTGCTTACATAAAACATACAACCTTGGAGGGATATATGTTTTATGAGGACAGGGATTATGATGGACTTATTGTCTTACTCCCTTTTTTTTTGTCTCTAGAAACCAGCATATGTCTGAGGTATTTAGCAGTGCTGACTATATTTTAGCTGGGACCCATTACATCTTTGCTCCAGGTACATGGGTTTGTATTGGCTGCATTAATAAGGATAGTAAAACCTAATATCCAGCACACAACTTGTCTAAGGTTCATTCAGAATATATTACATAATGTTTTTGCTTCACGATGTTTGGCAGAACTCTTGGAACTCTTGACTTTCCCACAATTTCATTTCACACCTTACCTTTTCTATCTCATAAATGTTACTCCTGTGTTCAATCAAAACATACGCCAGCAGTTTTCAAACTTTTTGTTATGATGATCTCTTCATAGTTTTAAAAAGTTGAGGATTTCAAAGAGTGTCTTTGTTATAAATTCTATCTCTAGCTACTTACCATGTTGGAATTTTAAACAGAGAGCTTTGAAATCACCAACACACAGTAGCCGTCATGGTGCAGATGCCATTTCAAGGCACCAAGTTCATGGAGAGGCTGCGGCAAGCTCGTGAGGAAATGAGAGTGAAAAAATGAACCACCCCACAGGAATTATAATGGAAGTTATTTTGACCTTGTTGGTCATAGAGCCTGAGATACAGTTTGAAAACCTCTGGTGTGAATTATCTTTTATTTCTTGTTTTTCTTCACCCCTTCATGGCCAATCAGGAACTCCTGTCAGGTCAGAAAAAATGTATCCCAAGTCTTTGTGATTCATTTTATTTTGGCTGTGACCACCCTAGACCACCCTGATTCTGTTCACGAAGATCCTTATAAGAAGCTATGCTTTCAGCAATCTGTAGTCAGCAGAAATAGGACCCTCAAAGGTCTCTACTTTCTAATCCCCAAAACCTGTGAATGTTACTTTATATGGAAAGGGGGACTTTGCAAGTGTGACTAAATTAGCCTCTTGAGATGGGGAGAGTGTCCTGGGTAATCCACATGGGCCCAGTGTCCTCACAAAGTTCCTTATGAGAGGTCGGTAGGACACTGGAGTGAGAAGAAGGAATGAGGGAAGCAGAGGGAAAGGTGAAGGATGTGTGATGTAGGGTCACTCCAGGTGAAGACCACAGCCATCCTGAAAAGCCTAGGCACGGATTCTCCCCTGGAGCCTCCAGAAGGAACATGGTCCTGCCGACAACTTGACCGTAGCCCAGTGGGACTGATTTTGAACTCTCAGCTTCCAGGACTATAAGATAATGCGTGTGTGTTGGGTTAAATTTGTGGTAGCTCGCGGTAGCTGCAATGAGAATTGAATGTTAGCTGTTCTTTCTCTCTCGTTCTTTTTTTCCCCATGTTAGAATCCATTTTCCACCATAGCCAGAGGGATTTTCAATATCTTTATCAGATCATTTTGCTCCTCTATTGGGAACCCTCCAGCATCCTTGTCGTCCTTTGAAAATAAAGCATACCCCTTGCCTCGTCCTGCTAGCCTTGGATTATGTACCTGCAGACCACAGCGTCTCATCCCAGACTCTTCCCTAATTCACTGCCCACAGTTACCTGGCCTTCCTGTCTCTCAGGTAAGTCCACCTCACTCTGCCTCAATGCCTTTGCTGCGCATCTCTTTGCCTGGAGTGCACCCCTCATCTACACCTGGCTGCTCACTCTCACCACTGGGGTCTTAGGGCACCATCACCTCCTCAGAGAATCCTTCCCTGAATAACCCAGATTGTCTTGATCCATCCACTTCCTCCAGGATCCTACTTACATCAAGGTTACTCAAAAAGCTCATAATAGTACTTATCACCACCTGGATTCATTTTGTGTTCATTAGTATCCGTTACTGATTTTCTGACATTTGTCACTCAAAGACATGTTCAGAAAGCAGGCCTTTCCCCTGCTTCGCTCACCATTATATTCACAAATTCCCAAAAACGACAATCTGGTCTATTTTTCTCTAAATATACAGACTAGCTGCTCGATAAATATGTGTTGAAATAATGAGTGAGTGTTTCGGCACACTTTCTTTTTGCAGACTGCTAATGCTCTAAGTAGACAGGCTTTCCTAGAAAATTTTAGAGAGAAGAAAGCAGCAAGAGTAGCCCTGCCCATTCATGACCTCAACGTCACAAACACAGCAGGTCCTGTGCCCAGGCTATCTAACTCAAGTCAGAGAGAGCTGGGCTCGGGTTTCTCCAAGCTTCTGTAGTCAGGATCTCTGAAAACACAGGATATTCCGTTATGTGAGACTATATAAAAGGGAATCCAGGTTTAAGAAAGGTTAACTGCCATGCAGTGTATCCCTGGTGGTCCTGGGGAGGAGGATGAGGAGCCTCTCAGAACACAGTGCATGTGAGTTAACCTTTCTTAAACCTGGATTCCCTTTTTTATAGTCTCAGGTGACAGACGTTTATATCCCAGAGAGTGGGTAACAGTCCTTCTTATGCTGCAGTCCATTGACCTAAACATTTCTCCTCCCATTACTATTCTCTAAATACACCATCTTGAAAGCATGCGGGAAGTTTTTTTTTGATAAAATCTCTCAGTTGTGAGGTTCACAACCCTAGAAACACCTCTCATCTGATAGTGTGCTCCTCTTATCCTGTAGCTGGCATAAAACGCTGCTAATTCTTCTTCTCCTGATAGGAAACATTAGATTATTCCATGAGATCAGAAAACTTGAACATTCTTGACATTACCCATGAATATTTGCCCATTTCCTACCTATTTCACTCATTCTGAATCCCCTGCAGTTAGAAATGGCGCAGATAAACTTTCACCGTTTCAGAAAATATAGCCCCAATAAAACATTTTTTGCCACCCACAGAACAGCAAAGGGCACTCTTCATTTCTAGGCAGAGCATTTTGTAAATTGGAAACATATCAGTGACAATTATCAAGAAACAGTTTCCAAAATGCACTCCTTTCTGTGGAGCCTAGCAATTCTTCTTTCACAAAGACATTAACCAAAAGCAATGCTCTGAAAATGTCATTTGGAGCATGCAATTGAATTAATTTATGTGTTTTATGATATTTTACAGTTAGTCGTGTAAGAGACTTTCACTTTATTTTTTCGTCTGCTCATTTAGATAATGCTTTAACTGCCATGAATCCCAGCTATGGAGGTGAGGAAATGGCATGAACATCACAATATCCTCTACACATTGCTTAGTGAACGCAAGCTGGCCTGACTTCGTTGTATCTTTCATTGAAGCGGTTGGCTTCTGCTCCAAATGTGAAGTCTTTTCCTTTTCCAGGTAAAACTGGTACTGTGTAGTTAATTTTGCAGGTGAGAAAATGGGGAAAATTCTATCATAAGCTTGATAGGAGAAAGCATATAATGTCCTTGTCAACAGAGGAGCATTCGAAATATCGTGAATGAAATGCCCTAAGGTCTCCACTTGTTGAGGACCAGTGGGTGGAATTATGCCAGGTGTTGCTCACAATGCCTTGATTCTTGGGGCAAGGAGAACATAAATCCATTCTAAAATAAGCTTAAAACTTGGGCTAAATATATGGATGCAAGGAGACCCCCCCCACAAACTGATTGTACCGACTCCAAGACGCTGAACTACTTAGCAGTTTGATGTTTGGAACAACAGCTTTGAGATATTAATCTGAATTATGTCACCTAAATGTTCTGTAGCAATATTTGGAATATTTGAAACTATTTTAGTAATTATTTTACATGAAAAAGTAGCAAAATTTGATGAAAGTTACACATATAGTATCCCAACTACTATTTGATAGTAAGAAACAGCTGCTTATTCATTACTCCAGATCATTATTTCCTTACACACTGAATCCTGGATCCTAGAAATCTAAGGCATCTCTGAATATTGCTCAAACATTTAATGTTTAAAGGCCATATATCATGGAAATGGTCTGTTTTGTGCTTTAGCCAGGCGTATCATGTTGTTACCCTTAACTGCTCTCCAAGTGCAATGCGATGATGTCCATCCAGAACATTGCCTATGCTAAATTGTGGAGAGTCATTCACAATTTCCAATTCTCTGTTTACAAGTCCAGTCCTAGGATAATGAGCAGGTTAATTCCTTCTATGAGAATTCATTGCACCCTGTATCTCCCTTTTGATACGATGGATTATACATACGATCATTTGCTTATGTCAAGCTCATGTATCTTTCTGGTCTGTAATTTCCATGGGGTAAGTTTGTGCCAGTAGCATGCTGTTTGCAGTTTTCACGCATTCAACAAATATTTGTTGTGTCTTATGTGTCAAGCATGATTCTAGAGAATGAAGATCAACAGTAAGCAAAACAGAAAAAAATCCCTGCCTTCATGAAATTGGGATTTTCATGAAAGTTGTTATTGCTATTTTAAACCTTTTCCAACTTTCTTAGCTGTCTTTGGATCTTTATTTTCCTATCTGAATTTCAAAAGAATATTCTTGAGCTCCTCAAGATCCAGCTAAAATTTTAATTAAGGTAGCACTGAATTCATAAGTTAATATTTGGGAAATCGATATTTTTATAATATGTTATCTCATTAATTTATTTGGATCTTTTAGGATCCTGTATTCAGATCTTTTATGCCTTTATGTATATTTGATAATTATCAAAAATTTTATTGTAGGTTGTTTTGTGAATATTTCATTTTCTATTATTTTAATACAGACAAATTGCACTATTTTGGTAAGTTACCCATTTATGCAACAAATTTGTTCAGCTCTCATTACTTATTGTAGTTTTTCTGTTAGTTATATTTGTTGTGGTTTGTCGATGAGGCTGTCATTTGCAAATAATGATGTTTGCCTTTTCCCTTAAAATAATTACACTGCTGTATTATTTTTTTTTAATTTCTTACAACATTGGCTAGGAATTCTATTCTCTGTTGAACAGTTGCAGTGAAAATACACTTGCTTGGCTTGTCCCCATTAAGTAAATATTTGTGATAGGTTTTTGATATACAATTCTTACTTTGTTAAAAGAGTTCGTTTTTATTCCGAATTTGCTGTGAGTTTTTTAAAATCATAAATAATGAACATTATCAAATGCTTTTTCTAAATCTACTGATATAATTATAAGATTTTTCTGTTTAAATCCAGCAAATTGCATTGATAGATTATTTATTACTGAATTATTCTTCCATTTCTGGATAAATATGACTTGCTCATGATTTATTTGTTTCATACACTGTTAGATTTGAACAGACAATTATTTATATCTGCATGCATCAGTTAAATGGATTTATAAACTTTTGTTTTTATACTGCCTTTACCTGCTTCAAAATTTAATTTATATAATTTTCAGAAATAAACTTAGAAATTGTGAGAATGTACAATAAATCGTTCAGTCCATTTTCAAGCTGGCAAATTGTTCAGTTAGCCTACTTTTTGTTCTTTCAATATAAGTGAAATTTGTATTTACACATACCTTGAAATTTATGTGTGTGACTCTTGAGGAAGAGTTTCTTGGCAATAAAATCACTACGATAAAATTATATACATTTCTAAAATTTTATGAATACAACCAAAATTGCCCCCAGAAACTTTCATACTTACACCAATATATTTCCAGTCTTAAATGTTATTATCATTTTGAGTAGCATTTGTTTCATTTTGAGTGAGATTAAGCATTTATTTAGTTTTGACATGTGTTGTTTCTATAAACTGTTTATTTATATAATTAGCTCTTTTAGTGAGTAATTCATTGCTTCATCATGGTGCATATCTACTTTTATGAATTAAGAAATTTAGCTATGAAGGCTGTGAACTGTATTCTCAGTTTACTGTTGAACATTATCATTTTTTATTTGTTAAATATAAATATTTATAAAATGAAATATGTAAATTTTTCTGTTATAGCATTTTACTTTTTCTTATACTTTTTAACTTTTAACTTGCAAAAAATATTATGCATTTATTTTTCTTAAACTGTTAAGATTTTTTTATATTTAAACTTTTGACCAAACTGGAATTCTATTTTATTAAGTAATAAACTGGAGATTAAGCTTTATTATTTTCAAATAATTATCGCAAACCAATTAGTTTACATAACAGAATTTCTTCAATCATACAAAATAATACTTTCTCATAATGTGAATTTCTACATTTTGTTGTGTTTATGTGTTCTGTGTTGTGCAATAAACTATTTTTTCTCCATAGAAATTAGGTTAATTTTTGTAGCTTTATCATAGGTTTAATTTCTGGAAGTCTTGGCCTGTCAGTGTTACTCTATATGTTAACAAATTTCCAGATGAGGTTTAATATTGTTCTGCCAGACTCCCTCTTTTGCATTTTAAGGGGATTGAATACTGTATTTAATCATTGCTGCACTGCTTATGATTGTGAGTTAATGCATGACTTGGCTGAAAGTTATTGACACTGAAATAGAAATACCCTGGCTTGCAAAAGTTCCAGAGACTTTAATCTATGGGGAGCATGTAGGTTTATCCTCCATGTGAGATGGGCATGGCCATGAACACTAGGACAAGAGTTTGGATCAAGGTTTACGGGTTTGTATATTTGTAGTTGTTTTTCATATTAATTTCTACTTCACAGTTATTTACTCTTTTGATTCCTCTGTTCATACAATTCAGCTAATTTGATGGACTGGTCTATGATGCATCATTAAAGCTGTAGGATGTTGTGTAAACATCTTTAAACAAGAAAAGACTATCCACAGCTGAAAAAAATGTCCATCTACGTCCTCATTCACAAATATAATTTCTTTTGCAGTCTCTAACACTTTGCATCATATAAGTAAGAGAGGGTTAACTATATCCTCACCCTTATACTTGTTCAAGTTTTCTGATAGGATTGTGGGGATCACTAATGTTCTAAATGCTCTAGTTCTTCACCTTGGGGAGGGATATTTCAAACCTGTTACTACTTCATTAATCATCCCTTCCCTACTATTCACTTCCAGGGTTGGCCATGCTCCTGCAGTAATTCCATTTCCCTCTGTCCTTTGGCTGTGAAATAGGTGGTGCCCTCCTCACATGGCTCACGCATTCCTGAATTGGCCTCACTGGCTCCAGTTCACCCCTGCTTGATCCATTCTACAGGAACATTAAGAGTTATCTTCTCCTGCTCAGGATTAATCATCACTGCCTTTAGAAGAGCACTTGAGGGCTTACAATAGCCATTTACATTAAATTGAAACCTCTTGTATAGGACTCAGCAAATTGTGTACTCTGCTTTAGTCAACTGGTTGTTGTTCTTCCTCTGCTCCAACTACTATTCTCTGATTCTGCTAAACAAATTCACTCATATCTATTAGGCTTCAATTCCTACTTTCAAGCAATTCTCTCTGTCCTTTTCTCTCCTTCAAACCTCTCTTCAAGTTTCACTCGACTCTTGTAATAGTTATCATTTTCAGTTTCCCTTGCTGCCCACTTCAGTCATTCTTTCTCAAAGCATCTACTCCTTCTTTATTTTTAAATGTAATTATTAAATATTATGCGGCAATATTAGGTCCCAGGGAAAATGCTGCCTTTCATGATCATGATACAAATTGATAATAAATATATTGACCAAGAAATTTACTTTTCTTTCTCATCTTTTATACAAAGGTAAAGGGCATTGCCACCTTATATTGTTATTTAAGGATTATATGAGTTATGTAGAAAGTTGGCCCTTCATATCTATGTATTCTGCATCCATGGATTCAATCAACCACCCATCTAATATATTATTTAAAAAAGGAATGGTCACAGCTGTACTGAACATGTACAGATTTATTTTTTCTATTATTAAACAATACAGTATAACAATTACTTACACGGCATTTACAATGTGTTAGGTATTATAAATAATCTAGAGATGGTTTAAAGGATGCAAGAGAATGTACATAGGTTATAGGCAAATACGACACCATTTTATAAAAGAGACTTGGCTATTTGTGGATTTTGAATTTTGATATACACAGATGTTCTAGAACCAATCACCTACAGATTACAAGGGACAACTGTAGAAAGTAATTAGAACATATCCCTATATCGATATCAATATATCTATATGAATCATCTATTTATTGATCCCTCTATCTATACTTTCCACTGTCGTTCATTTTATTAGATATTACCACCATTGCTTCTTCAAAATCCAGCTCAAGTTTTGGCAAAACGTACATGCTCAGTTACATTTCAAGTCAGTATTTACTCATGAATAAGTGGTAATACGTCTACATGATTCCTGTGATAGTGTTCTTTATATACAGGGAATTTGATAAATCCATAGAATATAATTGAATAACTTTGTAAATGCCTATTGCTACAAATTAGAACTTTTACTATGTCAGCTGCTCAAAAGTTTGCTTGTAACTCTGATAGTGATAGACTGGTGTCTCCATGAATAATTAGTGAGACAATTATAAACAAAATTGTTTACATGTTACAACACCACCACAACTTAAAAACTAGGTTATTAATAAATGCAATATAATTGTAGTTGAAACAAATAACCTGGGATTACATTGATTATTTGGTTAATTCTTCTGAAGATAGTTATAAAGTCTTAATATCAAAATATTTCTCTATTGTCCGGGTGTGGTGGCTCATGCCTGTAATCCCAGCACTTTGGGAGGCAGAGGCAGGCAGATCACTTGAGGTCAGGAGTTTGACACCAGCATAGCCTACATGATGAAACCTCATCTCTATTAAAAATACAAAAACTAGCCAGGCATAGTGGCATGCACCTATAGTCCCAGCCGTCAGGAGGCTGAGGTAGGAGAATCACTTGAACCCAGGAGGCACAGGTTGTAGTGAGTGGAGATCACACCAGTACACCCCGGCCTGGGTGACAGAGTGAGACTCCATCTCAAAAAAATTATATATATATATATATATATATATATATATATACACACACACACACACACACACACATATATATTTATCTATTAAGCTTTTAAAATTATGTCAACTTAAAGGCAGATATCCTTCTATATAATGTGGCTTCTTCCATCAATAATTTGGGGCTGTTCACACTTTTTTTCTGAATTAAAGCAAACTTCCAAGTTTACGTAAAATAAAAATAGTCAAACATGTTAAAAAATGTGTTATAACATCTAAATAAATACTTTTATAAGCACAACAAAAAAATGGCCTCTTGTGCCTTATAATTGAAAGAAATATAACTTTTAGAAAAACAGGAAGACGCAATGTCTTCCTAGAATTCCTAACAACCTCACAAGTCTGCCCTGCATATAATCACAACGTGAAACAACTCTTCTGCTTCATTGCTATATGTTTTTGTTGTATATTGTTGTTTTTAAAAACAATGTTTTAATTGCTTTTAACTGGAACCAGTCCTGCAAGCAAAAATTAAAAGTATGTTGTTAATGTTTTAAATTGAGTTTACTTTTACAATGAAGTCTCTGAAGATGCCAGACTTTAGAAAGTGCAAGAAAATGTCCTTTTATGATAAATTGTTAAATTGCCTTTGAAATATTAAAAATATTTTATAGCATATAGGCCAAGTCAAGAACTTACTTACCTGTATGCTATTTTAAAAGTTGTGAATTTCTTCAAACTCTAAGTTAGAACATTTGTTTTGAAAACCATTTTAATAGCTGTTTTGAGTGGTAGTTTTTTGGTATTGAATATATATTTAAATTTAAAATTTAATACACAGGGGAATCCTGAAGATGGACTACAAATTAAAGGTTATGATTAATGTAATTCTGTGCACCTGAGGCATAATTTTTTTTTTAGAGACAAAAGTCTCAACTTACATAGCTTAAGAAAATCAGTCCAGTTAAAATGTTAAGTCATGACACATAAAGTAGTCAATAGAATGCTTCTGTGTGTGTGTGTGTGTGTGTGTGTGTGTGTTTTTCTCTCTAAGCAACCAGCAACATTTTGAACACACTCATAGGTGCATTAGTCTATGCAGTGGTTAGAGGAAATGAGAAGCTTCCCCAATGCTTATCCACCCTTGCCAGGAGGGGAAATGAAAGCTCAGAGAAGTGATTTGCTGACTAGCAGAGTCAGCCTAACAGTGGCTTTCAGCTAATCAGTGATTTCTGGTCAGGAGAAAGTTCCTTTCTAAAAGGCAAAGTCCTTGGAGACTGAACAGATTAGTAAAAAATAATCCTGTTGTTCCTTTGGATTTTTCTTTCTTTATACAAAAATCTAGTCCACAGATTGCTTACAGGTAACTATAGATCCAGGAGTTTCAATTTGATTGACTCTCGGTGTTTTGAAGCACTCAGTATAGGGAAAGGTGAGATAATCTAACGATGAATAAGCAAGAGGAATTGATATAGGGTGCATATAAAAGCACAAAGCGCTATAGGGCAAAATAACAGCTTTCATTTACTGAAGAGAAAGTATGTGCAGATTATTTTGTAGATATTTAATTAGCCTCAAAAGCATCCCATGAAACATGTTTAATTATCCCCATCTCGATGACAAGAAAACTGAAACTTAAATAGTTTAAATGACTTGCTCCAGTTTGCAACGGCAGTAATGTTAGGTTGGTGTATGTTAATTCCAGCCTCGGTCCAGTTCTGTGGCTCCAAAGCTTCTGCTCTCCCTAACAGGCAAGACTTCTCTTGTGCTTCCCGTGTTCTGTCTACTCTTCCCAGTGAGGGAATTTTACCATTATCCCTGCCTTACCAATGATACAACGGAAGCTTAGAGAAACACAGTGACTTTTTGAAGGCCTCTTGGTGAAAGGGAAAAGCAGTACCCAACCCTGGAGGTCATTGCATGCCTGTTTTGAATGACAGCATGGCTTATTAACTCCTACAATAAGCCAAACTTTGTGGGGAAGATGGAAAAGAAAAAAACCGTGTTCTCTAAACATTTACTAGTGTTTTGTATTCCCTTGTCATTGGCCTAGTTATAATGATGTCCCATGCCTGTCTCCATATAGAAGCTGGTGACTTGTCATGGTATAATATGTTTTCTTATCATTTATCAGTTAGAGAGCTTATGAAATAAAAGAAACACTGCTAGTAGAAATCCCAGCTGACCAGCTTGGAAATGGAATACATCTTACAAATTTCCAACTTCAGAATGATGAGTTTCTTTTATTTTTTATTTATTTATTTTTTTGAGACAGAGTCTCGCTCTGCTGCCCAGACTGGAGTCCAGTGGCACAATCTCAACTCACTGCAACCTCTGACTGCCAGGTTCAAGCAATTCTCCTGCCTCAGCCTCCTGAATAGCTGGAACTACGGGCACACACCACCATGCCTGGCAAATTTTTTGTATTTTTAGTAGAGACGGGTTTCACCATGCTGGCCAGGCTGGTCTCAAACTCCTCACCTCATGATCCGCCCGTCTTGGCCTGGGGTTACAGGTGTGAGCCACCGCACCAGGCCGGGTTTCTTGATCAATCAGCTTAGAAGAGTTGAAAATCACAAAGAAAGTAAAATACAAGCCACAAATTCACGGGTAGAGGAAGGTGGCTAATTAATTCACATTGTTGTTGGCTGGCATTTTGAAAGCCCAGTAGTAATCTTTGTGTATCCTTAGAGAATGTGATTGTAAACTTGGTTTAATTACACATGTTAGTATACTGGTTGAAAAACAGAATCAAGTAAATAATTTACAAATGCTAAATTATGGAGAGGCATGCTGGCATGCTTGAATGATGGTTTTATTTTTTGGAGACATTAGACAGCAGGTTATTAGTGAGAGGAAGCTTTCAAAAACATGAAGTTTGGTTTTCTGCATGTTAATGCTTTGTTTATAAGACTTGTAATTATATCTAGCTTTTGGATATCCACACAATTCTGTGTGTCTATTTGTGATCTGCTACACGGAAACCTGGACTGGGAAGCCAGACCCAGGTTTTGAGGTAACTCTATCCCATGGGGGTGGCGATTATTTGTTCACTTATGCCACAGACAGCTTATAGTATGGACTTCATGGCAAAAACTTACTAAGGCTGAATATGCAAAGCTAAATAAGAGACACAATTCAATGTGCTCAGACTCTCCAGTGGCATGGTTGATACTGTTAACAAGCGAACAAAGGTTAGAATAGTTAGTTTTGCTAGGATGAGGGAAAAGGCAACATCTTCAAGGGAACAGACTTTAAAAACATGGGTCATCTTTTACATTCCACATGCATAGGAAGAGATCTTTTCCATTTTTACCCTCTGTAACTCTAACCAAGCACAGTGCCTTGTACTACATAATAGGGGCATGATAAATACATATTTCTGTTATTTATATAAATTTATATTTGCCTACATATTTTTAATTTTCAAAAATGCAAACTACATCTAAGGTGAAAATACAACAAATTTCCATTCTTCCTTTTCATGGTAATTTTGTTTCAAGTGGAAATACAAGTGAAAGTTCAATAAATTTGGGGTTGAAACCATTTCTCTTTCCTATGAGAATGAATCACTGGGAGGGAGGGAAGAAGCCCTTTGCACACTGTGAGGCATGTCTGCAGAACAGTTCCCCAGTCATGGAACTGCCACAACCCGTCTGCATCTTTGTTTGAATAAAATGGATGTGCCGGCATGTTATGTCACTCACAGAAGACTTAATATTGTGCAAAATCTACCCCCGAAAATAAAGAGGGCACAATATTTGAGTAATTTGTACATTGGTAGGTGAGAATTAGTAATCTTGTGAATAGCACAATGATAACCCACTTCAGTGTTTTTAACTGACGTCATTCTTTCCTACATAGCTTTCCGATTCTGGTTGAAGACTTGCCTCTTCATGGGCTCTGCAGACTGATCCTCTATCATATTGTTTCCTCTAGTGTCATCCAAGTTTCTGATTTTAGGTCTGCACTCTGCTCTCCAGAAGCCACAATCCTTGTCCTCAGTGATATAATTATCTTTATGTCCTCTGGGAAAGGAAAAGATGGCCAGGAACAAGATCAAGAGACAGAAAGGTGTCCGGAAAAGCCTTTGGTTTGGCTTGGAAAGCTCACATAAACAGAATGTCTGTAACCTCAGTTAATTCTAAACCCAAATCCACTGAATAAAGGGGAAAATTCCATATTACCTGACTCATTTTTTGTTGAACTTCTTTATGATAATTGGCCAATGGGCCTAATGGAGCACCTCCAACAAACATTGTCTTCAATTCCTCCCCTCCCCAGACTTGTGCTTCCTTTTGTTTTCTTTCCATTTGTTAGTCTTGGGAGGTGGTGATCGTCTCTTCCCTTCCCTCCCCTCCCCTCCCCTCCCCTTCCCTCCCCTTCCCCTTCTTTCTTACGTATCTTATCAAATGGTCCAATAACCTGTAGTCCCTAGCCATCCCAGCTCACTCTACCATGTAGCAACCCACATCCCTGTGGGTGTGGGTGTGGATGTGGGTGTGGGTGTGGGCATGGGTGTGGGTGTGGGTGTGGGTGTAGGTGTGGGTGTGTGTGGAGAGTATATATGTTTATATATATATATATTTTTCAAACACATTGTTATTTAAGTAAGTGAAGAAAATCTGTGACATCTTTTCTACCTAAGCAAATTATAATACTTTATCAATGTCTTCTTTTTACTGAAACAAACCCATACCATTTTCATAATATTAGGTTGGTGCAAAAGCAATTGTGGTTTGGCAAAAACCAAGATTGCATTTGCACCAACCTATAATTATATTTCAGGTAAGAAAAAAGTTATTAAACGTGCTAATCTTCATCGGGATCATGTTATCTATCAGTTCATCTTTGATTGTTCAGCCAATTTCCAGGTGGAATGTAAGGAAAACAGCAATTGATTTGGTAGAATTTTTCCTTAAACTTCTAGAAATACTTGTGAATTTCTAATTGCTCACAGCTGTGGTAAGTCTGACTACAGATTGATAAGACAGTTTTGCCAATGTCACATATGAAAAATAATCTCATTTTTTTAGAGTCAGCCTTTCTAAAGTGTATCCATTGTACTACTTTTATCTGCCATTCTGGGACAGAGAATGTTCTGATTCCTCTCTCTGGTAAAATAGAAGCCCCCTTTCTTGGAGATTGAATGAATTGTAGGTGGAAGAGTTTCTGTCCTCACTTGCCGCATTTGTTCTGATGACCTGCTTCTCCATCCAGGTAACAGCCTGCCCGACGCGGATCGAGGAATACAAACAGGCTGCACATACTGTTGGGAGCTTCTCTCCACACAGCATTTCATCCTTAGGCTCAACATGTCATGAACAACACTTTTTAAGACAACTAATCGTCACTCTTTGGGTTTTAGAAAAACCAATACTCAGATTTTGGCTAATATGATTGTCATACATTTGCTTAATATAGCTTCTGCCTGAGCATCTATTTTTAAGCCTGACGTAAGTTGCTGGAAGCCCAGTTGCACCTCGTCACCTTCAGTCTAGTTAAGTTTCCTTGCCCTTACGGTGCTTTGAGATATGGTTTGCTCATTTTTCATCCTGCTGACCCCAAACCCAACACACTCCACAGCTGCTGGCCATGGTGAAACCTAATGGTCAACATCAGAGTCCTGTGATGAAGTTCTCCACTGTGAGCATGTTGTCTTAAAATGACCCAATCCACAACTCCTTTGAGAAAGCTTAGATGATAACATCTATGGGTTTTAATATAGCTGCAGTCTCCCAGGTTCTCTCTCCAAATCTCTCTCTCTCCTCGTATAGCTGCAGTCTCCCAGGTTCTCTCTCCGAATATCTCTCTCTCCTCTCCCACCAGCTAGGTAAGCACTCTATTGCCTCTGGACTTCCTGTTGGCTGCCCATCAGCACCCCTGACCTCTCTAGACCTGTAAGTAATAAATTTATCCTGTTTCATGCATTTTGTTTTCACTTCCTCATTGTCTCACCAGATACACACACCAGAATAAACTCCCCTGTCAGGACTCTCCTAGAAAGTGGTATCATGGCTTAAGGCCATTCTCAAGAGAAATATCTCAACACCAAATTAGAAAGAAACCATTACAATAAAAATCACAACGATAATGAAAAGGGACTTCCTGTTTGTTACTATGAGCCAAAGAACTTCAGGGCCTCAGATTTTTCCACGTAAAAGTAACTTGAGGATCTTTTCTCATCGCTAGAGTTTGAATTTTCTCAAGTCTGCCTTTGAAACAACTGCAGTATGAGCTGTATCTCTGTTATTCTTACCAAGTGAAATATTATTCAGACTGCACTGGCTGGTAAGTGTTCTAGGAGCATGATGTAAATGTTCTTCCTGGAAACTACCAATCCATTTCGGCAAGACTTTAAATTATACTTGCAATCCTTTCTCCTCGCTCATTTGATGATGTCTCTCTTCTCACTTTCTTCTATTCATTTATTTTTTTTCTCTTCCATTATTTATCATTATGGTCTATGGCTGTTGTTTAACTCTCTAAGGCTATTTATATCACTTGCATGAATAATGCTACATAAAATAAAATAGTACCACACCATAGACTAAGGAAAGTCGCTTTCTAATATATGATTAATTGTAAGTGGCTACACTTTCCATAATAAATTAATATAAAATGTGCTCAATCATATGTTATGGAGATATGTGATGCATAAATAATTGTTGATGCTTCACTTTAATCAGCATTTTGTACCAAGTCATATTATCATCTATAAAATGCCTTCCAATTGGTCCTAGACAATCCAGACCACATAATACTTACTTCAAGGAAAAATAATGAATACTTTAATCTTAAATATTACACACAAATGGCAGTAAATACAAGTTAATAGGATTAATTTATTTTAAATTATTTTTGTCATTTCTTGGAAGTAATTCCTTTCATAAATCAGAACATATCTTTAATTAGGAAAAGTTGGTGTGCAATATTAAAATGAAGAGATGGACTTATAAATTGTAAAATGTAAGCTTACGTTCCAGCTCGGCATGTCACTGTCAAAAGTCACTTCACATCTTAGAGTCTCAATGACTTGGTAAAATGGGAATAGCACTAATGTCCACCCTGCCTCCATTGTGGGACTACTGCAAGCATCTAATACTATAGTGACCTTATGAGCGTTTTGTGCATTTTAAAGCACCAGGTTCCTGCAAGGTGCAACTATAATTTATTCCAATATTTCAAAAAAATGCATGTTCATTAATGTTTTCCTACACACACTTTCAGCACATCCATGGGAAACACATAGTGCACTCCTCTGCATAACAGATGAACAATTAAATACCTTTAAATGTGTAATTGGTAAAGGTGCAAGTCTGCAGACTTTTCGGTCTACATTCCTCCCTTTCCAAGATCCCCTGTTCTCTTTCAGCAGCCAGCAGGAAGCTCTGAACACAGTATATATTTGCCAGTTTGGTTTGATTTTTGTTGGTTTTTATAGATTTTTGCCATCCTGCTTTTCCAAGCTACCCACGGTGCACCTGAGCAGACCCTCGAAACTGTCATGCATTGAAATCCCCTCTCTGCCTGTCAATCTCGTCTGCTTCAATCCCAGGCTACCAGCAGCTCAGTTATAAAACTGAGAAAACAAACTCACCATCAATTACTAAAAGTTTAACTCTATGATTGTTACTATGTCTATAGAAATACGTAGGCAACACTCAGCCTTTCTATAGCCATATTTTAACCCTTTAAAAACTATTATAATATTCTCTCATGAAATAATGTAATTCTTTCACAATAATTAACTAAAGATGATTTCAAGTAACCAGTGCCTAAAGGGAAATAGCTGAGGCTCCCCAGAGTTTAGGCATCTTTGTCTGTGGATGATCCTAACCCTGAACCCTGATCTGAGTACCAGGAGAACTCCCTTCTTACCTCATATGTTTATGCAACAGTTAAAAAAAAAAAAAAACCCAGCTCCAATCTCATCTCAGGGACCTTCCCCCATAACATTTTATTTTTCACTCCCACAGTCCAGATTGTGGTGGAGGAAGGAAGGTGGGAGGCGGTCAGCAAGAGCTCGGTTCTGCATGGTCATTTGGGCTCAGTGTGGTGGAGACAACCTCATCAGAGCATCAACATTCACAAGGGGCAGAGGAAAGAGAGGCCAGGGAACTATGCAGGACCTGTCCTTGCCTTGGCCAAAAGTGACAATCATCACTTCTACTTACAATTCTTAGCAAGAATTGGTAACATGCCCCAATCCAACTGCAAGGGAGCTGGTCATCTCTGTGCCCAGTAAGCAAGGGAGAACTGGGTGTGGTGGACATTGGTGAGGTTGACACCTGCCCCTCTTGCCAACTCCCACCCATGCAGAGAGGCTACTGTGAGACCCCAAGATGCTGGGATGCACTTGCTGAGTACCACCTTCCTGTGTAGCTGTTCACAGTTCATTTCCACATTCTGTCTGGCTTCTCCACTGACCTTACTTACATTCAGGCTCTCCATGGAGTAGTTGGGGTGCGGGACAGCAGAGTAACCAGCAGTGCCATAGACCTTTGTATGTGGTCTGTGCCCATATCAGGGCTGACCCCAGGAGATCAGAGACACTCATGGGTTGTCACTGAGACCCTATTTACTTGAATTTGTGAAGGCAACACAGACCCATTTCTTCCACTCTTGTTTCCAGTAACAACTATTTTTTTTGCATGAGGGTTGCAAAACAGAGTTTGCCTGGCTTTCCCCTGGAAACTCTGAAAGGGTTTTGAACAGGCAGAACAATGGAATAGGGAATTGCCTACTTGGACTTCCCCAATTTACACGGACGCAGGGAATTCGGATGGTGAGCCCACCAGCCTGGGGTCCCCAGTGGCCTCAAAGTCTTTTTCCCACCCATCTTGATGCCTCAGTTTGAGGAGGTGGTGATAATCCCAGTAGTAGTTTGTTTTTCCATATCTGAGAGTGACATCCTCTGATGCTGACTTGTGAACTCGTGCCTTTCACGCATCATTTCAGAAAGACATTTTTACAAAATAGAGGTGAGGCCTACATATTGCCATTTTAACCTGGAACTGTGTTTTAACCTAAATGATTCAAAATAAGTAGGAATTTGGGGCATGACTGTTTACATCTTAGGCGGCAAATCTAAGGCAATCTGAATAGACAATATTTATGGCATTATGTAGACTATCCCCTTTAAATAATCCAAAAATAAAAGGACTCTAAATGGCTTGGATATATAGAAAGACCTTTAGCCCACAGACAAACAGAATAAGGGCTGATTTATTTGCAGGTGTAAGCCTAGCGACTATTTCCCCCCAGGCCCACAGTCTGTGCTTATAGACATGAACAACTTATTTTTTGTCCCCTAAGAGAAGATGTTTTCAATTTTAAAACATCATAAAATAATGAACTAAAAAATAATTTTTCCTTTAGCATTTACAAGTTAGGTGGTTTCAAAGGCAACAGGAAAATACAGAGAAAATTCACAGTAATAGGTATTAATATGACACTGCCCCAATAAGGTACTTTCAGAAAATGTCTCTCATTAACTATTTCTAAGTGTGCTGAAAATATGTTTAACTGTCCTGCCCTCTCCTGCATTTCATGTATAAATGCCAAAATCTAGAACTATCCTGATTCTTCACGTAGGTAAAACATACGTTCTCTTACAATTCTAAATATTATTCACTTCTATACTTACCAGGAATCGGCAAGCAGGTCCTAAATTCTGCATAGGAATTATGCCTCCAGAAAAGCAGAGAGCCACAGGCCAGAGAAGGAGGGGCTCTACATAAACAAAGAGCCGAGGAGGCGGATGGCAGAGTAACTGCAGGAATGTGTGACTTGAACAGTATTGATTTTTTTTCCTTCTTACGTGATTTCAAGTTTTAAAAATTAATGCTTTTAATTTTCTTTTCAAATTTAAAGTTTTAATGGTTCTATAAAATAGTGAATATTGCAAATACAATACAAAGACACTTTAACAGGAACATTTTAAAGCATTTTCATTATTCCAAAGAAAATGCTGTGAAACTGGAATCTGAGGGAACTAAAATGTTGGTGTTGACAGCGAGTCAAGCTTGGATGGTTCCTATTCACACACTAATGCAATATCACTGCAATCAGGTGGGAACAGACTGCCTGCAAGCCACAGGCCGATCTGTTAGAAGACGATCTTCCAGGCTACTTCAACTATCTATTTTAACTCAATATTAATGTTCAAAAATAATGTTACAAATAGCCACAGGATTATCTGCAGAAATACTTTTAGTGAGAATTTGTTTTACGTTTCAAGATTCCAGAATATTTTCTACAATTTCTTGAAAGGTATTTAAACTTTTTGTAGTCAAGCATACTCTATGTGTGATCCCATATTCCAGCACTTGTTTCTGTGGAAACTGGCTGTTACCATTTCACTGTGTCCCCACCCAAATCTCAACTTGAATTGTAGCTTCCAGAATTCCCATGTGTTGTGGGAAGGACCCAGGAGGAGGTAATTGAATCATGGGGGCCAGTCTTTCCCATGCTATTCTCATGATAGTGAGTAAGTCTCACAAGATCTGATGGGTTTATCAGGGGTTTCCCCTTTTGATTATTTCTCATTTTTCTCTTGCCACCACCATGTAAGAAGTACCTTTCACCTCCTGCCATGATTCTGAGGCCTCCCCAGCCATGTGGAACTGTAGGTCCAATTAAACCTCTTTTTCTTCCCAGTCTCAGGTATGTCTTTATCAGCATCAAGAAACCGAACTAATACACTGACACAGCGTCTGTGCCAAGCACAGTCCATGCTAAAGTCTGAATGAACGGTACCTGGGTTGTGTCCATCTGAAGGGTTAAGGTCAAGCTGCTAGGCCTTGACTCTTACCACAGGGCACAACTGCAGTGTTGGTAAGTGTGGATGTTAAATGCCTAAGAAGAATTCTTAAGGTTGTCTCTGTGCTTTCAGTATAAAAAATTGTCATTTATTTTTCTGAAAAAGCTTGCTTTTGATGAAGGCTCAACCATCTGTGCTTTAATGAAATGGGTGAAAAATGAACTGTGATTAACAGATTTTATAGTTTCTTTGTGTTGCTTTAGTTACTCCCTAAATTAACTAAATTTCTAAATTAAAGTTCTTTTAAAATATTTACTATCACTTCTAAAGTTTTTACTGTGTGTGCTGGGCACTGTTCTAAGTGCTTTGCATGTATTAGTTTATTCCTTACAACAATTAAAAGGTCAATTGTGACATTGTCCCCATCTTACACATGAGAATACTGAGGCACAGAGAAGTCAAAGAAGTTGCCCGATGTCACATTACTGACAAGATAGGAAGCCAGGGTTCAGATCAGTCTGACTTCAAGTCTGTGTGCTTGTAACAAAAATACCATGTTTCATGGATATCATTAAAAATCACTGTACTTGGTCTAGGTGGTGGTACCTAGAAACATACCAAGAGGAAACTGTGATCGGGGCGACATGGAGAGTGAACATTCTCTCTCCTTCCTAGCTCATCCCTTTAACATGACTTCACTCAATGCATGGATCCCACCTTCTTGTTGTTCTTTCCACACTCACCAACCCCATCAGACAGCCCATTTCTTTCTGCATGTCCTTTCTCACTCCTCACCCCTGTCTACTCTCCTGTGATGGATGGCATTTGGCATCCCCCAAAATTCATATGTTGAAATGCTCACCCACAAGATGATGGTATTAGGAGGTTGGACCTTAGGGAAATGATGATATCATGAGGGTAGAAACTCATAAATTAAATTAGTGCTTTTGTAGAAGAGGTCTCAGAGAGCTCTCTTGCCTCTTCTACCATGTGAGCACACAGGGAGAAGGTGCCATTTATGAACCAGGAAGTCAGCCCTCAACAGATACCAAATCTACTGATGCCTTGATATTGGACTTCCCAGACTCCAGGACTGTGAGAAATAAATGTTTGTTGTTTAAGCCAATTAGTCAATGATATTTTTGTTACAACAGACTGACCTGACTACAACCTCTCCCTAGCACAAAACTCCCTGCCAGAAGTTTCTTCTGTCTCCTGTGTTCTCATATTCTGCTTTCATTTGGGAATCAACACACCAGGACCTGCAGCAGTACAAAGTTTCATCCCATTCCAAGTACCATAATTATTCCTAAAGGAAGTAGCATCAGATCACAGCAGAAGATGGTCTTTTAAAAACAGGAATGGGTCAGTCTATGTGGCCTTAACTGATGGTCTACTCTAAGCAACAGAACCACGTGAAGACCTGCAGGACAGACTCACAGAAATAGATGTTGGACAAGGTAAGGGATGGAATCAAGATTTACAGTGAGTCTTACAGGTCATAACAATAGCAAAATACCATAAAGAGAATTTTAACTGGGCTATGTAGAAGTCCTAAACTTAGGTTTAATCATCAAATTATATGATTATAGAAATAGACTTTTCTATAATTCAAGGGACTGAAATATAACTTAGTAATCTGTGAATGATACCTTTCATTGGGTGTGAGAATTACATGTAGCTTGTATTATTCTGTTCTCATGATGTTATAAGGACATACCCAAGACTGGGTAATTTATAAAGGAAAGAGTTTTAATTGACTCAGAGTTCTGTGGGTTGGGTTCTCATGATGTTATAAGGACATACCCAAGACTGGGTAATTTATAAAGGAAAGAGGTTTAATTGACTCAGAGTTCTGTGGGTTGGGGAGACCTCAGGAAATTTACAATCATGGCAGAATGGAGAGCAAATCTGTCCTTCACATGGCAACAGGAGAGAGAATTGCCAAGCAAAGGGGATAAAGCCCCTTACAAAAGCATCAAATCTCACGAGAACTCACTCACTATCATGAGAACAGCCTATAGGTAACTGCCGCCATGATTAAATTACCTTCTACTGGGTCCCTCCCACAACACATGGGGATTATGGGAACTACAATTCAAACTGAGATTTGGTTGGGGACACAAAGCCAAATAATATCATTCCACCTCTGGACCCTGCCAAATGTCATGTCCCCGCAGTTCAAAACACAATCATGCCTTTGCAATAGTCCCCAAAGTCTTAACTCATTCCAGCATTAACCCAAAAGTCCCTGTCCAAAGTCTCATCTGAGACAAGGCAAGTCACTTCCACCTATGAGCCTGTAAAATCAAAAGCAACTTAGTTACTTCCTAGATACAATGAAGGCACAGGCACTAGATAAATATACCCATTCCAAATGGAAGAAATCGGCCCAAAGAAAGGGGTATAGGCCCCATGCAAGTACAAAATCAAATAGGGTGATCATTAAACCTTAAGGTTTCAAAATAATCTCTCAGGCAGGGGCACAACGTTGCCAGTCTCTTTGCTAAAGCATAGCAAGAATCACCTTTATTCCAGTTCCCAAAAAGTTCCTCATCTACATCTGAGACCACCTCAGCCTGGACTTCATTGTTTATATCATTATCAACATTTTGGTTAAAGGCATTCAACAAGTCTCTTGGAAGTTCCAAACTTTCCCACATCTTCCTGTCTTCTAAGCCCTCCAAGTCTCTAGGAAGTTCCAACTTTCCCCCATTTTTCTGTCTTCTTCTGAGCCCTCCAAACTGCTCCACCCTTTACCTGTTACCCAATACCAAAGTTGCTTCCACATTTTCCACTGTCCTTATTGCAGTAGCCCACTCTGTCTGGTATCAATTTTCTGTATTAGTCCATTCTTACACTTCTATAAAGACATATCCAAGACTGGGTAATTTATAAAGGAAAGAGGTTTAATTGACAGAGTTCCACATGACTGGGGAGGCCTCAGGAAACTTAAAATAATGGCAGAAGGGAAAACAAACACCTCGTTCTTCACATGGTTTCAGGGGAGAGAAGTGCAAGCAAAGGGGAGAAAAACCCCTTATAAAACCATCAGATCTCGTGAGAACTCCTCATTAACACAAGAACAACATGGGAGTAACTGTTCCCAGGATTCAATTATCTCCCACCAGGTCCTTCCCATGACTAGTGGGGATTAAGAGAACTACAATTCAACATGAGAACTGGGTGAGGATAAAAAGCCAAACCATATCAAGTTTTATTTTCTTTAACAGCATTCTATTTCTTTATTCATTTCTTCTTTTTTTTCCTTAAGATTTTCTCCATTGATAAAACATTCCATTTTAATATCATTCTTCAATTAATAGTGCATCTGGACTTTATATATAGTGTAAGAAATGGGTCAATCGATGATGCATTATTTATTGGAAATGGCATCCTTTTCCTTATGGCATTACAGTGGTACTGTTGTCAGAAATCAAGCACTTAATATGTATGGGTCTATTTCCAGATTCTTGTGTCCCATTTTCCAATATTTCTGTCCTCAGTCTATACCACATCATCATGATTCGTCAAACTCTATTGATTACATATATCCAGGTAATAATTGAAAGTATTACAGGACCACACACAATACATTGATGTGAGGGTTTAATGAAGATAAATCATGCAGGACAGCAAGAGAAGGAAGGCACCTGAAGAGTCAGAGAGGCCCCAATCTTCCAGGGACAGCTCTTAAGGCTCTGTCTGGGATTCATAGCATGTGCTTTATCTTAAACGTTTGAATCCAAACTAGGCAACAGATACCTGGTCTCAAGGGAGACAAGCACAAGGCCTCCAAGCAGTCTTTTATATATGGGTTAGCTGGATCTTCTGCTTAGGCCTCACAGGCTGACAGCAAGGTGCCCTCATCTGAGGCCCTGATTCCCCTTGAAGTATTTGAGTTGTTGGCAGATTTCATTTCCTCTGCTATAGGTACTCAGCTGTAGGACTGAGGTCCCATTTGCTTGTTAGTTATCAGGTAGAGATTGGTCTCAGTCTTGAGTTGTCTGCTCCATACCATCAGCAGGCCACGCTGCTCCAACAGCAGCACACAACATAGCTGTTTGTTTCCTGGAAGCTGGAAGGAGTCTGTTTCCCTGAGTTCTTATCTGCCTTTTAAAAGGCTTGTGTGACTAGATCAGGCCCATCTGGATAGTATTTCTATTCTAAGGTGACCTGACTTGGGACTTAAATCACATCTGCAATATCCCTTCACAGAAGTAGCTAGATTACTGTTTGATTGAATAATCAGGGGACAGGAATAGTAAGGAGGGAGGGAGGAGGTGTCAGTAACATCTTTAGAAGCTTCTCCTTCCATCTGGAGGCCATGCTTGGGTTGGTGTCTCTTTATCATCTTTGGCCTTGTCATATTGTCCAAATAGCTCTTGGGTATGTTTTATCTATTTTTCTGAGTCTTTTTATTCTGTCCTATTTTCCCTTTCTTCTGAAGGAACATATCTTCAGAGATGTTACCAATATAAACAACAAATATAGGCTAATAAGTCTTTTTTCTCAGCCTTTTCTTTTCATTAAAGAGAAATTCTGCCTGTCCTAGGACTCCTACATCTATTCCAATTGTCCCTAAGACTTACTGATATAATTTGAATATTTGTCCCTGCCTTATTTTCATATTGAATTGTAATCCCCAATGCTGGGTGTGGGGTATGGTGGGAGGTGTTTGGGTCATGGTGACAGATCCCTCATGGCTTGCTGCTGTCTTTGTGATAGTGCATTCTTGCAAGATCTGATCATTTAAAAATGTGTTGCACCTCCTGCCCACTCTCTCTCTCTTGCTTGCATCTGCTTTTGCCATGTGATATGCCTGTTCCTCCTTTGCCATCCAACATGATTGTCAGCTTCCTGAGGTCTCCCTAGAATTCAAGCAGATGCTAACAACATGCTTCCTGTAAATCTTTCAGAGCCATAAGCTAATTATACCTCTTTCCTTCATAAATTATCCAGTCTCATGTATTTCTTTATAGCAGTGCAAGAACACCAAATACAGAAAATTGGTACCAAGAAATGGGATGTTGCTTTAAAGATACCTGAAAATGAGAAAGTGACTTTGGAACTGGCTAATGGGCAGAGGTTGGAAGAGTTTAGAGGACTCAGAAGAAGACCTGAAGATGAGAGAAAGCTTGGTCCTTCTTAGATACTGGTTAAATGATTGTGACAAAAATGCTGATATTGATATGGACAGTTAAGTCCATATCAGTGGAGCTAGTGGAGCTGTGGGAAGGGGACCACCATCTTCCAAACCCCAGAATGGTAGATCCCCCAGGAACTTGCACCCTGTGCTTGGAAAAGCCACAGGCACTCAACTCAAACCCACAGGAACAAGCATGGGGCTGCACCCTGCAAAGCCAAAGGGGTTTGGGAGCCTGCGCCTTGCAGCATTGTACCCTGGATGTGGGACATGGAGTCAAAGGAAATTATCCTAGAGCTTGAATATTTAATGACTCCCCTACTGGGTTTTAAACTTGCATGGGGCCTGCAGTCCCTTTCTTTTGGCCAATTTCTCCCTTTTGAAATGGGAATGTTTACTCAATGCCTATACCTCCATTGTATCTTTGGGGTAAATAATTTGTTTTTTATTTTACAGGCTCATAGGTGGAATGGTTTTTCCCTCTCTCAGATTAGACTTTGAACATAAAAGTTAATGTTGAAATGAATTAAGACCTTGGGGGACTGTTGGGAAGGCATGATCATATTTTGCAATGTGAGAAGGAAATGTGATTCTGGATAAGCCCGGGGTAGAATGATACAGTTTAAATATTTGTCTCTGCCCAAATCTCATGTTGAATTGTAATCCCCAAGGCTGGAGGAGAAGACCAGTAGGAGATATTTGCATCATGGAGACAGAACCCTTATGACTTCGTGCTGTCTTCAGAGTAGTGGGTGAGTTCTTATGAAATCTGTTCATTTAAAAGTATTTGGCACCTCCTCCCCACTCTTTCTTGCTTACTTCTGCTTTTGCCATATGATATGCCTGTTCCTCCTTCACCTTCTGCCATGATTGTAAGTTTCTTGAGGCCTCCCTAGAAGCGAAGCAGATGCCAGCACCATGCTTCCTGTAAAGTCTGCAGAGCTATGAGCCAGTTAAACCACTTTTCTTCATAAATTACCCATTGATATGGTTTGGCTGTGTCCCCAGCCAAATCTCATCTTGAATTGTAACTCCTACAATTCCCACGGGCCATGGGAGGAAACCATTGGGAGATAACTGAATCATGAGGTCTGGTCTTTCCCAAGCTGTTCTCATGATAGTGAATAAGTCTCTAGAGATCTGATGGTTCTAGAAGGGGGAGTTTCCCTGCACAAGCTCTCTTTTTGCCTGCTGCCATTCATGTAAGACATGACTCGCTCCTCCTTACCTTCTGCCATGATCGTGAGGCCTCCCCAGCTATATGGAACTGTAAGTCCATTAAACGCTTTTTTCTGTATAAATTATCCAGTCTCAGTATGTCTTTATCAGCAGCATGAAAACAGACTAATACACCCATTTGGGGGTATTTCCTTCTAGCATTGCAAGAATGGACTAATACACTCATTTAGGTATTTCTGGTTTACCCAACAAGCATGTTGTGGCAATCAAGTGATTATTGTTTGAAGACAGTAGGAGTATATGTTTTGGATCCTCCCCAAATTGAGTTCCTCATGACAGGGTCACACAGGTAGTTGTCATCTGCAAATATACCTTTGTTTGAGTGCATCAAAGAACTTTCTTTGGCACATTAAGCAAATATGTGGGCTAGAAGTAGCAGATATATAAGACTACCAAGTCATCTAAATTAAGATTGCTTTAAGGTTTTCTTTTTTTCTAAAATTTTTTTTATTTTATTTTAAGTTCTGGGATACATGTGCAGGACATGCAGGTTTGTTGCATAGGTAGATTGTGCCATTGGTGGTTTGCTGTGCCTATCAATCCACACCTAGGTTTTAAGCCCAGCAGGCATTAGCTATTTATCCTGATGCTCTCCCTCCCCCCACACACTGCCCACAGACCCCAATGTGGTTTGTTTCCCTCCCTGTGTCCATGGGTTCTCATCATTCACCTCCCACTCATAAGTGAGAACATGCGTTGTTTGGTTTTCTGTTCCTGTGTTAATTTGCTGAGGATAATGGCTTCCAGCTACATTCATGTCCCTGCAAAAGACGTGATATCATTCCTTTTTATGGCTGCATAGTATTCCATGGTGTATATTTACTACATTTTCTTTATCCAGTCTATCATTGATGGGCATTTGGGTTGATTTCATGTCTTTGCTATTGTGAGTAGTTCTGCAATGAACATATGCATGCATGTATCTTTAAAATAGAATGATTTATGTGCTTTTGGGTATATAACCAGTGATGGGATTGCTGGGTCAAATGATATTTCTGGTTCCAATTCTTTGAGGAAATATTACACTGTCTTCCACAATGGTTGAACTAATATACATTTCCACCAATAGTGTAAAAGCGCTCCTAATTCTCCACACCCTCACCAACATCTATTGTTTCTTGACTTTGATAATCACCATGTGACTGGTGTGAGATGTTATCTCATTGTGGTTTTGGTTTGCATTTCTCTAATGATCAGTAATGTTGAACTTTTTATTCTATTTTTCTTGGCCACATAAATGTCTTCTTTTGAGAAGTGTCTGTTCATGTCCTTTGCCTACTTTTTAATGGGGTTGTTTGTTTGTTTTTTTTCTTATAAATTTGTTTAAGTTCCTTGCAGATTCTGGACATTAGACCTTTGTCAGATGGATAGATTGCAAAAATTTTCTCCCATTCTGTAGGTCGTTGGTTCACTTTGATGATAGTTTCTTTTGCTGTGCAGAAGCTCTTAAGGTTCATTAGATCCCATTGTCAATTTTTGCTTTTGTTGCAATTACTTTTATCTTGAGCATTGCCTTACACCCCCCAAAACATTATCTATAGACTTTAGGATACATGGTGCTTTGAGAAGTATGCAAATAATTCTTTACATGCATTACACTCAGGTTTGAGTTGACGAAGACAGCATAGTGTAAGTGGTGGTAGAGAAGGTGACTAGCACTCATTAAATACCCAGCACTAAGTACTAATGAAAAGCATGAGCTATTTAATTTTTAAAATATTCTTATGTAGGTAGTCTTGTTTACTAATGAGTAAATTGAGGCACAAAGAGATTAAGTAACTTGCTGAAGCCTAGATTTGAACTTAAGACTGTGGGCTACTTTGATTGTCAGTTCACTCATTGATCCAATTTTCTCATCTGAAAAAATAATTGCTAATAATCCTACATGCACAAGAATGTCATGAGTGTGAATTAGAGGATGTCAGTGTCTGAGACACACAATAATTGCAAAATAGCGCTTGTCACATCAAATCTGGCATATCTCTTCTCCAAAATGCATTTAGCCTAGGAAAATGGTATGAGATTTCAGAAAAAGTATCTACAATGTGTGTTAATGAAGATCCAGTGGTAGTAAGAACATCAATATATGACACACTTTTTCATTATGATGTGTTGTGATGGTTCTATTTGCAATGTCTAATGGAGAAGAGTTATTTTAGTGCTTATCAGAGTTGTTAGAAAGGCCCTTTGGGACTCTGAATGCTTAAGTTTCTTCATTAACTAGAAAGATGGAAATCTGCCACTGGGCACTAAATGTATATTAATAAATCACTCAAGAGGATAAGGTCACTTCTTCAGTTTTATTCTCCAACTCTTAGGTGTTTAAATGTGTTGATATAGAAGGAAATGTCTGCTCTGCTCATCAAAACTAAGAACTTGTTAATACAAGTTAGCTCAGTAGTGCATCAGAAAAAATTAAAAAGCCCTGTTATTTATCCACAGCGCAAACATCACTGGATTGTTCCACATGTTCCTAAGATACTTAGAGTCATTCTGCCAAAATAACTTGTCATATATTAGATTAATAATCCTCCTCCTAAACTGATTCATTCTCTGGCATTTTCTGTCATAGTTACTATCACGAACCATCTAAAAACTCAGGCTAGATCCCGTGAGTGGTTTTCAATTCCACTTCTTGCCTCATCTACAGTACCAAGCAACAAATCGACATATTTTGTTTTCTCAGAGTTTCTCTAGTCCTGTTAATGTCACTAAAACCATAGTACCAATGTCCTTAGTGAGAGAGATAATATACCCTGTTTAGATTGCTCTAAGGGCAACTTAATTTATCTTCATGCCTTGGGCCTGGTCTTACATCTGTCCTGCACACTGCAATTGGAGTGATCCTTCAACGTGCAAAGGACCATCACACTCTGCTGATAGAATACTTTAATGCCCACAGCAGAGTCTGTAGTACATTGGAGTCACACAATAAATATATATCCAATAGCATGTTGAACTGACAGATGTGAATGGGATACATTTTAGCCATGCCAACTTCCACAACTGCATTTAGTGATGAATGAATGTCTATTCCCAAACCTAAGAGAAAACTCAGGGATGAAGATCTAAATTTGATCATTGTCAATTTGTAGATGAAAATGAAGGCCATGGTAGCAAGTGTGATTAACTAAGAGGCTATAAATATTTCTATAAAAAGGAGATATCCACCATTAGCCATCAAATTATTTCCTATTTGATTCTGGCCTATGATATTATAAGCTTATAAGTTTACAGTACTTTCTAGTTAACAAAGAAAGAGCACATATATTAATTTACCTGAAACTTAACACTGTGATAGGTTAAATTTTATAGTTAATGCAAGTTAGTCCCAGAAAAGTTTAGTGAGTTGTCCAATATATTATGGCTAGAAATTGGTAGAATGTGGACTCAATTTCTAAGGTGGGGAGATCTTAGAGTGCAGTCGTCTTCACTACCTTTTATGTATGTGATAAGTTTTTGCTGTGTCCCCACCCAAATCTCAGCTTGAAATATAGTTTACATAATCCCCACATGTTGTGGGAGGGACCTGGTAGCAGGTAACTGAATCATGGCAGTGATTACCCCTATCCTACTGTTCTTGTGATAGTTCTCATGAGATTTCATGGTTTATTTAAGAGGCTTTTCTTTCTTGGCTCAGCACTTCTTCCTGCTGCCATGTGAAGAAAGATGTGTTTGCTTCTCATTCTGCCATGATAGTAAGTTTCCTGAGGCCTCCCCAGTCATGTGGAACTGTGAGTCAATTAAACATGTTTCCTTTATAAATTACACAGTCTTGGGTATGTCTTTATTAGCAGTATGAGAATGGACTAATACAGGTAATTTGGTACTGGGTAGTGGGGTGCTGCTCTAAATATACCCAAAAAATGTGAAAGCAACTGTGGAACTGGGTAACAGGCAGAGGTTGGAACACTTTGGAAAGCTCAGACGACAGGAAAATGTGGCAAAGTTGGAAACTTCCTAGAGACTTGGAGGGCTCAGAAGACATAAATGTGTGGGGAAGTTTGCAACTTCCTAGAGACTTGTTGAATGGCTTTGGCTAAAATGCTGATAATGATATGGAAAATGAAGTCTGGGCTGAGATGGTCTCAGATGGAGGTGAGGAACTTGTTGGGAACTGTAATAAAGGTGACACTTGCTATGTTCTAGCAAAGAAACTGATGGCATTTTGCCTCTGCCCTAGAGATCTGCAGAACTTTGAAACTGAGAGACATGATTTAGGTTATCTGGCAGAAGAAATTTCTAAGCAGCAAAGCATTCAAGAGGTGACGTGGGTCTTGTTAAAAGCATTCAGTTTTATGTATTCACAAAGAGATGGTTTGGAATTGGAACTTATGTTTGAAAGAGAAGCAGAGCATAAAAGTTCAGAAAATTTGCAGCCTGATGATGCAATAGATAAAAAAAAATTTCTGAGGAGAAATTCAAGTCAACAGCATAAACTTGTCTAAGTAATGGGGAGCCAAATGTTAATTGTCAAGACAATGGGGAAATGTCTCCAGGGCCTGTGAGTGGTTTTTGTGGAAGCCCCTCCCATCACAAACCTGGAGGCCTGAGAGGCAAAATGTGGTTTGTGTGTTGGTGGGCCCAGGGCCTTGCTACTTTGTGCAATCTCAGGACTTGCTACCCTGCATTCCAGCCATGGCCAAAACAGGCCAAGGTACAGCTCAGGCCATGTCTTCAGAGGGTGCAAGCTTCAAACCTTCACAGCTTCCATGTAGTATTGAGCCTGTGGGTGCAAATAAGTCTAGAATTTAGGTTAGGGAACCTCCACCTAGATTTCAGAGGATGTATGGAAACACCTGGATGTCCAGGTGGAAGTTTGCTATAGGGCTGGAGCCCTCATGAAAAACCTTTGCTAGGGCAGTGTGGAAGGGAAATGTGGGGTCGGAGCCCCCACACAGAGTCCTCACTGGTGCACTGCCTAGTGGAGCTGTGAGAAGAGGGCCACTTTCCTCCAGGCTGCAGAATGGTAGATCCACTGACAGCTTACACCATGCACCTGGAAAAACCTCAGGGACTCAATGCCAGCCTATGAAGGCACCCAGAAGTGGGGTTGTACTCTGCAAAGTCACAGAGATGGAGCTGCCCAAGGCCATGAGAGCACACCTTTTGCATCAGTATGACCTGGATGTGAGACTTGGAGTCAAAGGAGATCATTTTGAAGCTTTAAGATTTGAATGCCCCACTGGATTTTGGACTTGCATGGGGTCTGTAGCCCCTTTGCTTTGTCCATTCTCTCCCATTTGGAGTGGGAGTATTTACCCAATGCCTGTACTTCCATTGTATCTAAGAGGTAAGTAACTTGCTTTTGATTTTACAGGCTCATAGACAAAAGGGACTTGCCTTGTCTCTGATTGGACTTTGGACTTGTACTTTTGGTTTAATGCTAGAATCAGCTAAGACTCTGGGGGACTGTTGGGAAGGCATGATTATGTTTAGAAATATGAAGACATCAGATTTTGGAGAGATCGGGGTTAAATTATATGATTAGGCTTTGTGTCCCCACCCAAATCACATCTTAAATTGTAGTGACAATAATCCCCGCATGTCATGGGAAGGACCTGGTTGGAGGTAACTGAATCATGGGGACACTCACACCCATGCTGCTGTTCTTGTGATAGTGAGTGAGTTCTCACAAAATATGGTGGTTTTATAAGGGATTTCTCCCTCTTTGCTTGGCACTTCTTTTTCCTGCTCCCACGTGAAGAAGGACATGTTTGCTTCCATTTCCTCCATAATTACAAGTTTCCTGAGTTCTCCCCAGCCATGTGGAACTGCAAGTGAATTAAACTTCTTTCCTTTATAAATTACCCAGGGTCAGGTATGTTTTTAATGACAGCATGAAAGCAGACGAATACAGTACATATGCTAAAGGTGTTGATTTTGCACCAATTGGTCAGATTTGGAGACACTACTGCATGGCTGGCATTGTGCTTGGAGCTGTAATGCAAAGATAAGCGTGGCCCTGCTCCTCTGGCTCAATGTGAACATAAATAACTAAATATAAAACAATGTGCAAGTGTCATAGTAAAGATATGGACAGGAGATTTCAGAACCATAAAGGAACCAGCAGTGACAAATAGAGGAGTGGCACAGACGAAGGTTATGAAATGCTTCTCCACCTGATGGGCCAGCCATCCACAGTGTCCATTTCCATCCATGTTCACCATTGATAGAAACATGTCCTGAGCATGGACATCGGGGTGGTGCTATTCTAGGTGTTGGCAAAATGGCAGTGAACCAAAAAGTCAGCATTTATTCTCTCATGGAGTTTAGATTCTACTTGGAATGCAGAGAAAGAAAATAAACAAAATATCAGCTGTTAATACTTATTATAGAAAAAATTAACACATGAAAATAAGTGAATCAAGTTAGGAAGGATCACGTATAATTTTAACAGAATCGATCACAAAAGGTCTCACAGAAAATATGACTTTCATCAAATATGTTGTATCCGTTTGTTATTGTTGCCTTAACAAATGATCACAAATGCTTTGGCCTAAAACACAAATTAATTACCTTGCAGTTCTAGAAATCAGAAGCCCTAAATCAGTTTCACTAAAAACTCAAGGTCTCAGCAGGGCTGTGTTCTTCCATTTCCTTACCTGTCAGCTTCTAGAGTCTGTCTACGTTTCTTGCCTTGTGGCACCTTCTTCCATCTTCAAGACTGACAACCCTGAATCTTTGAATGTTTCTCTGACCTATATTTTCTTTTTTTTTTTAATTTTTATTATTATACTTTAAGTTCTAGGGTACATGTGCATAACGTGCAGGTTTGTTACATATGTATACTTGTGCCATGTTGGCGTGCTGCACCCATCAACTCGTCAGCACCCATCAACTCGTCATTTACATCAGGTATAACTCCCAATGCAATCCCTCCCCCCTCCCCCTTCCCCATGATAGGCCCCAGTGTGTGATGTTCCCCTTCCTGAGTCCAAGTGATCTCATTGTTCAGTTCCCACCTAGGAGTGAGAACATGTGGTGTTTGGTTTTCTGTTCTTGAGATAGTTTGCTGAGAAAGATGGTTTCCAGCTGCATCCATGTCCCTACAAAGGACACAAACTCATCCTTTTTGATGGCTGCATAGTATTCCATGGTGTATATGTGCCACATTTTCTTAATCCAGTCTGTCACTGATGGACATTTGGGTTGATTCCAAGTCTTTGCTATTGTGAATAGTGCCGCAATAAACATACGTGTGCATGTGTCTTTAGAGCAGCATGATTTATAATCCTTTGGGTATATACCCAGTAATGGGATGGCTGGGTCATATGGTACTTCTAGTTCTAGATCCTTGAGGAATCGCCATACTGTTTTCCATAATGGTTGAACGAGTTTACAATCCCACTAACAGTGTAAAAGTGTTCCTATTTCTCCACATCCTCTCCAACACCTGTTGTTTCCTGACTTTTTAATGATTGCCATTCTAACTGGTGTGAGATGGTATCTCATTGTGGTTTTGATTTGCATTTCTCTGATGGCCAGTGGTGATGAGCATTTTTTCATGTGTCTGTTGGCTGTATGAATGTCTTCTTTTGAGAAATGTCTGTTCATATCCTTTGCCCACTTTTTGATGGGGTTGTTTGTTTTTTTCTTGTAAATGTGTTTGAGTTCTTTGTAGGTTCTGGATATTAGCCCTTTGTCTGATGAGTAGATTGCAAAAATTTTCTCCCATTCTCTAGGTTGCCTGTTCACTCTGATGGTAGTTCTTTTGCTGTGCAGAAGCTTTTTAGTTTAATTAGATCCCATTTGTCAATTTTGGCTTTTGTTGCCGTTGCTTTTGGTGTTTTAGACATGAAGTCTTTGCCCATGCCTATGTCCTGAATGGTACTACCTAGGTTTTCCTCTAGGGTTTTTATGGTATTAGGTCTAACATTTAAGTCTCTAATCCATCTTGAATTAATTTTCGTATAAGGAGTAAGGAAAGGATCCAGTTTCAGCTTTCTACTTATGGCTAGCCAATTTTCCCAGCACCATTTATTAAATAGGGAATCCTTTCCCCATTTCTTGTTTTTCTGAGGTTTGTCAAAGATCAGATGGCTGTAGATGTGTGGTATTATTTCTGAAGACTCTGTTCTGTTCCATTGGTCTATATCTCTGTTTTGGTACCAGTACCATGCTGTTTTGGTTACTGTAGCCTTGTAGTATAGTTTGAAGTCAGGTAGCGTGATGCCTCCAGCTTTGTTCTTTTGGCTTAGGATTGTCTTGGCAATGTGGGCTCTTTTTTGGTTCCATATGAACTTTAAAGCAGTTTTTTCCAATTCTGTGAAGAAACTCATTTGGTAGTTTGATGGGGATGGCATTGAATCTATAAATAACCTTGGGCAGTATGGCCATTTTCACAATATTGATTCTTCCTATCCATGAGCATGGTATGTTCTTCCATTTGTTTGTGTCTGACCTATATTTTCATTGTTACAGATCCTTCTCTGACTCTTAAGAGCTTCATCCTTTCCTTTATAACTACACTCGTGCTTAGATTAGGGTTAATTGAATAATACAAGATAACCTCCCATTTCATGACTCAAATCTGCAAAGTCCCAAAGGCCAGAAGATAACATATTCACAAATCCCAGGGATTAGGACATAGACATCTTTGGTGCTGGGTGGGCATTATTCTACCTGCCACATACATGAAGGAGTGTAAGGGAGATGCATGCAGCTCATCCGGGATGTGCATTCCAGGCAGACTGAATCAAAAGTACAAGGATTCTGTGGCAGGGCTGTGTCTAACTTTTTTTTTTTTTTTTTTTTGAGATGGAGTCTCGCTCTGTCGCCCAGGCTAGAGTGCAGTGGCTGGATCTCAGCTCACTGCAAGCTCTGCCTCCCGGGTTTACGCCATTCTACTGCCTCAGCCTCCCGAGTAGCTGGGACTATAGGCGCCCTCCACCTCGCCTGGCTACTTTTTCGTATTTTTTAGTAGAGACGGGGTTTCACCGGGTTAGCCAGGATGGTCTCCATCTCCTGACCTTGTGATCCGCCGGTCTCAGCCTCCCAAAGTGCTGGGATCACAGGTTTGAGCTACCGCACCCAGCCGCTGTGTCTAACTTCTAAGGCATGGTAAGGAATCAACGGCTTGTACAGAGGGACCACAAGGGACAGGCGTGTGAGACAAGGCCAGACAGGTAACATGGGGCGCCAGATGATGCAGGATAGTTTAGGTCGTTGTAGAGATTTGGGCTTGAATTCAAATGAAGTCAAATAAGATGGGATAACTATGAAAGGTTTTGCACAATTGATGGGCATGTTCAAATTTATGCTTTAAAATAATAATCTGGATGATATCCTGAGAATGAACTGTGCAGGGGCACGTGTGGAAGTCAGGCCACCAGAAAGGAGATGACTCCCACAATGCAGCTGAGATATGATGGCCATGGAGGCCAATGTGCTAACACTGGTGATGGGAAGGAAAAGAGATCGGTCACAGTTACAAAGCTTTTTAGCTGGACAAACTAGCAGGATGTGTAGACGCTTGCAAGAGGAATGTGTTTCTAAATACAGAGTGGGCCAAGGGTGCAGTTCTTGGTCTGGTGAATTGGGAAAGCCTATTCAGATTTCAAATGAAAATGCTAAAAAGATGGGTGGATCTTCAAGCCTGTAGTTCAGTGGCGAGATCCAGATTGGAAACAGAAAGTTGGGTGGTCTTTAGAGCCATGAGATTAAATTGTCAAGCTTTTGGTAAAGAAGAGATTATTGCACCAACCAAGCTCTAGGGCCCTCCAATTAAGTGGTTAGGGGAGGGATAGGAGGAAAATCTGGCAAGTTAACTGTAAAGAAATGGCAGGGTGGAAAGAACAAAGAAGAATTTAGTGTCAGGTAAGCCAAGTGCAGAAGGAGTTAAGGGAAATGAAGATTGAACATTAGATTTACAAATATGCAGTGAATCCAATTGATGGAATAGGTTGGCAGAAGCCCAAGTGGCATAGGTTCAAGGATTATGGGAGGAGTAGAATCAGTGGTAGCACCTATATGCAATGCTTTTGATAAGTTTAAATTTAAAGAGTAAGAAAGCATTTCTAAAGAGAAAGAAAGTGCCTCTAAAAAGTAACTGAGATAATAGAAGTCAAGGAAGGCTATGTTTGTTTCTTGTAAATTGAGTGAAATAATGTTTGCTGACAGGAAACATCCAGTGAACCTGGGGAAATGGATCATGCAGGAGAGGGTGAGAATAGTAGCTAAAGTGATGACCTTGACTTAGCTATGGCATGGGATTGAGTGCACCAGTAAAGGATCTGACCGTGTCTGGGATTATGGGCCGTGTAACCGTAGCAAGAAGAGAGAAGGCAGAACAATGGGCAAAGATGAGTATATGTGGTGTTAGGAAATCATTAAAGCGCTCTTCTTATTTTTTCAGATTCTTTTAATGAATTAGGAAATAGCTGAGAATAGGAATAGGATGACGATGCTGGAGTTTCCAGGAGAAGATATAAGATTTATCTGGGAGAATTGGAGAGGAAATGACCTAAAAATTATAATAGAAATACTAGCCTTGATGAAGGATCCAGTTAGGTCATTGTTTAGTAATTTACAGGGGAGTCAGTTAACAAGATTGTGCACTCTACCTCCACATTAATCATCTTCACTTGTACAGGCATAGGAGGGCAATTGCATTTAAGTAGTGTGAGGGTTTTGTCAAGCAAGGATGATGTAGGTTTCAATTCTAGGTGATTGCGTGTTTTCTGCCAGCTAATCTTTAGTAAAGTATGAACTAAAGTGTGAATTCCCCCACTCCCTCTATTTGTCATAATCTAGGGATAGGTTAGGGCAGAAAAATATATCATGACTCAAATACAAAAAGGGTGGTCCTAAAGTCCCTTGACACATTTTCACAAAATCCTCATTAATTTTTAGAACTCTATATCATAAAATCTGCACAGATATGATGGTCCGTTGCTGAAGGTGCTCGATCAATGGTAGGAGAAAGGATTTTCAACAGCAAGCAGATTTCTGAAGTTTTATAATCCACTGATTTAAAATTATGTAATGACTTACTTGACTTACTTATAGAAAGGTATATAAAGAATCACATACTAAGACACCATCTAAAGTCTTATCGAAACAAGATGAGCAGTTAGTGAAAGGTGCATCATAGAAGAAGGAGATTATTGATATCCTTGAAAATAGCAGGAGAGTCAAAATTTATTTCCTATTACACATACCTGTATTTTCATTGACAATTATACCTAAAACAATTAGACATTGATTTACATCTTGCTATTATGTCATCTTACACAATGGTGATCTCAACATTTAAATTGTATAATGTGTTTTCATTATTAATGGTATATTTTTCATTAAAAAACATCTACTTTCTTTAAATAGATGCTTTATAAGGCATTGTTATTTCTAGGCATTTTCCACTTCTACAAACAAACATAATCTGTAAACATTATCTCTAATTTTATAATATGAGTCTAGAAATTGAGATATTCAATGTACAACTTAGAAGCAGCTTTTTTTTTCCTAGGCTCAAATCAGTCCCATATAGAGAAGCATGCATGTGTTAGATGCTTTAGTGGCTTACTCAATTAAATACAACCAATTCAGCATCTGTGACTCCTCCCTACTGACAGCTTGATTCTAAGATTCCTTGTATCATTGCTTCGGATAACCATCTCTTTCAACAGTCTAAGCATCTGACTTGGATTTTAAAACACAGGTAATGTTTAAGAGTATAGGACCCTCCTCATTTGCTGTAAATTCTGATCAAACCAAATATACATGGGAAGCAGATTAAGAGCAAAGTCACAAAAAAATCAACTTTTGAATATAACAAGATAAAAGGAAGTCCTACCTATTTTTTAACACCTGCAATTTGATTATATATTGTTGTATTAGAGTTGATAAATTTGAGTACCTGCAGCTCCACATCTGGTTAATTCTAATTTAAATTCCAATAAAGGCATTGGTTGTCTGGTTAAAACACTCACATAAAATTGGGTGGTCTTTACATAGTGAATTGTTGCCAGAATCAAGATGGTCCACAACTGTGTACCAGTTGGTCACACAAATAACTTTATATTACTCCTTATAGAATATGTGCATGTCAATTACGGATGCTGCTGTTTTCATATAGATTAAATGAGTTTCAGTACTAATTTCACTGATTTATAAACTGTGACAATTTTATAGCCTACTTTAAGTACTCTAGGCTCATTGGGAAAAGCAGCTTCCATTTAGAACTATGCGACATGTACAAGCTTCTTTGCAAATATTCTTCAGACCATGTGCATCTGTGTGGTATGCTAAACATGCCAATGATTCATACCTGGAACTGGTTCAGATTAATGTCCATTGAGGGGAAAGAGAGGTCAATGTAAGTTAAATAAATAAGGCAGTTTCAAATGGAAAATACTCACTGAGAAGTTGAAACGCCCAACAATTTCATTTTCTGGCTACCTATACAGGAGGGCGAATATCCTTTAACTGTGATTTAAGCTTTTGCTTTTTTGTGTTGTAGTTAATGAATACTTAGCATAGAGTAGCACGGTGGAAAGGGCCCTGGTGAGGAGACACAAGACTCTTCATTGACTACCCAGAGTGACCTTCTTTCCTACCCACAGTCCCCATCCACCCCACCCCTTTCTATACCTTATAAACCATCCCATTGCCCTGGGGAGGATGGGTTTCCATGGCCACATGCAGGTGAGGCTGGGCCTCACCCCTCACTTCCCCACATTACTGCAGACAGCTCTGCCATGGCCAGTCATGGTGGTGATGATGGGCCATCCATCACACATCCACATCGTGGAGCAAGCAGGGATTCTTTCTTCATCTGACTGATTTATAACTAAGCAAAGCACTCTCCTGGGTGATGGCATTTATACTAGAATTTTCACAGCTCCCACAGAAACAGAGATCATGTCATAAAACTCAGAAGCAAAGGAGATTGTCTGAACAAAGGCGCCATGGGAGAACTATGCACTCCTGGTGCTTAGGCATGCAGAAAGCATTTTCTTAAGGAGCTCTGCTATAAATTTAAAATACGGCATGTCTGGCAATTTCAATTTTTAACATCCAAGTTCTTAAAGAGAAGCAGGGCCAGACTCAAGAAAGAGAAGGAAGGTAAATTTTGGATGCAAATGAAGGCCAGCTGCAGTCGTTGGGGGAGGGAAAGCATTAAGATAAATGTGTCTGCAGAAGGATTTACAGCAGGTCATTTCAGGTTATTCTCTGATCTGGAAGAACTCTCCACAACAGTACCTGGGAGTGATGTGGATATACTTTGATTGTCAAAGAAGGCTGGCCTAGTGTTTTCTTTTAAGAAAGGCCAGTTTTATTGTTATCACAAAAACCGCAGATGTCAATTCAGGACAAGGGAAGATACTTGGATTCAGAGCTAATCAGTCTAATGATGTATCTGTGGGGTGCTCCGTGGCAAGGGGAGGGGAGGCTGAAAGCGTAGCCAAACTGCTGCTGCCCTGTCCCGGCAGCTGTGCCCTCTGCAGAGACTCCAGGATGGCCTGGCTCAGAGCCTCCTCCTAGGATGTTCCCCTTTGGATCACTGGGCAGTGGGAGCTGTCAGATAAGATTCAGAAACACAAGAAACACGATGCTTAACTCCAACAAGGCAAGCCAGGAGGAGGCTTGGAAAATTGATTTGCTGCCCTCTGAGACTCAGTGGAGTGAACCAACAATACAGCAGACTATTTAGAAATCTGAAAGATAATGTCAGCATATTCTGAGCAAAGATGCTGCTAACAACAAAGAAAGCACATTTCCTTCCAACCTCCACTAAGAAAGTCAAGCAAGTCAGATAGAAGCTAGGCCTGTGTTGCTGTTGAAATAATTAGTTATAAATAATATATTATTCAAAGAAATATTCAGTATTATCAACAGTGACCAAAGTTAAAGTAAACCTTATGAGACCACAATGCATAAAAAATAATCACAACTGGCTAGACACCAGAATGGCTATTTCACATCCTGTAGGTAGAAACAGAATGTTTAAAATGATTAAAATGATTCTACTCCTAGCTGGACAGGCCTTTCAGCAGGGCCTGAGATTATAGCATTCGTAGGAATACAAAGGGAGATTCCATCCAAGGCAGCTCCAGCTGCCAGCTCACTTCAGGGTGCTGGGGAGATCTTTCTGGGCCTAGACCACTGTCCATCACCACCCATAACAATTAGGCCAGGCTGGTTTTCTCAAAGTTGACCACAGTGCATGGGCTCGATAGGGACTTAGGAGGTTGAATCAATAAGACTTGGCTACAGATTGGATGCAGAGGCTGAAGGATACAGAACAGTTACAGTGATGCCCACTTGCTTTCTGACTTGGGTAATGCAGTAGGAAGTGGTGCCATTCACCTAGATATGGGACACAGGAGGAGAAGCCAGTTTGGAGAGGAGATTGCTGGTCATGATGATCATTTTAATTTTGGACATCCTGAGTATAAAGCACCTCTGAGATACGAAAATAAATGTGATTGGTAAGAAGTTGAGTTCTATGGTACATTCGACCATGACAAGGTGAAACAGAACAGAGTAGTGTAGACAAGAGAAGCACAATGCTTTTCCCTAAGGGTCAAAACTATCCCATGCGGACAACTCTGCTTCACACCCTTTCCTCCCTGGGGAAGCACATCCTCCACTCTTGATTTGCAAGGAAAGGGTCATTTGCTAGTGGAGCGTCTCCTAAGTGCCCCTTCTCTGTGGAGCGGATCTCCATCTACTTTGTGTCTCGGGAACAAAGATTCTTTCCTGGGACATCTCTTATCTTTCTATTCTCATTTTCCTCATTTATACAGTGACTCTTAATAATTACATCATAGAGTTTTTATGAACATGAATTGAGATAACATTGGTTCAGGACCTCAAGCAGTGCCTGGAACATAATAAGTCTTAATTTAGCATTTCTAAAATAAAATAAAGAGTAACTCCAGCTAACTCTCACTGAGCAGTTATGATGAAAGGATTGGTTTAGTAACTTATCCGAGCTCACAATGCAGAACAGGAAGTTAAAAGAGACCATGCTGTTAAAGGCAGCGTGAAGGTTCGTCGGGACATAGATTCATATATGCATGTCCATGGTATTCCTGTAGCAACGGGGTTGACAGAATTAGTGTATCTTTTTGAAAGAAAATTGCTTTAACACTTCTAATTTCACCATAAGTATTAAAATATATTTTTAGGGGCCTGGCAGGTGGCTCACGCCTGTAATCCCAGCACTTGGGGAGGGTGAGGCAGGCGGATCACGAGGTCAGGAGACCAAGACCATCATGGCTAACACGGTGAAACTCCGTCTCTACTAAAAATACAAAAAACTAGCTGGGCGTGGTGGCGGGCCCCTGCAGTCCCAGCTACTTGGGAGGCTGAGGCAGGAGAATGGCGGGAACCCGGGAGGCAGAGCTTGCAGTGAGCGGAGATCGCGCCACTGCACTCCAGCTTGGGTGACAGAGCAAGACTCCGGCTAAAAAAAAAAAAAAATTATGTTGATTAGTGAGATCTGTTAGCACTAGGACCCTATATTTTACTCATATAGGTAGAGTTACTACATAATAAATCTTAGATTTAAAAAAAAACAGCAAATATCATACTTATAATCTTGCCAACAGTAGTAGCTAAGAGGTCAGCTGAAAGATGAATATTTTACTGATTATCTCTCCTAGAAATTATGTTGGGGATTTGCAAGTATTTTAAGAAATGGGAAAACAATCTTCCTCTTGGCATTTTAGGGAATATTACTTTGGTAGAAGTTATCTTAATTCTCAGAACAGATATCTAATGGAAAGACCAAGGCTTCCTGTAGCAATCACCAATCAAGTTTTAAATAAAGCATACCCCAATTTCTGGTATTATTTTGGAAAATGTAGATAATATAATATTAACAAGAAAGTTACAAATTATGACTTAGTTACATGTAGAAAGAACCAATATCCTTGTCTTTTTTATATTGTACCATTTGTTTTATATTCATCTCATCTTAAAACTGTAGGTATGTTGTATTTTTGTATAACATATATACTTTATTAATTATTTTTCAGAAAATTAGATTATTCTTTCTCTATATCTACAACCTATGGTTTTTATTATAGATCCCTGATTTGGTTATAGATCCCTCAAATGCATTTTAAATGGCTATTTTCAGTTCATCATAAGAACAAAATCATTTGAGCAATATCACATTATTACAATGTTTTATTGTTTCTATTTTGTAAAAGTTTTAAAGAAAACTATCAGGAACTCAAGTGTAGCAAAATACTAGCACAGATTTTAATATTTCCTCAAGATAAATTTCAAGATTTGTTATTCTTTCAAAATACATTTGGTATTCTTTCAATTTTGAATTATTGCTTTAATAAATCAAAATATTTTATCAAATATTATCAATTGTTCCACAAAAAATGTAATATGTACCATTCACCACCTGCCCCTGCACCACTCTAAAACTATGACTATTTTATATGCTTGATATTATCATTAAAAATATTTTGGTAAATGGCAAATTAATGGTTAAATTTTTCATGTATTTCTTTTCATTATAACATTTATTTTGTATTATAGGTTTGTGCCTCTGTCTTTTCCCAGTAAAATGATTATATATTTAGTATTGAATTCATATTTATGTATATGACTCTGTATGTAAGTTATGTTATAATAATTTTTGACAATTTGCATTTTCTTTTATATTTTTATTCATTTTAAATGTATAGAACTTTAATTTTTATGACATTTAGTTTTTCGAGTTCTCCTTTATCAGTTTTTCAATGTCTTTACACTACAAAATGACTTTTCACCCTTTTATATTTTCATCTTTCATATTTAACTCTTTAATAGAGTTATACTTTATTTTTACATCAAATAAATGATAGAGTTCTTATTTTATCCATCATGAAATAAGCAGTTGTTTCAGAAATACCTATTAGATCATGCAGCTTTTCTCTAGACATTTGAAATAGATGACATGTAGGTACAGATTTTTACAACCTTTTTTGTTACACCAAAATAAAAGGAACAGAAGTAAAAATAAAAGTAAAATAATGAACTGTATACCATTAATGCTGATGTTTCTTGATTGGCATTGTTGCCTACTGGATCATTTGTGTTTTCTCTCTTCCTTATTCTCCATGCTGTTCCATCATCAAATCAAATCCTGACTTTCTACCTTTAGAAAGGCTCTCAAATCTGTCTACTGTTCATCTCTTTCTAACACTCTCATTCACCATGATTTCCCCCCGACCAACTCCAACTGCTGTCACTAGCTTCCTGTCTCATCAATTTTGACTATATTACATTTTTACTAAGCGTAGCTTCTGCTCTGTGTTTTTGTAATGCATTTCCAACATCATGGTTTGCAGATATAAATTTTTCCAAGAATATCTGAGTATTATATTATTTTTTAAATGCTATCATTAAAAAGTCAGAAAATAACACATGTTGACAACATTGTGGAAAAAGACTTACAGACTGCTAGTAGAAATGTAAATTAGTTCAGCCACTATGAAAAGCACTTAGGAGATTTCTCAAAGAACTCAAAACTACAATTCAATCCAGCAATCCCATTACTGGTTATACACCCAAATGAATATAAATTGTTCTACCATAAAGACACATACATTCATATGTTTATTGCAGCAGTATTTGCAATAGAAAAGACATGTAATCAGCCTAGGTGCCCATCAGGGGTGGACTTCATAAAGAAAATGTGGTACATATATATCATGGAATACTATGCAACCATCAAAAATAAAATCATGTCCTTTGCAGCAGCATGAATACATTACCTTATGCAAATTAAATAGCAACAGAAAACCCAATATCATATGTTCTCACTTATAAGTGGGAGCTAAACATTGAGTACACTTGGACATAAAGAGGGGAACAATAGACACCAGAACCTACTTGAGGGTGGAGAATGGGAAGAGGATGACGTGAAGAAACTAATTATCAGGTACTATGCTCACTACCTGGGTGACAAAATCATTTGTATACCAATGCCCAGTGACACATAATTTATCCATGTAACAAACCTACACATGCACCCCACTGAATCTAAAATAAATGTTGAAACAGAAAAAAATTTCTACCAAGCTCTATTTGTCCTAGACAAATACAGTGTTTACTATTTTCAATGTCACCACTTCCAGCAGCAAAGAATAGGGCCAGTTCATCCTGAGTCTTTCTGGAGGGTGAAGACATCCCTACTTCTCTCTTTTCAGATGGTGATGACTGGTGAAGACCCTCCCATCTGCCATTTGACCTTCCTTGATTCTTTCTTCCTCCTTCCCCCTCCTTTCTCTTTCTGTTTCTAATTCTCAGCCAGATGATATTATTGTCTCAGGCAGCAGTCATTACAGAAGATATAGAAGAAATGGGATTGATTTATAAAACTTTTAGTCATATAAGCAGATAGACAGATGGATATTTTTGTAAAAACTTAAATAAGGCTTAGAATATGTTAAGCCAAATAAATTCCATAGTTAAAATGTCTAGAGTTCAATAATCTTACATTTTTTAAATGTAAGGCCGTAAATATTGTTAACAATAGATTTCATTACAAAAGAATGGTTTATTTATTATTTATTTCTTTAGTTAGTTAGTTATTTTTGAGATGGCCTCTTGCTCTGTCGCCCAGACTGGAGTGCAGTGGTGGGATCTCGGCTCACTGCAATGTCCGACTCCCGGGTTCAAGCAATTCTCCTGCCTCAGCCTCCTGAGTAGCTGGGATTACAGGTGTGTGCCACCACACCCAGCTCATTTTTGTATTTTTAGTAGAGACAGGGTTTCACCATGTTGGACACGATGGTCTCGATCTCCTAATCTCATGATCCACCCACCTCGACCTGCCAAAGTGCTGGGATTACAGGTGTGAGCCACATGCCCGGCCAAGAATGGTTTATTTTAAGATGAAAAATGTTTTAACTTTAAAGTATATCTTCTATGTTTAATCAAAGCCGAATCACTCTAAATTCAATGTATTATGTAATTAATCTTGAAATGTTTTCATTTGTAAAGTAAATGCAATTTGTCATCAAATGTGAATAATATTAATAGCAGCCTTTTAGTTACACATGTTTTCCAGGTAATAATTCTGAATAAGTGGCAGTGAATTTGTACAGTTTTTGTCATCTGCTTCTATATCAATGTGTGTATGGTGGTACCATGGAATTTGAGTGATGCCACTGTAAATGCATACATTTCCTTTGGGACATGTTAGGAGGAAGGATAGCAAAGAGCTAAATAACTCTAGAAAATAGAAAATGGACAGCTGAACACCACATACACATTGCAGAGGAAAATGGCAACTTGGATGTAATTGGAGAAAGAAAAACTAAGAAAATTTAAGAAAAACAAAGGGCGGGACAGTAGATCATAAAATTCAATGTTGTGTTTTGGTAACTTAACAAAATAATTTGGAAATGTATTTTAATCCTGTTTAGAAAAAAAGAGTGCAACTCACTGCCAGCACTCATGCATTAGGTAGGTGCAAAAGTATTTGTGGTTTTTACAGTACTTTTAATGGCAAAGACCACAATTACTTTTGCTCCAACCTAATAGTTTTACATAAACATGCTCTTTGAGGTTCAAGCAAGTCTGATTGATTTTCAATGTGAAAATAAAACACATAAAATTGTTCTTGGAGTTATTTCTAAACAGAACTAACATCGGAATCATCTGAATCAGCAGAATCATCTATTTCAGAAAAATCGAATTCATCAAACGACTCTTCAGCAACAACTGTTTGAGAACAATGTCAACATATGCATAGGAATGCTATGTTTTCTAGGATTTGAGGTTTTCAACAATCAAGAATTACTATATTTTGTAAATGGAAATGCTGCTACTGAAAACAGAATGCTATAGAATAATGTCTTTTTTTCCCTCAAAGTCAATACACTAGAGAGATGCAAAAATAATAATAAAAGTGAGCTATTTTGCAGCAAAGTTATCTCGGGGTAAACGCTGAAGCCACAAGCACTGCCAGGGAGTATTCTCAGGGCCAATGGGGAAAAGGTTAAATAGTAAAATGGGAAATTATGAAAAACAGAGGAATGAGGAAAAGTTTGTCTTACAGTATTAAAGTGTATTTTAATACTGTAGTGGCTTTCTAATGCTTTATTCTTTTTCTATGATTTGAATTCTAGGATTCTCTTTTTTTCATACATTTCTCCTTAAATATTTGTTGATTTCTGATTGCGCACACATCTGTCCTACGGGGGCTCTCATCACCTCGTGGTGAGCAGTGTTTCTGATGATCACATCCACCCTGGCTCCAGTTTTTTGGATTTGGGAGTGGGTGTGTAGATGTTGCCTCAGTGGGTGGTTTCTGAATATGGGGACCCCTTGCATGGGCAGCCACCAAGGGTACACACCATTGTCTCTGGGCTTCCTGCCCAAATGCCCACACTCGCTGCTCAGATCCAGGACCTAGGACTTCATGCAGTTTGTTTCTGCTGCTTGATCCAGGCCAGGGGAAAGCGTTAAGAGAAAAGGGTAAAGGTTGAGTATCTCATTTGCTTAGCTTGATTTTGATGTGGTTCTCTGAACTCAGAACAACCCAGAACTGTTTGCCGTTGACATTTTGAGCGCTGTTCTTTTTTCTCTCAATCCATACACTTGAGCTCCTGTATTTCTCAGAATTTCTCCGAGTTTCTGATTCATTGATGTAGCAGTTTCCTAGGGATACAGTAAGAAATCATTAAGAACTGTGGCTTAAAACAACAGAAATTTATTTCCTCACAATTCTGGAGGCCAGGAGTCTAAAATCAGGTTCATGAAGCCAAAACAAGGTGTGGATCTGGGTCATGCTCCCTCTAGAGCAGGTGTCCCCCAACTGTTACCAGTCCATGGTGTGTTAGGAACTGCGCAGCACAGCAGGAGGTGAGCTGCAGGCAAGCAAGTGTAGCTTCATCTGTATTTACAGCTGCTCCCCATCACTCGTATTATCACCTGAGCTCTGCCTCCTCTCGGATCAGCCACAGCATTAGATTCTCATAGGAATGCAAACTCTATTGTGAACAACGCATGTGAGGGATCTAGGCTGCACTCTCCTTATGAGAATCTAATGCCTGGTGATCTGTCACTGTCTCCCATCACCCCCAGATGGGACTGTCTAGTGCAGGAAAACAAACTCAGGGCTCCCACTGATTCTACATAATGATGAGTTGTATAATTATTTAATTATATATTACAGTGTAGTAATAATAGAAATAAAGTGCACAATCAATGTAATGCACTTGAATCATCCCCAAAACCATTCCCCTCCCCCAGTCCGTGGAAGAATTGTCTTCCATGAAACCAAAACAGGTCCCTGGTGCCAAAAAGTTTGGGGACCATTGCTCCAGAGGCTCTAGGGGAGGGTCCTTCCTTGCCTCTTCAAGCTTCCAGTGGCTGCAGGCATTCCTTGAACAATTGGATGCATCACTCCAATCTCCACCTGTGTCTTCACATGAACTTCTCTTTGTGTGTCCGTCAAATCTACCTCCACCTGCCTCATGTAAGTACGTTGAGATTACATTTAAGGCGTTTAGGTCTTACCCATATATTCCAGAATAATCTTCTCATCTCAAGATCCATAATTTATGCACATTTACAAAAACCATGTAAGGTGTTATCTTTAGGTTACAAGGATGAGAATCTGATACCTTTGGGAGGCACCATTCAGCACATCATACCTAATGATTCTCTTTTTGGGTTTTCAATTTTCTTATGAATTTATTTTTCCTTTCTCCCTTTGATTTTTACATTACTTACTAGGATTAATAAAATAAAAATATATATTTTATATTAAATATGTATTTGATTAAAGATAATCATAAGATCATATATATGTTTTATTTCTTTATGCATATATTTCATCTGCCATCTTACCCAATCCTGTAATATAAAACACAATAATTCTATCTGTATACTGTAGAAACTTTAATGAAAATATAGATCCATAAATCGGAGTAGTGAAAACTCTGAAAAACACAGAAATACACTCAAGCATATGTAGGAATCTTGTAATATGATATGAAAAAAATCAAATAAGCATGGAAATGATGAGTTATATTTATGATGTGTTGTGGCAATTGGCAAGCTATTTGGAGACAACACGGCAATTGAAGTTTTTCCTTTCCTTTCCTTTCCTTTCCTTTCCTTTCCTTTCCTTTCCTTTCCTTTCCTTTCCTTTCCTTTCCTTTCTTTTCCTTTCTTTTTCTTTTTTATTTCTCTTGATTCTTTTTACAGATTTAAGTATATATTTACAGATTTAAGTATAAAAATATATGATTACGAAAAAGAAACAGACAAGAACAAGGAATGAATTTATGTATATATTGAAGTAAATACTATGTTTAAATATTATTTAAATAAATTTGAGTATTACAAATTGAAACAACAGTCAGATAAATTAGGTCAATTGCCAGATTGTTAAAGATAAAACAGACAAGATGCAGACTGGTGAATTTCTCAGTTATGATTCTTTAGGTATCCAATGACAGAAAACCCAACTAAGAGTAGTTTAAACAATAAAGGCACTTATTATTTCAAACCATAAGAAGCCCCCAAGTCCGCAATTTCAGAGTTGTTCCAAAGGCTCAGTTGTGATATTGAGAACTCAGGCTCTTTGCACGTTTCTGCTATGATGACCTTAATTTAATAGACTGATCCTGAGACTGATCCTGTTGCTTGTTCTTTGAGTTCCAGGCATCAATGACAACCAAATATACATCCAGAGGCATGTATTTTTTATTAGAGAAACCTTCCAGAGGCCTCCAGATTATTCCCTTGCAGGTCCCAATGATCTTAATTTGGTAATAGGTGAATGTCCTGGCTTCAGGAGAGTCTGGGGAACCTGTTTCTGGCACTGGCACATTCAGGCTTTGAAGGGGAGTCAGACCCTTCAAGGGGGCATCCAAAGTGTTGTTCCTGAGAGTTCATCAGTTTGCTTAATTGAAAAATAAACTTTGCAATAGTAATATATTACCTCTTTGTGAGAAACAATAATAAATATTGCACATTTAACAATAAAAATAGAATAAATACTGCTTTTGCTATTTTTCTTCCCAATTTTTGAACACAAAATGTATGTATTTATTTAAAATAGAAAAAATAGATATCACACATTAATAAGTACATAGTTTTTAATGATAAGAAAATCCTTATTGATCTTCAGGTAATGGTGTGACGATAGCCACTTCCCAGGGAGATTCCCTTTAATAGCAGTTGCAGACAAAAAAGGAAGTGATGGTGTGATAGGACTTTTGAAAAGAGCCGTTGGTGTCATCTGCTTGCTGTTGAGATGCCATTGGTTTACACTTTTGTTTCAGCGAATACCTCTGCAGCACCTCTCCATCAATAGTGAGTAACCTTTGTTTAATGTGATTTATGACATTTTCCCAACATGAAACAAACCTTCAGTGAGTCATTTTCCACCCATTCATTAGGACCTATGGCCCTCTGTTTGTTTCATGGAACTACTAACCAGAGCATTCCTTGAATATCACATCACATCGTCTCCAAACATCAATGGCTTAAAACACCAATTCCTCCATGTATAAATCAGCACTTCAAAGAATGATTCATTTTCTAAGAATCCTCTCTTTGGGTGTCTTCTAATACTAATACTTAAACTAAAATATATTTTGTTGTGTCTACTTGTAAAGAGATAATTTTGCAACATGTATAAAATATAAAATGAATATATCCTCTGATTCAGGATACCATTCCAGGTATTTATTCTCAAGAGACATTTGGCCTAATGAACAAATATAGATATTGATGTTTTAATCATTTGGAATAGATCCAGTTGAATACACAATGCTGCAGGAACAGACAGCGAATACCTTAGCATCTTCAAAATGACAAAGTTTATTCGTAGTTGCTGCTTCATGAGCACTGCAGGTACGCTGGGGACTCTGCTTCATACCACCTTGCTCCAAGACCCTACTCTCAAATGTGGTGGTCATCATGGAGGAAAAAAGATCACCCTAGAGGGATGTAAGCTGGCAATTAGTGTTGTAGCCCTGAGGTGACCGATGACACTTCTATTAACAACTCACCCATCTACCTGACCAGTAGGTCCAGGCAGTGGAATTCTACCCTGTGCTTAGAATGAGTGAGAATCTGAATATTTCTGCTAAACAATTCTATGGACTACCATCCTTGCATCCCTGAGTTTTCTCTTTATGTTAAAAAATTGCAAACTATCAAAACAGTTATGAATGAGGGTCAGTAAAATAAGTTATTGTATATCTAAGGCATTGAAGTCCCATGCCACCATTTATGAGGTGATTTAAGTCAAAACTTAATGACATAAAAGATTTCTGGTGAATACTGTTGAGAGAATAAAGCACTGTTAATTTGCATTTAATATTTTGGCCATTTACTTAAATTCATAGGTGGATATATACAAGAGTATGGAAATAGCTATGAAAGAAACTCAGATACGGTGGGTATGGCCAAGGAGAATGTACTTAGGTAAGAATATCGATTGCTGTATTCAACTTTTCTCAATTATTTTTCTTATTTTCTCTCAATATGTTACTTTGGATACAAATTTTCCAGACTGGCTTGGATTTTATGGTTGTTATTTTAGACTTCCCATTATAACTGTGGAGGGCTTGTGTTGATTATTATTTTATTTCTATATGTTCTTTGCTCAAATATGGGAAAAGTATTGATTTTGTAATCAGTCAATTAAAATAGTTTATTATTATTTTAGTAGACTTGTCTTTGATTTATGTGCAAAACAGTAAAACAATCTTACTATTCAAAATTAACGATATTTTAATGAACTCCTTTATAGTAGTCATTCTTCTTCTGCTTGCCATCTTGTTTAAATAAATCAAACTTATAGAATATTTTAAATAATGGCTAAGATGGGATTTTTTTTTTTTTTTTTTTTTTTTGAGATAGAGTTTCGCTCTTGTTGCCCAGGCTGGAGTGTGCAATAGTGTGATCTCGGCTCACCGCAACCTCCACCTACCGGGTTCAAGTGATTCTCCTGCCTCAGCCTCCTGAGTAGCTGGGATTACAGGCATGCACCACGCCTGACTACTTTTTTGTACTTTTAGTAGAGATGGGGTTTCTCCATGTTGATCAGGCTGGTCTCGAACTCCCAACCTCAGGTGATCCACCCGCCTCAGCCTCCCAAAGTGCTGGGATTACAGGGGTGAGCCACCATGCCTGGCCAAATGGGAATATTTTAAATGATGGTTAAGATGGCTAGTGAGAGACTAGCCCTCTCACCATAAGTAACAATGTAGTTGTATACAGTATATGATGCACCTGTTTCCGTCATTGAATAGAAACAGTGCAAAAGAGAAATCCCTGGAAAAAAAGGAAAATTCTCATGGAGAGCTTCAAAATTACCCCATTCTTGCCTGAGGACACTTTCCCAAACATAGTGCCGTGAGAGGGAGTCAGGGCAAAACTCAGTCTCTCACAGGATTAAGGAAGAAGATGAGATTTTGGATAGAGGGAGATGGATAGAGTGGGGACCCACCAATTCTTCCTTGAGGTCTGGGTTGCACATGTGCAAGGCAAAATGCCAGAGGCCTACAAGAGCATGGCTGCTACAGTCTAAGCACACAGTAAAGATTCTACAGTTTAAACAGGGCCTCTCCAGAATGGATAGATGTCAGTAACCCTTCGTCAACACCCGGGGGATCCAGCTAAGATTCCACAGAGGCCATGATTCCCGAGTAAGAACCACATTCTACAGCAACGTCTGCTCTCAACTCACCCTGACAAAGCTTAAAGACTCAGAGGGAGGAGAAATGGAGGAGGTGGAGAGATTAATCTAAAGAGGTTTGGGAATATCTTGGGGTTTCCACAGATGATTCTTCTTAACAAAGTATAAAAGGAAGTCTTCACAAGCTCAAGATGTTCTGTTAGTAATTTAACTGCCGACTAAAATAAAAATTCTACACTCTTCAGAGGAAGATAACAAGACAACAAATTCCAATGTCTTTAAAATGTCATTCACAATGTATAGCAAATAAAAAAATTAGAAATTTTAAATGTAGAATAAGAGAACAAAATAAAATCAGAGAAAAAATAAAAAGCATGCATGGGTTGACCTAGATGTTAGATTTATTAGGCAAAGACTATAAAACAACTATTATACGTATATTCAGAAAATTAAAGTTACATGTGGTCTTAAGAAGTGAATGGGGAATCTCTTCAGAGAAATGAAAATTTTATAAAGAATCAAATGGCAAACCTAGAACCAAAAAGTTTAATAACTGTAATAAAATCACTGCATAGGCTTAACACCAGACTGGATATGACTGATAAAAATAATCATTGATTTTGGACAGATCCATAAAATTGTTTTAATTAAAAGAGAGAGAAAAAATAATAATGAAAAGTGAACAAAGCATCAGAGATTTGTGGGACAATATGAAACATTCCAATATATGTGCAGTTGAAGTTCCAGAAGAAGATGGTAAGAATGGAACATAATTTATTAAAGATATAAAAAACAGTTTCAAAAATTGATTTGAAAAAAATCTACCTAGATTTCCAAAAACTTAACCCAAAGCAAGAAAGACACAAAACCACCTGGTATTTTATACTCAAACCGCTGGAAACCAAAGACAGAAAATTTGAAACTAGAAACATATAAAGGAGACACTCCATCTTGGGAAATGGTGCTATCAGTGAGAGCTTTAGAGTAAAAGGAACAATAGCAACAACCCTCCCAGAATTCTATGTCCAGTGATGATATCCTTCAAAAATGAGGGTGGAAAAAATACATTTTTAGATAAATGAAAGCTAAGCAGTTTCCTTGATAGCAGATGTGCACTATAAGAAATGCTCAAGGCTGTCCTTCCGGCTGAAGTGGAATGATACCAGCTGGAAATTGATCTATAGGAGGGATGAAGAATGGGATCTAAATTGCTGAGTGATTTGCTGTAGGGCTCTGCCACTTCTGAATGGCAGAGGCATACACAAAGCCCAGGACTCTCAACTGCTAATTTGCTCATTTCGTAGAGGGTCATGTGAGTAGAAAATCTGGATTGTTTGCAAACCCATCTAAGTCACTCGATCCAGAGTAATTTTTGTTCCTTTCAAATGGGATCCAGAGCTCACATGCATGAATGAGGAAATGCCTCTGCAGGCTGTGAGCTCTGGGGACCTGGGATCCCAAATCTGGTCTCCTGTGCGCACATTTACATCATCACTCTATTCACTCAGAATAAGAGGAAAACTGTCCGGAGCTGCACGCCCCGGCCATAGCGAATAATAATTAAGGATTAAACGCCTGAGCTATATTCATTTCTACCCCACACCTTCTCCCTAGATTTGCCTTTTTCCCTGTACTAATACCTCATTAAAGATGGTGCTCTTCCTGCTGCTTCTTCACTCACTTTTCCCGCGCCCGGGAAAATTGTTACCTAATAGCGCAAGCGCAACATGACATCCGACCGGAGAAACCGAAACTAACCTGGCCAGGCCCTCGGCAATGAGATCATTTCCGCCTTAGCCCAACCCCTTCCCTTCCAAGTGTATATAAGGCAGTGCATTACCGCCATTAAATGAGACTTGATCAGAGCACTGTCTTGTCTCCATTTCTCGTGTCTCTTGTTCCCCAAATTCCCACTCCCTCCTCCAGGGCCTACACTGACTATCCCGCGGGCCGGGATAGAAAACGGTGTCTCTTTCCTGACCCCATATGTCTTTTACTATAGTTTTTCTTAAATTCTTTGGAAAAGCTACTACAAAACAACCAAGAGTGTGAAAAAAAATGGAGTAAAAGTAGTAAGGCACCTATCAATCTAGAACCTATGCCCGTCAAGGTTGAGGACTTCTGTAATTAAAACACACTAAGTGAATTATAATTGTATTCAGAGAGATAAAGAAATGTAGCCAAACCAAAAATAGTAGTGGCCGTAGGCAAATTTGTGTTGTATCTTGTTTTAGTGATAAGGCCACCATTATGTATGAGGAGGGCTGTTGATTTCAAATAAATATTCATTATCAAGTTTTGAAAATGTGCTCCTATCTCCTGCACTTTACTGAGACTTCCACCAACATGATGTACTTAGCTTACTTAGCTAACATTCTGCCCCTAAACTCTGCCAGCACAAACTCATAAAAATGCAGAAGATAGTATACAAATATTATATATAATATATATATTAAAAATACCATATTGGATAGCATATATATACAACTGTTCATGTGCATATATATGATATATGACAGAGCTGACACTATGAATCATGCATCAATGGAAAAAGAAGCAAATAATGCTGAAATCATGGGTTATTTCTATTGGGAAAAAAAGTTACATTGAATTCCTACAATACCATGGACAAATACTTCTAATTAAATTAAAATTTAAATATGGAAAGTAAACATTCTGTTAAAACTAATAATGAATATCTTATTTATTTATGGGCAGGGAGGGATTTGTTGTGTAATGCACAATAAAGAAACCATAAGAGTAATAGCATGATTGCCTTAAAATTAAGAACTTCCCTTTATTAAAAAATACTTTTAAAAGGTGGATAAAGTCCCAAAACAGGGAAGATGTATTTGCCACCAATAAATCAACAAGGATTTGGACCTTGTACATATAAAAAAAACTCCTACATATTAGTAAGTTAATAAGCAAATAAAAACAAAGTAACCAATTTGAGAAATAGGCAAAAAAAAAAAAAAAAATTAACAGGCATGTCACATCAGAGAGTGTATCATTAGTGAATATATATGTGAAAATATGGCAAAGTCTATTTGTAAAAAACAATTCAAATTGAATTATAAAGGCACAACATGTTCTACCCACGTGATAACATAAAAATTAAAAAAACTGGAGATTATAAATATTGTTGAGATTGTAAACCAAGAGGCATATTAATACACTGCTCCGAAAGATGGAAATTGATTTAAATACTTTGGAAAACAATTTGGCATTATCTAGTGAAGTTGAAAATTCACAAAATCTATTATATTTTCAGCAAGAAATACACTTTGTCGTAAGTTGGTTTTTTTTTGTTTTGTTTTGTTTTGTTTGTTTTTTTTTTTGTTTTTTTTTTTTGAGACAGAGTCTCGCTCTGTCGCCCGGGCTGGAGTGCAGTGGCCGGATCTCAGCTCACTGCAAGCTCCGCCTCCCGGGTTCACGCCATTCTCCTGCCTCAGCCTCCCAAGTAGCTGGGACTACAGGCGCCCACCACCGCGCCCGGCTAATTTTTTGTATTTTTTAGTAGAGACGGGGTTTCACCGTGTTAACCAGGATGGTCTCGATCTCCTGACCTCGTGATCCGCCCGTCTCGGCCTCCCAAAGTGCTGGGATTACAGGCTTGAGCCACCGTGCCCGGCTGTAAGTTGGTTATTAAAACACACACACAAACACCGCAAAACCTAATGGTTTAAAAGTTTGAAAGTAACTAAATGATAGAAAATCCAGACAAATAAAAGCAAAAAGAACACTGGTAGAGTAATATTCAAATTACTAAAGTATTCAGGCCCAAACCAGTATTAAGTATAATGATCACTTAATGAAAGGAACAATTTACTGGGAAGACATAAAAATCGCAGACCTGTTGAGCCTAGCAAGAAAGACTAATTCTAAAACCAAAATTATAAGTGAAATTGGCAAATCTAGATCATAATTTTAGAGAATTTATCACATTCATATCAAAATGATAAATCAAGCTGGTAAAAAATATATATATAACAGTAATTTTAAAAGAATCAAATAAGACAATAAACAAGGCTGGTAATTGATATACTTAACTCTTTACCCCACAATTAGAAAGTACTTGTTTTCTAAAACAGATGGAAAATTTGACAATCTGTAGGCCTCAAAGAAAGAACAGACATGGCCAGGCATGGTGGCTCACACCTGTAATCCCAGCACTTTGGGAGGCTGAGGTGCGTGGATCACAAGGTCAGGAGATCAAGACCATCCTGGCTAACAAGGTGAAACTCCATCTCCACTAAAAAATACAAAAAGAAAATTAGCCGGGCATGGTGGTGGGCGCCTGTAGTCTCAGCTACTTGGGAGGCTGAAGCAGGAGAATGGCATGAACCCGGGAGGCAGAGCTTGCAGTGAGCTGAGATGGCCCCACTGCACTCCAGCCTAGGTCACAGAGTGAGACTCTTTAGCAAAAAAGAAAGAAAGAAAGAAAGAAAGAACAGACACTACAAAGAAATTAATGATACAGAATCAGTTCTCTAATCACAAAATAAATGAGTTAGAATTCAATAACAAAATGATATCCAAACAGTCTTCCTAGAGTTAGAAAATAAGAGTTTTAACCAGAGTGTATGTTGATTTTTAAAATTTCCATCTATGAAATAATCATTGATCTTTTGAATTGATAATTTTTGTAAGTAGAGTTTCGAGCATTGCAGCCTCATGATATTCATAGGATAAAGCCTGCCTGGTAATAACATACTTTTCTTTAATTGTAGTACAGTATTCAATTTGATTCTAACTCATTTAGGATTTTATTGCTGTCATCTCAACATGCATGCTTAGTTTGTAAAAATAAATAATTCTATAGGAAAATAAATTATTTGGTGGATTTTAGCATCAGGGTTAAGCTAATGCCATATAATAAATTTAAATTCCGTCCTTTTGAACAGTTTGTGTGCATTTGAATTCTTTGAATCAAGATCAACTCCTTAAGGAGCTAGCAGTTCTAGCTCTCCCAGCCAAGTCTACTAAATTTTTATTTACTCCCCACTCTTGTAGTTTACTATTACACAATTTTCCTTTCTCTTCTGTCCTCCAAGTCTTCCCATTCTTCTCTTGCCTTACAACCTTTTTTTCTAGTTTACTGAGAAAGTGTGACTGACAGAAGAGATTTTCCATGAACTCTTATCACTCTGTCTCCAACCCATCAGCATGCCTGTCTCTTCTTCTTGTTTCTAGGGAAGACCTGAGCCCACAGCAAACCCTCCACTGTGCACTGGCTCCTTTCCTTTCTTATTGACCCAACGTCCTCACCCTGGCCATTGCTACTTGCTCCCTTGCACCATCAACTTGGCTGTGGCAGTGCCCAGCTTATAAAATTAATAAACAACTGCTAGCTTAACTTCACATGCTTTAACTCCACTACCTCATTTGGGCTTCCCTCTAGAGAAATGTTCCTACTGTAAGGCCTGTCATCCCTTTCCTTTTTCTCATTCTATCCTGGGCTGCTTGAATGAAGTTTTTCTCCAATCTGACATTCCATGGAACCAGCTCTTGCTGAAATGAGCAGTGATTGCCACGTGATCAGAGTAAACCAGGACTTAGCTTGAGGACCACTCAACTCATCTTTTCACCCTCTTACTCTTTATGGTCTCATCTCATTCCATGGTTTCAACTACTATCTATAGACTGACAGCCCCAGATATATATCTTCATTCTCAATATCTTCCCTGAGCTCCAGACCTGCATATCCAGTTAGTGATCTATCGCCCAGATGTATAACAGACAACACTAACTTACCATGCCCAAAATTAAATTCCACAATTTCTTTCCCTTTCGCACCTGTTCCTCGGAAAGAACCCTCCCTCCCACATTAGTAAATGGTGCCTAGGTCCCAAACTTGAAGTCTTCCTTGACGCCTCTTTCTCTTCACATCCTATGCTCAATCCATCAGCAAATCTTTTTATTTGTACCTTTAAATTAGATCATGCTTACCATCCTGGGCCAATCCACAGTCACCTTTCTCCTGACATGCCACAGGACACCACAGTGGTGTCATGACTTCCTTCTCTTCATATACATTTTATTTTTTCACACAGCAAAACCTCCATGATCCAGAGTGGACTTATCAGATTGTGTTTCTCTTATCCTCGGAACCCTCCAATGACGTCCAGTCTCTCTAGAATTAAGAGTTAGAGATTTTGTAACAGTACCCAGGGCTCCTGTGATCTGCCCCCATTGTGTCTCTGATCCAACCCCTGCTATGTTCTCCTTGCCTTTTCTCCATCCACTCCTCTGTGACCCTTCACTATTCAAGTGCACTCTCAACTTGGAGGCAGGATAGGTAGTCAAGGAGGAGACCATATCCTCTGGAGGCAGCAGCCGTGGTGGCCATACAATCATCACAATAAACATTTGCATTGTAGGTAAAGCTCATTCCAGCAACACTGTCTTCAGCAGGGAATTTCCCCTGTAGAGAGTATGCGCACTTTGATTTTACCTGTCCTCAAACGGCCCTTTGCTCATCATAATAGTCAAAAAACACACCCTTTGGTGGAGATTTAAGATGCTAATGAGACATGCAATGTATGAACAAGCATGGACAGCTACTGGGCATGTGCCCCCAGAGCACCACCCAGAACATGCTTACTAGTAATGTCTCTTCCCACCCCCTTATGAATAATCATGTAGGACTCCCAAAAAGGGAGTCTTTCTAGTGCCATTCTCTGCTGTCTCATTCTTACGAGTAGCCTGCCCTGAATCCAGTCTTTCTTAGGATGTCCTATCTATTCTGTACTTAACTTTCAAAATATTATTTTTCCTTTGCATTAAATTGCATCTCCTTTGCTAGGTGTCTCTCTTTTAAAAATTTCTTCTAAAAAAGAATAAACAAAAAACGGGATACATATACAGAACATGCTGGTTTGTTACATAGGTATACATGTGCCATGATGGTTTGCTGCACCTACTGACCCATCCTCTAAGTTCCCTTCCCTCACCTCCCACCCCACAATAGGCTCTGGTGTGTGCTCTTCCCCTTTCTGTGTCCATGTGTTCTCAATGTTCAACTTCCACTTATGAGTGAGAACATGCGGTATTTGGTTTTCTGTTCCTGTGTTAGTTTGCTGGGGATGATGGCTTCCAATTTCCTCCATGTTCTGGCAAAGGACATGATCTCATTCCTTTTTATGGCTGCATGGTATTCCATGGTACAAATGCACCACATTTTTTTTAAAATCCAGTCTATCATTGATGGGAATTTGGGTTGGTTCCAAGTCTTTGCTATTGTAAATAGTGCTGCAATAAACATACGTGTGTGGGTGTCTTTATAGTATAATGATTTATATTCCTTTGGGCATATACCCAGTATTGGGGATGCTGGATCAAATGGCGTTTCTGGTTCTAGATCTCTGAGCAATCACCATACTGTCTTTTACACTGGATGAACTAATTTACATTCCCACCAAGAGTGTAAAAGCATTCCTATTTCTCCACAGCCTCATCAGCATTTATTACTTCCTCACTTTTTAATAATCACCATTCTAACTGGCGTGAGATGCTATCTCATTGTGGTTTTGATTTGCATTTCCCTGATGATCAGTGATGTTGAGCTTTTTTTCCGAATCCAGCAGCACATCAAAAAATTTATCCACCTCGATCAAGTCGACTTCATCCCTGGAATGCAAGGCTGGTTCAACATATGCAAATCAATAAACATAATCCATCACATAAACAGAACCAAAGACCAAAACCACATGATTACCTCAATAGGTGCAGAAAAGGCCTTCAATAAAATTCAACATCTCCTCATGTTAAAAACTCTCAATAAAATAGATATTGATGGAACATATTTCAAAATAAGAAGAGCTATTTATGACAGACCCACAGCCAATATCATATTGAATGGGCAAAACCTGGAAACATTCCCTTTGGAAACCAGCACAAGACAAAGATGCCCTCTCTCACCACTCCTATTTAACATAGTATTGGAAGTTCTGGCCAGAGCAATTAGGCAAGAGAAAGAAATAAAAGATATTCAAATAGGAAGAGAGGAAGTCAAATTATCTCTGTTTGCAGACGACAGGATTTTATATTTAGAAAACCCCATCATCTCATCCCCAAAACTCCTTGAACTGACAAGCAACTTCGGCAAAATATCAGGATACAAAATCAATATGCAAAAATCACAAGCATTCCTTTACATCAACAATAGGCAAGCAGAGAGCCAAATCACGAATGAACTCCCATTCACAATGACTACAAAGAGAATAAAATACCTATGAATACAACTAACAAGGGATGTGAAGGGCCTCATCAAGGAGAACTACAAACCACTGCTCAAGGAAATAAGAGAGAACACAAACAAATGGAAAAACGTTCCATCCTCATGGATAGGAAGAATCAGTATCAGGAAAATGGCCACACTGTCCAAAGTAATTCAGAGATTCAATGCTATTTCCATCAAACTGCCATTGACATTCTTCACAGAATTAGAAAAAGCTATTTTAAATTTCATATGGAATCAAAGAAGACCCTATATAGCCAAGACAATCCTAAGCAAAAATAACAAAGCTGGAGGCATCATGCTACCTGACTTCGAACTATACTGCAAGGCTACAGTAACCAAAATAGCACGGTACTTGTACCATTAACAGACTTATAGATCAATGGAGCAGAACAGAGACCTCAGAAATGTCACCACACATCTACAACCAGCTGATCTTTGACAAACCTGACAAAAACAAGCAATGGGGAAAGGATCTCCTATTCAGCAAATGGTTCTGGGAAAACTGGCTGGCCATATGCAGAAAACTGAAACTGGACCGCTTCCTTAAACCTTGTACAAAAATTAACTCAAGATGAATTAAAGACTTAAATGTAAAACCCCAAACCATAAAAAGCCTAGAATAAAACCTCGGCAATACCATTCAGGACATAGGCATGGGCAAAGACTTCATGACAAAAATGCCAAAAGCAGTTGGAACAAAAGCCAAAATTGACAAATGGGATCTAAGTTGTGTGTCTCTTGTTTAAATTCTTCTAAATTAAGAAGACGAGAACTAAGATCTCACAACAGCTATTGACACCTTTTCCTTTCACTTGATGTTCTCCTTTTCTGACCACCTTCCCTCCAGAAATCTCCACTCTGTGGAAGCGTGCCTGGCAAACCATCTGTGATCCATCAATATTTTCCAAAGGAATGAACTTTCCATCCTCTCTTTCAACTAGGTCACAAATGAAAGAGCATGAATAGCTCTTCATTCCACAATTATTTTAGTAGATTTGTAGCTGTGAGAATGGCTCACACCATCTTCACATCCTCTTACCCAGCTTGAAACAAGAGAGAGGCAACTGCCTTATATATGACCTTAATCAAGGTTTATGGTTATTTTCCACTTACCTGGATATTTAGGTAAAGGTGCAACCATTGTTTTTGTCTAATTAATGAATTCACTTTTTAGGGGATGCAATTTGCAAATTTGAGGAGAAGGAAAGGTTGACAATTTAAAGGGGGAATAAAAGCATTCTGCCTTAATAGTGACCAAGGATTTAGTGGTGGGTACAAAAGAGAGGAGAGAGAGGAAGGAAAAGGAAAGAGACCAAAGCCAAGAATGGTGATGGAGGCCAGAAAGTGTTCAGGAAAAAAAAAAAGAAAAAAAAAATATATATATATATGGCGAAGAACAGATTTAAGACCAAAGATGTCTTACATGCAATTTCAATTTAGTTTTACTATGATGTGAGACTTCTGATCCTCTGCCCCTGTAAGTATTCAGATAAATCTGCTACTCTCAGTACTTGCACAAGAGTTTTTGTTTGCTTGTGTGTATCATCATGGGTGTGAAGAAAAGTGACAATGTCAAGCTGGTTTCACATGATCAATGCCCACGAGATTTGAGAAAAATCCATAACTGCACTCTGAAAAATGGAGTGTGGAGCCAGGGGTGACCAGGGAAGGACAAGCAGCTGGGAATGCACCTCCACTGTGGAGATAGTATTGACTTCCCATAGGCACAGAAGCTGGGCATCTATGAATTCCATCTTTATTGCTAGAGGCAGAGCTGACATTTAGGCTACCGTGTAAATAGGCGAAGTGGCGCTCATGCCTGTAATCCCAGCACTTAGGGAGGTCGAGGCAGGTGGATTGCTTGAGACCAGGAGTTTGGGACCAGTCTGGCCAACATGGTAAAACCATGTCTCTACTAAAAATACAAAAATTAGCTGGGCATGGTGGTGGATGCCTGTAATCCCAGCTACTTGGGAGGCGGAGGTACGACAATTGCTTGAACCTGGAAAGTGGGGGTTGCAGTAAGCTGAGATTGTGCCACTGCACTCCAACCTGGGTGACAGAGTGAGACTCTGTCTCAATAAATAAATAAATAAATAGGCGTAGTGGACAGACTTTAATAAAAATGAAGAGTGAAATAGAAGATAGAGATCTAGTCTTTCCCTGAAACTTTATGAAAGTACAAAATTCATTATATCTTAATTATACAATCTAGGAAATATCCACACATACCTCCACAGTAAGAGCACTGTGAGTGTACAATACATAGGTAGATATTAGCCATAAAAATACCCGTTCAGCAGTGGACAAGGGCAATTCACTTTGATATCTTCCAATACTTAAAACAATCATATTTGGAACTTTCGGGTAACACCTGTCAGTAATTTTTCTCTAAATAGTGAAGATAAAGATTTACTTGAATTGTAAATGAAGTCCATAGAAACTTTTCTCTAATCGTTTGAATGTCAATGATGTTAATGTTATTACTATTTTAGACAACAGAAAATTCTAATCTCTGAAAATCAAAAAGGAAAAGCACATTTTAATTATTCATAAGATGCATTTATTTATATTGTTAGGCTGTGCATATTTTTCCCCACAAATCTGTTATTTTAAATGGTTTTTTGTTATATCAATATTTTCAGTTAAAAATTAAGAAACATATTTTTTCAAAAAATGTGAGATGGTCTTATCCAAAAATATTACCCACATCTGCCTCTCTAAATTACTCCATGTATTTTAATCTTTTATCTGGCATAACAAAGAAAGACAAGCTAATAAGGGATGCATTTTTACTGCTGTGGGGATAAGTGTATGTCTCCTTTTGGCTTGCACGGCAGTGACATGCTAAGGAGGTGACCTCAGGGACTCACGGTCCTTTCCTGCTGCTCTACCCTTTCCTAAGTCTGTGATGAGGCAGAGACTGCTAGTTGTCCACAAAAAACAAATTTTTCTTCTTTCTTTTTGTATAATAACATATGTTGATGATTATGAGTGTTTGGATCTCCATGAAGTGAAGGTTTAGGAGCATAAAATTGTAATGGTTTCTATTAAGAATGGAGTGGCCTGGGGAAACAGAGGTCTTTAAAATGTTTGGTAACAATAATAGTAATAATAAGTAATAAAAACTAATATCCAAGAACGTATCAGGCAAACTTAAGTAACTTATCTCTTTTTAGTTCTCAAACAACTTTTAATATATACAGAGAAGGCATTATTATCCCACTTCAAGACAAATGGCTGGTTAAAATAAATTCATGATTCAAGCTAGGAGACAGGTAAAGTTTAAGACCATAATATTTGAAGGATTAGAGTTATAAATGTAAATTGACTAGTGATTATATTGACGATGAAAATGATACTACTACTAATATTGATGATGACTGTCAGGATGTGATAGTAATATCTGGCATTGTTGTAAGAGGTACAATCATAATTTCTCATTTCAGGGATGAGGAAACTAAGATTCCAGAGTTTAAATAGCTTGTCAAGCACATGCAGTCAAAGATGAGAGTGAAGTTTTCAGTAACTTTAAATATGAGAGAAGGCATAGAGTGGATGGAGAGACAAAGTGTGGATGAAGATGAACCAGTGCGTTGGTGGAAATTGGGTGATTGAAGCAAGAAAAAATTTCGTGAGAATAAAGGTTGCTGAAGGACAGCTGTAAAATAAATGTATGTATAAACCATGCTGACTCCTTCTTATCCAAGGAAGTTGAGGGTAGTCATGAAAGCAGAGAGTAGGAGAAAAAGCAGAGACTTGTGAAATTTATGCCAGGGGAAGTAATCAGCAATATTGTCATTGATTGTCCAGTAGAATTGTTTAAATGCTTGCTCTATAACTAAATCCTCACCATTCTTTGGAAGCATTTAACCCTTCTAATGCAAACAAGGGCAAAATGAATCAGTCAAATCAATTCCACAGTACTAGAGAATATGTTAAAACAGGTTGATAAAAATGAATAGTTAGGAAGCAGTTTCTTCATATTTTTTCTCTCTTCTGTGCCAAAGCAAGAAACAACGCCAATAGCATGCCAGCCAGAGAGGATGAAATCCTTCCAAACCAATCTGGAAAATGCAAATGCTTTAGATAATAGGTGCACTCTAATTCAAATGCCTCAGGTTATATTAAAGAAACAACAGCAAATGGCAGTTGCTCCTCTATCATTAAGGGTCTAATTAATTATCTAGTCTGTACATCATTGAGGGCCCATGATTTTCTGGGAGCATGGAGCTTGAGCATCACTCAGGTAGCACTTCCCCTAGAGGGAGAAGGAAACAATTATAATTAGTATATTTTGCATTTTGTGAAAAGTGCCTGTAAGTACTCTGGTGGTAAAAATGATATGTTAGGCTGAAATAGCACCCAGAGTTCCATTGGTCCCTCTCAGCCATGCTCCCTGACAAGGGTGACAGACCATGCAGGGTTAGTGCTGGAATCCTCAGCAGGGGCTGGGAAGAATTGGCCAGGCTGTGGCTTCCTCTCCCAGGCTCCTCTACTTGCTCTAGGCCCCCAAGTGTGTGCACCCTTTAGCTATTCTAGTCACACCAGGGAAGAGCTCCTGACCAAGGAGCTGCAGAAATAGAAACGAGTCAGAGCCCTAACCCTATGAGATGGAAGACAGTTAGGCACTAGGGATGCTTTAAAAACGTCTCTTCTACCAGAATTGGAATGAAATCTGCCATTTTCATTTTGTGCCTGTCCTCAAATGCTCACTGCAGAAGTGGCTTTCTGGAACTGAATGGAGCAGCTGCTGTTTAGTAGGAAGGAGGATGGAGGACTCCTTACTTGGCAGAAGCTGCCTGGCTCCCAGGTCCAAGTTATCACTCCCCTCCCTGCCAAGGAGCCGTCTTTCTCCCTGCATCCAACAGGAAAACTGATTTTCAAAGTGAGGAGGGACACAGAGGTCGGCTCCGGGTTGCCAGGCTCCTCTACACAGGCCACTGCTTTGTTTCCCACCGCAGAGTTAGGATGCTCACTCATTTCATGAAGACTCCTACAGTTCCATCCCCTTAGTTCTTCACAGGCAGCACGCTCTGTGTTTAAAGTATGGAAATGCAGCTTGCTCCTCCTCAAAGCTCTTGACGTTGTCAGGTCATAAAGCTGGAGATGCAACTTCTATTTTGGGCATCAGTACACAGAGTGCATCGTATTTTTCCTCTTTATCTCATTGCTGTTAAGAGAAACATAAAGCGTCACGAAAGGGTTCCTCCCTTTAGTATTTCTGTGCCTTTCCAAACAATAACGATTCTGCTTTAAGCAATTTGAATCTTTGACATCTTAATAGTGTTTGTATCATCTTTTGCAAAAAGAAATTTCATGGATAATCCCATTTGATTCTCAAAAATAACTCTTTGGCTTAGGATACAGGGTACTATTTTCAGTTTACTAACCAATCAATCAATCAATACAAGCAGAAGCTGCAGTTTACTCTCTCTGTAATTGAGAACATTTTCTTCCTCATTACTCCAGCCTCTTCTTCCCCAGGGGATCGTTACTTCTTCTTAGAGGCTTTTATTCCCATCCCAAATCCTATCAACCAGTCTTGAAAATGCTGCGGTGGTTATAATGTGTCCATTTCCTCTGTGGCTGGGATTCGGATGCCACGTTTTGTGGGTGCTAACTGAAACACGCTCTTCCTTTTCATCCCAGGTCTACTTCCTTGTCATATATCACTTAGATTCTCAAACTGGTTTCCCTAGGTGCCAGTCTTTTCACATTATAACTTCCTGAATAACTATTTTTTTTCTGAAGTATAGCTCTGATGATGTCACCCCTCAGCTTACGGGTTTTCAATAAATTCTGCACTTGCCCCTGAATATATTATAAATTCTAGTATGTTATTCAAGGTCTTCAGTGATGTAATCCAAAGCTACATTCCTAAACTTCAGTATCAACAACTAACTCAATAATACTGATCCTACTACTAATATTAGGTAATCTTTTATAGCACTTACTGGGTTTCAGGCCTTATAGATATTAACTCAAGAATTCTCAGAATAACGTTGTAAAGACACTATATTAGTCTTCCGGGACTGCCATAACAAAATACTACAGACTGGGCTGTTTAAACAGCAGAAATACTTTTTTGAGCGTTTAGAAGTTGGAAGTCCAAGATCAAGGTGCTGGTAGGTTTGGTTTCTCCTGACACCTTTCCCCTTGGCTTCTGAGGGCTGCCTTCCCTCTGGTCCTCACATGGTCTTTCATACGTGGGAGCATATCCCTGGTGTCACTACCTTTTCTTATAAGGACACCACTCAGATTGGAATAAGGCCTCATCTTTAGATCTCATTTCATATCAATGATCTTTTTAAGGCCTTTTCTACAATTACAGCCACATTTGGGGGTGAGGGCTTCACCATATAAATCTAGGGGAAGATATAATTCAGTCTGTAACAGTTACTATTGTTACAGCCATTTTATACAAGAAAATTAGAGACTGAAAAAGCTAACTGAGTTTCTGAAGATTGTACAACTAGTTCTATGTCGAGTCATGAATTTTAACGCAGGTCTTCCTGATCTCACTTAATACACCATAAATCTATGAGAACTGCTGCATGCTAAAATATCAGATATTTTGTAAGCACATGGTAGAATTTTGTGACAAGATTTAGCTGCTCAGCTTTCCTCTTTTCTTGCCAGCTGCCCAAACCATGCACGCTCTGCCATGACCCCTTGAAAGGCCTTGGGCAGCTCGTCCTTACTCCTTAGGCCTGAAGCACTGTGCCCATTCTCTGGACTCTGAGCTTCTCTTTCAACATCTCTAGGAAAACATAAGATATTTACCTTTTTCAAAACTTGGGGGTTTTGAGGCAAATTTTATATGTGGTAAAATGTATCCCTTTTAGTGCACGGTTCTATGAGTTTTCAAAAACGTACAGTCATGTAACCGCTTACACAATCAGATACAGAAATTTCCATTTCCTAAAGAGTTCATTGAGCCCTTTTGGAGTTAACACCTGCCCCATCCTAAGTCCGAAGTAATCATTAATTTGTTTTCTGACACACCTGTCCCTATAGTTTTGCCTTTTCTAGATTACAATATAAATAGAATTACACAGTATGGAACATTTTGAATCTGGCTTCATAAAGTGTAACACATTTGATACCCAGCTGTGTGGTATGAATCAGTAGTGTGCTTCTTTTTATTGTTAGGTGGTGTTCCATCGTTTGGGTGATTATCCATTTATCAGTACAAGAACTTTTTTTTTTTTTTTTTTGAGACGGGGTCTCGCTCTGTCACCCAGGCTGGAGTGCAGTGGCCGGATCTCAGCTCACTGCAAGCTCCGCCTCCCGGGTTCACGCCATTCTCCTGCCTCAGCCTCCCGAGTAGCTGGGACTACAGGCGCCCGCCACCTCGCCCGGCTAGTTTTTTGTATTTTTTAGTAGAGACGGGGTTTCACCGGGTTAGCCAGGATGGTCTCGATCTCCTGACCTTGTGATCCACCCGTCTCGGCCTCCCAAAGTGCTGGGATTACAGGCTTGAGCCACCGCGCCCGGCAGTACAAGAACATTTGTGTTACTTCCAATTTTGGGTGGCTATGAATAGAGCCACTATAAACATTCATGTAAAAGTTTGTGTGTGAATATATTTTTTTCATTTCTCTGGGGTAAATACTTAGGTTTGGGATTGTTTGGTGGCATGAGAAGTTTATGTTTAACTTTATAAGAAACTGTCAAACTCTCTTCCAAGGTACCTTGATATTCTGTATATTCACCAACAATGTATGAGAATTGCTGCATGTTAATGTCAATAGTAACTATACTGTTATATTATGGACAAAAATGTATAACTTAATCCCACATTGCATTTACTTGGTATTTCTTCTTAGTCTCCAGCAGTCTGTGATAATTCCTACATCATTCTTTCTCTTTCATGACACTGACACTTTTGAAGAGTATTATTGATCAGCTATTTTTTTCTAATGAGTCCCAATTAGAATTTGTCTAATTTTTGTAGTGATTGGACTTACGTTATGCATTTTTGTCAACAATACAACAGTAAATATATAGTTACTATTGACATTACATAGTTTCTATGTAACTATATATTGAGTACTGTATATTGAGTTCTCTTTTTGTTCTCTGTTCTCATTGGTATTTAATGTAATGGTATCTCATTGAGGATTTTGCTTTTTTGAAATAAAGTATAACTTTTCAATTTCATTATTTATGCATGACAATATTTCATCAATTTTATTCTACTTAGCATTTGCTTTATTTTATTGTGATTTTTAAGCTTTTTAATTTGAATATTTTATAGAAACATCCCCAAAATGGTATAACTCTCATCCAGTTTTCTGTAATGCTAACATCTTATGTAAGCAGAGTACAATGATCAAAACCAGAAAATTAACATTGGTACAATGCTGTTAACTAATCGTAAGGCCTTATTTGAATTGCACCAATTTTTCCACTAATGTCCTTTTCCTGTTCCAGAATTCTACCCAAAATACCACATTGCATTTACTTGGTATTTCTTCTTAGTCTCCAGAAGTCTGTGATAATTCTTCCATCATTCTCTTTCATGACATTGACACCCTTTGAGTATTGATCTGCTAATTTTTTTCTAATGACTCTCAACTGGAGTTTGTCAGACTTTTGTTGTGATTGGACTTAGGTTATACATTTTTTTCAATAATACAAAAGGAAGGATTTGTTCTTCACATTATATCATATCACATGTTTCATGATCTCAACATTACTGAAGATCCTCACTTTCATTACTATTTTTCTCTTTGATTAATGGTTTAATAATTATCTTGGACATTCACTGAGGTTTTAATTTGCCCTTTCTTACTTACCTATGGATTCTGTTTTATATTTAAGAAACTATTTTCTAGTCAAATTAAAATAATCATTTCTATGTTTTTACTTCTAGAAGTTTTATAGTTTTGGATTTTTACATTCAGATCTATGATTTTTTTGAGTTAATTTTTGCATATGATGCAAGATATGGATTGGAGGCATGTTTGCTTCTGGATGTTCCAGCACCATTTGTCAAAAGACTATAATTTCTCAATTGAATTATTATAGTAATTTTGCTGAAATTCATTTACTTAATATATGTGGGTCTGTATCTGTACTCTCTATTATATTTCATTTACATATATGTATATTTCTTCTCTAGTATCTAACTTTATTATTTTAGCTTTATTGTTCATCTTGAAATCAGAGAGTGTGAGCTATTCAGTTTTGGTGTTTTTATTCAGAATCATTTCATCGTTTTAATTCTTATTTGTTTCTATATGCATTTTAGTAACATTTAGTCAATTTATACACAATTACTATAATTTTGATACAAATTCTGTAGGTTAATTGGGGTGAATTCTCATCTTAACAATATTAAATTTTGCAAACCATGAACATGTTATATCTTGATAGTTAAGCCATCTTTGAATTATATCAATAATGTTTTGTAATTTTTGACATATGGATCCTCCATATATTTGATTTATACAAAAGCATTTCAGGTTTTTGATGCCATAATAAGTGAAGATTTTAAATTTTATTTCCTAATTGCTCATTGCTAATATATTTAAAAGTTATTGATTCTGTATATTGAATTCGTACCCATAAATTTGCTATGGTAAATTATAAGCTCTTGTAATATTTTTGATGACCCTTTTTGATATTTTTCATAGACTTCCTTCAAATAAAGACAATTTTATCTCCTCCTATCTAATCTGCCTTTCTCTCCCTTCCACCTCCTTCTTTGCTTTATTGCACTAGTTAGGATCTCCAGTACAATATTTAGTAGGCGTGATGAGCTGAGTTGTCTTGCCTTATTCCTGATCTGAAGGAAATAATACAGTCTTCTATAATTAAGAGTATGATGTTAGCAGTAGGCCTTGATATATGCCCTTTTTCAGGTTAAGAGAGTTGCCATTAATTGCTAGTTTGCTTAGAGTTTTTAGCATGAATGGATGTTGAACTTTGTCAAATGCTTTCTCTGCAACTATTACAATGATAATATATTTCTTTGTTTTTTGACATGATGAATTACATTGAATTTTGGCAAATGTGAAACAAAACTTGCATTCACATGACAAAACCTACTTTATCATCATGTATTATCTTTTTCATATACTGTTGGGCTTTAGGCTTTATTTGCTATTATTTGGTGGAAGAGTTTTGTGTCCATGTTTATGAGGGATACTGGTGTATAATTTTCTTTTCTTATAAACTCCTTGTAGGCTTTGGGGATAAGAATAATGCTGACCTCATAAAATACATTGGGAAGTATTTGCTCTATTTCCCATAACAGTTTTTGTAGAACTGACTTTTTTTTCTTAAATATTAGGTAGAATCCATCAGTGAAGTTACCTAGTCAAGAAGTTTTTGTTCTTGTACCATTCACCCTTGTTTTTTGGGATGCATTTATGCCACACAGAGGATGGTGCTCTAGGCTTTTGCTTGTCCCCCAGTATTAGGCTTCTTTGTCTTGTTACTTAGTGCTTACTAGGGGTGAGGGAAGGGAAAGTCTCTGTTTTCTTTTTCCTTACCCAGTCCTAGGTAAGCCCAATGAACTGGGTTCTAAAGAATGGGAATAGGTTTTTCTCATGAGATATGATGGTTTCATATCTCACCATTCATTCTGCACTTTTTCTCTCCTGCCACCATGTGAAGAAGGACCATGTGTTTGTTTCTCCTTCTGCCATGATTATAAGTTTCCTGAGGTCTTCCAAGCCATGAAGAACTGTGTTAATTAAACCTCTTTCCTTTATAAATTATCCAGTCTCAGGCAGTTCTTTGTAGTAGTATGAGAATGGACTAATACAGTATATTGGTACTGGGAGTGGGGCACTACAATATAGATGCCCCAAAATGTGGAAGTGACTTTGGAACTGGGTAAGAGGCAGAGATTGGAATAGTTTGGAGGGCTCAGAAAAAGACAAGAAGATATAGGAAAGTTTGGAACTTCCTAGAGACTTGTTGAGTGGTTTTGACCAAAATGCTGATAGTGATATGGACAATGAAATCCAGGTTTAGGTGGTCTCAGATGATGAAGAACTTATTGGTAAATGGAGCCAAGGTCACTCTTGCTGCACCTTATCAAAGAGACTGGTGGCATTTTTCCCCTGCCCTAGAGACCTGTGGATCTTTCAACTTGAGAGAGATGATCTGAAATTGGAACTTATGTTTAAAAGGGAAGCAGAGCATAAAGTTTGGAAATTTGCAGCCTGACAATCTGATAGAAAAGAAAAACCCATTTTCTGGGGAAAAATTCAAGCCAGCTGTAGAAATTTGTGTAACAAGGAGCTGAATGTTAATCACCAAGAAAATGGGAAAAAAAATGTCTCCAGAGCATGTCAGAGGACTTCATGGCAGCACCTCCCATCACAGGTCTGGAGGCCTAGGAGGAAAAAATGATTTTGTGAGCCGGACCCAGGGCCTTGCTGTTTTGTGCTGCCTCAGGACTTGGTGCCCTGCATCCCAGCCATGGATAAAAGGGGCTAACATACAGCTCAGGCTGTTGTTTCAGATGGTGCAAGCCCCAAGCTTTGGCAGCTTCCAGGTGGTGCTGGGCCTGCGGGTGCACAGAAGTCAATAATTCACGTTTGGGAACCACTGTCTAGGTTTTAGAGGATTCATGGAAATGCCTGGGTATTCAGGCAGAAGTTTGCTGCAGAGGTGGAGCCCTCATGGAGAGCCTCTGCTAGAGCAGTGCAGAAGGGAAATGTGGGGTTGGAGCCCCCACACAGAGTCCCCACTGAAGCACTGCCTAGTAGAGTTGTGAGAAGAGGACCACTGTCCTCCAGACCCAAAAATGATAGATCCACCAACAGCCTGCACCAGGTGTATGGAAAAGCCACTGACACTCAATGCCATCCCATGAAAGCAGCTGGGAGAGGGGCTGCAGTCTGCAAAGCCACAGGGGCAGAGCTGTCCAAGACTGCGGGAGCCCACCTCTTTCATCAGCATGTCCCAGACGTAAGACATGGAGTCAGAGGAGATTATTTCAGAGCTTTAAGATTTAATGACTGCCTTGCTAGATTTCATACTTACATGGGCCCTGTAACCCCTTTGTTTTGGCCAATTTCTCCCACTGGAAAAGGTGCGTTTATCCAATACCCGTACCCAATTGTATCTTGGAAGTAGCTAACTTGCTTTTGATTTTACAAGCTCATATTGTCTTGTCTCATTGAAATTATGGACTTGGACTTTTGGGTTAATGCTGAAATTGTAGAACTGTTGGTGAGTCATAGTTGTGTTTTGAAATGTGAGAACGATGAGATTTGGGAGAGGCCATGGTGGAATGATTTGGTCTGGCTCTGTGTCCCCACCTAAATCTCATCTTGAATTGTAATCCAAATTGTAATCCCCATGTGTTGGGGGAGGTACCTTGTGGGAGGTGACTGGATCATGGGGGCAGTTCCCCCATGTTGTTCTATGACAGTGAGTTCTCATGAGGTATGGAGATTTTATAAGCAGCTTTTCCCCCATTCACTCTGCACTTCTCTCTCCTGCTACCATGTGAAGAAGGACCATGTTTTGCCTCTCCTTCTGCCATGATTGTAAATTTCCTGAGGCCTCCCCAGCCATGTGGAACTGTGAGTCAATTAAACCTCTTTCCTTTATAAATTACTCAGTCTTGAGCAGTTCTTTATAACAGTGTGAGAAAGGGCTAATACACAACTGCATGGCAGCTGGCATTGATTACTCTCATGGCTACTGCAGGTAAGTAAATGCTTCCCTCAAATGTCCTTGGGGAGGCCTAGCTTGCCTTGGATTTCCTTGGGAGCTCTGCAACCGTGGCTTTCTTTGAGGCTCAAGAAAACATTTTCTTTTTTTCTAGCCATTTTTGTTGTTTTTAAGTGGACACTTTCTAGCTTTATTAATCCTAACTAGAAGTAGACCATTTTCTTTGAGAGTACCCTCTTCAGAAACTAGGGAACAAACAAAAAAGAAATGTGCATTAATTTATATATTAATTATATTTATATTAATATATATAGCCTTTTTTTTAACCTTTTTTAGATTATCAGCATCTGACTATATTTTCTCATCACGTTACCTAGCAACATGCACATAGGCGGTTAATAAAGGACACATTTAAAACTGCCAGAGAATAAAAGACGGTAGGAAAATTCAAATTTTCAAATTCTGGAACTAAGATAACTTCAATTGTATAAAATGTCAATGACTTACATCAGTGTTTCACTATTAGAAAAACAAAGCAGTCAGTACTACCTGTTTGCATTAAATAACGGCTCTTTAGAGTTTCTAGAAAATGATCCATCAGCAACAAGGCACAGTGACTCCAGTTTTATAACATCCCACTTGTCTTAAATTTTTAACCTTCTTTAATAGTCTTATCCATGTGAATTCATCTTTTATCTCTGATAAACTGTTTTCCATGTATGACTCAATTTTGGAAATTTGTGTTTCTCCTTAAAAGTGATGTTATTGCTATTTAAATTAGTAGGACTGACAGACATTCTTCTTTGGTCAGCATTTTCAGGGAAGTGGGGGAAGGAAAGGGAAGACAAGGAGCCTGTTACAAAAAGGTATTCGATCACTCTATTATTGGGGCCGAAAATTTCCTGGCACTTCAACACCCCATTGACACTCACACTCTGGAAATAGAGACAGGCAGTGCCGGGCAACAGAGGGACTAATTGTAATTGTTAAGTTCTTTTGAGTACATTTAACCAAGTAGCAGAAGCACATTGCCTTCTTCCATGAATTCAGGAGCCTGCTAGCAGGCAGTGTTATATTACTCCTGGGTGGGAATGAAATCATGTGGGAGCAGCAAGAACAGCTCATGGAGAAAAATTACCATTTTATATTTATTACTTTGGCTAGCGTAAGTGCCATAGGAATAGACTCTAATGTATTAAAGAGCAATTCCCCAACAATTTGACTCTGTTGCTTGGTAAACTATTTTTCGGGACTGTCTCCGTCAGCTTTTAAAGGCACATGCCATCCCATTTTCAAAGGTTATTTTAGTGGTTTGTCAAAATGATATAAATAACAGAATCTTTCTCTTCAGATTAGAGCAATATGGGACAAACTGGGATGAAATCTGTATTCTTGAAAAAACGTGGCCCACTTTTTCTTGCTTGGTATTTTTCATTGCTAAACTCTGGTACAATTCCATTTCATATCTTTGATATGATGCTAATCTTGTAGTTTAGCTTGGCTTAGGTGAATAATCAGATAATAGGATTTTGTTGAAACCACGACTCAGAAGATAGCATGCACTTATCTTTGACTGAGGCTAGATACCAGGTGAATTTTGTTCCATAGATGCACTGCCAGGTCAGCTCATTGGAGAAATCGCAGTTACTATTAAATGTGAAATGCACTTAAAGCACTTTCATCTTAACATACCCCAGGATTTACCTAATATGAAATGAGATCTAGAATCTATATTTTGATATTTTATTTGTTCAACTGCACAAAATAGTAACGAGAAGCCATTCTGGGGTGCATCTCCCTGAATGACACATTCCTCAGTGGATTAACTCATATACCAAGGAAGTTCACATACCATCAACAGAAGAGGCTCCAAGGCTGTACAGGGTTTGTTAATTGACCAACTGAGAGCCTATGGCCCTCAAGAAGACTCACCATTGCAGTTATTACTTTTTATCAATTGAATTCCTTTTCTCCAGTAAGTTAATTATGCTAAGTACAGTATAAAGCAAAAATCAAACAAAGTAGGTTTTCTTATACTTTTTTCCTCCAATTCATGGAGTTCCAAGTTCTTGGAAGATGCATGGCCTTTAAAAAAATATGTTCAAATAATTATATTCACTGGAGAACAGAAGTAATGTGATTCTGGTGAACTGCCTAAGAGATTAATTTTTAGCTCTTTCTTAGAATAAATGGTCTGAATTTTTAATATTGTTCATTAATCTATAAATATATAACACTACTGTGTTATTGTATATTATCATCTTCACATTGCTGCAACTTGAAAACTGACTTCTTTATAATATGCTAGATAAAGAACACCGAATATAAATCAAGTAATAGGAAAGTAATAGTTGGTATATTGGATTTGTTGGTATGAGGCTCTTTATGTAAATTCTATTATAGTGAGTATAGTTCCTTCTGGCAATCAGAAAATTAACCATATTTTAACGATTAGACTGCAAACTTCTTGAAAACAGGGGTCTTATCTACCTTTGTATTTAAGTGTTTGAGTATTTAGCACAATTATTGTTCAAGACATGTTTACCAAGTAAATTAATTAATGGATGAAGGGTGGATGGTTAAGGCTAAAATCTTTAATTTGACTGCATGAGGGTCTGATGAAGTCTGAATATAAATAAGTTTACATTAATTATTAAAATCACTGGAGATATTAACCTCTTAGAAGAAGTTTTGTTGTATTTTCCTCTTGAAAGGGTTTGAAAATATGCATTAATGGCTTTTATTTTCTTGATATATAGTACTTTAATTCACAGGAAACTGCATGTTAAAACATATATAAAATAAAATGTTTCTCTTCACCAAAATCTCTATTTTCTAAATTTAAAGCCCAAAATGTATTACTAGCAAGTGCAGAGTCTCAAGTGGGGTGCATGCCCCTCCCTATTTTCCAAGGTATATGATCATCTGAAGAGTCCTTAAACACAGGATTCATGCTGTGAATCTTCTCAGATTATTGATTTTACTTATAAAGTTGGAAAAATCTACATTGTCTTTATATATTAAAAGTTAAAACAGCTGTCTAATAGGGTAAAATATACATTCTATTGTTGTTTGGTTAAAAGACAAGACTTCAAATAAATACTAAAATCAGGAGCTCAAAGGCACCTAGAAATGCTTGTTCTTTTTCTTCTGCCTGGAGTTACTTTACTGGAATTGTGAGAAAACACTGATGTGATGCAAATACTAGTGATCTGAAGACTTGGGTTCAAATCATTCTTTTTCCTTTTGAAAAGTGTGAGCATGTGTGTATGTCGTAACATAATTTGGGGCAAAGTTGGCTCATGTATAAAATCATAACAAGAATTTCTTATCAAAAAGTTTCTTGGGAGTATTAAAATAATTATCTGTGAAATACTTAGCCCATTGGATATCACATATTCAGCCCTCAGTAAAGGTAGTTGACTGGTTGAATGTCAAGTCAACTTTCAGGTTACTCTCTGCTTATTATACTGTCATTGAAACTAGAAAGGGACAGGATCGTGCACTCTTGTTGACTGGAATATGAGTATGAAGAGCCTCTCATTGTTCTTTGTTCCATGGCAAATAGAACAATGCTTTATATTTTCCCAGTGAACATTACTTATATAAATATATTTAAAAAATCAGTCTAGGGTCTGTCTATTGCACCTTCTTGTTGGGTCTCTGAAGTATTGAAGAACTGTTGGAGTCTTGGCTAAGCAGGAGCAATATTTGATGGAATCTGACATTGCTTGAATGTTCTGGGATGTTCATAAATATATGCAGCAAGTACCTGGTAAATTGCCCATTTCAAGGTACTTTGTGGATTTTTAAACTTTAGTGACAGAGTAATAAGAGAAATTTAATCTAAATTGACTTGACATTCAATAGGACATCCAACCAGACATTTCTATGCTTTGAAATAATTCTTATATTTATCTCGGCAACTTTGACATTCTTCTTGGCCATTTTCAGTCCTAAATTATAAAGATGTAAAAGCCCTTTAGCTCACTGGCTGTCACATTCCTTAACCTGACTGCCGTGACTTTACCTCTGTCTCCTACATCGTGTCCACTTCCTTCACCTCTTGTTCTGTGGGTCTCACTCTCCTACCTCCTTACTCTGTTCATGATGTGTCTTAACATGTGTGAATGAGTGAGGACATATGCATAGGACTTCACGTGACTTGAAGGACGTGGAACCATTTCCTGATGCATTGAGCATGACCTGGCAAATCTTGTAAAGGATTGTAAGGGTTGGTACAAGAGAGGACACAGGTCTTTTCATATTTATTTTTCTGTCTTTTACCTTGTTCCTCATTCTCCACCTCTCTGTCTCTCTCGTTTTCTCTCCTTCTCTCTCCTTCTCTTGCTCTGTCTTTCTTAATTTTCACTTCTTGCTTGTTTTCACAACATAATTTATCTTTTCTCTTTATGCTGCTTTAATTTCCTCGTGCTGATATGCTTCAAGTTTATTTACTAGTACATAATCTTTGTACCTGTCTTGTTAAATCATAAAAAAAAAGGCCTCACAGGTACACCAAGAGTTATAAGGGCACAGAAAAATTTATGTTGTTAAGTTGAATTAAGTTTGGCCTGAAGGTTTCTCCATGCATGGGGAACTGCAGCCTAGCTTGCTGGGTAAACAGACTGTAATCCTTTCTTGTAACAACCAGCTCAGCCTCAACCAATCACCGCAGCCGTGTTGTAACCAATCACAGGCAGACTACTGTTCAAACCCTGTTCAAGTAGGCCAATGTCAATCTGTACCCAGCCCATAGTTTCTGAGACTCACTTTCCTTTTCTTTCCTGTAACTGCTATGCAGCAGGCAGCCCTGGATCACTGTGCACTTACTCTGGTCTGGGGGCTGCCTGATCCACAAATTGCTCTTTATTCAATGTTCGATTAAACTCAGTAAAATCTAATTTGTCTAAAGTTTTAAAAAAGTATATTAACAAGAAGAACATTCTTAAACTTGTTTTGAATCCTCAATGAAAACTTCAGTACCATATTGGGAGAGCCTAAAAACCCTATTTTTTGAGGAAAAATTAATTTGACTTGTTGAACATGTGATGTAATCATCCCAGTAGAATTAGGTATAGCCTCTGATCACAGGTGCTTCCTTTTGTTTAATCTGGTAAAGTTAGTATTGCATGGGTTTGGTGCTTTAAAAACTAAAGGAAATGGAAAGAAAATGTGAATATTATTTTACTTAAATATTGGTCTCAATGTTAATGTGTATATATGCATGATTGTGGTATCTTTATAATGTTAACTGCCATTTAGAAATTAAGAGTGTTACATAGGTTTAGCCAAACTTTTAAATATTTTATTTATTGCCCCCCACGTCAGAATAGAGACAAAAGAGAAACAAACACAAACACAAAATAAACAGCTTCTTTGTGTTACCGGTGGAGGGATTCCAGGTTCTTGGCATCTTAAACAAAGAACTGGACAAAATGCACAAACAAAGCAAGGAAAGAATGAAGCAACAAAAGCAGAGATTTACTGAAAATGAAAGTACTTTTCACAGGCTGGGAGCGAGCCTGAGCTTTTAGGGGCTCAAGAGCCTCGTTACAGAATTTTCTGGGGTTTAAATACCCTCTAGAGGTTTCCATTGGTTACGTGGTGTACTCTCTATGTAAATGAAGGGGTTGAAGTAACATTACAAAGTTATTTACTGGGTGTATGCCATAGGGCGTAAATGGAGAGGATATTTCCTGTTACAGCTGAAGTGTTTCCATTTGATTTAGTTCTAGAAAGTCAGCGTGGATTGGCCTTTTGTTCCCTGCCTCCAGACCCTATTCTCCTGCCTCACCTGGTCCACAGACATGCATTTTGAATGGGTAGATTGCTCTTATTTTTAATAATAGCAACCTTTTTTAAATAGCACCTTCCTGGATAACAGAATGCATCCCCCCATCTCTTGAACCATTTGCCAAACTGCCCTTGATGGAGTGGTGCTTCTTTGAGTCTTGACAAATGTAAACATCTAGGATGGTGGAATCATGGCATGGGGCTCAGGGGGCCCTTGGCATAACTATGAGAAATAGGCTTTCTTCTCTCGGGTTGTTTTTCCTTCCTTGCCATCATCTACCTTCTTTTCCCTTAGCCACCTGTTGTGTGGACTCACACCATTTATGTTGAGTTCACAGACATTTATATCATTAAGTAGATGATACAGAGAAAGAACAAAAGAAACAAATTTAATTTTAATCAGGTCACCACCACACACAATCATGAATCAAGTGCTTCAGCAGTCACAACAATTTCTTTTTCCTATGGTTCATAAGAAACTGCCCACTAAAACTTTGATTATGATTTAATGATTAAATAGAGATTTGCTATGGGGGACAGATTGTTCATTTTCTTGGTCTTTCTTTAAAGACCTCATTTATACTCATCTAAGTAAATAAACTACTTCCTGCTCTGTGCTCTTAGACAGTCTTTTATCTCAGCCAAGATGCCTACGTGTCCCCCACAGCTTGACTAAACTTCAGACAGGTTTCTTCCTGACTTTAGGCTTCTGGCCTCCCTTTTGTTAGAGCATTTGCTTTAGACAACTTGTCATTGTAAATTCTTTGTTTATCCCTTTGAGATGTAAATCTCCCAACTTCTTGTCTGGATTTCTGGCTCCAGGACCGGGACTGGGAGCCACCTCTTTGAAATGTAATCATTAAGAAAGATACTGCCTCGGTCTCCCAGTCTCTGTGGGAGAGTAGGAGCCTGTGTTAGTCTGTTCTGTGTTGCTATAAGGGAATATCCAAGGCTGGGTCATTTATAAATAAAAGTTTGTTTTGGCTTACGGTTCTGCAGACTGTACAAGAAGCATGGAATCATCATCTACTGCTGGTGAGACCTCCGGAAGCTTCCACTCATTGCAGAAGGTGTAGAGGGAGCAGGCATATCACACAGTGAGAGAGAGAGAGCAAGAGAGAGGAGGAAGTGCCAGGCTCCTTTAAACAACCAGCTCTTGCATGAACTAATAGAGAATCCTACTCATTATTGCAAGGAAGGTACTAAGTCATTCATGAGGGATGCGCCCCCATGACACAAACACCTCCCACTAGGCCCCACCTCGCACACTGGGGATCACATTTCAACATGAGATTTGCAGGGGACGGGGACAACACATCCAAACTGTATCAGAGCCTAACTTTGATAAGCACCATTAGCAAATGCAGCTGGTCTAAGCCTATTGGCCGGCCTCCCCACAAGCCTTCCTCCAAGGATGAAAGTATCTTCCTTTCCTGTTTAACTCTGTCCAGTGCAGTTTTTATGTGACAGTCTTAATGATGAAGGTTGTTTCTGGCCTGTGAGTCTGCCTGTTTCACTTCACTGTGAGTCCTGAGGTCTGGAAATAGGGACTAAGCTCCGTTCATCTTCGTATCCTTCAGGAGTGACCATATACGTCAGTGCCCTTGGGATAATTCTTTAAAAATTAAGCAAAAGTTAAAAATGCACCAGAAATCCCAAATGATATCAAGGCAAATACAAACACTGATACACTGCATTCTAGGCCTGGGATTTCCAGTATCTTTCTTCTGCACCAATAAGCTTGGGGTATTATAGAGGTAGTAGTTGAAGATACAGCGAAGTAATAGAACCAAAATCTCTGTGTAGACTAGGTTCAGAAAGGAAATACTGGAAATATTTTTAAAAGTCACAGGTGGTCTGTTGCTAAATGCTGTTTTTGATTCTAGCTCTGAATGGGTCATTATAATTTTCCAAATGGGAAAAAGTCACCTTTCTTCTGTCATTTTTTTGTTTATCCTACTAATCTGGAGTCAGGGACTGCTAGAACCAAAGGCAGCCTGAGAAGTATCAATTCAAAAGCTTCTAGTGTTACAGAGAAGAAACACGGGCCTGAAGATTTGTGTCTTTGCTTGCGTGATGGAATTACATCTCTTGGCCTCTGTATAAAGCCCTTTCACCAAATTGTATGATAATCCATCTGCAGCCCAAGAAGAATACCATGGAGCACATTTTAAACATGATTACTCCTGCCTCTTTTGTTGAACATTAGCAAAGTTCTACCAAGCAATGACTGCTCAATTCACAGTGTGTTAAATTTCTCCTTGAAGTTTATCTGAGTTCAAGATATGTTTACAAATCCATGTTAATGTATCCAAAACTCTAAGAAACTCTTTTTCAATATATACGTGTATATATGTAAATTCTATTTTTAACTTTACATTATTTTATAAAGTTTTATTTTTATTTTTTTTTAAACTTTTATTTTAAGTTCAGGGGTCCACGTGCAGAGCTGTTACATAGGTAAACATGTGTCATGGGGATTTGTTGTGCAGATTATTTAATCACCCAGGTAGTTAGCCTAGTACCCATTAGTTAATTTTTCTGATCCTCTCCCTCCTCCCACCCTCCACCCTACAATAGACCCCCGTGTGTGTTGTTCCCCTCTATGTGTTTTTTTGTTCTCATCATTTAGATCTCACTTATAAGTGAGAAGATGCAGTATTTGGTTTTCTGTTCCTGCGTTAATTTTCTAAGTATAATGGCTTCCAGCTCCATCCATGTCTCTGCAAAGGGCATGACCTCATTCTTTTTTTATGGTTGCATAGGATTCCATGTGTTTGTTATTGTGAATAGTGCTGCAATGAACATACATGTGTATGTGTCTTTATGATAGAATGATTTATATTCCTCTGGGTATATACCCAGTAATGGGATTACTGAGTTGAATGGCATTTCTGTTTTCAGGCCTTGGAGAAATTGCCACGTTGTCTTCCACAATGGCTGAACTAATTTACACTCCCAACAATGGTGTATGATCATTCCTTTTTCTCCATAATCTTGCCAGCATCTGTTATTTTTTAACTTTTTAATAATGGCCATGCTGACTGTTGTGAGGTGGTATCTCTTCTTCTTTTCTCTTTTTTTTTTTTTTTTGGAAACAGAGTCCCACTCTGTCGCCCAGGCTGGAGTGTAATGGTATGATCTCGGCTCACTGCAAGCTCTGCCTCCTGGGTTCACGTCATTCTCCTGCCTCAGCCTCCAGAGTAGCTGGGACTACAGGTGCCTGCCACCATGCCCGGCTATTTTTTTTATATTTTTAGTAGAGATGGGGTTTCACCATGTTGATCAGGATGGTCTTGATCTCCTGACCTTGTGATCTGCCTGCCTCAGCCCCCCAAACTGCTGGGATTACAGGCATGAGTCACCATGCCTGGCCTGAGGCAGTATCCCACTATGATTTTGATTTGCATTTCTCTAATGATCAGTGATGTTGAGTTTTTTTCAATATGATTGTTGGGTGCATGTATGTCTTCTTTTGAGAATTGTCTGTTCGTGTCCTTTGCCCACTTTTTAATGAGGTTGTTTTTTTTCTTGCAAATTTGTTTAAATTCTTTATAGATGCTGGATATTAGACCTTTGTCAGAAGCATAGTTTACAAAAATTTTCTCCCGTATATGAAAATTAACTCAAGATAGATTGAAGACTTAAATATAAAACCCAAAATTATAAAAACCCTAGAAGGCAACCTAAGCAATACGATTCAGGACATAGGCATGGGCAAAGATTTCATGGCAAAGATGCCAAAAGCAATTGCAACAAAAGCAAAAATTGACAAATGAGATCTAATTAAACATAAGAGCTTCTGCACAGCAAAAGAAACTATCAACAGAGTAAACAGCCTAGAGAATGTCAGAACATTTTTGCAAACTGTGCATCTGACAAAAGTCTAATATCCAGCATCTATAAAGTTTTAAATATCAAAATAAAAATAATAATACATGGGAGAAAGGCACCATCACAGTTGGTCAAAATCCCTTTAGGTATAATGCCGACAATATGCAACTTGTACATTTTACTTTTGTAATTTTTTATTCCTAAGAAAGCTGTCAGCTTTTCATACCCTACCCAGCAATCATCTCCTTGTGCCAGAGCCCTTTTGAAAATGTAATAATCACTGAAACAGAAGGATACCAGCAACATAAAGACGTTTCACAGCTTTTAATTCACTCCTGGGATTTTTGTTTCAAAAAGTGCATTGTTTTAGGAGTAGCAATTACAAGCTATTTTGGCTCCCTCGTTTACTCCTGGGTTTCTGACTGTTTCTTTTGGGTTTAGAAGAGGGAACAATTGGGTCTGGAAAAGAGCAATGATAGGGTTGTTGCTTGACGTTACTAACCCAGCCCCTGATCCTGAGTCACCCTGGTCATAAAAACAAAGTCAGGGAAGTGAGGGTCATGATTTCTACCGTGCTCTTTTCTTGCAACTTCGGGACATATATTTTTGACCCTCATCTGCTCCTTTCCAAGTTCAAAATGTCATCTCAGAAGCAGAGCTATGAAAAGTTTCTTCCCGATTGCTGAAGGTTTTGATAAAAAGAAATCTGAAAACTTTTCAGAGAAAGTGACAGCATAGAGGCCCTTTGCTGTTGAACAGAGAGATGAAACCCTACCAAAGAGTCCAGTCTGGCTTTCTCGATGATTTTCCTGTTTCCACTGGAATTTTTTTTCTACCAATTAAATGCTGTTTTCCTTTTTAGTTACATGTATGTCTCCACTTATTTATAATGTCATCCTAGCATTTCTCAGTCATTATTTAGTCAAGATGTTAGGAATCAGCAGCCTCAGTTTCTCTGCTTTTTAATTCATTGTGTTTTCTGTATCCTCTTTTGTTCTCTCCATGTTACTATACAAATATTTCTGATCATTATCCCAGCCTTCATTTAAGGCAATGGTTCCCAACCCTTTTGGCACCAGAGACTGGTTTTGTGGAAAACAATCTTTCCACAGTTAGGCCAGGGAGAGAGGGAATGGTTTCGGGATGTTTCAAGTGCATTACATTTATTGTGCGCTTTATTTCTATTATTATTACATTGTAATATATAATAAAATACTATTACATATGTTATATAATATAGGATCAAAGGGAGCCCTGAGCTTGTTTTCTTGCAACTAGATGGTATCAACTGGGGATGACAAGAGATAGTGACAGAGCATCAGGCATTGGATTTTCATAAGGAGCGTACAACCTAGATCCCAGGAATAGGGTTGGTGCTCCTATGAGAATCTAATGATGCTGCCACTGATCTGACAGGAGGTGGAGATCAGGTGGTAATGCAAGTGATATGGAATGGCTGTAAAAACAGATGAAGTTGGCCAGGCACGGCGGCTCATGCCTGTAATCCCAGCACTTTGGGAGGCCGAGGCGGGTGGATCACCTGAGGTTAAGAGTTTGAAACCAGCCCGACCAACACGGCGAAATCCCGTCTCTACTGAAAATACAAAAATTAGTCAGGCGTGTGGCGCATGCCTGTAATCCCAGCTACTAGGGGGGCTGAGGCAGGAGAATCACTTGAATCCAGGAGGCGGGGGTTGCGATGAGCCAAGATCATGCCATTGCTCTACAGCTTGGGCAACAAGAGGAAAACTCTGTCTCAAAAAAGAAAAAAACAAACAAACAGATGAAGCTTTGCTGCTCACTTGCTATGTGGTGGCCTGGTCTCTAACAGGTCATGAACTGGTATCTGCCTATGGCCTGGGGTTTGGGGACCCCTGATTTAAGGCACTTGTTAAGAGGTGATATATCATTACCCACTAATTTTTAAATAAAAAGTCCAATTAAGCTATCTGTAAAGATTTAAAAAATGTAACTTTATGGAAATAGGTAAAAATATTTAGTCTAAAATTTTTTGGGTTTCAACCACTTACTAAAAACCATGCTGGTTAAAATTAATTAACTTTAGTTGCTGTTCCTTACTTCTTTTTTAAGTTTACATGCGTATGTATGATCTTTATTGATATATGTCTCTTTGTTAATTTCAACCTCATAATTTACAGGAATCTCAAGCTTGTTAAAAAATGGTAATGGACAAATTTCGAACAACCTGTTCAGAAGCACTCTGCAATGTATTACCCTTGAACTATATATTGTTGTTTATCATAATAAGATGGAGATTATAACCTGTTGGGGTAATTTTTCCAATGTAGTTAATTTTATTTGTACTATAGTTGCCTTTTGAGCTAAGTTTTTAAAAACACAATACCATCAAAAACTTCATTGAAGTCTAAATTAATAGCATCTATGATGTCATTTTTTCTTAATAAAAATAGTATTAAAATATAATTCATATACCATATAAATCACCCATTTGAAGTGTGTGATTCAATGTTTTTATATTCAGTGCTGTTCAACTATCAGCTTTACAAGTTTTAGAATATCTTCATCAACCCAAAAAGAAACCCCATGCCTATTAACAGTTGCTCCCCTTTTCCCTCCTATGTATCCAGCCCTAGGCAACCACTGATGTACTTTCTGTCTCTGGATTTGCTTATTCCAGATATTTCATAGAAATGGGATCGTATCATATGTGATATTGTATGACTGGCTTCTTTCAGTCACCAAGATGTTCTCCAGGCTTATTCACGTTGTAACATGTGCCAGTAATTCATTCATTCTTGTTGCCCAACAGTTTCCATTATGGATGCGTCACATTTTATACATCCATTTTTCAGTTGATGGACATTTGGGATGTTTCCACTTTTTCACTGCTGTGAATAGTGCTTCTATGAACATGAATGTACAGGTTTTTGTGTGGACACGTGCTTCATCTAACTTGGCTGTGCAATTAGGAATGGATCGCTAGGTCACAGGGTAACTCTACATTTAACTTTGTGAAGAACTGCCAGACTGTTTTCCCGAAAGACTGCACCATTTTATATTCCCCCTAAGAATGTATAAGGGTTCTAATTTCTCCACATTTCTGCCAACGCTGCTTAGTACGTCTTTTGGAACATAGTTATCTAAATGACTGGGATGTGGCATTTACTGTGGTTGTCATTTACCTTCCTCTGGCCAATGATGTTGAATATCTTTTCTTGTACTTTTTGACCATTTATATATCTTTGCACTTATTTTTAACCAATTAATTTTGTAATTCTATCAAAAGCTAGCTTTATTTTGCTCTTTAAAAAATTTCTCTCTAAAATTTTTCATTCCAGATAACACATATATTTTATTTGATTCCTTTTAAAACATTGACCCCTATAGTTCTGAGAGTAAGGATTTATTCTTTATTAATACTTCAGATCACATCTTCGAGTCTCTTTCAAATTCAGCTATCTACAAATTTTACTGATTCCAAACAATGCAATTCTATGTGCAATAAGATTTTGGTTAGAATTTATTAATTATTGTCATTAGAAATAAGTGTAAGCCCATTCATTTTTTGCATATTCCAACCATTTTCATGAACATAGAACTGGGTGGCCCTGAGCAATCAGATTTTTTATCACAACTGTGTCCTGGAATTCTCCCCTGAGAAAATCTGCTGAAACAAGTAACCTCATATTTACTTTACCTCACAAATATTTATTATTGTGTCAAGGCGTGAAACACAATATCTTAAAACCATTGAACCTAGTCTCCATTTTTATATTATGCGTTGAATTACCAGACTAACGTGCAAATGGCTTTTTTACAAACACTGTTAGAAACGAGCATTTTTGGAAGCATTGCACACTACAAGGCATCTGCTAAAGGCTTTGGATGCATCGTCTCATTTAATTATAACTACACTACGAGATGGGCAGATTTGTTTTCCCCACTTTACACATTAGACAAGATGCAGAAAGGTTATACAACCGGTCAGAGGTTTGTAATAATTAAAGGCTTAGGTAAGATGTAGATTCAGTTAGCCGCCATAACACTGTCCCTCGTCTATGTTTCACTATTTCCTTAGGCTTGAAAATATCAGATTGAAAATTAACCAAGACATTAAATTAACCAAGACAGAAAATTAACCAAGACAGAGGATCTTCGAGTATAACCCTCAAAGCTTAGCTCAAATGCTACCCCTTTTATGAAACTGCCCTTCCCTTCAGTCGTGCTGTAGTACCTCATTCTCTTTGCTCACAAAATGTTTTGTCTCCCTTTCGTACCACTATTCACTGTTGGCCTGTAAAGAGTAATCAGAACAGTATTCCGTAAAGGTGGAGACTGTCTTATTGACTTTGTCCTTTTTTTTTTTTTTTTTTTTTTTGAGACAGAGTCTCGCTGTGTCGCCCGGGCTGGAGTGCAGTGGTGCGATCTCGCCTCACTGCAAGCTCCGCCTCCCAGGTTCACCCCATTCTCCTGCCTCAGCCTCCTGAGTAGCTGGGACTACAGGTGCCTGCTACCAGGCCCAGCTAGTTTTTTGTATTTTCAGTAGAGATGGGGTTTCATCGTGTTAGCCAGAATGGTCTCCATCTCCTGACCTCGTGATCCACCCACCTCGGCCTCCCAAAGTGCTGGGATTACAGGCATGAGGCACCCCGCCCAGCCGTGACTTTGTTCTTTAATCTCTGCTGCTTGCCTTAAACATGGCAAGTGCCCATTACGGGTTTGCTTTACTTAATTAAACTGCAGCCATACGAATAACTGTTCATTAAATGAAGACCCATTTTCAAGAACAATAAGTTCTGATATATTACACTGGAGAAACATTGCAATACAGGTTTCCCAAGAATCATTACTATGTTTAAACAAATCCTGCATGTTCATATTCACCAGTGGTTTTCTTTATTCTGATGTGAAAAGTTTACAAGTGTGGAAGAGTCCAGATATTTTGATCTAGTTCAACCTAGAATCAAATATTCATCTCCACGTTAAGTAATTATGAGGTTTTGAGCAATTTTAAAAATCTCTTTAATTTTCAATTTTGCTAGGTGCAGTGACTCACTCTTGTAATCCCAGCACTTTGGGAGGTCAAGGAAGGGTGGATCGCTTCAAGCCAGGAATTTAAGACCAGCCAGGCCAAGGTGGTGAAAACCTGTCTCTACCAAAAATACAAAAATTAGCTGGACATGGTGGCATGCACTGGTAGTCCCAGCTACTCAGGAGGCTGAGGCACGAGAATCACTTGAACTCAGGAGGCAGAGGTGGCAGAGAGTAGAGATTCTGCCACCTCCTCCAGCCTGGGAGACAGAGTGACACTGCTTCAAAAAACAAAACAAAACAAAACAAAACAACAACAACAACAAAACCCTCAACTTTCTCATATCTTAAATAGGAGCATAAATACTAATCTCAGAAAGTTTATGAATTTGAGAATGGTTGAAGATTAAAGTTATCAAAACAGCACAATTTCTGTCACTGAGCAGGTACTGTTACTAAGGATAATGATCAGTATTGCTCTGTTGGTCCTATAAGAGCAATGGCTGTTAATTATTTTTGTATTTGTCAAGTATAAGATAAATACAAGAGTCTCTAGACATATAATTCCCAATTCCCCACTGTCACTCATAAAATTGAGAAGAAAAAGTGTCTTCACAACTCAAAAGTATTAGCCATTGCCTTTTCTAACAAAAGGGAACAGCTGCTTATTCCAGACATAATAGCTGAGCTTTGGAATTCTCAGAATACAAGGGCTATAGAGAATGACTTCACCTCTCCAGAGAAGTAAAGATTGGGAAAAATCATCTGTAATTTAATGTTATAACCAGAAGAAAATGAGAATAGATGGGGTTGAACATGTCAGAGCAGTAAAAGGCAGTGAAATTACAGAATGCAGCCAAATGCCAGGAAATACATAGATTGTATGATAGAGATTAATAATGCCCTTTCTCAAATTAACTTTTTTTCCTTTCCTGTGCTGATATTTCAGGTTTGGTATTATGTTTTGATATAACTGTTCATAGATTAAATCAAGTATGATTTTTCTGTTTTTATCCTTCTTTTTTTTCTTTAAGTTCACAACCTAAAATGAAAGTCCTCCAGCATGGAAAGCATGCACTCAGACTGTGGAGACGTGTCTGTCTATTTCAACACAACTTGTGCTCGGGGCTATATGCAAGCACAGAGCAAAACCCAAGCAGGGAACATGGACAGAGGAAACTGGCCACATGCTATTATTACCTCACCCATGCTGATGGCTCTAATAAGTCCACAGAACGCTTTAATAAATCATTTAGAAATATACTTGCATCATGTCTTCTGTTTCCTTCTCTCAAGGAAGAAAAACATATGATGGTATTGCTAGCAAAATTGGGGGGTTCTGAGATAAACCCAGCATCTCTGCTTTTCCTTATCTTTTTTTTTTTTTTTTTTTTTCTTTTGAGACAGAGTTTCACTCTTGTTTCCCAGGCTGGAGTGCAATGGGGCAATCTCAGTTCACTGCAATCTCCACCTCCTGGATTCAAGCGATTCTGCTGCCTTAGCCTCTCGAGTAGCTGGGATTACAGGCGTGCACCACCACACCTGGCAATTTTTTTTTTTTTTTTGGATTTTTAGTAGAGACAGGATTTCACTATGTTGGCCAGGCTGATCTTAAACTCCTGACCTCAAGTGACCTGCCCACCTCAGTCTCCAAAGTGCTAGGATTACAGGTATGAGCCACCACGCTCGGCCTCCTTTTCCTCATCTTAAACTACCAAGTAGTTGGTATAGCGTCAAAGCTAAAAAAGACATGAGAGATTATCAAATTCTAACACTTGTTTTTCAAATGAGTAAACAGTCTTCCTGAGAAGCTAAGTAAGAGCACTAGTTATCACAGGACTATGGCAGAGCTAGGAATAGGGATGCCTCCTCCTCAGTTCTCCTGGTCTAGCCCTGCTTCTCATTCGGGCAAGACCAGCAAGGTGGTCATTATGTCATAGACACACCATACCTTGGAACATGCATAAAAGATCATTGGGACAGATTAGGGTTATATATGAAGAACAAACTCCTTTTGAGGGGCATGCATCAAAATGTGGAGTAATAGTCTATGAACTTTATTGCATGAATATATACATATATATGTGCATGTGTATTTATATGTCTATGTCTAGTATGTTATTAGTCCATTGTATTAGTCTATTTAATTTGCAAAAAGCTATATGAAAATGGACTAATACAGCAATTTTATTTATTTTAGTTGTTATGATCTGAATCTTAGCTAAAACCCACAAACAGAAAATTAACTGGGCTATATGGAAGTCCTAAACTTAGGTTTAAACATCAAATTACATGATAATAGAAATAGACTTGTCTTAATTCAAGGGAATGTGACATAGCTTAGTAACCTGTGAATGATACTTTTCACTGAATGTGAGAATAATGTGTAGTTTTTATTAGTCTGTTCTCGGGCTGCTATAAGGACATACCTGAGACTGGGTAATTTATAAAGGGAAGAGGTTTATTTGACTCACAGTTCAGCATGGCTTGGGAGGCCTTAGGAGACTTATAATCATGGCAGAAGGGGAAGCAGACACCTTCTTCACAAGATGGCAAGAAGGAGAAGTGCCCAACACAGGCGGAAGGGTTCCTTAGAAAACCATCAGATCTCTTGAGAACTTACTTGCTATCACGAGAAACAGCATGAAGGAAACCACCCCTGTGATTCAATTACCTCCACCTTGCCTCTCACTTGACATATGGGAATTATGTGGATTATAGGGATTATAATTCAAGATGAGATTAGGGTGGGGAAACAAAGCCTAACCATATAATTCCAACCTTGGCCCCTCCCAAATCTCATGTCGCTCACATTTCAAAACCAATCATGCCTTCCCAACAGTCCCCCAAAGGCTTAATTCATTCCAGTATTAACCCAAAAGTCCAAGTCCAAAATATTTCCTGAGACAAGGCAAATCTGTCCTCCTTATGGGCCTGTAAAATCAAAAGCAAGTTAGTTATTTCCTAAATGCAATAGGGGTACAGGCATTGGGTAAATATACCCATTCTAAATAGGAGAAATTGGCCAAAGCAAAGGGGCTACAGGCACCACCCAAGTCCAAAATCCAGTGGGGCACTCAATATTAAGGCTCCTAAATGATACCCTTTGAATCCATGTCTCATATCCAGGTCACATTGATGCAAGAGGTGGGCTCCCGTGACCTTGGGCTACTCTGCCCCTGTGGCATTGCAGGGTATAGCTCCACTCCTAGCTGCCTTCACAGATTGGTGTTGAGTCTCTGCAGCTTTTCAAGGTGCATGGTGCAAACTGCCTGTGGATCTACCTTCCTAAATCTGGAGGATTGTGGCCCTCTTCTCACAGCTCCACTAGGCAGTGCTCCAGTGGGGACAATGTGTTTGGGCTCTGACCCTACATTTCCCTCCCACACTGTCCTAGCAGAAGTTCTCCATGAGGGCTCTGCCCCTGCAGCAAAATTCTATCTGGACATCCAGGTATTTTCATACATCTTCTAAAATGTAGTCAGAGGTTCCCAAACCTCAATTCTTTACTTATGTAATCCTGCAGGCTCAACACCACGTGGAAGCTGCCAAGGCTTAGGGCTTGCACCCTCTGAAGCCATTGGCCAAGCTGTACATTAGCCCCTTTTACCATGACTGGGAAACAAGGCATCCAGTCCTGAGACTGCACAATGCAGCAAGGTCATAGATCCAGCCCACAAAACCATTTTTTCCTCCTAGGCCTCTAGACCTGTGATGGAAGGGGTTGCTGTGAAGACCTCTGACATCTCATGGACAAATTTTTCCCATTGTCTTGGTAATTAACATATGACTCCTCATTTCTTATGCAAATTGCTGCAGCAAACTTGAATTTATCTTCAGAAAATGGGTTTTCCTTTTCTATCACATCATAAGGCAGCAAATTTTCCAAACTTTTATGCTCTGCTTCCCTTTTAAACATGGTTCCAGTTCTAAACATCTCTTTGTGAATGCATAAAACTAAATGCTTTTAATAACTCCCAGGTCACCTCTTGAATGTTTTGCTGCTTAGAAAATTTTTTTTTGCCAGATACCCTAAGTCATCTCTCTCAAAATCAAATTTCCACAGATCCCTAGAGCAGGGGCAAAATGTTGCCATTCTCTTGGCAAAGCATAGCAAGAATCACCTGTATTCCATTTCCCAAAAAGTTCTGCAAATCCATCTGATAACCACCTCAGCCTAGACTTCATTGTCCATATCACTATCAGCATCCTGGTCAAAGCCATTCAACAAGTTTCTAGGAAGTTCCAAACTTTCCCACATCTTCCTATCTTTTTCTGAGCCCTCCAAACTGTTCTACCTTCTGCCTATTACCCAGTTCCAAAGTCACTTCTACATTTTTCGGTATCTTTATAGTAGCACCCCACTCTCTCTGATATCAATTTACTGTATTAGTCAGTTTTTATACTGCTATGAAGAACTGCCCAAGACTGGATAATTTACAAATGAAAGAGCTTTAATTGACTCACAGTTCAGTATGGCTGGGGAGACCTCAAGAAACTTACAATCTTCTATATACCAGTGTTTTCATGTCTATATTTCTTTTGGCTTTTTCTTTATGTTTCACCTTCTCACTAACTACTTCAAACCCTTTGAACTCTTCTCATTAGCCACTGTTCCATATTTAAAACAAATAAAAAAACAAACAAAATTTCAATTTCTCATTCACCTTCAGCCACTTAAATACATGACTATATTTTTTACCATCTCTTTACCTGGAATGACAGCTTCTCTGAAGTCTTAAAATTCATTTAAGTTTTGGTGTCTTGTTCAACTCCTGGTGTTTCCAGTTATCTCACCCAGTTTCTGGTATGAACCACTATTCTTCTCCAGCATAAACATTTCCAGTGCCTTCCTTTGTCCATCTAGTTCCATTCTGGCCTCACCACTCTCCTAATCAGTGTAAATACCAAGATCAAGCAATACAATCATTCTTATCACTACTTTTATTTCTGGTGGTCACCTTGTCATGTGTTCCCTTTGTCTATCAAAATCCTAGACCTGAAGCTGTAATAATTCATCTTTTTTACTTCTATAACAAGATTGCTGAACAATGAAAAATCACAGAATGCAACCACTGTCAACTCACAGTCTTCAGCCTCTGGTGATTCTTAAAACTGAATTCCTCTTCTTTCATATATTCCCGGTCAGCTTACTTCTACCTCTCCTAAAACTCTCAGGAGGTAATGTCCCCTACCTCAGACAGAAGAGAGGCCAGAGGTGGAGGAAGTGAAAAAATCACACACAATTTTTTCTCCCATATCACTTTAAAAAGCCAGGCTTCACTCAGATCCTATAGCGATCCATCTTCATTCTCTCTCTTCTAGTTTCAGGAGAAGATGCAGTTTCTTCCAGTTATGAGCTAATCTTTCTTAGTGTTTAAAATAAGCCCCTTATAATATCTTTGGGAATGTTTTCAAACATTCGATATGATTATAGCTTCTTTCCAGATCTACAATCTTTCTATATTGGTTCTTACTCTGTTCCTAACAGTAAACACAGTCATTCTCTTCTGTCACTAAGCAAAAACCTTCTCCTGACTCCCCCTTCCCTATTGTCTGTCCTTTTCTTCCCTCTCTTCAACCAAACTGTTAAAGAAAACTCACTGTTATTTCTTGTATTTCCTCCATAATACATTGCAATCTATCACTTTACTGAAGCTGTTATTCCTCACATCACAAGTGGTCACATAGTTTGATTCAGTGAACATTTTTTGGTTCTCAGACTATTCATTCTGTTTACAGCACTCAAAATTAACTTACAATGTTTAAAAATCTCTCTTCTTTCCGTCTTCAATGACACCATTCTCCATAGCCCGCTTTTCTCTTCCTCTGTCCATGAGTTAGTTGTGATGCAAGTTCAGGATTCTCTCGTTGGCTCTTTTAGGGGATGTTCCCACATGTCAGCAAGCAAGAATCTGAACCCTCTTCTGAGGTTGCCAGGATTTTTCATTTTACAACTTGTTGATAGGCAGAGATTGTCTTTCTCTATGGAAACTGAGACTTTCAGAAACTTGATTTCTATGTCCTCTTTACAACTAGCATGTATACATGTGACACAGTAGCTTTTGACTCAGGAGCTTGTGAATGTAAGAAGCAGGATGGGTGAGGCCCACTCTCGCAGGGCTGACAGGCAGTGGAAATGTTGGCAGAGGCAGCAGAGGCAGCATCAGCAGGGGTGATAGGTCGCAATCCATCCCATTTCCACACTAAGAGGATAGGTTGCTTAAGCCACAGAAGCCCCTCATCGGGACTGGTGGTAGCAGAGTTCTCAGCCTTGGTCAAGAAAAGAGTGTTCTTATCCTTAGAGATCTGCAATAGCAAAGGACTGAAAAAACAGATAATTTCGTGCAGTGATACCTGCTAAGAAAATATAAAACAGGGCAGTGTGATAGGAGGTAGCAAATGTAATGTAAATGGGAACTGCTTCACTAAAATAATCAGAGGTCATTCAGCTAAGGAGTCACATTGGGTCACAATGCTAAAAGAGAGAAGCAAAGCCATGAAATATCTTAGAAAGAGCCTCCCCACAGGAAGTATGACCATGCAGGCACAGGCTGGGTGATGTCCAAAGAAGCCTGGGCCAGCAGATTGGGAAGCTCAGGCAAGAGTGGCGGGACCTGCGGCCAGACGGTGGACAAGGGCCAGGGCCTGGAGGAATTTGGATTTAATTTCATGAGTAGCTTGCCGTTAAGTTATACTTACTAAGATGGTGAAATGTAATCAGTTCAGGATACATTTTGAAGGAAGAGCTGGTAACACTTGATGAGTGATAGGATATGAGGTATGACTGCTAGGTTTTGGACCTTAACAATCAAATAACAGTGAAATTCATGAAGTGGAAAGGTGGAGAAGGCATTAGTGTGGAAAAGGGTGCAATGAAGAATTCTCTGTGGCTGTGCTAATTTGGATACGAGTGTGAGACATCAAAGGGGAGAACAGTGGGTTGAAGAATTTTGGATGCAGTGGAGATTGAGCTGGAAATGTAAACTTGACAGTCACCCAGGTAGTAAACGCACATACAAAATAGAGCTATGATAAGCAACTTTGAAACTCAGAGACCAGGGAAAGGAGGATCTAGTAAAGGAGATAGAGAAGGGGTAGAGAAAAGAGAAGAAAACTAGGATTGTGGTGTGATGGAAGCTATGTAAATAATGTGTTTCCAGAAAGAAGGAATCATTAAGGAATGGCACAAAATTGACTATTGTACATGGAAGGATGCAAGTTATTGGCTTTCTTGACATGAACAGACTTATGAAGGAGTAGAACTCAAATCCTGAAGGGTAGGTGAAGACAGGTGAGGAATGAAGGCAGAGATTGGAAGCAACCCATCCAAGGAGTTGTGCTATAAGAGGAACAGGCGCAGGAGTTGAAGCTGATTCTGGGCTCAAACGAGGTTCATGCATTTATCTATTGATTTATTTAATAAGGGCATGTTTGTTTGCTAAAAATGATCCAGTAGAGAGTGACAGAATAATAATGCAGAAGGGAGAAGATATAATTGCAATAATAAAGTCCTGGGGAAAGCAAGAAGAATGGAATCCAGACCAAAAAATAGAGTTATTTGACATGCACATGAACAGTTCATCCATTTCAACAGGAACGAAAGCAGAGCTGCCCGGGATCCACGGAGATTGGCTGTTTCTTTTCTGGTGGCTTCTATTTTCTAAGTAGAATGAGATGAGATGTCATGAGCTAATAGCGAGGTGGAAACAGGGATGCTGGGCCTTCGAGGCGGGAGGAGAAGATGTACAATAGATGTGTCAGAGAGTAGGAGTGTAATTTAACTATAGAAATTTATAGGACTGCCAAGCAGTGAGAAAGGCCCACTTGGGAATTGTGGTGATAAATTAGAGATCCCAGTTAGCATTGCTGCAAGATGTCACCCTCTTGCAGAGTGGGGTTGATGTTTTATTTTCTCTTTATATCTTGAGGCTACCACAGTAGATATTCAATGAATGATGGCCATAAAGTGACTGCACTGGATAAAACTCCAGATGAGAAAATACTTCTTTATTTGTAAATATGTCTAGGGCAGCATAGCAAATAAAAGTGCAGAACCCAATCAAGACCCTCTTTCATGAGTTGTCACTATCTCCACGATCATCACCTTTTTCAACATTTCTATAATGCTTTCCAGTTCTCAGGGCTTCCAATGTGAAATTGTAGCTTTCCTGAAAGCTGAATTTTGTCTTCTAAGCCAATTACACAAGTGAGCACCCCACTTTAGGTTATTATATAATGGAGGTTAGTAATATAGGTGTGCTTTGGAGCTGGACACCCAGACATTTGAATCCTTGTTCAAACACCTATTAGCTGTGTGATCTGAGTTATGTTACCCAAACTATTTCTGCTTCAGTTTTTTAATCAATGAAATTAAAAATGATAACATCTACTTAATATGAAAAGTTTAAAGGAAGTAACTGCATGATAAATATTAACTATAGTTGCAAAACTCCGTAGCAGGATATAAGAATCAATACAGATATCACAAATTAGAATGTCATGACAGAGTAACTGGTATGTGAATCACCATAAACAATTAGAAAACTGGACAAACATATGAAAAACCGTCTTTTTGTATTGGGTTTCAGATAGGAAAGGACTGAATCCTGAGAAGAGAGAAACAAATGAGGTGAGCCTTCAATTGTGTGAAATCCTGAATTCATGGTAGGGAACAGCAAAGGAATATGCACCACGCTGTTTCTTGTTAACCAAACTTTAATATTTTCTAATGGTTTTGGTGGCTTTCATATCATATAACACTTCATTGCTTTATATTTCAATATTTTCCAGATCCTCTATTTGCTTACTGAACACTAGCCATTAGATCGGGTTTTTAAAAATTCAGTCATTAGCAATCACTGTCATCCGTAGAGCTTTCTCCTCTTGATTGAACTGTTCTCCATCATTTTGAGAGTACCCATATAAGATAACCACATGTTATATGCAAACCCATAATTACCTTTTTCCTTTCCCACTTGCAACCATATTAATTTGCATTGCCTTTGAGTTCGAGGTTGAATTTAATTCTACACAAAATAAAGTGCCGTGCCATTTTTTCATGTGACATTTTCTGGTTTTGATTTTTGTGTGTAGCTTATATAAACTCCTGTCAAAATTTTATTGTCAGAATTCAGAGAAAGCTTCATGTTTCCTGCTGTGTGATTTGTCACCGTGTACCTCTTTAAGTAGGTAGAACTTATTTTTATGTATTATTTGGTTTACAAATGAAAACAAACTCTGATAGAGTTAGTCACTATTAGGAAAGACAAAAAAGAATAAAAATAGATCAACAATGATAGCCCTTTACTTGTAATTCAGTATTTGTAATACATACTGGAGCTGAGATACTGAAAATCTTAATCTTTATTTTTAAATGGTGAAAAGCAGATAAAAATGTACACACTCACACTTATCCTTGAACAGAATTACAGAGTGTCCTACAAAAAGATGGTGTAGTGGGAGATTAAACTTCATTTACCATGAGGTAATAATGAATCTTAATAAGTATGAAGTACTATTAGGGCAAGCAACATACATTCTGTCACTGATTTAGAAAGTCATAAATAAAATAATTTGTCACCTGATTTTACTATGCCCAGATTACCTGGCTTCTCTGTCATCAAAGCATAAAAACAAGAAGATGACTCATAGAATGTTTCTTTCATATATAAAAGTGATTATAAAATAACTCTTCACTTTGATAAATATAGCTACTTGAACTTTATATTAAATAGTTTTGTATGTTGAAATTTGACCCTAGAAAATTTTCTCATTTAACATTTGCAATAACGAATGAGACTAGCTATAAAAATTCTTTATATCTTTTAAAGATGAAAAACAATCAACTCTCCTTATTAAAACTTCTTCTAACATAGGTAAGAATATTCTAACGAGAGACTTATTCTTCCAAGATAGAACAGGTTTTCTGTCAATAACAATAGCCAATCCAAAGCCGTTAATCAGAGGAATGTCTTAGAGAAGCTATAAGCACAGGGTATAAATGACTAAGTAAGTGACACTTAAACCATCATCATCAGTTCAAAATAAGAACTTCTGCTTATTTGAAGATGAGGTAGACATACTTTTCCCAATTTCTATTGCTAAGATATGATGCACATGACAAACATAAGAAGTTTCCAAAAGGTAGAGATAACAGACTTTATAGAGACCTCAGAATTCACGCACATGGACTCATGGTAATTTCCTTGGATTTTCTTTTTGCCTCATCTATCCAAATCATGGTTATGAAGAAGTCTGAAATTTAGAAACTATAATGAACACAGACAAAAATAACCTCCAAAGGGGGCTGCTCTTTCTATAACCAAAGGGCTTAGAAAGAAACAGCAGAGCAATGCAGAAAACTTTCAAACAATAACCCCAGGTGAACACCACAGAAAATCTGTGCCCCCACCCTACATAGGCCAGTTAAGGCCAAGGCGGGACTTGCAAGGCTGTGATCAGGCATGGAAAAAATTTTATTGCTACAGACCCTGTAGACGTGAAAAGAACGGCAAGAGAATACCGTGAATAACTCTATGCACATAAATCTGACAAGTTAGATAAAATGGAACAAGTACTTGAAAAATACAAAGTAGCACAATTCACCCAATACAAGATTGATAATTTTTAAATAGCTCTCTAACTATTAAGGAGATTGAAGTTTTGATTTTTTTTTTTTAAATTATTGATGAGATAATTTACACTTTTTTTTTTTTTTTTGAGATGGAGTCTTGCTCTGTTGCCCAGGTTGCCGTGCAATGGCATGATCTCACCTCCCAGGTTCAAGTGATTCTCCTGCCTCGGCCTCCTGAGTAGCTGTGATTACAGGCATACACCACCACGACCGGCTAATTTTTTTGTATTTTTAGTAGAGACGGGGTTTCACCATGTTGGTCAGGCTGCTTGAACTCCTAACCTTGTGATCCACCCGCCTCGGCCTCCCAAAGTGTTGGGATTACAGGCGTGAGCCACTGCGCCCGGCCCTGAAGTTTTGATTAAAGCACTTCCCCCAAAAAGAAACCTCCAGCTCCAGATGGTTTTACTACAGAATTCTACAGAATGTTTAAAGAATTAACACAATTCTATACAATGTCTCCCAAAAATTAGAAGAGGGGACACTTCATATTTATTTTACAAAGCTAGTATTACCTTAATAGCAAAAGCAGACAAAGATAGTACCTAAAAATAAAATGACAAACCAACAAGTCATAAGAAGAGACAAAAAATTTAAAATAAACTATTAGCAAATATAAATCCACATCATCTAAAAAAATTGCACTATGATCAAGGGAAGTTGATTGCAGGAATTTAAGGCTGATAAATATTTAAAACTCAATGTATGTCACCGTATCAATAGAGTAAATAAAAAGAAACAAATGATCATATTAATTGATGCAGAAAAAGCACTTGACAAAATTCAATATCCATTCATGGTAAAAAATGTTAGGAAATAGGAATAAAAGGGAGCTTCTTCAAAGTAAAAACTAACAAAAATTGAACAGATAAGATAATACTTAATGGTGAAAGACAATGTTTACATCTTAAGATTTAGAACAAATCAAGACTGTTTGCCCTCACCACTCTTAATTTAACATAATGCTGGAAGTGATAGCCAGTGAAATAAGATTATGGAAGGAAATAAGAAATATGCAGATTAAAGGAAAAAAAAATAAAACTGTCCTATTTGCAGATGACATGATTGTTTATATAGAAAATTCCAAAGAATCTAAAAGAAATTCTGGGACTAATAAGTGAGTTGCAAGATACAATATTAACATAAAAACATCAATTTGTATTTGTGCATACTAGCAATGAACACACGGACACTAAAATTAAAAATAAAAATTTTAGTTTTTATTTACAATTACTCAAAGATTTAATACTTAGGTATAAATCTAACAAAATATATGCAGAAATGTGTATGTGGAAAATCGCACAGTACTAATGACAGAAATCAAAGAAGATCTAAATACATGCAGAGACATGCTATATAAACAGGTTGAAAGACTCGACAAAGAAAAAATGTCAATTCTACTAAAATTGATATACTGGTTTTACACAATTTTTGTCAAATTTAGCAAATTTGTGTAGGTATACACAAGATTATTTAAAAACTTCCAGAGTAATCTAAAACAATTTGGAAAATAAATAAAAAAGTGGGAGAAAGTAGCTTACCAAAATTCCAAATGTATTACATAGGTCTATTAACCAAGACTATATGGTAGTGGGGAAGGTATAGACACACAGACCCGTTAACTAGAACAGAGAACCCCCAAATCAACTGCAACAATATGCCCCACTGATTTGGCAGTGGTAAAAGCAACTCAGTGGAGAGAAAATTACCTTCTCAACAAACAGTGCTTCAGCAATTGAACATCCATATGCAAAATAAACTAACCTTGATATTCAAAAAAATGAAATCTCATATTATACAAAGTTAACACAATATAGATCATAGAGTTAAATATAAAGGCAATATAAAAGTTTTTGAGAAAAAAATCATAGAAAATTTTCAATATCTAGGGCTAGGAAGAATACTTAGACTTCTCACCAAAAACAATCTATAAAAGGAAAAAATGATAAATTTTACTTTACCAAAATTAAAAAGCTTTTGTTTTGTGGAAGATTCTGTTAAGAATGAAAAAGTAAGTTAGGGAGTAGAAGAACATGTTTGTAAGCTATACATCTGACAAAGGAATAGTATCTAAAATACATAAAGAACTCTAATAACTCAACAATAAAAGACCAGACAATTTAATGGGCAAAATAAACAAAGAGATATTTCACTGAAAGGAATATATGGTTTGCAAATAAGTACACATAAGGATCTTCAATGTTATTAGCCATTAGGAAAACAAATTAAAACCACAATGGGATATTACCATTTATCTGTGAAAATAGCTAAAATTAAAACAAAACAAAACAAAAAAACTAGTGACAACACCAAATGCCGGTGAAGGTGAGGAGGAACTGGATAATTCATATATTCCTGGTGGAAATATAAATTTCTGCAGCCACCCTGGAAAACTGTTTGACAATTTTTTTAAAAGGCTAATATGAAACTACCAAACAACTCAGAAAGTGAAATTTTGGGTCAGAGAATGGAACACTATGCCACTCAAAAACCTGGACATAAATATTTATAGCAGCTTTATTTATAAAAGCTCCAAACTAGAAATAATACAGGTGTCCTTCATCAGGTAAAGGGGTAAACAAACTGTGGTATAGCCATAGTGTGGAATACTTCGCAATAATAAAGTCAACTATCAATACACACAAATAAATGAATTTCCAGAGAAGTATGGCTGAGTAAAAAAAAAAAAAAAAAAAAAAAAAAAAAAGCCATTCTTAAAGCTAAATATTACATTATTCCATGTATAATATTCTTTAAATGACAAAATTACAGCAATGCAGAGCAGATTAGCTACAGTTAAGGACAGGGCAGGGATGAAAGGGATTGTGTGCGGCTACAATGGCAAGATAAGTGGTCTTTATATTGATGAAATGTTTGGTATCTGGACTATATCAGCATCCTGGTTGTGATGTTGTGTTATGGGTTTGCAAGATGTTACCATTTGGGAAAGCTGAGTAAAAGGTATTCAGGATGTCCCTGTATTATTTCTTAAAATTGCATGTGCATTTATAATCATCTCAAAATTAAAAGTTTAATAAAAGCTATAGATTATTGACTTGAGATAGGCCGCCTTTATTACATTAATTGCTTGCAGACAAAATTAAACAACGAATATAAATAGATAATATTTTCTAAATTGAGAGGTATTATTTTGCAGTAGGAAGACCAGAGGCTTTAGAGACAGAATATAAGTTTGAACCTTAGATCTGCTGAGGATTAGCTGTGTCAACTTATTCTAAAACTCACATTTACTGACTCTGTATCTAGTGTTCCTTCAACTACATCACTGGGTTCTTTTTTTTTTTTTTTTTTTTTTTTTTGAGACAGAGTCTCGCTCTGCCGCCCAGGCTGGAGTGCAGTGGCCGGATCTCAGCTCACTGCAAGTTCCGCCTCCCGGGTTCACGCCATTCTCCTGCCTCAGCCTCCCGAGTAGCTGGGACTACAGGCGCCCGCCACCGCGCCCGGCTAATTTTTTGTACTTTTTAGTAGAGACGGGGTTTCACCGTGTTAGCCAGGATGGTCTCGATCTCCTGACCTTGTGATCCGTCCGTCTCGGCCTCCCAAAGTGCTGGGATTACAGGCTTGAGCCACCACGCCTGGCCCATCACTGGGTTCTTAAGTCACATAGCTTTCATAGGTCAATTGACAATAAAATGTGATGCATGAATTATCTAAGGTTGGATGTCATATTACCAGACAACTGAGAATAGTATTACAGTAAATATAATACCACTAAAATCCATCTAAATTTTAAAATGAATGTTACAGCACAACATAATGAAAATAATGCTACAGAAAATCTGATTCTGTCAACAGTTGTTTAATGGGTTGTATTTTGGGGGTACTATCTAGTTACTTTAAATTGTGAAAAAAATTAATACCATTCCCCAGGACCAGGAGGAATAACAAATATATAATAAGAATTTGGTCTAAAGTTTATGGAAAAAAATAATCTAGCAACACAATACAGTAATGATTACTGACACAATGGTGCAAATAACTGAGCAAGCATTCGTAAAATGTGCCCAATTTTACAGCCATGTCAGTTTTACTAGTATAATTTCTCCTAACTGCTACCTTGGGTATTGGTTCAATATGAACTTGAGGAAGAATGCCGTCTACTGAATCAATTACCTCATGAACCCAAAACAACATTCCAGTTGCCAGTTTAAACTGACAGAAATAATTGGATCAAAACTAATAAATAGCTCTTGCAGAGAACCATACTTTTTTTTTTTTTCAAGTCTTCTTGCAGATTAATACCAAGGTTCTCGGGTGTGCTCAGACTGACATTGCCAGTCATGTTGTGGTATACTGCCACTGCTTTTCTCTACAATATCTACACCACCAAAAAACTGTAAAACTGATCGTTTATATTGTTATTTATATAATGAGAATTCCACTTTTGTTTCCTGAAGTAATTAAATTACACTTAAAATTATGTGCATAACAACAGGTTCATTAACCCCGGGGAGTTATCTTTTGTAAAGAAAATAATTCAAACAGCAAGAGACACAAAACATACTGTTTTCCCCACAATAGCATTTCATTGTGTTATTTTTTTTACCATTTATGAATAAGAACAATTAATTCATTAACTAGAAGTTAAAAATAAAATAATACCAATGAAAAGTTTGCCAATATTGATAAAACATATCATGTTTAATTATTTCCCTTATATTAGAAATGTTACTTTTATATAATCCAAATATTGATACTTTTGGTGAATTCTTTACATTAAATATCTGAGACTGGAATTGCTGTATTAAATAGTCTGTTTTATGGATTGCTTTTCATTTACATTTCAAATTGTAACTCATCAAATTCGTGCATCCCATTGCAGTGTAGTGCCCGTTTTCCAATATTGGCCCAGCAAATGATTACATATTTTCAAAGAATACTATTATTTTTACAAAATTGTTTCCTATTGTGCCAGTCAAAAATGTTAATTGTCTTTAATAATACTTTCCTTTTAAGTGGGGATGAAAATTATTTTACGTAATTATTTGTGGTTCTTTCATAAACTTGGGCCAATGTTTTTTGCTGTGTTCTGGTTTTCTAACTCATTATATATTTTGTTGCATTTTTCTTATTATGAAAGTTCATCTCAAAATACAAGCAAACCACACAAAAAGAGAGAACAAAATTCACAATGGTATATACATATTCTGTGGAAACTTTGTTTTATGTTTTTAAACATACATATATACATGCACATACATTAAATCAATGAATACACATATTAACATTTGCATACAAAGACATATGCTTCTATAACATTATTATAAATAGTTGCATAACATTTTATGGCCTGGTTCTAAAAGAATTCCTACTTCCTGTTGTAAAATATATTCATTTCTTCACTATTTAAAACAAGCACTGCAAAAATGGATACTTTTAACTCAATATATGAATATCCATACCTTAACAATTTGTCTATAATAAATTAGGAGAGTTGCAACTATTGCTCTATCACCTATCTCATCTATCATTGATCAATCTTTCTATTTAATAATTTAGATTAATAAAATTGTCTTTCAGAGTGGTTGTACAAATAAATTTATGCTTACTAGCAGTTTATGAGACTGGCTTTTTGGACTGGGTATTTTTTTTTCTAACTGTTGTTTTGCCTTTTAAAAATAATGTTTTGTTTTGTTATTTTTTAATGGTTTATTTTTGTTTATTTTATAATATTTTGTACATTCTTGTTTTATCTTTCTAATTATTGAATAATTTATTTTCTATTTACATTTCTTTGATAACACTGAGGTATATTTTAAAATTATTTTTATAAACTTTATTAATAGATTTTCATATCCTTTTGCTATTTGCTCTTATATTATAGTTTTCCTTTTTTGTGTATGTGCATTAGTTTAATAATTGAGATAGTAAAATAATATGAGTTATATATGCAAAACTTCAGTTCTTCATTTCATCTAATAGACATGACTCCACTTAAAAAAATTTCTTTTTGCTTTAATAATATTGCATATTATTGTTAGAAGCTGTTGGGCTGTGATGCAAATTCTTAGATTTGTGATGCAAATTCTTAGATGTTGGGCTGTGATGCAAATTCTTAGATTTTAATGGCTTTGGGGGATTTTTGGAGTGAAGTGGATATTCAATTATTTTCCCATTTTTCTTTGCCTAGTTCTAATATGTACAAATTACTTTTATATTATAGATATTATTTCTTATCAATAACATGTGTTAAAATGTCTTACTTTTTGCTGTGCTTTTCACACCCGAACTTGTATATTTAGTGAATAGAGATCTTTGATATGTATTTGGTCAAGTGTATTATGTGTCCGCAATTTCTTTGTATGGTTAGTATACTTTCTGTTTAGCTTAAGAGATTCCTTCTTGCAGAAATGTATGAAGATACCATATTCTATTATATTCTGACAGTCTTATTATTGGCTACCACCTGTATTTCCTTAATTCACCTGTAACTGATTTTTGTGTATGGTTTGATAAAGGGACACCTTTCTTTTTGATGTCTATCATCTCACGTCATTTATTCAGCCTTTCCACTGTATTGGCCAGGTTGCCCACAGGACACAAGGTGAGGAGTGATGATGGTAAACCAAGAATAGAATAGCACGTGGTAACTTTATGAGATGCTAGACTCATCTTCACCTCGGATGTAGTTAAAGAAATGTATAATTTTAAGACCAATCATTGTATACACTTAAAACATATTCACCATACACAATTTACTGCATGTATGTTACACATCGGGATGAAAGATAATATAAAAAGTTAAATTAAGTGACTATATATAAGTGCTTGCTGGCTTAAAAGACACTGTCAGAGGGATGGAGAAGCCAGAGAGACAAGCAATAGGAAGATACTATTACTACTAAAAGCTTCAAAGGGATTAGGGAGAGAGCTGTTACAAACACCAGTGACAGCTGTAGCGTCAGGCACCCATGCCCATCAGAAACTGTTCAGGAACACTGCCACGGCCACGGTGACCCGACAGTCGCTAAGAAAGTAGACAGCCAACCTCTAGCTTGCCAGCATGTCACTGGCTACTCATTTTCTGCCTACGCTTTCAACTGGCAGGACGAGAAACAAAGCCAGAGGGTGAAGGGGCCTTGTTGATGGAGTGTACAGACATCAGAATCTCAGGGCGTGGAGTAAGGTGGGTCGGTGCCACACACGAAGTGAAGCCACTGATTGGAATGCGCTTTGTCACCTGTCAAGTAGTAATGTTTGCTTATGGAACTTTAATTTTTTCAAATAAAAATAAAAGATATCAATTATTTTCACTATGACACTCACTGTATTTAATATTGATAAAATACTTCAAATTCATATTGACGATTTTAATTTAAAGATAGTAAAATTCGTTATATTATTCTCTTCCTTTGAAACTGAAAGAAAATGAGAAGAATGAAAAAGAACTTCATCTTCAATTCAATTAGAATGCAGTTTCAGTTACAATCCTTGATGTCTAAGAGAGGAAGTATATATCAGACTCATTTATCTGTAGGTGTCTTGGGTGCGAACATCTTCCAAAAATGGATGCCTAGTCTATAGGGTCCAGTAAGCAATGCATTACTTAGGATGTAAAGGTCCAGGACTGTAGGGGAATGCTTGGTTCGCTGTAGGAGGAAGGGTCGCGGAAACATGAATTCTCAATGCACCATCTTTGCTCTTAGTGTGACATGGTAAATAAAGGAAAAAACACTGAGCAGCATCAAATCAGGCAGCCAACAATCCTTATCACCTGAAGTTACTATGTAATCACCCCTAACTAGCAAAATATAGAGCTTGAGGGTGAGCCAGGGGACTTCCTGGAACCTGAATGGAGGCATAGCCTTGGGCAAACAGGTAATAGGAAAATGTTCAGAGAATGCTGCTTAAAATCCCCACAGGCAGCTGAAGTGCTTAGCCAACACAAGCTCTACTTAGCCTCCCTTTCCCCCAACCATGCAGTATTCCCCAACAGATATTTGCCTTACAGGGCCACAGCATGTGATAAAAGATGAATGATACCTTGAAAAGATCTCTTGAATGATAATATGACTACCCAAAATCAAATAGGGGAAAGGAAGACAACATAGTTGAATGACTTTTTTCAGTTTTAAAGTAGGGAAGTAACACGTATTACCAAAAAAGGTAAGTAAACATTATATTAATATATAAATATTAATAAAAAACAAAAATTCCAACTGTTGATATTCTAATATTCCATGAGAGAAACACAGCAGAAAAAGTATAAATCACTTGAGAAGTTGAAAATACAAAGTACTAATAATAGGAGGAATATAACAAAAGACAATGATAAAACCCAAGTATGTATAAATCATGAAAATTAGTCTATGAAAATTAAAACAAAGTATTTAAAGTATATAAGAACAAAATTGACTTTTATGGTAAGAAGTACCCAAAATATTGTTTTCAGACATGATAAAAAGTAAAAGGAAACAGAGACATACCAGGTGAATGTTATATAAATGAATGCAAGAAATATCAATGTCAGAAAACTTGAATTCCAGGTAAGTTTATAATAATGAGTAAAATAAAATAATAATACAATAATAAAATAAAGCAAAGAAAGCTTTTTTAAAAATATAAATGACAGATACAGTAATAATGTATGATCTACCATAGAACATCAGGGTTGAAGCTCATCGTATAGCATTATTATTTACAAATATAATTGAAATCACAACAAAACTGAATGAAATAAAACAGAAACTGAGAAAAACACAATAATGTGAATTTCTGAGGCTAAATTACTTTTCTCAGTTCAAGACAAAGGTAAAAGTCCAAAATTATGTGATAATACAGAAAATACGAGTGAAATAAATGAGACAAATATGAACTCTTAATATAAGATATATAGAAGCTTATCTAAAATCTAATCCATATATTATGCATGTATATAATCTTTAGAGTTGTATGTTTTATAATTAAAAACTATACCTTTTAAAAATTTCCATAAGATGTACTAAAAATTAATCATATATTAAGTAAAACAACAAAAAAATAAAGTCCAAAAATACAAATAATATAAACATGCAAATTTTGTAACAAAAAAACACAAATAAAAATATAAGCAGTGTCAAAATGACTATTAAAAGGAAAATCGATCAAGTATCAGATGAAATTTTCAAAGCCAATGTTCAAAACATTTTAAACAAATTAGTCATGTAAAAAGTTAGAAAACTCTGTAATCATAAATTCCTGAATACTTAAAATGGAGATTTTAAAATAATTAGATATTCACTTCAAACAATTAGAAAAACTATAAGATGTATGTCAAATAAAGGAAAAATACTAAATAATGTTAGAAAAGAGATAAATTGATTAAAAACTGGATGTTTTTAATCACTACTAAAAAAGGAAATACAATTTCTGCTTCTCTGTAGAAAAGTAATTAAGAGACGGCATTAGCCATAATAATGAAAAATATAAAGGAAAGCATAATTTTATAAAGTTGTTACTTAGAATGGACAAATAATTACAGATTCAGGGGAAATTCAATATGGAAACTAAATATGTTGATTTTTTTTGAAATATATTTAAAACGCTGGAGAGATGAAAATTTTTCTAGAAAAAGACAGCCTAAGAAAAGCAACTGCCTATTGGGTGGGAAGTCTAACATGATCAATGACCACATGAGAAATTTAGAAGTTGTCAAAGAACAGCCAACCAACCAGGGCTATTTAATTTCACAAGTGAATTCTATCAAAACTTCAAGGAACATTTAACCACTAGGCTCCTTTTATGCAGCAAATATACTACTTCCATAAAATCCTGAAAAAAGATAACAAAGAAGGAATCTGCAGACCATTAAAGACGTAAATCACTAAGACTGAATTTCTCCCAGGAGTGCAAGAATGATTCAGTCTATTTGAAAATCGAGTAAAAATTTGATTATCAATGTGTCCAAAGATAGGGGGAAAACTATGATTTCTTTGCAATATAAAAATTCTTAATACAAATATGACCTTCTTAATATATTTCTCAACCTTATATTTAAAGGAGCAACACTTAAGAAATATCATTCTACATAAAACAATTCGAGGATACCCACTGTATTAGTCCCTTCTCACGCTGCTATAAAGAACAGCCTGAGATTGGGTAATTCACAAAGAAAAGAGGTTTAATTGACTTACAGTTCTGCATGGCTGGGGAAGCCTCAGGAAACTTACAATCATGGCAGGAAGGGAAGCAGTCACATCTTACATTGCAGCAGGTAAGAGAGTGTTTGTAGAAAGCAAAGGGGGAAAGAGCCGCTTATAAAACCGTCAGATCTTGTGAGAACTCACTTACTATCACGAGAAACACATGGGGGAAATTGCCCCCATGATCCAATCACCTTCCACCAGGAGATTGGATCAACACGTGGGGATTATAATTCAAGATCAGATTTGGATGGGGACACAAAGCCTAACCATATCAGTCACTAATGCTAATTTGATTCATCATAGTTCTAAAAGTTATTATCAGCGAAATTTTACAAGTAACAGTAATGAAGTGAATATAAGGAGAAAGCCAAATAATCATTGTTTGCGTCGGATAGAAAAGCTGAATGATAAGAACTAAGAAAATCTACTTGTCATATAAGATAAATTAGAGAAATATGCTGATTAAAATCAATATACAAAAACCAACAAGTTTCATATATGCACAACAATTTAAATTATATTTAAGGAAACACTTGACTTGCAATAAAGATAAATGTAAGATACTTAGAAATAAACAAAACAAAGTCTTTCAATGTGCATAAAATAAAACGAGTAAATATAAAATATGCCTCTGTTTGAATATTACAAAATTATTTACATATTATAAATGATAATAATGAAAATAATTCTATAATTATTTTTAGATTAAATGTTATTTAAAATTATCTATTTTTTGAAATTTGTCAGGTTGATTTCAAGAGGCTATGACATTAATAAGTGATATTAATAAAGTGCTACTACTATAATAAGCATGAAACAACTACTAAGAAATTTCTGGCAGATGAGAGGAGCAGGCAAGAATATAATCTATAAGATACTAGAGATATAAATGGGCACTATTTTTAAAACTGTGGACCAGTTTTTGAATATATAAATAGATTAATGAAACAGACTAGATATTTCATAAACAACACTAGATGCTTATAGGAATCAAAAAATGATATCAGTATTTCAAAGCAGTGGGATAAGGTGGATTGTTAAAATTAATGATATAAGCAGGTGTGGCTACATAATTTGCGAAGTCAAGTGAAAAATGAATCATGGGGCTTCTTATTCAAAAATTATTAAGAATTTCAAGATGGAAAGACAGAAATAGCAGTGTTAAAACAAGCCTCGGTCTTTTTAAGTGTGGGGCTCTATTTGGTTGCACAGGTTGTACATCTCGGAGCATGTCCTGATCACTCCAAAATAACTTCCAGATAAATCAATATTCTGATCATTAAAAATAAAAACTGCCAAAGTTCTGTAAGAAAAAAAACGATGTGTTGCATATACAATCTTGGAGAAGAAATTAATCAATAGCAAAACCAATCAACTCTAAAGGAAATGATAATTACACTTGTATAGACGAAAATTATTTAATTTTGTATAGGAAAAAAGTAGTATGTTGTTTTTAAAAAGAATGAACTAAGGCAAAAATTTCCCACAGTTATAGCAAGCAAATTTCATTATAAGAAACCCTTACCAATTAATATAATGAAAGCAAATTTCGTAGCAAACTAGGCGAAGGATGTGAACAGACTTTCTCCTGATACAGAAACGCACTTAAAAACATTTCAAAGGTATGCTGTATCTCACTTTATAGTTAGATACATAAAAATGTAACAGTGGAGAACTTTTAAAACCACTAGATTATCAAGGATCAAGCAATTAGACATGAGGCAGTTTTATCTTGGTTAGGTGCAGGAAGTCTTTCAAAGATGTTTCAACAGTCTATATATCCAGTAGGTTATATACTTATCATACTTACCAAAATTTAAAATGCACACACTATTGGACTCTGCAATTCTACTTTTATGTGTGTAGGCGACTTAAACACTTGCATGTGTAGAGAAAGATGTATTATACCATGTTTACTATAACAGCAAACAGTTTGTAAAGCTATCATTGACACATGCCTTAATTGAACTGTGCTATATTTGTGATACAACACTCTGCAAATATTTTTTAAAATGTATTAATATTTGTTAATATGAGAAGACCTCCAACATATATTCCTCAGTGAAAAAACAAGCTACTTAAAGTTGTGTGTAGCATGCATTATCTTGTAAAACTTTTATATGGTATACAGGGAGAACATGAGTGTAAAATTTAAGTATGGAAATTAATATGTATCTATATTTTCTGAAGGGATTCAAAAATCTTAAAATAGGTTGCTTGTAATTATGAAAGACAGTTACTTTTTAATACACAAACTACATGAATTATTTATCATGTGTATATGCATTACTATTTGAATATATAAATAATATTGAATATATATATGCATTTGTATGTGTATTTGAGTGGCTTATTTATTTACACTAAACTGTATTAAAGGATATAGGAAAATGTTTAGTACTCATGGAACTTAGGAAATAATCCAGATTAATAGATTTATTGTAAGATGAGCAGGAATCTCCACCACAGAGTGAGTGAATACAAAAACAAAAACATTGCATAGGAAATTAATTCCTGTCTTGTAACTGGATGAATTCAGACCACTTGAAACCTCTCACCAGAGCGAGGATTATTTATTAAGCTCAAATATTTCTGACTGTATGCATATATGTATACGAACCTAATGATAACATGCTCTTCTTAAAGAATAGATAAAATGTTAGATCTAGGAACCAAGTGTGGGAACCTAACCTCAAAGATTCACCTCTCCCTTTCTTAGAAGCAAACACTGACACTAACATGGAAAAGTATAATACTGTTGGTGAAAGAGAAACAGATAATCACCCAGAGTGTATATAATTATACTGTGAACCTATAAGGGACATTTAATTTGGAGCTAGTTAACTTCATATATAAGCAAATATTTACAATGATGGTAAGAAACAGTGCAGGGACTGATTTATTGGGCTATGTTGAAAGAGAGTCAACTCCACCCATATTTGTGGCATTGGTGTTATTGTGGCTCATAACCCTCATTAAGCACACTGAGAAAAATATAGTTAATTTAACGGAATAAGTAACACTGTATGAAATGAAAACCTTGTGTCTGTCATGTTACAATTCAAATACCTGAGGCAGGAGAATGGCGGGAACCCGGGAGGCGGAGCTTGCAGTGAGCCGAGATCGCGCCACTGCACTCCAGCCTGGGCAACAGCGTGAGACTCCGTCTCAAAAAAAAAAAAAAAAAAAAAAAAGAGTATTTGCTTAATAAACAGTTCTCAAGACTGAAAGCAAAATTTCCATTAACCATGCATACCTCTCATTCTCTTTTACTCCTTGTTGGTAATATTTTTGAATAAAATAGATAATTTAGCTTGTCTGTCGATCTTACTTTTTGCCTGATCAATTGGCTTCACTTTGGTTTTTCTGGTTTTGTTTATTTATTTTTTGCTAATAGCCAAACTAATAAAATACGTTGTCTTTTTGAACTCCTATTCTAGAAAATATATGACCCTGAATGTGCCATAAAATTGACATATTTTAACATTTTACTATTACAATATAAGAAATACAAATAAAAATAAGCAGACACATTTATGAAAAATCATATTTATAAACAAAAGCAAATTAACAGAAAGACAATGTTTCCCACAACAAAGCAGCCTATTAAGATTACTATTCCTCTGAGAATTACGAGCCATGTGAGAATTTAAAAGAATGGGAAAAAACTTGTTATTCTTGTTTTTCTACATTGTAAAGTGTTGTATTGTGATATAATAAGAAATACATATATATACTTGTATTCATCCCTTGATATCCCTGGGGGATTGGTTTCAAGATCTCCCGCATATACCAAAATCCTCAGATGCTCAAGTCCCTTATGTAAAATGGTGTAGTATTTGCACATAACCTAAGCACATCTTCTCATATACTTTAAATAATTCCTAGATTACTCATAATACCTTATACAATGTAAATGCTGTGTAAATAGTTGTTATATCGTACAGTTTAGGGAATAATGGCAAGAAAAAAGTCTGTACATATTCAGTAAATACACAGTTATATTTTCTCAAATATCTTCATTACCTAGTTGATTGATTCCACAGATGCACAACCCAAAGGTACAGAGAGTTAATTGTATTTGGTTTCCATCTCTGGTTCCTGGCACCCTTGTAATTTCCTGACTCATGGAGGTGCTAGAGTATCGTTTTGTTATATCTGGTGTTAGTTAAAGGCTCATGATCTCAACCTCCCATTTTTCTTCCACAAGCTGTGGAAAGTAGGAACAGGTCCCCAGTTTCACTTTTATAATACAGTAGTTATCATTTCCCCACGTGTCTCCAATGGGTAAGACATTGAATGAGCCAGTGCGTCCTCTTCCATTTGTATCCCATCCTAGTCCCCCAGAGGTGAAAATCTTATCAATTGCAAGACCACCACATTCTGAGTGTGCCATCTACCTGCAGTGGGCCATCCTCATGGCCAATCAGGTGGTCAGTGGTCCAGCTCCACACTTCCATCCTTACAGTCCTGCTCCAGGGATAGCTTCTGACACCACCTGTCATTGGTCAGGCTCTCTCTCAAAGAGCCGAAGACAGAGAGCTCTGTGAAAGGAATCTATTTGAGGAGCTCTTCTGTGAGACAATAGGAAAGATAAGCTAAGTGGGGATAGCTAAGCAAGATGTGCTCTTTGCTGAGTGAGACCAGATTCAGTCCGATCCCAATGAGAAACTTTGGAGCTGCGCTGTTGGATAAAAACCACGTAAGCCACAGATGCACCACGCATGTGTATTTTAAATGTGAGTCTCGTGGGCTTTTTAAGTGAAAAGAAATGATTTTAATGGCATATTTTATTCAACTCAATATATCCCAAATATAACCATTTCAATATGCAGTCAGCATAAAGAAATAACTAGTAACATTTTTTTTTTGTATTTTTTGGAAGGAAGTTTGAAATCCAGTGTATATTTTACACTCACAACAAACCTCAATTCGTAGGAGCCACATTTTATATGCTCAATAGCCACGTGTTGGCCGCCACGCTGTTGGACAGTGCAGCTCTGAAGCATGAATTGAACTGCAGAATTAGTGCCACTCTGAGAGGCAAGGAGCCAGTCTTCTGCACTCCTGCCAGTCTTTGGCTAAAGCTGGTTTCCTGGGAAGGGCGTTGGCCTCTCAGGTATGGTGGCTCCCAGTTGGCACAGGCCGAGTTCTTGAAGAAGCTGCAGCTTGGTGTACTTATCAAACTAGATCCTTTTATTAGTAAATATGCCGGACCCTCTAGAAACAAGGTACAGTTTTAATATCTTCATTAAGGTAGTGGACATCCAACTCTTCTTTGTCCCACACGGTGTCTTCATTCTTTCATCAGTTACGTTGCTCAGGGCTGAGTCTGTGCAATCTGGTGTTCCGGGAAAAGTGAGATGACACTGTCTTCTCCCACTGAGGGCTTTAAAACACCTTTCTGCTGAAGATTATAATTCTACTTCTGTGATTCTCTCTCCAATTGTTTAGAAAAACTGATGTGTAAACCACCACAACCTCCAAGCTATTTTTACATCATTTCCCCATGATGTCGTGATATTTTATGCACATTCAAGCTATAGAAATGAACATGTGTCTATAGCCCTGATTTGCATAATAAGACTAATGTGAGATTTACAACAAAAAACAACCTGTCAGTAACTGACATAGTAATTTTGCAGCTGCTAGAAGTATTATTATAATCTTTCTATATTAGCAGTAATCTCCACAGCCACTTTGGGGGGTAGTCGCTAGTATGACTTTACAGATAAGACATGTGAGGCTCACAGGTAGAAAAAGTAGGGTCAGGACTCAAATGCTTGTTTCATTGGATCCAGAGAAGACATAATTTTAATTTATACATTTGCATCTTATGGCATAAAGCAATTAGATGTGGACTTCCTTCACCTCTGTCCATCTGATGAGTGTAATTTCTTTAGGTGTTTTTTTACATCAAGATAAAAAATAAGAGTTTTCAATTCTTTTTCTTACATTTAGGAATCTGAACCATAATGTGGCTGAAAGGTTGTATATGTTTGGATAGAAAAGTATCCTTAAAATTAAGAGGACTGTAACAAGGGGAAGAAATAAGGAAGCGACAGAAAAAATTCCATATCAGGCAAAAACCAAAAATCACAACAGATATTTTTTTTTAACAGAGATAATTTAAACAAGATAGTGTTAGTTTCGTGTAGGATGTTAGCCATGAAATAGGACAAAAAGCAAACATGAAGCTTTTATAGAGGTTGCATCTGCAGAGAGCAGCTCCCGTCTCCGGTGCTGGGAAACAAAGGAAAGCTGGATTGTTTGAAACTGAGAAGCAAAAACAAACAAACAAAAAAAACTGAGAAGCTTAGAGAAGTAGCCCCATAGAACTGAAACTCAGATCTCTGGAAGAGGTGCTGCTTGACTGGTGGTGGTGTTTCTGAGCCCCCAAAGAGGTTCCCCATGGAGTTGAGACCTGTTAGGAGAAGAGCCTCAGCCTCAATACTGGTGTCTGAGAGGGTGCAATGAGTCTGATTCAGCAAGCCTTGGAAAAGTGCCTGCTGGGTTTAATGCTGCTAAGAAAAGGAAGTGTGGGGCGAGAAGGCATGGCTGAGATGAAGACGCCTCATGACGGAAGCAAATGAGAAAAAACATTCCCTTTTTTCACCTCATAACCTTGCAGGCATCTTTTGGCAGAGATACCGTTTGCAGAGCATGATGAATATAACATAAAAAGGTATGTCTAGATCTCAAAAACTTAATAGCTGGCAGAGGCCCAGACGGGAGAGCTTGAAAATGTTTCAAAGATATTTGCCAATTTTCCAATTTGCCTAAGGTTGACCTCGCTGGGCAATCTTATGGCAGGAAGGAGAGCATAAACAATAAGGATAAAGACCTTATCTCATCACTAACCTTCCCTTTGTCCTTTCATTAAAAAAAAATATATATATACACACACACACACACACATATACACACACACACATATATACACACATATATATATACACACACATATATACACACACACACACACACACAAATATATATATAGGACAGAATCTCACTCTGTTGCTCAGGCTGCAATTCAGTGGTGTGATTATGGTTCACTGCAGCCTCAATCTTTTGGATGAAGTCATCCTCCCACCTCAGTCTCCCAGGTAGCTGGGACTACAGGTGTGCATCACCATGTCTGGATTTTTTAATTTTTATTTATTTATTTTTTTTTCTTGTAGAGACAGAGGTCTCACTGTTGCCCAAGCTGGTCTCAAACTCCTGGCCTCAAGTGATCCTCCTGCCTTGACCTCTCAAATTGCTGACATCACAGGCCATAAGCCACAGCGCTCAGCCCCAACCTTTCTTAACAAGGTGTACTAGGATAAGAAAACAAAATGTTTCTTACATGATGCCAGTTATACCAATTAAAGTATTTAGATTGAAATGATTGAATTAAAGGAGCATTTCCTTTTCATCCATGAATTCCTTCAATCATTTAACAAATACTTATTGGGTACATCTTATGTTCTAGGCTTCTGATTAAAAAAACAGAGCTACACTAGTGAGGAAAAACAGACATCATTCCTGTCACCATGAAGCTTAAACTGTAATGGCAGTGCCTGGCAATAATGCAGGCTAGAAAAAGAGGTCAAACTTTCACTGAAAATAATTATAAATTTTGTATTAAAAGTTAAAAGAAACATATGTATGATTAGGCTGGCAAGAAAGTAAGAAATATTTAGCCTAAAAACTAAGTGGAGGACGGGTGCAGTGGCTCATGCCCATAATCCCAGCACTTTGGGAGGCTGAGGTGGGTAGATAATGAGGTCAGGAGTTCGAGACCAGCCTGACCAACATGGTGAAACCCCATCTCTACTAAAAATACAAAAATTAGCCGGGCGTGGTGGCATGCTTCTGTAATCCCAGCTACTCAGGAGACTGAGGCAGGAGATTCGCTTGAACCTGGGAGGTGGAGGTTGCGGTGAGCCGAGATTGCGCCATTGCATTCTGGCCTAGGCGACAAGAGCGAAACTCCGTATCAGAAGAAAAAAAAAAAAAAAGAAAAGAAAGAAAAGAATTAAATAAAACTAAGCTGACATAGAAATAGAAACCAAAGATGTAAACAGCTCAGTGAAGCACCTTTTGTCTTTGTGGCACTTAGCTACATCAAACCTTGGTCTCAAAGTTTTTCCAGCCTTTTGAGACTCAGAGGATAGTAGACAAAGTTTAGCAGTTACCCAGGTAGGAGAATCTAACAGGGTCATCTCTTCTTTTCCAGCTGGGATCCTAGAATGCACCAAATGTTCCTAATCCCTTTTAGCTCGGTGTCAAAATGAAGCTGAAATAAACATGTCTATATGTCCTAAAAGCTTCAGGGAAAATTCCTTGTATCTAACTTTAGAACTAACTTTAGAATTTAGGCTGGACCTGGTAGCTCATGCCTATGATCCAAGTACTTTGGAAGGCTGGGTAAAAGAGTGAGACCTCTGTCTCCACAAAAAGTTAAAAAAAAAAAAATGCTGGGCATGGTGGCTGGCAGCTATAGTCCTAGCTATGTAGGAGGCTGAGGTAGGAGGATTGATTAAGCCCAAGAGCTAGAGGTTGCAGTATCCATGATGGCACCATTGCACTCCAGCCTGGACAACAAAGCAGTTGCTAGAATGGGATGAAATTTCTTGTGAAACGCACGAGCTAACCCTCAAGAGCTTTGTAGCTTGACATTCTTCAAGAGCATTCTTTTAGTTTCGAAGTTTGTCAGAATTGTATTGCTACTCGTAACCTGGCAGAAGATATTGCAGATATTATATGAAGGAACTAACTTCTCTTTCAGGTCTTAAGAATTTTCTACAAATATGGATGGTGATAAAGGAGCATTTGAAATTTAACAATTGCTGAAAACACAAAGAAACTGGGTGCATTTGGAAGCAGTAATAGGAATAAAAAACAATACAGGCAGACACACAAATGCTAAATATGTTGGTGTATAAAATGAACAATATTAAATATCTATGCTTAATGTATTTTAAGGAAACAAAATGCAATCTTAAAAACATGAGTGTCAAGTGAACCATAAAAAAATTATCAATGAGATTATTTTAAAGTACCAAACAAAACTTCTAAAAAAAGGCAAATTCAGCAGTGGGAATTTTAAAATGGATTTTAATTTAAATTAGACTTCACTGAAGAAAAAAATTAATAGCATCAAATTTAGATCTAATGTAAAAGACAGATCAAGAGCTCAAAAGCAAACAAGTCTAGCATCCATCTCAGTGGAGTAACAGAAAGGGAGAAGACAGAAAACGAGGCAGAGAAGCATGTGAAAAGACGATGTCTGGGAATATTTCAGAACTGATGAAATTCCCTAGCTCCGATTGACAGTGCTAACATAATTCAAATTAGAATGAATAAAATGCCTACACACCAAAACATATCACCCTGAAATGTAGGACAGGTGACAACTTTTAGAACAGGCTGAGGAAAAAGATCAATCACAAACCAAGTATGAGCAAATTTAAACTATATTGTAATTAAAAGAAAAAAAAAAGCAACTGTAAGAAGAAAAAAACTCACGGAGCTAACAATTAAATGACATATTTTAAATATATACGAAATATAGCATACCATCCAAGAGGGAATGAATAGGGACAATTGGTTCCAAACTGGTCCTGGTTGGAATAGGATGATGACATTGATTGATGTTAGACTTGTTGAGTAATCACCAAAGAAATGGAAGTAAAAAGTGTAGATTGAAAATTAGAATTTTCCAAAAAATAAAATTATAAATTCAAACGGTAGAAAGATATTCTAAAAAAATAGACAACCAAAACATTTGTAGGGCAAAGAGAAAGCACAAAAGAAGATAGTTGAAATAAACTCAAATAAATCATGAATTACAGTATATGTAAATGAACTTGATGAAATTAAAAGATAAAGCATGTTATAAACTATTTAATAATAGTTCACCTTTATATCGTTTACAAGACCCACACCTGAAATATAATTGTATCAAATGTTGAAACAAAAGGGATATGAAAATTTTTCACCAAAACTATCCCAACTAATAGAAAGCTGTTATTGCTCTTTAATACTGGACAAAATAGAGTGTAAGGGAACAAAATTGCTAGATATTTCATAATGATACATTTTAGTGTACTTGGAACATATAATTATAACAAATATTAAAATATATGAATATAATTAATAATTATGATAGTGTGCATTTAACAACACATCCTAGAAATGTATGGCAAAATTCGACAGAACTCTTAGACACATTAATAATCACAGAGAGAGAGTTTAATAGACCTTCTTCACTAACAGCTAAAGCAGATGAAAATCAGTAATGGTATAGAATATTTAAATATTATTTTAAGAAACATAATCATAAATACATACATAACTGAACCCCATAACTGCATAGTGAAAATTTGAATCCATTGTAAATGGTCCATTTGTATAAAGTTGCTAATGTTTTGGATTATTATGCAACTCTCAACTAATTTCAAAGGATTAGCATTATGTAGGTCACATTTCTTTTTTCTCTATATTTAGGAAATTTACATATATTTTGAAACTAAGAAAAACACTTCTAAATAACTCATAAATTACAGGAGAAATTATAATAAAAATCAGAAAATTCTAGAAGTGGACATCAGTGAAAATACTTAACAGTATGTAGTTAAAATGGTTATTAATCAGCAAAATTATATCTTTATTTTTATTTTATTTTATTTTATTTTATTTTTTTTGAGACGGAGTCTGGCTCTGTCACCCAGGCTGGAGGGCAGTGGCCGGATCTCAGCTCACTGCAAGCTCCGCCTCCCGGGTTCCCGCCATTCTCCTGCCTCAGCCTCCCGAGTAGCTGGGACTACAGGCGCCGCCACCTCGCCTGGCTAGTTTTTTGTATTTTTTAGTAGAGACGGGGTTTCACCGCTTTAGCCAGGATGGTCTCGATCTCCTGACATCGTGATCCGCCCGTCTCGGCCTCCCAAAGTGCTGGGATTACAGGCTTGAGCCACTGCGCCCGGCCCAAAATTATATCTTTAAGCACGACACCAGAAAATGGTAAAATGTAATAAGCTAAGCCTCAAACATAAGGGAATTATTTAGAAAGAAAAAAAAATGCTAACAATGAGTGAAGGGAATGAAACTAGAACAAATGAAATAAAAGAATCAACCAACCAAAGGAACCACAGATACAAATGCTCTTTCTTGTCAAGATAAATAGACTAAGATAAATAGTCACGATTGATCAAGCAAAAAGAAAAGGCAATAGGATACAAATAAACAATATTAGGAGTCTGAAAATATTGCAAACACAAATGTAAAATAAATAGGATAAATAAAACACTAATTTAATAAAAACACATATAATTACAAGAATGTATAAATATGTATGATATATTTAATACATATATGCTATATTCTAAAAGTATACTGTGGTTGTATGGAGTATGTGGCCACCAAATATCTTTACATCCTAATCCCTGGAACCTGTGAATATGTTATCGTACATTGCTAAAAAGGATCTTAGATGAATTAAAAATAGGGAGATTACTTCAGGTTATCCAGAATGGACCCAATATAATCATTTGGGTCCTTAGAAGTGGAAGAGGAGGGCGAAAGAGTATGTCAGAGAGACTTGCTGATGGAACAAGAGGTGGGAGAAATTTGAATTATAAGGGGGACTCTGACCTACCTCCGCCGGATTAGAAGATGAAGGAAGGGGTCATGAACATGGAACCTCAGTCCTAAAACGCAAAGAACTAAATTTTGCAAACAATCTGAGTGTTCCAGGAAATCGATTCTCCCCTAAAATCTCCAGAGAGGAACTCAGCCCAGCTGACACCTTGATGTTAGCCTGGTGAGGCGCATGGGACTTCTGACCCACAGGACTTAAAACAAATGCATTTGTGCTGTTATAAGATGCTAAGTTTGTGATCATTTGCTATGGCAGTAAAAGAAAACTTTGTATGTGTTTATATATATGTATATACACACACACACAGTTTATATATATGTATATATTATATATACACACATATAAAGTTTATATATATGTATATATTATATATACACATACATATAAAGTTTATATATATAAAGTTATATATACATACACACATATATATTCAAAATGTGTACATTATATGTGTAATAAAAATATCCATCAAATTACTTTATGAAACCTCACACTATCATAACTGAACATAACTGAAATTCACATGACAAGAAGAATGTAATAATAGAAAATTATATGATAAACCCATTTGAAAACTTTGTTCTGAAAATACTGAATAAAATGGTAAACAAACTAAATTCCACCAACACATAAAAAGATAATTCATCATAAATAAATTAGGTTTATCCCAGAAATAAAAGTCGGTATAACGTTGAAAATCTATCAATTTAATATACTACATTTATACATAAAAGAGAATATCCTCTTAATATAGACAGTAAATAAACAGAACAAATTCAACATTTATTTGTGATAAAACCTCTCACCAGACTAGAAATAGAAGGGCATTTTCTTAATCTTATGAAAGATATGTACTAAAAAAAACCAATAGAAACATTAAGCAGTATCTGTAACAACCTATTAATAATATTTTTAATACTACTAACAATGCTAAGGTGCCTATATCACCAGTTCTGTTGATCATTAAGCTTTATATTCTCACCAGTGCAGTAAGTCAATGGGGCATGCAAAGTATAAGAAATAGAAAGGAGACAACAAGTTCTGATAGTGTCTTGTCTTTTCACGGCGTTGCAAATGTTTTCTCCCTGTCTCTCACTTGTCTTCATTTTCTAAATAGTGTCTTTTGAAGTGCAAAAATGTTAAATCTTAATGAAGTCCAATTTGTCTTCTTTTAATTCTTTTATGGATCTCTCTTTTGGTGCTGTATCTAAATCTTGACCAATGCACGACATAAGAAGTTTTCCATAGAAATGTTTGCTCTAATTTTTACTTCTGTGGTTGATACTATTATTTTCCCCATTTTACAAATGTGGCTTAGAGATGTAAGTGATAACCAGAAATCACATGAATCACATGGCGAGTAACTGGTGGAGCCAGGATTTGAAACCTGGCATTCGGGCACTAGATCCTCCACTCTTCAACACCTGGCAACACTGCTTTGTTCATACTGTATTTCTGCTCTACACATATATATGGCATTTTCGAGATTTAAAAAATGGCAGTAATCATGCAGATGTGCAGTTTAGAGATCCACATACTAGGCAACCATCTCTACTCTTCATGCACTCCTCATGAAAATGGAAATAGAGCTAGTTTAAACATCTTTTAAAATCCTGACTTTGCACTGAATATTTACTGCTGCTTTTATGCAAAACACACACTCCCCTCTCAGTTGTCTCGCGTCTGTTTTAAATTCCCAGTTCATCTCTATGTCAGTAGATCCCTGCATCCACTTTCAACAGCATTCGTCCCCATTTCAGAGCCATGAAATGCACTCATGGGTATGTGATTCTCCCTTTTTAATTGATATAAACATTTGTACATATTTATGGGGTACATGTGATATTTTATGACATGCATAGACTGGATAACAATCAAGTCACAGTATTGGGAGTGCCCATCACCTCGAGTGTTTTCATTTCTATGTATCGAGAACACTTCAAGTCCTCTCATCTTGATATTTTGAAGTATACAATACGTTGTTGTTACCTATAGTCACCCAACTCTGCGATTGAACATTCGGACTTATTCCTTCTATCTAACTGTATGTACCCATTAACCAAAGTCTCTTTATCCTGCCCCTACCTGCACACCAGCCTTTGGTATCAATCATGTTACTCTCTGTCTCCATGAGATCATCTCTTTTAGCTCTCACAAACGAGTGAAAACATCTAGATTTGTGCTGCTGTGCTGGCTTATTTCACTTAACGTAATAATCTCAGTTTTGTCCATGTTGCTGCAAATAACATGATTTCATTCTTTTTTTATGGCCAACTAATATTCTATATTATTCTATTAGGTATAATATGTAACCCATTTCTTTTATACATTCATCCATCGATGGACAGTTAGGGAAACACTTCAGGACACTGGTCTAGGCAAAGATTCTATGGATGGCACCGAAAACGCACAGGCAACAAACCCAAAAATAGACAAATGGGAATGTATCAAACTAAAAGAAACTTCTGCACAGCAAAGGAAACCATCGACAGAGTGAAGAGACAACCTATTGAATTGGGTGAAATATTTGCAAACTATTAATCTGACAAGAGACTAACATCCAGAATATATGAGGAATGCAAACAATTCAACAGTAAAAATAAAAATCTTACTAAAATGTCAGCAAAGGCCATGAATAAACCTTTCTCGAAAGAAGATATACTTCTGAAAGGACATGAATAAACCTTTCTCAAAAGAAGAAATGGCCAGCAGGTGTATGAAAGATGTTTACCATCACGAATTATCAGGAAAATGCAAACTAAAACTACAGTGAGATATTCCTTCATACATGTTAGATGGCTATTATTAAAAAGACAAAACAAACATATACCGGCAAGGACGCGGATGGAGTGAGGAACTGTAATACACTGTTGGAGGAAATGTAAATTAGTACAGCCACTATGGAAAACAGTGTTTGACGCAGCAATCTCACTACTGGGTATTTCTCCAAAGGAGAGAAATCAGCATGTTAAAGGGATACTTGCACCCCCATGTTTATTGCAGAACTATGTCATTATTCTGGTTTTTTCCCCCTGATCAGCTTTTATTGCCTGGACAATCTTATTCACTAGTATTCTGAGATGTGAAGTGCAAGTTAAAAAGATAGTTGGGAGGACTTGGTTTAATGTCCAGGAACTATAATCTAGTGAAGGAGACAGATTCTCGAAAAAGCTCTCTGTTCCAAGCTTTGTGGTGTGAGTCACCACTTAATTCTTAAGGGTCTTCCCAGAACCATAACATTCTACAGTTATCAACCATGACCTATAATAGAAGTACAGTATGTAGGAAGAATAAATTGATTTTAAGTGGGAAGATCCCAGAAACCTTTATGGAGGTGATATTTGAGCTGTGACAGATAACTTATAGCCCCCGATACTTCTCAGGCCCATTTTCTCATACAGAACTTAAGAAGCATTAAAAGTTTATTGCTGAGCAGATCCTATGAAGCTGCACCATGGCCTATCTTCTTGACTTTATAGGCCTTTAATGAGATTAATGGTTTGATGGATCACTGTGCTTTGATGATAAATAATAATAAAGTCCAGGGATGTGACAATTCTTATGTTGTCCTTGATTCATATAGAAACCTTTATTTTCTTCTCTTTTTTTTCCCTCCCACTCCAGGTAAAGGCCAAATCAGTAAAAGGTCAAGCTGACTGCTATGGATTATTATAATATTGTTCTCAACCTGTCCAGAGATCAATAGTGGATGTCATCATCCATTTTCCTGAAACATAGACACTAACTTCATTATCCTAATACATTAAAGAAAGAAGAACCTGAGCTATAGTAATTTCACACTGCTCTTCTCACAACTATCATTTGAACTTTAAAATATCTGTGCATTAAAATGCTTCATAGTAATTTCTTACTGGAGCCGCTTTAGGATAAAATCTGATTCAAGCCTCCCAATTTACTTTGATGTATATGCGAATTTCAGATTTATGTATTTAAGAAAATACCACAAAATTATATTCTCTTTAGAAACCCTAGAAAAAGAGTAATGTCCATAACACATACCTTTCCTAGGCTTCTTGGTTTCCAAATACAGACACGGATCATTATAATCATTGTGATTGAGAAGCACTTGTAAACAGCTCCTTCTCTGGTCACATCTACAATTACTCAGGTCTTCTGTCAAGATAAGCCATTTTGGTAAGCAGGAAAATGAAAATGCTATTTGAAAAGTGTAAACTATTTAACCCATGTCTGTCTACAGTCATATCAGAACAGAATCTGTGATTTATTAACTGTATGACAGAGCCAATGATTGAACATATCCAAAATTTGATAATTTTCTTGGTAATGTTGGGTCTAACATCTACTTTGCAAACTTTTTGAGATGAAATATAAATCTGCCTATTTAAGTGCCTAGAAAACACATGGTATCTGCTTGATACAGTTTGAATTTGCTTGGATTACAGATCAGCGATTTCAAAGGTTTGTTGGGCTCAATCCAAACATGTCAACAACTATAAAGTGAACATATTATACAGAATGTAATGTAATATTTAATGTATTAAAACGTTCCGTATTTAGGATGTCATAACGATTAAAACATATGCCAAAACAATTCACTGCAATATACTCTAGAGGATGTTTTCCCTTTTACAACAAAATTTCCAGCTTTCGTATTTTACTACCAAAGCAAAGAGAACTTACTACTTTTAAAAAAACCATAAAATGGTTCAAATGTTAAATTGTATAAAAATCTTAACACAAGAAGCAGGATGCAGTGGTGTGTGCCTGTAGTCCCAACTACTCGGGAGGTTGAGGCAGGAAAATTGCTAGAGCCCAGGAGTTCCCATACAGCCTGGGCAACGTAGTGAGACCTATCTCTAAAACAACTGTTTAAAAAATCTTCAAAGAAGAGAATAAAGTTGAGCCTCACTTAAAAATAGTCTTCCCACCTCTGAATCACCATTATACTCAACTTTGAGGAATTAATTGCATGTTACAACTTACAGAATGTAGTTTGTGTTTCTCAATGACTACAATCCCTTGCCACCAGGATTGATGTCTGATTCTCTTTTATATACTCTATAAACCTAGCATATAGCCTTGCACACATTTAATGAATAAATAAATCAATTTATTAGAAAGTGATGAATCACAGCAACATTATACATTATACATTATATTCATTAAATAAATGCAATGTCTTATTCTAGAAAACAACGAAATCCTTGTCCCAGGGTTTATTTTTTATTTTTCTAGAGAGAAATCTATCTTAGAAGATGAACCACCAACCATCAGATTATTGAGTAGGTTTAAAACAGGACTTGCAAGCATTTTCCTGGAAACCCTGGCATACCAAATAATTATTAAACATTGTTATTACAGAGCATATTTTAACACGGAGATAAAACAAACTGAATACATTTTAAGTACCAGTGCTAGAATGATGGAGCCACTCAAGTTTGTCTTGTAAGAAAATACCTAAATGCTTCGTTTGTTTAAAAAATGACTTTGAAAGAAAATGAAATGAGAAAGCCTACCACCTACAAGAGAACTAGCCTTTTGTGTGGCCCTAAGAGGCAGACCCATTCCCTGTAGGTTAGCAGTTAGAGAGAGACACATGTAGACACAGTCGGACAGAATTGAAGTACCTTCTCACAGACAAAGCTGCACAGTGAAGAAAGGTGTTGTTTCTGGGACTTCTGGTATTAAATGTAGAGGAGACATGGTGATAGAAATGGTGATAGAAATCCAAGATTTCCATGAGTAGTTTAAACATTTTTTCCAACACAGTAATCTGTGCATCCATGATTCATAGTAAGAGGTTATTTTAATACTTTGGGCTATAGTACGACATGAGATTAGGTACTAATAAACTAGATTAATGAGAGGAAAAGTGAGTAGGGAGAGGAGGCTAGAGGACCTCTCACTGAAGCTGAATTATCTAATTTTCTTCCATGTTCTACTAATCAGGGACTTATAGAAGCTTCTCTGTTTTGAGTGTGTGTGTGTGTGTGTGTGTTCGATGTTTTCTTTTTGTTTTGCTTTTGGAGGGAGGGTATTCTGGGAAAGCTTTCTTGTATTTTTTTGTAAGTGGTTAAAAATGCAACTCTGACATTCATTTGATTGTCAAAAAAACCTGAGAATATTAGGTAGCTTTATGATTCTACCTGGTGGCCTTAATGCTCCATATTTTAAAAGTAGTGATCTCTTGCCAATGGTATTCATTAGAAATGTCTCAAAGGAAGTAGTGCCACCTACTGTGTCGCCAGCAATCATTCTTGTTGAATTTCTTTAGAGCCATCTAATCTAAGTGTTGACCAACGCCTTGTTTCACTGATGAGATTTGACAAGAGCTAAGCCCAGAGTGTCATGGCTTCCTACGGAGTAGCAGGAACTCTGATCTAATTAATCTCGACTGGTTCAGCTCTGGAAGTAGATATACATCATAAAACTCTATCCCACTTGTGCATCTCAAAGAGATATTGTATGTTACAAAGTTATCTGAGATCAAAGACTATTTAAGACAGATTTTTAAAATTTTATAGGGTTGCTGGTGACTCAAATAAATAAAACCAATAAAATCACAAACAATAAAAATTCAGTTAGGAAATAGTCTTTGGAAAGAAAGCAATATACTGTACTTCTCCTGTAATAGACAGTACAGTTGCTCATTTACTGTTGAACAAGAATTAAGTGCCAATCCAATTTTTCTCTAATATGATATTTCATAAAATATCCATTAGGATATTTCAATATTTGAATCAACTGAGCATATAGTAGTTATAAGGGTAACATTTGAGGATGGTAATATTTTTTGCACTTAACATAAATCATTGGATAACTTTGATAAAAATCACTTTTGGTGTTAAAAAGTCATTTAAAAAATTCTGTCCCGAAGGGCAAAATCAGACATATTTCTTCTTGCTCTCGTAAGTGCTGACATTCATTCCTTCCACATTTGATACTGGATTTTAGTTTCCAGTTTTATATATCTTGGGAAGATAATTTGAAAAAAAGATTGGATACTGGAAAAGAGTTAACAAATTCCGTGATAAGACTGCAGAACAAACAGAAATAAAGAAGGTGGTTTGGAGTGTGTGGTAAGTGTTAACGGTATCAAGAGAGAAGAGAACTCTTTTCGTGGTCTTCCACACTTTCATCTTTGCCATTAACCAGGATAAGGTCAAGCTAAGGATTTAAAAACACATCTTATTCATAAAGTATTGAACCTAGAAAATAAAATATCTAGAACATGATGCAGTTATAATTATCCCCCGGGAAGAAAATACCTTCCTAATATTGTGCAAACACTTTGACTGTATCATTTTTATCATTTAATAAATTATATAAAATTAGCATTATGGCATAAATTATGCCGAATCGTTTATATTCTGGTGTCTACTATGTTAATTTGCTAAGGTCTTCTTTTGAAATCAACTAAATCAAGGAAAATAAGAAATAGAATATGGCTTGACACTGTAAAAGTTTTCCTCCATAAGTTGATAATATGAAACATCTTCCTTACTAATTTAGAAGGAAGCACTGATATGAAAACTTTCCTTAGGGTACTAATACAGAGCAAAAGCTGAACAGCAGTCACTGATCTGCTCAGAGACATGCTATGCCGATCCCAAATACAATTCTACTAAAAATATCACACCGCCTCCAAAAGTTCAGGTATAGAAAAGTAAATGTTGCCCATTGTATCTTGTATTGAGAGTAGACTTGGGCACAAAATTTCACAAGAATTTTATGAATGAAATCTTGGAAATTCAGATCCTGTTGATCATCAAAAGGGATTGTGACAATCAAAATCAGCCTTTCAAATTCCATCAGCTTGTAACTGGCTGAGATCAAGAAGTCCTTCCTCATAGATTCTATTTTGTTACAAAATTTGAGCTACATGGGCCCCACCAACTCTCCAAAATTTCAAGATCTGTTCCAAATTATAGGCTACAATTTATTCCAATTATTTTTTATTTTGTTTAACTCCATGGATATGGTCCCACCTGATTTATACCAGAGCCTAATCCCTTGCTACACAAAGAGTGATCCATGGGCGAGCATTTTGGATATTCCCTGAGAAATTAGGAGAAATGCCAAATCCCAGGACATACCACATCTACTTTTTCAGAATTTGCATTTTAAATAAAATCCCCCAGCAATGTCCATGCACATTTGGGAAACACTGACCTAATCTTTATATTTTTAAATTGTATACACACACACACACACACACACACACACACACACACATAAACACATATATAATACATATCTTACATTGGGTTTATTGAGGTACATTTAACAGAAAATAAATTCACCTTTTTAAGGTTTTCAGTTCTATGAGATTTGACAAACATGATTCAGTCAAGAAACCAGCAATATGTTAAAGAAATTGAATATTTTCATCACCCCATAAAGTTCTTTTATGCTTGTTTGCAGTTAAACACCTCCTCCCATTCCCATCCCCTGGCAACCACTAACTTGTTTTTTTTTTTTTTCTATAATTTTGCCTTTCCAAATGTTGTACATAAATGAAATCTTTGAATATGTAGCCGTTTTTGTGCAGGACTTTTCATTTAGCAATCACTTATGAAGTTGTATATATCAGTGGATGCTTCCATTTTATCTCTGAGTGGTGTTCCAGTGGATAAGTGTACCGCAACTTACTTATCCATTTACTTATTCACCATGAAAATTTGAGTTGGCTACACTTGCTGATTCTGAATAAAGATTTTATTAAAATGTGTGTACAGCTCTTTGTGTGGATATACACTTATGTTTGTCTTGGGTGATTACCTAGGGATGAGTCATTGGTTAAGTTCATGCTTAACTTTATAAGAGATGGCCAAGCCAAACTGTTTTCCAATGGGGCTGTGACATTTTGCACTCCCACCCAAAATGTTGAGAGTTATCTCCTCTAGTAATGAGTGTTAGCAGATTTTGGGGGTTTTCTTTTAACCTTTCTAATAAGCATCATTTGTCATTTTAAATTACATTTTCCTAATGATTAGTGCCGCATACACATTTTTCACGTGATAATTTTCCATTTGTTTCTTTTTATTCATAAAGTGTTCAATTCTTTGCCCATTTTCATTTTTTTCTTCATATTTAGATATGAAAGTTATTTATATATTCTGGATATAAATCCTTTTCAGTTATACGTTTCAAATATTTTCTCCCCATTCTGTGTTGTTAGATTGCTTTTCATTTCCTTAACTGTGTCTTTGGAAGGGCAGAGGTGTTTAATTTTGATGAAGTTCAACTTATGCTTTTTTTTTTTTTTTTTTCTGTTTTGTGCTTTTGGAGACTTATATAAGAATTGTTATCCTACCATTAGGTTATAATATTTTCTCCTATACTATAATTTTATAATTTTAGGTTTTACACCTAGATTCCTAATCTAATTTGGGTTAATTTTTAATTACTATGTGAAGTATTAGTGGAAGTCATTTTTTTACCCATAAACATCTGTTTTTTTTCCAACACAATTAATTGTGTTATGTCCCTTCTACATAAATTATCTTAGCACCATTGTCTGAAATTGAGCATACAGGTATGGGTCTACTTCTAAGCTATGTATTTTGTTGCATTAATACTTACGTCTCCTTTTTTTTTAAACCAACACCCGACTGTCTTGATTACAGCAGAGCAGGTAAGAAATAAATAAATATTGTGAAATTTCCCACTTTATTTCTCTTTTACAAAACTGTTTTAGGTAGTCTAGAGCCACTGATTTATAATTAATTTGTAGATTTTCTAAAAACCACTGCTGCATTTTTTATTAATTCGGGGTTGAATCCACAGGTACATTTGAGAGAGTTTATATCTGCTCTGGTCTGAATGTGCATCCCCTCAAAATTCATGCTGAAACTTAATCCCCACTGTAATTGTATTAAGAGGTAAGGGCTTTTGGGAAGTGATTAAATGTTGAGGGCACCCCCCTCACAAACTGATTAGTGCAGCATAAAAAGGCTAGAGGAACGAGTTTAGGCCCCCTTGGCTCCTCCACTCTTCTGCCATGTGAGGACTCTTAGAAGATGTGATCTGTGAGAAACAAGTCCCTCACCAGACACCAGGCCTGCCTATGCCTTGATCTAGCACTTCTCAGGCTACAGGGCTGTGAAATAAATTTCTGCTCTGCATAAATTAGCCAGTCCAAGGTTTTTGATTATAGTAGCAAAACCAGACAAAGACAATATCTTAACACTATTGAGTTTCCAATTACTTTGTGTGGTATATTTCTCAATTTTATTAAGTCTTTGTTTTCCCTCATCATTAAATTTGTTATTTTCAGCATAAACATGTTGCATGTATTTTGTTAGATTTACTCTTAAGTCATGGGTTTCATTCCATTGTAAATAGCACTTTTGATACTTTAAATTCCACTTATTGATAATATATAGAAATAAAGTTAAATCTGAATATTAAGCTTATATCATGTGGTCTTACTATATTCATCTATCGTCCCCCCACTCCCCTCCCCTCCCCTCCCCTCCCCTCCCCTACCTCCCCTTTCCTTCCTTTCCCTTCCCTTCCCTTCCCATACTGGGTCTTGCTATCTGCTCTCAAACTCCTGAGCTCCAGTGATCCTCCCACCTGAGCCTCCCATCACTTATTTTTTTGTAATAAATTTTTAGTGGAGTCTTTATGATTTTGATGTAGACAATCCTCTTCTGCAATGAATGATAGCTTTATATGTTTTCTTCCCGTTGTAAGTGTTTCTTTTTCTTGCCTGCATACAGTGACTAATATCTCTGGTAAAATAGTCTAAAGTAATCAGAAGGAAGGAAATGATAAATAGTAGAAATCAATAAAATCAAAAACAATAAAAATGATGGAGAAAAATCAATGGCTGGAAATATGAGGAATACCTTTATGCCAAAACAATAGATAACATTCATGAAATGGACAAATTATAGGAGAAAGAGTGCTGAAGAGCACTCACAAAGAAATACTTTTCCAGCTTGTAGATTTTCTAAAAACCACTGCTGCATTTTTTATTAATGTGGAGTTGAATTCATAGGTCAATTTCAGAGAATTTATATCTGCTCTGGTCTGAATGTGTGTATTTCTTTAGCTGTTGCTATGGTTTGAGTATTTTTGTCCCCTCTGAAATTCATGTTGAAACTTAATCCTCAGTGCAACAGTATTAAAAGGTGTGGCCTATAGGAGGTAATTAGGAGGTAAGTGAGATTAAGTGTCCTTATAGAAGGGTTTGACAGGAAGAATTCAATTCTGTCTCTCTCTCTCTTTTAACCCCTTCTATGCCTTCCACTATGTGAGGACACAGTGTTCTTCCCTTCAGAGGACACACAACAAGGAGCCATCTTGTAAGCGGAGACCAACCCTCACCAAGATACTGAACTTACAGTGCCTTCATCATGGACTTCCAGCCTCCAGAACTATGGGGAATAAATTTCTATTCTTTATAAATTATCCCAGATATTTTGTTATGACAGCACAAATGGACCAATACGGATGTCATCTGACATTTTCTGCATTATACATTTTTTATAATCTAAGAACCTGCCGTAACAGCGGTATACAGATGTGGATAGGATTTTGGTTAGATGATTACAGTTTCTTGGCTTGGAGCATAGTTTCTATTCTTATAGTGAGGTATGGTTTATTCAGTAGTTTTTCTTGTAGGTAAAAAGAGATTTTAAGTATTTCCTGACTTGATAATTTTCTGTGTTTTTACACAGTTTCCTTAGTGCTCCTTTCCAAGCTTTCTTCTCTCCCCAGAGTGATGTATTCCCAAGATTACTGCCTTAGATTCCATAGACTTTTCAGTGTCTTCCAGTCACAAGTGTGTTTATAGTTTAAGGATAAGGTAGTCATTTATTTGATTTTATATTATTTGTTAGTATTTTACATTTTATGATGGACCTTTCTTCTTCTGTATTTTTTTTCTGTTTTTCCCTTTAAAGGCTTTTTGTGTCCTCTTTAATACGTATTATTATTATTATTTCTCTATTGCATTAAACCTGCCTTCTTATTATGGATTTTTAACACAATCTCCTTTGAACGCAAGTAACTACCTCAAGTTAGAATCTGATATTTCTGTTCCCTTCTGCAGTAAGTCCTACCTATATTGACTGTCTCTATCTATTTTCTCTTATACCTGTGCCCCTAAGACATTGCTCTACGACTTCATTGAATTTGCTTTTTTCTTTGTGTCTATTGACTTTCTCATTATTAAATCCAATCCTCAGTTCTCACCTTAACTACTCAAAAACAGCATTTCAGATCACCGTTTCTTAAGAGAATTTCTTCCTTTGGACTCTGGAGCCACGCGTTCACTTTACTCTTTCTTTTTTTTTTTTTTTTTTTTTTGAGACGGAGTCTCGCTCTGTCGCCGGGGCTGGAGTGCAGTGGCCGGATCTCAGCTCACTGCAAGCTCCGCCTCCCGGGTTCACGCCATTCTCCTGCCTCAGCCTCCTGTGTAGCTGGGACTACAGGCGCCCACCACCTCGCCCGGCTAGCTTTTTGTATTTTTTAGTAGAGACGGGGTTTCACCGTGTTAGCCAGGATGGTCTCGATCTCCTGACCTCGTGATCCGCCCGTCTCGGCCTCCCAAAGTGCTGGGATTACAGGCTTGAGCCACCGCGCCCGGATATTTTACCACAGTTCGCATTATAGGGTTATCCTCTTTTGCTCAGCTTCTACACATGAAATACACCAGAAATTAGCTCTAAAACTCTTTGTTTTTTCATCTATAGTTTTTCCATCCAATCCTATAGCTTAGATATCACCAAGACCTTGACAAATGCTAAACCTGAATCTGATATCTTTTCATGTCCTGCAGGAATATCCCTGGATGTTCCTTCATTCAGGTTACCTCTATCTAAATAATAGTGTCCGCCACTCTCTGTCTTCTTTCTCTCAGAGAATGACAATGTCACCCTTTTATTTGCTCAATACAAATCTGAATTCATAGATTACATGTCTCCAAAACTAGAAACTTCTAATTCTGTTGAGTTAGTCAATTGGTTTAACAATTCCTTTTCTGTATATCCAAAGCATGTTTTATTTAAATAACCTGAAATTACAATATTATTAAATATATAATTGTTTTATAAACATGCTTTTCCTCACACATATTTATGTAAATAATGTAATGTCTGCATCTTGATGTTCCAAGTTTGGAATATAAAGCTTGCTTCTGTCATGTTGTTCCTTTGAAATGAGCTCAGTGATCATTTCCTCACTGTGCAGATCTGCACACTTGCTAACACCTACTCACAGTATTAATCTTTCTTTCTGATTGACTTGTGTTTTAAATGCAATCAATGAACAGAAACAAACTCGCCCAGATATCACAGAATGTATTTCTTCCCTTCGAATTCACTTTATGTTAACTTAGTGAGATATGCTGACTCAGTGGAATCACGGCAGCAACTTGTAAATGATGCATGAAAATAAAATGAAAGACCCCTGCTCGGGGAATGAGGCAATCAAAAACTGTGCTTTGCTGCGCTATTTGTGTGTAGTCACTACACCCAGTGCAGACGTGGCCTCCAAATTTTTTCCATTGAGTGAAAAACATCCCCAGCTATAAAATAAAAACAGGCCAGGCGCGGTGGCTCATGCCTGTAATCCCAGCACTTTGGGAGGCCGAGGCGGGCGGATCATGAGGTCAGGAGATCGAGACCATCCTGGCTAACACGGTGAAACCCCGTCTCTACTGAAAATACAAAAAAATTAGCCTGGCATGGTGGCGGGCGCCTGTAGTCCCAGCTACTCGGGAGACTGAGGCAGGAGAATGGCGTGAACCCGGGAGGTGGAGCTTGCAGTGAGCAGAGATCGCGCCACTGCACTCCAGCCTGGGCGACAGAGCGAGACTCCTTCTAAAAAAATAAATAAATAAATAAATAAATAAATAAATAAATAAATAAATAAAAACATGTCCCTCAGACTTTCATTTTTTTACTAGCATTACTTTAAAAGCCAGTGGAATCCTAAAACAACAGTAGCAACAGCAACAACAAACCTGAAATGAGTTGTCCAATACATTTAGTATTATCTCCACACTTTAAATGGCATTCTCTGATCTGGAAGGAAGGATCAGTTGAAACCAATAAAATGTCATGATTATCAGACTTTTAAAAGTTTTTATTGAAAAGAAGTCCTTAATATAGTTTAAGGATAAGGTAGTCATTTATAACCTGCTTCCTCAAGGATATTGGATATATGCTCCCACTTAAAATAAAGAGTTCAAACTCAAGTTCCAATAAGGAGAGAAATTGTAGTGTTTATTGAAAATATGAAAACAAAAACTACACTTTATATAACCATTTTTAAGGGAAAGGCTCTCAAGATGAACTTATGATTTTAAATGCTAAAAAGTTATTATTTTCACAATGTACCAACACATAAAATTTAGAACTAAAATTATCAAAATTATGGAACAGATCACAAATCTTTAAATAATATTTATGTTTTACTTTTGTCATGGTCCCTAGTGAAATTGAAAAACAGTTTTTTATTTTTTTAACAGATGGAAGTACTTAATCTGTTGTTCAAATGTTGTCAGTCTCTGTCCTTTAGAAGAAATCATTATTTCTTTCTATTGAAAAATTGAACACACCTCCCGTTGGGCAGAGATGAATTGTTTCCTTGGACAATGTCCTTGTTTTTGGAATATATGTATCTTTGGGTTAAACACATTTTCCTTCTTCGCTAAGCTGCCAGGGGGTTTAATTGAATACAAGAAAAGAATGAGAATGTTATAGGTTCCACTTTGTACACCACGCCCAACGTGTATTCTGTCTTGCTGTTTTTCAATTTATTATGTCCGTATCCACACAATCAGTCACAAAGCAAGAGACATTTGGGTTTTTTTAATGTCTGTGATAGTCACACTGTGTCAAATACCACTGAGAATGTGACTAAATCACGAATCATCCAAAAATTAGTTTTCTATTTCATATTTAAATACGCTGAAGGAATGAAAATAAGTAATTACAACTTCTTTACTATTGTGGCGAAAAGAAAAGGAAAAAAAACCTCTTCATTAACTTTTCTCAAAAGACTCAAGGCATGAGACAGAGGGAACATTTTAATCTATTGCGGATCTGCTCTGTGTCATTGTTGGATTCCCATAGCCTTTTACCAGCAGAGAATATTATAAACCCTGGAATTAGAAAAGCATGATGTGGGAGAATCAGATGAGGATGGAATGAAATTGTCACAGACAATTCAACTATACTCTATATTACCCTTCAAAAATGCTGCAGAAATGTTTTTAATGTTTATGATTATGTAGTAATTCTTGTTTATTATGAAAAATCTTTTATAGCTTCAAAAACCTTAAAAAAATTTTAAAGCCTGTATCTGTACCTCTTAAAAAATTATTTTGAAAAAATCTATTTTGCCTTAAAAGGTGGTTTTCCAAATTATCCACTTCAACTCATCACACATCTTGATTGTTATTATAATAGGAAGCTCTCCTATACATTTAGTTTTACTATTTACTATTTACTTTTAAATCACATTTAGTTTCTGGCAATCTTATCTATTTTCATTACATTATTAGTAATATATGTAGATTCTGAAAGTGGTTTGGTTCAGAATTACAAAATCAAGAGAGGCCGCTTTCTCCTCAAGTCTTTTGCCATCCTTGTGGAAAATATATTTTGCACCCCCACCTCTCTGTAATTTCTACCTCTGATAACCCAAGTTTAAAAAAAAAAAAAACACTTAAATACAAATACGGAAGTATAGATGAATAGTTTGGTACATAGTTTCTTAGGATCTCTGTTCTCTTTTAGTTGTAGAAATTTCGATAAAAACTTATTTGGCTGTGTCAGGAGTTCAATTTCAGAACCTAATGTTACTTCCTGGAGGAATAAGTTTTCCCCAGGAACATTTCGCATAATTGGAAAACTTGTCTCGAGTGAGGTATTATGTCTTTCTCTCTTGTTCCCATCTCCACCTCCTGGTCAATTCCCACATAGTTCTGATTCTTTCTACTGCACTTGCTTAGGAAATTCAGCAAACACAGCTCTTGCAGACAATACTCTCTGGACTGTAGCTCAGCATTTCATCTTCACCTGAATGGTATATTTCAAGATTAATATAGAAGACATGACTTGGTATGCTAAAAATACCCTGAACATTCCCTAATATTATTTTTTCAGATACCTCCAGAAAGTCAAACAAGAATTTGGTGTATATTTCAGTGTCTTTTCCAGATTCGTTTTAAAATGTATTCCATTCCTATTTTCTGAATAAAATAAAATGCTGCTATCTTTATTGGCATTTGAAAAACAATGACTTAAGGCAATTATAAAGTAAAACACAAAAGCATAATACAAAATACAAAGAAACAAGTTAAAACAGTTTAATAAAAACATTTTTATCTCCTTAGGAATGTAGGCTTGCAGTTCTGAGAGGATTTGTGATATTTTCCTAAATTCTTAGTTAACTTGCCTGCTTCTTACTTTGCATGGTATGTTCTTGTAGTATCCAGTTAATAATGGTACTTCAATATGTTTGCCTAATAACTGAATGAGAGATGAATGATGGTTAGAGCGAGTGGGATGTTTTGGGGGAGTGAATGATCACATCTTAGTTGAGTAAATGCTTTTCTATTAAATCAGGCCATGGGTCACACAACTTATTCATTTTTCTTTTTCTGTTTTAAATGATTAAATTGCTCATCTTTGCAAAATGTGGTGAAATCAGTTGTCAATTGAATCATAAATATATGGGAGAAGAATAAATATCACTATGTTTCTTCGAAATAGACTTTAAAAAAATTATGTACAATCATGCTTCTTTTGAATAAAATTGAAAACAAGGTCTAGACTCCTGAAATCTATTTTAGTATATATTTTATTCTAATAAAATAGTTTTATAATTTTAGTGCATTGTTATTTATTTTAGTATTTATTTATATTATAATAAGAAATTTGGGGGAAATAGCAAAGATCTACTCAAATAATATAAGATTTTTTTTGAAGCCAACTTTTGAACACAGCTGCCTCCTCCTCTTTTATGAAATCTAAACTGTATATTTACCCTGATTTTTAAAAATGTTAGGATTTACAAAACCTGGATGACACCAAAGATAAACTTGAGATTCGAAATGCAAAACTAAGGATTGTGGAAAGAGCTTGTGTCACCGGAATATGCCAACTCCTGTGCAAAAATCTATATTGGTACCATCTGAATCTAACCAAACACCATTGCCTTTGAAAGACCGGGAAGGTTCTGATCAATTGGGTTGGATCCTCTAAAACAGAGAGAGGAAAAGAAGAAGGGAATGAGTGAGAGTTTTTCCCCATGCCTTAGTAGAGTTTGTTAGCCTGCCCATTTCACCCTTTCAACCCAGAAAGGTCTTACCCATTGCTTTCACCACTTTTGAAATTGCCACCTCTTAGAGTTGTCCAGAAAACAGGTGTGAGCTCCAGTGAGTCATGAAAGAAAACTGGCAATGCATTTAAGGTTATCCAACAGAAGCAAGGGAGATAAGGACTGGAACAAGCAACAATCAGCAAAACATCACTGCTCAGGAAAACTGTATTAGTCAGTGCTCTCTAGAGAAACAGAACCAATAGCATGTGTACACACATATATACAGAGAAGTCTATTTCAAGGAACTGGCTCACACATTTATGAAGGCTGGTGAACCCAAATCTGTGGTGTGGGGTGAGCCAGGAGGCTGGAGACTCAGAGAAAAGGAGATGTTGTGGTTCAAGTTCAAAGGCCTTTAGACTGGTAGAATTCCACGTTTTTTTCAGAGGAAGTCAGGCTTTTTAAAATTTATTTATTTATTTTTTATTCGAGCCTTCACTTGAGTGGATGAGGTCCACAAACATACTGCAAGACAATCTGCGTTACTCAGTCTATCAACTTAAATGTTAATCTCATCTAAAAACAGCCTCACAGAAATATTCAGATTAATATTTGGCCACATATCTGGGCACTGTAGCCCAGCCAAGTTGACACATAAAATTAACTTCCATAGAAACCATGTATTTAATAGGCAAGAAAAGAAAAACGAGATAAAGGAGAATCGTAAAAAAGATATGATGAAACTAAAAACAAGCAAACATTATTTATTAACTCAGATATCAATAACAGAAATCAAGCAAAAGATAATCTTTTTTGCACCTGTATTAGTGGCCTTGAGGATCACATGAATTAATATTTCATACCCATAGAGCAAAAATACAAAATGAATGAAATCGTGAGATTGTTATATGGCTTAAGTTCCAGTAAGAGAAAAAGAAACACATGTAGGATAGATAAGAATTATATAAAAAACAGAGGAAAATTCTCATAAGTTAAAGAAATATTTACAACTGTAAATTTAAAAAATGCACCTAAATCTAGACAGAATTGATATGAAAAAGCACATACTTTGGCTCATTCTGGTTAAAACCAATTCCAATCCTTTAGATCAAAATAACTTGTTTTCTTCAAAGGAAAAAATATTAGATTGACATTAGGCTTCTTTTATGCAACTCTGAAAAGTAGAAGGCAGTGAAATAACATCTAGCTTACTGAAAGAATAAGATTGTAACCAATGCGATACTCACATGTTCAGACAAAAATAAGTTTACAGATATTAACAAACTGAAAACATAACATTTGCATTTTTCTCTAAATTAAAACTAACATATTATCTAAAATATATGAAAGTGCTAAATTAGAACGCCTGAGGCATGGATTCAGGTATCAAAGAAAATTCTAATAGATATTTTAAATATATTAAAATATGTCTGAAAACAAAAATCCAGGTATTTCAGAAAAAAATAAGGTGGAGTATGGGTGTTTCAGGTTTCATCTGAATAGAGATGATGGGAAGATAGAAGAAAATAATTATGCATATACACAGACACAAATTATATATACATGTATACACATATCTGTGTAAGACATCAGTTTATCTTAAGAGAGTGAGGCATATGGGTAAATGCATTTTAGGGATATAAATAAACAATGAGAAAAGAAAATAACTGGTTCGATCATAAATAGTTGATAATCTAGAGGAAGCAATAGTTGAATTGGTACCTTGATAGCGGTAGTAGTTGCACTAAGCATTGGAAGAAGAATTAGTAGAGAAACAGGTTTTGTATTTAGTCCTATAGGAAGAGAGAAGGTAAAATTAGTAGGAAATATGATAAAACAGGCAAATATAGGAAAATCAGCAGCTTGACAAATCAAGGAAATGTAAGGAAAATAGATAAAGGAACAAACCATTATAATTAATATTAGCTAAAATAATAAAATGAGGTATAAAAGTATTTGGTGAAGAAGGTAGTAGAGATGGCAACTACAATTTTTGTATCTTTCTAAATACCCACATAATTACAGAACAGTGAAAATTATACAACAAATTTTTAAAATTTATGAACAACATTTATAACATAACTGGGTAATACAGTATAACCTTTAAATACAGCAAAATAGGGAGAAATCACTGACTACAGAAAAATTAAATACATAATTGATATCTGTAGGGAGAAAGCAGAAGAAAGCGAGAGGGCATTGACTGTAAAATAGAAAATCCTCAAGGTAACTAAAAGAATTGCAGGCCAATTTGAAGACAGCTCCTGAAATGAGAATTGTTTTGTCCAGTTCAGTAGAAGGTGAATTCCAGGAGCCCCTCACTGAAAACTGAGGAGAACAGAGCATTGTGGCCACCATGAGCTGTCAACACCATCCTGCAAGGGCCCCCTTTCCACACAGGACTTCACACTGAGGAGAAATTACTGAGAGTGGACTTAAAATTGGTTGGAATCAAGGTAAGAGAAATAAGGTAAAGATCAAAGTTAGAAATATAAAGAAGGAGAAAATATGAGACACGATGCAATGGTTTTAAAACTCCACAAAAACAACAGAGAAGTTAGAAACGCCATCTAAACAGTCTAGTTCTACAAGTTAAGTAAGGTACAATTTACATAAAAATGAGCAATCAACAATCTAAAGGTAAAATTTCATAAGCAGTAACTACAATAAAAAATGATTTAGAAGACAAAAGATTTCCCCAAAACAATAAAAGCATGCAAGAAATAAATGCATAAAATAATAATAACTCTAATATGTGATTTCAGACCAATCCAAAAGACATAAAGATACGACATGAAATAAGAGCATAATTTAGAATAATAAATTATATGGGAGAACTCAAGAAAGATAGGCGTATAAGGCAAATATAATTTTAATACTGAAGAATAAAATTAGAAGGACACAAGAGCAAACATATCAAAATTAATAGAAATGGAAGATGGAAAGAGAAAATTTTAAAAAATGAAAATTCAATCAAAAGATTAAAATAACATTCAAGAGAAAGGAACATATATGCAAGATAGGCTAAGATGATTCGACATTCAGAGAACAAGAAGCCCTGAAGATGAAAACTAAGCAAAGAAAAAGAAAAAGTTCTTAAACCATAATTCAAGTAAACTTTTTAAAATACATATTTTTAAATAGCTGAAACAAAAGTTGAAAAAAAAAGAATACCGTACATGATAATGTTGCTGCAGAATAACCCACACCCATGTATATTCTGATAAAATTACTAGTTTTAAAAAAATAAAGATCTTTCATGTTTCTAGGCAAAATGACAAAGTGACATGAAGAGAAACAAAATTAGAATATCTTCCAAATTAATAGCAACACTTTATCCAAAATAGAATGGAGCATCATATTTAAGACTCCCGAATAACTACATAAACCATGAAAATGGACCTTGAATATGAAGGGCAAGGAGAAGATGTCACATCCAATAACTCTCAAGGGAATGTTACTCCCATGAATACTTTGTAAGGAATCTACTGAAGAATTCACATCAGAAGGCCAAAATAACTGAAGAGCCACTTGCATGAGGATGAGTAGTTAACATTAAATATGCTGCATAATTATTAATAGAACTAAGATTAAATGGAGGCAAACAAATGGGAAATTAGAGTGTAGTAGCTATATAATCTGAAAATGTGGATAGAGCACAAATATAAAAATGGGGAGATAATGTAGATAGAATATAAAAAGTTAACTGTTTCAGTAATCATAATTAGTAATGTAGTATTTGTATTATTATTCTGAGACACATGTATGGGCAATAATCTAGCTCTATCATTTCCTATGACCTGGACAAGTAGAATTCTTAGCATAAAAAAAGGAGATACACATATAACGTAGAAGATAAGAGGCTAGGTGTGGTGGCTCCTGCCTGTAATCCCAGCACTTTAAGAGGCCGAAGTAGGTAGATCACTTGGGGCCAGGAGTTCAAGACCAGTCTGGCCAACATGGCGAAACCCCATCTCTACTAAAAATACAGAAATTAGCAGGATGTTGTCGTGCATGCCTGTAATCCTAGCTACTCAGGAGGCTGAGGCGTGAGAATCCCTTGAGCCCAGGGGTCAGAGGTTGCAGTGAGCCGAGATTGTGGCACTGCAGTCCAGCCTAGGTGACAGAGCAAGACTCTGCCTCAAAAAAAAAAGAAGATATAAGATATGTAAGTGTGTAAATATATTTGTGTGTGTTAATATACATATTTATATGTGTATACATACATAAATATATAATGTATATTTAACGTATAATAAATATAAGTATAGTATATGTATAATAAATAAACATATATAATGTATATTTAATGTATAATAAATATAGAATGTATATTTATATACGTATATTATATAATGTATATTTATTTACATACAAAATATAATGTATATGTATATACATATATAAACATATTTATATTTATATACACACAAATATATTTTTTACATATATATGGCGGCAGACGATCCTGGGATGCCCCCAATGGTCTTCACCTTCTGAGGTTCATATTCTTATGCAATCTTTATTCCCTGACTGTGGGTTATGCTTTTAACCAATAGACTATAGCAGAGATCGGACGTCACATTTGGTATTAAAATATTATATAAGATTCCATCTTGCTAGTGGATTAACTCTAAGAACTCTCCTTTAGGACTTGATATAAGCAGCCAAATTAAGGAAGCTCACATGGCAAAGGACTTTGACAATGCTGGTAGCTAAAGACAGCCTTCTGCCAACCGCCAGCAAGAAGTCACGGCTCTTGGTACTACAATCGCAAGGAGTAGAATTCTGCCAACAACCTGAGTGGTTTGGAAAATGGGCGCTTCTCTCACTGAGTTTCTTTTTTCTTTTTTTTTGAGACGGAGTTTTGCTCTGTGGCCCAGGCTAGAGTACAGTGGTGTGATCTCGGCTCACTGCAAGCTCCGCCTCCCGGGTTCACGCCATTCTCCTGCTTCAGCCTCCCGAGTAGCTGGGGCTACAGGCGCCCGCCACCATGGCTTGTTATTTTTATTTTTATTTTTGTATTTTTAGTAGAGACGGGGTTTCACCGTGTTAGCCAGGATGGTCTCGATCTGCTGACCTCGCGATCCGCCCCCGCCTCAGCCTCCCAAAGTGCTGGGATTACAGGCGTGAACCACCGCGCCGGGCCCTCTGGTTAAGTTTCTGCATGAGAATACAACCCTGTGAACACATCAGTGTCAGCCTTGTAATACCCTACATAGAAGAGCCAGCTAAGCTTTGCTCTGACATACATGTATGCTGCTTTAATTTTGTAGTTTATTTGCTATACAACAATAGAATGTATGTGGGCGTGAGTATTTATATTTACAATAAAATTCCAGGTGTGAGCCAGTAAAAGGATCTAGAATTAAAAGCCAAGAAGAAATAGTCATCATTTATGCCCAGAGAGTTTAGATTTTGGACTTCAACTACCATTTCTAAAATCTAAAGCAACCAGATCTTCTTGAAGAAACAGACTAATCTAGATTTTGAGAAAGAAAAATGCAGGAAAACAAGCAAACAAAAAATTGTCAAAGATTACTAGCTTCATATCCAAAGAATGAATGACTGATTTGGAAATGCACTCACTTCACGAAATGGGACAATTTGACATACGATAATGATAACATATGCAATGGATTGTGGCAAATACACTCAAATGATAAATGATTTTAAGTGAAATGATTTAGTCACCTTCTGAAGATGTTAGGAAAGCAATTCATTTTTTATTAAAATTGGGCATTTATTTTGTTTTTTCTTTATGAATTGTACCAATGGGCAACTAAAAAGATTAAAAAAGAATATCTTTAGAAAATTATTTTACCAAACAAATGAAAAGACAATAATAAAATTATAAAAATCCTATCTTTATAAGTATTTGCAGAACTTAATATATTGAATATATAGAAATTAAGCAGCAACAATATCAGCAAAGCATGGAAATCATTCTGAGTCTCTAAAATGGAAATCGTAATACTCCTCACTATGTAAGCCCATGGTGAGTTTTATTTAGTGTGCAAGTGTTTCTCACACAAAGAAAGCACCACGTAAAATTTAATTATTATTATGAGATAGACACAGACATATACAGGTATACAATTGCCCCTTTATCAATATAAAAATGACTATTAAAATACACACATAGAATGTCCTTAATTTTTTTCCTGCACCCTCTATTCTCCAAAAAAGTTTAAATCAGTATTTCATTAGACGTACTTCAATGTCTACCAAGAGTTCAGGGTGCTATGCAAGTTTAAATATACTTGTCCATTTACTGTGTGTGTTCACACACACTCTTGGAAAAGGGCGGTCTTAGCTTAACCTTCAGAAATACCCGCTAAAATCAAACTTCTCCATACCATATAGAATCCCTCGAATGATTTTCCCCTCACGTGGCACAGCGTTTTCAATACAAGGTAATGCAGTGTCAACATTGGCTTATTCCCAAAAGTCTTAGAAGCAAGTCTTCACTTTCAGTAGTTTCTTTTTCCACCTGTGTCAGAATGGTAATTATAATTTGCAAGGTAATGCAGGCAGGCAGACTTTTGTTTAAGGTGAAGATATAACAAAGAAGAATTATGAATATTATCAGAGTATTTTTTAATGTGCTGCTGAACCCAAAAGTCCTTGTCAGTCTGGCTCTGGCTGACCTTGTCTACATTGAGCCCGCTCTCCTCTCTTCACTGTTATGATCTACTCCTGAGAGCCTCCTTTGCTGTTTGGAATATAATCTTATAACCCGCAATGCTCTTGCCTCAGCAGTTTTTATCACTGCAGTGTAAAAGTTCGAGAAATGCGAACATGTTGGGTCCATTCAGTTCATTGAAAATAATGTTAACTAATTTAAATTATTGAGTTAAAATATATTCTATATTTCCGGGAAATTTTGTCTTAAAGATTCCCCAAATTTTAGTTCACCTGTTTAGTCTATGATTCTAACAGCATTTTAAAGCTTATTACTTAATTTAGTAAAGTTAAAAGAATGATGAATTATTACTCAAAGTGGTGCATACTTGCCATTTTTATTATTTTATTGTTATTATCTCTTTAAATAACTAGAGCAATATTTCTCAATATTTCATGCATGTAAAATTGGGAATGAGTTGCTTTGCCAAACTACAAATATTTCTTCTCATCGTGTTAATAATTCTACACATTTGCTATATTTTTAAAGCTCCTCAAATAATCAAGTTAAGCATTTTCGAATCCACTGAACATTGTATAATATTTAGATGAGAAAAACTTCTATTTACGTTAACATGATTTAAAGTAGTCATATACATTTTACTCTATGAAAAATCAAATCAGTCATTTTTTTAGTTTTAGCTATTAACTAATATATTATCATGTTAATTAAGTCAATAATTCCATATCGATGTATTAATGTCATCAGTGAATGTGTTTAATAATCGATTACTTGATTTTTACACCAGTAGCCCTAGAATGACTCAATGTTTTTGTAAAATCTTCTTTCTTGGGAAACTTGAGCTATTCCTGGCCCAGCATAGTTCATTTTGGTAGGTTAAAATAATCACTAATCATTTTCCTTGTAAGTAAAAGTTAAAAAAAAAAATTTTACTTACTTTTTCAAATATGTATTGGTGGTAGATTTTAATATTACTCACCAATATTTTCTGTTCAACTCTTTCCACCCATAAGGTTGTTGCAGTTCTCCACCATCCCAAGATAAGGTGCAGCCCAGTGACTTGGCGCGGGCCCAGGATACGTGGAAAGCCTTACTGAGTGCACCTGATGACCAGGGCTGGACTCCCCAGAATGCTCTTACCTGTGCCGGGTGGAGAAGGGTTGGGGCTGAAGTACCCTAAGATCAATCAAGGCAGTCTGTAATGCTGAGACAACAGGAACCGAGAACCCAAACTGCAGTAAATTTTACATTAAGTCACTGAGATTTTGTGAACTTTGTTACTGCCACTTAACCCAGACTCTCCAGACAGATACTGTATAACAAAATTAAGAGTCTCATTAATTTTATTTATAAACTATAATGATCAATAATGATTGAATTCTAGATAAGTCATGCTATAATTATCTGTGACAAAATATCTGTTTTAAAAAGCACAAGGGTCTTACCAGCAGACTTCAAGTGATAAATTGAGGTATTTATAAATGAATTTTATTTTTTATTTTTAGCTGAAAGAAAATTTATTTTTCTCAATTTCCTTCTAATCTTCAAATAGAAAGTTTGGCCGGGCCCGGCGGCTCATGCCTGTAATCCCAGAACTTTGGGAGGCCGAGGTGGGCAGATCATGAGGTCAGCAGTTCAAGACCAGCCTGGACAACATGATGAAACCCCCGTCTCTACTAAAGATACAAAAAATTAGCTGGGAGTGGTGGCAGGTGCCTATAATCCCAGCTACTCAAGAGGCTGAGGCAGGAGAATCACTTGAAACCAGGAGGTGGAGGTTGCAGTGAGCCGAGATCGTGCCACTGCACTCTAGCCTGGGTGACAGGGCGAGACTCCATCTCAAAAAATAAAAATAATTTAAAAAATTAAAAAAAATAAAAATAGGGTTTGCAGAAAATGCCCAAAAAGTAATACTGGTTTTATTAATGTCTGCAAATTTGGGTATATTTTCATATTGACTTTGCTTTTACTTTGTATTTTTATTTTTCACATATGAGATTGATTTTTTAATTTAATACTATATAATACACACAAGATACTCTGAAAATAATATATATTTCCAAAATACATTTTGTTGTTCTCTGACTTATTAAATACAATTTTACCTTTTAATTTCGTATTTTAAGGCACACCAGTATGAATGAACAATTATTGAACTGTGACATCCAGGAGTTCAACAGAAAAGTAGGGAGCTGCTATCCCACAGCAAATGACTCTAGATTCTTGCATGACTATAATCAAGGCAATGTGCTTTGTATTCAGGATTATGACTCTCCTTTAGTGTCAGGCTTGTATGCCTATTATTATGTGTTCTTGGTTATTTCTTACCCATGAGCTTCAGTTTTTGCATTTTCAAAAATTCCTACTTCAAAATCCTCAGGGGAGAATCAGATGAGAATAATATAAACAGTGAGCCTAGTATGCAGTAGATGCACAATACATTATAGTTTTTAATATTATTACTATTATTGAGACATAGTCTCACTCTGTCTCCCAGGGTGGAGTGCAGTGGCACGATCTCAACTCACCGCAAATTCTGCCACCTGGGTTCAAGCAAGTCTCCTGCCTCAGCCTCCCGAGTAGCTGGGATTACAGGTGTGTGCCACCACACCCAGCTAATTTATGTATTCTTAGTAGAGACGGTGTTTCGCCATGTTGGCCAGGCTGGTCTTGAACTCCAGACCACAGGTGATTCGTTCACATCGGCCTCACAAAGTGCTAGGATTACAGGCATGGGCCACCGTACCCGGCTAATTCTTAGTTGTTTTTGTTTTTTGTTTTTTTTTTTTTCCCCAGCAGTATTGAGTTATGTTTGGCCAATAAAATGTGTACAACTTAATGTTTTAAATACATACACATTGTGAAATAATCACCACTATGTACTTTGAGGTATCCATCAACTCACAATTACCATTTTCTTTCTTTTTATGAAATGAGAAGGCTTAGGATTGACCCTCTTAACAATTTGCAAGTATACAAATCAGTATTGATAACTGTAGTCACAATCCTGTGCAATAGATCTCTGGAACTTATTCATCCTGTGCAACTGAAATGCTGTACCCTTGACCAACATCTTCCCATTTGTCCCCCGCCTCTCGCTTCTGGAAACCACCCTTCTACTCACTGCTTTTGTGAGTCTGACTATTTAATGTTGCACACATAAGAGAGTTTACACAGTATTTGTCTTTCTGTATCTGGATTTTTGCAAATATTATGTTGAATAAGTCATTTTGTACCTACTTTGTTGAATATATTTATCATGAATGAATATTGAGTTTTGGCAAGTGCTTCTTCTGCAACTATTGAGATGATCATGTCATTTTCTTTCTTTCATTCTGTTGATCTGGTATGTCACATTGATGGACTTTCATATGTTCAATCATCTTTGTATCCTTAGGATAAATCCTTTTTTGTAATGGTGTACAACGTTTTTAACGTGCCTTTGTTTGCTTTGGTTTGCTAACATTTTTTATTAAGGATTTTCACATCCATGTATTTAGTTTTCTGCACGTTTTGCAGTTGCTCTGTTTTTCTCTTCCTCTTTGCTATCTTTCTTCAGTATTTGATGATTTTTTTGTAGATTTACTTTGATTATTTTTTAACTATTTTGTATGTGTTATGGATTTTTTTTGTGGTTACCTCAAGGATTGCATAAAATATTATGTAGTTATATTCCATTATTTTAAGTTAATCACAACTTGACTTCAATCAAATACAAAGTTCTACACTTTTACTTCCTCCCCAGGTAATTAGTGTTCTTTCTGTGAGAGTTTGCTTCCTTTTATGTTGTTTATCCATCAACAAATGTTTATCTTTTAACTTTCATATTAGAGTTAAAAGTAATTTATGCAACACGATTGCATGGTCACATTATTTTGTATTTCTCTATGTATTTCTTTTACTAATGAGATTCATGATTTCATATGCTGTTATATTTCTGTCTAGTGTGTTTTCATTTTGATTTGAAGAACTCCCTTAAGTATTTCTTGTAAGACATGTTTAGTGGTGATGAATTGCATCAGTTTTATGTTTCTGAAAAAGGCTTTATCGCTCCTTCATTTTTAAATAATAGTTTTTCCAGGTATAGGAGTCACAGTATGCAGTTTTTCTAAATTATTATCATTATTTTAGTAGAGGCTGAGCATCCCTAGTTTGAAAATCCAAAATTTGAAATGCTTCCAAATCTAAGATGTTGTGAATACAATACATTGGTTGACTTGATGATGTCCCATGAAGCCTGTAGCCTTTCCTCCCTCTTTTTATTATTTTTTAAGCTTTCTCCTCTGACTAGATGATTTCCAATGTCCTGCATTCCAGTTCACTGTTTCTTTCTTCTACCCAATTGAGTCTGCTATTGAACCTCTCTAGTGCATTTTTCACTTCATTTATCATATTTTTCAGCTCCAGAATTTGTTTGGTTCTTTTATAATGATTTCTACCCTTTTGTTGAACTTCTCATTTTGTTTATGAATTTTTTTTCTCATCTTATTGAGTGTTACAACTGTTTTCTCTGATTGTTCACTGAGATTCTTTGAAACAATTACTTTGAAATTATTGTTAGGCAATTTGTAGATCTTCATTTTTTTTGGAGTCAGTTTCTGGAAATTTGTGTTCCTTTGGTGGTGTCATATTTCCTTGATTTTTTGTGTGTTTGTTTTGGCACTGTGTTGGTGTCTGCATGTTTAAAGGAGTTGTCAACTCTTACAATGTTTATGTACTGGCTTCAGTAGAAAAATACCTTCACCTACTGGTGTATACAAGGTCACCAGCTGAGTTGGGTTGGTGGTAGTGCCAGGTCCAAAGTCAGATCCAGGGATGCACAGGGATGCTGGTCCCAGGAGCATACAAGAATGCCAGTTCCAGGGGCAAGTGGCACTGCAGGTACCAGAGGATGCACAGCAACACCAGTTCCAAGGTCAGGTGGGCAATGCAGCATTTACAGCTCCATGGGGGGTCAGCAATGAGTGCCAGTTTATGGAGACAACTGGTGCAGGTCTATCTCTGGGGAGTGCAGTGGCAACTTCTGCACTGGGGCAGGGGAAAGGTGCAATCATGTTTCTGGTTTCAAGGAAGCATACTGGTGTCTCTTTCTCTATGGGGCACAGTTTCATGGACTCTGGAAATCTTCATTACCTGAGATCAGCATTAGCAAAAACTGTTGGGAATCTTAGTGGCAAAGGCTGTGAGTGTCCATGGTGGTGTCAGTTGCTTCTGGGGTCCTCAGTGGTGAAGGCTGCTAGGGTCTTCTTGATCTTCCTTTTTCCCACAGAGGAGAGTCATTTTTGAGGGGATCCTTTGTGGCACTGAGCTGTGCCAGGTTTGGGGGATGGGTTACACAGATAAATTTTTTTTATATACTATTCTGTGTCACCATCAATACCACCCATGGTTTTTGTGCTTCACTGAGTTGAAGCATACTCTTGATTATATACTGGAGCTCTTTCAGAGCTATTTATTTCCATGGGCAGTTGAATTTGTAAGGTAGTGAAGACTGGGGCATGTTAGTCTGCAATTTGCTAATATCATGTTCTGGTAGCTCTTATTATTATTATTATTATTATTATTGCTATAGGCATTATCTACTTTTAAATTATAACTTCAGTTGTACTCTGAGCTTTCAAACATATGTGTAAACCAACTAGAATTGGATGAAAAAAAAAGCCAAGTAAAAACACAGGTAAAGTACATATACTCTAAGGAATTTACATTGTGGCATTTATTTTTTGGCTGAGTGGTCATGAGTCTCATGAAAACTATGCTTTGGATAGAAAAGATTTCAGCTTTATTTTCTACTAGATGCAGAGGCCTTTTATGAAATAAAAAATTTACTAAAATTTCGGCTCTTGGCTAAGTTGTCATTCAGAAAATCGACATATTTCAATTTTATTGTCTTTTTTCACTTACATTATGTAATACTTATGCCAAAAATGATATATTTAACTATATATGTAATTTTTGAGGGTAATAATTAAACAAAATGATAGCATTCATATTACATTAACGATAACAATAGCATTTGATAATGTTATGAGTAAAGTGGCAAATTAAAATCTACAGGAGCCCAAGGACATCATCATTTATCCCGTGAAACATTATCTGAGAGATTGGACTATGGAGCCTTGAGGCTGGGCCAGAAATTTAGAGCAATATTCCCACAGCCTATGCATACTTAGTCACATTAGAGGAGGACACCCATAGTGAAGACACCCATATCAAACACACAACTGTTCTCCCTGTTAAAACAACTTGGAGATTTCAACTCATGTGGTACAGAAAGCAAATATATATATATATATATATATATATATATATATATATATATATATATATATCAGTTTGAAAACTCTGAAATGAATAACAATGATGATAGAAAAGACGGAGTCCTGACATGCTCTATGCCAAAAAATAGGGAGTCTCTTGCCTCTGAAAAAACAGAGCTGGAAAGGCAGGATTAAATCTTTCACATCTTTGGGTGCTTAGAAGTCAAATTTTTCATTAGGTGGAGTTGTTTGCCATAAACACACTACAGTTCTTGTCTATAGAACAATTGAAACTATCCATACATATACAGTCAAATGTTTTTCACTAGGAGCCAAGAAAACAATGGGGGCGGTGGGGGGAAGAGGCTGTTGGAAAACAAGATATTTATATAGAAAAAAATTCAAAAAGAAGTCTTGATTTTTTTGCACATTATGCTATAAAATTGATTCAAAATTGATCATAGTTATATAAACTTATAAAGGCATTGGAACAATAATTCAACCTTCCACCTGATAACAAGTAAAGGAAGAGAAAATTAAATTCAAGAGAAACAGTAATGGGATAAATATATAACAGCAGAAGTCAAAGAAATGAAAAGCTAAAAAAAAAGGAAAACAAAGAAGCACAAGTTTTCATTAATTTCTGTTAAGATCAGTACAATTGACAAATATCTGTATAGTCTGATCAGGAATATAAGAGCAAGGATACAAGACACCAATATTAGGAATTATAGACAGAATATTGCCACAGCCTGTATGAATATTAAAAATAGGAATATCATGGAAATCTTTAGGACAAGACAGTCAACAGCTTAGATAAAATAGACACATTCTTTGACAAAGATAAGCTTTCAAATCGCTGATACATGTCAATAAATAGTAATCTATTAATTTTTAGAATGTTGTGTAAATGTTCTAAATTGTGTAAGTAGTTAAACATTTTCCTACCAAATAAACTTCAAGCTAAGACGCTGGCGAATTATATCAAATGCTTAAGGACAAAAATGTATTAATTTTACACATTCTTTGTTTTCCCAGAATAGAGAACGGAGGGGAATGCTTCTCAACTAATTTTATGAGACAAACATTACTCTGATTCTAAAATCAGATAAGGGCATTACACAGAAACTTCAGGCCTGGATCACTGATTACCATAAAAGAAAAAGATCCCTAACTGTATGTTAGCAAATTGAAGTTACTGATATATGAAATGGATAATATATTAGAAATATATATGTAAGGGATATATATATATATATGGAAGTTTATCACAGAAATGCAATCTTTGTTCAATGTTTTAAAAAGCAATAAAGGCAAATCACCAAGTTGAAAGCATACAGAATAAAAATATGATGTAAATAGATTAAGAGAGTATATTTGACAAAATTTAAAAATTTTAATATATAAAATAAAAGCTCAGTAAGATAAAAAAATAAAAGGAAACATCTTTAACCTGATAAAAGTCATCTACAAAAACCTATATGAAACCTCATACCACGGAATAAAGACTGAATGATTTTTTTTTCTATCTTATACAAGGTAAGATGTCTATGTTCACACTTCTATACAACATTGTAGTTCATATCAGTGTGATATGAAAAGAAAAATCCTTAGAGTTACAGGTTACAAAAGAAGTTAGCTCTTTACTGACCGCTGTTAAGTACATATGGATAGAATATCCAAGCAAACCCATAAACAGCTGTAGTCAGCTATAAACAGCTATAAATACATATTTTGCAGAATCATGTTCCAAGATCAATATACAAAACTCAAATGTATTTCTGTATACTAAAAATACACAATATGGAATTGAATTGAAGACAATTTATCATAACTTCAAAAATTAATACATATTAGAATGTATTGACCAAAATTTTATTAGTTGTATATAATGAAAATTTAAAATGTTGGTATAAGAAATTAAAAGAATTTAGTACATGCAAAATATATTATATTTATGTATGGGAAGACTCAAAATTGTTATGATGTAATTTATCTCCAAATAGATGTAAATATTAAACGTAATCTTAATCAAAACCCCAACAAGCAATTTTTTTGGTAAAGAAATTATTATGCTCGATACAAAATGTATGAAAAAACAATCTTTAAGAAAACAACAAAATTCGAGGACTTCCAGTACCTGACTTTAAGACTTATATTAAGCTATAGTAATGAACATAATGTTATATTAACAAGAATAGACAAGCAATCCAATGGAACAAAAATTAATGAGTTCAGAAATAGAACTAAATGTAAAGGGTCAATTAATTTTGATGAAAAGAGTGCCCGTTGCCCTGCATAGACATGATCAAGATTTTTCACCCAAAGAGACTTAAGGGGAAAGAAGCTAAGGTAATTTAATGGGAAAAAGAATAGGCTTTCAACGTATGGTCCTTGAACACTGGACTTTACTTTTGGTTGTATACGTTTACATTTATTTATTTATTAATTATTTATTTATTTACTTATTTATATATTAGTAAGTTCAGCTATTGTTTTAGATTCAGAGGATATGTGTGTAGGTTTGTGATACGGGTGAATTGCATGTCACTGAGGTTTGATGAACAAATGATTTCGACACACAGTAGTGAGCACAGGACCCAATAGTTTCCAACTCTCACCCTCCTCCTACCTGCTGCCCTCAAGTAGGCCCAGGTGTCTCTTGTTCCCTCTTTTGTGTCCATGTGTACTCAGTGTTTGCTTCCCACTTATAAGTGAGAACACACGGTATTTGGCTTTCTGTTCCTGGGTTTATTTGCCTGGATAATGGCATCCACGTTGTTGCAAAGGACATGATTTCACCCTTTTATATGGCTTCATAGTATACTGTGGTGTACATGTACCACGTTTTCTTTATCTAAACCACCATTGATGAAGATTCCCTGGCAAAAACAAACTTTTAGGGAAATGGAAATGCTCTGTATCTTTATTGTGGCAGTGGTTCTATGGGTCTATACTGTTGTCAGCACTCAGTGAATTGTTCAAGTATAATAGGCATATTACACACATATACATATACATTTACATATACACACACATATTCAATAAAGTTGATTAAAAATAAAGATGGAAAAACAATTTAAATTTGCCACTGAGTAACTCTCATCCTGCTTCCTAACAATAAAGGTTTGAAGACCCAGATCCCTCTTTTTATTACAAACATCTCTGTCCCTTTTAGTTCAAGCTAGTTGTGGAGTTGTCTTTCATACAACATTTATAAAACCTTTGTGAGTTACCTATGAATCTGATCAGAATTCATATAATGCCCCAAAGCCAGACCCATAATTCTTTTTTGAGTAGGTCCTTTCATGCTTTGGTGCTTGTATGAGACAATTGCAGACAAGGCACCAATGACTCCTGGAAGCCCTTTTATAACTCCAGGTGAAAGAGGCTTCTCATCACTGTTGTCAATCTTTGAGTCCTTTAACATGTATCTTATAGCTACAAGCTCATTTCAACTGTACTCTGATGTCTTCTACTTAGAGAACCTTCTAAGCATAAGAATATTTTTAAATTTAATTCTCCAACCAAATCACCCTAAGTCTTCTCTGTTCCTATATTTGACTTAGCAACTGAACACCACTGAGGAAAGGACGTTTTAAGCAAACTCAGTCAAGAATCTCAAAGGAGTCATAGGCATCCGTGTAAATCTCCAAGGAGAAAGCAGAAATTCATTTGCACATCTGTCCTGACTTACCATAGAATCACTGCCTTCTTCTGTAATTCTTTAACAAGAAAGATAACTCTTAAACTATTAAATAGAGTGTACAATTTTTCTTATCAAAATCTGTTTTTATGTAGGAGGATGACCTAGGCCAGTACAGACAGAGAAGATTAAGAGAGAGAGAGAAAAAAAAAAAAACATTTAGAACAAAATATACTTTAGACTCTAGGTACATGAACCTCTTTGGGGCATTTTTGATCCTTTAATTCTATCCCCTTTTCTGACACTACCTCCTCTCTCCTGTTACCTTCCATCCACCAAATATTTTCAGGAAGTAACAATGATTATTTTCCTAATAGAAGGAGGATTTTCTGACAAAAGTGAAAATAACATAACACAGGGGTTTTCTTGGCCAAAGAGTACTGACAATACTTTTATTTTTCTACCTACGTGGTTTAGAATTTATATCATACTAGAATATCATTCTCTACTTAATCTCCATTTTTAATTAGTGCATTAACAATATGACAAAAATGCCAATTAAGCAACGGCAAACCAAATCACATAATAAGAACAGAGGAAGAATGAGGACTAGTTATTAATCTGGTTATACTGCTGTATGAGTGTGGAACATGGTGAGGGTAAAAGGAAATGGCTTGGTGGAGGGGAATAACATAATAACGAAAGCACTTGAGAGTAAGAGAGATAAATGAAGGAAGGAACACTGTAACTTCCTCTTTGAGCCTGTACCTCTTTTTTGTTTGTCCACTCATTTTTTTTTTTTTTTTTCCTTTCCTTCCTTGCAGGGAGAAGGTCACTGTGATGTGATGGAAAGACAGAAATCAATGGTGGCTGGCTCCTCAGTGATATGAGTCAATCCATCAGATAGACTGGTGGCAGTCACCCAGCCTTCACAGCCACCACCCCCGTGCTGGCAAATGTCACATTTGGAATTCATTTGCATAGCTGGGTAGCACTCCCTGCGGAGTTACATTGAACAGTTTTGCAGCTGTGACAGCTTGAAATAGAAAAGCTACTGCAACTATCTGTTGACTTCCTCTGTGCCTTGTTTCCCTAAACTCTAGCTGGGAATTCTTGTCACAGGAAGGGTGAGGATCACGTAAAAATGGAAGGGAAACTGGTGCAAAGCTCTCAGATATTTTGTGGAGAATGTTACCAGTTAGCCTTTAGTTTTTGTGTGTGTGGTTTTTTTCTTTTTTGGTGTTTTGTTTTGTTTTTTCAGATGGAGTTTTGATCTTGTTGCCCAGGCTGAAGTGCAATGGAGCGATTTCGGCTCACTGCAACCTCCACCACCCGGGTTCAAGCGATTCCCCTACTTCAGCCTCCCAAGTAGCTGGGGTTACAGGCATGCACCAGCACGCCCGGCTAATTTTGTCGTTTTGGTAGAGACGGGGTTTCACGATGTTGATCAATTAGCCTGTATTTCTTTTTTATTTTTATTTATTTATTTTTTTGAGATGGAGTCTCGCTCTGTCGCCCAGGCTGGAGTGCAGGGGCGCGATCTCGGCTCACTGCAAGCTCCGCCTCCCGGGTTCACGCCATTCTCCTGCCTCAGCCTCCCGAGTAGCTGGGACTACAGGCGCCCGCCACCTCGCCCGGCTAGTTTTTTGTATTTTTAGTAGAGACGGGGTTTCACTGTGTTAGCCAGGATGGTCTGGATCTCCTGACCTCATGATCCACCCGTCTCGGCCTCCCAAAGTACTGGTTACCCTGCATTTCTAATTCAACCTTCCTTGCCTCTAGTTTCTGCATTCACCTCTGACTATATTTTTCTGGTTTGCTATATTGATTAAAAAGGATAGTACTGTTGGGTTCATTAATAGGTACATTGCCTTTTCCCTGTGGGGGAATAGAGATTTAAGTCACTTTCCTGAATTTCAGCAATATGTTTAAATTGTTTTTTATTTCTATTTTAAATATTTTCTTCTATTTACAGTATCTTTCACCTCTGTTTCCCTTGTGCCGTCCCTCTCTCCCTCCGTCCTTCCCTTTCTCTTTCTCTTTCCTTCCATTTTCTTTCTCTCTTTCCACATATACACAACCACATACATACATAAATACATTTACACAGACAGAGGCATGTGGGGGTAATAATGCATTGTGGAATTGAGGCCTTTGATTAATTAATTAAAATTTTTACTTATAGAAAGAGTAAGCAGTAATACAGTTAGTGTGTATTTAATTTTTAAAAATTTATTATTGAAGTACGGCTTATATACTTTTCAATGTAAAGATCCTAAGTATAGCGTCTAATAAGTTTGCCAAAAGTGTATTCACCCATGTCACCTACACCCCTGTTAAATTTCACATTATTGTCATCACCCTAGAAAGTTCCTGCGTAATCTTTTCTCATTAGTTCGCCTAATTCTCATAGCCACTTTTCTCATTACTGTCACCACAGAGGAGTCTTTCTTGTTCTAGCATAAATAAAATGTAGGATAAATGTAAATTGAATGTATACAATAGGTACTCTATCTGCCTGTTTTTCCACTACTCTCGGCAAGAGTTAACTCTCAAAACTGTCCACGATGAGCCTTGGCAATTTGTCAACTGCAGTTTAGGTTTTCCTGCCCCCAGTATGGATCCCCACAGTTTTTGTTCCTGGGGTTCTGCTCCAGGAACCCGTGATTCTCTGCATCCACCTGTCTTCCTCTTCAATATTTCAGTCCGTATTTCGCTTTGTGACCTCAGGTATCCTCACCTGATGGATCTAAGAAGAGTCGTCAATTTTTAGTGAGTTTTGTTTTCAACTTTTTCTTTTTCTTTTTCTTTTTCTTTTTCTTTTTTTTTTTGAGACGGAGTCTCGCTCTGTCGCCCAGGCTGGAGTGCAGTGGCCGGATCTCAGCTCACTGCAAGCTCCGCCTCCCGGGTTCCCGCTATTCTCCTGCCTCAGCCTCCCGAGTAGCTGGGACTACAGGCGCCCGCCACCTCGCCCGGCTAATTTTTAGTAGAGAGGGGGTTTCACTGGGTTAGCCAGGATGGTCTCGATCTCCTGACCTCATGATCCGCCCGTCTCGGCCTCCCAAAGTGCTGGGATTACAGGCTTGAGCCACCGCGCCCGGCTGTTTTCAACTTTTTCTTGTTGTGAAGTTGCAGTGACAACTTTCAAGCTCCTTACATTCCAGGCCAGAAACCAGAAATCTCTCAATATTATCTCAATCATTTACCTTTACTGACTTATTGTTCCTTTAGGGTTTCTTTTCTTTATTTTGAAACTTTATAATTAGATATACACATGGTTATTGTTTATATGCTTTCCTGATGAACTGGCAGTTTTATGATATTAAAATGGCCTCCTTCATTTCTGACGATTTTTTTTTTTTACCTAGAGTTATAATTGTCTGAGATTCATTACAGCTACCCCAATTTTCTTAGGCTTAATACTTTCATATCATTTGATTTTTCACCATTTTATTTTAAACCTTCTAATGTCTTGTATTTGAATAATGCATCTTATAAATGATACATTTGTGCTTGGATGGTTTTGTTTGTTTTAATTTTTTCTCCATTTTCACCCAAGTTAAAAAAAAATCTGCATTTTATTCAGGCTATTTAGTTCATTTATGTTGAATGCAATTATTGGTTGTATTATCCATTCTCTTAAGATAACTTGAGAATTGTTTTGATATCATTTCTATTATTCTCTATTTGCTTTATTGTTTCACCTCTTTGTGTTATATTTTAATAGTTGTCCTAAAGATTACAATACACATATTTAACTGATTATAGTTGATCATTCTAATAGTTACTTATCATTAACTTCCTTTCACCAGATAATTTGTGCTTTTATTGATGTATGTTTCACTTCTACAAACATCATAAGCCATATCATACATTATTATTTTCATTTTATTTTACCTGCAGTTCTGGGTTTTAATCTGGTGTAATTTTCCCTCTCCTTGAAGAACTTCTTTCAGTATTTCTTGTATGCAGTCCATTTGGGGACACATTTCCTCAATGTTCAGTTATCTGAAATTGTCTTTCTTTAACTTTCTTTTTTCAAAGATGTAGATTCCCATACTGTTTTCTCTTTCTTTAAGCACTTTAAAATGTGGTTTTACAGCTTCTTCTAAAGTGCCCATAACATATATGAATGTATATGTAATAAAATGCTTATAAAATAACAGAGAATACATTAGCCTAACCATATCTGAGGAATATTTTTAAGTTTCTGTCAATATAGTCTGGAGTAAAAAAACAAAGCTAAATAATCATATACTTTTATACTCATACTTCAGTTGTTGCTTTTTTAAGTTGAGCTATATTTTTAGTTTAATTTTAACTTGAACTTTGTAGAAATAATGGGTTTCTTGTCAATCTTTTACCATTTTCCTCTTTATGTCTTTTATAAGAATAAATGGAAAGATAGAAGTGTCTTTTTCGCACAGAGCACTGTAAGTTTCACTGTGACATTTTCATTAAGTTGTAATTTAAAGTGGTTATTCTTTTCCAAAAAATCATAAACTGAATTATTTCTCAGTGAAATTTATCTTTATATAAACAAAATAATGTATTACACGTTACGCATATTTTAAAAAATAAGTAATACATAGCCATATGCCTTTTTTGTTTTAGAATATGTTCAGATGGTATAGCAACATTGGGTAAAGACAGTAAACTTTTCTCATCAAAAAGGAACCTGGGAAAACATATATTAGTTGATTACTTTGGGAAAACTGGGCTGGAGACAAATTGAAAACCTTAACAATTTTTTTCTCTTTCCCATCTGTACTTCAATGCTCTTCATTAAACCTTGTTGCTACAACTAAATGAATTACATATCACATTTATTGACTTTTCAAAACCTAGCATGATCTCTTCTCAAATAAACAATATGAATTTGTTAACTTTATGTTATTAGAGGCCAAGTGTCAGTTAGAACATCAGTATCAAAGAGATTTTCATGAATCAAGTTTCACTACACTTTCTAGATTAGTCTGGAGAATACGTTGCTTAGAAATAAATGTATAGCTTCATTGACCTTGAGGATGTGTGGTGAGCATGCTAGCAGCAGCAGTGGCTAAAGAAGCCGATATAGAAAACATAACTGAGAGGGTTTTGCACTTTTTGGTATATGCATATAAGTAGGATGCATAAATGAGAATATTCAGGATCCACTTGAGGAGAATATTTCACTCTTTTGATGATTCCTACTAAACATCAAAATTCCACCAATACCCATATTTTCTCATGATTCAGATAGCTTTCAGAATAAATGTAAATAGGTATTTCTCTAGTTACATGTCCAGGCCACCTTGCATGCAAATGCAATCTGCTTAATCAGGTCAAGAGGAAAGCAGAACGCTTGAGGATTGGCACCAGCAGAAACTTCCCTGGTCCATAGTTTTTGATATTATATGACAAATTTTTGGTGAGTTTTCCTAACTGCATTTGTATACAATCAAGAGTGACTAAAACTAGGAAAAACATGAATTTCTAGATAAACCAATAAAAGAAAATTTAATACAAAAAGTATCAAAATGGTCCTACTAACCACTCCTAAATGGTTATTCTTATGTTCTGAACATTTGTGTCCCTCCAAAATTTATATGCTGAAACCTAATCACCAATGTGATAGTATTGGGAGGTGGAGTCACTGGGAGATGATTAGGTTGTGAGGGTGAAAGCATCATGAATGGGATAAGTGCTCTTGTTTTTGAAAGGTCCTAGAGAGCTGCCTCTGCCCTTCCACCATGTGAGGAAGCAGTAAGAATACACCATCTGTGAACCCAAAAGGAGGTTCTTCCACACATGGAGGTTGTCAGTGCCTTGATCTTGGACTTCACAGATTCCAGATCTATGAGCAATAAATTTCTGCATTCATAAGCTACTCAGTTTAGATATTTTGTTACAGCAGCCCAAATAGTCTGAGACAGTTATAAATTCCAGCTACATTTTTCCAAGTTGAGATTTTCTCTTTTGATTGAGTACATCATGTGTTGACTATTTTTTATACCACTTGACCTCTTATTGCTTAATTTTTACATATTGTGTCATATATTCGTTATGCAAACCTTGAGGATAAGGTACTGAGATTAGTCTTATTATATAGAATAACATAAGCAATACATCAAATGAGTAATCTAAGATTCCAGAAGAAATTAAGGTAGTATTGAAAAGAGGAAGAGAGAACTTAACTCCTATTATTGTATGCATTAGACGATGTAGTATGCTGTTTTCTAAAAATTATCTTATTTTCTTTAATTCTCATAATAATTCATTGAGTAAATATTATATCCATCCCACAGATGAGAATAACAAGATTTGCTGGATATCATACAAGCAATTGGTGGAAGTTGTGCTATCATCGGAGACAACGAAGAGGAACCTTTTCTTCCGAGGGCTCCACTATTGTCCTTCGGTGACCACAGCTCTGTCCACTGTCCATGAATCTTGGGTAGCAAGATAATTTTTTTTAGGGTCATTACTCTACACTGTAGTCCATGTTCCAGGTACCCAGGACCACAGTGTTCCCTGCCCAAAGGACCACAGCCTAATTCTTTTGCCAGTATGAGCTTTTTCTTCTCCTAACGATGGACCATATTATGCATGTTTTTCACCTCAGTTCTATGGGTGCTTGACTCTTTAGTTCGTTCAACTTGGGTGTACAGGTGGGCATTTCCATGAGCATGCACACAATGCTCCTTATGGTGCAGCTGAAAGTTGGAAATAAGATGAGTTGAGTTGGTGTTAAACCACTAACTTGGGGAAAATCTCTGAGGACTCTCAATTTTACCCTAGACTTCAGGTTGTTAGGAAGATATATTTATTAAGGTGGCAGGATAGAGAATATTTTATGTAACATTCTGGTGGCTTGATTTGTAATCTTGTAATAATTATATATATATATTCAGGCCCCTGCCATTTCTGAGACCCACAAAGTTCATATTGTATATATAATGTTATATGAATACTATATATTCATATATAATGTTATATGAATATTATATATTCATATATAATATTTACATGCTCATATATATGTTATATGAATATTATATATTCATATATATTTACATGCTCATATATAATATGTTATATGAATATTACATATTCATATATAATATTTACATGCTCATATATAATGTTATATGAATATTATATATTCATATATAATATTTATATGCTCATATATAATATGTTATATGAATATTATATATACAATATGAACTTTGTGAGTCTCAGAAATGGTAGGGGCCTGGATGAAAAAAACTGCCAATCAAGAATACTATATACAGCAAGGCCATCCTTTGGAAATTAACAGAAGTAAAGTCTTTCTCAGGCAAGCAAAATCTGGGGGAATTGTCACTGTGAGACCAGTCCTACAAGATATGCTAAAGGAAGTAGTACATTTGGGTGCAAAAGTACACAATCTACAATCATGAAAACACACAAAAGTATACAATTCACTGTTAGAGCAAATATAAAAATAAGAAAGAGAAAGGAATAAGTTATTACTACAGAAAATCACCAAATAGCAAAGATAAATAATAAGAAAGGAAGATAAGAATGAAGAATATACAGAAAGCAATTGGAAACTAACGAAATGACAGGAGTAAGTCCTCACCTATCAATAACAACCTTGAACATAAATGGTTTAAATTCCCTAATTAAAAGATATAGACTGGCTGAATGGCTGACAAAACAAGACCCAACTATATGCAGCCTACAAGAAACTTATCTTACCTGCGAAGACACACAAGTTGAAAGTGAAGGGACAGAAAAAGATATCCTATGCAAATGGAAAACAAAAGAGTACAGAAGCAGCTATCCTTATATTAGACAAAATAGTTTTTAAGTAAAAAAATAGAGACAAACACATTCATTTAATAATAATAAAGGGAATAATTCAGTGAGAATATAAGAATTGTAAATATGTATGCACTCAACCACAGAGCACCAAGATATATACAGCAAATATTATTAGAACTAAAGAGAGAGATAAACCATAATACAATGATAGTTGGACACTTGAGCACCCCACTTTCAGCATTGAACAGATTATCTAGACAGAAAATCCATAAAGAAATATAAGACTTAAACTGCACTATAGACTAAATGGACCTAACAAACATTTACAGAACATTTCATCCAATAGCTGAAGAATGCACATTCTTCTCATCTGCACATGGAAAATGGTCTAGGATAAATAATGTTTTAGGACACAAAGCAAATCTCAACACATATAGAAAAATCAAAATGCTGTCAAATATCTTCTTAGGCCACAAGGGAATGAAACCAGAAATCAGTAACAAGAGGAACTCTAGAAACGGTACACAGAAGTGGGAATTAAACAACATGCGTCTGAACAAACAATGGGTTTATAAAAAAAATTGAGAAGGAAATAAAAAAATTTCTTGAAACAAATGAAAATGGGAATACAACATACCAAAAGAGATATAGCAAAGTCAGCACTAGGAGTAAAGTTCATAGCAATAATTCCCTATATAAAAAACTAGAAAATTTGAAATAAACAGCCTGATAATGCACATAAAAAAAACTAGAAAAGCAAGAACAAACAAAACCCAAAAATTAATAAAGGAAATAAATAATAATGACCAGAGCAGAACTAAACAAAACAGACTAGAAAAACGATACAAAAGAACAAAAGATCAACAAAACAGAAGGTTTGCTTTTTATAAGTTAAAAATAACCAAAGCATTAGCTAGATCAAGAAAAAGAGAAAAGATCAAAATAAATAAAACAGAAAGGAAAAAGAAAGCATTACCAAGGTTGAATCTGTGCATGTAAGCTTTAGTTTTGTCACTTCTAAAGCTATGAAACATCATTTCTCTTTTATTACTTATTTACATTCTGTTTTCTCTTTTACTCTCAATTTTCTCTTCTTGTAGTAATGGCATGTACCAGTATGATTAGATAGTATTTTATAGGAGCTAGCATTTTATTGAATATGAAGCCATATATAAATTTGTTTTAGCATTCAATAATGAAACCATCTGTGCCTGGACTTTTTTTTTTTTTTTTTTTTTTTTTTGAGATGGAGTCTGGCTCTGTCACCCAGTCTGGAGTGCAGTGGCACAGTCTCTTCGGCTCACTGCAACCTCTGCCGCCCAGGTTCAAGTGATTCTCATGCCTCAGACTCCCAAGTAGCTGGCATTACAGGCAAGTACCATCATGCTCTGCTGGTTCTTTGTTTTTGTTGTTTTTTTTAGTAGGAATGTGGTTTTGCCATGTTGGCCAGGCTGGTCTCGAACTCCTAACCTCAAGCAATTCACCAGCCTCGGCCTCCCAAAGTACTGGGATTACAGGCATGAGCCACTCTGAATTGTATTTTTGTGGTTGCACATCTTTACCTATAAATTAAGAGATATGGGGTATTCAGTTTATCTATGTTTCTTGAGTTAGGTTTGACAGTTTATATCCTTGTGATAATTTTTCAATTTCATCCTCATTGTGAAATTGTAGGACTAGAGCTGCTCATAATATTCACTACTACACATTTAATATCTATAGATCTTGTAGTGCTGCTTGCTTCCTTTAGTCCTCAGTTTGGTAATTTTAGTCTTTTTTTTCTTCATCAATCTGGCAAAAGATTATCCATTTGAGTAAACCTTTAGAAAAAACAGCATTTGGTTTTATTAATTTTCCCTGTTTTTCTGTTCATAATTTGACTGATTTCTGCTTTTCTTTTGCTTGTTTAGCATTTTTGTTCTCTTTTTTCTTTTTAAAGTATAAATAAAAGATTTGTAATATTTCTTCTTTTTAAACACGAAAATGTAATACTATAGATTTCCCTCTCAGCACTGCTTTGGCAGCATCTCATGCATTTTATGTGGTATTTTTTATTTTAATTCAATCAAAATATTTTCTAACTTTATCATTTCCGTTTGACCCATTTGCTATTTATAATATGTGTTATTTAGTTTCTAAATAGTTCAAAATTTCCCAGATATTTTTCTGTTATTGATTTCCATATTTTATTTTTTACTTCTATTTCCTTGTAACCATATTGTATTATTACTATTTTAACTATTGCATAATTAACTTACTGTTTTGCCAGTTCGTGACACTACTATAACCATAGAATATTTGAGTCCCTTTTTTTGGGGGGGAGCGGAGGATTGCAGAGGTCAGGGGAACGATGTCTCACCGTGTCACTCAGGCTGGAGTGCAATGGTGCCATCATAGCTTGCTGCAGCCTCCTGGAGTTAAATATCCTCCTGCCTCAGCATCCAAAGTAGCTGGAACTACAGGTGTGTGACACAACATCCAGCTTGTTTTTTTAGAAAAATTTTGTAGAGTCTTGCTATATTGCTCTGAGTCTTGCTATGTTGCCCAGGCTGGTCTTAAACTCCGGGTCTCAAATGATTCTCCTGCCTTGACTTCCCAATGTGTTGGGATTACAGGCATGGGCCATCATGCCCGGCCTAATCACATTTTTTTTCTTTAACTTTTGTGTGTGTTTATCTTTATCATGAATTTTATTTCTAAATATAATTGAAATTCCAAATGACATTACAATCATCGTCTTCGAACAGTAATTATTTACTGTGTTTACTCACATCATTCCTATTTTCTTTGATCTTTATTTCCTCCTGGAGTTGCTTTTTTTTCAACATGAAATACTTTTCTTTCTTACTGAAGAACATTATTGTTGTTTGTTTGTTTTTAGTGAAGAATTGTTAAGAAAAAATACCTCCAGTTTTTATTTTTATTTAAATTTTACTTTCATTTTTAAGGAATATAATCTCCAGATACGGAATTTTACTTTAGCTGTTTGAAAGATGTTTCATTGGCTCATGGTTTCCATTATGTCTATCAAAGTCTCTTCTAAGTCCTAATGTATTCACTGATGATAGTGTCTTCTTTCTCTTACTGTTATTATTTTTATCAGTTACATTATGATTTTTCCTACATATAGTTTTCTTTATGTTCATTGTATTTGGGATAGTTTTACTTAACATGGGAAAGGGCTGATTTATTTTATCGTATTGTGAAAATTCTTTATCACTAACTTTTTAAACATTAATTTTAACCCATTCCTCTATTCTTCTCCCCCTGAGATTTTTTGACACATATATTAAAGCTATTGAATGAATCCTATATTTATTTATGATTTATTTTAAATTTGAAATATACCCTTTCATATGTGTTTTTATTTCTGTATTTTCTATTGATTTTCTTTCAAGCTTAATTCTCTTTGTATGATGTTCAATCTGTTGCTCAACTTATTTATTGACTTCTTCAAATTTTGCATTTTGAGATAACTAAATTCACATGAAGTTGTAAGAAATCATATAATATAAAAAAACTATAAACCTTTAGTTTATTTTTCCAATGGTTGTAACATCTTGCATGTATATAGTACAATATCAACACCAAGGGTTTCATATTGAAACAATCTATTAACCTCATTCAAAATTCATCAGTTTTATATTCATTCATATATATGTATGTATAGTCTACGCAATTTAATCTCATATATAGACTCATATGACAACCACCACAGTTAAAATACAAAACTGTTTCATCAGAAGAATTCCTTCTGCTATTCTTTTATAGCCAAAGGCAATTCTGTTTCTGCTTCTCTCCAAACAAAACCTATGGAAACCATTAATCTGTTCACCTTATGAATGCTGAATATTTATTTTATTATTTGGGTTATAATCCAATACTACTTAATCTTGTTGCTTAATTAATTCAGCTTAGACTTGAGGAAACTTTTCAGTTGGCTTTTGTGTCTTTTGGCATATTCCCATGATTTTGGGATTTATTTTTTAGCACTTCCTTACTTTCTGGTACCACAAATTGCTTCAGATCATTTTACAAGGGATTGTGTTGAATCTGTAGATCAACTTGGAGTGTACTGCCTTCTGAACAATATTAAGTCTTCTGATAGACAAACAAGGAGCCTTTCCATATATTTGGATCTTCTTTACTTTCTATCAACAATGTTTTATAATCTTCATGTAGAAGTCTTGCAGTTCTTTAGTTAAGTATAATCTTAAGTATTTCTTCTTTTCGATACTTTGTAAGTGAAATTGTTTTCTTAATCTCATGTTTGAGAAGTTCATTGTTAGAACTTCTCAAAGTTCTAACAAAGTTCTTCTCAAAGTTCTATGATACAAAGATCAGAGAAATACAACTGATCTTTGTATTTGGATCTTGTATTTGGATCTTTGCTGAAATTATTAGCTTTAAGTGGTTTCTTTGTGTATTCTTTAGGGTTTTCTATTTATAAGATTATATCATCAGGAGAGATAATTTTACTTCTTCCTTTTTAACCTGATTTTCTTTTGGTTGTCTTGCCTGGTTACCCTGGATAAAGCCTCAAGTATAATACTGAAAGTTGTTGGTAAAAATAGACATCCTTGTCTGGTTTCTGGTTATAAAAGAAAGTCTTAGAATTTTCCCATTAAGTGACTATTTCAATCATAAAAGAATGTTAGGTTTTGTTAAATTTTTATGTGTCCATTGATATTATTTTATTTTTTACTCCATTAATCTGGTGTATTACATTGATTGATTTTTTTTTATGCTGAATTTTCCTTTCAATTTGCCATAAATCTCACTTGGTCATGCTGTGTAATCTTTTTGGTAAGCTGCTGAATTCAGTTTTCTAGTACTTTGATGAAGATTTCTGTGTTTATGTTTATAAGTAATAATGGTCTATAATTTACTTTTCTCGTGATGTTTTGGTATCAAGTAATACTGGTCTCAAAGAATGAGTTAAAAAGTGTTCTTTACTCTTAGACTGGTGTTATCCTTCTTCAAATAAGTGATCTAGCTTACAGTGAAATCATGTGGCCTTAGGTTTTTCTTCGTGGGAAGTATTATTGAATACTTAATCTCTATATTTATATGGAATATATCCATATAAATTAGCCCTTCCTTTCTTTCTGGTGCCACAAATTGCTCCAACTCACTTTACAAGGGATTGCATTGAATCTGTAGATCGACTTGGAGTGTATTGTCTTCTTAACAATATTAAGTCTTCTGGTCGACAAGGAGCCTTTCCATATATTTAGATCTTCTTTAATTTCCATCTTTATATGGAATATGTCCATGTAAATGTAGATTAAGTATTCAGTAAAATATTCTTAATCTTTCTATATATATGGATATATTCAGGTTTTCTATTTCTTCTTCAATTTTGGTAGTTTATATCATCCTAAAAGCGTATCCATGTTGTATGATTTGTTGACATATATGTATTTAGGGTATTCCCTGGTGATTTTTTTCATTTCTATAAGGACAAGAGTAGTTTTCATTTTTCATTCCTGATTTCAGTAATTTGAGTTTTTTCTTTTTTCTTGGTCACAGTTGCTAAAAACTTGTCAATTTGCTTCATAGTTAAAATATGTGGTTGTGTTTATTTTCTCTATTGTTTTCCTACATTGTAGACATGACTGCATCTATAATCAATTCATTTTAGTAGAGGAAATAATTCTCATTAAGGTTGGTGGGCCTCAACCAGTCAATTAGAGGCCCTGAGAGCAAAATCTGAGGTTTATCTGAGAAGTAATTCTGCCTAAAACCTTTCCAAGCTATGACCCTAAACTGCAGATTTCAGATTTGCTGGTCCTCATAATTGTGTGACCCAACACACACACACACACACACACACACACACACACACACACACAGAGTAGGGTTCTGTTGGTTCTATTTTTCTGCAGAATCCTGGCTGACACTGATATACACCTCAAATATTCACTCACTAGTTTTAGCATCCCTCAGGTTTCCTTCGCTGAAATGATTATTGCTATGATATTTGCTAAGTGGTACTTTTTCTAATTGTATCATCCTTACTGTATTTATGGCTTGGTGTTCTACTCTAGGGAAAACGTTTATCTTCTTTGCATTCATTTATTCATTTGTTTACTTTTGTCAGTATGGATAATAATGGATTGTAAACTGTTACATTTTTATTTATTTTGATGCTCAAATTGTGCCAGAGTTTGCCACTGGAAATACTATTAAATTAGGCTTCCATGGGGCTTTACACATGCCCTATTATTTTTTGCCTACTTCCTTGCTTGCTTCCACGACAAAATACTTCAGGCTCGCTTTCTATTTCCCCATCCACCAGTCCTGAAATTTGCATTTCTAGCATCCTGGTAACCTTTGGTTGAGAAGGATTTTTGAAAACACAGAAGGGGGCTGCTGGGAGTGCTCACAGATATTAAAGTATTGCTGTTCCCAGGCCCTTTTTGTGGATATAACTAAAACTAGGGTGTGTGTGTGTGTGTGTGTGTGTGTGTGTAGTGTGATGGGGAGAAAGAGAGGAGAGAAAGAGACAGTAATTGTATACATACATAACTAATACCAAGACTTCAATATATTTCCAAATCCAATCTAATAATAAAAGCTCATTCTAGTTTTCTTCCGCTCCATATCTGTAACGTTTATTTCTAAAAACAATAAACCTGGCTTCAGTCATTCCCAGCGTATTTACTTATTGGATCATCCTCTTCTGTAAGTAATCAGTCTCTCATCATTGCTGCTGCCTTCCATGCAGACACCTAGTTCTATTTCCAATTTCCTTTCTGATTGATATTTACTTAGCGCACGTTTTCCGATCCTCCTTCACATTTTTTTTCTTGTTTGAGGCAGTTCTTTTCTAAGCAAAATATAGTGGATCTTTGTAAACCACTCTGTTTCTTTCTCACCTATTTTTCAATGAAAAGTCTATTGCAACACACTGTTTGAGATTACTGGGTTATTGGGAGGAGCCATCTTATTTATATTTTGTTTACATCTTGGTTTTCATCTTTTCTCTTTCTGTAAAACTTTTGAAATAATTAGAGCTTTTTCTTCTTCATTTTTCCCTCTATTTATTCAGAAGATATTCACCCTGTTGTCAATTCCCTTGGTAAATAATCTAGACATTTTTCCATTCTATTTTACTTATTAAATTCTAAAATTAATCCATTTATTCATCCTTTTTTAAAACTCTGTAAGAACTCCCAGTGTTTTACTTACAGTAACCACCCATGCTTAATGATGTTGCTGTCCATATTTTACTTACATCGTAGTTTAACCTTCATATTAAGTATTATTATTTATGTCAGTGTTTATTTGTTCAGATTTACTCATGTATTTATCATTTTCCTTCCTCATATTCTAGTCACATTCTTATACACTTGTTCTGTGACAATATTCCTTCTTCCCCTAAAGAGTTTCTCTGGCTGAGCGCAGGTGAAGAGTAAACAATTTTAATTTTGCTTGACTGAAAATGTATCAATTTTATATTTTCCTTTGAAGATAGATTAACTGGACACAAAATTTGAGACTGACAATGTGCTCTTTCAGGACTCTGAGGGTGTCAGCCGTCTGTCTTTGCCTTCTATTGTTGGTGCTGAGAACTCAACCATTAGTTTAATTTTGGCTTACTTTTGAGGCAATCTGATTTTCTCTTTGGCAGCTTTTATTATTTTGTGTTGTCTTCAATGTTCTGTAATTTCAGTAAGACATGTCTACATGAATATTTAATACATTCTGGCGGAGGCTCACTGGGTTTTTAAATGTGCACATTGATATTTTTCAACAAATCTGTAAAGTTTGAACCACGTTTTCTAATTTGTTCTCTTTGCAATTCTATATTTCTTCCTGAAGTTCTGATAGAACGTGTGCTGACCTTCTCAAACTACCCTACATGTCTGTTTATTTTTCTTTAATATGTACTCCCTGTCTTCCACGTGAGTAATTTCCTAACACTATCCGTATCATTTTTTGTATCTGTCACCAATGTTCTCTTCAGCTGTGTTTATTCTGGTGTACGGCCATTTCATTTCCATTGTAATTTTCATTTCTAGAATTTGTGTTTGACTCATATTTAAATTTATTTTCACACATTATATTCTCTTTTTTCTTTATCATATTTTAGTCAGTTTTATTTCTTTAGATATCAAATGTACTTAATTTAAACACTGCATTGACGGTTCTAACACTTATAGTCATTGTGTTTCTGTTATTCTTTTTCTGACGGTCTTTAAGCAATTATGGCCTCTTTCCATTTATATTTAGAGATTTGATATGACACTTTTTTTCCTTTAGCATTGTTAGTCAAAACCTGAATGTTAAGTGTGCTTCCTCTGAATGGACCTTCTCTTTCTCTCTCTGTCCTCCTCTCATGTACACAACTCCCTTTCGTTTATTATTTTTTTATTCTAAGAGCCATGAGGCACTAACCAATCTAATATTGACATAAACTAAATGTTCAGCTTGGGTGTGAAGTCAAGATTTCTTCTATTTTATTCACTAAATATGCCACCTATCAGCGGTCCTTACTTAAAGGAAGGTTTTGTCAGTGAAATTTCTCACCCTACTCTGGGATTTGGATCTGCCTCCTGTCTCCCATGTACAGCTTCATAAATGTGTTCTAAGCCACCAGAAATTGGCATATACTCCTGGGGAAAATACTGGCTTCAGTCTTTGATCGCCCTGATTTATTTTTGTTTCTGGCCAGGATGTTATGTAAGAATCTTCACATCTTTGCTTTAAGTTTTAACTCACTCGAAATGAGTTTAATCTACTCTTATTCAGCATTTAACATGGTCTTGATATTTATGGAATATAAATCATGTCTAGAAGAATATATTTAACAGAATAATTTTTATATTTTATATAAATATTAATATACACATAACTATTGCAAAAGAAAATTATATTAACATTGCTAGCTGCTAGATATTTTATAATGACTTTAAATGTTTTGAATATTGACATGAGGAAGGTGTATCTTAAATTATTTTACTGTACCCTTGAGCTTAGTGACATAGGGTATAACTAATAAACTGTACAAATATGAATATTTATATGCACACATAATCAACATATTTAAATATGGGACTTCTCCTGATTGTTCAAACACCGAGTGAATTGAAATACCTTACTATCATAAGAAACTTGCCGTTTTATGGAGACTATAGCGAGAATTCATTATATTACTTGTGAAACACTCATGAGAAATCCTTTTTGTTAAGGGTTTCACATCCATTCTAGTTACACATTTACCATGTTCAACCCAGAAACATTATTTCTTTGGAACAACATTCAAGAAGATGCCCCTGGGAAATAGAAAAGGCAAGTGATAAAGTTTAAAGGATTGCTTCAGAAAGTTGTAGAAGTAAAAGCTTTATTCAATTGCTGAGTGTGTTTGGTAGAAACTCCATGCATTTTTTTTTTTTTTTAGTAGACAGGTAGGATGTGCTTGTATTTTGAGTGAAATCTAGAGACAATTTGAATATAGAGCAAAGGGAGAGAATACAATAACCACACTCCACATATATAATTGATCTTAAGAGTTCCCTCTGAGAATTTCAGAGCATGCCAGAGTTGAAAAATGCCTCTCACCTGCCACACACAGCCCAGAAATCACTAAATGTTAGTCTCAGCCATCACTTCCAACACCACATCACAATTTCAATCTAAGAGCAGAAAACATTAGGATTGTAAATATTTATAACACAGAGGGGAAAAGGCGCTTTGGTTCTTAGGAGAATGAGGACTAGTTTAATGATAAACAGATCTTTTAAAGAAAGCATTAAGGCCGGGTGCAGTGGCCCATGCCTATAATCCCAGCACTTTGGGAAGCCAAGACTGGCAGATCATGAGGTCAGGAGATCGAGACCATCCTGGTCAACACAGTGAAAACCCATCTCTACTAAACATACAAAAATTAGCTGGGTGTGGTGGCGTGCACCTGTAGTCCCAGCTACTTGAGAGGCTGAGGCAGAAGAATCACCTCCACCAGGGAATCGGAAGTTACAGTGAGCCGAGATGGTGCCACTGCACTCCAGCCTGGTGACAGAGCGAGACTCTGTCTCAAAACAACAACAACAACAACAACAACAACAAAATCATTGTCTGATCTATGATTAAACACAAGCTAGTATATTTTTTGAACTTACTTTATCCTTGATTTGATATAATAAGAATTCTGCATTTTCAACCATCTGAGACAGATAAGGTTTTTTTTTACAATTTCTTTGGCTGCTCGGCTTTAGAATTGCCTTTGTGATTAAGGAATGGCATCTTAGGAAGCGAGCTTCACCTTCCCCTATAGAAACTGAGAATGCTCAAGTTTCACTTTCTCAGGCTCTCTTGCATGTAAGGGAGGCCATGTGATCCAGGATTCTCCAACTAACCAGGGCGGACATGCTGACCTCATCATTTGACCTGAACCAATGAGGAAGGAACCCATATTTACCATGAGTGATGATGACAAATAGTGGTTACCTCCAGGTTCTAGAGTTAATAATAGGAATGGACCTACTGTGCTGTCCACTATTGGCAGTATGCATTTTGGGGAACACAGTTTTTCTGTCTTCTGTTGCAGTATCTATGCTGGCTTAATATTTATTTATGTATTTATGTATTTATTATTTATTTATTTATTTATTTTTGAGATTGAGTCTCACTCTGTCTCCAAAACCAGAGTGCAGTGGGTGTGATCTTGGCTCACTGCAACCTCTGCCTCCCGGGTTCAAGCAATTTTCATGCCTCAGCCTCCTGAGTAGCTGGTACTACAGGCGTGCACACCATGCCCGGCTAATTTTCTGTATTTTCAGTAGAGATGGGATTTTGTCCTGTTGGCCAGGCTGATCTTGAACTCCTGACCTCAGGTGATCTGCCAGCCTCAGCCTCCCAAAGTGCTGGGATTACAGGTAGCTTAATCTTGAGTATTGTTTCTCTTTATGTAGTTTCCAAATCTTGTTTGCTGTGATTTCCTACACTCTCTATAAATCACGCCATATTGTTTTAATACATTCCTCTTCAGGTTAAATTATTGATATTTTATTTCTTTTGCCTTCAATTAAGTATCTAATGTAAAAAGTTATAGGTTACATAGTTAGTTCTTTAGTATTTTCATTTAAGAAAATAAGTAATATCAACATTTTTAACTATAAATAATTTGAGAATGATTATAACTTTAGCTAACTTTTTTGATGATAAACAGTATGTTAGGCACTATGCTAAGTGTTTTATGTGTAATGTCCTATATCGTATTTAACATGATCACACAATACAGGTACTGTTATTATCTTTATTTTGCAGATGTAAACATTGAGCCAAAGATGGACTTAATAATTTGACAAAAGCTACACCATTAGCAAGTGTAATGTCTTTTCACTGGTTTTCCATTGTCATAACTTCAGATTCTTTTCAGATAAAGCTAGAGCTCAAAAAGAGACTGCCTTGTCATACACAGTTTGATGTTTTATCGAGTGCCTATTACGTATAAGGTATTGTGGTTAGTGTTAAAAATATGTCCTTTGCAGAGACATGGATGACGCTGGAAACCATCATTCTTAGCAAACTAACACAAGAACAGAAAACCAAAGACTGAATGTTCTCACTCATAAATAGGAGCTGATCAATGAGAACACATGGACACAGAGAGGGGAACATCAAACACTGGGGCCTGTCAGGGAATCAGGGGCTGAGGGAGGGATAGCATTAGGAGAAATACCTAATGTAGATGACAGGTTGATGGGTGCAGCAAACCACCATGGCACGTATATACCTATGTAACAAACCTGCACATTCTGCACTTGTACCCCAGAACTTAAAGTATAATAAAACAATACAAAAATTAATTAAGTGATATCCATATGCTTAATCCACCTTTCAGGCTAAAAGTAATGTAATTAAAAAACTACTACACATTGAATAATTTTCTATAAAAATGGGATGTATAAAGTATATGGCAACCCACATAAGTGAACAATGATTTCTCTGTACTGGTGTCAGAAAACACCACAGAGCACAGAAGACAAGAAGAGCTCCCTGTTGCATATATTGCATCTTCTGTTGGCCACAGTTTCACTGATGTTATCTGTAAACAGAGAGGGTGAGACGTGATGACTCAGCCAACCCTCCAAATCCTGAGGGTCATCTATGCTGCCGGAAGCAGGAAGTGTCACTCCCGTTTCACTCCTCACAGCTGTGTTGTTGGGAATTTCTCAAGATTTTATTTTTGATGATCAGCTTTGGGAGATTAAAAAAAAAAAATGAGACCAGGCGTGGTGGCTCACACCTGTAATCCTAGCACTTTAGGAGGCTGAGGTGGGTGGATCACCTGAGGTCAGGACTTTGAGACCAACCTGGCCAACAAGGTGAAACCCTATGTCTACTAAAAATACAAAAATTAACTGGGTATGTGGTGGGTGCCTGTAATCCCAGCTACTTGGGAGGCTCAGGCAGGAGAATGGCTTGAACCTGGGAGGCAGAGGTTGCAGTGAGCTGAGATCATGTCACTGCACTCCAGCCTGGACAACAGAGTGAGACCCCATCTCAAAAAAAGAAAAAACAAAATAAAACAAAACAAACAAATATAAACTTGGTGAATATTTGGGTTGTATATTAAGATAGAAAGAAAATGTATGCACTTACACTGGTCGTTGTTGACTACAAAACATTTTAACTACTTAGATAATTAAATATTGTCTTTGTATGAAAAAGTAATTTTGTCAATCAGAATCAAGTTTGAACTTCTAATGAAATAGTTGTATGAATAAGCGGTTCAAAAATAAATAATTCCTCACTATCAAGCATATTTTAGATGTAAAACCTTTGGTGGAGGTAGATCAGATAGATGCGGCATTCATTTCTTGCTGCTGCTAAAATAGACTGCACAAATTTCGTGGCTTAAAACAACACATATTCATTATCCTACAGTTTTAGGTATCAGAAATTCAACATGAGTCTCACAGGCTAAAAAGGTGTTGGCACGGTTGAATTCCTTCTGGAGGCTCTAGGAGAGAATGCATTTCCTTGCTTATTTCAGCTTCTAGAGGCCACTCACATTTCTTGACTCTGGTCCCCTTTCTACTTTGAAAGACAACAACACTCTCTCTGCATCCTCTGCTTCCCTTATCATATCTCCTCAACACTCCCACTTTGTCAGGACTAAGTCCCGGCGCGGCTCACTTCAGGCCACCATGCTGCTCAGCTCCTTTGTTTCCCGGCCACTGGACATTGGACACTTTCTGTTTGCCTGTTCTCCATGTACAGCTGGAACCTGGTCACAAATCTTACCTGCCTTCTGTTTCTAGAGATGCACCAACATCCAGTCTATAGGGATGCACGGGAAGTCTCAAAAATGTGGGAAAACATTTGCTGACTGTATTTTCTCCTCATGAGGTATTATTATTATTATTGTTGTTATTGTTAGCATTTTGAACGTGAGAGATTGGAGGGATCCCGGACTATTTGGTCTACATCTTTATTTCTAGACAGGCTTTAGTGAAGTATCATCAGCATACCATACTACACATTCATCAGTTGCAATGTACGGTTCAATGACTTTTAGAAAATGTATACAGTTATGCAACTTTCACCCCAATTCAGCTTTAGAACACTCCCATCACCTCAAAAGGTTCCTACCTGACTATTCACAATGTATCTACACTGCCACCCCCAGCCTCAGGCAACCAAAAATCTGCTTTGTTCATCTATGGTTTATGTTCCTATTGTTTTATAGAGAGAGAATATAATATGTACTCTTTTTGTTCCTTCTCTTCCATCACGTATAATGTCTCTGAGCTTCATCCGTGTTTTTAGCATATCCATACTTTGTTCCTTTTTACTGGTGAGATATAACATGTTATGTTTACTTATATACCAGTTAATGGCTAATTACATTATTTCTACATTTTGTTTATATAAATAACAGTGCAGCGAATATTCACGTACAAATCTTTTTGTTTTCATTTCTTTTGAGTAAAATATTCCAGAGTAGAATTGCAAGCTCATATGGTAAGTGTATATTTAACTTTTTAAAGTTAAACAAACTTCCAAATGCTGCATCATTATGCATTCTCATCAGCAAAGTCTGAGGCTTCTAGTTGCTTCACATACTTGCTACAATTTATTATTTTCAGAGTTTTTAAAAACAAAATTATAGTCATTCTATTGTTTGCAAAATGACATCTCATTATGGTTACATTTTACGTTCCCTAGTCTAGGAATAAAGAAAAATTCATCAACATTATAACATCTGTTAAAAAAGAAAAACATACAGCTAGCGTCATGCTTATTAGTGAAAGATTGAATGCTTTACATCTAAAATCAGGAGCGAGCAAGCATGCCCATTCTCACCACTGCTAGTGATCACAGTACTAAAATGTTAACCAGTGTAATAAGGCACTAAAATAAATCAAAAGCATGCAGATTGAAAAGGAGAATAAAACTCAGCTTACTTGCAAATGATCATCTGTAAAAAAAACACTAAGTTAAAAAAAAGAAAAACTCTTTGAACTAATGTAAAGTCAAGGTACAAAGATCGGTTGTGTATCTATATCGATAATCCATTGAGAAACAACATTTGAAACAGTGACATTTAGAATGACTCCAAAAAGTAGTTATACATTTAACCAACATGTACAGAGGCTGTGTGACAAAAACTAAAAATGCTGATAAAAACTTAAACAAACAAATAAATAAAACATGATGTTTACGGACTAGGCAACTCAACAAAGTAAAGCTGTCAATTATATCCATAAATAGCTAATGCATGCAGGGCTTAATAATTAGTTGATAGGTGCAGCAAACCACCATGGCACACGTTTACCTGTGTAACAAACCAACACGTTCTGAACATCTATCCTGGAACATAAACTTAAATTAAGTTTCAAAAAATTCTTTCCATATCAGTCAACAGATTTAATCCAATTAGTATCAAAATTATGGCAGGAATTTTCTTAAATATACATAAGCTGATTCTAAAATTTATATAGAAAAGCAAAGGAGCTAGAAGAGTTAAAATAATCTTGAAAAATAACAATAAAGTTGAAGACAGCCCACTACCAAATGGAATTATATTACAGCTACCATAGTCAAGACAATGTGATACTGTTGGGTGTGTGGACATGGATCAACAGAACAAAATATACAGTGTCAAATGAACAACATATTCAGGCTCAGTAAGGAAAGAGATTATTAGAAATAATTATTTGGGAATAAGCTATTGTAATGCGGAGAACACTCATCCAACTAAGGTCAGTAAGCATCTCAGGGATTATAGAGCAGATTAAGCAGGTGAGAAGGCACTGGGTATGGGGAAGTGGAAAGAAAGGGTGATGTGCTCAGACAGTAGATGAGAGTATGTTTTACCCTGAAGTCAGCCTATTTTCCAGAGGGGATCCTGAAGGGAGGATGGGGTGCTGGCTAAGGCTGGGTGGGCCAAAGTTCAAGAGAATCTTAACTAAATTTTGTTAAGAAGCATTTTGTTTCCATTGATTAGTGGAGACATGCCGTTCACTGATAATGAATGGGAATTTGGGGCACTCTGTGTCTAGCCGTGTTCTAGGTCAACCAAGTGGCATCCTTGATTCCATTGTAGCCACATAGGAAGCGTGGTTCTTTAGGGTGAGTCAAATCCCAGAACATGGGATAGAGCGATCCTTCACCTTTATTTTCCCAGGGCCACAGGGCTCGGGTAAAATTCAACATTGTCAAGAACTTAGAAACATGCCAACACAAACACACCCAACTGAATTTTCAACAATTTGCAGAAGCAATTCAGTGAAGAAAGTCTCATCTTTTAAACAAATCGTGTTGGAACAAACGGACATCCACAGGGAAAATCTAAACAAGAAAATTTTAAAACTCATTGAGCCTCAGAGTTTATTTAAAAATTAACTTACAGATTCAAATATAAAATGTATAATTGTAACTTTCAAAAACAATGGAGAAAGTCATTGTGACCTAATATTAGGCAGAGTTCTTAGACATGAAACCAAGAACACAATCCATTAAAAACAGAAATGAAACATTGGACTTAACCAAAATTAAAGTGTTTTGCTCTTGGAAAGACTTTGTTAAGAGCACAAAAAGGTAAGCCACGGGGGGAAATATCAAGAAATCACACATCTGACAAAGGTTTTGTTTCGAAAATGTAGAAAGTACTTTCTGAACGTAACAGTAAGAAAAACAAACAATTTAGCTGGAACATGAGCAAAAGACGTAAGAGACATTTCACAAGAGGATATACAATAGCAAATATGCCCATGAAACGACGTTAGCATCATTGTCCATTAGGGAAATATAAATTAAAATCACAATGAGATGCTAGTACACTCTTGTAAAAATGGCTAAATTCTTTTTTAAAAAAATTATATGCGGTTAATACTGAGTTCTGGTAGGAGTGTGGAGAAAATGGATCTCAACACTTTGCTTCTGAGGCTATAAAATGGTTATAGCCATTTTGGAGAACAGACTTGGTTGGCAGTTAAATATACACTGTATAAATCCACATGATAGAACCCAGAAATTGCATTCTTAGATATTTATAATCAAGGAATGAAAACATCTTCACACAAAAAGCTGGATCGCGGGCCTAAGCAAGATGTGATCTGCCCACATGATAATATAGAGTTACTATATGGCTCAATAATTGGGTAGCATTTGTCCACACTAAAAACCTGAATCCAATTGCTTATAGTAGTATTATTCATGATAGTAAAGTCATAGTAACAACCTAATTTTTATCGAATAATAAATACATAAATAAAAGTGATATATTCATAAAATAGAATAGTACTCAGCGATAAAAAGTAATGGAATTCTGATACATGCTAAAATATAAACTATCCTTAACAGTATTCTGTTAAAGAAGTCAGTCATAGAAGACCACATGTATGATTTTATTCATTTGAAATATCTAGAGTAGAAATTCTATAGAGAGGGACAGAAAGAAAATACTTTTTTTTTTTGTCTTTTTAAAATAAAGACAGGGTCTTGCTGTGTTGTCCAGGCTAGTTTCAAACTCCTGGGCTCAAACAATCCTCCTGCCTCAGCTTCCCAAAGTGCTGGGATTACAGGTATGAACCACCATGCCAGGCCAGAAAGGAGATTCTTGATTGTCTAGGGCTGTGTGGGCTTTGAGGTCAGGGCACTGGGAGTGACTGGTAATAGGTATGGAGTTTCCTTTTGGGGTGAAGAAATATTTTAAAATTAGATTGTGGTGATGGCCGCACAACTCTGTGAATATATCAAAATCTATTGACTTGTTTATTTTAGATGGATGAATTTTATGATCTGAGTTTTATCTCACTTAAACTGTTAAAATAGTTTATAAACTTTATCATTTAATATATAAAAAATTATTCAAATGTCAAAATTACAATAATGAAGACAATTCCATAATTGCCAACGTTTAGGATTGGAAGTAGGGTGTGCCCATATGTTAGTATTATATCAATGTCAAATTTCTGGTTCTGATAATGTATTATGGTTTAGTAAGATGTTGTCTCTGGGGGAAGTTGGATGAAAAGTATGTGGGAACACTAATTTTTGCAAATTTTTGTATCTAAACTATTTCAAATATAAAGTTTAAAAAATCTACTGAGAAAATGAATCATATTTTTGACAAAGAAACTTTCTGACACATTGGGAGTCAATATTGCTCTAGGTCAAAATCCAATTGAGCTACTGTATTACTGATATTTCAGTTCGTTGGATACTTCTCTTTTATAACTTAAGTCTTGTGGTTGGTTCAGTTATGTCCACAAATTGATCTGTTTGAGCTTTGAAGTGTTCTGCTTCTGAGAACTTTACCTTCAACATTCAGGGAGATGTTCAGTCAGAAATACTTCAGGTTTCAGGAACAAACACAACACATTTAGTCACACCATCTTCCAGTTACTAAAAAAAAGGAAAAATGAAAATATATGACTTCATAATACTAACCTCTGAAAAAGGAGAAACTAAGCAGTATAAGCAGCAATGCATTAGAAACTGACCAACTATCTGTTTCTTTTATATACATTGTCTCTCTAGCATAATTTTTAAACAACAACATGGGTTAGCTCACCCATGAATGTGTGATTTATTGATCAGTCTTATCAGTCTTTCACTGAATCTGTGAGATCATGTGAGTTTTGAAGAAAAAAATGAAAAGAAGGTTGTGGAGGTATCAGAAATGATACCTGCTGGGCCTGCCAATACAAGAGTATTTTTGACAATTACAAGATAAAACAACCATATTGTCATAAAGGCTTTGAGAGAATTAAGTGAACCACATTGACAAGGTATCATGGCAGCATCTGGTGGGTTGTTTCAGATGAATGCTCTCATTTCCTTGTCAAAACGCTAATATGTGATGAATTTCATGGACTGTCTTTGTTCCTCACAGCAGTTTGGACGCAGAAGATGTTACCTTGAGCAAAACTGCTGCTATATATTGTATAAACTACCTCCATAAAAAGCGTAGATACTCTCAAAGATGTAACAGTAGAAATTTCCAAGTTTTACTCCAAATTGTCAGTCAAAAGAAATTGCCATTACTGTTACAAAAGCTTAACAAAACAAAACATATAGCAGTAATTTTTTACTATACATATGTATATTTTGGAATAGTGACTTTTAAAAATGAGCTCTTTTATGGAAAAACTCTTATCCCTGCTCCAAAGACAAGAAAAATAGTTAACAACTTGGTATTTCCCAAGTGTGATTCAGGAACTAGTCACTCCCTGTCTCAGGACTGACCTTCTTGTCCTTCATTAGATAGGGAACTAATGGCTACTGAAATACTGGACTCCCCTTTACAGAATGGTCATGTATCAGAATAACATTTATTATTATAGTGTCTCATTTTTTTCTTTTGAATGAATTAAATATTCTATGACATTCCTCACTGATAACATTAATTACAACATATTACATATTTATCAAAATTTTTTGTAATAGAAAAAATAGAAAATTGTAGCTACTAAGTAGGGGGCAAGTTATATTAATTATGATATTCTCATAATATTGCATTGCCATAAAAATGAGGTACATATGCATGTGCTGATATAGGAAATTATAAAGTATACTTTGTTAAAAACAGATGAATAACTAGCATCATTTTTTTCTAAATAAATGAGAAAATACACATGTATTTTTTATTTTTTTCAGTAAGAGTCAAAAAAAAAAAAAAGAAAATGGTGGTGATGTTACCAGAACCCCAGGGTTTCAGTCTAGGTCCTGTTGCTCACCACACAGAAAGCCAATCACTGAAACAACAGGTATTACCAAGGAAATAGTCTTTAATCAGGTGCTGCAGCCAAAAAGATGGGAGCTCAATCTCAAATATGTTTCCCTGACCAACTGTTATCAAATTAAAGCTTTATATAGCAGGGAAAAAAATGTAACCATATGTGGGAAAACAGGAATTAGGGAGAGCTAAGGAAGAGGACTTGGTAGACAGGCAACAGGTGTTTGCTTAGGCAATCATGAGGGTGAGGGGTCTGGCGTCTCACTGTTCAGATGCGGTGATCTGATGCATTTCAGGTTTTTGAAACTCTCTGGGAGGCCTGATGGTTGGTTCCCAACTCAGATAAGACACCTGTAACTTTTTCAAATTTTAAGACTGGGAGCATCTATTTCTATGTTTATTCAAATAAACTATTAACATCACTTCCGTGGGACAGTTGGGCCAGTTCCAGTCACCTCCAGTAAGATAAATTGAAGGCTAGAATGAGGATAGATGCTTTTACTTTTCATGTATTTCCTTCTTAAATGGTTTAAATATTTCAACTATATATGAATAGTACTCTTTCATATTAGTCGTTTGAAGGAGGAAGATTAAGAACTTCTTTTTCTTGTAATTCATTACATTGTGTTTCTTAAAAATGAATGGAACAACAATGATAGAGACCCACATGCTTGTATACATCAAAGATTTGGGGGCTTTGGTTTGTCTGGTTCAGTTTTCCATCACTTGTGTCTGGCCACATGAGGAACTCAACAAATGTTCATTTAATGAATAAACAACAAATGCTAACAAACATTTTATTATAGCATTGAAGTTAAAATAATAAAACTATTTAAATATAAAATAAAATGGATTGAATGATACTTTTAGCATGATCTCATTTTCTCCCAAGCATTTACTTTGCCTGATGACAAGAGATGAAATACCATTAATAAAATGTTTCTGCTGCTCAAGTCTTTATAAAGGTGTAAAAAGAAAGCAGATAATTTACTCATTTATTAACTACTTATGAATGCTTAACATGAATTAGGTGGAAGAGAACAGTAAGCATGCACATGTGTAGATAAAATTTAAATTATCATATGAACATAATCATAAATAGAAATTGGTATAAAAGGTTGTGAAAACAAAAGAATTTATGTGAATTGGCCTTTCCATGAAAGTATCTCTGGTTAAATTATACATACACAGGCCAAAACCCAGTGATGGGGAGAAATAAAAAGGTGGAAACAATCTTTCAAAGCAGAGACAATTTTGATTGAGGATAACCCGAGGCATATGATACAATTATCATAATCCATGAACCCTGAGAAAGCATTCATGGCTCACAGAAGCATATAGGAGAGTAGAACCACAGAAATTGTAGGGGCCCATCTCAGATTCGAGTCATAGTACAGGGTATCTTTAGTACTAGACTAAAGATAGAATTTATTCTTTAGTCTAGCAGCCATCAGAAGCCACTGAAAAGTTTTAAGAAAATGGCTAGTTGATCAAATGCACTTCCTGTGTTTGTTAATACTACCGTGCATGTTTTCCCTTTTCTCTAGACTGTTAATATAATGAACTACATTAATTGATGTTTAAATGTTCAACAAGTTCAGAATTTTGAAAGAAATATGATTTATTAGTAATATATTATTATTTCAACAGATGGATGGAAAGATAGATTTATACATACATAACAGGATTTGATTTGTTAACATTTTGCTGAAGAGTTGTATGTCTGTGTTTATGTGGGATATTATTCGGGAGTTGTCTTTTTTGTACTGTCTTTTTCTATTTTTAGCATCAAAGTAAAACTGGTGTCATAAAACGATTTGAGAAGTGTTCATTTATCATCTACTTCTGGATGAATTTGCGTAGGATTTTTGTTACTCTTTCATTACCTAGTAGAATTAAATCACCTGTGTATGAAGATGGTTCTTCTTGGTGAATAGTTTGTCAATTTGTAGTTGTCAAGAAATTAGTCCATTTTATCCAAATGGTCAAATTTATGTACACATAGTTCTTTGTGGTACTATAATTCTTTTAATACCTCTGTAGTCTCTAGTGATATCCCCTCTACACAATTCCTAATGTTAGCAATTTGTGTCTGATCTCTTGATTTCTTTGTCAGCCTTGTGAGAAATTTATCAATTGTTTTGATCCTTTCAAAAGTGTAACTTTGGTTTTATTGATTTTTAAATTGTTTTTATGTTTTTAATTTCATCGATTTCTGCTTCCATCTTATTTCCTTCCTTCTACTTGTTTTGGATTTATTTTTTTATATTCTTTCTGGTTTCTTGAAGTGGAAGTTTTAGTTACTCTTTTGAGGTGTTTCAGTTATGATTTAAATAATGCTTTAAAAATAAGCAAATATAGCTTTCTTATTAACCAACTGTTTACTTTGCCTGATGAGAAGAGATGAAATACCATTAATAAAATTCTTCTGGTGCTCAGGTCAATATGAATGAGTGAATGCTAGACCTTTTCCAGCATTCTTCATTCCATTCCTTTGTGTGATCAGTATCTCTGCCTGGAATCCTTTCCCTCTGACTGAAGGACTTTAATACTTCTTTAGTTGCTGGATGGCTAGAGATGAATTTGTTCAGCTTTTGTAGATCCAAAAAAATGTTTATTTTACCTTGATTTTTAAAAATATTGCTGAATATAGAATTCTGAGATATATATATATATATCTGAGATATATATATATATAAAATATATATATATTTGACATTACTGTAAATGTGCAACTCCATGGACTTACAGCTGACATTTTTTAATGAGAGGTCTCCCATACTGTTTTTACTTTGGCCTTTATAAGATACCTTTATAAGGTAGCTTTTGGAGCTGCTTTTCCTTAAGATTTTTTCCCACTAATTTTAAACAATTTGATTGTGATCAGCCTTGTTCTATTATTAATGTTTCGTCTTCTTTTGGTTCATAAAAATTTTTAGGTCTATGTATTTATGCTTTTTACTAAATTTGAAAAACAGTGGCCATATTTATTCAAATGTTTCTTAAGGATTCCAGTTATAAATATTGTTAGCCTCTTGATGTTCTCCAGCCTACTGATTCTCTGTTCATTTTTTCTTCAATCTTTTAGTCCTACTGGATTTCCTTTTGGATAGTGTTGACTTCTAGTCTTTAAGTTAATTTGCCCCCCGCTTTTTTGCAATGTTATATGATGTTAATCTCACTCAATACATTTTTATATTAGACATTGTACATTTCATCTACATAATTTTCATTTGAGTGTTTTTGCATTTCATATCCATCCGCAAAATGTTTGCATATTCCTCTACTTTTTCAACCTATTGAACATATTCAAAATAGCTTCTTTAATATCCTTGTCTAATAATTCCACTTCCTACAGTCTGTTTCTATTGATTGATTACTCTCCTCACTATGGGTCATTTTCCTTGCTTCATTTCATGCCTGGTAATTTTTTATTAGATGCTAACATTGGAAATTTTGTCTTGTCAGGTGATATTTTCCCCCATATATCTTTGACTATATTTCAGCTGTTTTCTGACATTCAGTTAAGTTGCTTTGAATCAGTCAATTATTTCCAGGCTTGTTTTTAAACATTCTTAGCTGGGAAAAGAGCAGCTCTTAATCTAGAGCTAGCATGGCCAGAGTACGGAGGTCATACCCTTCTGAGGACTCTACTCAATGTGCCATTCCATGTGTTAGTGAGTCTTCTCACTCTGTCCAGGGAGACACATCACTATTCTTAGTCCAGAGTTAGCTCTTAGGATAGTTATACATGCCTGTTATCTTTGCCCAGTTGTGAGTACTGTTCAGTATTCAGCTGAACTCTTACTGCGACCCGTCCTTAAAACTCCAAAGGTCTCATTATATCTACCTTTTTGCTAATATTTTGCATTGTGATTTCTAGCTGCCTGGCCTCCCTAAATTATAAATTCTTCCTTCTCAACTTAGAGAGGCAACCAGGCGCTGTATGGGTTCCCTGTACTGCAGCCTAGAATTCTCTTTAGGCTGTAAGCTGAGTCAACCAGAGAGCTCACTTTCCTCATTCTCTTATGTCAAGGATCACTATCTTGTGTGACTTGTTTCCAATATCTGGAAACCAGTGTTTAATATATTTTGTTTGGTATTCTAGTTGTTCAAGACAGGAGTTTAAATCTAATTCCTGATATTCTATTATTTCCATAAACAAAATCTATGGCATTCTACTATTTTAATAATTGTAATTTTATTATATATATTATATGATAATAGAATTAGAGCATTGTCTTCTATCAATCTTTAGTTTTCTAAACTTTCTTTATCACCTATACATCTTTCTGAGGATTCAGAATCATTCTGTCACAAACCTATTCTTGAACCAATACCCTTTCATCTCAACAGAGACACCTTCCCCAAAGGATGCTAATGGATGTCTGTAAAACTGAAAATACGCTGGCTTTCACAGTAGATTCAGGGATTTCTTAAGCATCAGACAAAGACCAGTCAAAACTCAGTGAATCTCTGTGCCTCTATCTATTCATTATCTATCTTATGTCTCCACCATGCTATGCAACTCTTATCCCATGAAATGACCAAACGCCCAGGCTTCCAAATTAATTATGTACTCTTTAGCACATTATCAAGGGTGAGCATATAAGTTCTATTGCTCACAAACTTAAAAATGGAAAAATAAAGTCCAAAGTAAACTGGAGATAACACCTGTCATAAATAAAAATTGGAATGGGCTGGGACCGTACCGAGAAAAGCTTTATAGCAATTGGACAGAGAAAATCTTCCTAACTCACTCATATTTGTGACACAGATGAGTAATGTGATTATTCCCAGCTCCTGGCAATAAAAACTTTATTGCACCCCACAGGATAAGATACAATGTTTATTTCTTTCTCTGGGTGCATTAACATACACTTCTTTTTCATAGAAAAACATCCAACTTGAGTCATCTTTTTCAAGGTTGATTTTTCATGTGACCTTAACAATTATACCACAAAGTATGATGGCTGTGAGAGAGGCAAGGCGCACATGGCTTTCAGCAGAGGTCAAAAAGACATGGGGCATGAAAAGAATATGGGACAAAAGAGATGTATTAATATTTGTCTGTCTTAAAGTAACCGAGCAGGTCTGGGTGGCATTCGGAAGAGGCATACAGGGACATAGAGACACGGTTTCCCATGGACTGAGATGAAGCTCCTCCGCCTAACGTCCTCTCACAGGTGCAGTAATCTTGGGGAGCTCTTCTATGCACACTGCAGTGCTGTGTACACCCAGGGGGAAGTGTACAGAAAGAATACTGCATCTGCCCCTTGACAGTCTTCCTAAAACAGCCCTTTAATTTATTTCTCCATGACCTGAATTTCAGTGTTGAAAATGTCCTGAGGAAAAAGTGTGTCAAAACAATTGTTCTTTCAACCTTTTAACCCAGTACACCAGAAATATAGTTGGAAATACATTTTTCCAGCAATTAAAATATATCATTGGAGCAGGAAAGATTGTAAGGCTAAAGGAAAAATCAATTCCATCTTTCTTTTTCATACAAACATAAAAAGAAAAAAACTGGATTTTTGATGTACAGAGAGAGCTATTGGTAAACCACAGCAAATGATAAAGACAATTCTGATGACAAAAATTAACAAATATTAATGTTTTGATTCCATCCATCTAGACGTGTTACATGTGAGCTATGAGGTTCTTTAGGATGTGTATTGCAAGTAAATGGGTTGAGTTGGTTGTTTTTTGAGTTTCTTTTGCTATGTAAAAAAGAGGAATAGCAGGAGATAATAATAAGAAAATCAGGCTTTGATAACTGAAATAGATTTTTTTTTTTAAATTTTAAAGCAGGTGTATGATAAAACATAAGACTGGTGTTAAGTAACTTAAATCACATAACTTAAAGTGATAAGGAACAATTCAAAAATAATTGTGCTAGCTGTATCAGTACATTCTCACACTTCTATAAAGATACTATCTGAGGCTGGGCGTAGTGGCTCACGCCTGTAATCCCAGCACTTAGGAAGGCCGAGGTGGGTGTATCACTGGAGGTCAGGGGTTTGAGACTAGCCTGGCCAACCTGTTGAAATCCTGTCTCTACTAAAAACACAAAACTTAGCCAGGCTTGGTGGCACATGCCTGTAATCCCAGTTACTCAGGAGGTTGAGGCACAAGAATTGCTTGAACGTGGGAGACGGAGGTTGCAGTGAAAAAACATCATGCCACTGCACTCTATCCTAGGCAACAGAGTGAGACTCTGTCTCAAAAATAAATAAATAAATAAATAAATAAATAAATAAATAAGATAGTACTTGAGACTGGGTAATTTATAAACAAAAGAGGTTTAATTGACTCACAGTTCCTCATGGCTGCGGAGGCCCCAGGAAACTTACAATCATAGCAGAAGGGGGAAAGGAAGCAAGGCCTGTCTTACAGGGTGGCAGGTGAGAGAGAGAGCGCAAGCAAAGGGGAAGTGCCACACTTTAAAACCATCAGATTTCATGAGAACTCCCTCACTATCATGAAGATCATGAGGACAGCATAAGGGAAACCACCCCCATCATCCCATCACCTCCCACCAGGTCCCTCCCTTGACAAATGGGGATTACTATTGATTATAATTCAAGGTGAGATTTGGGTGGGGACACAGAGCCAAACCATATCATTAGCCTTCAAATCCCATTCTGCTTTATGGGGAGAACACAGTTCAGGACAATGAAGCTCAACACTGTAGACAGCTCAGGATTTTAAGTATTCTTACAGCCCTGCTTATACTTTTCTCAGACTCATGGTTTCATGGCCCATGGTCTTTCCTGAGTTAAAATTAAGTATGCCCACTTCCTATTTCCATATCCTAATCATAAGTTTTTTTTACAGCAGTTCATTATTTTTTCCTCCCTCCTATAGAACACTTTGAAGAAAACAGATAATCAGAAAATATTTTTGACTGAATAGATGGAGGAAGATGAGTGAAGAGCCCAGTTTCTTTCCTTTCATAACGGAGTCAAAAGATAGTGTTGGTGAGAGAATGTGGATTCTTACAGCAAAGTGCAACTGTGAGAAAGATAGAGGACTTAACTCAGGTTGTTTAAAGGCTCAGCAACCTAGACAGGTGAGAACTGGACCGTCAGTCCAAACAAGGGGGAACAATAAATGCACCTGGGGGAAAAGGCCTAATATGATGATTGTGGAAGACTGGAAAACATGATAGTTTCGAATTACTCTGAAGGAATTTCTGAGCTTAGTAAAATACATCTCTGGGGGCTTTGGATATGGTGCATTGTGGGCTTTCAAAGGATTCCAAAGTTCAGGCATTGAGCTGCTTTATCTTTTGATATTTCAAATTCAATGAAGCTATTCCGTTTATATTTGGTTTAATAAAAAAATTCATTTAAGCACAAGCATATGTAGCTTCAAATCCATGTATATGCTCCCCTACTTAAGGATGAAAGAAATATCTAGTCAAGGGAATATGTGCCTTGATTTATTTCTCTAGCAATAATGATGAATTGCACTATGTCGTCTACATTCCCATGACGGGTCACTTCCATAACCCTTGGTGTGCAACTACAAGACAGAAAGGTTAGAGGTGCAAGTGATTGCTGTGCACAAGGGTTTTTCCTAACTGAGAAACTAACTGGCCCATACAGGGATTAAAACCACAAGCCTGGCCCTCATAATCACCACTCTAACCTCCAGAGCTAACTGACCCAGACAATAAAGGCTGCGGGAGATACCTGCTGAGCTATTAGGTTGATGAATGGGAAGGACTTCAGAGTACAGCATCTTGTGAAAAATAATATAATAATTTAAGTAGTTGTCCATCCCAGTGGTACCAATTTATAGCCAAGGCCAACTCAATAGTTTCTTCTTATCCAGAGGCCAAGCGCTGCTGAGCAACATCATTCACAGAGAGACATAGAATAAACACCTCTAATATACAACAAGGATGCCGTAAGTTCAAAACAAAAGCAGGATTGCATGCAGAATTTTCAACTAACCTTATACCTGTACCGTTCAAAGTAAAAGAGGAAGAACAAAGCCACTGGAATATTCTCCTAAATTGTGACTTTTTAAAATGACTTAATCAATCAGTATATAAATTAATATCTTTAAGTAGATGAAATTTAATGTGGTCAAAACAGAACATTAAATGTATTATATTTTGCCATATATTACTAGTAAAGAGTAACACTGTCAATTAAACAACTACCAACTCACGTAAAATGTATTCAGAGTGTGGTGACATTAATTGTTAAAACACGAGGGAAACATCCTGAGTGATACACATCTTGTCACTTAGGTTTGAGCCACAATAAAGACCCTCGATATGGAGTATTTATTTATGAAAAACTATGTAAATTTTTCAATTTGAGAGGAAAATTAATAAAGAATATATTTTGTTATCGTTGCTTGGATTTTGTTTTGCTATGTTGATTTTAGAAGGTTGATTATTTTTTAATAAATGGTGTGAAATTTTGGAGACTGCCACCTGGTGAGTTGAGAGCCCTGGTTTCATGACTAATCGGCTGGATTTTCCAAACATTTATATAACCAAGAAAGAAAAAAGAATGTAAAGAAAATCGAGGCATGTTTGCCATTTTCCTAAAAATAAATTGGTTTTCCTTAATAATTCTGTCATAAATATTACCTAAATTATGTGTCCTAACTATATATGTGTATATTTGTTATATATTATTTTATATATCTTATATGTATATTGATTGCTTCATAAATACATATTTGTGTGTATATGTATATATACACACTTACATACAGATATACACATATATATTTTAGGAAATAAAAAATGTAGAACATGATGTAAATAAATATGATTGCATAATCATAGGCTATAAATACTCTCCAGTGAAAAGTATTTCCCTCATTCAGAAACTGATAATAGAAAACTATACAAACAGTAAAGGCATAAATAATTTTAACAATACTATCAACCACATTGACCTAATTGCTATTTATAGAAGATACACAACTCCTGCTAAATACACATTCTTTTCAAGTGCACATGATATGTTCACTGAGATCGATTATACCCTCATCCATAGGTGCAATAGATTTAATTTATATAGAGAATGTCTTATCAATGTAATTAAATGAAGAAATAAATAAAAATCAGAATTTGTATTTATTTCAACATTTTATTTTTATTTATTAATTTCCAAAAATACTTGGAAATTACATGACCTACTTCTAAATAATATATAGATCAAAGAAGAAATCATGAAGAAGTTTAGAAAATATGTTGAATAAAATTGAAAGGAAACTACAACCTATTGTGGGAGGTAGCTAAGTGAGAGCCTCGAGGGAAAAGTATAACATTAAATGTACATATTTGACAATAAATATTTACATTTAATGACACTAGCTTGCAACTTAAGAAGTTAGAAAAAGAAAAGCACAGTGAAATTAATATAAGTAGAAAGAATAAAATAACGTAAGTAGAAAGAAAAAATTAAAGAAATTAAGGACAGAAACCAAACACAGAAAAACCTGAAAAATGAGAGAAAATTATCAAAGCCGAAAGTTGGTTCTTTGGAAAGATCAACAAATTGACAACTTCCAAGCTAGATTTATTACAATAAAAAAGAGATACCTGAAACACAAATATCAAGAGTAAAAGTTAGGTTTTACTACAGATTCCAAGAAGATAAAAGGGGGTAATGATAATATTATGCCGACATCTTTTACAACTTAGATAATATGACTGATAATACACAAAATAAAAGCTGTCTTACACAGACTCTCTCAGAAAATAGAGATGAACACACTTTCTAGCACATTTTATGATGCCAACATAACCTTAACTGCAAAATCTAATAACAATATTACACGAGAAAATCGCAGACTAACATTTCTCGTAAAAATAATTGCAAGAATGATTAATAGAATATTTTCCAGTTATATCTAACCCTATATAAAAGGCATATGTTTTGACGAAGTGGAGTTTAACCCAGAAATGGGGTGTTTGTTTAATATTTGGGGGTCATTATATATTATTCATCAAGTAGTACAATAAAGAAGAAAAAATACCATGCTTTTGACTATTGAAGAGGAAAAAAATATTTGACAAACTCCTACTCTCATCCATTATTTAAAAAGTCTCAGCAACTAGTCACAGAAGAGAACACCCTCTGCCTGGTAAAGGAAATGTATAAAGTCCTGCAGTTAACTAATGGTTAATGATGAACTATTGAATATTTTCTTTTTCAGATGGGGAGAAATTAAAGGAAGTTCACTCTTTTCACTTTTGTCTAATATGGTATTGAAATTTTAATAAGATAAAAATTAGTAAAAGGCAGAAGGTTCAGAAAGAAAGAAGAAATATGTATATGTATATAATTTTATATATACATAATTTTACATAAACTATCTTGAACGATAAATGAAACAGAAACCAAAAGTAATGATTACATTTAGCTTGGTTGTAGAAGATTAAAACACAAAAATCAATTGCATTTTGTGTGTTAACAAACAATTGGAAGATGAAGTTTGTTACAATAACATCACAGACATTAAATACTGTTGAACAAATTTAACAAAAGACCTTCAATACCTGAGAATTGTAAAATATTACTGAAAATAATTAAAGAAGATCCAAGTAAATGAGCAGTCAACCATGTTCATAAGTCAGCAAACTCAGTGTTTTTAAGAAACCGTTTTACTTCAAATTGATCTCTATGTTCAGCATAAACCCATTTGTAATCCCACCAGCCTTCTGTTTTTATAATTAACAAGCTAATTTTAAAATTATATTGGAATGCAAAGGACATAGGATATCCAAAGCAATCTCAATAAAGAATAAATTTGAAAGAGTTACACTGAAGACTTTAAGATTTACTTTAAAACTAAAATAATAAAGACAATCTAATGCTGGCCAGTAGAATAGAATAGAATCCAGAAATAGACCGATATTTACATGTTCCTTCAATGTTTGACAAAGGTGCCAAAGAACTCTACAGTGGAAAGGGTAGTTTTTTAGGAAGTGATACTGGAACAAGATACCTATGTCAAAAAAAAAAAAAAAAAAAAAAAAAGGCCGATCGCAGTGGATCATGCCTGTAATCCTAGCACTTTGGGAGGCCAAGGCCTGATTGCCTGAGCTCAGGAGTTCGAGACCAGCCTGGGCTACATGGTGAAACTGTGTCTCTACTAAAATACAAAAAATAAAAATAAAAAAACTGGCTGGGCGTGGCAGTGTGCACCTGTAGTCCTAGCTACTTGGGAGGCTGAGGCAGGAGAATTGCTTGAACCCAGGAGGCGGAGGTTGCAGTGAGCTGAGATGGTGCCACGGCACTGCAGCTTGGTGACAGAGCGAGACTCCATCTAAAAAAAAAAAACTCAAGTTTTACCTTTTTACCTTTCACCATACACAAAAGTTGATTAGAGACAGACCATAGGTCTAAGCATAAACACTAAAACATTGAAAATAAACATTTTACAATAAAATATAGCATTTTGCTTGAGAGTATTCAAAGGTTTCTCAGACGAGATAGAGAACACAATAACCATGAAAGAAAAAATTATTAAATTGGATAATAAAACAATGAAAAATTGCTGTCCATCAAACAGCATAATTAAGAAAATAAGTAGGCAAGACTGAGAGAAAATCTTCATAAAATAAATAGCTAAAATTGGACTGGTAGCCAAGATATAGTAACACCTTCTGAAAATCAATATTAAAAAACAAAGTACCCAATGCAGTTTTTTTCTTTTTTTAACAACACTTTACTACAGATAATATGCAAATGGCAAAACAAGACTATGTAAAAGTTCTTACCATTCATCCAGATAACTGTATCCTACAATGAGAGCGGAAGCCTGTGGGAATAAGGGTGAGGACTGAGTGAGTAAGGATAATGTACTCTATCCCGATAAAGATTTGGGCTACACAGATCTATGTATTTGTCAAAATCTATCAAATGGTACCTTAAGATTTGTAGATTTCATTGCTTGCAAATTTTATTCCTAAATTTTTTTTTTCTGAGTATTAAACTCCAGGTAATGGTATGTATGTTGCAGTACTTAGGGCAAAGTGTGCTGATTTCTGCGTCTGCATTGAAATGCTTCAAAACAGAATAATAGTTTGTAGATGGAGAGATGGATGAAAAGATGAATAGATATGTGGAAAAGTAAAATATGGATGATAGAATCTAGTCAACAGATATATGGATGCTCACTGTAAAATTATTTCAATTTTCCTGTACATTTGAAATGTTGTTATGATAAAATGTAAGAAAAAAAGCAAGTCCTTGATGAATCTAATTGTGGTATTTTATTAATACCAGGTCTGTGAAGAAAATAGGCTAAGACTTGTTTTACAATCCACCCTTTTCCTCATCCCCAGTGCTGCCCCTCCAACATGAACTTACCGGCCACAATAATCTCTTGAGGAGTTCACTTTGCATCCCCATTCACAAAGTGTCCAAAGATTTTTCAAAAAACATACACGTAAAAGTGCCTCCCTTGAGCTTACAATGAAATAATGGCTTCTAATTTTTTGAATAAAAATAAATAAATAAAATGCCCTAAGTGTTTTGTTCCAGTCTAGTGTTCTCAAATCTGCTCTTGTTACTTTGACCCCTTTTCAGTTTCTTATATGCATCAACCCCTTCTCTATGTCCTGACCTTTGCATGTGAAATTATCCTAAAGACCTCTCACCACAATCTTTCTTCCACTTCCTTGTGATTAACTCACATTTATCCTCCAGGACGTGGGCTAAGCATCTCAGCAAAGTCATAGTGGAGACCACGTTGGTCTCATTATATTTCACAATGTAAATACTATATATTTTCCATGAAGCACTTATTGTGACTGTGATAAAATAATAGCTTGGATAATTATTCATTACCTTTTTGCCCATCTAGTTTGTAAACTTTATGAGAGATTAAAAAGAAAGATGGCTGTACAGGTGCTGTACTCATTGTTGTACAATGTTTGGAATGATTCAATACTACATTCTGTTTTATTGTTGAATAGTATTTCACTGTAGAGACAACCCAAAATTTGTTTCTCTATTACCAGCTGAAAGTTTAGGCTCCTTCCAGGTTTTGGCTTTTGTGAGTATAGTTGCTTTGAAAAGTTCTTTGAGTGGATACATGTTTTCATTGTTCTTGAGTAAATAGCTGTTCCTTCTAAGATAGGGAAATTCCCTTCTCTTCCTTATGTTCTCAGAAATTTCATTATGAATTGATTTTGAATTTTGTCAAATGTTATGCCTGTATTTATTGAAATAATCTTAAGTTCTGTTCTGTTTTGTTTCTTAATAAGATCAATTACATTTTTTTAAGAGTTAAACCAGCCCCGAGTTTCTGGGAAAAAACCCAGGTGGTCATGACAGATATTGCCACATTACATTCAGAATAATTTTCTAATTTTTATTAGAAGCTGTGTCATCTGTAGTTCTTTTAAAATTATGATGTCATTTATTTTGCTGTTGCTATAGTACTGGCCTAATACATGAGTTAAGACCTGTTTCTTTCTTCTGTGTTTTCCTGAAAATTTTGTTTATAACTTTTGTTACTTCTTAAATACTTAGAAGAATTCACAAGGTAAACCATCTAAGTCTTGAGTGTGCCTTGTGGGAAAGTTTTTAACTACAATTTCAATTTTTTTAATAGTTATGGAATGTTCTCATGATTTCTCTCTATATAAAAATTTTCAGTAGATTTTAGAAATTTATGTCCCTCAAAGTATTGTTTCATGCATTTCTCCAATTTAATTGAAGCAGGTTGTTCATAATTTCCCCTATGTCATCCTTTTAATGTTTGTATATTTGATATGATATCCCTTATTTCATTCCTAATATTTTTGATAGATTGTGATTTAATTTGTATTTAAATTTTTTTAAAAAATTTGCCTTTTAGCTTTTTTACTTGACCTGAGTTGTGTTGTATAGTTTCCAAGTACTTGGAGATTACCTAGATATCTTTTTATCATTGATTTTTGAGGCAATTTAATTTTGGACAGAAATAAGACACTCTGCTCACCTCGCACCCACTAATATCCCATTGGCCTAACCAAGAGCCATCGCCAAGCTGTCCACGTCACAGGGCTGGAAAGCATCGTCTGCTGTCAGTCACAGGTTCGGGAAGAAGGTACTGAGAACCTGCTGAGTAATAATCCAAACTATCACATAAGCCCAGAGCTGCCCCCTTATCCATAGTAATGAGTTGTAAGAATACCGACTTCTTGAGTATGTAAGATATATACTTACAATCTTTTTTCCTCCAATACAAATAATTTATTTAAGGGGACCAGAGAAACAAAGATATTACAATTAAATAGAGGGAGAAAGGGAATCACATAAAGTCTTCTTACAATGAATCTTGATTTATTTAAAATAGAGACAACAAGTTGAAGATAGGTGATAGTCGAAATAAGAATAATAGTTGGTAGAAAATTAAGGCACAGATAATGCTCTTCCAAGAGAAGTAAACAGTAGAGAGTGATTAATCTGCTTTTCCTTTGTCTTGTGTTAAGTTGACTAGATTAGTTGAATAAGAGTAAAGCCCAGTGCTAAAGCAAAAAACAAAACAAAACAAAACAAAAAGCCTCTGGTGGCAAACTCATGTGTGCCTGTCTTCTGCTCCCTTGGAATGTAATTTGAATACTTGAATTCTTGAGGAGATGAAAGCAGAAGTAAATAATTTCTAAAGTTTTGAATGAGAATTGCTGGCATTTTTTTATTCTTGTGTTTTTAGATGTGCTAAGGTGCAGCACAGCGAGGCAGGAAGCCCATTCAGAGAGCTGGCCTGAGCCATGCAAGCGGTGAGAGGGGCAGTTGAAGGGAATGAAGACAGGGCTCTGTCCCCTCTGAATGGAATGGGGGTCTCAACAGAGAGAAGCAATTGCCAAGTGATAGAAAAGCAGGAGGCTCTTAATAGATATGCCCAGGACTGAGGTCATAGGCAACAAGATAATAGTCAGATCCAGTTATACCTGCTAAGTATACTGTGCTGTAAGGTTTTGCTCTGATGCTATCAAGATCTCCTACGGGAATACATACCCCAACGGGTGCCTGCGTCTTCAGCCTGGGACCAAGAGCAAACACAAGGATGCAATTCCTGAACTGCAGCTGAAGCCACGGGTAGGAACCCACAACCTGGAATAGGGCAACCAGCCAGGTACTTCCCATATCAGCCAAATGGCACTCACTCCTCTTACATATTCACGAACATGAGATGTGCTTCTATTTATGTCATTAAGCTTTGGAAATGATTTTTTAGGTGGTATTTTGTGGCAAGTTGCTGATTCATACATTGTGAAGTGCATCAGGTACATTCAACATGTACACCTTTTGCAAGTACAGGTCTGCGGAGAAGAGTCACAAATAATGGCCCAAGTTGAGAGACCTCAGAGATGTTCTTATTCTTTTCTTCATTTCCCACTTCTCAGACCTGAAGTAAAGAGAGGGAAGGAAGGGGCAGGCACATGTAACTTGCTCTTGTCCTACTGAGCATTGACAAAGGCAGGAAAAGACCCCAAATCGCAAGGCAGGAGAAAACCATCTGAAGTCACAGGCGATAAGAGCAAGACACTCATTACAGAACTGGGATGGCAGTGTTGCTCCTGGAGGAGATCCAGCATGAGGCAGCGTCCATGCATATTTAATGCCTTCAGCTTCTGTTGTTGAGAAACAGTGGAAGACAGAAGTTCATGGCATGCTTCATCTAGCTTAGATATCAGCATCGTGTGTTTCCCCTTCTATATCCTCTCCCATCTTTTCCCATCTTAAAGTGTTGAAGAGCCGATTCTAGGTGTCCATTAGGCTGGACATATATGTCTGCTAAAGTGGGAGGTAAGTTGCTACCCTTACAGTGACCACCACAAAAGAAGACATGCAGAGTCATTGGTGGGGTCTCTTCATACCAGTGTTACATTAGTACATTGATATTTCTAAGAAGTTACTGGAGGAAGTAAAGCTGTTATCATTGCCTAATTTTACATTTTATAATGGGGTCCTTTGTTCATAACAATGAAATCCTTTAAGCAACTATTAAAGTTCTTTGAAACAGTGTTCTGAGAGAAGGCTGTGTGGGAATCTACACTGTAATTAAGACTATCAGCCTTATAAAGGCAATGCAATATATCTTGCACTGTTTTAAAAAATAAAAGCTAAACAAGTGATATCATCTAATATATAAAGCTGTGAAACATAATAAAAGAGGAGCTTTTCAGTAGTCCGTGAATGAACATCAGTCGACAGGGTCCAATCGATCTCTGCAGACCACTCCACCAACAGCAGCGAGAAACACATATTTTTTGATTTTCCATGGAACAGTCAAAAGATAGATCATATTCTGGTTTATGAAGCAAATCTCAACACATTTGAAATAAGTTAGGTCTCACAGAGTATGTTTTCTAACTGTAATGGAATCAAACTAGAAATCCATACTAGATAGACAACATGAAAAATCTCCAAACACTTGGAAATTAAACACATACTCAGAGTACAACATAGGTCACAGGGAGTGTCTCAAAGAAAATAAAGCAATATATACAACTGAATGAAAATATAACAATCTGTGAATATATTTTTCTCTTTTATTTACTTTAAAAAGCTTATGATTTTGTGCTGGGAAGTCATAATTAAACAGTTGTAAAAATAATAATGACGTACATACCAAACACATGCTATGTGCCAGTCATTGTACTAGAATTTTTATGTATCTTTACTATTTAATTGCTTATTTATTATTATAATTATTATACTATAAATATTATAAATTACTATAATGATTACATCATAAATTATAAATTATTATATTATAAATATATTTATTATGAATATTTTATTATAAATATGATAATATTTATTTATTATTTGTAATTTATTTAGCTCTCATGTTGATTTTAGGCCCACTTCTCTCTACTTTTATCTGCATACTAGGTTATACACACTATAGCTGCTAAAAAATGTGTTAATATTATATGCTTGAGTTCAGAAGTTAAATGTGAAAAGGTTGTCATACGTGCATTTTTAGCAATTATTAGTCTAAACGCACTTTTAAGAAGTGGTCTCTTTACTTTTTTTGTTGAATCAGAATAACATCACAAAGAAAGGTTACACTGCAAGCCAGGAAGTATGGTACTGCAGCAAAATTAGAGACCATTTTTATGCCCTTCTTATAATACTAGCAAAGATAGTGTTTATTTATTTATTTATTTATTTTTTGTTTATTATACTTTGAGTTCTTGGGTACATGTGCACAACGTGCAGGTTTGTTACATATGTGTACATGTGCCATGTTGGTGTGCTGCACCCATTAACTCATCATTTACATTAGGTATATCTCCTAATGCTATCCCTCCCGCCTACCCCCTCCCCACAATAGGACCCAGTGTGTGATGCTCCCCTTCCTGTGTCCAAGTGATCTCATTGTTCAATTCCCACCTATGAGTGAAAACATGCGGTATTTGGTTTTCTGTTCTTGCAATAGTTTGCTGAGAATGGTTTCCAGCTGCATCCATGTCCCTACAAAGGACACGAACTCATCCTTTTTTATGGCTGCATAATATTCCATGGTATATATGTGCCACATTTTCTTAATCCAGTCTGTCACTGATGGACATTTGGGTTGATTCCAAGTCTTTGCTATTGTGAATAGTGCTGCAATAAACATACGTGTGCATGTGTCTTTATAGCAGCATGACTTATAATCCTTTGGGTTTACCTCCAGTAATCGGATGGATGGGTCAAATGGTATTTCTAGTTCTAGATGCTTGAGGAATCGCCACACTGTTTCTACAATGGTTGAACTAGTTTACAGTCCCACCAACAGTGTAAAAGTGTTTCTATTTCTCCACATCCTCTCCAGCACCTGTTGTTTCCTGATTTTTTAATGATTGCCATTCTAACTGGTGTGAGATGGTATCTCATTGTGGTTTTGATTTGCATTTCTCTGATGGCGGGTGATGATAAGCATTTTTTCATGTGTCTGTTGGCTGTATGAATGTCTTCTTTTGAGAAGTATCTGTTCATATCCTTTGCCCACTTTTTAATGGGGCTGTTTGTTTTTTTCTTGTAAATTTGATTGTGTTCTTTATAGAATCTGGATATTAGCCCTTTGTCAGATGAGTAGATTGCAAAAATTTTCTCCCATTCTGTAGGTTGTCTGTTCACTCTGATGGTAGTTTCTTTTGCTGTGCAGAAGCTCTTTAGTTTAATTAGATCCCATTTGTCAATTTTGGCTTTTGTTGCCATTGCTTTTGGTGTTTTAGACATGAAGTCCTTGCCCATGCCTATGTCCTGAATGGTATTACCTAGGTTTTCTTCTAGGGTTTTTATAGTTTTAGGTCTAATATTTAAGTCTCTAATCCATCTTGAATTAATTTTCGTATAAGGAGTAAGGAAAGGATCCAGTTTCAGCTTTCTATTTATGGCTAGCCAATTTTCCCAGCACCATTTATTAAATAGGGAATCCCTTCCCCATTTCTTGTTTTTGTCAGGTTTGTCAAAGATCAGATGGCTGTAGATGTGTGGTATTATTTCTGAGGACTCTGTTCTGTTCCATAGGTCTATATCTCTGTTTTGGTACCAGTACCATGCTGTTTTGGTTACTGTAGCCTTGTAGTATAGTTTGAAGTCAGGTAGCGTGATGCCTCCAGCTTTGTTCTTTTGGCTTAGGATTGTCTTGGCAATGCGGGGTCTTTTTTGGTTCCATATGAACTTTAAAGCAGTTTTTTCCAATTCTGTGAAGAAAGTCATTGGTAGCTTAATAAGGATGGCATTGAATCTATAAATTACTTTGGGCAGTATGGCCTTTTCACAATATTGATTCTTCCTATCCATGAGAATGGCTACAAAATAAATTAGTAAAAGAAAAAAGTTTAGAACATGGATTAAGTATTAAAATAGAACTTTTAGGTAATTTTGTATAATCATATAGCTAACATCTGAGTATGTCCTGAAATGAACTCAAGATATTATGGTAAATTGTGTTTGAACACCTTAAGTCATAGAAAGCTTATTCCTTGCTAGGCAGTATATTTTTAGAAGAGTTGGAATTATTTCAGAGTTCTTCCTTTAAGTAATCTATTTCAATTGAATTTCTACTCTACCACTTTGTACTTCTTTAGTGTGACTTCCCAGATCCTGGGAAAATCTTAGTTAATCTATGTGCATTTTTTCCACTGATTTCTTTTGTAGCTTTTATAACTGGATCTGACTATTATCTTGTTGCCTATGACCTCAGTCCTGGGCATATCTATTAAGAGCCTCCTGCTTTTCTATCACTTGGCAATTGCTTCTCTCTGTTGAGACCCCCATTCCATTCAGAGGGGACAGAGCCCTGTCTTCATTCCCTTCAACTGCCCCTCTCACCGCTTGCATGGCTCAGGCCAGCTCTCTGAATGGGCTTCCTGCCTCGCTGTGCTGCACCTTAGCACATCTAAAAACACAAGAATAAAAAAATGCCAGCAATTCTCATTCAAAACTTTAGAAATTATTTACTTCTGCTTTCATCTCCTCAAGGAGCATGTCACTATGTCTCTCTCTTTTGTTTCAGTCCCAAATCTGTACCAGTTTCATATTTTACATATTACGACCCTTTGATTAGTAATGAATGTCGTCAACCAAAAGTTTCTTTAGAAATCACTTCAGATACAAAACCTATTGGTTAAGAAATAACAATGTAACAGAATAAAGAGTGAACTGTATTTTAAATCAATTCCTGGATCAGTAGCTACTAAGAACCATGGCAGCCTCAAAGCGTCACGGACTTTATGAGGGTAAAGGTGTTCTGAATTAGAATGACTCTTTGCAAAAGGCAGAGAGATAAATTATTCCACTTGTTAATTCTGTGCACAGAACTTCAGAAAGTCCCTAAAGTAAACAAACCAAGTAGCTAGGAGGGAAATACCGAGTGTGAAAGAGTTGATGAGCTAATTACATAATTATTGAAAAATATTAAAGTAAACAGTCAGCAAATCTGAAGTGGTTGAACTGTTTATCTGAACGCAACTTCTCATAGGATGTTAGGAAAACAATAAAAGAGAGTTAGCACTGCTGTCTCAGGAAACTAAATATTTCATGCTTCATTGCTAGTCTTTTTTAAATACATATTTTTGAATAATTTTCAGTCTCTTAGAGTGGAAATATGATACTTCATTGCAATTTGCAGGGAATTTTTTTTTTTTTCAGTTTAAACACAGAAAGCATATTTCTCTTTGACCCATGAACTTACGTTCACACACACACAAAGATGTAGTGCATAATCTGGTTGCTGTGTATGAATGAGGAATACTTTTAAAATTAAGTGCATTTTGAAGGTTTGACTGCATTTTCATTAAGGTGAATGCTATGAGTAGGGCCGTTATTCTTTTAGTATGCTAGGATCACGCATTAAAATCTTACTCACGATGGAGTCTGGCTTCCTTGCTCTCATCAAATTGCTACCTCTCGGCAGGAACCCAGACAACCAGGGTGCCTGCATCACTCTGTGTCGTTTTCTGTAGGAAGCTCCCATAAAGGGTTGCATAATTGTGAATAAGCCTTTTGGAAGAAATGTGAAAGCTCCCATTGTGCTAAAACAAGGAAGGAGGCCAATGTTTGAGAGGAGGTTGCTGTAGTTTTGCCAAATTATGGAAGGAAAATGCATGAGGCCAATTTTGAAACCCAGCTGCATCTTTCTAAGTTAAATATATATATATTTATATGTATGGGTTTCATTTTTTATTCTAGTTTTGAGTAAAATTACAACCCTATTAAAGTGGTGATTTAAAAGATTATTTTACAATTGTATAAAAATAATGTATCATGATCTATGTAACACACAATAAATACAACCACTCTTTTGCCCAATGTTCCAATGAAATAAATTTTTCAATGAATAGATTAAAACCTTTTTGACAGTGTCAATTCCTTGATGAAATCTAGCAATGACTCCCATTGTCTGCTCAATTCCACTTACCCACTGTTTTCTTAGCCAATTTTTTAATCTACATAAAACCCAGACCTCAGCTTCGGTTAGGTAGAGCCCTGGGTGGTCCATCAGATATGTCAAGCTGAGTATTCACTGAAAGCTTGGTCTCACATATTTCTGTGCGGTTAGCATATCTTCTCCAACTTTTGTTTCCCGTGAGCCTGCACCATCTTCTGAGTCCAGGGTCAAACTTATTTTACAAGGTTCCATTGCTTTCAGACACACGGGGACTGCAGTTCCTCAGCCACACCAGGTTTGATCCCACCACTGGGTTTCAGCATGTGCTGCTTCCCACACTCACTGACATGGCTACCCGGCCGCACAAATCCAGGAGCATCATGCAAATGCAGTTGAAGCCTCTGCTCTGCCATTCACTAGTATATGTAACTCTGAAACTCAGTTTCTCAATGCTCGTGAAATGGGATTATAGAACTTGCTTTACTTATTCTATACGAGCTGTACGTGGCTCCCATGTGGTTAAAGTTCTTTGTAAAGTATTGCATTCCCTACAAGGTGAGTTATTATCATTAAAATGCATTTATTGTCTCTTCAATGAATTAAACTTAACTGATGGGGATGAACCATGCTTTCTACTCCATTGACTTAATAGAAGTTTAATAGGAACACAAAGCACTGAGCACTGCAGATTGTAGGCACTCATTATATGTTGCCCAAATTAAGGCTTCATCATTTATTACCAGACCAAGGAATAAGTCATTCAGTTAACAAATAGTTCTCAACCTCATTCACTGTGGAAAACACTAACCAATCCTATTGCTTGAGTACCTGGGATATTACTGGCAACTTTCAGAAAATCTTGAATCCTTCCAAGGCTCTTAGCTACAGATCCTGTCCTCAATAAACACAAAAACTACTTAGAGAGACAAGCGTACAAAAGTGATTCATACAATAGTAGAGCTATATAAAGAGAGCTCCTTGCAAGATTGGTACTCAGCAATCAATGTGATTGTACTGGTTGTTAAAAATGTTGACTATGACACATTGCAGTGTGAACACACATGGCCAAGACACAGGAATCACAGAAGCCTAGTGAGCGTACAGACCAAGTGTCTCAAGCCTTCAAGATGGAAAGAATTTTCCAGGAAACATTGACGGCTCACAGATGCTATCTGAGAGTCGGAGGCAATATGCAATTGTAGCAGGCCTTGAATATCTTTTAAAGTAAACAAACCATCCTTATGAATAATACATGACTGTTTGGCTGAATGCCTAGTGATTGCAGAAACTCTTTGGGGATAGCAGGTTAAGAGTCTGCATTTATTAAAAAATACAATAACAATAATAACAGTAATGAATCTTAACCCTTGTTTTTCCATCTTGTCTGCTTCAGAAATGCAGAATTGCTCAGATATTCTAATTATTGAAAAGTAAAAACAGAAAATGGACAGTCTTCTAAAATTTCACACAAGAGTTTTAGGCTCAAACCACTTTCCTGGTACACTAGCAAGGTTCTTGGACTTGATACCACTAAGCTGCCATACCTCCCGCTTCCTCCTCGCTAAAGATAGGAATGCCTTTTTAAAACCAGATGTCTTGAATCAGGTCTCCCTATTTCTCCCGAGGGTCAATGGTAAGAACTTGGATGTTACTCATTACTCTGCTTTTCATGACACCTCCCAACCCCGTGTTCCTCTTTTACTGATCATTACTTTTTATTTGCACTTTGTTCATTTTATAACACTTTGTAGCTTTTACAGGCATTTTGCAGTCATTACTTCTTAAGAGTCTGCATCAACCCTGCAAAACGGGCTGAATAAATAAAACAGGTGAGAAAATTCCCTTACAGAACAATTACGTAACTTGCCTGGCAATTCACTAGCCTTTTTCTACAATACACGTTTTCTCATTTTTAAGATTGCTGGTTCTCAGTATCATCCTTTCTGTTCAAATTCTCTTGCATCCTCACTTTATCTTGCTATCAACTTCTCTGGCTTGATGTCAACTGATGACTTTCCTTTATTGAGAATAAGTACTCGGTATAACAACCGTCTCCTTTTTAACCAACACAACTACAGAAACAGCCGCTTGCATGTGCATCTTTTCCTTAGTTCTTCCTGTTGGGATACTCATCATTTTATTGAAGGAGGAACCCCCCAACTTCATCCCCATAACTTGTGTTCCCCAAGGCTTTTGCCCTTGAAGCCACGACCAAATCCTTAGATGCTCAGGAGTTAAAAGATTGAGAAACCAAGGAGGAAGCTATCCCTAAGAGGTTAAAACATTAAGCAGAGCTTTTGACATCCTCACAGAAACAAAGAAATAAAAATTGGAGTTTGAAGTCATTGGAAGAGGAGGGGACTTTTTTTTTTTAACATTTTATAAATAATTTATTGACCTATTATATGAATACCAAAACAGTATACATAACTGTGCAGCTCTTTGAATTTTCACTAACTGAACACAGCCAGGTAAACAATACCCAGATCAAGAAACAAAATATCACCAGTATCCCCGAAGGCCGCCCCATGTCCACCTCCAAGAATAATCACAATCTTGACATCTGACAGCATTGATTAGTTTCCCCTGTTTTTGTCTGGTTTCTTTCATTCAAGATTATGTTTGTGATATTTACATATACTGTTATGAGTAGTTCTAGATCAGTTATTCTAATTATTGCACAGTATTCTATTGTGTGAATATATTACAATTTATTAATCCATTCATTTTGGATTAAGAAAATGTGGCATATATATACCATGGAATACTATGCAGCCATAAAAAAGGATGAGTTCATGTCCTTTGTAGGGACATGGATGCAGCTGGAAACCATCATTCTCAGCAAACTATTGCAAGAACAGAAAACCAAACACTGCATGTTCTCACTCATAGGTGGGAACTGAACAATGAGAACACTTGGACACAGGAAGGGGAACATCACACACCGGGGACTGTCGTGGGGTGGGGGGAGGGGGGAGGGATAGCATTAGGAGATATATCTAATGTAAATGATGAGTTAATAGGTGCAGCAAACCAACATGGCACATGTATACATATGTAACAAACCTGCACATTGTACACATGTACCCTGGAACTTAAAGTACAATAAAAAAAAGAAAGAGTTATAAATAGAAGACTGAGTGAAGGAAGTCTTACATATATGAGCATGTGCTGTATGATTTCACTTATATCAAGTTCAATAATATGCAAAGCAAAGTAATGGTGATAGAAATCTGCAAATTTCTTTCTTTTGAAAGAGATAAAGACCAGGAGGAAACTGGGGATGTTTTTCTAAGTTTCTTGTACTGGTGCATGTCTTGAAAAGGAATGGAGGTTTCACAAGAGTTAGGTAATATCTACCTGTACACGTTATTTGTGCATTTTTTCTGTGTGTATATTATGCTTCCATAAAAATCACTTAAAAGCACATGGTCCATTATCTCTCACTGAAAAAACAAAATCACCCATGATTTCTCAAGCCCTCTTGATACTGCATCTCTTACCCATTTTTCTGTGCAGTCAGACTTCTGGAAAGTGTTACAAATGCACTTGCCTCTCACTTTCTCAATAATACTTTGCTCTTCGATTTACATATTTTTTCTCCCAGATTCCACAAAGAATGCTCTTTATAAGGACACAAAAGAACAGACCATGATTCCAATTCCAGTAGACCCTGTTCTGTCCTCATCTTCACCACGTCTCAGCAACATTCAGTACTTCATAACTCTCGCTTTCCCAAAACCTTCCTTCTTTGACATGGGTGAGACAGCTTTATCCTGGTTTTCTTCTCGAGCTTTCGGATTCCTGGTTCACATCCTCCTTTACTGGCTTCTTCTTTGCATAATTTTTAAATGTTGGAGTTCATCAAACCTGTTTTTCAAAGTTTATCACCCCTCCAGTTTCAACCAGCAACTTCATAGATTTCTAAGTGAGTTTACCATTTAGGAGAACAATGCGTTGTTTTCCAATGTGAAGTGCATTTTCTTTTCTTTTCTTTTCCTTTTTTTTTTTTTTTTTTTTTTTTTGATGGAGTTTTGCTCTTGCTACCTAGGCTGGAGTGCAATGGTACAATCTTGGCTCACTGCAACCTCTGCCTCCCGGGTTCAAGCAATGCTCCTGCCTCAGCCTACCTAGTAGCTGGAATTACAGGCACGTGCCACCACGCCTGACTAGTTTTTTGTATTTTTAGTAGAGACAGGGTTTCACCAGGTTGGCCAGGCTGGTTTCAAACTCCCGACCTCAGGTGATCCACCCACCTCAGCCTCCCAAAGTGCTGGGTTTACAGGCGTGAGCCACCGGGCCTGGCTTCTGCATTTTCATTTAATATTGTTGTTTCCTTTTTCACCTCACTATCTGTTTTATATTTGTCTTATCTGTTCTTTGTTTCTTTATTCCTCCTTCCTAATCTTCTTTTGGGATAATCAAGTAATTTTAATCATAACCTTTTCTATTAGTGACATTTCATAATTTTTTCACTTTATTATTTTAATTGTAAGTCTACATATTAAAATCTACCCTGTACTAGATTATTTAATAAAACAATGCTTTTTCTATGTCCAGAATCATGAAAGAATCTTATAGGAGTTTAGATCTTTTACCTCCTGTGCATCTTCGTGTTAACATTGCCATGTGTTTAGTTTCCTCCACACCTGTTGCAAATTTCAATAGATATAGTTATTGGTTTTGGTTTAAACAGTAATTATATTTTAATATTTACTCACAAATGTATATTTTCCAGTGTTTATTTCTTCCTGAATTCAATCTTTGTTGTTCGGCAATTGGACTATGGTGTACCTAAGTGTAGTTTTGTTCATATTTACTTTGCTTGGGTTTAGCTAAAAATATTGAGTATCTGCATTGATATAGTTCATCATTATTTGAAAATTCTCAATTGTTGCATATTCAGTTATTTGCTTTTGTTCCACTCTCCAACTGGAAGTTCAAAGCTGCCAAATACATATATATATATATATATATATATATATATATATATATATATGTATATGAGACCATCTGACCATAGTCTACCCATTTATTACAGTTTTCTTAACTTATTTGTTTTATTGACACTATATTTTCCATTGACATGTCTTTCAGTTTACTAATTTTGTTCAATATTGTGTCTAGGCTGTTGTTAAAATCATTCAATGAGCTCTTAATTCAATTTCATTATTTTGTTATAGAGCATTTTTTATTCTTTTTTTATAGATTCCAATTTTCCATTAAATTTTCCATTTTTACTCTATTTTACATTTCTTCTACATATTTTAACAAATTTATATTATTTATCTGCCTAAGTCACTGCCTAAGTCAGTCAGTGGGGTGGCTGTTACTATTGATTTTTTTGCTTGATTATATGTTATGTTTTCCTACCTCTTTTAATCTCCTGTCATTATTTTGTTGGACCTTGCTTTTTTCCTTTATATGTTTTTAACAGCTTTATTGAGGTGCAATTTGCTTACAATACAATTCAACCACAAATTATACAATGCAGCATTTTTTTTAGTACATTCCTGAAGTTGTGCAACAATCAAAACAACAAAGTTGAGAACAATTTCATCACTCCAGAAAGAAATCCTGTACTCTTTAGCTACGACCAGCTCAGTCCTATCATTCCCCCAGTCCCCAGTCAAAAACAACAGCGAATCTGTGTTCTTCCTGTCTCTATACCTTTGCCAGTTCTGAAACTTTAACTCAAATGGAAAAACAGACCACATGGCCTTTGTGTCTGGCTTTTTACTAAGCATAAATTTTCAATGTTCTTCCACATTGTAGCATGAATTAGTACTTAATTCTTTTTTACAGTCAAATAATATTTCACATTGTCTAGATATATTCCATTTTGTTTAACCACTCATCAGTTGATAGAGAAATATGATAATTTTGCAGTCTTTGATTTTGAGCTTTTATGTTTTCTGTCCTTATGGGAAGAATACCATATTAAGTTGGCAAGGATGCTTTGGGTAATGCACGGGACTTGAGGACCAATGTAAAATTATAAGTAAGAAATAGATTTTAGGTTCTTCCAAGTTGGACTTACAAGAAATAATCAGGTCCTAATACATTTCTTATAGCATTCAGAGGAAGTTTTACAAAATTAGCTCTTTTTCAAAGTACTAAATTAAAAAGTGTGCTGCATTTGAATCAGTCTTTTCAAAACAACAAGAATATTATTCCACAAACATATATGGAGAACTTATTTCGTCAGAGTCAGTGACTTTCAGGACTTAACAGTCTAATTTTCAAAACTCAACTAACAGTCACTGAAGATCCATGAAAACAAATGACAAACAGTGGGAGGGATAATACATGAAGCACAAATGGTCAGTTTTTACCAGCAGATTGAAGCCCAGGTAGGTCAGAAGAATCAACTAGCTGGGTGTGGCAAAAGCCTGCCTGGAGGTAAGTTTGCCTCAGTTTCACCAGCTGCAGACTGGATTTTCAAGTCAACATTTGAATGACTCCTCTTTCCACAGAAAAGACTGCCACAGTTCCAATGTCAGGCTCTCTCTGTGTCACGGGTGGATGGAGGCCATTCTGGAATCAGTAGGTCTGGGGGTCCCTGTTTTTCTCACTGTAAACAAAGTAAGTTGGACTCAATATTCTGCAACTTCTCCCAAAAGGCAGAGAATAGAACAGGAAGACTTCAGTATCTGGCATTTCTTAGATGTTTTTAATTGACACAAATTGTATATATTTATCATGTACTGCATGATGTTTTGAAATATGCATACACTGTAAAATGGCTTGGTTGAGCAAATCAGCCTATGCATCCCCTCACATACTTATCATTTATTTTGGTGGGAGAACCCTGTTTTTAAGTAAACTATAGAGAAGAAAGTCAATGTTATTTATCCGCAGATGTGGTTTTCCAATTCATTTATTAGGCATATAGAATAAGAGGGTCATCAACTCAATACTATCATGAATTTTGGCATGCCCAGTTTGGACTTTAGCTTTAGTTAGTTTCAGTCACTTTTTGTTTCAAATGTTTTGAGGCTGAGTTTCCCTCTCGAGACTTTGTTTCCTACGCACAGTGAACCTGCAAGTGATTCAATCTGTCTTTCCAGTCCATTCCTCCAGGTTTCTATGCCTTAGCGCCCATCAGATATTACATGTTTTTAAAAAAGGACATGCATTTGAAGTTCCTCTAATCTCAACACAGGTAGCCTTTAAAACTCGGTTGCTGTTTCAAGTGGTCTTCTGTGGATGACAAGCCTAATTCAACAAATTCTCTGAAAGACATTAGGTTTCCGATGATTTCAGTCTACTTCAGAGAATATTTTTCTACCTAGAATTATAGTTCTTCTAGTCCTTTTGGCTTCTTTAGATTCCACATACATTTTAAAATAATTTTTAAACTGTGTTAGTTGTTCCAGTTACTGTAGCAAGAGTGATCACCTGCCTGTACCTACAATATCCTATAACCAAGAAAGTTCTATTGCCATTTATTTAATTTTATGCAAGAATATTTCTTAAAATGTTGTCTGTCTCTTTCTCTCTCTTCCTTCCTTGCATGTGTGTGTGAGTGTATTCAAAAGCCTTATTGTACTAAGTAAAAGTTACATTGGTGTTTTATGTTAAAATAGAAAAAAAAAGTTTTCCCGTCATTACAAGTGTATGTAAAAGTTTCAAAAGATTTTGAAATATTTAAGCCAAATTTTAATTTGTTTTGATTTTGAATAGTAAATACATTTTATTTAGAAGTAATGTGACTTTTTGGAACTCAAGGTAGGTAATTTTCTATAAAATTTTAATAATTTCTAGGAAAATTATTTTAATAAAATTTTCCTCAGAGCAATGCAAGTCACAAGTAAAAAATATAATTTCAAACAAATAAATATATTACAATGTTGTAAATGAGGGTGTAATACAATTTTACCAGGTAATTTGATTTGTATGTTTGACGTCTACTTTAGTATTCAATCATAACAAATATTATGTGTAATAATATAACCCAATTCATCCACTAGGTATGTGATTTGTATTAGCTGTATCTGAATATAATTTGAAAATTAAACAGTTTTTGCTATGAAAAAAAAATTTATTGTGATACTTGAGTCCACAGTTTGAGTGGGGAAAGAGGAGCTTATAACTGAGTAACACATGAAGATTCAAATAAGTAATCTTCTTTAATATTGATTTGCTTCTACGTTTCATATTTATTCCGAAGCTATTTCCTCATTTTATCATTTGCTATATAATTATCAAAGCTAGTGTTTGAATCTTTCCTTATCTGAAAATATCATTTGGGGAAGAAAATAAGTGAAGCCTTTTTCCAAATACCTGTTATTTCACCCAGCTCCAAATCATAGTCTTTCCTCTTCCTTAAGAGCATCCAATACTCTGCAATAAGAACCACTGTTAGCATTGCCCTTGTTTGTCTTTGTTCTGGCTTGATAGGTGAATAAATCAGGTCAGACAACGTGTATGGGCACCAGGGACAGCCAGAGGGTGAATGAGACAAGTGATGGCATGTCCTTGCTTCGTGAAGACACCTCATCAAATGACAACAAGATTCCTAGGGCCAGTGTGGGACCTTAGGCCAGCAGGAAGGATGAACACGTTGAATAACTGGCCACACTGACAGTGAGGGATGGCATCTCGTCACCTCCAGCCTGTCCCTGGCAGCACCATCAGGTTTGTCTTTAGAGCTTTCTCTCCCTGCTCCTCATCTATCATCCTTACCCCTTCCACATTCTCCTGCTTTTATAATATGTGTGGAGAAACTAGTTATCAAATACCTCACAGCAAACTGTTGAAACAGGACAGTTCCCTGATTCTCCTTGCAGAATATGCTACAGGGATGTCCCCTGCTTGGTCGCACCACAGCTCAAACTCCTAGGGGGAGCATGGAGACAGGCAGGTGCAGAGGCTGGCAAGAGCGCTTTTGGGCTCTGCCCCCAGGACAGCATCTAGGGGAGGGTGTCTGCGACTCTCGAAGCCTAAGAGGGTGTGTGTTATCAAACTCTTTTAGATTTGCCATCTGCAAATGCCTCATGCGTTAATCAGCTCAATGAACCCTCTGCCTTATCCCAAAGGCAGGGGCCAGTGTCACAGCCTTCTGCATCCCAAGTCCTTGCCTAGTGTACGGGAAGCATCAGATCACATGTGGGCTTGAAAGACGAGTGCAAAGTTTTACCCAGTGAGATGGATGGAGAGCCGGAAGTGGGGGATGGAGTGCAGAGTGGTGGGTGTGGCTCTCAGCAAGATAGACGGGGAGCCGGAAGTGGGGATGGAGTGCAGAGTGGTGGGTGTGGCTTTCAGCGATTTGGATGGGGACCCGGAAGTGGGGGATGGAGTGCAGAGTGGTGGGTGTGGCTCTCAGCGAGATGGACGGGGAGCCGGAAGTGGGGGATGGAGTACTGAGTGGTGGGTGTGGCTCTCAGGGAGATGGATGGGGAGCCGTAAGTGGGGGATGGAGTAGGAAGGTGGTCTTCCCCTGGAATGGGGTCACTCAGCAGCTGGACTCCTTCCTGACCACCTCTGGCTGAACTCCCCTCCGTATCCAGATGTCCTTCCTCTTCTCTTTTTCTCTGCCTTGTTCCTCATCACTGGTCTGCTGGTCCCGATGTTAAGCTGCTTGTGTGTGTCCCTGCTAAGATCTCAGTTTTACATGGGGGCGGGATAGGGGATGTGGTAAATCAAAAGGCAACTTTTTGAGCATGAAAATAGAAATCCCTCTCCTCGTTTAGGGCGGGTGTCTTCAGGCTTGAGGGTGGGGCCTTTGCCAGGGAACAGCCCTATTCTACCCAGTATTTCCCTGTCTCCTGTCCGTATCACTGTGATGTGTGTGTGCAAATTTAATCTACTGCATAGAACTACTGGTCAAGGTTTAAAATACTCTAATCAGAAATCAGCCCCATCAGAGGTGGTAGCATTTAAAACTCACTGTACAAAAAAGAATTGTAATTATTAATAATGTTTGAAATTAATTTTATTGGAGAAATGGTAATATTAAAGTTGAGCAAGAGTTCATGAATTTTATCTAGATTTAATACATGGCTAAGATTTAAGCATCCAGCAAACACAGCAATGTAAAACCATGGCACAGCGCTCAAATCCAGGCCCCCATTACTCACCCCTCTCACTTCGCAGGTGGCTCTGTCTTTTAATCCAAGAAAGGGTCACGCATAGTGATAACTGGAGTCACATAGTTCAGAAAGTGGGACTTAACATGCTATGTGACCTCTTTTTAACTTGCTTGATAATAATGTTTTTATATCTTCTGTTTTTCCAAAGTTTATTGAAAATCTGATTTTACAGTGAGTATAATGTGACAAAAGAATATTTGAGTGTGTTACGAAAAATCAAGAAAAGATCATTTGGATACATTCTGAGAAGTTGCTTTGTAATGGGAATTATTAAATGATTATATTTCTTCCCAGTAAAAACTGGAACATTGAAAGAAAAGGTGATCTGATCACTACTTAGAAAGTGAGGTTTAGGCCGGGCGCGGTGGCTCAAGCCTGTAATCCCAGCACTTTGGGAGGCCGAGACGGGCGGATCACGAGGTCAGGAGATCGAGACCATCCTGGCTAACACCGTGAAACCCCGTCTCTACTAAAAATACAAAAAACTAGCCGGGCGAGGTGGCGGGCGCCTGTAGTCCCAGCTACTCCGGAGGCTGAGGCAGGAGAATGGCGTAAACCCGGGAGGCGGAGCTTGCAGTGAGCTGAGATCCGGCCACTGCACTCCAGCCCGGGCTACAGAGCAAGACTCCGTCTCAAAAAAAAAAAAAAAAAAAAAAAAAAAAAAAAAAAAGAAAGTGAGGTTTAACTGTAAGAATTTTAGATATGATTCAAGTTGGGAGTTGAACTCCTTGAATACTCTCTGCTGAATGTTCAGAACTGGTCCTAATCTGATCTGGCATGTAAGAAGCTTCAAAGTCATCAATCTTGTTTTCACAACAACAAAAAAGCTGAATAAACTGAAAATCACCAACTCTTCATGGCTCCATGGGAGAATTGAGGTCACAGAACAAACCACTGCTCCCCAAATTAGAGAGGGGATAGACAGATGGACAATCACAGATTACCAAAGCAGAAGCCCAGAAGCAGAAACTGCTACTGGAGCTGATACCAGGCAGAATACAGCAGAAAGAAGTGCGTGTTTCAGACCTTATTTAAGAAGTCTGTAGGGAACCCAACCATGACACGAGACAGAAACAAGGACAGAAGAGGAAATGTTTTCCTATGACACAGATAGCTACAGAAAACAGCAAACACACTCTAACTCACAGCCATTTAAACACAAAACCTCACGCTAAAGCCTGATTGAGTCGTTTAATGCAACCACCATGTCTGACTATCAACAAACAATTACAAGCACATATTTAAAGATTAAAGAACAATAACTGGAAGAGACAGAATAAGCACCACCACCAGACAAACATGGCAGAATTTTGGAATGATCAGACCAGGAGTTTTAGACGACTGTGATTAATATGCTAAGGGCTCTAATGGAAAAGTGAATAACATGAAAAACAACAGATAGGAAATGTACGCAGAAAGATAAAAACTGTAATAAAGACTCAAACAGCAATGGTAGAAATAAAAAAAAAAAACAACACTGTAATAGAAATGAAGAATGCCTTGGAGAGACTCAGCCATAGACTGGACATGACCAAGGAAAGACCCAGGGAGTTTGAAGGTAAGTCAATAGAAGTTTCCGAAAGTGAAAGGCAAATGCTAATTAAGAGATAAAACAGAGTATTCCAGAACTGTGAGACAATTACAAAAGTGCAAAACATTCGTAATGGTAACACCATAAGGAGAAGAAACAAACAGACAGACAAAACTTCAAATAAGTTTTAAAAAAATCAAAAATCTGAATAAAACTTGAAGTAATAACAATGGAAAATTTTTTAAAATTAGAGAAAGACATCAAACCACACGTTGAGAAAGCTCAGAGAACAACAAGCAAGATAGATACAAATTATATAGAAAACCATACACATATGTGTGTATATACGTAATTTGTGTATATACACACACATAGATATAAACAGTGGGAAATCAAAGACAAAGATAAAATATTGAAAGAAGTCAGAGGAATGAGAGATTCTACATATAAAGAATTAGACTCCCTTTTATCAAACAAGAAAAAAGAGAGTAGAGAAAAATGCTTAACATTTTGAAAGATAAAAATCACCCACCTAGAATTATGTATCTATCAAGATTATCCATTAAAAGTGAGAGAGTTTCAGTTTTTGGTCTGACACGTAAATAGCTGGGAAGTCACCATTCTATCTCAACAGTAAGTAAGAAGCTGAAGAAACTAAAAAATTAGCAATTATTCTTAGGTCTTTAAGAGCAGTGAGGTCACAGGGCCACCTGCTGCCCCCACATTTGGAGAGACTGACAGGCAAATACAGAGAATGACAACTGACCAGAGCAGATACCCATGAGCAGAAACCTCCTGACGTGGTTTGGCTCTGTGTCCCCACCCAAATCTCATGTCAAATTGTAATTCCCAGTATTGGAAAAGGGGCCTGGTGGAGGTGGTTGAATCATGGGGGTGAACTTCCACCTTGTTCCTGTGATAGTGAGTGAGTTCTCATGAGATTTGGTTGTTTAAAAGTGTGTAGCACCGCCCCATTCTCTCCCTCCTGCTCTGCCATGTGAAGACATGCCTACTTCCCCTTCACCTTCCACCATGATTGTAAGTTTCCTGAAGCCTCCCTAGTCATGTTTCCTGTACAGCCTGAGAAACTATGAGTCAACTACATGTCTTTTCTTCATAAACTACCAGGTAGTTTCCTACAGCAATGTGAGAACAGACTAATATACCTCCTCAGGAACCAATGCTGGGCTAGAATAAACTCCTGGAGGTCCTTGGTGAACAAATTGAAGAAATTAGAATTTCAGGGAGACCAAGTCCCCAGGAGACACTGACAGTTTTGTGAGTTTGACCTTGTGGAGCTTTTTCAGTTCTCACAATGAATATTGGAAAAAAAAAAAAAAGAAAGAAAACAAACCCTCAAGTTATCTGATAGGGAGAGGGGAAAAGAAATCATTTTAAAAATACACCAGAGTCTTTGGTTCATCTCACAAAGGCCTACCCTCAGGAGAAAGTATTTATTGAAAGTCTGACCTGCTGGGGTTTGTCAGAGCCTAACAGACCTGGGAGAAGTGTGCCAGCCAACTCCAGGCCATGCCAACCATCCTGTTCCACCTAAGGGTGGGAAGAGATGCACTTGTAAACTTCACAATTCAGTGATACAAGCTCTCTGAAAGTCCTGATTATAGTACTATAGAAAGATTACCCCTGCTACCTTACTACAATATTATCGAAGGCCTGTTTACAGCAGTTCCTTTTACCCAGTACATCACGTTCACCTATCAAGAAAAAATTACAAGACACTAACAGGCAAAAAATAGTTCAAAGACACACAGTTAGCATCAAAACCAGACTCAGATATGGCAGAGGTGTTGGAATCATCAGACTGAGGATCTAAAATGTCCGTGATTACTATGCTAAGGGTTCTAGTGGATAAAGTAAACAGCATATAAGAATAAGTTGGTAATGTAAGCAGAGGATGGAAATTCAAAGAAGGACCAAAAAGAAAACCTAGAAATCAAAACGCTGTAACAGACATAAAGAATGCCTTTGATGGGCTTATTAGAAGACTGGACATGGCTGAAGAAAAAATAATTATGAGCTTAAGAATTGTATCAGTCCTTTTTCATGCTATTGATAAAGACATACCTAAAACTCGGCACTTTACAAAAGAAAGAGGTTTAATTGGACTCACAGTTCCACGTGGCTGGGGAAGCCTCGCAAACATGGCAGAAGGCAAGGAAGAGCAAATCACGTCTTACATGGATGGCAGCAGGCAAACAGAGAGAGCTCTTGCGGGGAACTCCTCTTTTTAACACCATCAGATCTCATGAGACGTATTCACTATCATGAGAACAGCACAGGAAAGACTTGCCCCCATGATTCAATTACCTCCTGCTGGGTCCCTCCAATGACACATGGGAATTGTGGGAGTTACAATTCAAGGTGACATTTGGGTGAGGACACAGCCAAACCCATATCAGGTATATCTAAATAGAAACCTCCATAACTGAAAAGCAAAGAGAAAGATACTGAGAAACAGACAAAAACAGAACAGAGTATCTAAGAACTATGGGGAAACTACATAAGGTATAAGTAATTTATGTGTAATGAAAATAGCAGAAGAAGAAAAAGAGAAAGAGAAAGGATGGACAAAACAAATTTTGAAACAACAATCTGAGTTGTTGAAAAACTGAGTATTTCTTCAAATTAATGTCAGACACCAAACCACAGATTCAGGAAACTCAAAAAATAGAAGCAGGAAAAATACCAGAAAAACAGCATGAGGAATATCATTTTCAAACTACGAAAATTAAAGATGAGAAAAAAATTCCTAAAAGAAGCCAAAAGAAATACACATCTTCACTATAGAGGAACAAAGGTAAGAATTACCTCTGATTATCTTTAGAAACCATTCAAGCAAGAAGAGAAAAGAATGAAATATTTTAAATGTTGAAAGAAAATTACCCCAACCTGGTTTTCTGTGAAGTGTGAAATTATTCTTCAAAAATGAAGAAGAAATAGGTTTTCTCAGATTACACAAAAATTTAGGGAATATATTGCCACTAGGTGTGCCCTTCAAGGAATGTCAAAAAAAGTCCTTCAGACAGAAGTAAATAATATTATAGGTCATAAACTTTTATCTACTCAAAGAAAGGAAGGGCATCAGAACAGGAATAAGTGAAAGTAAAATGAAAACTCTTATTTTCTTATTCTTAATTGATCAAACAGATAAGAGTTTGTTCAAAATAGTAATAGCCACAATACATTTAATTATGTAAGCTTATGTATCTGTGTGTGTATATATATATTATATATGCATATATTTATATATAAGTGAAATTAATGACAGCATTGATACAAGAGAAATAAAAGAAAAAGTAGGATTATTTTGTTATTATAAGGTCCTCACACTGCCTGTGAAGTGGTATAGTGTTTTTTAAAAGTGAATTTGGATTGATTGTAAAACCTTACTACAAGCACTAAAATAACCATTTAAAAAGCAGAAATAAAATACAACTGATATGCTAAGAGAGGAGAGAATGGAATCATGTAAAATTCTCAATTAAAACCACAAAAGGCAGCAAAAAAGAGTAAAAGATTAATCTAGGAACAAAGAACAAAGCAACAAATGGTAAACAGTAAGAAATATCGTGCATTTATCAGCATCACTTTGAATATTAATGGTATAAACATGCCAATTAAAATACAGAGATGGTCAGAGTAGATCAAAAAAACAAGACCCAACTATATGTTTTCTACAAGAAACTCACTTTAAATACAGACACATATAGATTAAACATAAATGGATGGATAAAAATATACCATGTTGATGCTAATTAAAAGAAAGTAGAAGTAGCTATGTTAATTTTAGACACGGTTGACTTCATAACAAGGGAGGTTATCAGTAACAATGAGGGACATTACTTAGTGATAAAGAGGTGAATTTTCTAAGATGATATAATAGTCCTTAATGTATATGGGCCTCACAACAGAGCATCAAAATAGATGAGGCAAAAACTGATAGACCTGCAATAAGAAATAGATTAATCCACTTTTATTGTTGGGAACTTCAGCACCTGTCTATCAGAAATGGACAGAGCCAGCAGGTAAAAATTCATCCAGTACATTGTTGAACTCGAGATCACCATCAATCAACTGGATATTAGGGACATCTAAACACTACCTTTTCCAACAAGAGGAGAATAGTTATTCTTCTCAAGCTCACATGGAACATTCACCATTATATACCTCTTATTAGGATACAAACATACCTTAATAAATGTAAAATAATTGCAGTTTTACAATGCCTGCTCTGATACCACAATGGAATGAAAATAGAAAACAATAGCAGAAAAATAACTGGAAAATCCCAAAATGCTTAGAAAATTAAACAACACACTTTTAAATAATGTGTGGGTCAAAGAAGAAATTGCAAGAAAAATTGTAAAATATTTTGAACTAAATGAAACTGAAAACACAACTACTCAAAAAATGATGTATAGAGAAAGCACTTCTTAGAAGGAAATGTACATTATTGAATGTATAAATTTGAAAAAAGATCTAAAATTAATCACCTGATCATCCAGCTTCAAAAATTAGAAAAAGAAGAGTGAATTAAATAGAAAGTCAGCAAAGAAAAGAAATAATAAAAATCAGAACATAAATCAGTGAAACTGGAAATAAGAAATCAATAGAGAAAATCAAGGAAACCAAAAGATAGTTATTTGAGAAGATCATTGTAATTGATAAGGCTCTAGCCAGGGTACTTATGAAAAAAAAGAGAGAACACAAACAATTGTATTAGAAGTCAAAGATTAAATATCACTTCAGAACCCATGGGCATTAAAAGGATAATCATTTTAAAAATACTATGAACAAATCTATTCCCACAAATTCAATAACCTAGATGAAACAGACAAATCCCTTAAAAGACACAATCCACAAAACTCTTACAAGAACAAATAAACCATCTGAATAAGACTACATCTATTAAATAAATTGAATCAATAATTTATAACCTTCCCAAACAGAAGTCACCAGGCCCACATGAGTTCACTGGTGAATTCCACCAAACATTTAAACAAGAAATTATGCAGATTTTCTACATTCTCTTTCAGAAAATGGAAGCAGAGTGAATACTTCCTAACTCATTTTATGAAACTAGAATTACTTTAATATAAAAACCGGACAAAGACATTACAGGAAAAGAAAACTACAAATGAATGTCTATCATGAACATAAATGCAAACATTCTCAGCAAAATATTAGCAAATCATATCCAAATATATATATATAAATATGCATTACAACCAAATGAGGTTTATTCCAAGTGTGCAAGACTGATTAAACACTAGAAGATCATTTAATACAATTTATCACATCAACAGGATAAAGAAGAAAAATTATACCAATAGATGTAGAAAAATGCATTTTATAAAACCAACAGCCATTCATGATTTAAAAAGAAAAAAAAAAAAACAACTCTCCAGTAAACTAGGAATAAAGGGGACTTACCCCAACTTGATAAAGACTACAAAAAGTCCTGCAAATAACATGATACTTAATGGTGAGGAACCTGAAGTTTTCTAAGATCAGAAACAAGGGAAGGGGGGGTTCTCCTCTTGCCACTGCTTTTCAACATCACACTGGAAATCCTAGCTAATGGAGTAAGAGGGGGAAAAGAAATAAAAGGTATTTAGAATAGAAACAAACAAACATGAAAAATAGCTCAACATCACTGATCATTAGAGAAATGCAAGTCAAAACCAAAATGAGATACCATCTTATGCCAGTCAGAATGGTGATTATTAAAAAGTCAAGAAACAACAGATACTGGGGAGGTTGCGGAGAAATAAAAACACTTTTACACTGTTGGTGGGAATGTAAATTAGTTCAACCATTGTGGAAGACAGTGTGGCAAATCCTCAAAGATTTAGAATCATAAATACTATTTGACCCAGCAATCCCATTACTGGGTACGTACCCAAAGGAATAAGTCATTCCATTATAAAGATGCATGTGTGCGTATGTTCATTGCAGCGCTATTCACAATAGTGAAGACATGGAATCAACCCCAATCCCCATCACTGAGAGACTAGATAAAGAAAACATGGTACATATGCACCGTGAAATACTATGCAGCCATAAAAGGGAACGAGATCATGTCCTTTGAAGGGACGTGAATGAAGCTGGAAGCCGTTATCCTCAGCAAACTAACTCAGGAATAGAAAACCAAAGACCACATGTTATCACTTATAAGTGGGAGCTGAGCAATGAGAACACTTGGACACAGGGAGGGGAACAACACTTACTGGGGCCTGTCAGGGGAGGGCCAGGGCAGGGGCGTTGGAGAGAGTTAGGGAAACCTACATATCCTGCACATGTAACCTGGAACTTAAATAAAACAAAACAAAATAAAATAAAATAACTATTGAAAAAAAGAAGAAAAAACCATTTGTTCACAGATAACATGGTGGTCTATTATAAAAATGTAAAAGGATCTGCAAAAGCAAACAAACAAATACCTGTAACTAATAAGCAATTGTGGCAAGGTTGCAGTATCCAAGGTAAATACTCAAAAGTCAATTACTTTCCTATATACTAACAATGAATAAGTGGAATTTGAAATTAAAAACATAATACAATTTACGTTAGCAACCCCTCAACAATGAAGCACTTAGGTTTAAATCTACCAAAGTATGTACAAGACCTATGTGAGAAAAAGTGAAACCCAGATGAAATAGATCAAATAACTATAGAGAAATTTCATGTTCATAAATAGGAAGTCTCAATATTATTAAGATGTCAGTTATTCTAACATGATCTGTAGATTTCACATGATCACGGTCAAAATTCCAGTAAGTTATTTTGTGGATACTAACAAACTGATTCTAAAGTTTACAGGAAGGTGCAAACAGTTCTGACTAACCAACACAGTATTGAGAAAGAATGAAGTCAGAGGACTGACACTACCTGACTTCAAGACTTACTATGGTCAATATAATATTTGTGAAAGAATAAACAAATAGATCTCTGGAACAGAATAGAGAGTCTAGGAATATACCCACGTAAATATAATCAACTTATCTTTGATAAAGTAGAAAAGGTAATATACAGAAGAACAGACAGTGTTTTCAACAAATGGTATGAGAATAAATGAACATCCACATGCAAAAAGTGAATGTAGACACAGACATTACACTTCACAAAAATTAACTGAAACTAAATTTCGTAGAAGATAAGACAGTAGGAAATCTAGATGACCTAAAGTTTGTTAATGACTTTTAAACACAGTACCAAAGGCATGAAAAATTGATAAAGTGGACTTCGTTAAAATTAAAATGTTCTTCTTTCTAAGACAGTAAGAAGACCAGCCACAAACTGGCAAAAACTATTTTTAAAAAACATATCTTCTAAAGCACTGTTATCCAAAATATACCAAGAATACTTAAAACCCAACTTCAAGAAAATGAACAACCCAATTTAAAAATGGGGCAAAGACCTTAAGAGATACCTCAACAAACAAAATATGTAGATGGCAAATAAGCATATGAAAAGGTATTCTGTGTCGTGTGTCATCAGAGAAATGCAAATCAGTATGCAGCTGGGTTCAATTTTATGGTCTTTTGTTGAAGACAGTTTGTGATTCATAAGGCATATCATTCTGTATATTTTTGTGGTATTTGTCTGGCTTTGAGATGACAATTATGACCTCATAAAATAAACTTAATTATTTTATCTTATATTTTTAAGAATCATTTGAAAGATTAGTGTTAGTTCTTCTTTAATCATTTGGTAGAATTCAACTGTAAAGTCAACTGGGCGCGGACTTTGTGTGGGTGTATGTGGAGGAGATTTTAATTAGTCATTAAATCTCTTTTATTTTTATAAGTCTGCTGGGGTTTTCTATCTTTTAGTCAATTTTAGTAGTTTGTGTCTTTCTAGAAATTTGTCTGATTATTTGAAGTTATCTAATTTATTAGCAAGCAATTGTTCAGAATAATAACTTACATCTCTTTCTATTTTTGTAAGGCTGGTGGTAATTGCAACTGTTTCACTTTTGATTTTACTAATTTGAGTCTCTTTTTTTTTCTGGGTTTTCTAGATAAAAGTTTGTCAATTTTGTTGATCTTTTCAAAATACTAACTTTTGGTATCATTGATTTTTCTTTATTGTTTTTGATTTCATTTATTTCCACCGAATTATTTACTATTTCCTTCTTTTTGCTTGCCTTGGGTTTAGTTTAGTTTCTTCTCTTTTTCTAGTTTATTCAGATACAAAATTAGGTTATTCACTTAAGATCTTTATGCTTTTTTAATATAGATATTTAGAGTTATGTATTTCTACCTAAGCATTACTTTGCATCCTATAAGTGTATCTTGTGTTTTTGTCTTTATTAACATAAAATATTTTTTAATTTCTTTTGTGATTTCTTCTTTGATCCATTTGTGACTTAGCATTATGTTAACTTTTACATATTGTGAATTTCCAAATTTTTTTTATTTCCAATTTTATTCCACTGTGGCCAAAGAGCAAATTTTAATGATGTCAGTCCTTTTTGATTGGTTGAGCCTTGTTTTATGGCTTAATTTATCGTCTATGTTGTAGAATGTTCAACATTAAATGTTCAATTTAAAGAGAATGTGTAGTCTTTTATTTTGAGGTGAAATAGTCTATCAATATCTAATAAGTCTAATTGTTTCTAGTATCATTCATGCCTTCTGTTTCTACATTGATCTTCTATTTGGTTTTTCTATTTATTATTGAAAGTAGGGTATTGCATTCTCTAACACATGTTGATGAATAGCTTATCTTCCTTTCATTTCTGTCAGTTTCTTCTTCATGCATTTTAGGCCTCTGTTTTTAAATGCATATATGTTTTAAATATTTATATTATTGAAGATTTGGCCCATTATCTTCACAAAATATCCTTCTTTGCTTCTAGCAATAATTTTTGTCTTAAAGTCTATTTTGTCTGATTTTAAAACACTCCAGCTCTATTTGCAAGGTATATATTTTCCTTTCGACATTTCTGTGTCACTGAAGCTAAAGTATGTCTATTGTAGATAGCATAACATGAGTGGTTTTATTTTTAATCCATTTTGGCAATCTCTGCCTATTCATTAAAGGGTTTAATCCATTTACATTTAATATAGTTAACCAAGATTGTCTATACATGTTCCATTCTGCTGTTTGCCTTCAATATGTCTTATATCTTGTTTCATTTCCATTCTTCTATGATAATATTTTCCATTAAAGCATTTTATTTCCTCATCATTTATTTTACTGTATTTTAGATTGTTTTAGTATTAGCTTGTTGACTATAATTAAGATTTTAATTTAAAACAGCATAATTTTTTTCTTTGCCGCTCAAATTGACTTTTTTGTTCCTACAGTTAATTTTTTATTTTAGTTACTGTACATTTCAACTACAGAACAACCACATTTTTAAAATAATTTATATGTCTCTTTTGATATTCTATTTTTCATATGACACCATTTTATTAGTTCTTTAGGAAATGTTTCCCTTAGTATTTGAAAATATTTAAAATATACGCTTTAAAATTTTGTATAATAAGTCCAAAGCTTAAGCCTTCTTAGGGACAGTTTCTACTTTTTTCTTTTGTATGAACCTTGTTTTTTTGTTTCTTTGATATCTCATAGTTTTTTGTTGAAACTGGACTTTCTACATAATATATAGCAATCATATATTATGTATTGCTTCCATATCATTGCAATCATATCACTTTATTCTCAGGATTTGTTTTTGTTGTTGGTTATTGTTGTTCTTTTTCTTATTGCTATTGGTTTTGACTAATTATGTAATACATTTTTTTTATTTCTAGCCACTGAGGTTGACTTAATTGTCAGCTGATTAGACAGAGAACTGTCTAGAATCAGCTTTTTCTGGGGGCTCTGTGTATACATTGAGGCACACCTTCAATTACATATAGTTTACAATTATACCTGAGTTTTAACTGTCTTTTTGCACAAGGACTCAAGGTCAACTACAGGTGAAAGCTTAGGGCTTCCTTAGGTCTTTTCTAGGAATGTACATAGCCTTGTCCACATGCAATGCTGAACAAGTGATTATGGCCTTCTAGGTTCTTAGGAATATTTCAGAGCTTTTCAAAGCCCCCCGTGAACATCTCATCTCACTCTCCATCTTTGTCTTTTAAGCTTTTTGTTCAGTTCATTGTTTTTCCCAATTGCTATTACCTATGCTGGCAGCTGCAATATTAATTTAATTGCTGTTGGTTTTATCCAACAAACAACCCCAGGAAAAAAAGACTGTTTCCACAGGGTGAGCTGTAAGTCAGCTCAAATAAAGACAAATCTTATGAGTGTGGTTTTCCAAGGAAATACCTGACAGTCAAATAATAACACGTATATAGGAATTGGGATTTGTAAAAGCTGTAGCCCATTTCTGTCCCATAATAAGGTTGTTTGGCTGCTGGTTTTCACTGTTTGAGGACTACTAGTTTTCAAGGCTACTATGAGACTTGGGAGAAAATATGGGACTATGGCTGATAAAAATACCGCAAAGTTCACTATTCTTAAGAAAATGTAAATATTTTTATGCAGAAACATTTTCTGGATTTTTGCAAGCCTTTAGCTCATCTGCAGAATTTTGAAAAAGTTGATTTTGGTCATTTTTTGGTGGTGTGCTTGTTGATTTTTAGGCTAAGAGAATTTTTGGACTTCCTACAATGTGTATCATTATTATTAATAAATAAATGTTGAAAGCATAAACAATGAACAGGAAAATCTACAGTGTTCCTATATGATAACTAATAGAATATGCAGAACTTTTCAAAAGTATTCAAATCAACATTTTAAAGTATAGAATCTTTAAGACCAGAAAAAAGAAAGCCAAGGACTAACTAGTCTAATTATATTTACAGCTCTACATTAGATGTAACCCAATGGTGACTGGCACCTATCATTTGCCCACCTCCACGCTCATGCTTAGGGACCAAAGTTTGTATCTTCTTATGGGTATTGATATGGAGAGCAGGCCAGTGCTGGAAAGGAAGATGTCAGTTAATCCCAACTCCCTATTCCTGGTATTCCACCATCCTAATGTTCCAAAACTAATGTCCAAAAATGACGAAAGCAGCTGCAGTTATCACAAAGGAAAACCTCTAATTCTCTCCGGCACTCCGGAATGAATAGCTGCATGGTTCCATTCTGTCAGTTTATTACATTTGAAATGATGCTACTTTGCAGTTGAGTTAATTCACTTTTTTCATCTTACTCATCACAATACAGTCTAGATGTGCGGTATCCTCTAGTGCACCACAATGACTAATGTATGCATGTGTATGTTTCTTCATCTGTCCTTATGGATGGATGTATTTAGATTGAGCATTTGTAACTTTTTTATTATGAAAAAATTCTCATAGAGAAAAGCTGAAAAATATTACAATGAATATCCACACATAAACACATTGGATCAAAAATTGTTAACATTTTAACAGATTTGTTTTCTAATATATATGTTTGTTTATCTAAACAATTTAAAATTCAATTACAGACATTGCAACCATTCATCTCTAAATGTTTCAGCATTTGTTTTCAAATACGCCTTTATCCTGCCTTACTGCAATATCATTAATACACGTACACAAACTAATAACAATTCCCTATGAGTCCTCTAATGCCTATTTTATATTGAACTTTCCCAAATTGTTACAAAAATATATTTTAATAACTTTTATCAAACTGGATTTAATTCTACATTTGTGATTTTTACACTGCATGCATATACTTCCTATCTTTCTGTGTTTACATGATAGTGACTTTGTATGGAGAGGAAGCCAGTCTTCTTAAAGAAAAGCTTACGTTTTTGATCCATGCAGATATCTCCTCATGCTGTCATTTAAGGTATATGCAGAGATGTCTTCCTTTCCCCCCACCCCCCTCAGCCCTATTTTCCTGATCAGTAACCATCATTCTTAGCTTAAGATTTATATTTCTCATGTTTTGTTTTGAAAATATCAGAGTACATACACACACACACACGCACACACACACAAAACCCCTCTGCAAGTCTTGTGTATACAAAATGTGGTCTCTCCTTGAAATTAAGAAACAACAAACACACTTGTGTATTTACAGGTTAGAAAGAGTTATTGCCCCATGGGCTTCAAAAAACATCCTGGGAGCAACTCAGAACAATAGCTGTAGGCTGCAAGGGTGGGGATCATGGCCCACTCTACACTCAGACCAGAATATCTCAGGGAGCAAGACCTTCAATACTCCCACAATACTAGGGAGTATTGTGAAGGTTGGGCAATGAAGCTTATATTTAGCAAGTAAGAGTAATAATACCGAAGCATACCTAAGTTAATTTTCAAACTACACTGCAGGATAAGCAATTTTTCCTCCAGTTACTGACACATAAGTTTAGAAAGAAAAATAAAACATGTCATCACTTGCAGAAGACATTATTCTGTATCTACAAAATTCAAGATACTCTGCAAACTATTAGAATTAATAAGTCAATTTAATAAGTTCATTGCATATATCATTGATATGGTTTAGCTGTGTCCCCACCCAAATCTCATCTCGAATCGTAGTTCCCATAATCCCCAAGTGTCGAGGGAAAGACCTGATAGGAGGAAATTGAATCGTGGGGATGGTTACCCTCAGGCTGTTCTCGTAATAGTGAGTGAGTTCTCATGAGATCTCATGGTTTTACAAGGGGCTTTTACCCCTTTGCTTAGCACTTCTCTCCCCTGCCACCATGTGAAGAAGGCCATGTTTGCTTTCTCTTCTGCTATGATTATAAGTTTCCTGAGATCTCCCCAGCCATGCTGAACTGTGAGTCAGTTAAACCTCTTTCCTTTATAAATTATCCAGTCTTGGGCAGTTCTTTATAGCAGCATGAGAATGGACTAATACAGTAAATTGGTACTACAGAGAGTGGGGCACTGCTGTAAAGATACCCAAAAATGTGGAAGTGACTTTGGAACTGGGTAACAGGCAGAGTTTGGAACAGTTTGGAAGGCTCAAAAGAAAACAGGAAAATGTGGGAAAGTTTGGAACTTCCTAGAGACTGAGAGGCCTCGGAAGACAGGAAGATGTGAGAAAGTTTGGAACTTCCTAGAGACTTGTTGAATGGCTTTGGCCAAAACACTGATAGCAATATGGACAATGAAGTTCAGGCTGAGGTTGTCTCAGATGGAGATGAAGAGCTTGTTGGGAACTAGAGTAAGACTGAATCTTGCTATACAAAGAAACGGGTGGAATTTTACCCCTGGCTTAGAGATCTGTGGAACTTCGAACTTGAGAGAGATGATTTAGTGTATCTGGCAGAAGAAATTTCTAAGCAGCAAAACATTCAAGAGGAATCAGAGCATAAAAGTTTGAAAATTTTGCAGCCTAAAGATGTCATAGAAAAGAAAAACTCATTTTTCTGGGGAGAAATCCAAGCCCACTACAGAAATCTACATAAGTAATGAGGAGCCTAATGATGTTAATCACCAAGAAAATGGGGAAAGTGTCTCCAGAACACATCAGAGACCTTCATGGCAGACATTCCCATCACAGGCCCAGAGGCCTATGAGGGAAAACTTGTTTTATTGGCTGGGCCTAGGAACCCCTGCTCTATGCAGCCTCAGGACATGGTGCCCTGTGTCCTACCTGCTTCAGTTCCAGCTGTGGCTAAAAGGGGACAATGTATAGCTCACGCCATTGCTTCAGAGGGTGCAAGCCCTGAGCCTTGGCAGTTTACATGTGATGTTGAGCCTGCAGGTGCACAGAAGTCAAGAATTGAGATTTGGGCACCTCTGCCGAGATTTCAGAGGATGTATGGAAACACCTGGATTTCCAGGCAGAACTTTGCTACAGGGTGGAGTCCTTATGGAAAACCTCTGCTAGGGCAATGCAAAAGGAAAATGTTGGATTGGAGACCCCACACAGAGTCTTCATTGAGGCACTGCCTAGTGGAGCTGTGAGAAGAGGGCCACTGTTCTCCAGACACTGGATGGTAGATCCACTGACAGCTTGCACTGTGCTTCTGGAAAAGTTGCAGGTACTAAATGCCAGCCCATGAAAACAGCTGGGAGGGGGTCTGAACCCTGCAAAGCCACAGAGGCAGAGCCTCCCAAAACCATGGGAGCCTACCTCTTGCATCAGCATTCCCTGGATGTGAGACATGGAGTCAAAGGAGATCATTCTGGAACTTTAAGATTTAATAACTGCTCTATTGGATTTTGGACTTGCATGGGGCCTTTAGCCCCTTCATTTGGGCCAATTTCTCCCATTTAGAATGGCTGTATTTACCCAATGGTTATACTCCCACTGTATCAAGGAAGTAACTGACTTGATTTTGATTTTATAGGCTAATGGGCAGAAGGGACATCCTTGTATCAGATGAGACAATGGACTTGAACTTTTGAGTTAATGCTGGAATGAGTTAAGATTTGGGGGGACTGTTAGAAGGGCATGATTGTGTATTGAAATGTGAGAACATGAGATTTGGGAGAAGCTGGGGCATAATGATATGGTTTGGCTGTGTCCCAACCCAAATCTCATCTCGAATTGTAGTTCCCATAATCCCCATGTGTTGTGGGAGGAACCCAGTGGGAGGTAGTAGAATCATGGGAGCTGTTACCCTCATGCTCTTCTTGTGATACTGAGTGAGTTCTCTTGACATCTGACTGTTTTATAAGAAGCTTTTTCTCCTTTGCTCAACACTTCTCTTCTACTATTGCCATGTGAAGAAGGATGTGTTTGCTTCTCCTTCTGCCATGATTGTAAGTTTCCTGAGGCCTCCCTAGCCATAAGGAACTGTTAATCATTTAAACCTTTTTCTTATAAATTACCTAGTCTCAAGCACTTCTTTATAGCAGTATGAGAATGGACTAATAAAATCATCAATATATAGATCTCAATTATATTTCTGTAAAGCATCAAGAGTCAATAAAACCTTATTATGAAATGATTTATTAAAATGTTAAAATATATTACATTTAGAAAAAAACTAATGAAATATTTTCAAGATCTTTGTGCACAATGTGAAAATATTGTGAAATATTACTGAGACTAAAGTAGAATAAATGTAAAGATATTCTATGTTTATAGATACTATAAAATTCAATATTGTGAACTTATTTCTTCTTCTCAGCTTAATCTATAGTTTATGTGTGAGCCTCAGTTAAAATTTTAATAGGGTTTTTTAAAATAAAAATTGATGAGCTGATTCTAAAATTATGTGAAAATTAAAGGGGCTGAGAAAACCAATGTGGATTGCAGTAGGTATATTTAACAAAAAACTAATATCCAAAATGTATAATGAACTCTTCCAATCATGAGAGAAAAGACAGATAATAATGGGCAAAAGAGTGGATCCAAATGGCCAATAAACATTTGAATAAATGCTGAACATCATATGTCAACAGGACATGTAAGTTAAATCATAATGTACTCTATACTCAAGAGGATGGCTAAGGTGAAAAAGATAAAATGTATCAGGTGTTCAAAACATCATCTTCAAGTAGACTATTGGATTAACCAAAATGCCAGGGGCTCACTTTCTTTGGCGTGAAGGGAGGTGAGGAAACAATGGATTTTGGAAGATCTGGTGGCTTCTAGGACTCTCTATGGACCACATGATCTAAACATTTTACCATTTTACTATTTTAACATATACATATTGAAAATCTCTGGCCGGGCGTGGTGGCTCAAGCCTGTAATCCCAGCACTTTGGGAGGCCGAGGCGGGCGGATCACGAGGTCAGGAGATCGAGACCATCCTGGCTAACACAGTGAAACCCCGTCTCTACTAAAAAATACAAAAAACTAGCCGGGCGAGGTGGCGGGCGCCTGTAGTCCCAGCTACTCGGGAGGCTGAAGCAGGAGAATGGCGTGAACTTGGAAGGTGGAGCTTGCAGTGAGCTGAGATTCGGCCACTGCACTCCAGCCTGGGCGACAAAGCGAGACTCCGTCTCCAAAAAAAAAAAAAAAGAAAATCTCTTACAAGCCTCATCATATGCCCAAAATGATCAAAGATGTATTTGTCTTTATCCCTATCTTCAAAACATTGCAAATTAAGAAGAGAATTGTATAAGCCAGATATAGGTGCAGCACCTAAATCTATACATTTATTAGAGGACTACAGAATTGTTTAAGATCTGAAGAATGAATTATTATCTCTAAACTAAGAAATGAAAGTACAACCAACCACGACGAGGATGTTAAGTTTCTACCAAACTTAGTAGTGTATCAATTTCATTAGTGGATAAATTATGATATTCAAAAAAATTGTATTATAAATGGAGATAATCAGTTCATTCAATTCTTTAAATTTCAAGAGTTTTCAAGTATGTACAAACAGTGCTGAAGAAACACAGCCAGTTTAAAATTTCAAATTTTTAAAATATGAATTATAAAATACAATAACAATTTTAGAGAAAAATTAAGTTAGATATTGCCTATGAATATGTTCAATATAATATAAGTTAACATCCCCAAATATGAAAAGGCCTATAATCTCTGAGGTCTACAAATAGTCTTGTCAAGGAAAAATCTTGAACCATTAATTGTGTTCTTATTAAAAAAATGAGAGATTTTAGTAAATATTCTTATTCATGTTCTTAATAGAAATTTACTTAAAAATGGATTAAATAAGCATAGTTTTTAAACGTTCTAAAAACTTTTAGTACTTTCAAAAATGCTTATATCTTCGTGGTTTTCTTTCCTCTTTTCTGGCACATTTTGTGTTAGACACTGTTAATTATTGTGAGTGTTTCAGAATCGTTTATTAATAAAATATGACATTTCCCTGGCAAGAAAAGTCCCATTAGTGCTTTGCTATAAAAGCCCCATAAATGGAGTTCTAAGTAGTTTATCAGTTTCCTGTTCTCTTTTTGAATGAGAGCCTGAGTCGTTAAAAACAGTAAGCACTAAAATGATTTATTTTCTTCTAAATAGAGATTACTTAATTTAATTAAATATGCTTTATGCTTCTCGATTGCCACAAAGTGGTTCCAGCAAACTTCTAACTCATTACTTAATGCACCCACAGCCTCAGTGGAATACTAAGAGTACACAGGTTTTAGACCTTTTAGCTCCACTTTGTAAACAGCTTTAAAAATTCAATAACTCTCCGGAAATTCTATGTAAGCCTGTGAAAGTTTCATAGCACCTGATCATTTTTTACCAAAGTTACTGTACTTGCTTTAGTCCTCCTGTAGTTGGAATTTTTTGTACATGTATTTACAACATAGAGACTAAGAATTATCACCACAAACATTAAGGATTGCATTTAAAACTTCCCATGACTTTATTTAACTCACCCTGATTCTTTTCATCTCTGTACACACAGATAATTTTCTTGTTTGAGAGCTTCATTTTCCAAGTTTGAAATTTAAAAATGTAACAGTTTCACAATTTAAAATAAAGCTTGCTTGATTTTGCTGAGAAAGAGCAAAAAAGAAAAGAAAGTGAAATCTGCAGTTTTCAAATTATGATTATACTGCTTCTCACTGAATTTCTTATATCGTAAAATCACACTGGCATTCACAAAAATTACTTTTTTCCTTGAACATAAACATAAGTTGATGGCATTATTTTCTTGGTAGCTTTCAGACTACAGTACTTTGAAACCAAAGCAGCCATAAGCATTGTTGATAGAAGCCAAAGAGATAGTAGCACCTGCGCGTATGTGTAGTAGTCAAGGACCCTGAAGTTAGACAGAGTTTGAAAACTAATTTCACTACCACTGGCTATAAGGGAGGCAATATTTCCTCTCTGAGTCTCAATTTTTTCTCCTGTAAAATGACAATTGAAAGAGTATGTGTGTCATTTATTGCCAGGAATAAATAAGTCAATACAATCGTGCCCTGTGTCACAATATTTCAGTCCGTGACGAACCGCATATCCTATAGTGGTCCCATAAGATTAAAATGGAGCTAAAATATTGTATTGTCTAGTGACATTGTAGTCATCTTAACGTCATAGCACAATGCATTACTCACGTGTTTGTGGTGATGTTGGTGTAAACAAGTCTACTGCCTTGCCAAGTCCTATAAAACTATTATGCAAGTAGTACATTAATACTTGATAATGATAATAAACAACTTTGTTACTGGCTTATGTATTTAGTATACACACTTCTAATTGTTATTTAGAGTCTACTTATTAAAAAACAAGCTAACTGTCAGCTTCAGGCAGGTCTTTCAGAAAGTATCCAGAAAAAAAGCTTTGCAATCATAGGTGATGACAGGTCCATGCGTGTTGCTGTCCCTGAAGACCTTCCAGTGGGGCAAGATGTGGAGGTGGAAGACAGTGATATGGATGATCCTGACCCTGTGTGGGCCTAGGCTAATATGTGTGTTTATATCTCAGTTTTTTAATAAAACAGTTTAAAAAATTAAAAATAGGCCCAAAGCTTATAGAATAGGGATATAAATGAAGAAAATGTTTTTGTAAAGTTGTACAGTGTGTTTGTATTTTAAGCTAAGTGTTATTACAACAGTCAAAAAGGCTAAAAATGTAAAGTTATAAAGCAAAAAAGTTACAGTGAGCTAAGGTTAATTTATTATCGATGAATAAAAACACATAAATTTAGTGTGACCTAGGTGTACAGTGTTGATGAAGTCTACAGTAGTGGATAGTTATGTCCCAGGATGTCACATTCACTCACCACTCACTCATTGACTCACCCAGAGGAACTTCTAGTTCTGCAAGCTTCATTCATGGTAAGTGTCCTACACACGTGTACTATTTTCAAAAATCTTTTATACCATATTTTTATTGACCCTTTTCTAAGTTTAGATACACAAGTACTTACCATTGTGTTACAGATGCCTGCAGTACTCAACACAGTAATGTGCTGTACAGGTTTGTCACCTGGAGCAGCAGCCTATACCGTAGAGCCTAAGTGTGTGGTGGGTTGTCCCATCCAAGTTTGTGTAATTGCACTCCATGATGTTCCATGGTGCATTTCTCAGAATCTATCTCCATCATCAAGTGATGCATGGCTGCATATCCAGATTATTTACCACAGCATCTGTCACATAGTGAGCACTCAAGAAATGTTAACTTGTATCAGTTACAGTTGATTTAGCACCACTTTTATGCTAGACTTTTACACTTTATGTACAAGCCATCCAATCTTCACAATCTTGCAGAGTAGATATATGTTGTCATTTACAAGAGATGAGCCATGGCAGCAGAATGATTTGCCCATGGCCTTAGAAGAGATGAATGTCAGAACCAAAGGTCAATCCAGCTCTAGACTACCAACTCTCAATGTTTTCTAACCTAATGTCTCCCGTCCAGAAGAGAGAAATCTGAAAAACAAATCGAAATCCAAAAATAAAAGTCTTGCTTTGGGCACACCCAATACCTGAAAAACCCAAAACATCACATCTTTTGTAGGTAAGTGACATGGTTTGGCTGTGTCCCCACCCAAATCTAATTGTAGCTCCCATAATTTTCACATGTTGTGGGAGGGACCTGGTGGGAGATAATTGAATCATGGGGGCAATTTCCCTCCTACTGTTCTTGTGGTGGTGGGTAAGTTTCACGAGTTATGATGCTTTTATAAAGGGTTTCTGCTTTTGCTTGGTTCTCATTCTCTCTTGCCTGCTGCCATGGAAGGCATGCCTTTCACCTTTTGCCATGATAGTGAGGCCTCCCCAGCCACGTGGAACTATGAGTCCATTAAACTTCTTTTTCTTTATACATTACCCATTCTCGGGTATGTCTTTATCAGCAGCGTGAAAATGGACTAATACAGTGAGAAAAGAAAGCTGATGAAAAACCAAAGGGAAGTTGGAAATGTTTTGTATTCACTGGATTGGGGAGTTTGGGAAAAATCTCAGCATCCTCAGCTCAATCCCTTCCCCAATCTCCATAAATCCGTCTTCCTAGACATGGGAGATCTAGGGAATATGTCATCAGACAACTTCCAAAGGACAGCAACCAAATAGAGGTCCCAGAGTCAAGCAGGTCACAGTTGCACAACCATACCCAACCTGCAGAGCTGTCAGCTCACGGATACTCAGGAAATGGATGTCTGCTTGTAGATCACAGCTTAGAGGCTGACGCTCTGTCTACCTTACCTAGAGTAAAGGGTGGATGGCTTACCCTTTCAATTGCTAACACTCTTGGTAGATTTTTAGAGACATAGGTGCATAGAGAAAATACATCTCGTTTTTAACTTTGTACTTTCCCCCTTTTCCTCATTCTCAGTTGACGACAAGAGTTTTCATTTCTCTGAGAAACTAGAAACTAGAAGAGACTTTGCACAAACTTAACCCACCACATAAACCCACATGAATAGAATCTCACTCACATGCTTGCTTTCCAGGTAGTATCCACAGGTAAGTAACCTATGATTCTTAATTTAAAGCCACTTCCTCTGCTTGTGCATAGACATCCCCTATCAAAAGCTTAGCACAAGTGCTGCATGAGTTAAGCTCATCAGACACCGCCTACTTCTATGAGGAGAAGAAAAATAACCAGAGAGAGAATCCATGAAAAAGACAGAGATGTCCTTAACACATATGGGCTTCACGGTCTTAATTCCAGGGTCCATCGCAGGTTACATTAAAGCTCAGAGTCTGTTGTGTCCTCATTAAAGCAAAAGACAAACTTCCAAGCCTACAAGTGTTGTATACTAAATATAGAATTAACTTTGTGTTTTACTTCCTCATAAACATCTCAGTTGTAACGGGGAAACAAATGTGTAGCTTTACTATCTCGGGAAACTCTAAAGAACAGTTTTATTAAGAACTTTCTCTTCCATCTCCTAACTCTCTTAGCATAAATTTTTATTTCTCCCACCAAAATGTATCATTGCACTTAAAAAATGTTTCTTTGTCTATCTATCTCCGAACTCTGGTTTGCAAACCTCTTGAAAGCAATATAACATGGCATGTGCATTTATAAATAATTTACAAGCGAATGAGGATATACACACGTGTGTATACATATGTTTGTGTATATATATATCTGTGTATATGTGTGTGTATGTGTGTGTGTATGTGTTTATATATAAGTGTGTGTTTATATGCATGTGTATAGAATATGTGTATATATTATTCTACAGCTGACAGGAATATGGTGCTGGTTAAGCTCTGAATTGTTTCTTGTCTTCTTCTAGAAACATTGAGAGAAATAAACTGAACAACAACAATCTGAAATTTTGGAGAAACTTGAGAAAACATGCAAACTCCGAATTGTTATCCAGTGTTGTCAAAGAAAGTGAGGGGAGCAGAATCCGCAGAAGCTGCAGGGACGGTTTGGTGTGGTGGGAAGTGCAGGGAGAAGAGTGCTGCCTCAGGTACCTGAAACAGCGCCACTCAGCTGGAGGCAGCCCCATGCACAGGGCGGGGTTTCCGAGGGAGACAGGAAGGACGGTGGAGGAAGCCCTCTACAGGGAGTCAAAGGAAGCCCATCTCAGGAAGCAACTTCTTCTAAGAAGCATGCAGGAATGTGTTCTGACAATTCTCTCCCCTGTGCTAAAGCTTCACTCTGTCGATCACACGAAAACAAAAGAAAGAGAAAAAAGTATCCCCAAGATAATATTTCTGCATCTCAGAAGAGTAAGATACAAATAAGAACACATATTTTCAATAGAAATTTCATACACAAATAGTTTATGAATGTAAGAAGATTCACAAGAAAGTCCTCATTCTCAATACCACTCAGATGAAGAGATATGCAAAAGTAAAGTTACACTGAAATGCCACATATCTTCTTTTGGGTCAGCAAAATTTACAAAAACTTGACAACATAGTCTGTTAGTAAGGTAAAAAGAAAATATATACTTTAAAACAATCCTGGTGGGAATTCAAACTTCTACATTATTAAGGAGGGCAATTGGCAGCATATATTAAAATAAAACAAAATGAAAACTAAAACAGAATTGCCTTTATGTTTTGTACCAGCAATCCAATATCTTGAAATTTACTTTGCAGATGTAAATCTCTCATACAAAAAAAGCAAGGCTATTCCTACCTACATTGGTACATATTTATTTGTGTAATGTTATTGGATAGCGCAAGCGAGGTAGTCTGATACCCAAAACCAAAGGTGATCAATTTAAATTAAAAACATTCGCTCTTCAAAATATATTATCAAAAAATAATAAGCAAAGCCACAGGTTGGGAAAAAATGTTTGAAAAACATTCGTCTGAGAAATGATGTGTATCTAAAACAAGTACAGAACATTTAGAACACAAGGAGAACAAAGAAGGCAGAGTATGCCCGTGAGTAATTCAGTTCCAAGGGAAGGGACTGGAAGTCAGTGTGTTAGTAGTACATGCTGAGTGGTATATATTAATACTGTGATATTACGAGGAAGAGATCCATTCAGGAAAAAATATGCGTGGTTTGGAAGTAGAAAGAAAATGAAATAGTCCATAGGATTGGGACCTTTATGTTCTGGAAAATAAAAGATTGTTTGGATCCAAACTCATATAAAAAAGGGAAAAACAAAAAATGGGGGCGCTCACTAAAACTTCTCACTTAGCAAAGCCATTCAAGGAGATAGCCTTCCTGCTTGAACCTTTGTACTCAAGACTTCAGCAAGACAGTTTCTGCTAAATGGAGAGAGAAGCAGGACGGCAAGAAATAAATTAACAAAGCAGACCTGAAAATATGTCAAGAAAAGGACACACTCTGTTTGTTTTGTGTTTACTGGCAAGAGAACTCATAGGAAGCAAACAGATTAGAAGAGTGAAAAGATTGGGAGGGGAGGAAATGTTGTTGCCAAAGAAACCATGAGGCTGATTAAAAAAAAAAAAAAGAAAAGAAAACAACCCTGTAACAGTTTTGCTAGCCTCAGGAATAAACCCAATCCAAAATTGCACAGAGAACAGTCTACAAAAGCCAGGCAGCAACCAAGGAAAGTGCACTCCTCAATCCCCAAGGCAGAGAAGATCACCGGGAGAAATGCCAAAGGAGGGACTCCCAGAAAACCCTGGCGAACAAGAAAGTTCATCTCAGAAGGCAAAGTTGAGAACCTGTCAAGGCGTCCCCCCACCTTCAGATAGGGGTTCTTCATATGCCTTCCTGGTAAAAATGCCATTCAACTCCCCAGTCAGGGTTTCTGTTTTGCAGAGTGGAGCATTTCTTGTCACTGTTTGATCTTTTTATACTGGATAGAGGTACGTTGGGAAGATAAGTGTCCTTTTATGTCACTGAGCCCAAGGAACCATATTTAGAACTCTAGAGAGGAATGATCATCATCTAAAGATTCTTGGGCTTTGCCTGAATACAAGGACTGCATGGGACTCTGGTCATCTCCCTTGGATAAAGGTGATTATATTCTATACATCAAGGGAAAAATTGAAATGGACATTTAGTGGTGATAAACCAGGCTATGGCACATCTTTAAGTTACATCTGTTTTTCTCTTGTGTCTGGACCTTTCCTGCCCACATCCTGTATTTATAATATCCCATGTTTTGCTCTTTCCATAGACCAGATGTAGAAAAAAATATTGACTTTGGAAACCACATATCAAAGATGGCAGAGCTTCCATCTGTCTGAATTACTAAAATGTCTGCAAGACAGCTTATCCTGCCCCTTTCTTCCCCCTAGCCCTGGGCTTGGTACCACTCAAGAATGTTACTTGAACATGAAATAGTCTTGTGTTCTATTGCAGAGTTACCTCCTTTGGGGAAAATTTATTTTTAGGTTGGTAACTACTATAACTGATATATTTTTTTACCCATGATGTAGTCTGTACCCTTAGTCTTTTGATACTAACTCTTGTAGAGGATAGCATAATGGTCACCCACATTGCATCTGTACATACTCTCTCCCAGCTCTGAACACCCAGATTCCTGATATTTCTGACCATCACAATCAATACTGCAACATAGTCCTCATTCCTGACAACTACTACTAAACTTCTAATAATTTATTTTGAGGAGTGGCAAAATATTTTTTTTTCCTGGGCCATATGCATTTAACCTAAGTTGTCATATATGTGATGAATTTGTTAATAGATAATATCAACTACTTGCCACGATTTGGTAAAGAAAATAGACACAAACTAGATTTAAAAACTTTCTGTGTCCAGCTGTCTACTCAACATCTCCATTTGCTGTACCAATTCATCCAAAAAGAAGCTGAGTTTTCCTTTTGTTTCAGATCTGGCAATATTTCTGAATGAGAAAAAAAATCAAACAAGATTTTCCTAAGCAAAATAACATTTTTTCAACCTTATGGAAACATGAAGAGTCCAGGATCAACATGACTGCTCCACAGTAATCAGAATCATAGACTCCTCCCATCTCCTCACCCCAACACCTTCTCACACCTCCCATCTCTTACCCCTCCCACCTTCTCAATCCTCCCATCTCCTTACCCCTCCCATCTCCTCACCCCTTCCATCTCCTCACCCCTCCCACCTCCTCACCCCTCCCACCTCCTTATCCCTCCCACCTCCTCACTCCTCCCTTCTCCTCACCCCAACACCTTCTCACACCTCCCATCTCTTAACCCTGTCACCTTCTCACTCCTGCCACATTCTTCCCTCTCCTATCTTTTTGCTCTTGTCTTCTTATTGCCATGCCCATCTTCTTGCTCTTCAAGGCTCACACTGTGACTCTCACCTCAGGACCTGCAATGTTTAGTTAATTCTAGCCACCCAATATACGTTCTAGCCTTTGGAAGTAAGGAAAGATTAAGAAATATACAAATTTCCCCCTTGGCCTTTAAGGACACATCCTAGAAATTTCACATAATTTAAGGTCTGTGAAACAAACGTAATACATATTTCCATGCATCATTTCTAATGAATTTGAGAAAGAACTCAAAGAAGTTGCAGACTGAAGCTTATATATATATATATATATATATATATATATATATTTTTTTTTTTTTTTTAGACAGAGTCTCACTCAGTCGCCCAGGCTGGAGTGCAGTGGTGTGATCTCGGCTCACTGCAAGCTCCACCACCCGGGTTCACACCATTCTCCTGCTTCAGCCTCCTGAGTAGCTGGGACTACAGGCGCCCTCCACCGCGCCCAGCTAACTTTTTGTATTTTTAGTAGAGACGGGGTTTCACCGTGGTCTCAATCTCCTGACCTTGTGATCCGCCCGCCTTGGACTCCCAAAGTGCTGGGATTACAGGCATGAGCCACCACGCCCAGCCAGCTAACATATAATTTTAATGCCACAGAGAATCCTGATTGCACGTATGTTGGTCAGGCGGTCACAGACAACACTGAACCTTCACACCAGACCACAGGCAGATTCCCCATAGAGAAGCAGGGGTCATTTTCCCTGTGAGCATCTTATTCCAAAGACAAAGAAAGGTAGAACGGAGACAGGCATGTATAGTTATTCTTTCCAAACTTACAAACCAACAGCAGCCCCCACTACCTCTAGGAGACAAAGAAGCCTGCAGAATGTTTTGGATAAATCCCTTTTCACAAAAACCAGATGTTAAAGCATTCATCTTTAACACACAGTACTGTACTATCCTCCTTGTATTAGCCGGGATGTGGTCACAGGGTCACATCTGAATGCAAGGAATCCTAGGCAATGTAGTATCTACTCAAGGTGGCCTTGTGCTCCACTAAAATTTAGAGGTACTGTTCCTAAGGAAGGAGAAATTATCATTATTTGTGGCACAAAGTACTGTTTTGTTTCCAGTCTTTCTTTTCTTTCTTTCTCTCTTTCTTTCTTTTTCTTTTCTTCTTTTATTTTTTTGTCACCTGAATATTCCTGTGTATATTTCTTGTACATACTCTCTCCCCAAAATACATGACCCCAGGGTACTCTCCAATTATTTTGCACATCATTCGAATGCCAGGATGTCTAGAGACTTGCAGACCTCTTCATCAACCTAGATATGAATCTTTGTGCCATGGTGTCAATAAGATAAAAAATATGTCACCTGCCCATAACATGCCCAATGGGAAAGGGGAGTAGAAAGGGGATAACTTTAGAGAACCCTCTATTCAGGAAAGGGGGCAATGGAACCCACAGTCAGCGATGGGCAAGAACAATCTCAGACTCCGTGCGTGAGTCCATGCACTGCTGCCCCAGGCCAGATTCAGTGCTTTGGGTTCCATGTGTCCAAGAGCCCCCACCTCCTCATCGTCTTTTTTGGTGCCTTATTCCCTGGGAAGTTTTTCCTTCTCTAATATTGTTCATTATGAGCTTTAGGGAGCCCACTCCTCTGGGACATTGTATAGACTTTTCAACCTCCTTCTTCATGAAGCAGATTCATGATTCAGGACTCCAGGTTGTTTTAGGAGTTACCTGATAGATGCTATTGAAGATGTCTTTGGCAATATCATTTCCTATGAAAACTGCTAGCTGTCTGGTGTATTTGCACGTAACCAGCCCCTAGTGCGAGTATTCACACCCACAGTTTTTGTCTGTATGCTATGCTAAACCTGAAGACTCAGATCTTCTTTCTGTAGGTCTCTATTCTGCCCAATATTCTCTTATCTTTAAACTGACCGACAGCTATTTTTATGGCCATGTAGAAGAATGGGCCGACATAGGGAAGAAATTCCTTTAATCCTATCACCTTCCTATGGCAGGACACTAGGCTTATCATCTGGTAAGATATAATTTAACAGCCACGGCTAGGATGCCAATGCAAGTGACATCCTATACCCTTCTAGGTTCTGAATCATGGGCAGACCTTACTTATAACCGTACATCAAACAACAATGCCTTTCCTGAAACTCCATAGCCCCTTTTCCCCTTCCCTGCCTGTGTTTCTCCATGGTTCTTAACACCATAGGGTAGATTCTATTTTACTCATAGATTGTTTACTTTCTGTTGGAATGGAAGCTCTAGAAGGGCTGTGCTTTGTTTTATTCGATGCTATAGCCCAGGGTGGGGAATAGCAGTGCCTGCTTCTACCATGTGTTCAGTGACTATTCGTAGAACAATGCCCAGTCCTGTTGAGTCATGGGTCCACTGGGAGGGAGCAATTCTTTCTCAATTCTATTTTCAATTTTTCAATTCTCTTTTTCTATTAATTTTCATTTTCTTCATACAGTAGTCGAAAAGTTCAAGGAATCTCTGCTGTGTGCTTTTGAGGTCTCAGGACTCACACTGTTCCACCAGACAACACATGTGTTACTGGCGGTTCACCTGCACTCTCCCTTTGCTGAAAAGGCATGAATGTATAGATACAGTATTTTAAGGAGTAAACTAGAACATGTTACTTTAAAACTTTCTTTTCAGAAAAGTTTTATTATTAAGCTTCTTCTCTGTTAGTTGCTCTTAAGAGCACTGGGAATATGAGGAAAGAAAAAGCGCAGCCCCTTTCTTTAATGCCAGCAGAACTCTGGATACTTAGGTCTGGAAGTAAATCAATCTGAGTCAGTGCAATGTGTTATAATGGAGGGAGGCTCTAAGGAGGAAATTGGAGGCCAAGATAACTCTTCCAGGGTGTGTGAGAATAGAGGACGGGAATCAGGAGCAAATGTCCACAGAAAAACAATGATAAAATGGCCCATGCTCTTCAGGGGCCACAGCCTAAACCTAGACCCCCAGTGCACCCTAACTCTGGGCTCTGAACTCAGCCACCAAGCCACTCCCCCACCCACTGGGCACTCCCAACAGCAAACGCTCCTTTTCTATCTCATCTATCCTTCAAACTGAGATGAATTTCCACTGATTCTTATGAATGCTCCTCCACACATGTCTAGTTGTCATTTTACAAACTCATTTTATTCAGTATAAATAGTCATTATCAGGTGAGAAGTGACTTTTCCCTGGGGTGTTACTATTTTAACACATAAGCAATGGACTATGGAAATTGGAAAAATAATTTGACTCTGGAAATGAGGTGCCAAAGGCAGGAAGGAGGAATTATTTGGGGGCCAGAGGAAGTTTCTTGGTACTCCTAAAATCATACTAGAAGCAGCCGCTGTCTCTGCAGTTGGTGAAGTCTGATTCCTCATTGTTTGCGGAATGCCTTGGATGCAGGGAATCCTGACCTGGTGATTCCAAGCACATGTGATGATGCCCACTTGAGGGAAGTCCAGTAGCAGTCTCTGATAGTCTTTAACCACATAGCCCCAGGATGTGCTTGGTTTATTTTAGGACAGAGGTTTCCACTGTCCTAAAGGGGAATGGCAATGATTTGAAGAAAACTAATTTCTCCCATCTCTACAATTGATAACACATGGCCTTGATTAGAGATACTCAGGAGTGCCTTTTTAAAATTCACATATCTTTCTGCACAAAAACTAATGGACCATTGAGTCAGGATTCTGCATGTGATGGTAGCTGGTGCCAGATGTTCCAGAGGAAAGCAGACAGCCCCACAATGAAGCTAACCATGAAAAACTCAAGCACAGGGAGAAATCCTTTCTGACCCCAGGTGGAAATCAATCACAGGTCTTGAAGCAAAGGATCATTACTGTTGGCAAAATTTCATATTGGCAAGTACTGTTGCAAACACGATTTTTCCATGCAAATTAAGCTAAATGCATTATGAACAGTTGGTAACTATTAACAGTTACTACACTTTTCAACACTCTTTAACAATTTTCCTTAACTCCTACCATGCTAATAGATGTGTTAATCACTGCCTAAACAAGGCAAATAATGAGACATCTTAATTTGCCACTATAGATGGAGAAAGAGGAATATTGAAACTATAATGACAAAATAACACACATTTAAAAGGGATGTTTTCTTAGATATGACAGTAATGAGAATCTCGGGATGTTCAGGGAAAATTTTTAATAACTAATTGAGAATATAAAGAAATATATGCAGAGATGTTTCTGTGTACCTCACAGTTTTACTTATAAAGTCAGAATTGGGAGCAATGGTGGATAAGCTAAATAAAATAGAGTATTTTTATGAGATCCACCTCTCTGCCACCAGTGATTTCATGAAATATATTTATGAATAAATGGTTATGAAAACATGTGCAATGTGATTCAGTGAAGGTTATCAGTCTATGTATTGCGGAAAGATACTAACATTTTTTTTAAAGTTCTCTTAGAATGGAATAATTATGTTATACTTTTCTTTATTTTTGTCTATGAAAAATATGTATTACATTGTAGTCTAGGAAATATAAGTTGTTTTGAGGAAAAAACATACCAATACTACAGTTGTTTAAAACAAAAAGCTCCATCCAAAGATAGGCATTCTCTTCAACAATTCTCTTTAGAATGGTGACACAGGTTAGACTTTTCCAAAAGATCTTTAACAAACTCCGAGAGAATAAAACAGAAACAGCAAAGAAAAAAACAGGAAACATAAAAACAGCCAAGCTTTCAAACTACAGGTTTCATAGCCCATAATAACTACTTTCTAAGCTTGTATACTGTGTTGCAGTCATCGTCCTGTCTTGTTCTAGTCCCACAGGTTGAGTACAACTATTCAGGCAACATGCTGTCACTCCTGCACTTTCAGCTCTAGGCAAAGATTCCATCTTATTTTCAAAACATACCAAAAAGTTGTCTTCAGGCCATCCCAAATTCTCCCTTCCATGTAGTGAAAAAACACCCAATACAGGTAAGGACCTGTTTATTCTGACTTTTGTCGAGGGATATCAATGATTGGAAGCCAATTGAAAAGCCTTTTGTAACCAATAAAATAAATGCATCTGCTGTTCAAATGACACACAATTTTTCTCGGCCCTTTTGGTGGGCTCACAGCAGGGGCACCCCCTCCACTCAGCTCACCTGGGTCAAGTCTCACTTGCACACTGGCTTAGCCCATGGCTGGGCCAGGTGTGCCCCAGCTCACCTGTGTTATAGCTTGTACCCACGTTCAGTGGTTCTCGAGCTCTTGTCCAACATCCAAGAAGAATGAGAATATACTGATGATTGAAGACTGAGGAGGGCACAGCATAATTTTATTGAACGATGGAACACTCTCAGCAGTGAGAGGGGATGCGACGTGGTCCCTCACCCTTTCAGTTGGGTGGTTTCTCTCTCAGTGTGGCTGAGTCTGGGACTTTTATGGGCTCAGAATACAGGAGTCTATGCTGCTTGGTTTGTGAATATAGAAAGAAAGCTAAAGCAAAGATACCACTCCAAGGTGGGCACGACAGTGTAGAAAACCAATTAGGAAAAGGTATGCATATGTAAAACAGGTAAAGGCTGGGGATCAATCAGAGGAAAGCACACCAAATGGGAAGACAGGTTCTCAATCTGATCTGCAGAGATACCCTAGACTTGTAGCTAGGCTTTGAACTGTCTTCAGCTTGAAGGTGGAGTTTCCCCAGGTACCTGCCCCTATCTGCCTAGGCATTGACCTGCCTCTGGCTGCTATCACAAACACATGGTTTTTTGGTTTGTTTGTTTGTTTTATGGTTTTTGGTTTTCCTTTCCTTTACCACAAGCATGACAGATTATAGAATGATCTATCCAAGACCAGTATTATCTCTATATTTCTATGTGACTCTTTTTCAAGAACCATGGTACTTCTAAAACAGAAAGTACACATAAAGAAATATAGGATCTTAAATATATCTTTACCGCTTCCAAATTTAGCTCAGAACTTACTTCTTTAAGGAAACTTTTGTCCTGTAATTCTTTCCAATTTTGATCATTTGATTTGCATGCTAGCATTGATTTTCTTATTTTGAGTCTCCTGCTAATTAATATTTAAGCTTTTGCTTTTTCCTGCTTTTCCATTCCATATTTCCATTTTTCTGCCCCTTGATTGTTCAGCATAGCACAGTAATTATATTAAGGACTTGGGAATCTGAAGTCCTAATTTCGTATCTCAAATATTCCATAGCTTATCTCTGTGATTTTGTGAAAATTACTTAATCTTTCTAATTCTCAGTTTCATTATCTGAAAAACAGAGATAACAGTCCCTCTTTCATGGACATTTGGAGAAGATCTAATGAGATAATGGTTGTCAATTATTTACCACTATGCCTGGCACATAGTAAACTTTGAAATAATGGAATCTGCCATAATGCTTATAGCAGTCAGAGTTTACATGGATTCTGTTCACAGCATCTTTTCTGAAGACTCATTAATTAGTGACTTGTACAGTTAATTAATTACTGCTTTTAGGGATGGGGACGAGATGACCATGCATTCTTACCCCGAGCAAAAATCTCTGTCCAAGAAGCAGGAATACATCGAGGCTAGGGAGACCCTCCCATCACGCCACTGTTATTGCAGACAAATGAATTAGAGCTTTTGCTGGACACAGCCAGGAGTGGAAACAGGTGAGCAATTAGATCCAAACCAATGTACAAACTGGAAATCTAATCTTCCATGAGAAACCCTAGAAAAGATGGCTTGATCTCAGCTCACCACAGACAGTGTTGTGGTTAAGGAGATGAAAAGCAGCCTAATATGGCTTGTTATCTTTTCCTTCTTTCTATTCATTTTACAAGCAGTTTGGAAAGCTTCCCAGATGCTAATCTCTAAGTCTTTCCAAATAGCACCTCAGAGGCCGGAGAAATGGGAGGGCTGCGGGGAACACCTAAATTTGTTAACAGGGTGGATTTTCTCTTTCTGTAAGTGAGTGGATTCCTCTGTGTCTATTCCAAGGGTAGAGAAAAAGATTCTGCCTGTTACTGAGCTTCAGCAAAGACACAAATCAAACATGTCTCTTGTCTGCAGCCAGACAGGCCGATGTGTGTCGCGGCTGCCAAGTCATCCATCCTCGGAGCTGTGTGTCAGAGCTTGGCTGAGAGCAGGATCCATTACAGGGACAGGGGTTATCTCACAGCAGAGTTAAGGCATTGTTTTTCCTTCCCATCCGTGCTCCCGTTTGAACTCCTCTCCAGATGTTTTTCTTTCTGCCATGTAAGGAGCGAAGTGATGGGCTCAGATGAGCCAAGGTAGAAGAACACAAAATAAATTGACTAGTCCAGGAGGTACTCTCATAAGACACATCCACCTCACCCTTTGTTTTGTTCAGTCCTATTCCCAGAACAGGGGGAGGAGGAGGCCTGATTGGAGGAACAAGACTGAGATCAGATACCTGGCCTTTGTCATGGTGGTGGAGAAGGCAAAAAACACCACTGGCCGCAAAAACTCCCTTGGGCATTTTCTCAAGAATGAAAAGGATGTGATTATTGCAGATGGGAAAAGTATTTTAATTTCCAAGTTCAGGATGCATGGAAAGATACAGGTAGGAGAAGAAAGAAGCCTGGGCACCTGATTTATTCAGAAGTGAAGAGAGAGCAGGAGAAGAGAAACACACTGAATACGTGCTCAACAGTGCACAGTTACATCTGTTTTCCTGGATTGGGCAAGGTTATAGGTAGAATTAGTCCCCATTAAATGATAAATCCAAGTGCTACCCACTGTGTCCCGTGAATGTGTGACCTCACCTGGAAAGAGGTTCCTGGCCGATGTGATGGAGTCGAGATTAGGTCATACTGAGGATAGAGGTTGGGCACTAGTACAACGTAACTGGTGTCTCTATAAGAAGATGAGGAGAGACACAGAGACAGACGCAGGGAGAAAGAGTCCATGTGACAACAGAGGCAAAGATTGGAGTGAAGTGGCTACAAGGCAAGAAACACCAGAGGTTGCCCACCCCACTCCCACGCCCCCTCACCCCAGAACTGGAAAAGTGAGGCCGAACTCCACTCTGAGTCTCAGAGGGGCATGGCCTGCCACGCCTCGGTGTTGGACATCCAGCCTCCAGAACTGTGAGAGAAGATGTTTCTGTTGTTTTCATCCAGATGTTGGTGGTTCTCTGATACAGTGACCCTAATGCAAATGCTGAAGGAAATGTGAAAAAAAAAAAAAAAAAAAGGGACACAGCTTTTACCCTTAAAGAGTCTACAGCATGAGTAGAAAGATTATCTAGCTTGTGCGTGCTAGAAACAGTACTTGACAGCTGTTGAAAGGAGAACGAGGTCAGTGTTGTGTTCAGGTTCTTGGTGAAGTTCTTATGCTCAAATGTCTGAGGAAGGCCTCGTACTATGCTTAAATATTTAAATTTTAGATGTATAGTATTTCAAAGCTGAAATAGACTTAAGAGAGTTATCTGGCAGCTTGTAAACTGTGTCCTAAGGAAAGCAGAGCTTTTATAGATTTGCTCCATCTCCACCTCCCACCTCTGATGCGTGCCTCCACCCCTCCCCCAGGCTCCCTCCATGACAGCCATCCCCCTCAAACATGGTCCATAAACAGACGTTCACCTTTGAGACATTGGCTATTTTAATGCTAGTCATCTGACATGAAGCCAGACTTCTCCCTAGTCTCTGAAAACAGTCATTTCCTATGTTTGGGTGGGAGTCGCAAATCATTTTGTTTGTGTCCTGTACAATCACAATGTCTCTTGCCATTAACAACCTCTTTTAATATGCTTGTTTTTTTTTTTTTTTTTTTTACCTTTTCTTTTCAATTTTTATTTACTTATTTTGCAAGCAGCAAAACCTCACTCTGAAGTAGAAAACGATTTTGGCGGGGAGGATTAGCTAGCTTGCTGAATTCTAAGAAAGATTTAAAACAAGATTTTAAAATGGACAGAATCAGGGGAAGCCAGATGGCAAAAATGCTGTCCCATAAGACATCCATTGAGGACAGCACAGCCACCACCATGAAAACTCATGAGACAGCTTGGAACACTGTGGCTGCTCTCAGCCTGGAAACCTCCGTCTACCCCAGCATCCCTGGTACTACCCTCCTGGAAGCCAGAGACAGTAGTGCTCCCTCTGTCTGCAGCCAAGCCGGGCTCCACAGACCAGCTCTGCAGCCTTCACCCAGGTGCACACTCCCTGGAAAAGGTGTCTTCGTGGCTGAGCCTGGCAAGAACTTAGTCTCTGGTCTCTGCTGAACTGCGGGAGAGCAGAAAATAGAGTGTTGCATGTCCAGTGAGAAGTGAGAAAAAGTGGGATGTTGTCCGGCACTCCCTACTTGTTTTCTTGTTTGTTCGTTTGTTTGCTTTTTGCAAATGTAGATACCGCTCAGCAGCCCAGGAGCTCATCATGAGAGCTCAGCACAGATGATCTGTATCCGAGTTTCACATAAAATTTTTTTCAAAAAATTGATTCTTGCAACCCAATGGCCCTGTCCAGTCGGCTCAATCTGCAGACTGCAAAATGTTAGGGGTGTCAAGTGACTCACTCAAGGTCACGCAGCTCATTAGTGTGAGCCTATCGATCAGGCCAGGGCCCCCTCCTGCTCTCCATGGCAGCTAATTGGCATCCTATCCGACAGGCGGAGAAGGACAGTCCCGGGATCCCGAGCACACGCATTTTGGGGAGGGTGAGATGATTCTAAGAGCTGTGATGAGGAAAAGCCCCAGGAAATACCACATGCTTTTGAGAGACAATGATTCATACCTAATGAAGGGTGACGGGTGAAAAATATATTGTGGATAATATATAGCCATCTCTTGCCTTTTGAATTAGATGTCAGCATGTCCCCCTAAATTCTAAGGTAGGCACTCATGGGGAAGCATCAGAGAGGAGCCCAGACCTTTGTTGCCTGATTGAGGACACTTCCAGGAGTGGTGAACCCTATGCTGAAAACCAAATAAAATCTTCATTAGAAATTACCTAAAGATCTGTGCCTTGGAGAGCCAGATGCAACAAGGCCAGGTATGAAGATCATCAGATCTATGCTGTGCAGCGCAGACGGAAGGAGTCCCACGAAGTCACAGGGAGCTGGTTTGGAGGGTGACTGCTAAGAGTGCCCTGTGCAAAGCAAGACAGTAGCAGAGGCTGTTGGAGTCCTACAGCTGCTTCTGCGTCAGGGCTTCCAAAGTATACAGTGAGCTGCTGGAAGCCACAATGACAAAGGAGGCCCCTACATGAGTGGGAGAAACTGGTGCTTTAAACTAAATTTTAAAAGTCCAAGAGAGTAGTTGTAAGTGTTTTTAATTAGTTACATATCTGCTCATAAAATGTAGACATTTATTTGTTTCTACCATGCCTGACAGCTAATACAGCAAACTTTAAGTAAGGCAAGGAGTTCTAGAAAAGGACAGAAGAACTGACCCACAGCCAAGGGTCACATGGTAATAACAACAGAGAGATATGTTTCCAAATGTTACTTATAAGTGACAGGATGATTCAAAATGATGAAAACTCTAGATAAGTCCTGTCTCATATGTCCATGTGAAGAGACCACCAAACAGGCTTTGTGTGAGCAACAAGGCTGTTTATTTCACCTGGGTGCAGGTGGGCTGAGTCTGAAAAGAAAGTCAGCAAAGGGTGGTGGGATTATCATTAGTTCTTACAGGTTTTGGGATAGGCAGTGGAGTTAAGAGCAATGTTTGACACTCTCTAATTGTATGTCCTGGGTACTCCCAATTCTTAGTCCTTTAATACCTGTTTTTCTCTTTCTCTTATTCGGACCTTGTGTCTTTCATTTAGTTTCTCAATTCATACAAAACCGCATTCAGGCCATCACCAATAATTCTATATGAAAAATGCTCCTTCTAACAACCCAGGACATACAATTAGAGAGTGTCAAACATTGCTCTTAACTCCACTGCCTATCCCAAAACCTGTAAGAACTAATGATAATCCCACCACCCTTTGCTGACTTTCTTTTCAGACTCAGCCCACCTGCACCCAGGTGAAATAAACAGCCTTGTTGCTCACACAACCCACAGGGGGCGGATCTCAAAGTACATTCTCAAGGGTGGGGAGAATTACAAAGAACCTTCTTAAGGGTGGTGGAGATTATAAAGAACCTTCCTAAGGGTGTGGGAGATTACAAAGTACATTGATCAGTTAGGTTGGGGCAGAAATCAATCACAATGGTGAAATGTCATCAGTTAAGGTTATTTTCACTTCTTTTGTGCATCTTCAGCTGCTTCAGGCCATCTGGATGTTTACGTGCAGGTCACTGGGGATATGATGGCTTAACTTGGGCTCGGAGGCCTGACATTCCTATCTTCTTATATTAATATGAAAAATAAAACAAAATAGTGGTAAAGTGTTGGGGTGGTGAAAATTTTGGGGAGTGATATGGAGAGAGAATGGGCGATGTTTATCAGGGCTGCTTCAAGCTGGATTGGGGCGGCATGGGAACGTACAGTGGGAGAGATTCAACTGAAGAAAGATTTTGGGGTAAGGGGTGATATTATAGGGTTGTTAGAAGGAGCATTTTTCATATAGAATTATTGGTGATGGCCTGAATGCGGTTTTGTATGAATTGAGAAACTAAATGAAAGACACAAGGTCCGAATAAGAGAAAGAGAAAAACAGGTATTAAAGGACTAAGAATTGGGAGTACCCAGGACATACAATTAGAGAGTGTCAAAGGGGGTTCCAGGTAATTATTTGCTTGGTTGGCGAGTTTTTGGGCTCTATCCTTGAACTTCTTTATGCTGTCATATACCAGGCTGGACTGATTTAGGTAAAAACAGCATTCTTCATTTAAGAACATATAGAGTGCCCCCTTTTTTTTTAGCAGTAAGTCAGGGCCTCATCAAATTTGGAGGAAAGAGAAATGCAAAGCCAGCAATTGTTTGTTAAAGAAGGATTAGAAATGGCTAGGAGAGTGTGAGTGAGGTTGATAGTGTGGTGGAGATCGCTGGGAAGAGGGTGGCATAATAAAGGGAACAAGAATAAGAGTAAGTATAAAAGTAAAGAATAGGTCTTCATTAGGGTGAAAGTATTGGAGTGTACTTTGTCACTGAAGATCTTCTATGTACTTAAAGAGAGACTTAAGGGTGGCAGTTTGAGGTAAAACCAGGAGCCACTGAATACCAAGAGCCTGAGAAACTGCTTGGGTGATTTGACTAATAAAGGCTGGTCTGTTATCGGACTGTATAGAGGTGGGAAGGCCAAACCGAGGAATTATGTCTGACAGAAGGGAAGAAATGACCACGGTGCACTTCTCAGACCCTGTGGGAAAGGTCTCTACCTATCCAGTGTAAGTGTCTAATCAGACCAAGAGGTATTTTAGTTTCCTGACTCGGGGCAGGTGAGTAAAGTCAATTTGCCAGTCCAGGGCAGGGGAAAATCCCTGAGCTTGATGTGTAGGAAAAGTAGGGGGCCTGAACAATCCCTGAGGAGTAGTAGAATAGCAGATGGAACAATTGAGAAGTGATTTCCTTGAGGATAGATTTCCACGATGGAAAGGAAATGAGAAGTTCTAAGAGGCAGGCTAGAGGCTTGTAACCTACGTGGAAGAGGTTATGAAATGATGACAGAATAGAATGGGTCTGTGAGGCTGGAAGGAGATATTTTCCTTGGTACGAGAACCATTTACCTTGTATGGGAAGAGACTGATATGTGGAAGTTTCAGTGGGGGAGTAGGTGGGAGTGACTGATGAGAAGGAGAAAAACTGCTGTAAGGGATAGAAGTTGGAACGCTAGCTGCTTTTTTAGCCACCTTATCAGCATAAGCATTGTCCTGAGCAATGGGATCTGATGCCTTTTGATGGCCTTTGCAGTGAATGACTCCAGCTTTCTTTGGAAATAAAGTGGCCTTGAGAGGAGTTTTTATTGAAGAGGCATTAATGATGGAGGACCCTTGCATAGTGAGGAAATCTTTCAGCCCATAAAACAGCATGGTGGTGCAGGATATGGGGTCAGTATAAGTATTGACGTGTACTCCCTTTGCAAGAGTGAGGGCCCGAGTTAAGGCAATGAGTTCAGCTTGCTGAGAGGTAGTGGAGGGGGGCAGAGTGGTACCCTCAATGATAGACGTGGAAGATATTATAGCATAGCCTGCCTTTGCTGCTGAGTACCAATTAGGCCTGGTGGAACGGCCATCAATAAACCAAATGTGATCAGGGTGAGGAACAGGAAAGAAGGAAATATGGGGAAATGGAGTGAATGTCAGATGTATCAGAGATACAATCATGAGGGTCAGGTGTGGTATCCAGAATAATGTGGGAGGCTGGATTGATGTCCAGGCCAGGAACAATGGTAACTGTGGGAGACTCAACGAAGAGTGAGTACAGCTGAAGGAGCTGGGGAGCACAAAGTATATGTGTCAGGTGTGAGGAAGAAAATATATTTTGGAAGTTGTGAGAACTGTAGAGAGTGAGTTGAGCAGTTTGTGATTTTGAGAACCTCTGAAAATATTAGGGCAACAGCACCCATGGCACGCAGACATGAGGGCTATGCTAAAACAGTAAGGTCAAATTGTTTGGACAAAAAGGCTACAAGGCGCGGTCCCAGTCTTTGTGTAAGAATTCCGACCACACAGCTCTGCACTCTAGCTGTGTGTAATGAAAAAGGGTTGGGATGAGTTAGGGAGAGCTAGTGTGGGGGCAGCTTCTAGGGCTGATTTTAAGGAATGGAAAGGAGTGGCAAAAGGATTTAGGATCTGTGGGGTCAGCTAGGTTTGCTTTTGTGAGTTTATATAATGGTTTAGTCGGGATGGTAAAACTAGGTATCCAAAGGTGGAAGTACCTAACCATGCCTAGGAAGGAAAGGAGTTGTTGTTTTGTAGAAAGGGTTGGAGTTTGGGAGATTAGCTGGACACAACCAGCAGGGAGAGCACGTGTGTTTTCATGAAGAATTATGCCAAGATAGGTAACAGATGAGTAAGAAATTTGGGCTTGACTGAAGTAATGGGAGCTGTCTGTGGAGCCTTGCAGCAGTACAGCCCAGGTAATTTGCTGAGCCTGATGGGTGTCAGGGTCAGTCCAAGTGAAAACTAAGAGAGGCTGGGATGAAGGATGCAAAGGAATAGTAAAGAAAGCATGTTTGAGATCCAGAACAGAATACTGGGTTGTGGAGGGGTTGTGGAGGGAGGTATTGAGGATAGGAGAGTATATGACTTTGGCACCACGGGGTGGATAGGCAAGAAAATTTGGCTGATAAGGCGCAGATCCTGAACTAACTTGTAAGACTTGTCCGGTTTTTGGACAGGTAAAATGGGGGAATTGTAAGGAGAGTTTATAGGCTTTAAAAGGCCATGTTGTAACAGGCGAGTGATAACAGGCTTTAATCCTTTTAAAGCGCGCTGTGGGATGGGATATTGGCGTTGATTGGGGTAAGTGTGATTCGGTTTCAATGGGATGGTAAGGGGTGCATGATCGGTCACCAAGGAGGGAGTAGAGGCGTCCTATACTTGTGGGTTAAGGTGGAGAGATACAAGGAGAGGATGTGAAGGAGGCTTTGAACTGAGGAAAAAGGTGGCAATGAGGTGTGGCTGTAGCCCATGAATAGCCAGGTAAGCAGATAACTTAGTTAAAATGTCTCAGCCTAATAAGGAAGCTGGGCAGGTGGGGATAACTAAAAAGGAGTGCATAAAAGAATGTTGTCCAAGTTGGGACCAGAGTTGGGGAGTTTTAAGAGGTTTAGAAGTCTGGCGGTCAATACCCACAACAGTTACGGAGGCAAGGGAAAAGGCTCTTGAAAAGAAGGTAATGTGGAGTGGGTAGCCTCCATATTGATTAAGAAGGGGTGGGACTTACCCTCCACTGTAAGAGTTACCCAAAGCTCGGTGTCCGTGAATGTTTATGGGGCTTCCGAGGCGATTGAGCAGCATCAATCTTCAGCCAATAAAGCTGAGAACATCTGGGAAGAAATCAGTCAGAGCCTTGGGCCAATTAGACAGTCCCATTTCCAGTGGGGTACCACACACATGGGACATGGCTTAGGAGGAATCCCGGGCTGTGGGCATTCCTCGGCCCAATGGCCAGATTTCCAGCACCTGAAGCAAGATCCTGGGGGAGGAAGTCCTGAAGGAACCCCTGGCAGCTGCAGTTCAGGCATTTTGAAGTTCTTGTGCGCTGGAGATGTGGCTGGGGTTTCTCTTACAGTGGAGGCAAGTAATTGCAACTCAGAAATACATTGCCTCTACTTTATTATTGTACACCTTGAAGGCGAGGTTAATTGAGTCCTGTTGTGGGGTTTGAGGGCCAGAATCTAATTTTGGAGCTTTTTCTAATGCCAGGAGGGGATTGGGTAATGAAATGCATAGAGAATAAAACAGCCTTGTGTCCCCTCTGGGTCCAGGGTGGTAAAGCTTCTCAGGGTTGTTGCCAAACGGGCCATGAACTGGGCTGGGTTTTTATATTTGATGAAAAAGAGCCTAACTGCTAGCTGATTTGGGAGAGGTAGAATAAAGAAAAAAGGAGCATTAGCCTTGACTATGCCTTTAGCTCCAGCCACCTCTTTAAGAGGAAATTGTTGGGCAGGTAGGGGAGGGCTAGTCACGGAACGAAACTGTAAGCCAGAGCAGGTGTGAGGAGGGGAGGTGATAGAAGGATTAAAGGGTGGGGGAGCAGAGGCTGAGGAAAAATTGGGACCTAACTCAGCCTGGTGAGGAGCCGCCTGGGGAGAAGGGGAGAGGTCAGACGGATCCATAGAAAAGGAAGATTCAAAAGACTCAGAGAGACTTGGGGTTGGGACTGAAGGGACAGGCGGGAGGGAAAGAAGAAAGATTTGGGATGAGTCTCATTGGGAGCAGAGACTAGGGAGGGACCAATGTGTAAAGGAATGCCTGGACATCAGGCACCTCAGACCATTTGCCCATTTTTTGACAAAAATTGTCTAGCTCTTTTAGGATAGACAAATTGAAAGTGCCATTCTCTGGCCACTTGGAACTACTGTCCAGCTTGTATTGGGGCCAAGCAGTGTTGCAGAAGAAAATAAGACACTTAGATTTTAGGTCAGGCAAGAGTTGAAGAGGTTTTAAGTTCTGGAGAACACAGGCTAACGGAGTAGAAGGAGGAATGGAGGGTGGAACATTGTCCATAGTGAAGGAGGCACATTTAAAGAGAAGCATAGAGACACGGAGAATGGGGGTGGGAAGCAGCCAAAGCAAGTGTCCCCATAATTGACTTGCCACCAAGGGAATGACCAAGGCAGGCGTCCCCACGGAGATCAGACACCAATGGAACATGGGTGAATAATGAGAGAGGCATCCCCGTGATGATTAAACACCAAGGGAAGGCTGCCTTCCCGAGTCCGTGACTGGTGCTGGAGTTTTGGGTCCACGGATAAAGTGTGTCTCCTTTGTCTCTACCAGAAAATGAAAGGAATTGAAATTAAGAGAAATGAGAGATTGAAGGCATGAAGATTGAAAGGAGAAACAGGTTGAGGGATAGTGAGAGAGGTTGGAGAAGAGAGTAAAGAGAAACCACTTACCTGATTAAAAATCAGTGAGATGTTCCTTGGGCTGGTTGGTCTGAGGACCGGAGGTCCTAAGTGGATCTCTTCACAGAATGAGGGTGAGGACAGGGGACTGGTCTTCCAAAGGAGTCCTGCTGACCCGGGTCTTCGGCACCAAATGTCTCACGTGTCCATGTGAAGAGACAACCAAACAGACTTTGTGTGAGCAACATGGCTGTTTATTTCACCTGGCTGCAGGTGGGCTGAGTCCAAAAAAGGAGTCAGCAAAGGGTGGTGGGAAGGGGGCTAGAGAATTGATGCTGCTGGTTGGTTAGGGATGAAATCATAGATGTGTGGAAAATGTTCCTGGTTGCCGAGTCAGCCTCTGGCTGGGGGCTATGGGACCGGTTGAGTCATGATTCATGGACCCTGGTGGAGTCAGTTGGTCACCAGAATGCAAAAATCTGAAAACCATCTCAAAGACCAATTTTAAATTTTGACAATAGTGATGTTATCTTTAGGAATAATGAAGGAAAGTTAAAAATCTTGTGAACTCTGGAACCACAGCTGACTATTCTTTAACTACACCTATGTTTTAGCAGAGTTCAGGCCTCTCCCATAATCCTAATCTGTGGCCTTTCATTAGTCTTACAAAGGCAGTTTCAGTCCTGAACAAGACAAGCGTCAATTTTAGGGTTAAACTTCTTTCCTTTATAACTTATCCAGTCTCAGGCAGTTCTTTCTAGCAGTGCGAAAATAGACTAATACAAACACTTTCCAAGAAGTAACAAACATTTTAAGAGAGAGAAAGAAAGGGTTACATTGCCATCTCTCAAAATGGCTGATTTTTCAATAAGTATGTCAGAGAGCTCATTTTATTCCATTCTTTCCAGAATTGCGTATTACCATTGAAGAAAAAATTACTAATCTCTTAAACTGAAAAATCGCATTTTTCTTTTAATTTTGCTTTGTTTGGTTATTAAGTGTCACAATTTTAATAGTTTTTTTAATCATCTGTAATTCTTTTCTAATAGTCAGGTTTTAATTAAATTCCTATTGAATTTTAGCTTTTTTTTTCTTATCTACTTACATGGGCTCTTTCTACAATAGTTTATTTCTTCTTCTTATATATTTGTTGCAATTATTACCTTCATTTGCAATTGTTAAAGTTAGCTTTGTGACTATTTTAACATGTTTAAATTCAAATTTATATTTATTTTTTTCTTTGTATTTTGTATTGATTTGGGTTTGAAAAATGACTTTGATTTCAAGATCAGATATGTAGGTTGAGCATTCTTAATCTGAAAGTCCAAAATCCAAAATACTCCAAAATTTAAAACTTTTTGAGCTTCAACATGACATTACATGTGGAAAATTTCATACTTCACCCTCATGTGATCTGATACAGTCAAATCACAGTCAATACTTTATTTCATGCACAGAATTATTTAAAATATTATATAAAATTACTTTCAGGCTATGTGTATAAGATGTATATAAAACATAAATGAATTTCATATTTAGACTTGGGCCCCCTCCTTAAGATACTTTATTTATATGCAAATATCTCAAAATTTCAAAAATATCCAAAATCTGAAACTGTTCTGATCCCAACTGTTACAGTTAATATTGAGTGCCAACCTGATTGGATCGAAGGATGCAAAGTATAGTTCCTGGGTGTGTCTGTGAGGGTGTTGCCAAAGGAGATTAACTTTTGAATCAGTGGACTGGGAGAGACAGACCCACCCTCAATTTGGGTGGGCACCATCTAATCAGCTGCTGACATGGCTAGAATAAAGCAGACAGAAGTTGGAAGGACTTGATTTGCTGAGTCTTCTGGCTTTCACCTTTCTCCCATGTTCAGTGCTTCCTGCCCTGGAATATCAGAGTCCAAGTTCTTCAGCTTTTGGACTCTTGGACTTACCCCAGTTATTTGCCAGGGGCTTTCAGGCCTTCAACCACAGACTGAAGACTGCACTGTCACCTTCCCTACTTTTGAGGTTTGGGGACTCAGACTGGCTTCCTCGCTCCTCAACTTGTAGATGGCCCATTGTGGGACTTCACCTTGTGATCGTGTAAGTCAATTCTCCTAATAAACTCCCCTTCATATATACATCTATGCTGTTAGTCCTGTCTCTCTAGAGAATGCTGACTAATACACCAAGCATTTTAGATAAGGGCAATCCACCTGTATATTCTCCTATACTTCTGTTTTTATTGTCTTGTTTTTATTTTTTAACATAACTATAAAATGTATTAGAATTTTAGTATTTTTTATGATGGACTCTAAAGATAGCCTTTTATTTCTAGGATGTCAACATTAACTAAGAAAGTAAACTCAGCTTCTCATTTATATGTCATTGTATTTAGCATCCTTAAATGACTTTCTTAAATAGCTCTACTCTTACTTTTTTTGGGGGGGCGGGGAGGACAAGGTCTTGCTCTCTCATCCAGGCTGAGTGCAGTGGTATCATCATGGCTCACTGCAGCCTCAATCTCCTAGGCTCAAGTGATCTTCAGCCTCCAGAATAGCTGAGACTACAGGTATGCCAACACACCCAGATAATTTTCTTTTCTTTTTTCTTTTTTATTGTTTTTCTAGAGAGAGGGTCTCACTGTGTTATCCAGGCTGTTCTCAAACTCCTGGCCTCAAGGGATCCTCCCACTGGGCGTCCCAAAGTGCTGGGATTACAGGTGTGAGCCACTGCGCCCAGCCTACTCTTACTATATTTTACATGTAATTATATTTTAAATAACGGCATCATTTTGAAAAGTAAGGAAAGCATGAAAAATGTAAAATTCCTTGTAAGATATAAGATTACAGATAAAGTAGGATTTAATACTGCTGGTAACCGTCTCCCTGCAGCAGCTGAGTGATGAGGTCAGAAAATAAATCTGGTTAAATTGATCTGAAAATACTATGCTATCTAGTGGGGATGTGAGTTTTTAAAAGGCCTACAAGACTAGAATAGTAAACTAGCATGAGTCACGCACAGCTGAAAAGACTAGTGCCTCTGCTGCCTTTTCAGCTAGACTATCAAATACTAATAACCTCCATGTAGGACTGACCTCCTCTGATGAATAGTGTGTAATAATAACATGTGGACCAAGTTAACAAAAATGGCCATAATTGTAATTTAAAATGGCCATATATATGATAAAAATGATCTCCCGTGAGGGTTTGTTTGCACATCTGAATATTCTGATACTGACTTTGTTTCTCCTGTTGTTTTAGGCAGTAACGCCTAATTCAAGGAAACCCGGAGACAGGTACAGAAAACATACTAAGAACACAGGAACCTCTGGATCCAGGAAAGGTGACTGAGTCCACAATGCCTCCAACAGACCTGAAGATAAATCACAAGACAACGGAACGTCACTGTCTCTTATTTGGTGTCCTATGGCTGAAAATGTGCAGTGTTTCTGATGTATGTCTTTATGGGGGCATTTTAGGGTAAAGAGAATTGTGTAAGTGAGGACTTCCCTGACAGAGACATGATCTAGAATCAGAATCCTCGGAACTTCTCATCTCTATGGTTAACTCACGCCCAAGTCCCTGGAGGGCACAGACACAGCCCTGAGGATTTGTCTGCGGGGGCCCTCAGCACCCTTGAGGGTTTACATTAGTGAGACAAATGGCGAATTCACTGCAGCCAAATGTTGCACATTTCATGATGAAAGATAAGTCTCCCCAGACTGGGCTTCATTTATTTCTCCTGCAGTGAAATATGTGTGGATTTGTATTTTTTCATTACTACATAAATACAAGCAGTTTATGAAATGCTGAAGGAATTATCAAAGTTAAATCTCCCATTCTATGGCTATGAAAAGAATTTCCTTGTTGTTTCTTGCTTCATAAAAACACAAGCCATGATCTAATGATTTAATGAAAAAAATCTATTTTGTTTAAAAAGTGAAATTAGAATTTGGCACATCTGCTCAGTACCTCAGGGGGAGTTAAACCCTTGCTTTCTGAAAATAAAGGGTACTGTAGAAATGTGTACCACCAATTGTCCCAGGTTATTGATTAGTGATGCAGATGGCACTGGATCATAACATCAAAGTTGTTGTTTTGGTTCAGATCATTGTACTATGCATTTCCAGGCTAGCAGACAATTCATTTGTATTTTCACACATCCCAATACTTAAATGTCCACTCGATGCCGGCCACTATGGAGGAGCTGGGAATACAGTGGTAAACAAGAGTGCTGGAGCCCAGGGAGCTTGCTATGATACATACCACTACCATGGTCCCAGTAATTCCTGCCAGGTGGCATTCATGCCCTTGTGTAATCTCCTCATCCTTTTGTGCACATGGAAAGGACCTAATGACTGTTTTCTAACAGAATTTGACAAGAATTCTGGAATGTCATTTTCCAGATTAGGTTACCAGGAGACTGTGGCTTCTTTCTTGGGTGCCCTCTCTTCGCTCTGTCCCATTTGCTCTGCAAGAAGGCCTGTCATATTGTGAGCTGCCTGAGAGAGGCCCACAGTGGGAGAAACCAATACACCCAAGGACCATCAAGAACCAACAGCCAATGAGTGGACTTGGGGCAGGACACGCTGGGTGAGCCCGATGTAGCTGCCTGCCCTTGGCCAATAACTTTATTACAGTCTGATGGAGACCCCCAGCTAGGGGCACCTGGCTAAGCTGCTCCCAGATCCCTGCCCCACGCCCCACAATAACATTGAGGGGATACATGTTTGCTATCTAAGGTTAAAGACTTCGGGAGTAGTTTGATATGCAGAAATAGGTGACTTACACACTTACTTGCTAGAGCCAGGGTCAGATAGCGAACAGATACATCAATGGATGATATGATGTCAAATTGATCTTTCTGCTTTCATGATTTTCTCTTTGTCACTGCTTTTGAGAGATTTGATTGTGATATTCCTTGGTGGTGTTTCCTTTATGTTTCTAATGCTCAGCGGGATTTTAGACTCTTGGAAGTACGAGTGTAATTTTCATTAAATTTGGAAACATTCTAGCCATTATTTCTTCAAATGTTTTTTCTAGTGCCTCCTTACTCTTCAGGGACTCCAGTTACTCATTTTAGGGTTGTTCAAAGTTGTCCCACAGCTCACTCCTGCTTTGCTGATTTTAAAAAATTCATTTTTCGTACTGTGTTTCATTCTGGATCATTTCTATTTCCAAGTCTTCACACTCACTAATTTCTCTTTCTGCAAGGTCTAATTCACTTTTATTCTGTCCAAGAAATTTTACAGGTCCTATACTGTAGTTTTCATCCCTAGAAGTTTGATTGGGGTCTTTTTTATGTCTTCCCTGTCTTCACTTGACTTTTTGAAATATGGAAATACAGTTATAATAACTGTTTTAATGCAATTTTCTGCCAATTCTCACATTTGTGTCAGGGCTGGGTCAATTTTGAAGGATGGTTGGATGGATGGATGGATGGATGGATGGATGGATGGATAGATGGATGGATGGATGGATGGACGGATGGATGGAGGGATGGATGGAATAATTTAGTCCTCATTATGAGTCATTTTCCTGTTTCTTTACATGCCTGGTAATTTTTTAGTGGATGCCCAGGTTTGTAAATTTTAACTTGTGTGCTTGATTTTTTTTAACACCTATAAATATCCTTGAACTTTATTCTGGAATGCACTCAGTTACTTGGAAACAGCTTGAATTTTTTAAATTTTTATTTACTTTTTTTTTTCAGGGCATTGCTCAGTTTAATGCAAATTATTCCGTACCCTGTGGCCAGATACTTCGGCACAGTCTACAGACTGCTTGTGAATATGGAGCTTTTCCCGTCTACCTATGGAAAGAGACTATTCTCAGCACTGTTACTACTGATCCTTCAGGGTGGCTCTGTCTCTGGCCCTGGGGAGTTTCTTTGCATATGGGTGGTGATAAGGGACTCCACTGAATACTCCCTGGGGACCCTGGGAAGGATGCTGTGCAGCTTCTTCTTCTGTGTTACCCCAACCTGTGAACTCAAGTACCTTCTCCTTCCAAGACTCTCATCTCGGTCTTCTCAACTCAGGGAGTCTTCAGAAGCCCTTCCTGTCTACTGTTCCCATCCACATGGCTTACAAACCCTCTCAATTCAGTGAAATGGGACAGTCATAGGATTCACTTTGTTTTTCTCCTTTTATGGATCACAGTCCACTTGTCTGATACCTATTGCCTTGCTAATCATGGTCTCACATATTTTGTCTGCTGGAGGTTGTTTGTAGTGGGAGGATATATCCGTGTACTCCATCTCATTCAGAAGTGCAAGGATGATACATGTTTATTCTTAGATTTTTATTTAGATATAATTATAGATTTATATTTAGTTGTACCAAGTAATACAGAGAGATCTCATACACCCATTTATCTAGTTTCTTCCAATGGTAACATCTTGTTATAATTGGACGATATTACAACCAGGATATCGACACTAGTAGAGTCACAACATGGCACATTTCTGTGATAGTTAATATTAAGTGTCAACTTGATTAGATTGAAGGATGTGAAGTATTGTTTCTGGGTGTGTCTGTGAGGGTGTTGCCAGAGAAGATTAACATTTGGGTCAGTAGACTGGGAGAGGCAGACCCACCCTCAATCTGGGTGGGCACAATCCAATTGGTTGCCAAAGCAGCTAGAAAAAGCAGGCAGAAGAAAGTGGAATTAGCTGACCTTCTGAGTCTTCTGACCTTCATCTTTCCCCCATGCTGGATGCTTCCTGCCCTCAAACATCAGACTCTAAGTTCTTCAGTATTTGGACTCCTGGACTTACACCAGTGGTTTAATGGGACTCTCCAGCCTTCAGCCACAGACTCAAGGCTGCACTGTTGGCTTCCCTACTTTTGAGGTTTTGGGACTCAGACTGAGCCACTGCTGGCTTCCTACCTCCTCAGTTTGCAGAGATTGTCTATCATAGGACTTCACCTTATGATCATGTGAGTCAATTCTCCTTGATAAACTCTCTTTCATATATATACATATATCCTATGAGTTCTATCCCTCTACAGAACCCTGACAGATACAATTTTTATCATCACAAAGATCTCTCATATTGCTTTTTTTCTTCTTCTGCACCTCATATCCCCTCCTGAACGTTGGCAGTCACTAATCTTTTCTGTTTATATAATTCTGTCATTTGAAGAATGTTATGTAAATGGAATTATACAACATATAAACACTTGGGATTTGTTTTCTCACTCAGCATAGTTCTCAAGAGATTCATCCATGCTGTATAAATTAATAGTTTATCCTTTTTATTGCTGAGTAGTATTCCATAGTATGGATATATCAATGTTTAACTGTTCACCCACTGAGGCATATCTGGGTCATTTCAAGTTTTTGTAAAGATCATAAATGGTATTGTGTTTTTAACTTCAGTGTGCACGTGCTTATTGCTAGTATATTAAAATACGGTTGAATTTTGTACATTTATCTTATATTCTATGGCATTGGTCAGCTCTAAATTAGTTCTAGTAATTTTTTATGGGCATTTGGAGATTACTCTACATCTATAATCATGCAGTCTACAAATGGGGTAGTTTTATTTCTTTCCTTTAGATTTGTATACACTTTATTTATATATTTTCTTGTTTAATTGCACTGGCTGGACCTTACTGTATATGTTGAGTGAGAGTAGTGAGAGCAGCTATCTGGGCCTTGATACAGCTCTTAGGAGAAAATCATTCAGTGTTTCCTAATTAAGTATCATAATACGCGTAGGTTTTTTGTAAATATTTTTTGTCAAGTGGAAAAAGTCCATTCTTGACTATTTCTTGAGAGGTTTTATCATAAGTGGGTATTTGATTGTGAAGTTGTCTATTTTTTTTTCTTTCAGTTCAATCAGTTTTCACTTTAAATATTTTGCAGCTCTGTTTTCTGGAGAATACATGTTCAGGATTTTTATATCTTTCTTGGTGGATTGATACTTTTATCATTGTATAATATATATCTCTATATTTTAATACGGTATAATTTTTTTCTTTTTCCTGGAGCCATTCTTTCGTGTTAAGTATTCTGAAAATAAATAATCTCTTTTTTTTTGGAACTGATAATGTCTCGATTCCCTCTTCATCCCTGAGGGATACTTTCACTGGATATGAAATTGTTGAGTTGACAGTTGTTTTCTTTCAGCCTGTGAAAAAATGTGCCACTTTCTTTTGGCGTTTATTGTTCCTGGTAAGAAATACACTGTCATTTTTTTAGTCCTTTCCCTATGATTAAGGTGTCATTGCTCTCTCACTAATTTTAGTATTTTTTTCATTTTCCTTTGTTTCCAGATGTTTGGCTATGATGAGTCTTAGTATGAATTTCTTTGGTTTTACCTTTTTTCTGTTTCACTCAGCCCCTTGAATCTGTGGTTTTATGTCTTTCACTACATTTGAGAAGCTTCCAGCCATTACTTTTCAAAGCACTATTTTAGCTCCAACTACTTTCTCTTCTCTGCTGGGATTTTGATGACATAAATGTATATTTTGTTAAAATTCTATCAGTCTCTGATGTTCTCTTGTTTATTTTCAGTCTATTTTCTCTCTGTTGCTCAAAATGGATAAGTTCTAATGTCCTATCTTCAATTTTCCCATTGTTAAAGCTTGAATTTTTGTGTCCCACAAAATTTCATATGTTAGAGCCTTAAGCCCAGTGTGGCTGTATTTTGAGATGGGTCCTTTAAGGAAGTAACTAAGGTTAAATGAGATTATAAGGGTGGAATTCTGATCTGATAGAATTTGTATCCTTGTCAGAGAGCTTGTGCTTGTGCAGGCATCTCTCTCTCTCTCTCTCTCTCTCTCTCTCTCTCTCTCTCTCTCTCTCTCTCCCCCCCGCCCCAACCCTGCTTCTCTCTTTATATTTATACACATACCAAAGAAAAGTCATGGGAGGACACAGTGAGAAGGCAGCTGTCTGCCAGCCAGGAAGTGAGCCCTCACCAGAAATCACATTGGCCAGAAGATTGATCTTGGACTACTCACTCTTCAGAACTGTGAGAAACATATTTCTATTGTTTAAGCAACCCAGTCTGTGGTATCTTGTGGTGGCAGCCTGAACAGATAGATTTTAATACTAAAAAGCTCGGTGCTTTTGTAACAAATACCCGAAAATGAGGAGGCAGCTTTAGAACTGGGTAATGTGTAAAAGCTAGAGGAGTTTTGGGGTACATACCAGAAAAAGTCTAGATTACCATGAAGGGACTATTGGTGGAAATGTGTACATTAAAGGTGACTCTGGGAAGGACAGCAAGAAAACAGAAGACCTGAAGAGAAAGTCTTCATCTTCTTGAGAATGCATATATCATCATAAACAGATTGTTGGTGGAAATATGGATGGGAATGGTCATTCTAGTGTTGTCTCAGGTGGAAATGAGGAACAGGTTATTGGAAATTGAAGTAAGGGTGATCCTTTTTATAAAGTGGCAAGCACCTTGGCTAAACTGTGTACTGACATTTTGTGGAAGGTGAACTTTGAGAGTGATGAAATTGGATATTTAGCTGAGAAGATTTCTAAGAAAAATATTGAAGCATATTAAGTTTTCCTTACATTAGGAGTAAGATACGAGAGGAGAGAGATAAATTGAAGAAAGTATTCAGCAAAAAGGAACCAGAACTTGGTGATTTACAAAATTCCTAGAGTATCCATATTGCAAAAAAGGAGAAAACATGTTCCAAAGAGAACACTATGGGTGTAGATGAACAACTACTTGATAAGATTCATGTTTCTGTAAACCACAAATGTAATCAACCACTTCAGCAGAAGCCAGAAACAGAAATGGGATTATACTCACAGAGATACTGCCGGTTTGAAGTAAAGGAACCTAAGAAAGTGTGACACAATGGAAGAAGGCTATTGGACTTCTGGAATCTACAGAAGGGGACCATAAAGCTATTGAGCTGTGAACATGCTTCATCCTTTAGGAAAAAGAAAAGAATGTCCCTGAAGGGGATTCAGAGGTTATCAGGGCTTCCTCCTCAGTTTCAAAGACGGAGCTACCACCTCTGTTTCAATGGGCTTGGCTGTTGTCACCCAAGCCCTTATAGGCAGAACCACCTGGCAAGTCTCAAAGGCAGGGCCACCACAGCTGAAGGAGCAGGTCTTCCCTGCAGAGCTATGGGAGCGATGCTGCCATCTCAATGGGCCTAGAAGAAGAAGCATTGATCCAAAGTGTATTCTTGTCTTCAGATCTATCGGAATTTGCCTGCTGTTTTTGGTTTGCATAGAATCCATCACTTCTTTCTTCTTTGCTGTTTCTTCCTTTGGAATAGGAATGTCTATGCTGTACCTGTCTTGTCATTATATTTTGGAAGCACACACTTGTCTGTTTTCACATGTTCACAGGTAGAGAGGTGATACGGTTTGGCTGTGTCCCCACCCAAATCTCATCTTGAATTATAGCTCTGATAATTCCCACATGTTGTGGGTGGGACCCCGTGGGAGATCCCTGAAACATGGGGGTAGTTTTCTCCATATTGTTTTCATGGTAGTGAGTAAGTCTCATGAGATCTGATAGTTTTATAAGAGGAAAGCCCTTTTGCTTGGTTCTCATTTTCTCCATTGTCTGCCATCATGTAAGACATGTTTTTCACCTTTCACCATGATTGTGAGGCCTCCCCAGCCACACAGAACTTGAGTCCATCAAACCTCTTTTTCTTTATAAATCACCCACTCTTGGGTATGTCTTTATCAGCAGTGTGAAGAAGGATTAATTCAAGAGGCGTTCTACCTCATCATGAATCATACCTTGAGTCTCATTCATGTCTGATTTAGATGAGTTTGATGAGACTTTGGAATGTAGACTTTGGGGTTGATGCTGGAATAAGTTAAAACATTCAGGGCTGTCAGAATGATATTTGCACACAAGAAGAACATGAATTTCAGGAGGTCAGAGGTAGAATGTTATGGACTGAATATTTGTGTCCTCCCAAATTCATATGCTGAAGCCCTATCCTCCAGTGTGGTCGTCTTTAGAGCTGGGGCATCTAAGGAAGTAATTAAGATTAAATGAGTCCATAAGAGTGGGGTCGTTATCAGGTAGAATTAGTTTCCTTATAAGATGAGACATCAGAGAGTTCGCTCTCTCTTACTGCGAGTACTCCAAAGAGATACCGTGTGAGGACACAGCAAGCAGGTGGCCATCTACAAGCCCAAAAGAGAACTCTGGCTGGACACGGATCAGCTGGAACTTGGACTGTGGGCTTCCCAACCTCTAGAACTGTGAGGAATAAGTTTCTGTGTAAGCCATCCAGTCTGTGGTAGTTTGTTATGGCAGCCAACAGACTAAGAAAACAGCCAGCATGCACCCCTCCATTCTGCTGTCAAGCCTTCCGTTGAGTGTTGTATTTCAGCTGTGTGCAGTAAATGTAGTCATGATACAAACTAAACACTCACAGAAATATTGTAGCAAACAAAAACTCACAAGAAATGCAAACTCATGATGTAAAGATTGGCAAACAAGAAGGCTTGATTTCAAAGAAACAAACAAAACTCTTGGGCCTAAGACATTGGGTTTTGGTGCCTTTGGAAATTATCTAAAACGTGTCAGTTAATGACTCAATACAGCTGTGATTGATTAGCCAGTCATTTGTGGGACCATCATAGTTACTCAGCATTTTCTCTTAAATTCTTACTCTTTAAAAAAGTTACTGAATTATCTGCATGTATTTAATAAATAAATATTTGTTAAGGCCCCTTTATTTCCTTGGCGGCATTCTAAGCATGGAAATTAGATTTTAAAAAATAATGTACTTAATACCTATATTGATTGTATTTTGGTTTTAGCCTTATAATTATGAAAAAGAGAAGTCCTCAGTATTTAGGGTGTGTATTGTAGGCACTGATCTAACGACTACTTAAAAAAAATTCTTCTTCTTTACTTCTAGTAGAAGCTGTTTCTTACTGTTGTTTATAACAGAAAGGAAAGAATAAGTATTAAATATATGCAGCATAAAGCCTCCCTTGGTCTCCATCTTCATGTAGAATTATTCCTGAAAAATTGCAGTGACTCAAAAGGCTTCCTGATCCCCACAGGTGGTCAGAGGTTTCAGTGTGGCAGCTGGCAAGTCCAACCCACCACTGTGGAACAGCAGCAGGGGGACCACTAGAAAGAGCCAGTTAGAAGGATTTATTTTCTGTTTGGTTTTTTTTTTCCCTCCTTAATCAATGGAATAATATCTGTAATACTTAGCCTGATAAGCAGAAAAAGGGAAATGTAAGACTCAAATTATTGGTTCATAAAATAAAGCTCCAGACAATTCTGTTTTATTATACAGAATGGATTGGTTGTGGTCTGTTAGCAGGCAGAGGTACTATGCATACAGATACCATAATAATAGTAAAGAATGGTTGAGTGGAGAACCAGTGCCTCTGCTCCAATTATTTTTATAATTGCTCTCTATCTACTGTCTCTGCAGATATTCCATAAACAGTGTGCAACACTAACTCCATCCTTTTGTTGCATGTGTTATTATTTTTGCTATAGATAAAATTTTCAACCATGTAGAAACAAAAGTTTAAAACTGTTATGTTGCTGTCTGCATTTACAGGTTTGCCATAATGTGGCATAATTGGACATGCTGTTAAAAGACTGAATTAAACACATCATGTTTTGGTGAAGAAATGAACCCAAGAAGTAGTAAAGATAGTGGGGAATTCCTGAATCCCAAAAGTCTTCTTAATTTTGACCATTTGACGTTTGTGTGTGTGTGTGTGTGTGTGTGTGTGTGTGTGTGTGTGTGTGTAGTAATTCAAATCAGAAAACCAGCCAAAAGGGGCCAGCTCTCAAAATCCAGGCGCTTTAGTGAGACAAAGACTATTTCAGATTTCAAGGGCTCAACCCTGTGGACTAATATCTTGCCATTCAAAGAGGGAGGTAGTACTGTGAGGTCATTTATTGATTTTGTCAACAAATATTTGTGGACTACTTATGATGGGCCAGGACCTGTTTTGATGCTGAGGGTCAGTGGATTTCAAAGCTAAATATGTAAGAATTTACATATGTAATATGTAGTTATTATATGTAAATATGCATTTACATATTTTAGATTTCAAAGCTAAATATGTAATAAATATGTAATGTGTTGCCAGAAACATTTTTCCCTAAGCAGCAACTGAACAGTGGGAAACCACTCAGCTGGAGTCATGGTCCCATTGGCCCTGCTGGCCTACTGTCCTGCAGTTTGATATATCAGCATTCATTGAAGATAAAATTGCTTTTCCCTGACGTTTTTGTTTGTCTCAAAAGCAGTCTAAGACATGCTTTCTTCATTTGAGAGATGTCCAGAAGAGGGCTTGAAAAAGAAGACCAAATACAATGTTGTCAGTAGTGCACCAGGATTGGGAAGGGTAAAAACGTTCACAGAAGACAGAATAGACAAGAGACTAGCTGAGGGATCAATGTATCCGTACATAAGCAGACAACTAATAATAAAAGTAAAGAATGGTTGAGTTTCCAAACCTACTACTTTGTAAAAACAAAACAGAACAAAAAGCACCCTAAATTTTAGTGGCTCAAAACAACCATAGTGTTTCTGCTGATCTTGCTTGGCTCACATATATGACGGCATCAGTCAGTGATTCAGACCTGGATGGAATTATGATGTGTCCTCACATACTTGTGGTGGGAGCTGGTGGGGTGCTGGAACCTTCTTCTCTTTTCTCCCACCACTCTCTTAGCCCTTTTCTCTCCCACCACTCTCTCACCCCTTTCTCTCCCTGCACCCTTCTCCATTTATTCACTAGGCTGGCCCAGGCTTCTGTATTTGGCCGCAGGACAATATAAGAAACTGAAGGCAGAAGCTGCAAGCTCCTGAGACCCAGGCTCTGACACTTCCCCAGTGTCACTTCTGCCAGGTTCTGTTGGTGAAAGCAAATCACAGGGAACAGATCTAATGGTCAGTGATGTAGACTGTATCTCTTAAAGGGGGTTATGCAGAAAATTGTGACCATATTTGATCTACAGCACCTATTAAGGACTGCATGTCCTGTGTATAAGAACATAATTATGTAAATATATAATATACATATTTCAAAATAACCTCTGTTGAATAAGAGATGACTGGAAATTAAAACACATAAAATAAGAAGAGACCATGAGAGGGTGCAAAATAGGCTTTTGCACCTATTATATTGTTGAAACAATGTAAAACTTGTAGTAAAGTTGCAATAATTTTTTGAAGAACTTCCATCTGTCATTTATTTGAATTTCCCAAATGCAGATATTTTACCACATTTCTTCAGCAATAGAATAAGGATGAATAAGTACATATAAATTCAGAAAGTAGATTAGTAGCTGTGGGTGGGAGAGTGAGAATAGGAACTGAGTACTGATGGATAAGGGGTTTCTTTGGGGGCTGTAAAAATGTATAGAATTAAAATGTATAGAATTAAATGTATTAAAAATGTATACAATTAAAAATGTGTAGAATTAAAAAAATATAGAATTGAGCGGCACAACTCAGTGGGTATACTAAAAACACGAAATTCTACACTTTTGATAAGTTAATTTTATGGTATGTGAATTATATCTGAATAAAACTGTTTAAAATACTATCCATGAGCACTAGGTGAATGAATTTCATTATTAATGAAATCAAATGCAAGGTTGTGGGGCTTAATGTATGCTAGGACTCTATTCTAGATCACCAGACAGGCTACAAGGTCGAAGTAAATAGGAGGATATTGGTGAAGTCCGTGAAGTGACCGGGGAACTTATATCCCCGCCCCTCTGAGTATGTCTTTCAGCCTGAGGCCTCAGGCGGTTTCAGTTATTTCACGGGCCCAACGTGGGACTCTCTGACTCAATGGAGTTAGAGAAATTGAGCAGCTTGCCTGGATCCCCTGGCCTGCGTGTGGTGGGAACTGAGTAGGAAGAAACCGAGGCCTGACTCCCGCCTCCTGCACCCTGCCAGTATATGTAGGTAGGGATCTGATGGGCCAGTTTTGACTTGGTGGGGTATATAAAACAGACATGGCAATCCCTCCCCCTACCCCCTCCCCATAATAGGCCCCCGTGTGTGATGTTCCCCTTCCAGAGTCCAAGTGATCTCATCGTTCAGTTCCCACCTATGAGTGAGAACATGCGGTGTTTGGTTTTCTGTTCTTGCCATAGTTTGCTGAGAATGATGGTTTCCAGCTGCATCCATGTCCCTACAAAGGACACAAACTCATCCTTTTTTATGGCTGCATAGTATTCCATGGTGTGTATGTACCACATTTTCTTTATCCAGTCTGTCCTTGATGGGCATTTGGGTTGGTTCCAAGTCTTTGCTATTGTGAATAGTGCCACAATAAACATACGTGTGCATGTGTCTTTAGAGCAGCATGATTTATAATCCTTCGATGTAAATGATGAGTTGATGGGTGCTGACGAGTTGATGGGTGCAGCACACCAACATGGCACAAGTATACATATGTAACAAACCTGCACGTTATGCACATGTACCCTAGAAGTTAAAGTATAATTAAAAAAAAAAAAAGAAGACATACATCAGAGACAAAAAATAAAGTTTCTTTCAACTCTGATAAAAAATAAAAAATAAAAAAATTAAAATAAATTAAAAAAACCAAAACAGACATGACACCATTGTATATTTATAAATACATATAGAAAAATAGAAATATCAAATATTGTTCAAAGAAAAAGAAACCTGAAACTAAACAGAGTTGACACAGACAATTGTTCCATCTTTGGCTGATCAGAACATTCTTTGTGTAAGTATCTTCCAGAAGTATCTGGTTTTCCTTCACAAAACGTTTGTTCTCATTTTAATTTGTTGCTTGTAGTTTGCATTAAGTCTTATATTTTAATTCATTTTATGTGCCATTTACCTAGAAAATTACTAATAAGAAAGAACCATAGCAACTAAATAACAACTGATACCTCTTGGAAAGGCTTAAATGAGTTTTGAATAACTTCTTGATTGCTACTGTAGCTAAAATATGTGTTTTGTGAAAAATGCACATTATATTATTGTCATGGTAAGAAACTGAGATAAATTACAGGTAATTCTCATTTTGTAGTACCGTTTCTATGGTTATATAAGCAATTTATGTTACTTCAGTACTTGTTACCATGGTTATCTCAGGTAATTCCAGGTTAGTAAAATTAAAATGGTGTGGGTATTTTTGTTTGTTTGTTTGGTTGGTTGGTTTTGTTTTGTTTTGTTTTTGGTGATGGTTGTTGAGTAACATCGTTCATGTGGAAAGAAAGAAATATCCCTTATTGGTAAAATAGAGTATTTCACTTAGTCGTGGTACTGGATGACTGGAGGAGAGTAAAAGAGTGGGCAACTCATTCTTATGGGGAACCCCCTCCTCTCCTCTCCTACCGTTAGACAACTGTGAGACCCAGGTATCTCGAGCAGCTCCAGTTAAGCTCTCGCACATGATGGGCTGAGCCACGGTAACAGACGGAAAATAAGCTCTAAATCCTAACATTCTCTCAGCTGCTTGATATAAAAAGAGTGACAGAAAAATTAATGACTGTGAGCTCAGAAACAGAAAGCGCTGTCCAGATGCTTGTTCCGTCGTTGTTGCTGATACTGTTTCTATTGTTTATTCATTTTTCTCTTGTTCTCCTCTGATGAACACACGAGCTGACATAAACTTAAAGAGGAGATACGTGTATCAGAGTAGATGCCTGAAATGACTTTTGAAGGTGTGATGGTGGGCAGGGAAGATACCTTTAGTACAGGATTGATGCACCAAGCCTGCCAGGGAAAAGGGAGTGGTAGAAACTCCACTGGTAGAGCATGGACATCCTCATGGGCAGAGCAACAACGTCCAAAGCACATGCTACACTGTATTTGGCCGACGTTAAGTTTCTTCTGGCTACCAGTTGGGTTTTAGCCAAGGGACCCCACTAATTAGGCATGTGACCTTCATTTGACTTGGTAGTAGTCTCTAAAAGTCAGAAACCAAACATATGGCCCTCCCCAAGAGAGCCTTGTGAGTTAAGTGGGGAGAGAGAGACGTCGCTGGAATTTTGCAGCATAAATGTTGTGTGACTTTATCTTGGTTTTTTTCTCATTATCTTTTTCTCACTTTTCTTACCCCCACAGTTTCTTAGCTTTGCTTTCTTGCCCTCCTCATCCATCTGATTTAAATTTTACATTTTGTTGTTTCATGTGTATTTCTGTTAAGCTCTGATAAACCCTTATGAGGCAGAGTATGGTATAAGTTAATAAAAGTAATAGAAGTTAGGAATCATTATTGCAATGACAGTATAAAAGTAGAATAAGAACTGCACATACTGCGTATGTGGACCCATGTACAAGTGTGCACAACACTGTTGCAGTTAAAAATCTATATGTCTACATTCACATCTGTCTGTTTTTTAAAAATGTTTGTGTTATTTGAGGGTTTGTAAATTAAATCATTGCTAAAAGCGTAAAGCTATTACATATCTAATTTTGCCCAACTTACATAAATACCAGGATTTTCCAGTACAATTCATAATCTAACAGAATATCTTATTGGGAAACCATAAAACCAATTCTACATCTCTTTATGCCAATACCAATAGGGTGCATATTTCAGTAGATATGAATAATGTGTCCACTACATTCTAGGAAATGTATGTTACTGTATCTCCAGGAGAATTTGTGGATAATATCTTATTTTCCTTTTTTTTTTTCTCCCTATGGAGACAGGAAGAAGTTTTGATACAAGAGAAAGAAACAATCCTCAGACAAAAACATACCTGGTTCCTTACCATGTAGATCAATTAGAGCAACTTAACTGAATTTTCTGCCGGTCTCTTCCTGTACAAATCGCCCCTGTTCAGAGATCCTCACAATTGCTGTGAAATTCAAAGAAAGTAACTTTTCATAACCTGTGAGTACATACAATACTAACATAAGACACCAAATTATTAATAAAAGTCATAAATCAAAGTTCATCACTTTTCTTACCAAATACATTAAACACATCTGGATAAAACCACTTTCTACTCCACAAACGAACTTGGAAAGAATATATTTGGATTACTTAGTGGGATTCCCTTCCCACAACACATTCATAGTGTCTCTTTCTCTGTTTCTCTCCTTGCTTTTAAAGCAGGATTACTTTGTTTTAGACCTGTCATTCTTCCAGGTTGCTAACTGGACAAATTCTGTCTTTGAATATGCAATTGAGTCAGCCTGTTTCAAGAAATATTACGCAGAGTGTATCAAAGCAAATACAACTGCAGCTCAATTTTAATAATGCTTTTACTTTCATTATAAACTATGTTCAATGGCAGTTTCAAAATTAAATGAAAATTTTTACGTGACATCTTAGCACCCATAGGATAATTGAAAAAGAAGGTTGGCTGAGTAGATTAGGTTATGAAAACTAAGATGTCAAAAGAATTTTTGTTTAAAAAAATGAAATCTCTTTTCAATTTGGGGAACATACGGCAGAAGAATCATAGATCTGGAAGAAAGGAACATTAAGCATTCAACAGGTACAGCTCTCTAGTATGGAAGAAATTTTAAAACAAGAACAACTGCAACAAGCAAGAGGCTCACATTGCCTCCTTGAGCGTGAGAAGGATTCTCCATATTCTTCAGATCATTATACGGAAGATCTCTCCTCAAATCAGAGCAAAAAACATGACATTCAGTTTCGGCATTGTTGCATTTATTGCTCAAAGCATTTAACTTTACTCGTTTTATGGATGTTCTGTATGAGACTCCTTATTTCTCCCATAACTACAGTAGGTTGGCAGTACTTACGTTAGCAATTTGATGTTGAAGGTTCAATGCAGTCACTTGACCTGGAGTTTGCGGTGAAGATAAACAAGGATTATTTATTTTACCAGCAGAGTAGCCCTGATGAGACTATGGGATTTCCTTCTAAGTAAGGATTTCCAGACGTCCCAATCAAGATGATCAATACAATTAAAAATGAAATAAATTGCCATTTTCATTAAATATATGGAAATAGCATATTCATTTTTTTTACTAAAAATGAAATGGATTAGCATATTCTTAGTAGTTATTTTAAGATTAGATATCAAGAATGTAATTGCTCAGTTGTGGCAAATGTGATCGACCCATCCCCTCAATTAATCCTTTTTTTTTTTTTTTTTTTGAGACAGGTTCTCACTCTGGTGCCCAGACTGGAGTACAGTGGCATGATCATGACTCACTGCAGCCCCAACCTCCTGGGCTCAAGTGATCCTCCCACCTCAGCCTCCCATGTAGCTGGAACTACTGGGATATGCCAGTATGCCCAGCTAATTTTAAAATTTTTTGTAGAGATGGAGTCTCGCTTTGTTACCCAGGCTGGTCTCAGACTACTGACCTCAGGTGATCTTCCCTCCTTTGCCTCCTACAATACTGGGATTATAGGCATGAGCCACCACATCCAGTCTAACTATTCTCATTTGAACAAAAGTTGTTTTTATGTACAAAGCAAAATTAATTTTAAATATTTTCTAACCTAGTGTATACTAATTATTAGTAGATATACAAAATGAGCATTTTAATATGCCAGAGTCAAATTCTATTTTATTTTATTAAAACAAAAACACACAAGATAGATATGTTTCTTTTCATATGTCAAAGGTAAGAGTCATCGAGGAGCAACCTATCCCCAGGTCACCTGCCATACATTGGCAAAATCCAGGCCTTCAATTTATATTCTGTGTTTTTACATATTTTTTTTTGTAATGTTGCTACCTATGTTAGTAGCCCTTAACCATTCTAATCTCTCTAACCACAGTATTAAAATTTATTGAGTCCACCAAGAACTTTGGTTTACGTAAGATATATCAATGACTTTGCCATATCAGGATTTAAAATGAGAAAAACTTAAAATACATATTTAGTCATTGAATAATAATAAATCTATTACATGTTAACAAAAATAATATACCTTCTGATACCTATGCTTGTCAAAGCAAAATATTATTGAGAAGGGGGTCATTCTTTTAAAGTTTTTAATGAATTTCTTTAGTATCTGGCTTAAAAGAAGACAGCTGAATTTCCATGTCTGCTTCTGCATTCAATGTAGTGCAATATATTGCTTTTGTTAATATATGTACTAAAAATAACTGGCGTCACACAGATACATTTTTGGAAAAGGAAGGAGTATTATATTTGCCTTTCTAGATAACTGTGATGTGTATAAATAACCCAAAGTCAATAGTTAGCAGTTTCTTAAAGGTTAGTTCCTGCAGGAGTGGCTCACTACCCAGCACTTTGGGAGGCTGAGGTGGGAGGATTGGTAAAGGCCAGGAGGTTGAGACTGCAGTGAGCCAAAATCATGCCACTTCACTCTAGCCTGGAAGACAGAGAGAGACTCCATCTCTCAAAAAAAAAAAATAGTTGCAAATGTAGACTCTCAAACCATAGCAAACTTTGTACACTTGTGAGAGAGTAAGAGGAGTGAAAAAAACATTTTATTCTTGATCTCACAAAACCTCTGCAAGTCCATTGCACTTACTTCAGGGGTTCTCAGGTCACATTTTAAAAACCATTAATCTTTAATATTAAGTAATATTTGTGAGTATGATTTTAATGATTATATAATATCTTAAGAATAAATCTCCCATCATGATAATCCTCCACTTACTATTTGTATTCCAGATTTTATTTATATAAATAATCCCATCCTTTTTTCATATTTCTATTTATGGTGGATGTTTTTTAAATACTGCTAATGAGTAAGTATGGCTCTTATAAGGCATTACTGCATATGATCAAATATCTTTCGTAGCTGTTACAGTCAATCTTGCTATGAGTATTCTTGTGCATCAGGTGAACATTTATGTTGAGTATATACCTCTTGATGGAATTGCTGGGTCATGCATTTACTCATGTTCCACATGAAGAGCTACTTCCCAACAATTTTCTAGAGTTTTCCCAGTTGACCCTCCCATTAGCATTATAGGACAGTTCTAATTGCATCATCTTCTTGACACAGTTGGTAATTGTTTTAGTGTATTTTCCATTTTACCTAATATGGTACAAGTGGAATTGTATCCCATTATGGTTATAATTTTCATTTCCCTGATGACTCACAGATGAGCAAATTAATACGTTTATTGGCAATTTGAGTATTCTGTTTTGTGAGATGTTTTTTCAAGTTTTGCTCATTTTTTAAATTTGATTGTCCACCTTAGACTTACTTGCTTGTTAGAGTTCTTTATGTATACCAGAGATCAGTGTCTTGTTGACTGTGTGTATTTAGATCTACTCCCATGATGGGGCTTGCTTTTGCAATATGTTAATCACTTTAAATAATTTGTAATATATTTCAGTATATATATTTCCTCTTTTGTAGTTACTGCTTTTTTCTTATTTCTTTATGAAATCAGCCCAACTCCAAAGTCAACCTGATGTTCTCTTGTTTCCTGCTAAAATAGTTTTCATTTTAATATCAATTTAAATATGAATTCCATCTGAAATTTGATTTTGTGTTTTGTCTGAAATAGGATTCCATGTACACTTTATTTTCCAGGAAAGAATATAATTACATAGCACCAACCACCAATTTTTCCACTGAACTGTATTAATTAATATAGTTTTTTGTTAGGTCTTGATTTTGTGAATATAAATTCCCCAGATTTATTCTTCCAGACCACCTTCACTAATCTTGTGCTTTTGCATTTCTGTAATTTTAGTATCATTGTATCAATTTCTAAAACAAAATTCTTGGATTTTGAATTTTGGTTGAGATTGAAATGAATTTATAGAAAAATTTTGGTAATATTGACATCTTCACAATATTGAATGTTTCAGTCTGTGAACATACGATTGGGAAATATTGTTCATCTTTCATTAGATTTATTTCTAGTGTTTGATAATATTAACATTGCAATATTGTATTGATATTGCAATAGTAAGTGGCAGTTTTTAGAAATGTAAATTTTCCAATTGTTTGTTGCTAGAACATAAAATACAATTACTTTTTTTAATGACCATGTGTCCAGGAAACTTGTTAATTCTAAATATTAATTTTAAATAGTTTGTTGATTCTTTGGATGTTCCAGATATACCATCACGTCTGCAAACAATGACAGGCTTGATTTCACCTTTAAAATTCACGTGCAATTCTTTTTTAGCCTTGTAACAGAGGCTAGATAATTCAGAACTTCATTGAATAAGAATAACAAGCATCTCTTGATTTTTCTTGATCTAAGAGGTGGTGGAGGGATGTTTTCAATATCCCAGCATTGAAAATCATGGCTTTATTAATAGTTTTTCTTTTTCAATTAAAAATGTGCTCTCCCTTTGGAGGCCAAGGTGAGAGGATTGCTTGAGCCCAGGAGTTTGAGACCAGCCTAGGCAATATCGTAAGATCTCATCTCTACAAAAAAAATTTAAAAATTAGCCAGGTGTGGTGACACATGCCTGTAGTCTCACCTAAATTGTGAGGCTGAGGGAGGAGGATTCATGAAGTGAGCCATGATCACGCCACTGTACTCCAGCCCTCGCTACGGAGTGAAACCCTGCCTCAAAATTATTAATTAATTAATTAGTTAAATAAAAAGGACTCTCATTATTAGTTTAATAGTAATTTTTAATAAAGAATGGGTATTAAATTTTTAATGTTTTCTGAAATTATCTGATGATATGGTTGTTATGACTTTGATTCTTAATGTGGTTAAAGGAAACATTGATTGATAACCGATTGTTATCCAACTTCAGAGTTTTATGATAAGTCCTACTTGGTTGTCATGTAGCATCCTTTATATGTATTATGGAATTTAAGTTTCTAATATTTGTTAATTTTTAAGAGAAATTAGTCAGAAATTTTATTTTTTATGTTGTGCTTGTCATGTTTTATAGCAATGGTTATGCTAAAGTCCTAAGAAGGTATGGACACATCCACGTTATTTCTGTAGCAGTTCAGAGTAAATAAAAATTACAGGTGGTCCCTGACTCCCTGACTTATAATGGTAAGTATTCAGTAGAAAATGTACTTTGAGTACTCATATAATCCTTCCGTTTCCACCTTTAGCTACAGTATTCAATAAATTTCATGAAATCTTCAAGACTTTATTATAAAAAAGCTTTGTGTTGTATAATTTTCCCAACTGTAGGCTGATGTAAGTGTTCTGAGCGTGTTTAAGGTAGGCAAAACTAAGTTGCGATGTTCCATAGGTGAGGTGTATAAAACGCATCTTTGATTTACAATATTTTCAACTTACAATGGGTTTATTGTGAGGTAACACCACTGTAAGCCAAGGAGCATCTGTAATCCCAGCACTTTGGGAGGCCGAGATGGGTGGATCACGAGGTCAGGAGATCGAGACCATCCTGGCTAACACGGTGAAACCCCTTCTCTACTAAAAAATACAAAAAACTAGCCGGGCGAGGTGGCGGGCGCCTGTAGTCCCAGCTACTCGGGAGGCTGAGGCAGGAGAATGGCGGGAACCCGGGAGGCGGAGCTTGCAGTGAGCTGAGATCCGGCCACTGCACTCCAGCCTGGGCCACAGAGCGAGACTCCGTCTCAAAAAAAAAAAAGAAGGGCTTTACATTTCCAACTATGAATGTGCATCCAGTTAAATTTCCAGTTTTATTGTTTAAAAATGTCTCCCATTGTATTTTATGTACAATAGTTCTTCCAATTGCTTTTGTCTGATATTAATGTACCATACCATTTTTATGCTTACTCTTTCTATGGTGTATTTTTCATACTTTTTATTTTTAGTACACATGTGTCTATAAATTTTAAATAGGTCTTTTTTAGCCAGAATATAGTAAATGATTTTATCCCATCTAGCACTCTCTGTGTTTAATTGGTATATTTAATCAATTGACATTTAATATAATTATTGATATGGTTATGTTTAAGTGTAAACTGTGTCATTCATTTTTCATTTTTTTATATGACTTTTTTTCTCTCTTCTTTTTTGCATCCTCTGGGTTGATTAAATATTATTGTTGCACTCCATTTTATTTACTGAAAGTACTGTTGGCCACCTCTCATTTTACCCCTTTTCTAAATGATTGATTTAGGCATACAATATGAAAGTTAGGCATATTATATGAAAAACTTACCATTTAACAAAGTCAGTAGCACATCACACATTGGCGTTTTCCATGTCCTACTTCACACTTCTCAGTTCACATCTGAAAGTTGCTTTTTATTTCTCACCTCACACTTAAAGCTTCAATTTCCTGCTTTACAAATGCAATGAACTGACAACGGTTTAATTTCATTCCCACATTATAATTGGTGCTATTGTTGTGATATTTTTCTTTTATATGAGCTATCTCAGATTTGTAATTTTTGTTTTAGACAATTAGATACCTTAAATAAAATTATGACTAAAAACATACATGCAAACAAACATATGTGTATCAATTTATTTACTTTTGGTTTTGCTCATTTTTACTGAAAATATGATTATCTTTGTTGTGTCATTATTCTTCATCCCAAAGAACGTCATTTTTATACAGTGTGGTCCAGCTGGAAATATTTATTTCATGTTTATCTTTTAAATGATATTTTCACTGGATACAGAAACTTGAAATACAAATTATTTAGACAACAAAAAATTGTAGAATAAATCAAGAAGTTCAAACGTTTTATTTTTAACTCAGCAGTATACATAAATATTGACACAAATAATAGAAAAGAATGAAAGCATACATTCTCAATAGGAAAATGACAAGGAGCAAACAACTACCAAATGAAGGAAATTCTAATACATTGCAAGAGATTTCTTTTACAATAATGTAAGAATAATTTTTAAAAAATGAAGTGTATCTTTTCCTACACAAACATTATTATCTATATGTATGCCAATGGAAATATATATACATTTAATATTTAAATGTTTATTATTGTTAAATATCTTTTATACCTGATAATATTCTTTTTTTAGAAATCTACTCTTTAAATGTTAATTTAGCCAATCCAGCGTTCTTTGGTGTTTGTATGGAATATCTTTCTCCACTGATTTACTTTTGATCTATATTTAAGTTGATGTTTATTTATTTATGGTGGAGTTCTTATAAAACATATATATAGCTGTGTTGGGGTCCGTGCCGGGGGTGGTGGAGAATGAAAGAACACACAAAAGACAAAGACACACAGAGAACATGGCGGCCGCACTCAGAGCCTCCGCCTCACTTTATTTATACCCCATAAACCCCACGTCAGCAGAAAGAATGCAATGCAAAACAAACTTTCTTTTCCCACATGTAACCTTCTACTCAGTTCCTTGTTTCTATGCTCTTCCTTATCTGCCCGCCTTCTTGGCGCCTACGGGAGTTCATTAAAAGTTCAATTGGAGATACTGTCCTTGAGCCCTATCTATTCTCAGCATACTGTTTTCAAAGGCCCCTGCATAGCTGGGTCTTGCTTTTAATAAAATCTGAATTATTTTAACCGGTAGGTTCAAACCATTTCCATTTAATGTGATTATTCATATTTTTGGATTAAAGTCTATCATGCTGCTAGGTATTTTCTATTTTCCTTTTATTATTTGTTCATTTTTTCCTCTTTTATACCTTCTTTCATATTATATGATATTTTAAATTACTGTATTTTAACTTCATTTATGCTTTATTTCTTACTCTGCTCTTTAAAATTTTACTGAGTATACTAGCATTTATATTACTAATCTGTAAGTAATCACAATCTTCCTTCAAATACTATCACAGTGCTTCATATATAATGTATGAAACTTACAACAATATCATCCCAATTCCCCTGCCTAAGCTTTGTGCTATTGCTTTCATACATTTTATTTTACATATAGAAACAAACAATATGTTGGTATTATTTATTCCATACACAGTTATCTTTTAGATTGATTTAAAAAGCAGAAAAATGAATTGTATAATCATTTCAATTTTACAACATTCTTACTGCAACACTTGTGTCTATATGACATCTTATTCTTTCTGCCTGAAGAGCTTCCTTTACCAATTTTACTAGTGGAAATTGACTAATATGAGCTCTTTCTGTTTTTGATTTTTTGAAAAGCTTTAATGTCCTTTTGATTTCTAAGACATGTTTTTTGCTGAATACAGAATTCTAGTTTGAGATTTTTTTTCTTTCAGCATTTAAAAAAATGGTACTCATTGTCCTCTGGTATACATAGTATCTAATAAAAAGTCTGCTGTAATATTGATCTCTGACAACTGTAAGTAATGTGTCTTCTCACTGGCTGTATTTAATATTTTCTACCTGTATCTTTGTTTCTGGCTGATATTATGTGACATTCTTGGATGTGTGGTTTCATATCTTTCATTTTGATAAAAAAGAAACAGCTATTATTTTTTCAAATATTTTTTCTGCCTCATTCTTTTTTATCTTTATCTGGGATCTCAATTGTACAAAAGTTAGACCCTTTGTGTTACTGTGTTATTTTGCACATCTTCTGTACTCTTTTTCGTTGTTGTTGTTGTTGTTTTTGACAGAGTTTTGCTCTTGTTGCCCAGGCTACAGTACAATGGCATGATCTCAGCTCACTGCAACCTCTGCCTCCCAGGTTCAAGTGATTCTCCTGCCTCAGCCTACTGAATAGCTGAGATTACAGGCATGTGCTACCTCACCCCACTAATCTTGTATTTTTAGTAGAGACAGAATTTCACCATGTTGGTGAGGCTGGTCTAGAACTCTTGACCTCAGGTGATCTGCCTACCCCGGCCACCCAAAGTCCTGGGATTACAGGTGTGAGCCACCATGCCCAGCCTGTTCTTTTTATTTCTTTAATTTTTAAATGATTTTACCTTTACCTTCTTTTTTAAATTGTGTCATTTCTACTGCACTATCGTCAAGCCAATGATTCTTTTTTCAAATATAGAAAATTGTATAATAAGATCATCAGGCATTTTTAAATGTCTGTTACTATATTTTATTAGATTACCTTAGTTTTTCATCTGTTTTTTTCTGAAGAGCACCATGTATTCCCACTGTCATTTTCCATTATATCAGAGGTTGGCAAAATACAAGCCATTGACCATTCAGCTGTTTTCATAAATAAATTCTTATTGGGATACAGCCCTGTTCATTTATTTATGTTTTCCTCTATGTATGTTTTTTAGCTTAATGGAAGTATCAAATAATTGTGGCATATGTTGCATGACTCTCCAAACAAAACGTGTACTTCTCCTTGAAGAAAAATTTTGCCAAAACCTGCACCAAGCTAACTACTACACATATAAAGAAAGCCATTTAAGACCAACGAGACCCTAGCCAAGTGTCTATTAGAACTTCCAGCCTATACTTGCCTTGCAATATTATTAATTAAATAAATGCGTAATAATTTTGTTATGCAGCAATAGTGTGGCTGTTACACTTATGAGCAATAGTCAGATCACAAAAGTTAGAAAAATCAAGCATTTACAATGAAGTAGAAAGTAAAAAACACCAATTTGGGGCCAGGCACGGTGGCTCACACCTATAATCTCAGTACTCTGGCAGGCCAAGGTGGGCAGATCACCTGAGATCAGGAGTTCAAGACCAGCCTGGCCAACATGGTAAAACCCCATCTCTACTAAAAAATACAAAAATTAACTTTGTGTGATGGCGGGCACCTGTAATCTCAGTTACTTGGGAGACTGAGGCTAGAGAATTCCTTGAACCTAGGAGGCGGAGGTTGCAGTGAGCCAAGATCATGCCACTGCACTCCAGCCTAGGCAACAGAGCGAGACTTGGTTAAAAAAAAAAAAAAAAATTCCCACCAATTATGAAATATTCTTCTAAAATGTTTAAACTGATTATTATCTATTCTTTACCAGTTTTAACAAAAAAATAAGTTGTGTGCTCAAAAGCCACACTTTTTAATGAATAAATGGTCTAGTGGAATAATAGAATGAACTGACATGGATAAAAGAGACTTAAGAGACCTATCATCTGAATGCAATGAATAAACTTATTTGAATCCTGATTCATATGAATTGACTATACAATTATATTTTTAAGAAATTGGATAAAATTGTACATGAACTTTTTTATAGATTATGATAAAGGAGAATTTCAGTTTGTTAGATGTAATAACAATTTAGGGCTTCTTTTAAGGACGAAATTATAAACTATATGGGATTTCTTTTAACATATTCTAGGAAAAACAATTGGGGTAATACATAAAAGAGCAGAAATATGTGGATAATTTTTGGATTTAAATTATTGGATACATATGGGCTAATTATACATATGCTTTATTTCTATATATGGTTAACAATGTCAAAAATTAAGAATTCAAAAATTGTATACATACATATATTCCTACCTATATGCATATATGGAACAATAGGAAAAATTGAAAAGAAGATTATATGGAATAAAGCCTATAATCCAAGCACTTTGGGAGGCCAAGAGGTCAGGAGTACAAGACCAGCCTGGCCAACAGGTTGAAACCCCGTCTATAGTAAAAACATAAAAATTAGCCGGGCATGGCAGACGTGGTGGCGTGCACCTGTAGTCCCAGCTACTTGGGAGGCTGAGACAGGAGAATTGCTTGAACCTGGGAGGCATAGGTTGCAGTGAGCCAAGATCACACCACTGCAAAAAAAAAAAAAAAAAAAAAAAGCTATCTAAGGGGCTGGTAAAAGACTATGTCTTGAAAGACAATTTTTAGCAAAGTATCTCAACATATAATTAGATCATCAATGAAAACCTAAGTTACAAAGCTCTCCAAACATTATCATGATCAATACACTAATGCTATTCTTCTAGATGTGTTTGAAATAGCGGCATTGCTGTAATAAATGACTAGCAAGTAGGACTACCTATAAGAAAGGTACACAAGATTAACACCTTAAGACTATGTTGCGTTTGGCAATGGCAGATAATCTATTGGGCGTGGGTAGAATACTACAAAGAAATGCTTCATTTTGCATGAGTAAAATTGTAAAAGCGGAAAAGAAGTCTTCACTGATCAGATTTTAGACCATATTATATTTTATTTGTTTCTGTTTTCTGCTTCTTGCAGGTGAACGAGGTTTATCTGTTCCGTGAGATTACACTTGGGTAGGGCACTGGTTGGGAAGATTCTCCATCAATTATGCTCACTGAAATGAAACAAGAACACCAATGTACCTTCCCCTGCCTTTTAGAAATCCTAGTTATGTGTATTTGTTTAGTTCCTAGCCCTTGTTTGAATGTGGACTGTTGAATATAGGGTGACATTTAAACGACCAAGAGAGACAACATTAATGTATATTTAAATCTAGTAACAGTCAGATAGTCCATAGAACGAGAGCCAGGTTTGCATGAGCTGCGTGAACTGCAGGTTTTCTGAGGATCAGAGAGATATAGGAGAGACGCGAACTATTTCTCTGAAGATTCACGGACATTCAGGTGAATGAAGGTGATTGCAGGTCATTTTCCTGCGAGTCCTAAGTTGCTATTTTATTGAGATGGCCTTGGTAAAGCTGCAGTTAACATTTAAGTTGCTGTTTGCTTCTTTTGTTTGTCTCATACTGGTTTTCTTTTGAATGTGATGTTGTTTGGAGACAGGTTACAAGGTAGCCCAGTTTTATTAAAGTTAGAGGAAAGTCTATCCTCCTAGGTTCTGAGTGTAGGTTATCTGTTGGTCTATGTTTAGGGTTCTTCTGAGTCCTTATTTTGTTTCATTGTCTTCATCCATCTTTTAATGAAAACTAAAGAAAGGCCGTTTTCCAAATGTGATTTTAAAACACAATTTTAAAGTGTTCCTCTCTAGCCTAGATTTAAACCGTAATCACAAAAATCGCCACTGAAAGGCCTTTGCAAACATTGTTTATTAATTTTCTAGTTACAGAACAAAAATATTAATGCTACTTTGAAACAGAGATTTTGATTCTTTTCTCCAAGCAAAACCTGTCTATTTTACAGATACCCCATCATAAATCACTGCTATTTGTAATAGTCACATCCATCATTTGACCTTTCTACTGTATAATACATGACAACAAAAATCATTCTCCAAAGAGAGAATATTCTCATTAAATTCTGTGTCCTATTACAGTATTTGGTTTTTAAAACCAGTGAAGTCTCATTTCAGCATTTTACTAATAACAAGTGGTTAATGCTTGAAAACAACAGAAATGACCTTTTTCTGCCCCCACATTAATCCCTGTGTAAAGGACAAACAAGTGTTTTATCATAAACCAATCCCAGAATGGAACCATGATCTAAAATATACTACCAATTAAACAATAATTCAGCGGCTTTGATTGTAAGTACTCTGTGTGGAACAGATTAAAAGAATGCCATCCATGTATTCCAGGAGAAAACCAATTAAGCCAACCATATAATGAACAATGATGCTCTCTCACATCTGCCAGCAAAAACAATCAACTTAATCTATTATAGACTGGTATGTTTCCATTCAGTATTCTATATGGGTGACTTAAATCAACAAACCAAGTGCACAGAACCAACACTTGGTTTTATGTCTGTGAAGTAACAGCTTTAAGAACCTAAGGTCCTTCAAATGGTTTATGGCCAGTGCTTTAGATCTTAGGTCTAAGTAAGAAGAAAGAAAACCTATAATATTTTTCATGCCAGATTTTCTGGATATTTGTCCTCATCTTATATTCCTAATATTATCTTTTAGTCAATTTGAGAAAATGTTATAAACTTCTCAAAAAGTAAGTTGAGCTTAGTTGATAAGCACTGAGTTCCGCATTTTCCTAATATTGGATTTTTTCCCTGAAAATTAAGAATGAAAGTATCATTGATGCATTATCTGTTTCTCATTTAATCTCACACTTAGATTTTTATGCAGTCTTAGAACCAATGTTATTTAAATATTTAAAATGATTTCTGGAAGACCTTGTCATCTCTGAGTGATTTTTTTTTTTTTTTTTTGCTTTGGAGGGAGGTATCAGTACTGTATTAATAATCCAATCAAGATTCATAAGGAAGAGTCATTATTCTATCTTTAGCAACCAAATAACATGTAAATTGGGATATTTATATTTAGTCATTCAGTTTCCCTGGGCCAAAGAAAGAAATGAGAAATGAAACATGTAACATTCAGCCATACCCTTAGTACCTTTATTCCTCAGGCTCCCCAGGACCTGAAGTAAATAAATGGATTTCCAACAACTCCAATAAGGCAAATAAGAGCAAACTATAATTAGCATTCATTTATTCATACTCTCAACAAATATTTATTGAGTGCCTTCCGTATTCTCAGCACAATTTTGAAATAATGCATAAATATGCAATGTTATAACTAGATTTTCACATTAACTTTTCAACTTGGTGTATGCTTTTCCTTCAGTTCATTAATCCAAGCCTAGTTTTCTGGACCAAATAACAAAAACCTAAGAGATTTCATGAGATGTGTGTGTGTGTGTGTGTGTGTGTGTGTGTGTGTGTGTGTGCATGTAAAACACAGAGCCCAAAACTTAATAGGTATATAAGTATATTCTTGGTTTCTTCATTTGGGAAACTGTCAATCATGTTAAAGATATATGAGTATTTTGGCTATACTCTTACAAAGTTTAATTTATATTAGCACGTTATCATCACCTGATGTATTATATGAAATACGATTTCACTGCATTATATATGTATCTATTTCACATCCTTACATGACGAAAATAAAACTTAAGATATATTATTCATTATTTGTGATTATATGTATATGTATATTAAATATTTATCATTTTCCTATTTTTCTATAATCCTCTCTATTTTATAGTGTGCCATATGTTTAATTTCACTCATTTGAACATTTATTAATGTATACATTTGTTAAAATATTTATAGTTTATTCCTACTGATTATTTATGGTTTATTCTTATTAATTCTTATTATTCTTCTTAAGATGTTACTTTTATTGATTATGTATATACATTTTGTAAATAGTTAAATATACAAAACACAACATATATGATTCATGAAGACACTGCTTCTGCCTAACTTAGTCTTTCTATACAGCACTACAAAAGCAACAACTTAAGGTCAAAATGAATAAGTTGAACATTGTTGTAGGACTTTTTTCAGTGAATTGTGGAGTATTCTGATAGCAGCCAATACAAGAGAAGATGAAAGCATTATATGTCTGTAATACTATGAGTGGCTGCATTTATAATTTTGATTGAGAAAAATATCCAACATTAAATAGTTTTGATAGTATACAAGTCTCCTTTACAAAGATACTCATTCTTTTTTTAAACATTTGCATGAAGTACACCAAATTTATAAGAAAAAAATGTTGACTAAGGTTTTACTTTAAGTATTATGATGACTATTATTATATATGCTACATTTCATCATCTAAATTATGCTAGGCAGGCGCTTTACATGCAATAACTAATTCATTAGTAAAAATGGTATGAGAACATACTGGATTTTGATGAAGTTCTAAGGTCAAAGGAATATTTGGTAGTTTTTTAAATTTTATAAATAATAAAAGCCCACTGCAGAGAGCTTGGAAACACTTTTGTTTTTCACATGGGTGTATTATGAATAGGATTAGATGTCGTATTCTTTTATGACATTTGCAGTAACTTCCTAGTCTTTCAAAAGATATCATGATTGCATGCATATATTGTTCTCATGTTTTTCCACTATTTAAAATAATTCTGTGGTAAGCATCTTTGGTGTAAGCATTTTTGTACATATTATTTATATTTTTCTTAGAAAATATTTTTAAAAGAATCAGCAGGGCCAGATCTATTTGGTGCATCACTGTACCATATATGCTGCTATACCCATTGCTGCTAAAGCATGCTCCCATGCTAACATACTAATAATCTCATAGTTTTAAGGTGGCACATTCTTGATTTTCTCTGTGATAGAAAATCTTTCTATATCCATGGCTAGCCTTATTTCTTTTTCTACAATTACCTGTTCAAGTATTCTTGACATCTCATTGAGTAATTAATTTGCAAGTAACCTTTATATTCTCAAGTAAATAATATTGTATAGTCTTTTGTTATAACATATTCAAAAGGAAAAAAGAGCAGTATTTGAAATTATCTTGCATATATTTGTGATGTTATTTAACTAAAATCTTAAGGTATCCTTTAAATTTCAAAAATTAAGAGCAACCTTATATTACAATTTTTGTTTATATTTATTATAGTTATCAGGTTGTTACATTTCCATTATTTTAAGATGCTTTGTGTGTATATTTTTAACAATGAAACCAATTATTGATGTATCTCATATATTATTTTTCAAATATAATAACTTAGATGTAGTTTAGCTGTAAGAAATGCTGTACATGTCAATTGCATCTATTATGTTACATCTGTCATAGTCACCATGTCCTTAGCAATATAACACACAGATAAAGCACTATTACATAAATCTTATGGGCAGGGACATTTGTTTGTAACTGTCTATTTTTGGTGATTTTTATTTTTGCCCCATATGGAGTGGGTACTGTCTATCAAGTGAGGCTTGGCAGTAGCTGCAGGAGCAGCAGCATCAAGAGTGAGACACTGATGAAAAGAGAAGAGGAGCTGCAGATCAGATTTCTTCAGGAGAAGGAAGAAAGTAATAGGTCAAGGGAAGGATAAGCAGTAGACAGAGAAAAACTGGCCAGATTAGTAGCAGAAGATCTAAGGAGGATGGGGAAGCAGACGGCTTTACAAAAAGCATCATGAACAGTGTTGTGTGCTGAAGGGAGATGGAATGCAGGGGAGACTCGGAGTGCCTGGAATAGGCAACAAAGAGGTTCACAAGTCAAGTGGAATGACTCAGTCATAAGATGGTAATGACACCTGAGAGACCACACTCTTTGGAGAAGCATCCCAAAGGAGAGAGGGTGATATGGAATCAGGGAGAGAGACAGTGGGAGAAGAGGCTCTCTTCTTGAAGAGGTGCATGGAGAAAGAGGGAGGCATGGATAAATGTGGTGTATTTTTCCTGGGCCCTGGGAAGTTAAAGGAGTTCCCAACAGATGGTCCTGACTTAATGAGATAATTTAGTGGTGCGAAGGAAGGCTGAGAAGAACGTTGCAAGTCTGCGGATACTGAAGGGAAGAAAGCGGCCCCACAGCAGCTGAGAACCACGTGTAGCGAGCATGAATGTGTACTGGGCTGATTTTCATGATTACAGGATTTTTTTTTTTTAGCATTGAAGAACTTAATGTTTAGTGTTCTGCTGTCCTAGAGATAAGAACAGAGAGGGCAATGTGGATGTTAAGCTAGAGTTGTGTATGAGAGTTATTGCAAACAGAGGAGGAAATGCAAGTTTAAGTGAAATAGTCACTTGGATGACCTACAGTATTGTCTACAACTGATAGGACTTGGAAATTGACTAAGGAAACTGATGACCTGGGAGGAAACAAAGTCATTTGAGGAAGCAGTCGTCTGAAGAAGTTTATGGGGATTGAGGACTTGAAACTCACCTAACAGTGGGGTTACAAGGCTATGGTTAAGATGCTGGACTCTGAGGTTCTGATGACATGGTTCAGTGCCTTAGGCCAGGTGACTTAAGAGGAGTGGAGTTGGAGATCAGGAAATCACAGGCTGACACCCTAATGCCAAACTTCCATCCACAGCTCTAAGTTGGGTGACACTCGCCTGACATTTGCACTGACATCTTTCCCAAAGCTTCTCATGTCCCTCCCTCTCCCTCAGCCACAGGTTGACTTCGTCTCCTGTGTCCTCAATGATTTCCTGCATATTCCTGTTTATTCTCATGTTCTCAAATCCTTATTTCCATCAAGCATCCAAGAACCTTGACATAAGAACCAGCCACAGAAAAACGCATCAAACATTAGTTCAAGGACATTGAAAGAAAAACAATTTATAAAATAGTTACAAATTACACAGGTAAATAATGGATGGTACACAGAGTTTAACCAACTTCTACCTAAGCTAACAATTTAGATTTCTCCCTGTGTAGTGTTAAGTCTTCCCTGCCAATCTTCACCCAGTCATCAAATTATTAACTACATGGAGTCTAGACACAGAAACCAGGATGTAAGTCCTAAGAATCTCACCATATGACACGCATGGCATGCATCTGGTCCCCCCAAGATGGTCTCAACCCACTGGCCCATTACTGGCCATCTAAATGGAAGTTAATGTTTCCATGCCATTGTCACTATTCAAAGGACACATGGAGAAATTACAAATGGCTATGATCTTAAGTCATCAGCCCATCTTTTAAAAAGTAAATAAGGCTCTTTTTATTTTTTCTCCCAGCTGCTCAGTCACTTTTTGTGACAGAAATGCAGTGTCATTATCCTTCAGTGTGAACTCCACATGAAAGCTGAAAATGAACTAGAGGGTCTGGAAAATGTGGCCTGGTTAAGATCTACCCGTCGGCAAGCACTCGAGCAATGTCTGAGTGGCCTGGTAATGGAGCCCCTCACAGGGCCTGTCACCAGCACATCACAGGCATCACTCGGAGGCATTTTCCGTGGGGCATAGCCAGCTCCCTGTTTCTTCAAGTTCAAAAACTAAACCTTCCATATACCCCACCCTCTAAATGAGAAGCTCGATGTAAACTGTCCTTGCTAGGAAATGAGGTAACAAACAGTGAGTAATCAAGGGTCTCACGTTTGCTGCCTCAGTACTTCCCTGACTATTCTTTTTTTCTCTCTATCTTCCCTTTCTTTTCACTAGAATTCATTTTCTGAACTCTTTTCTGTCACAGATGCTTAACCTTCACTTTGCTTTCCTGAAATGTGGCCTGGAGAATCAGGTCTTTTCAATCTGCTCGATGTGTTTTTCCGCCTTGGCCAACATTAGAATTGGAAAAAATTTGGGGACCGCATAAAGCTGGCAGGACAGAGCCATCCACACCATATTTCTTTGTTATTTGTGCTTAATATATTGTTGGCAGCCTTCTCTGTTTTAGGTTCTTGGCAGGATTTGGTCTCTCTTTCCTTGGCACTATTCCCTCGTTTTTGAACATGCAGGGAAATTTATTTAGAGAGCTTTTCAAGAGTCCATTTTTAGACCCACGGATGTAAAACTCACCAGTCGACCCTGTTCCATCAAACAGCCAAGAAGCAGTCCTTATTGTAATTAATCATTACAATAATCATTAATAATTAGTGACGTGCACATACATTTTGAACCTTAAAAACACAATATATGTTTGCAACTTGCATCACATCTCAGTAAAAATCTTCAGAAGACACTTGTGGCAATGTGCAGAATCTCACTGTGAACTAGTGGCTGAGAGGCCATGAGGAGGCAGAATGCATTTGACAAAATGCAAAATGCCTTGAAATGCAAAAGAGTTTGGCAACATGCAGCTATGCCAGTGAATTCCAGTATTTGTTGCATTCGGTTTTAGCTCATTATAAAGAAAATGTTTTGCAAATCAGGTAGAAGAAGTTGCTCCCTAATAATTAAGGCATGTGTCCTAAACGGGTAGTCAATTTCTTGACTGGGGGCGACCTTGAGCTGATAGCACATGTCAGTTCAGAGATGTTGTGCAAGGAGTGAATTTCGTCAGGTCTATTATACTGTATAAAAAGAGATTTCACCTTGATCACTGCTGTCTGCTTAATGGTTGCTCCAGTTCACATCTCATTTGGTTAACAGAAATTTAGAGGAAAAAAATTAAAACTGGTGAAAAAAATTCATCAAAATGGAAAATCAGTCGCTGGCATCTCTTACTGCAGCCCCACTATACTTGAGCTAACTTACAGCCCCTCTCTAACCTATACATAAATCATTCTTCAGAGTTTATTCCAATCATTGAAACCTGCAAGTACATGGATCGTGTACTGCCAAAAGATTCTGCATTGGCATTTAAAATATGAATTTAAAAGCTTAAAAATATATACCACATTAAGGTTGTTTATCTCTGATATGTGGGATTGTTTTCTCCTTTTATTCTTTTGTAGGCAATCCTTTTATAATTGGATGAACAGTATGTAATTTTAAGAAAGAGAATGTCTTTCCTCAAGTATCAGGAGAATGAACAATCTTAAAAATTAAAATCTACTTTTTGTGCAAGAATTTTCCAAACACTTGAGCAATTTTTGACTTAAATCCTAACGTTTCATGACTGAAGGTGTACTTAGCAACTATTCCATGGTGCATGCTCCAAAAACTACTCCAATATGCCAGTGAGTATTTTCTACTCCAAAGAATAGTGAACTATGTCCTGTCAGCCCAACTCGACTGACTCCGTCTTTTTCTATGGCCCACAAGCACATAATACTTTTCATCTTTTCAAAGGGTTGTATTTTAAATGGTTATTTTAGTACCTACACAATCCCCTCCGCTTTTGGTATATGTTTGTTTGACAGAGAAACCTAAAACATTTATTTTCTGCCCCTTTAAGAAAGAACTCACTCATCACTGATGTAACAAAAAGTGGTCCATATTGAAAGAATTGTAGGATACAGTAAGTAAACACAGAAAAATGTGTTTTCACTCAATCCTTCTCAAAGCTTTAATGTGCTATTATGTATTATAACAGTAACTAAACTATAACTATGCATCCTCCCCAAACTATTTGACCATATAGATCTTCCTTCTGGGCAGGCTTTGTGATATATTCAAGGTTATTATGAAGTGTGGTGCATGTGTTATTCAACCAAAGGAAGTTTTCTCTGTGCCTTTGTAGGAATTCATAAAGACAACTTACTACATTCAGGGCCCAGATGCAGCCCTTTATGGAAAACGACGTCATGCAAAACAGTGCCTCTGCTCGGAGTTCACAATCATTTCGAGAAATACAAGATTCATTTTTTAAAGTGTAGAAATGGTATCTCTCAAAGACATCAGTAATAGAAATAAAAGCCAGTAATTAAATTTGGATTTATTCTCTTTTTTCTAGCACACAGCCTTTGGGATAGGGTAGAGAAAGAAGCGCCCTTCTTTACAAAGACAGGAAATCGGGCATCTCAGTTTTAAGAACTGTGTCTCTTTATCCACAGGGATTGGTAAACAGACTTTTCAAAGTGTTGCTAAGAACCATAAAACTTTCGTATCTTTTGTATGTTAGGGCTTTAGAGAGAACAGGGAATGAAGAAGAGCTGAAAAGAACATGTGTAAGAGACTAAGAGACCAGGAGAGTGTGGGATGTGACCTTGAAGCCCAGAGCATGGTCTCCAGAGTGTTCCAGGGGCAGTAAATGGCCAAGTGTGCAGGGCCAGTGCACAGATGTTGGTCAACGCAAAATGGCACGTGCAAGTTCCACAGCTGCCGGATAAAACCCTGCATCAACACGGTGACCCTGCACCAACATTGTGGCCCAGGAAAGGTCACCAGGGAGGCTTGCCTTGCCCTGGCTGTGGGAATAGTGCTCTGCTTGTTCTTTGCAACTTGTTTGTTCAATTTTGACCATCACATGAATGGAATCAATATCACGCCACATATGTTAAGACATTACCAGCAAAACACAGGACAGACAGACAGCAAAACACAGAGAATTGTGCAGGTTTCAAGGAGCTGAACTCTGTGAGGTAAGTTTTATGTATCTACTCATTGTAAATATAAGTAATGTTTTAAAAGAGGTTTTGCCTTGACCTAGAGCATAAGCAAGTTCCCTGACTCAAAATATTCTATTCTCCACTACTTCAATTGTTCAGTTTTCCCAACTCCCTAGATCCTTCAACAGGCATCCAGGTCTGCCCAGGATGCAGCCCAGAGATTTCTGGTTTGCCCAGTTTAGAAATCCAAAAAGTCTTGCTTTTTACCTTTAGATAGTTCCAAAACAGGAAAATAACCCTATTTCTTAAGTGTTAATAATATGAGAGGTCATAAAATTGATTAGACATTACGATACATGAAGTATGAGATGGTTAAATCAGACACAAAAGAACTGGAGATTTTAACCTGTATCAGACCTTCCTGTAAACCAAGGGATAGGCATAAATGACTTTGAGACACAAGGAAGCATGAAGACTGAGACCACCTGGCACCCATACCTCACTGGGTCAGAATGTTCCCTAACCCAAATTAAATACGTGAGATATCTAGATGATGTTACATAGGATATTATGTTACAAAGGGAGCTACTTTGATCGTAAAATATCTCCATTTTTACCTTTGAAAATACATAACTGTCATTGATATTTTTAGTGGATCATGCTCCATAAATTCATACATTTCAGTTTGGTTCACTATAAAAAAATCTAAGTTGACCAGATATAACCTGCTAAAAGCATTCTTTCAATAACGACTCTTCCCTATACTAGTAAATGCTATCAATAATTTATGTTAGCATGTTTTTAAAAAGACCTATTCGTAATTTTTTTCTTTGTATTCTCACTCTTGGTGTTCATATGATAGAAAAAAATGGGTTATAGATCAGCTACTAATCCTTTCTTTCCCATTCCTTACTTTCAAATATCATTTCCTAAGCACTTTATTACACTAGGTTTTAAAATAAAACAGCTCAGGCAGCAAAGAATTGGAAAATGGAAGCAAATTACAATTGGAGACATGGCATGGACATTAAGCCTTGAAATCAGAAAAAGATGTGGATTTGAAGCCTAATTGCATGCACCCTAAATGATATGAAAGGGCTATCATCTGCATAATGGAGATGATGATACATGGGCCTCATAGATTTGCTTAATGACTGAGTAAAATAATATAACAAACATGTTTAGCACAGTGTTATACTCTTAGGAAAACCTGAGTAAAAGTTAACTATTATTTTGTTACAGTTTTGAAGGTGATAGGGCACGGTTATTGGTGACCTTGAGAGACAGAAAAATTCAGAAAAGCATAAAAGAAAGTAGATAACTACTGCTCATCAATATCCAGCTCTCTTCTATAGTGGGGCATATGGGATGCGTGTACTCCTTCATCTCCTTGAAGGTAAGTGTATGTGACTTGTCCTGGCACCTGAGATCCTATTTCCTAAGCAAGAAGTGACATAAGCCATTCCCAGGTGCAAGCACCTATGAGCCGGTGCTCACCTCTTCAGCTGACCCTTCCCAAGATGCAGTGATCATGGAAGCACTTACTGATATGGAGGTGCCTATCAGTAGCACTCAATGGAAGTGGCCTAGAATATCCAGCTAACACATGGAGACAGCTGTCCTGAGAATTCACAAGCTACAAAATGGACTATCTTTGTGTGAGAACTCACTATTCCTGAGGCTACTTCACTGAGAGTGTTTATTATTTCAGAATAACGTAGACTATTTTGACTCATGCAACTTGTATCTAGAGAAAATTCAGCAACTTTCTATAATTAAAGTAAGGTTGTCTGAATTTATGTGAATGCATTTTATTGCCATTTACATTTCATGCTTCCCAAAGTACAACCCAGCATACAATGTGATGAAGGAATTGGATAAACATGCATACAGTGAATGGCAAAATTTATTCTTGCATTTTGAGATTCCAATAAAAGAGGTCTAAATGTGGTATTATACTTACTGTATCAAGTAGCTGATTTTGCAGACTAATTTTCATCCACAGTATGCCCCTTGCACAAAAGAGTACACTGCTCAGAATGCATATTGACAAATGCCTGATCCTTTCTAGTCATGATGAATAGAATAGGTTGTCATAACAAATTGCTATCTTCTAGAACAGATTTTGAAAAAAAAAAAAAAGCCAATAGAGAGAATGTCAACAATCCTTGGGCTTTTCAGTTGATGATAAGTAGAGATCAATACCTTTTATTTAAATGGACATGCATTACACCTGCTATATTCTTTCTACATTGATGTCAACTTGGCATTTCCCTAGAAATTTTTCTTACAAGAAAAGCAATATTGTATCCTTTTATTCCTTCTGTCCTGAGTCTATATGCATGCTATTTCTGTAGAAGGTTTCTATAGAAGAACCTTTCTATAGAAGTTTTTAACAGCCAGCGATACAAACTAAAATTTGAATAAAAGAGAAAGTAATTTCTTGTTAATAGATTACCTTTTATTATATTTGAGATGAGAAGTTTAATTAAAATATTTATTGAGAGAGGTAAATTGTTTCAGATCATTTCAACACCTTACATGGAATATATGTATGTATTTATTTCTATTTTATGTGAATAGTATGATTAACTGCCAATCATTTAGAGTTATTTATACTAAATGCTAGATGATTTTTATGTAGTATTTAAATCTATTTCCTCAATCCTAAACCAAAAATATATATTTGATTTTCCTTCAATATCTTTGTTACTTATGACTCTTATTAAGCTCAGGATTTAATGGTCCTGGCTCTATTCCTGACACCTTATCAAAGTTGTGCTGGAATTTTTTCTTGAGCAAACTGCCACTGTATTTCAGAATGCAATGCCCTGCCTCATCTCTTGTGGTCACTCCTGCAATTCCCCATGTCTCACAGCTCCACCATCATTTGAAATGAGACTTTGCTGACTTCTAAAACACTTTCATTGTTCTTTCATTCTTATCTTCCAACTTCTGGTCGAAATAATACGAAAAGTTTACCTTTTACATGGAGACTTTGAAGCGTCACAATATTCTAAAGAATTTCGTGTAACGTATGTGCTGAGGGTCACCCCTCATTGTGTCAAATTTTTCACAAATCTATTTTAACTTCAGTTTCAAGATGCCATTGTGTCCAAGCGGGCTGGGCATGTAAGAGTCACATGACACTGGAGCATGTCGGGTAGAAAACAGCTCCACTAGGACCATGATGGTTGGGATCCCTGGAGGTCCTAGCAGAGAGTACGAGATATGTGTTACGGTCATTCATCCCCCTAGAGAAACACTGGAAAATAATATCATAGCCAGAGGAAAGACTCGAAAGGAACGTAAAGATGTGGCTTTAAGTCACTTCCTCTATGATGTGATCATGACAGATTCTATCAGCTCTATTGTTTTAGTGCAGTTGCTATGAAACTGTTCTATTAAAATAGAATAGAAATTTAATATTCTATTCTATTCTGTTATATTGAAAGTCAAGAGCCTCATCAGCTAATGAGAGGAGCTGAGTCTTTCATGTGCCAGAAATTTTAGCCAGAGAGCTAAAGCTTCTCCCAATGCTCAGCAGGAAATAGGGGGCATTTTCTCAGCTTCTATGCAATTGTTTTGGGGGAAGGAGCACGGAATGGAGTCAAAAAACAAATATACAACACAACCAACCTACCATCTAGGTTGGGTTGGGTAGCCAAACGGCTAGAGAAAGGGAGGCCAGGGAGGAAAAAATGGGACACTGACCCCTGAGAAGACACAGGTAAGGGCCACAAATCTAAGAGACAGAGAGGGAGAGGCAGGAGAGAAAGAGAACATGCACAAAGTGAAGGAGTTTGAGTGTAACACACATACACACATCTTTCTAGGGATTTAAAAAACAAAAAATAAGATTTTCATACTATACATTCAGTCAATGCACTGGGGAATGGCTTGGTCACCGCTGAAACTGAGGTCTGCAAAATCAGGTTAAGAAACTATTTAGAGGCGCACAGCACAAAAAAGGGACATCTGAAGGACATAAAAGGAACCTGGAAGATAGTGTAGGGCGGTGCCAGGAAAACAAAATGTTTACAATAGGAGCTTCAGAGTGTAGGAACGCAATACAACGATCATCATGAAAAAGAAAAAAGTCTAACCTTAGAGCATGTAAAAATTCAGTGAAGGTATTCCTCACAGAACACTGAGAGAAAGTTCTAGCCAAATGAAGAAGCAAAAATACAAAGCTGAAAAGATAAGGATTTGTGAACGTCAGAAAAGAGGAAATATTGGGGGAATATGATGGTTAATATGACACTCGAAAATAATGTATTCTGCAATTGTTGGATGAGCAGTTCTAGAAATGTCAGTTAGGTTAAAGTGGCTAATAATGTCCTTAGGATCTACTATATCATGAATTTTTTTTTTTCTCAAATTGTCCAATTAGTTACAAAGAAACATGCATGAATATCACCAACCATGTCTATTAATACCTCCAAAATGTGCTGTGGATTTGTCTGTTTCTCCCTTAAATCTCGACAGTTTTGGCTTCCTGTTTTAAAGTTCTCTCATTAGGCACAAACTACAGTATTTATAACTTCTTTATGTTTTGGCAGGTTTATCATTGTAAGACCTCTCTCTCTCTTTTACTCTAGTAAAATTCTTTGCCTTGAAGTCTAGTTTGAATCTTACTAATATAATCTCTCTTCCTTTCTGATGTTTATTGTTTTAAGGAAATATTATTTCTAATATTATATTTTCACCCCACATATGTTTGTGTGTTGTAAACCCTTCTCTTGTGGGCAGAATACAATTGACTTTTCCCAGATCTATCCTGATAATTCCAGTCATATGATTGGATTATTCAGTTTATTACATATAACATCATTATTAATATGATTTTTTTAGGTGTACTATTTTATCATGTTACCTTTCCATTTTATTTTTTGTTTCTCCTTTAGTCATTCTTTTAAACGTTTTTTTGATTATTCCATTTTATTTAGTGTATTGAATTTTTAGCTATTTTTAAAATCATTTTAGTAGTTTCTCTAATTATTACAATATGCATTTTTAACTTAGAGTCATCTTGGAGGTATTATTTAATTACTTCAGGTAAAATATAGGAAATTTCAAAGAAATGTATTTTTATTTAACATTCCCATCCTTAGTGCTTATTGTCATGTATATTGTATCTACATACATTATGAACTAAGCTAAACAAAAACACTTTGTGCTTTAAAAAATCGTATATTTTTAAATGAGATATATAGATGAGATGATAGGTGATTGATAGATAACATAGATAGATAGATAGCATAGATAGACAGATGATTGATAGATGATGTAGATAGATAGATGATAGATAGGGCACTAATGACTTCAGTCAGACAGAGTTTGGATTACTAAAGTAGACTTACAGGACCCCGTAGGACAATGCCTATGAAACAAGCTTACTTTAGGAAAAGGATAGAACATAGCAACTGCACTAAAGCAAGGACATGCACAGCAGCCAGAGGCTGCCCCACAAAGCAAGACCCATGGCACCCAGAGTGGGCCCCAAGAGTCATCCCCTGAAAGACCTTGTAGATGGATGCACTCTCTTATTCAAATCCAGAATCACTGACCTGCACCTGGATACCTCCAAATCTCAGCTAGGGCATTTTAAACCTATATACTATTAGTTTCTAAGGCTTTATTAAAAAAAAAATACCAAAGATTGAGTGGCTTAAATAACAGAAATTCATCTTCCCACAGTACTTGAGGATGGAAATTCAAGATCAAGATGTCAGCAGGGCCAGTTCTTTTTGAGACATTTCTCTTGACTTGCAGATGACCATCTTCTTGTGTCTTCACACGGTCTTTACTTATCGAACATCTGTGTCCTAATCTCCTCTTCTTATAAGAAGAGATTCTTATAAGAATGCAGGTCATATTGAGTTGGACACTATCCTACTAACCTCATTTTAACTTATCTAACTCATAAAGGCCTTATCTCCATATACAGTCACATTCTGAGGTACTAGGAAATAGAACTTCAACAAATGAATGTGAGGAAAACACAGTTCAGTCCAGAACACCCTGCTCATCACGTGGGCATAGTCTTGCTATCCAACCTGCCTCACTGGCAGAGCCCTCTGGAGACCTTACCTGGGTCAGTGCAAATCCTTGATCCCATTACACAAACTACCTCCAACCCTCCTTGTCCCCACGATGATGAAGCACATTATTAGTCAGAACATGTAGTGCCTTCACTAGGCACCAGTACTGTGCAGGGACAACACTTATTTCAACAAAAGAGTCAGGTCAATTGAAGCCTTCCTGTTGTAATTAACCCTCGGTGAGGTGTGTGTGTGTGTGCATGCATGTGTGTGCGCGTGTGTGTGTATGAGAGTGTGTGCGTGTGCGCGCACGCACACGTGCGTGCACGTGCGCACGAGAGAACACATTTCTAGATCAACACATTTCTAATTGTTACCTGTGGGGCGATTTGCCCAACCACTCCACTTACCATTATCAAAAGTTGATCTTCAGTTTTGACTGACCTTGCAAGGTACCAGGGAGAGAAGGAAAAAAAAAGCCCATCATAATGGGAATTCCAACAGGAGATATCTAAATAAAGGTGGGACCCTATGGAGCTGGGTTCCCCGATAATGGATAATCCCACTTTAAAACAACTTCTTCCCATTAGTCCCTTTCCCAGGTGACTACAAAGGAAGTTGCCTTATTCAGAGCAAACAAGAGGAGAACAAATACATGTATGTATATTCGTTCTACATTCATACAAATGCAAATATATGTGTGTGTGTGTGTGTGTGTGTGTGTATACGGATAGATTTACAACCACAAGACTATGTTTGTGAATTGTGAACACTTATTTATTTAATATAAGTGGCTCAAAACATCTGTGGCCATACATTGAATTTAAAATGGTTCCAATTTAAGATGCCAATTTAAGATTTAAGATGTCAATTTAAGGCAGAGACAAATTCAAATGTTTTCCAACTGATGACACTTTGTCCTGTGCCTTAAACAATCCCCACAAATAAAACTAGCAGCTAAGTAATTAGATGTCAAGGAATCAAGAGACAATGACTGAGAGTAATCAGAGGAAAACAGTTTAAAAAACAGATGTAAAACTCTTTTGATATGATATTTATCAGACATATATGATAAAGCAACTGTATTAGTCTGTTCTTACACTGCTATAAAGATACTACCTTACACTGGGCAACTTATAAACAAAAGAGGTTTAATTGACTCACAGTTCCACATGGCTGAAGAGGTCTCTGGAAACTTATAATCATGGTGGAAGGTGAAGGGGAAGCAAGGCACATCTTATACGGCAGCAGGGAACAGAGTAGGGGAGGGGAGAACTGCCAACCACTTTTAAAACCATCAGATCTTGTGAGAATTTCCTGTCACAAGAACAGCATGGGGAATACTGCCCCCATGATCCAGTCATGTCGCACCAGCTCCCTCCCTTAATCCATGACAATTACAATTGGAGATAAAATTTGGATGAGGACATAAAGCCAAACTGCATTATTCTGCCACCGGTCCCTCCAAAATCTCATGTCCTTCTCAGACTGCAAAATCAATTATGCCTTCCCAACAGTCCCCCAAAGCCTGAACTTATTCCAGCGTTAAGCCAAAATCCAAGTCCAAAGTCTCAGTGGAGACAAGGCAAGTCCCTTCTGCCTATGAGCCTGTAGAATCAAAAGCAAGTTAGTTACTTTTAAAAAATGATGAAGGTACAAGCACTGGGTAAATGTTTCCATTTCAACTGAGAAAAATTGGCCAAAACAAAGTGGCTAAAGGCCCCACACAAGTCCCAAACCCAGATGGGAAGTTGTTAAACCTTAAAACTCCTAAATCTCCTTTGACTCTGTGTTTCACACCCAGGGCATGCTGATGCAAAGGGTAGGCTCCCAGAGCCTTGAGCACCTCTGCCTCTGTGGCTCTGCAGCATACAGCCCATGTGGCTACATTTGTGGGATGGTGTTTAGTGCCTGCAGAATTTCCAGAGGCAAGCTGTCAATGTATCTACATTTCTGGGATATGGAAGACAGTGGCCCTCTTCTCACAGCTCCACTAGGCAGTGCCCCAATGGGAAACCTGTATAGCAGTTCCAACCCCATATTTATCTTCTGCAGTACCCTAGCAGGGGTTCTCCATTAGGGCTCCACTCCTGCAGCAAACTTCTGCCTGGACATCCAGACATTTCCACATATCCTCTGAAATCTAGGTGGAGGCTCCCAAACTTCAACTCTTTTCTTCTGCATGCCCACAACTCTAACAATACCTGGAAGCCACCAAAACTTGGGGCTTGCAGCCTCTGAAGCCATGACATGAGTTATACCTTGGCTTCTTTATTATAGTTCTCTAGAGGGGAAGAACTAATAGGATAGATGTATATATGAAGGGGAATTTGTTAAGGAATATTGACTCACATGATTACACGTGAAGGCCCAAAATAGGCCTCTGCAAGCTGAGGAGCAATGAAGCCAGTCTGAGTCCCAAAACCTCAAAAGTAAGGAAGACAACAGTGCAGCCTTCAGTCTGTGGCCAAAGGCCCAAGAGCCCTTAGCAAACCACTGGTGTAAGTCCAAGAGTCCAAAAGCTGAAGAACTTGGAGTCTGATGTTCAAGGGCAGGAACCGTCCAAAATGTGAGAAAGATGAAAGCCAGAATACTTAGCAGGTTGACTTCTCCCACCTTATTCTGCCTGCTTTATTCTAGCTGCACTGGCAGTTGATTAGATGGTGCCCACCCACATTGAGGATGGCTCTGCCTCTCCCAGTCCACTGACTCAAATGTTAATCTTCTTTGGCAGCACCCTCACAGATACACACAGGAACACTACTTTGCATCCTTTAGTCAAACTGACACTTAATATTAACCATCAAAGTTCCACCCCTTGTCAACTTGAACGCATACACATCTCCTGAAATTATACATAATCTCCAAATAAAGACAATAATGAAGTCATAATTATGGCTAAGAAAATATAGCTATCCCTTGTACAACCGGAAGCACATTAATCCTTAACCTAAATGCTATTACATAAAGTTAACAACATTTAAATGCTAATATGAAGTCAGCAAATCTTATGTCACATGAAAAGGAAAAAGAAAGGAAATAAAATTAAGATTCTTTTAATACAAGTGTATACATGCATAAACCTATTCTTAACAAAATAAAAAATATATTCATGACAATTACAGTTCTTGTTTCTGCAACTGGCCATATTGTCATGTCTGGTTTTGATGACTACCTTCTTCTGCTACCCATTCTGTATTCCCTTTGCCTTCTGCAAGTACCTCAGGGGGTCATGCTTTCTTTCTCCTGGTGGAGTGACCGAAACCTTCATGCCTAAAGAGTCTGGGCCATTTGTAGTCCTGCCTGGGTTGGACCATTGTAGTTTCCCATTGACCTTAATCACAGGGCATGGTTATATTAAGAGATGCCCTATGGAATCTCTTGTGTTTTATACATACTCTTTGTTACTCCATTGTGTAATAGTAGATTGATTTCATCTTGATAGTCTGGGTCAATCACCCCAACCAACATTGTAAGATAATTTCTTAGTACAAGTGTATACATGCACAAACCTATTTTTAACAAAAGAAAAATTATATTCATGACAATTACAGTCTTAATTTCTGCAACTGGTCACGTGGTCAGTTATTAGTTATTCCTCCTACCCCTGGAGGTAGGAGGAGCCCAAAGTGGCCAGGTGGCAATTGTAAATTTTGGTTTAATGGAATCATTGTTGTATCTCCTGGTGGCAGCATTCCTCTCTCTGGAACTAAAACCTGTAGGCAAACAGAACATAAAGTCGTGGAAACAGGAAGCAAAAATTTTGCTAGTGGGTCACTAGGGGTTATAGTAAGTGGTGGCACTTCCTCTTCCACTCCTTGATTCCTGGACCCATGAATCCTGGCTATGGGAGAAAGAGCACTATACATTGGATGCTGATTCAGAGCATACACAACCTTCTGGAAAGCTTTGTCCCAGCCATGCAAAGTATTGTTACCTAGTTGGCATTGTAATTGTGACTTTAAAGACTATTTCACTAATCTATCAATCTAGCTGCTTCAGGAAGAAGGGGAACATGATAAGACCATTGAATTCCATGAGCATGAGCCCACTGCTGCACTTCTTTAGCCATGAAGTGAGTGTCTTGGTCAGAGGCAATGCTGTGTGGAATACTATGATGATAGATAAGGCATTCTGTGAGTACATGAATGGTAGTCTTGACAGAAGCATTGCATGCAGGATAAGGAAACCCATATCCAGAGTAAATGTCTATTTCAGTGAAGACAAACTGCTGCCCTTTCCATGATGGAGGAAGTCAAATAATCAACCTACCACCAAGTAGCTGAATGATCACCCCAAGAAATGGTACCATATCAAGGGCTCACTGTTGGTCTCTGCTGCTGGCAAATGAAGCACTCAACAGAGGTCATAGCCAGGTCTGCCTTGGTAAGTGAAACTCCATGTTCTTAAGCCCATACATAGCCTCTATCCCTGCCACCATGACCATTTTGTTCATGGGCCCATCAGGCGATGACAGGAATGGCTGGGGAAAGAAGCTGAGTGGTGTCCACAGAATGAGTCACCACTTGATCCTCCTCTGCTGAGGTCACCCATGGATGAGTATTCAGATGAGATACAAATATCTTCAGTTTTTTAACCACTCAGAAAGGTCCATCCACCTACCTCTTCCCCAAATTTCTTTGTCACCAATTTTCCAATTATGCTTCTTACAAGTCCCTGACGATCCAGCCAAAGCATTGACTACAGCTCATGGATCAGTATATAATCGCACATCTGGCCATTTCTCTTTTCAAGCAGAGTGCACAACCAGGTGCACTGCCTGAAGTTGTGCCCATTGAGATTTCCCTTCACCACTGTCCTTCAGAGATGTCCTAGACAGGAGCTGTAGTACTACAGCTGTCCACTTTTGGGTGGTGCCTGAATATTATGCAGAACCATCTGTAAACCAGGCCATAGTCTTCTATTCCTCTGTCAACTCATCATAGGGAACTCCCCATGAGGCCAGCAGTGCAGGCTGGGGAGAGAAGGCAGGGTGGAATGAGTGGCAACCATGGACACTTCCTCATGTAACTTACTTGTGCCTTCAGGACCTGCTTGAGCCCAGATCACTTCTGATGATGGAATGCTGCTATGCATGCCCAACTTTGTGGCTACATGGTTCAGAAAGCACCCAGTTTATGATAAGCAGTTCAGGTCACATGGTGACTTGATGACCTATAGTCAAGCTTTCAGTTTCTACCACAGTCCAGTAACAGGCCAAGAGTGGTCTCTCTAAAGGAGAGTAGTTATCTACAGAAGATGGCAGGGCCTTGCTCCAAAATCCTAGAGGCTTCAGCTGTGAATCCCCTATAAGTGCCTACCAAGGTCTCCAAAGAGCATCCCTGTCTGCCTGAGGGATGTACCATCAGATTTGCTGGGTCATATGGCCCAAGTGACAGATCAGCCTGCACAGAGCCTTCTCCTGTTCTGGACCCACACAAAACTGACAGCCTTTCAGGTCTTTCAATAAATAGGCCAGAGTCACACATCCAAATGAGGAATGTGTTGCCTTCAAAATCCAAATGGGCCCACTAGGTGTTGTACGACTTTCTTAGTTGTAGGAGGGGCCAAATGCAACAACTTATCCTTCCCCTTAGAAGTAATCTCAACAGGCCCCACACCACTGGACCCTTAGAAATTTCACTGAGGTAGAATGTCTCTAAAGTTTAGTTGGATTTATTTCCCATTCCGTGGCATGCAAATATCTCACCAGTGAGTCCAGTGCATTTGCTACATCTAGCTCACTGGGTCAAATTGGCATAATGTCATCATTATAATGGACCAATGTGATACATTTTGGAAGTGAAAAGCGATCAAGATCCCTGCAAACAAGATTATAACACAGAGCCAGAGAGTCGGTATACCCCTGAGGTAGGACAGTAAAGGTATATTGTGGCCTTGCCTCTGGTGGGCGTTATAGACAGGAATGGAGAAAAAGGCATTTGCCAAATTAATGGCTGCATACTAGGTACCAGGAGATATGTAAATTTGTTCAAGCAATAAAATTACATCTGATACAGTAGCTGTAATTGGAGTCACCATTTAGTTAAGCTTATGATAATCCACTGTCATTTCCCAAGATGCATCTGTCCTCTTCACAGGCAAAATAGGAGAATTGAATGGGGATATGGTGGGAATCACCACTTCTGCGTCTGTCAAGTCCTTGGTGGTGGTACTAATCTTTGCAACACCTTCAGAGATGTGATTTTGTTTGATTTACTATTTTTCTAGGTAGAGGCAGCTCTAATGGCTTCTATTTGGCCTTTCCTGCCATAGTAGCCCTCGTCCTACCAGTAAGGGAGTCAATGTGGGGATTCTGCCAGCTGCTAAGTATGTCTACGCCAATTATGCATTCTGGCCCTGGAGAAATGACCACAGGATGAAACTGGGGACTCACTGGACCCAGTGAAAGTTGAACCTGTGCTAAAACTCCATTAATTACCTTACTCCCTAAGCCCGTATACTAACTGAATTGGAGAACCACAGTGATGTTTTGATTCCCCTGGCATCAACATCAGCTCAGAGCCAGTGTCCAGTAGTCCCTGAAAGTTTTCTTCATACCCCTTTCCACAGTGCACAGTTACCCCAGTAAAAGGCCAGAGGTCTCCTTGGGGAAGGATGGGAGAAAGACAAACAGTATAAATTGTCGGTATGTGTAGTGGGGTCCTTCCTCAGGGAGACCCAGCTTCCCCTTTATTCAAGTGGTTCTGGGTCTGTAAACTGGTTCAAGTTTGGAAATTGATTGAAGGATCATGATTCTCTACTTTTATAATTTAAATTAGTCTTTTGTTACTTGACCTGGAAGTTTTCTGCTTATATGAATTAAGTAAGAATGCAGTAGGCTTCCTATCTATTTCACTTCTAGGTACACCATAATTAATTAACCAATGCCAGAGCTCTGCATGAGTCAGACTGTTCTGATTGCTGCTTTATCTCTGCTGTTCATTACAGTAACTACGCCCACATTGCCGTTGATGATTGAGTGCCACCAGTTGGCCCCTGCCAGCTCGGAATCCAATTATTCCCATTGCATTTAAATTTTCTAATTGAGTAACTGTGGTTCCCACTGTAAGATGTGCCATACAGAGAAAAGCAATCACAGAGCTCTTCAAAAACTCAAGCGCTCCCATCACAAATCAATTTCACAAGGGTATGATAACGGGTATGTCTTCTGGAACCTCCCAGTTGGGATGAGTAGGTCTAAAGTGACTAATTTACATCACCATCCCAGTCTCCCTAACCTTTGGATCCTTTCCTCTACATTAAACCAAGGGAGATTAGATACTCCTAGCTCACTCACAGTGGGCCTTTTTTTAATTCATATTTCAGCTAACCAAGCTAATAAACTATGAGAACTTTTTTTTTAACTCCCCAAGCTGCAACATTAAATGCAGAGTCCCTGCTAAGTGGCCCCATATCAATAAATTCAGTTTGATCCAACTTTATGTTCCTTCTATCATTATCCCGCACCCTTAATATCCATTTCTATGCCTGTTCTCCAGTCTGATCCAACTTTATGTTCCTTACATCATTATCCCACACCCTTAATATCCATTCCTATGCCTAATCTCCAGTCTGATCCAACTTTATGTTCCTTCCATCGTTATCCCACACCCTTAATATCCATTCCTATGCCTGTTCTCGAGATTTCTGCTTATATAAATTAGAAAACTCAAGAAGTTCTTTTGGAGTGTAGCACACCTCCTCATGAGTCACACTCTGAACCTCACCTTTAGGAACCTGCCAAGATTCGAGTCTAGTCTATAAGCAAATAGGTGTGTTGAGGGTGAGTCCTGAGCAGAATCACCTGACAACTGCCTCAGAGGAGGCCATCACTGTTGCCTCAGGCAGTGCATGGTTTATCTTATCAGACTAAGGTGAAAAGGCTGATGGCAGCATGGGTGGGGAGGGTATGTTTCCACCACTAATAGGATAGATATATATATGAAAGGGAGTTTATTAAAGAGAATTGACTCACAGGATCACAAGGTGAAGTCCTACAATAGGCTGTCTGTAAGCTGAGGAGCAAGGAAGCCAGTCCAAGTCTCAAAACCTCAAAAGTAGGGAAACTGACAGTGCAGCCTTCAGTCTGTGGCCAAAGGCCTAAGGACCCCTAGCAAACCATTGGTGTAAGTCCAAGAGTCCAAAAGCTGAAAAGTTGGAGTCTGATGTTCGAGGCAGGAAGTATCCAGCACAGGAGATAATTGAAAGCCAGAAAACTCAAGAAGTTGACCTCTCTCACCTTCTTCTGCCTATTTTATTGTAGTTATGCTGGCAGTTGATTGGATGATGCCCATCTACATTGAGGGTGGGTCTGCCTCTCCCAGTCCACTGACCCAAATGTTAATCTCCTTTGCCAACACCCTCACAGACACACCGAGGAACAATAATTTGCATCCCTCAATCCAATGAAGTTGACAGTTAATATTAACCATCACAGCCCCTTTTAGACACAGCAGGAGCTGGAGCAGCTGGGACGCAGGTCACCATGTCATGAAGCTGCACAGAGTAGTAGGGTCCTTGGCCCAGCCCACAAAACCATTTTTCTCTCCTAGGCCACCAGGTCTGTGATGGAAGGTGCTGTCACTAAGGACTTTGACATGCCCTGGAGACATTCGACTCATTGTCTTAACTATTAACATTTGACTCCTTGTTATTTATGCAAAGTTCTTTGGGCTTGAATTCCTCCCCCAGAAAATGTATTTTCCGCCCCCCCCATATGGTTAGGCTGCAAATTTTTTCAAACCTTTATGGTCTGCTTCCCTTTTAATTGACTCACAGTTCTGTATGGTTGGGAGGCCTCAGGAAACTTACAATCATGGTGGAAGGCAAAGGGGAAGCAAGGCAAGTCTTACCTAGTGGTGGGAGAAAAAACGGGCAATGTGGGGACTGCCAAACATTTTTAAAATCATCAGATCTCATGAGAATTCACTCACTATCATGACAGCAATATGGACAAGTCCACTCTATGACCTAATCACCTCCCACCTTGACACATGATGATTACAATTTGAGATGAGATTTGGGTGGGGACACAGAGCCAAACCATACCAGCAATTATCTTACTCTGATTGAATAAATGTAAATAAAAGAACTTCAGAAAATAGGGACCTATTAAAAATGTCTTAGCAAACCTGCAAAAACACTAATCAGAACTTCTGCAAATGAAAAATACTACAAATGAAGTAAAAACTTTATATATATATAAATATATAAAAAAATATATATAAATATATAAAAAATATATAAATATATATAAATATATATAAAAATATAAATATATATAAATATATAAATATATATAAAAATATATAAATATATATAAAAATATATAAATATATATAAATATATAAATATATCTAAATACATCTAAATATATATATGTAAATATATATAAATATATATAAATATATATAAATATCTAAATATATATCTAAATATATCTAAATATATCTAAATATATATCTAAATATATCTAAATATATCTAAATATATCTAAATATATATAAATATCTAAATATATATCTAAATATATATAAATATATCTAAATATATAAAAATATATATAAATATATATAAATATATAAAAATATATATATAAATATATATAAATATATATAATATATATCTAAATATATATAAATATATATAAATATATATAATATATATCTAAATATATCTAAATATATATAAATATATATAAATATATATAAATATATAAATATATATAAATATACAAATAAATATATATAAATATATAAATATATATAAATATATAAATATATATATAAATATATATAAATATATATAAATATATAAATATATATATAAATATATAAATATATATAAATATATATAAATATATATAAATATATAAATATATATATATAAATAGACATAACAGGAAAAGAAATTATTGGATAGAAAAATACATCAAAATAACTTATTTTGTCCTCTTTGTAGTATAGAGGGCAAAGAGGCTGAAATGGAAAATAATTTTAAAAATGAAGAAAAAATTAGAAAGTCAGACATAGTCTATTCCACCAGTAAAAGACTAAAGATAGAAAAGGTGATGGATGCAATGTTTAAAGAGAAAAAGGCAAAGGAATTTTCAAACTGATAAAACAGACCAATTCACATTATTAAAATACTAATCAAATCAGTATGGTATTTGTGTGGAAGAGTAAACGTTATGGTTGTTAATAATTATTCTACTTCTTCTGATATTTTCCCATTCTTCTTAAAGTGATATGACCATGTGACTTGCTTTAGTCAATGAAATATGAGCATAAATACTGAGTGTGCCTCTAGGCAGAAACACAAGTGAGTGCTTCACCATGTGTCCCTTCTCTTTAATGTGTGATAGTGGAAGGATGCATGTAAATAGAGACTGCTTCACCATGGATCTCAAAATAGGTGCATCACACGTGCAGAATGAGCAGCAAATCAACATTTGTTGGTTTAAAACAAGGACATTTTGGGGTGTTTGTAAAACACAATAAGCTAGTTGACTGCTACTGAAACATGAAATTAGAGAAATCAATCAGTGAAACACATGTGGATGTCAGTATGTAGACACAGGCATTAGCATAATTCAATCAAAAATCAATAGATTGTTTAATGAATGGTATTGCCACAGTTGACTGTCTATCCAGAAGACAAATATAGGGACTCTACATTCACTCACATATATCTTAAACCATATTCTAAAACATATTTTAGATAAATTAAAGGTGCTGAACATTAAAAAATTAAATGCCTACAGAAAAGTTAATGCTTACAGAAAACCTAGGGGACTAAAAATAAGGGTCGGAGAGATTCTCTTTTTAACCAAGGCTTGAAGCCCAGGCATTTTTAAAAGGAAAATTGGCATATTGAATTACAGAAAAATTTAAACTTTTATATAGCAAAAGTTACTGTGAAAAATGCCAGTAGAAAAACATGTGAGCTGGAAAAATTTATTATAAAGATGATAATGTGTTATTAGCTATAATATAAAATGACAGCTACAGATTTGCAAGAAGGAAACAAATAATACAAGAGCAACTGGAACATAATGATCAATAGAAGTGCAAATTTAAAGGCCATGAAACGTATGAAAAGATCAAATTCAGTAGTATTCAGTCAAACGTAAATAAATATACAATAATATATAACTTAATACCAGTCAGGCTGAAAATATATAAGCTACAAAACTATTTCCAATAGGGTGTGTGTGGTAAAGAATACTTTCAAATATTTCTAATGAAAGTGAGAAATGATACTACTTTTGTTTAGAAAATAATCTGACAACATCTATCAAATTATAAAGAATAATATACATACATATATTCTAACAATAAAACCTCACTCTTCAATTTAGCCCATAGAAATTAAAGTACTAGAGCACAAAGAGGTTTCGTGCAAAATTATTTGAATTAGAAAAGAATAAACAAAATGAATACATATACAAATATAATCTATATATATATATGAAGTACTATATATCTAGTACAAAAATGGAGAGAGAGAGAGAGAGAGAGAGAGAGACTAATTCATTGGGAATAGCATGCCAGGAGGGATTTCCATAAAAATTAATTAATGAGAGAATGATGATGTAAAAATCTATAAGCCTCACCACCACGGGCTAAGATGCAATGGGGCCTCAAATAAACTTGAAAGGCAATCTAGACCACAAGGACTGCAACACCTAAGCAAGTCCTAGGGCTGAACTGGGCTGAGACAATGGACTGGGAGAGTGCATGACCTACTGAGATACCAACTGGGGTGGCTAAGGGAGTGCTGGCATCACCCCTCCCCTAACCCCAGGCTGCACAATTCACAGCTCCAAAACAGACCCTTCTTTCCATCTTCAAGAGAGGATATCAAAGAGTGGGTATGAGTTTGTCTTGCATCGCGGGTACCAGCTGAGCCACAGCATGATAAAGTACAAGTCAGAGTTGTGAGGCCCCTGTTCCAGGCCCTAGCTCTCGAACATTTGTAGACATACCCTGGGCCAGAAGAGAACCAAAGGAAGGAACTCACTGTCTTGAAGGAAAGAACTCAGCTCAGGAAGGATCCATCACCTTCTAACTGAGGAGCCCTTGGACCGTGAATAACCAGCAGTGACACCCAAGTATTATGTTGAGGGCCTTAGGTGAGATGCTGAAACTCGCTGACCTCAGGTGAAACTGAGGACATTCACAACCGTGGTGGCTACAGAGTGAGACTCCTTCTACTTAAGAAAAGCAGAGGAAAAATTAAAGGGGACTTTGTCTTGTACCTTAAGTACCATCTTGGCCACAGAGGGGTAGGGCAGCAAGTAGGCTTTTAAGGTCCCCAGTTCCAGAACGTGGCTCTTGGATGGCATTTCTGGACCCACTCTGGCCTAGAGAGGAGCCAGGGGGAGCCCCAGGCCAGGCAGCATTCAATACAAGCTAACTGAAGAACCCATGGGCCTAAAGGGAACATCGACAGTGGTTTGGCTGTACTTTTTTTTTTTTTAGATGGAGTCTCGCTTTGTCTCCAGGCTGGAGTGCAGTGGCATGATCTCAGCTCACTGCAACCTCTGCCTCCCAGGTTCAAGCAATTCTCCTGCCTCAGCCTCCTGAGTAGCTGGGACTACAGGTGCCTGCCACCACATCCGGCTAATTTTTTTGTATTTTTAGCAGAGACGGGGTTTCACTGTGTCAGCCAGGATGGTCTCGATCTCCTGACCTCGTGATCTGCCCACCTCGGCCTCCCAAAGTGCTGGGATTACAGGCTGAGCCACCGCACCCACCTGATTGGCTGTACTTCTAATGGGCCTGAGGTGGTGGTGGCCATGGGGTGAGGCTCTACTGCCTTTGGCAAGGGGAGGAACAAGTGGGAAGGATTGTGCCTTGTGGTTTGACTGCCAGCTCAGCTGCAGTACAATAGAACATGAGGTAGACTTCAAAGGTATTTGGCTCTAGCTCCTGGCTCCCAGTTGGCACCTCTGTATGCCCCTACGGCCTGGGATAACTTGCTGTACTGAAGGGAAGGACATAGGCCTGATTAGATTTGTCATCTGCTGATTTTAGAGCACCAGCGTTTTCAGCAACCATAGGCAGTAGTTAGGGAGTCATTAGAGCAGGCTTTGGGCAAGACCCAGTGCTGTGCTGGTTTCAGGTCTGACTCAACTCAGTCCTAGCAGTGATGGCCACACAGGTGCTTATGTCACTCTACCCCTAGGTCCAGGTGGTTCAGAGTAAAGAGAGATTCTGCTTGTTTGGAAGAGAACAAAAGTTTCTGTCTGGTAATCCAGAAAATTATTTTGGATCTTGTCCAAGACCATCAAGGAAGTACCTCTACAAGTCTGCTGGAACCACAGCACTTCTGGATTTGGGTTTCCCCCTAAAGCAGATACAGCTTAGATCACAACAGTCAAGTTCCTTAGAATTTCTGGAAAGTTTTCCCAAGAAGGAGAAGTAAGCCCAGACTGCAAAGACTAAAAGAAATCCCTAATTCTTCAATGCCCAGACACTGAAGAATATCTACTAGCATCAACGCCATCCAGGGAAACACAATCACACCAAATGAACTAAATAAGGCACCAGGTACCAATCCTGGGGAAACAGAGATATGTTACCTTTCAGAGAGATAATTCAAAATAACTGTGTTGAGGCAACCCAATGAAATTCAAGATAACATAGAGAAGGAATTCAGAATTCTATCAGATACATTTAACAAAAAGATTGAAACAATTTAAAATACAGGAGAAATTATGGAGTTGAAAATTGCAACTGGCATACTGAAGAATGCATCAGAGTCTTTTAGTCGCAGAATTAATCAAGCAGAAGAAAGAATTATTGAGCTTGAAGATAGGCTATTTGAAAATATACAGTCAGAGGAGACAAAAGAAAAAAGAATAAAAAACAATAAGGCCTGCCTACAAGATATAGAGAGTAGCCTTAAAAGGGCAAATCTAAGAGGTATTGACCCTAAAGAAGAGCTAAAGAGATGAGGGTAGAAAGTTTATTCAAAGGGGTAATAACAGAGAACTTCCCAAACCTAGAGAATAATATTAATATCCAAGTACAAGAAGGTTATAGAACACCAAGCAGATTTAACCCGAGAAGATTACCTCAAGGTATTTAATAATCAAACTCCCATAGACCAAGGAGAAAGAAAGGATCCTAAATGCAGCAAAAGAAAAGAAACAAATAAAATATAGTGTAGCTGCAATACATCTGGTAGCAGCAGAATTTTCAGTGGAAACTTTACAGGCCAGGAGAGAGTGGCATGACATAATTAAAGTGTTGAAGGAAAAAACCACACACACTTTTACTCTAGGAGAGTATATCTGGTTAAATTATTCTTTAACATGAAGGAGAAATAAAGACTTTCCCAGATAAAGAAAAGCTGGGGCTTTCATACCTCAAGAAATGCTAAAAGGAGTACTTCAATCAGAAAGAAAAGGATTGTTCATGATCAATAAGTAATCACCAGAAAGTATAAAACGCACTGCTAATAGTAAACAGAAAAGCACAGATCATTATAACACTGTAACTGTAGTGTGTAAACTACTCTTATCCTAAGTAGAAAGACTAAACCATGAACCAAAAAAAATAATAACTACAACACTTTTCAAGACATAAACAGTACAATAAGATATAAATAGTGACAAAAACATTTAAAAAGAAGGGAAATGAAGTTATGGTGATATGTCTTTACTAGTTTTCTTTTTGCTTATGTGTTTAGGCAAACAGTATTAAGTTGTTATCAACTTAAAAAAATGGGTTATAAGATAGTATTTGCAAGCCTCATGAGTAACCTCCAAATAAGAAACATACAATGGATACACAAAAAATAAAAAGCAAGAAATTAAATCTTATCACCAGAGAAAAATCACCTTCACTAATGGAGGAGAGGAAGGAAGGGAAAGGAAATGAAGACCACAAAACAACCAAAAACAACAAAATGGAAGGAGCATGTCCTTACTTATCAATAATAACACTGAATGTAAATAGACTAACGTCTCCAATTAAAAGACATAGAGTGGCTGAATGAATTAAAAAAAAAAAAAGAAAGAGACCATTGATCTGTTGCCTGTAAGAAACACACTCCACCTATAAAGACACACATAGACTGAAAATAAAGGGATGGAAAAAGATATTCCTTGCCAATGGAAACCCAAAAAGACCAGGAGTTTTACTAACATCAGACAAAGTAGCTTTCAAGAAAAAAATTATTAATATAAGATGTGACAAAGAAGGTACTATATAATGATAAAGGGATCAATTCGGCAGGAGAATACAATAATTTTAAACATATGCATCCAACACTGGAGCACCCAGATATATAAAGCAAATATTATTAGAGCTAAAACGAGAGAGAGATCCCAGTACAATAATAGTTGTACATTTCAACACACTGCTTTTAGCACTGCACCAATCTTCCAAACAGAAATCAACAAAGAAACATCAGACTTAATCTGTACTATAAACCACATGAGTCTAATAAACATTTACAGAATATTTCACTCAATGGCTGCAGAATACACTTTCTTTTTCTCAGCACATCGTTCATTCTCAAGAATAGATCATATATTAGATCACAAAACAAGTCTTAAAATATTTTTAAACATTGAAATAATATCAAGCGTCTTCTCTGATGACAATGGAATAAAACTTGAAATTAATAACAAGAGGAATTTTGAAAACTACACAAACACATGGAAATTAAATAATAGGCTCCCTGAATGACCATTGGATCAATGAATAAATTAAGAAGAACATTGAAAAGGTTGTTGAAACAAATAATAATGGAAACATAGACCAAAACCTATGGGATACAACAAAAACAATATAAGGGGTAAGTTTAAAGCTGTAAGTGCCTACATCAAAAATGAAGAAAAACTTTAAACAAACAGCCTCACAATGCATCTTCAAGAACTGGAAAAGCAAAAGCAAACCAAACTCAAAATTGGTAGAAAAAGAAATAATAAAGAACAAAGCAGAAATAAATGAAATTGAAATAAAGAAAATAATACAAAAGATCAGTGAAACAAAAAGTTGCTTTTTTTTTTTTGGAAAGTTAAACAAAATTGACAAGCCTTTAGCTAGACTAAGAGAAAAAGAGAGAAGATTCAAATGCACAAAATCAGAGATGAAAAAGAAGCATTACAACTGATACTGCAGATATTCAAAAGATAGCAGCCACTATGAGCAACTATATACTAATATATTGGAAAATCTAGAAGAAATGGATACATTCCTAGACACATACAACCTGCCAAGATTGAACCAGGAAGAAATCCAAAGCCTGAACAGACCAATAACAAGTAAGGAAATTGAAGCTGAAATAAAAATTTTCCCAGTAAATAAAAGCCTGGGACCTAATGGCTTCACTGCTGAATTCTCCTAAACAGTTAAAGAAATAATATCAATACTACTCAAACTGTTTCAAAAAATGGAGGAGGAAAGAGTACTTCAAAGGGATTCTGTGAGGCTAGTAGGCATATGAAAATGTGCACATATCGTTGATCATCACACAAACGCAAATCAAAACTATGGTGAAATATCATCTCACCGCAGTTAAAATGGCTTGTATCCAAAAGACAGGCAATAACAAATGCTGATGAGGCTATGAAGAGAAGTGAATCCTCATACACTGTTGGTGGGAATGTAAATTAGTAAAACAACTACGGAAAAGAGTTTGGAGATTCTTCAAAAAACTAAAAAGAGATCTAACAATCCCACTGCTGGGTATATACCCAAAAGAAAGGAAATCAATATATTGAAGAGATAACTGCCACTCCTGTGTTTGTTACAGCTCTGTTCACAATAGCCAAGATTTGAAACCAATCTAAGTGTCCAACAACAGATGAATGGATAAAGAAAAGGTGGTCTGTATACACAATAAAGTACTATTCAGCCAAAAAAAAAACCACAAAAAAACAAGATTCAGTCATTTGCAACAACATGGGTGGAACTGGAGGACCTGTGCTCTTTATGTTAAGTGAAATAAGCCAGGCACAGAAAAACAAACATTGATTGTTCACATTTATTTGTGGGATCTAAGCATTAAAACAAACCCATGGAGATAGAGAGTAGAAGGATGGTTATGAGAGGCTGGGAAGAGTAGTAGTCGGGGGTGAGAGGGAGGTGAGGCTATTTAAAGTGTATGAAAAAATAGAATGAATAAGCTGGGAGCGGTGTTTCATGCCTGTAGTCCCAGCACTTTGAGAGGCCGAGGCAGCTGGATCACCTGAGGTCAGGAGTTTGAGACCAGCCTGGCCAACGTAGTGAAACCTTGTCTCTACTAAAAATACAAAAATTAGCTGGGCATAGTGACAAATGCCTGCAATCCCAGCTACTCGGGAAGCTGAGGTGAGAGAATCACTTGAACCCTGTAGGTAGAGGTTTCGGTGAGCTGAAATTGCGCCACCACTCTCCAGCCTGAATGACAGAGGAAAAAAAAAAAAAAAAAAAAAAGAATGAATGAATGAATAAGGCCTAGTATTTGATAGCACAAAGGGTGACTAGAATTAATAATAATTTAATTGCATATTTTAAAATAACTAAAAGAGTGTAATTGGATTGTTTGTAACACAAACGATAAATGCTTGAAGGGATGGATACCCCATCTTCCATGATGTGATGGTTACATATGGCATGCCTGTATCAAAACTTCTCCTGTACCCCATACATACATACTAGGTACCCACAGAAATTAAAAATAAAAAATGGGTTCCTGCTATATATACTATTTCATACTCTGGTTTATTCTATCACATTAATCTGCATTATTTTTATCAAAGCACTTATTGGAAATTATCTTGCATTCACTAGTAGGTAAGCCTACTAGTGAGAATAGGGATTTTAACTGTCTTGCTCACTACTTTATCCTCAGTAGCTAGAAGAGTCCCACACACAAAGCAGAGGTTCAGTAAATACAAATTCTGAAAGAATAGTTATTTTTCATTTAATTTGCTCTATGTAACTTAGTGGTTAGAAGGTATACCACTATAAAGAAATACAAATTTATTCAGCCACTGACCTAATGTTTTATGTTTGATTTTGTTTTCAAAGTTTTCACTATTGACACAATGCTCTACCTTCTTGTAGTTAATCTTGGCACCCATCCCTTAATATTCCCTTGATTTAAATTTCTATGTATGAGATTAATGGGTCAAAGCATACGCATATTTTAAGTATTTTTATTTACTTTTTCCATACTGAGATCTATAACCCTTTTTTCTCTTCTATCAGCTTTACATGAGAATATCTTGAATCTTTGCCAACTCTGTATATTACTGTTTACCATTGCCAGTTTGAAAGATGAAAAATGGCTTCTAATTTTTTATATTTGCCTTGCTTAGATTATTGACAATTTTGGACTTTATCGTGGTAATTTATGAATTGCTCTTTATATATTTGTTCAGTTTTAATGGAGTCATTGTCTTTTGCTCACTGATTTCATGAAGATATTGAAATCATAAAAGCATTAATCATTTTCCTCTCATGTCATAAATATTCTCCGCAGTTTTTAATTCGCCTTTTACTCACACTGATAATTTTCTAATGATCTTCAAACTTAGTTTATCAATTTCTAGCATCTCAGAAGCTCATGCCAAGAAATCTCAAGTTTAAAATAGTCTTCCTTTTACTGCCAATTTTTTGTTGGGTTTCTCGTATGTTCTTTTGAATTAACTTCTTTTAAAAATACAATTAATTTCTGTGGATTTATACAAAATATTTGGAAAAAATCATAATACGTAATTTTGAACATAACATAGATGTCGATGGAATAGTGAGGTTAGGTAGCACTGCAGTTTCGCTCATACATGAGCAGTGTTGATAGATCACATTCTGCCAACTCAGAAGCAGTCATCTTTACCTATTATGTGCAGTTTACCCCAATCATGCCAATTTCTTCCAACTGCTCATTAAACTGTTAATGACGTCAGAGACATGCACACAAATCTATGGGCGAAACCGAGGTAGAAGGCAGGACTCGGCACAGGAGGTGGGTCTTCACTCCAGAGGTGGCGCTCAGACATCAAACCAAATTGAGGACTAGTTAAAACAGGGACAGAGAAAAAGCGGCTTTCCACAAGACACTCCCATCCGTGTGCCATGTCAGTTTACCATTGCCGTGGCGACATCCAGATTTTACCACCTCTTTTCATGGCAATGACTTGATGACCAGAAGTTGCCACCCTTTTCTATAGATTTCTGCCTAATCTGCCCATTAAAGGGCAGATTAAATTGCACGTGATTGAAAGTGGATGTAAATATGACTGCAGGACTGTCTTTGAGCTGCTGCTCTGGGCACACGACCTATGGGGTAGCCCCACTTCACAAGGAGCAGGACCTCTCCTGCATCAAAAACAAGCTGAAGAGGACAGCACGTTTATATGGACAGCAAGATTTCCAAAAGATTTTCATAGACTGTATCACAAAACAATAATAGGATGCTTCTCTGACTCACCTCCAGTGAAACTGCATGTTAATGGGCACCTACTCTGTCCGTATTCCAAAATTAGGTATGATATTCACCAAGTAAAACTTCCAAAGGGGTCCCAGAAACCTGTTTTGTACATTCTTAGCCCTCACTACATTAAGGATACACGAGGGTAGGAATAAGCAATTAGAAGGATGATTTATTTAAAGAAAACATCCCGTCTGTTTCCTCCACAGTGCCCCTCAGCAAGGAGTGTCTCCTGTAAACATTTATGAACAGAGGTTGCCAGGACCCCTTTGCAGAGATCAATATGCATCCCCTGGAATCTTATCTCTCTGACAGCGTCATTAGGTAGTGGATGTGAGAGAGAACTTGGATTTCCCCTAGATCTTCTCCGGGTAAAATATTTGGAATGGAAAGATGATCTCAACTGATGCATGGACCACAAAAGGCTAAGGCACAAATGGTTGGGGTCAAGAACGCTGAAGGCAAAAGCTCCTCATCTGTGGGCAGCAGGGTCCCTGCAAGACTCACAAATAAGTAAAGAGGATGAGTCAGTAGATTACGTGTCAGACCTAGACAGAGGCACCTTCGGGGGATAACCATGTCCAGGGAGTTTTTAGGAGAGGATCAGTTTCCTGTCCATTCTCTACTTCTTTCTCTTCTACACCCGTAACTCTACAGGAATCAGAAAACAAAGTTCTTAAATGGGGTGGGGAAAATGAGAGCACAAAATCCCTTCCGTAACAACAGGATCCCTGTCTTCTAGCAAGCTTAAACCAACGGAGTTCATCGCCAATGAATTTGGGAAGTTTTCTTTTTTCACTTGAATTAAACATTTTAATGATGGAACTGAGGCTATTTGTGGATGGATAAAAATGATTGGAAAACTGTCTATCACTAAAGAGGGAACTGAAAATGTATTGCATCTGTGTTCTACCTCGTTCACACACAGGAGAAAAACTCGTCCCACAGAGTGGGTTTGAAAGCTCAGTGGGGACAGAAAAAGAACAATTGTTTTCTAATCTACCGCAGATCCTTTTTTTTTGTCCCCAACATGATGGATATAATTACAAACTCAAATCAATAAGAGTATATTCAGAAGAAAAGATTTTAAGGATGGCTATCACATCAGACACCTCGTTAGGTAAAAATTGCAAGGAACTGAATTGAGGTTCATGAGTGTGTTGATTTAGGGATAATCATTAACTGTTTAGTTACGATTTGTGTGCCCTTCTGTTTATAATGTAATCCAAAAAGCTTTAAAAAATTATCTGGTTTGACAAGTCTATTCAAAACTGACTTTATACCGGCCAGGCACGGTGGCTCACGCCTGTAATCCCAGCACTTTGAGAGCCCAAGGCATGCGGATCACGAGGTCAGGAGATCAAGACTGTTCTGGCTAACAAGGTGAAACCCCATCTCTACTAAAAATACAAAAAATTAGCTGGGTGTGGTGGCGGGCACCTGTAGTCCCAGCTACATGGGAGGCTGAAGCAGGAGAATGGCGTGAACCCAGGAGGTGGAGGTTGCAGTGAGCCGAGGTCGCGCCACTGCACTCCAGCCTGGGTGACAGAACGAGACTCTTATCTCAAAATTAAACAAACAAATGAACAACAAAAAAAAAGACTTTCTAAATTGCCCCTTGAAAAGAGCAGCAGGGTGTTACCTGACCACAAGTTTAGTGTGCCTGGTGAAAGCTAAAACCACTCGAAGCTCCCTGTGTTTGCAAGTGACACTCAGATACAAGGGCAGCTAAGAGCCCCTCACAGTTATCACATTCCTCATGCTTAGAAATATCCCAAAGTCTCACAATAGACATGCACATTGAAAGGGGGTTTCTATCACTTTAAGGTACATGGATGTGCTCTGGTCAAGGAATAGGCCAAAGTGAATATCCAGGCCTGCATGACTCAGAGAGTTTGGTGTGCCAGAGCACGCCTCCACTTGTTATATAACCTCCTTGTGTAAGTTCATGCTTGGCTTGGAGCCACTATTGTCTGTAGAGGGTATAATTGCCCTGCTGATGACATGCACGGGGCTTGGCTCGGCTCAACATGGCTTGACATGGCAGGCACACTGGCACCCGGAGAAAGAGAGAGAATCAGAGCTGTCTGTCTTGCAGACGGACAGAGGGGAGCCAGGGCATGGGTCAGCATGGCACAACAATGCACGGCTTGCATCGTGCCCAGAGAGAGAAAGAGTTAAGCTGCTGACCCTGAAGGCAGGGGAGAGCCGGCCACACAGCTGTGTGTAGGAGCTGCTGGCTCAAGCAGCCAAGACAGGGTACACATTAAAGAGCTAGGGTGAGAAAGCTGTTGATGAGAGCTGATGCTGAGTAAAACCACATTCACCTGCATACGGCCTCCCTCTCCCCTCCTCAGTGTTCTTTCTGCCCATCCACCCACTCCCTTCAGACCACAGCATGGACTGGACCTGGACCCAGGGATCTAACAATCAGCAAAGAAAAAGTTAAGAAAACAAACTTAAAAATTTCCAGTTAGGAACCTTGCAAGCATCTTTCCCAAAGCATACCTGCTTCATCAGCATTTAAATGCCAAGAAAATCTGCAGCGATCAAAGTTCAAGCACCTTCTCTCTCATCTGGACTGCTTCTGTTTCTGTTTCTCTTGCCCCTTCTCTGGGCAAACTAAGTTTCCCTAAGTGAAGCAGGAGTCCAGCCTTCTAGCAAACAGTCTATAGTTATAGCCAAGGAGCAATATAGCCCCAGGGATATAGACGGGAAAAGAAAGAGAGAAGGGACTCCCCGAAGGGAAATCACCTGGCCCCTGACTCAGTCCATCTCCCAGGCTAACTGGGAGCTACTGGATACAGGCATCAGGAAGGTGATGTGAAAGACGCCGCAGGTGAAAGAGAAGATGAACGCAGAGCACCTGAGCAGGTGTGCAGCCTCAGATTCGTTGGAAGGCACATTCTTAGACGACTAGGTGGGCTTCAACTGAATGTCATCCTGACAGAATCAGGGCTCACCTTGGTGTACATTGTGAGTTTTTAGAAAAGCCTAGATTTTAAAGCAGTCTGGATTGTTTTATTTGCATAAACTTATTGGATACAATTACAGTTTTGTTCCATGCATAGATTGTGTGATGTGTAAATCAGGGCGTTCGGTGGAATAACTAAGTAAGTAATTTCTCATCATCCACCCCCTCTTACCCCCTCCCTTTTCTGAGTCTCCATTGTCTATGATTCAACTCTCTGTGTCCATGTGTTCACCTTTTTTAGCTCCCTTTTAGGAGTGAGAAAATGTGATATTTGTCTTTCTGTATTTGACTTGTCTCACTTAAGATAATGGCCTCCAGTTCCATCCTTGTTGCTGCAAAAGACACAATTTCATTTATTCTTACAATGAATAGTTTTTATTGTGTATGTGTACCATTTATATTTCCTTTTTTTTTTTTTCCTTTTGAGATGGGGTCTTGCTCTGTAACCCAGGCTGGAGTGTGGTGGAGTGATCACAGCTTACTCAGTCTCAAATTCCCAAGCTCAAACAATCCTCCCACCTCAGCCCCCCAAGTAGCTTGGACCACAGGCACATGCCACCATGCCCAGCTAATTTTTTTTTTTTTTTTTTTTTTTTTTTAGAAAAAGGTTTCCCTGTGTTGACCAGGCTGGTCCCAAACTCCTGGGCTCAAGCAATCCTCCTGCCTTGGCTTCCCAAAGTGCAGGGATAACAGGCGTGAGCCACTGTGCCCAGCGACCATTTATATATCTTGATGTTTAAATGTTGTCACCTAATTTAAAAAACTATTTGGTCCAGTGTGTGTGGTCCACACTGTCATCTATAGGTCAAATGTAGCCATGAGTGCCCAAGTTTTCATCTCACAATGCTGAAACTTGATTCAGTTGGCCTAGAAAAGCCTGAATTCAGCATACAAAAGATATCTGTGCCAAAATAGAATGTAAGAAAGTATAAGATGTAAAGGTAGCACAGGTCCCAGATGAGTCCTCCCTACTTGTCTACCAAATGATGTCTTAAGCCAGCAGTTCTCAAAATATAGACTATGGGCCCTTGAGAGTCCCAGAGACCCTTTTATGGTGTATTTATTTCTGTTTCTAAATCTTCTATTCATGTCAAACAAATTACTGCAAACTTTTTCGGCTTAACACAGCACACATTTATGGTCTCACAGTTTCCATGGGTCAGGAGTCCAGGTAAAATGTGAAGAGTCCCTGTCCCGGGTCTCCCAAGGCCACCATCAATGTGTTGGCAGGTCTGCCTACTGGATATTCCAGGGGAAAGCCATGTGTAGCCTCATTCATGTTGTTTGCAGAATTCAGTTTCATGCAGTCATAGGACTACAGTCCCATTTCCGTGCAGTGTGTTGGTCCAGGGCTGTTTACCACTTCTACTTAGTTCTAGCATCTTCTAGTTGCTGCCTGTCTTCTTTGGCTATGACCTCCTCCATCTCCAAAGTCAGCAACAGTGGGTGAAGGTCTCACGTTTCAAACTCTCTGAGATCTGCTCTCGTCTCCTGTCCACAGCTCCTGTGATGAGATTGGCCACATCCAGGTCATCTACTCTTTATGCCGTCCACATAACACAATCCAGGAAGTGAAATCTCAGCATGTTCACAAATCCTAAGGACTCAACTGTGGAACCATGGAGGCTGCCCATAGAAACTCCATCTATGCACAAGGGTGCTGTGCATCAAGACTAATTTTATAGCAATGATAAATCATCACCTTTATTAACACTATGGTGCCATTTGCCCTCGGAAGCAGTTGCAGTGAATTTGCCCATCTCTGAGAAGCAAGAATCAAGTCGGTAACACCAATGAATTCTCCATGGCCACAACCCACGATTCAAGAAAATGCTAAATGTCTTTGATATAGAGGCAAAATGTATCAATTTATTAAATATCAATCCTTGCATCCCATCTTGTAATACTGAAAAAACGAAATAAGAAGTATGCCTAAAGCATTTGTCACAAGGTAAAGCCCTTACAGAACAGTTTGAGAGGCAAATTGAACTACCTGCTTTTTCACGAATACTTAACAGGATGACCCAGTCGCTTACTGCAGGTATTAATATTTGACTAACTGCCATTTTGTTTAATAAATTTAAAGGTTCTTATCAAAGGAAAATAACTGATAGTATTTACTGCCAATGATAGAAATTGAGCCTTCAAGTTTAATTTAGTATTTTGGAAAATAACTACCAATCCACATCAGCTTAAATACTTCTTAATATTTCAGAGATTTGATAAGACCTGTGGTGATATTTAACAAATGTGATTTAAAAAAATATTCTACAATAAAATATACCATGTTTTAAAGATCTGTAGACCTCACTAAACCAGTATTTTCCAAATGACCAAAATTATGCATAGGTAAAGATCCATTGAAAGTTACAAGATAGACCAAAACAAGAACAATCAATGAAAAGCTTGCTGATATTGCTATATATTCTACCTTGCAATTCAACTTTGAGAAACTATGATTTGCTGAGTTTTGGTGTAATATTAAAGAAGAATAGTCACAATTTTCTAGGCAAGCTACATATACTTCTTCCTCTTTCAGATATATATCTGTGTGAGACCAAATTTTCCTTATAAATTTCAACTAAAACTACATATTTCAATGGAAGAAATGCAGAAGCAGATGAGAATCCATCTGTCTTCTATTAGGACAGATATTAATAGATTTCAAATGGAAAACAATGCCACTTCTCTAACTGCTACTTTCTTTTAATAAAATAGTCATTTTTTCATAAAATAAGCTGATGTCAACAGTTATTATTGCTATTTTAAAATATATTAATAAATATAAATTTTACATTTATTTTTAAATTTTGAATACAGTATTTATTAATAAATATCATCCTCAAAAACAGAAATTTCTTGGTGTTCTAAGTAACTTTTAAGACCATAAAGTGTCCTGAGGTTAAAATATTTCAAAAGTGGTACCTGAAACACATTAGACCTCTCACACTAACTTAATAACCAATAAGTTACACTCTCTTCCAGGAATTCTTCTCAACATATTCCCCTCAACTTCTTGCAAATAGCCAAGTCTTTGTGGACAGTCAAGACTCAACTTTTACATTTTCTTCTGCAGAAAGCCTCCTGTGATGGTTAATATTGAGTGTTAACTTGATTCGGTTGAAAGGATGTAAAGTATTGTTCCTGGGTATGTCTGTGAGGGTGTTGTCAAAGGAGATTAACACTTGAGTCAGTGGACTAAGAAAGGCAGACCCACCCTTAATCTGGGTGGGCACCATCCCCTTGGCTGCCAGTGTGGTTAGAAAAAGCAAACAGAAGAAAGTGGAATGAGCAGGCTGGCTGAGTCTTCCGGCCTTCATCTTTCTCCCGTGCTGGCTGCTCCCTGACCTGGAACATCAGACTCCAAGTTCTTTAGCTTCTGGACTCTTGGACTTACACCAGTGATTTGCCAGGGCATCTTGGGCTCTTGGGCCTTCAGCCACAGACAGAAGGCTGCACTGTCAGCTTCCCTACTTTTGAGGTTTTGAGACTCGTACTGGCTTCCTTGCTCCTCAGCTTGCAGACGGCCTATTGTGGAATTTCACCTTATGATAGCATGAGTCAATTCCACTTAATAAATTCCCCTTCATATATCCATGTATCCTATTAGTCCTGTCCCTCTAGAGAACCCTGACTAGGTTCTCACATAACAGGCATGAGCCACTGCGCCCAGCAACCATTTATATTTCTTGATGTTTAAATGTTGTCGCCTAATAAAAAAACTATTTGGTCCAGTGTGTGTGGGCATACACCTCACATTCTTCTTTCCCCAAACAGCAAAAGGCATTTCTCTTCTCTGTTTTCTTTAGCATATTATTTATAAGTTAAATCATAATACTTACCATAATATGCTTTAATTATTGTGTTTGACAGTCTACTCCTCAGGACCGAAAAGTATCTGGTGGTCTGGCCTGATTTGCTTCAGGTACAGGAATTAGAACTTTTCTATCCCTATACCATCAATGTCTAACACTGTCCTCTCCCTCCATGTGGCATGTACTTAAAATATGGCATAAAAGGATACATCTGATTTTTGTAGAATTTCCTAATAGTGTGAAAACGCTGGTGTGTATGTTATCATACTCAAGATATGTTTCTCTCATCACAGCTCTCATTCTCAGAGGAGTGTGATGGTATCATGATATATTTCTAGTGTTATCTATGGTAGTAAAGATGTGTCAAAGAGGCTCCCTGTTTGAATTCTTGCACCCAATGAATTGTTACCAATTTTCTGTAGTTTTGTGTGAAAAGCACTCTTATTTTGTTATTCTTTCCATGACGCTACTCATCAATCTAATGCTACAGGCCCAGTTCAGTAGTGAAATGCTTAAGGTCCCATCTCTTTGGCCTTTGTTTATCTTCATCTTCATTTTCCTTATTTTAATTGTTTACCTTGCCATAGATCATCAGAAGCTGAGATACTGGAAAATGACTTTACATCCTTAATAAACAAATGATTTTTATCAAATCTGTTGCAGTGACATCAAGTGTTCACTGTATTGACAACCTCCCAGAAGCTGCCATCTTGACGAATTTGTCCTTCACTGAGTACTTTCACAAATGTCACTCCTGACAGCGTGCACAGCAGCTATTTCAGTAGAACAGACACATATTGTTTGGAGCACAGTGGTAGTCTCGGCTTTGAGGCCTGTCATTATTTAGGGTTCTGCCTCTTGGATGGCTACCTTTCTGGATGAAAATGAATCATCCCTTCTCACAGTGCTGCCCGGCACACTGATGCATGCCTGCTGCTGCAGCTCTGTCTGAAGATGTGGTTCCATAGGTCACATGTCATTTTTTTTTAACTCATACTCCTGAGGTGACCCCCACCTTCATCTGATGACATACAGGAGTGGCTCAAATGTCATGTTGTCAATCATCTTGTGGACATACCTGTGTCAGGATGCCCAGTCTCATTGCTTCAGGACCTTCCCGCTATTGATCTTCCCTTGCCATTTGCTGTTAAGCTTCATGCGTAAGGGACTCTGGGAAAATTTCTTAAGAAGCTAAAGGACACATCAAGACGAATTCAAGTCTTAAAGTCAAAAATGGTTAGTTTTCTCAAGACTGTTGGTTGTAGGAGTTTCCTTAATGTAGATTTTCCACTTCTTAGACTTTTTGTTAGTTGTCTGAAGAAAGAAGTAAGAGAGCATAATTTTGTAGCTGCTTTAAAACCACAGTATCAGAGAACTTCAGTTTTGAAAAAGGTATGTCATTGACTTCAACCTCCCATTCCCACTATGAGAAAACACAGAAAGACAATGAGAGAGAAAGGATGTGTACCATGGAAAAAACTAACAAAATAGCTGCAACATTCTCCATGAATTAGTTTGATTTGCCATTTGCAATCTTAATGAAAAATTTACAATTTTTGCATTATTGTCCAAAAAATGCTGTTATGCCATATTTCAGAATTTATGTAGTAAATGATCTGAGTTTTATGGGCTATTCTAATGTTTCTTCCAGATACCTTTGTTTTTCCTTCTGGATATTTAGACCCTATATTCAGATCTTCTGGGTTACATGTGATTTTCTTTCTTCCATTCAGTCTGTGCTAAATGTGTGACTGTGTGTGTGTGTGACATGTGACGTACGCTTGCATTCTCTTCTGAAATAGGTAGCTTACTTGTTTAACCAGTCTCTGCATTTTCATCTGTAAAATGGAACTATTAATATCATCATTCCCCTCCCAGAAGCCTAACACTGCCTTTAAAAAATACAAATTCTATAAAATTTGGATTAAATTGTATATATGTGTATATAGCCATCTATAATATTTAGAACAAATTTAAGAAATTAATACTAGCTCCCAATCTATGCCCCTGCACTTACCACTTGGCTCCAAAGGACCCATACAATGTGATGTAAATACTGGGACTTTGTAACATGTTTTAATGTTGTTTCTAGAAGATTCTATTTTGCTATTAATGTAACCCCTAAATGTACTCAACTAAATGTACTCAACTGTTTATATGAAAATAACTAGCGAGGCAGAAAATTGCCTTTTTATAACTCTGGGAATGATGATTCTGCAAATCTGTAAACCATTGGGAATATTATAAACAAGAAAATCCAAGAGATGGTTTTAGTACATTTGGATATATGCAAATCTAAATAATAGCAATATTAATTTCCTAATAAAATTCTCAAACTATAGAATTTATTCTTTCTTCTCCAATAAAATGTATGCGAAAATCATGTTTTTAAGAACCACATATAAATATTAGTTAATAATTAAAATTTCAAAAATTACCTTGCTAAACCATCTGAAACGCCTCTTATAATTATCTATCATTACAAAAGCTCATTAGTGTCCACAGTATGTTACTATCAAAAATACACTTTAAATAACTCTGTTACATGAATATTTAAACAAAAACTTCTTCAATTCTAAGTTGTTGGTGGGAAAATAGCTCACATAGCTTGGTTATGACTTATTCCTTAAAAACTATGGACTTCAAATTTTTCTTCTCTGATAAGCTCTGATACAGCAACAGGGGAGTACACACCCCACTCCTGTCTTTGATCATTTTAGCCTCTCTTTTCTAATTTTCTCTTGAACAAGAAAAATGAGAGGAAATGACTCATGTATCTTTGAAGATGGGAGAACAAACAAACATACAAAACAACACATGATAGATGTGAATTCCCGAAGTGGTAGAAATGGGTTATGATCGGCCTGGCTCTGACTGTTTTAGTCCTCATAGCCCTTTTACACAGGAAAATGCTTGAATTTAGCTATTGATTCTGGACCATGAAGCGACTTTGGTTTTAGCCAGAGCTGATGTGAACAAAAGAAAGAATGGAGGAAAAGGAAGAACAGTGAGTGGTCCAAGGGAAACAACAGAGAGAGAAAGGAAGGGCATTTCCGAGTCCAGGGACAAAGCAAGGACCCCTTTTCCATATGCCGTGTTGTCCTGGAGCCTTGATATGGGGGTCCACAGTTGTGAGTCATTTGTGTTTGCCATTGTGACTATGCGTCAGGAGAAAGAGGACAGTTTGCTTACAGGGCCACCCCGGGGGCACCAGTTCTTGCTAGTATCTTCAAGTTTGACTGTACCCAGGTTTAAGTGGCATTTGTATACAAGAATAGTAAAGTGTTAAAGATGTCTTTGAAATTAAAATCAAAGTGGAACAATATTGTTAGCTTTACCTGCGTGCTCTTTCTCTCTCTCTCTCTCTCTCTCTCTCTGTATATATATATATACATATATATATAGTCTTTACCCGGCACCTGGCATATATATATATCTCCCATCTCACTGATTGTTTACTTGTACTTCAAGATCCTTCAGACCAAATGTCACCTGATTCACTCAGTCACCCTCTCATTCACTCACTCTACCATTCATGTACTCAGCCTGCAAGTGAGTAACCTGAAGTAGTTGTGTCTTAGTCTGTACAGGCTGCTATAAAAGGGTACTACAGCTACAGACTGGGAATTTTATAAGGTGAAAACATTATTGTTCACAGTTCTGAATGCTGGAAGTCCAACATCAAGGCATCAGCAGATATCGTGTCTGATGAAGGCTTACTTCTCATAGACAGTGCCTTCTTGTTGCATCTTCACTTGGTACCAATATGTTCTTTTTTTTTTTTTTTTGTAACAGTAGGAAGCCCTTTAACTTCATGACCTAATCACCTTCCGAAGTCCATACCTCTTAACACTATCACCTTTGGGGCTAGGTATCAACACATGAATGTGGGGGAGGAGGACACAAATATTCACACTGTAGCAAGTTGCTAGTGTAAAAGTTGTTAGACTCACAAAGTCACTTGTGTTAAAATCCTGACAAATGGAGCCGGGGAAGGCCATGATGGAGGGTTCTCATTCAAGTACGCCTGATGATAAGAACTCTGCAAAAGGCTCTGCAAAAACCACAAGCTTACACAAAGGCCACTGCAACCTTACACAAAATAATATGTTTGCGAGGACATCTGTCCAGCAACTTCCTGTCCAACCTCAGACTGGTGCTCCCATTGGTACCGATTCTTGCACTCAAGGATAATTATCCAAAAACAATTATATAATCCTCCTCATGTCTCCTTTTTAAACCCTCACCTTCCTTTGCTTCCCTGAATATGCCCATTGTATTCCCATTGCAATGCTTACTCTGGAATACATACCATTTTCTTTTCAGGAGCCTCTTTCTCTCTCTATTGTTTAGGGTTTTCATTAGGAATTCAAATGGGAAAATATACAGGCCTTTCTTTAAGGACATAAAAAACAACTAGGGAAGACAGACAAGTAAGTAATTAAAAGAGTCCAATATGACATTTGTTTCAAGAATAGAGTGCTCATGGATGCAATAAGAATACTCAGGCGAGATAATCACACAGTGAACTATTGCTGGTCATTCTCCCCAGGGACACTCCAACACCAGGCCCTGTTTCCCCACATCCTGTCCATGCCTCCAGGGAAGTATTTGCTGTGTCGTCTTTTAATCATCCATAGGATTGTCTCATTCAATGGACGATTAACCTCTTGAAAACACAAATTAAGTTTGGCCATTTTTTTATTGTCTCTACGCTGAGCACAGCTCCTAAACACATTTGGTAAATGAATAAATAATGCAAAAGACATTAGCTGGCCTCAGTTCCCTTCAGTTAATCCCATATGCCTCTTTAAAGCATTATTCTTTGAATCTTCCCTTCTCAAAATTACTATACCTTTGACAAATGTGAAATGCAATGTATAGCACAAAATCCTCCATACTGTAGGCAAAATTAATGTACCTGGGCATTGTTCATAATTTCATCTCAGCAGAACACTGGAATTATTTCCAAAGAAACTGTTTGATTCTAGTCCCTATTACTTCTACATTGGGAAAGCTTGAATTAGGATAGAATTTAACATATGATGCAAAGACAAGCAGCCATGAAACATCTTTCTCTCTCATCACTAAGTCACTGCTGCTAAATTTATCGACCTGCTGCTCTAAGTCTGCCATCCCACAAACAAAGTAAAAAGGCACTAGTTAATCCACCCTATATTAGTTTCCTATTTCTGCTGTAGACAGCCTTATGGCTTATAACAACACAAAGATGTCATTATACAGTTCTGCACATCCAAAGTTCAAACGGGTCTCAGTAAGGCTGCATGCCTTTCTAGTGGCTCTGGGAGTCCATTCATTCTCTTGCCTTTTCCGGCTCTAGAGGTTGTCAGCATTCCTTGGCTCATGGCCCCCTTCCATCCTCAAAGCCACCCACAATGGTTGCTTGAGTCTTTCTCAAGCTGCGCCATTCTGAAACTTACTGTTTTGCCTGTCTTTCACTCATGAGGACGTTTGTGACTACATCAGGACTGTCCAGACCATCCAGATGGTCTCCCCATCTCATGATATCTGATTAGCAAATTTAATTCCATATGCATTTTTAATTTCCTTTTGCTATACAGCATAACATTTTCAGAGTCCAGAAATGACGATGTGGATATTTTTGGGTAGGTGAGGCTATTCTGTCTACTATACCCCCTTTCTGTGCCTGATTAGGTATTATTTCCATGAAAGCCTGTCTGGACTTCCGTAATATATAACTTCTCACCTGTGTCACCATTGTGTTGTTAACAAGAGGAGAACAAGTTAGTTCTTAGCTTATGCCTAAAAGAAGATAAGAGGGGATCTCTAATAATATAATTTGATGCTGTCATTTTATAAGATAATTGTTTATTCCAAACGAGAGGGCTGAGTTTGCACATGCTTGTGTATGCTTCCCCAGGACTGCCCCACATCTCCCCACATTCCCTGGGTGAGAGAAGCACTTTGTACTTTTGCTGATACTTCAGATCTCTTAACCGTGAGTGTTTGCACAAGAGTGTTTTTGGTCTTTCTCAGCTCCCATAAAGTCTTCCCATGTGTCCTCATGGGGCTTCAGGGTTGTCAGCTGCTCCTGTCCTCACCTCCCCCACAGCAGCTCTGGTAGGCTTCTTCCCAGTGCTCTATCAGAACAAATGTGTCAGCACTTTGTACCAGATGGTTGCCTTCAACAGTGAACAAAGTTCCTTAATATATCACACAGACTTCAAGAAGTGCTGGGTGAACATCTCAAAGACCGGCTGGCTGCCCTGTGAAATACAGGCAAGGGAGAAACAATTGCTGCCCATGGATGCCTGTGGCAGAGCCAAGGCAGGAGGCTGCAGAGAGCCACGGCCACTGCCATGCCATCCTTTGCTGAATTCAGCCAAGAAAATGGCACATTATGATGTGAAAGGATCCACCCCATAGCAAAACTGTAGAAGGCTAAACTTCCCTCTGGTTGTCATAATGAAAACTCACAACTAAATAAGAGATCCATTTTACCTAGCTGCTTAATTGTGTTTGACTTGGGGAAAATCTCTAGAATTTCATTTTGTTTCTTCTGTCACACAGGCTGGAGTGCAGCGGTGCAATTTCAGCTCACTGCAGCCTCTGTATCCTAGGCTCAAGTGATCCTCCCACCTCAGCCTCTGCATCCTAGCCTCAAGTGATTCTCCCATCTCCCATCCAAGGTTCAAGTGATCCTCCTGGCTTCTGAGGAGCTGGGACCACAGACGTGTGCCATCACACTCAGCTAATTTTTGTAGTTTTGTAGAGACAGGTTTTCGCCATGTTGCCCAGACTGGTCTCGAACTCCTGAGCTCAAGAGATCTGCCCACCTCAGCCTCCAAAAGTGCACTAGACCTCTTTAACTTACATTTATCTAAGATGAAGAGATGGCTACCTTCTAAAGTTTTTGAGAAAAGATTTTGGAAAGTTGTTGGAAGGTGGTAGAACAACCAGCAAACACAAGGAACTGCTGTTCTATTGTTTCTATCAAACATAAAACTGCCAGGCCTGATTACATTAATCTGAAGCTTGATATGAATTAGCCAGGGTTTCCCAATAAGGTGTTAAATTATTTCAAAATGTATGAGGGGATTTTGAAAAGTTTGTGGAGAATGGAATTAATAAATAAAAGGGAAAAATATAAACTTTATTTCGCAACATAAGCTTCATCAAGTTCAAGACAGTTTTGTACGCAATAATACCAGTGGAGCCTCCTGGGAATGAGTCATGTCAGCACAGTCTTTTTTACATTATTAACTGAAGAAAAGTGAGCACACTTTACAGATTTATGTTTTAAGATTCAGAAACAAAAAAGGAGCTGAAAGGAACTAAATTGGGATGGTAATGATTGGAGGAGGAGGCCTAATGATTTCCCATCAAACCTCTCACAAAATTGCCCTTGTTAGATGAAAAGGATAAGCAGGAATATTGTCATGGTGGAAAAGGACTCTTAGGTAAAGCTTCCCAGGTGTTTTTCTGCAAAAGCTTTGGCTTTCTCAAGACACTCTCAGAATATGCAAATAGTATTGTTTTTGGCCCTCCAGAAAGTCAACAGCCAAAATAACTTACGCTTACAAAAAAAAAAAAAAAAAAAAAAAAAAAAAAAAAAAAAAATCTGTTGCCATGACCTTTGCTCATGGATTGGTCTGCTTTTGCTTTGATGGGACCACTTCCACCTCTCAGTTGCCATTGCTTTGGTTGTGCTTTGTCTTCAGGATTGTACTGGTGAAGCCGTGCTTCATCTCCTGTTATAATTCTTTAAAGAAATGCTTCCGGATCTTGATCCCACTTGTTGAAAATTTCCGCTGAAAGTTCTCTTGTCTGCAGCTGATCTGGGTGAAATGGTTTTGGCACCTATTAATTGGAAAATTGGCTTAGCTATAATTTCTCAGTCAGAATTGTGTAAGCTGCACTAGTCGATCTGTCTATGGTGCTGGCTTGTGTTTGTGTTGTGAATCTTTAGTTCTCTTCATTTGGGGCATGGACAAGATGATTTTTTTTTTTTTCTCACAAATTGATGAGAATGATCGACCAGTATGGGCTTCATTTTCAACATCATCTTGTCTCTTAAAACAAGTTACCCATTTGTAAACTGCTGATTTCCTTAGGGCATTGTCCTCGTAAACTTTGGGTAAAGCATCGATGATTTTACCATTTTTCCACTTTAGCATCACCATAAATTTATGTGTGTTCTTTAATTTTAGCAGAATTCATGTTGCTCTGATATGGTTTTTTTTTTTTAACTGATGTCTTACCCTTCTTAGTGCCTCAAACTAGATCCTGCTTAGACATGTTATAACAAGTTAGTATGAGTTTATTCGGGTCCAAAACAATCTGAGAATCTCTTCTTAGTTTTTTCATAAAATGCATTTTTCACAAACTTTTTGAAGACCCCTCATGTGAATGATTTTGCACTGTCACAAAGAAAAGCAATGCACTGAATGTAATTGGTTGGGTCCCATTGGTTAGCTACACTGAAATTCACAGGACAGCCCTGTACAATAAAAAGTTTTTTAAGTTTTTTTTACTGGAAAATCAAATATCCCATTAATATTCTTATTGGTGGATGATTGAGCATAAAACCTAATACTCTTTTGAAACGTAAAGTATTTTTTGCTGAGATTTAATATTTATGGGATTATTCAGAAATACAATTATCATGTAAGTTAAATAAAACATATACTTCGGCTCAGACTTTTACCAAAAGTTGTTTACAATTTCAGAAAATCATAGTATCAATAGCCACACAGCTCATGGTATGTCACCAATCCAACATACTTGTATCAATCTATATTTGTAATTGCAATATGCATGACATGTTTTTATATAAGGAAATCCTTATTTATACCTAACTTCAAAATGTCAAAAACAAAGAAAAATGGATTCTAATAAACTAAAAGCTGTCTTCTCTTGTAAATTTAGGTAGGTGTGAGCATACAACATGCCATGAATGCAGGTTATATTATCCATGCATTCTTTTACAATTATAGGTTAGTTCTATTACTGATTAAAATATGTTTTTTGAGAAGGAGAAAATTATAACACCCAAAGGAAAAAAATTTGGAATTAGGCAGAAATGAGATTTAAGTTAGATTTCCATATCTAAATCACTATTTTCTATGAGCTGTCATCGACCTCTTGAACCTCTGTTTCTTAAAAATATAACAATTGGCCAGATGAGGTGGCTCACGCCTGTAACCCCAGCACTTTGGGAGGCCAAGGCAGGTAGATCATGAAGTCAGGAGATCGAGACCAACCTGGCTAACATGGTGAAACCCCATATCTACTAAAAAAAAAAAATTAGCCAGGCATGGTGGCAGGTGCCTGTAGTCCCAGCTACTTGGGAGGCTGAGGCAGGAGAATGGCGTGAACCCAGGAGGTGGAGCTTGCAGTGAGCCAAGATCATGCCACTGCACTCCAGCCTAGGTGACAGAGCAAGACTCTGTCTCAAAAAAAAAAAAAAAAAAATATATATATATATATATATATATATATATATATGGTAACTATTGTGGTAATGAGATAGAAATTATGATATACAGAAAATCTTGTTTTTAAAGTAGTTGGATTTATCCATATTTTTATTTATGATCTGTATTTATTAAGTCTTATTTAAGAAAATTATTCCAAGTACAAAGGGTTAAAGGTATTCTTATATATTGTTTTCAAAAGAATATTAACTTTTGCTATTTGCATTAAAACTCATGATCAACATGGAATTCAATTTTTATTGATCACATACTACTTGTACTACCTTTCTTAAAAAAAAAACTTCTTATTTTGAAAGAATTATAGACTTACAGAACAGTTATGAAACTAACACAGGAAGTTCACTTACTTTCTTCTTCAACCTTCCCCTAATGTTAACATATTATAAATCCATAGTATAATCATAACAACCAGAATATTGATGTCATTATAAAACGATTATCTAAAATCAAGACTATATTCAAATGCCAGTATGGAATAAATTTTTGCTTATCAATTGAGATGGGGTCTGTTTCTTGTTTCTTACTTGAATAGTCAATTGTTTTCCCTTTATTCTGTGTTAACTATTGTTCCTGCTGATATGACACAACAGTTCTGATATTTATCAGGTTTTCACATATGCATGAATCTGTTTCTGGAATATGTTTCTTTTATTTTCCACTGGTGTATTTATTGATCCCTACTTCAATACTGCCTATAAAATGCAATACAGCTTTACAACGAGTTCAATATGTAATAGGACAAACCTTATCTTGTGTGTTCTTCTTTTTCAAGGTGTGTCTTGGTTATTCCTGGTCCTTGATCTTTCCATATAATTTTGAAATATGAGATATATGGAATCTAAAGACCATAATAGGTACTCCATAATTATCTAAATAAAATATTGAGGATGAAATAAGTACACATACTTCCTGACTTAGGTTGGGGTTACATCCTGATAAATCCATTGTAAGTTGAAAATATTATAAGTTGAAAATGCATGTAATATACCTAACCTACTAACCATCGTAGCTTAGCTTACCCTACTTTAAACAAAATCAGAGCACTTACTAGCCTAGAGTTGGGCAAAATCATCTGGCATCACTATCAGTTGTTTACCCTCATGATCATGTGAATGACTGGGAGCTAAGTATTTATTGCATATTCCTAGTCCAGGAAAAGATCAAAATTCAAAATTTGAAGTATGGGGTTTCTATTGAATATGTATTGCTTTCACACTGTAATAAAGTCAAAAAATCATAACTCAAACCACCATAAGTTAAGGACAGTCTGTACAAGTGTATATTAATATTTAATTTTTCAGTGATTGCAATCATTACAAAACAGTGGATGTATATTAAATATTTCTTATTGTGTATTATATCTTCCGCTGTGTATTATGTTTCATTTGACAACAAATTGTTTAGTTATCTAGTTTTATTACATCCTTCTGAAGTTTTTCAAAATCTCTTAAGTTATTCGCTAGCCAAACATTTTGTATCTTCAACAACAGCACGATAAACAACAGAAGTATAAAAATGAAAACAAATCTTAATTTTAGACTAATCAGATATGACCCACTTAATTCTACGTAATATATTTTTTTTATCTAACCAGGTTTAGTTGTGTGCTGTCCTTTTATTAATGACAAGTCATTTTTTCAACACATAATGCTTAAACATTTAAACTTTATGGTCATTTTAACCTTTCTCTCATTTATTTACAATAATTTAATAATACTGACACTATGCTTTAATAAAACTGAAACTTACCAGTTTCTCAAAAACATTAGTTAATATCAACATTGAAAAATTGTATACATCTGCCCACATGAGGGTCATCGATGTAAAAAAAAACTTTATATAATTAATACATTGAATAAAAATATCAAAATGCAATGATATTTTGGCTTTCTCGTTTTTTAACCAAAAGGTATTTTTCAAAATATTTATTTGCATTATAGAATTTTAGGTGAAGTTTTTAATCTCATCTCAATATAATAAAGTATAACAATCATAAATGTACAGCTAAATGAATTTTCATAAAGTGAATACATTCTGATGACCATGAAATTTGAAAAATAGAAGATTACCAGCACCCAGAGCTATCCTCAGCATCTTTACTGCCCCTACTACATTTCCAAAGGAATCACCCTATTAATTCATAAACTATCAATGAGTTTTACCTTTTAAATATGTTTATTAATGACTTGATAATCTTATGTATGTGACTTCTTTTACTCAACTGTATATTTATGAGATTCATTGTTATCTGTTATAATATATTTGTTATAATATATTTGTTATAATATATCACTGTGTGAATAGACCATGGATATTTTTTTATTTTCTATTACTTTCTGAGAGAGGGTCTTGCTTTGTTTCCCAGGCTCATGTGCAGTGGTGCAATCACAGCTCACTACAGCCTCAACCTCCCAGGCTCAAGTAATTCTCTTCCCTCGGCCTCCTGAGTAGCTGAGACCACAGGTGTGCACCACCACACCCAGCTAATTTTCATTTTTAGCAGAGCCAAGGTCTCGCTATGTTGACCAGGCTGGTCTCGAACTCCTGGGCTCAAGCACTTCTTCAGCTTCAGCCTCCCAAATTGCTGGGATTACAGGTGTGAGTCACCGTGTCCAGCCTAGGTCATTATTTATCTATTTGACAACTAGATTTTTATAATTTTTAGTTAGTAAGAATAGTTCTGCTCTGAACATGCTTCTATATGTCTTTGGTCCAGATTACTGAAATTGTATTGGGTAAATTGCAGATTTCTGAGTAATAAGGCATAAATATATACAACTTTAGTTGATACAAAGTGTTAAACTATAAAACATCAGCTCCTATAAGAAGTCTGTGAAATGGTCAGTTACCACATAGCCATGCCAATCCTTCGTATGTTGTCTTTTTCACTTTAGCAATCTTAAATATGGCATATTTAATCATCTTCAGTTCAAAATACTTTATCAACTCCCTTGTCATTTCTTTATTAATTTGTGGGTTATTTACAAACATACTAATTATTTTTCTAACATTCAGAGCTCTACTTGCCTACTTCTTATTGATTTCTAGATTAATTTTACTGTTTTAGACATTGTTCTCTGAATGATTTTCATTCTTAGGTTGAAAGAGTTTTTGTGGTCCAGCATGTGGTCAATTCTATGCAGCGTTCTCCATATGTCAATCAGATCAAATTTACTGATATTTTTCAGATCTTTCAAATTCATACTGATTTTGTTTAATCTCATCTTTCTGTTGTATAATAATAAAGGTACATTAAAGGATCCCAACGTGGCTATGATATTTTTTCCTTTCTTTTAGTTCTATCGATCTTTATACTATGATGTAAAGGTATAGTGGTAGGTTCATTCAAATTCATAATTGATCTCTTTCTTGGTAAGGTGATACATAACTTTATAAAAGATTATTCTCCATGTTATACTAATTTTAATTCCCTTGAAGTATACTTTGATAGTGTTAAGCTATACCAGATTTCTTTGAGGTAGTGTTTGATTTGCTTATTTTTCCTTATTTCCAAGCTTTATGTGACGTTTGTATTTAAGAGTAGCTCTTGCAAGTTATATCTATCCGGAGATTTTTAATTTAGTCTGATAACCTTTACATTTTAATTGAAGTATTTAATCTATTTGCATCTACATTTAAATTACTGACATTTCATTTAAGTCTCTGTGTTCCTTATGTTCTATATTCCTTTTATTCTTCCTTGCTTTGTTTTAGATGAAAAAAAATTCACATTTTTGTGGTGGTACAGGCCTGTAGTTCCAGCTACTTGGGAGACTGAGGTGGCAGGATCACTTGAGCCCAGGAGTTTGAAGTAGCAATGAGCTACTATCATGTCACTGCACTCCAGCATGGGTGACAGAGTGAGACCCTGTCTCTAAAAATAATAATAAAATAAAATAAAAAATTTTAATTACTTTTATTATATCACTCTATTCCTTCATTATTTTATTGGTTACCTTATTAGCATCTATAAGTTAGTAAACTCTATATATATACATATATATACACACATACACACACATAAAAATATATATATATATATATATCAGTGTTTTTTCTACATTCAGGGCTGAAATTTAGTAAATTTTAAATGTTTATGTTCTATGATTTTTGCCATTAAAGATTAAACATTAAACACAAACAAAATTATGATTGTTTTATATAGTCAATATTCATTTAGATTTACTTCATGTGTAACCTTTCCTTAGTTGTTAATTATCCCTGCCTTTCCATGGTACCCTTTTTCCTGAAGAAAAACTTTTAGTATTTCTTTAGGTACACTGCTGCGGGCAGCAAATTCTTCTGGTTTTGTTTTTCTAGAGAAGTATAAGTGTCCCCTTTACTTTTGGATTGTTTGTTTTAGGATGCTATGCCGTATTTCCTTGTGTAAGTGCATGTATGTGCCACTACAATGGGATGTCCCATAAAAACTTACGGGCTCAGGAACAGGTCTAACATTCTCATCTTAATATGCAATATGGGAAGAATTGCCAATGGCTGTTAATTTCTAAGTTAATAAGCCTATGTATATTGAGGAAAATTTAATTTTACTTCGAAAGTACCACTACAAAGTTCCTTTTATTATTTAAAACTAGAAGGTTTATCCACTTATAGTTCTTCTAAGTAAAATAACCAAATTTTATTTTCCTCTGTTTAGAGGACAAACCTTCCAATAGAAACAAACACATGATGAGTGTTTCAAGGCCATCTGTTCTCTGTCACAATGGCTCAAGTCTGCTGTTGTCATGTGAAAGCAGCCACAGACAAGACTTGAGCCAAGGGAGAGGCTGTGTTCCAGGGAAACATGAATACAAAAACAGGTCATGGGTCAGATTTACCCTCCAGACTTGGCTTTCAAGCCCTGGTCTAAGGCCTAGTGTCTAGAAAGATCAATGAAGACAGATATTGCTTCTTTGCCATGTGCAACTGTTTGCATCTATAGAGATGCAGAAAGATCATCTGGGAAGATGGAAAGTGGGGTCCAGACATCTTGTCTTTGATGTTCAAAACCATTTGTGCATTTTTACTGGAGTGGGAATATGAACAAGTGACAGAGGGTCAACCCTAAAGCTGATAAAGCTGAGAAAAATCTGTGTGGCAGACACCAGAACTTCTAAAGACACAATGATTGTACCATGTTGGCTATGTCTTGAGGAAAATGGCAGGTAAATACATAGCTTGTGATAGTATGATAGACTATCCATGCAATTACTTTTCTTGTGTGCATGTTTTGTGTGTGTGTGTGTATATATATGCAGAATACGTTAACCTCATTTCTGATGCCCTTTCTGTATTACTTGTAAAACAGCTACTAGTAACACATTCTATTACTTTCTATTAGTTTTCCTCCAACTGAAATTTCTTCTCCATTCCCTCCATATAGATAATGATTTCTGTGTCTTTCTTTATCTTATGTTCATTTGTTTTTCTTTCAGCACTTAAAATACTTATGTTTGTCTTCTGTTATCTGAACTTTCTGATGAGATATCAGAACCATTTGAATTATTGTCATGTGAAGTCCATCTTTTTCTCTAGCTGCTTTCAACATTTTCAATTTAATTTTGTTTTTGAGTAGTTTTATGATGATACATATATAGAGAGAGGTAGTGTCTTTGAATTTAACTTATGCAAAGTTGCTGAGTTTTTCAAATCTCTAAATTTATGTCTTTATAAATTTGTTAATATTTTGGTCGTTGGAAATTTTACCCTTATTTATTCTGCCCCATCATCCCCTCTTTCTCATACTATGAATAAACATACTTTAGAACTTTTGATGAATCTCTGGAATCTCATTCATTTATTACTTTTTTTATCCTATCTCTGCTCTTCAGATTGAACAATATCTATTTATTCATCTTCAATTTCTGACAGTCTACTTCACCATCTCTATTCTACTATTGAGCTCAATTTCATTTGGCTTATTTTCTAGCTGTCATTTTTTTCTCCTAAAATTTCCTGTATTTTCATTAATTTCAGATGTCCTTTTCTTTAACCTATGGAGCACAGCTAATATAGGTGCTTGTAGGCTGCCATAACACATTACCACAGATCAGGTATCGTCAGACCAATTATTACCTGCTAAAAACCCCATGGCCAAATACAGTCATATTGTGGGTCAGGGCTTCAACATATGAATTTTGTGTGTGTGATGGGAGCATACTTCAGTCCATAGTAGTACTTTGTAGTCTTGTTCTACTAATTGTAACATCTCAGTCATACCAAGACTGGCATCAGTTAACTGATTTTTTTCCTTCATGAACGGAGTACATTATCTTGGTCCTTTGTATGTTGAAGTATTTTGGATTGGATCCTGGATGTTGTGAACCTCACCTTGCATAGAAACTGAATTGACTTGTAATTTCCTGGAACATGATATTTACTGTTGGCAACCAATCTAACTAGTATCAAATGTTGTTTTTTCTCACCTTAGGTGGGTGGTGTTTGAAATCTCAGTTTTTATTGTTGTTGTCACACTGGATTGGGTATGTCTCACACATGTTTGGTTCAAGGATCAGCTTAAGACTTGTGAAGATTCATATGCAGAATTATGAAATCCTATTCCCCAGACCTCACAATTTTTGATCTTCCCTCTTAAGCTCTACTTCTGGTACTTCTTTCCCTGGTTCTCTAATCTGAAACACAATGGGATCTTTGCACCACCACGTTACTTAGCAGAGGTCTGTCTTTGGGCAAAGCCATGGGAAGTGAAAAAATGAGAAAAATATCTCTGTTTGTGTCATTTGTCCCAAATGATGACTCTTTTACAGAATCTGCCTGCTTGTGTTTATTTTTCAGAGTCCTTAATCTGTCCAGAGATTATAGAGGTCATCAGGGAAGGGATAGGTAATAGGGACTTGTGCTGTTGGCAGGCAGTCACTGATTTTTTTTTTTTTGAAAGCTATTTTCACTGGCAATCAAACTCCAGTTTGATAATTATTTTATTTTAGAGTTTTAGATATGGCATTTTACCATCTTGTGCTTTTCACTCTTTCTGTTAAAAAGACAGCTGTCAGTCTTATTTTTGTTCCTTGAAGGAAGACGCATATTTTTTCCCTCTGGCTGCTTTCAAGATTTTTCTCTTTATTTTGGTTAATACATGTAGATGTATATTTATTTTCTTCTTTGGAATTTGTAATAGTCCTTAAATCTATGTCTTAATATTTTTGTCAGTTTTGGAACATTGTCTCCCATTATCTCTCCACATGTTTCTCATTATTTTCTACACAATTTCTAGGACTGCAGTTACAAATACTTCATAGTTTTCTCCATGTCAAATATGGCTCTTGCATGCTTTACATTTTCCATTTCTTTTCTCTTTATGCTTTTGACAGTATGTTTTCTACTGACCCCTAATCCTTACTTCAACTGTAAATAAACTTTGAATTCACAAACTGTGAATAAATCCTTACTTCAACTTTGCAGTTAAAACAATTATTGATTGAATTCTTAATTTTGGCTTTAGAAGTTTCATCTGAAGGCTTGATATAGACTACAGGCAAAATTATCCCTATTTTCATGTCTTTTTATTGAATATGTTAATCAGAGTTATTTAAAGCCCATGTCTGATAAACTCAATATTTCTATCACTGGTTTCTCTTTTATTTTCTCTGAGTTCTGTCTCTTGCCATGCTTGTAATTGTATTTTATTGAATGTTGGACTTCATGCATCTTAAAAATGGAGAGTTTCTGGATGGTGCTTTTATTTTTTGGTAAGAGACTTAGCTGAGCTTAGCTTAGCTGAGCCATTATTAAATGAGGGAGAAAATCACCCTAACGCCATCAGGACTTGTCCTGATTCTCAGTGGGAGTCTGTGTGAGTGCTGGTCCATTTCTGCTTCCCACTTCCTCCCGGAGTCCCACCCTCCAGGGTTGCCAACTGACAGGATACATGCTTCCCAGGGTCATTCCACATGACAGTCCCTGAACTAAAATATGTATCTCTCCAGTGCCATGAGAATGTTGGTAATTTTATTGAGTATCTCACTCTCTTTGCTCCATGCTGGCAAAGCTGAAATGAAGTTCGTAAGTCAATGCCAAAAGTGATTGGTCCACTGTCCTATGTCTCTGTGTTTCCTTCAATGCCAGCAGACTTAGACTTTCTTCTGGGCTAATTTTGTTTCTCTGTTTAGGCAACTGTAAATTGGCAAATATGGTGAAAGGAGAAGGTACATAAAATATGAACTCTCTTAAATGAGTTTTACGAAGGTACGTGAAATATTGAGCTCTCCTCAATGAGTTTTCTTTCTCTCCAGGATTTTGGTACCTCGAGTCCAGGGTGCTTTTGCATCTTTTGGATGCCTTTATGCAGATGAGATGATTTCCTGTGCCCGTATTGTATGCCGCTTTTCTCCAGCCTCCCATTATCCAGAGGATTTGCTGCAAACTAGACCTTCATAGCAGAAGTGAAACAGTGTGCTTGCATTACACATTTATATTGGCAAACTATGAGTCACCTTTAGATCCATAACTTTTTAATTTACAAGGCACAAAGAAACTCAGAGGGATAATAAATTTATCAATTTGGTTTCATAGGTAAAATAGAAAAGGCTGGCTTAGTCAACATTACATTTTCAGCACTTACTGAAGGGGTGTTTATGAGATGTCCAAACAAATTTTCGTATGGCGCCTTTGGAGTTACTAATGTTCACTAGCTTCCTTTTATCTTCCTTCTTGTTGTTATCAGTGATGCTATAATCTCCCCAGTGGTAGGTGATCATAAATCTCTAGGATGTGTCAATTACATATAGAATGGAGGGGACAGTTCTCCAGTTCAAAAGAGAAATAGTGAACATGTGTTCCACCAGCATTGTCTGAAGAGGCATTACAGGGGAAGTGATGTTCTGGGTCAGAGGAGGGCAAGCACACATCCCTATCTCCAGAAGCATGAAAGCATTGACTCACAATTAGCAAACTGCCACTTCACATGATAAACGCCACAGTAAAGGAGTGACTAGCACACCGTGGGAGGGAGCGATCCCCACAGAGGAGAAACTGACCAAGAGCCCTTGAAAATGCCCAAAGACTTCTCATGGAAGACCCCACGTAAGCAGAGGCTTAAATGGCACTTAGAGGTTTTTATCTGTTGGACAATTAAGGTAAAATGTTTTCAAGATAGAGGAAAGAGAATGTACATCATAACAGGAAGTAAATATGGGAAACAACAAGAGATTTGGTATGGCCAAAGCATAGGGTACTTAAATAAAAATGGGGTAGGATATAAAGTGTAAAAGATAGGCTCACAGTGTGTCTGCCATGATGGGTCATTTGGGCTTTACATAGCAAGCAATGGGGAAAAGATAAATGACTTAACCGGCAGTGTTACACAATAGGTGGCAGATCGCACTCATCTGCATCCACAAGTGACAGATTAAGAGTCATTTTGAGATGCTGTGAGGTTGCCTCAGCAGCTTATCCTCTTGATGCTAAAGAGTTTGAATTTATCAGAAAAGAGTGTTTTATGTTATACCAAAAACATGGTATAAAAACATGAATGAGAAAATAATTTATCTTCTCTGGCTAGGAAAAGATAGGAGATAGTCAATAGTGCCATAAGATTCAGATGACATATGACTAAAACCAATTTGCTAAAATAGCATTTACAAGTCATATTAAAAGAGAGGCGCTTTATGAACAAAGTCTGTTCATGATCCCACACCCAGCACACAACCAAAGAGTAAACAAACAGGCCCAGCATGTGACTTTAAATTCAAATGACTCAGCCGGGCACCGCGGTTCATGCCTGTATTCCCAGCACACTGAGAGGCTGAGGCGGGCAGATCACGAGGACAAGAGACGGAGACCATTCTGGCCGACATGGTGAAACCTGTCTCTATTAAAAATACAGAAAATTAGCTGGGCATGGTGGTGTGTGCCTGTAGTCCCAGCTACTCAGGAGGCTGAGGCAAGAGAATCACTTGAACCTAGAAGGCGGAGGTTGCAGTGAGCTGAGATCATGCCACCGCACTCCAGCCTGGTGACAGAGCAAGACTGTCTATTTAAAAAAAAAAAAAGTCAAATGGTTCAAAACGTGTTGGAAAAGTGGAAAATACACATAGAAGAATATAATATCATAGTAAAAAACTGATACAAATAGAAAATTTAAAAACCAATATGAATTAAAAATTGCAGAACTGCACAGAAAACTTGATTGGAGCTGGACAAATGCCAAACATAACGAAGACTCATTATATATACTGGAATATTTTCAGAAACACAAATTATATTTTTGTACCTGCGAGTTTGCTTTATTTGGGAATTTGGTAAATTGACTTCTATGGAGGAAAAAATTCTTTTAAAAGATTTTAAAATTTGTATTATTCATCAAAACAAATCTTCACTTAACCCTAGATCTGGGTTAGGAACAATACCAAATCCTTACCCTTTGATGACAGGCAGCTGCTATACCCATATCAGCCCACCTAGTTGGTTGTTATGCTAACTGAATCTAGTGAATGCCAATGCATTTAATGCAAATACTCATGTTGTTTTTGTTTTGATTCCATTTACTATGAAAAAAGCAAGTATAGCTTTTTCAATTTTCACCCATTTACAATCCGTGTAAGAAGAAATTGTGTGATAAGGAATATATTATTGTTTCTTCATGTTGGCCCTATCTCTATATAGTAATGATATCCAGGGTAAAAAATACAATGACATTTAGAAACTACCTCTTCCTGTTCAGTCAATTCAATTGGCAAACATTCATTTTCATCACTGTATGTTCTAGCTACTGAATTTAAAAAATACACACAATTTTTTCTTGCATAAGAGGAATGTTCATTAATCTCAATTTTATTTACATAAATAAGTCAGCAATGGAATCTGATTACCCCAGTGAAAAAAGAATCCACAATTTTAATGTATTATAACTATCAAAGGATTTCTGCAGCATCATACCATATAACAGAATATTCAACAGGGTTTCCCAAGATTTTTGTTTTACTTTCTTCCACAACTTTCCTTTCTTTGGATGAGATAAAAATCAAATAATATTTTTTGGTCAAAATTTTTTTATACTATAGAAAACTGTATGATATAACATAGCACACGTTCTCTAATATAGAAAACTGTCTTGGTCTCATTGTGAAAGGGTCATAGAATTAATCACTTGGGTATGTGTCACCTGTGACCTAAGTCAACCGCAACTTAGAGTGACAATCCAGAAAATGCTTAGAGTTCGCTGCTACGCTAGACAGGGCCGAAGTGTGTGCTATGGACTGAATGTTTGTGTCCTCCCTAAAGTCAGCCGTTGATGCTTAATTCACAATGTGATGGTACTTGGAGGTGGGGCCCTTGGGAGATGAATAAATCATGAAGGTGGAGCCCTCATGAATGAGATTAGTGCCTCTTTAAAAGAGACCCCGAAGAGTTCTCTTGCCCCTTTTAACACTGTGAGTTTACAGTGAAGAGCCATCATCTAGGAAGCAGGAAGCAACCCTCACCAGATGCAGAATTTGCCAGCGTCTTACTCTTGGACTTCCCTGCCTCTGGACCTATGAGAAATACATTTCCACTGTTTATAAGGCACCTGGTCTATGGTACTTTCTAATAGCAACTCAAACTAGCAGTGTTCATTGTTTGAATAAAGAAAGGTGAGGGACATGATTTAATATCTGTGCTTCCTGTAAAATGTGCACAATTTTGAGGGTCAGAAAAAATTGACAAAAAATCTTTTCCTGCACAATCTAGAACTGGCATTCCAATCGTAATATTTGTCTGAACCTGTTTATCCACAGCTTACTGGATATACAGAAGAATTTACAAAACAGAAAGACAAAACATCTTCTCCAATTATTATACCGAGTTTCACAGCATGTGATTTGCTCATTCAGATGCATTCAGCACCAGTCAAAATTGTTTCCTAAGCACTGGGCAGATGATCACTTGAATAGAGTAGTTTGCATCTATTAGTAACATCTTATGCCTTAGCTTCACCAGATATACATAAGAAGTAATACCACTCATTAAGAATGAAGAATTCCAGAGAAATCACTGTCCTAAGATTGTTTTTATTGCTATTGAATACTACACTGTTTGGTTATGCTGCCTTCAACAGCAACGACTAGAATACATTGGCATAAAGAGACTAGTTTTCAAGTAGCTCTCTGATGACAAGGCTTTAAATCCTGTTACCCTTAACTAAGCATCCTAAGCATCCATTTTAAGCCAAATGAGATAGAAAAGATAAACAGAACAACTACTCATAGCTTAGCACTCATAGCTGGAAAATGGGCATTTGGATTTCATGTTATAACAAAAATAAATGTGCAAACTAATGACAGTTTATAAGTGACTTAGATATATGTATCATAAGTATAATAATATATACCAAGGCTTAAGTATTATCACATCTATCAGAAACTATAAATCAAGTAGACTGTATGAGAGGTATATATTTACTGCAATGGTGCCACCATTGAACAATGGAATTTAAAATTTTCTTCATAGGGCAGTTTAGCAGACACAATAGAAACCCAGCTTATCACCATACGATTTTACCGTGTTCTGAGCATTAACTGTGCTATCAGTTTTTATTCTCTCCCATTCTGAAGACTTAAATGTGAATAAGTCACAATTGCTTTCAAGAACCATAAATATCATCTGATGTGGATTGAATTCTGTCTCCCAAAAATATCTGTTGAAGTTCTAACCCCTGTTATCTGTATATGTTCCCTGATTTGGAAACAGGGTCTTTGCAGATATGATCAAGTTAAGAAGAGGTTGCTAGGGTGGGCCCTCATAGGAGGCCAAGGTGGGCAGATCACGAGGTCAAGAGATCGAGACCATCCTGGCCAACATGGTGAAACCCCATCTGTACTAAAAATACAACAATTAGCTGGGCGTAGTGGTGCGTGCCTATAGTCCAGCTACTCAGGAGGCTGAGGCAGGAGAATCACTGGAACCCAGGAGGCAGAGGTACAGTGAGCTGAGATTGTGTCACTGTACTCCAGCCTAGTGACAGAGCGAGACTCCATCAAAAAAAAAAAAAAAAAAAAAAAAAAGCAGAAGACAGAGACATGAAGAGAAGTGACAGTCAGTCATGTGACAACAGAGGTGCAGAGGTGGAGATGAGGGTGATGCCTCTGTAACCAAGGCACTGGGGTTACCAGAAGCAGGCAAAGGAAAGGAAAAAAATCTTCTACTAGAGGTTTTGGAGGGATTGTGCCCCTGCTAAAAGCTTATTTTTTTATTCTTAACCTCTAGAATGATGAGAAACTAAATTTCTATTGTTTTAAGGACCCAGTTTATGGCAGTTTGTTAAGGCAGTTTCATGAAACTGATACACCATCAAAGAAGTAACAGTCAAATATAGGTCAGAGGTTTCAAAAATGTTAGGAGAGTAAACAATAACACAATAACACGAATAAAGATATCCAACCCACCATCCCTCTGACTGATCCCCACCCACCCATTCCTGCTGTTCCTCAGAAATCAACTTAACAATCCACAAACATAATATGAAATTAAGAGAGAAAAATCACTTCAGCAAACTTGGAAAACAGAGTCTTCATACAATAATCTTTGGGCATGGTTTTTACTGAAGAACACTGAAGAACCGAATACCAACTTGAATTTTTCCTGAATAAATGATGTAGCATTGACAAAAAAGAGAATGTATTCTCCTCCAGAGAAACAGACAAATAGGATAGAACTAGAGATAGACATTGACATCCACATAGATCTAGACATAGACATCAACATCAACATAAACCTTGACATAGACATAAACACATAGACATAGACAGACATAGACATAGAACAAGATAGAAATAGATGGGATTGGCCTACGCAATTATGGAGGCTGAAGAGTCCCGCCATGCTGTCTGCAAGCTGAGAAACAAGGAAAGCTGGTGGTATAATTTGCTCCAAGCCTTAAGGCCTGAGAACCAGGGTGGGGTGGAGAAGAGAGCTTCTGGGCTAAGTTTCATAATCTGATGACCTAAGATCAGGAGCTTCAATGTCCCAGGCAGGAGAATATTGATGTTCCAGCTCAAGGAGACAGAGAGTAAATTCACTCATCCTCCCTTTGCTATTTTGTTCTATTTGGGCCCTTGATGGGTGGGATGATACCTGCCCACATGGATGAGGGCAGATCTTCTTTACTCAGTGTACTGATTTAAATGTTAATCTCTTCCAAAAACACCCTCACAGACACATCCAGAAATAATGTTTTGTCAGTCATCTGGGCATGTCTTAGCCCAGACAAGTTGACACAAAACTAACCATCAAAAATATCATTACAGAATGTTTAGAAATGATTTGGGTGTTGTTTAGAAAATGAATAGTAGGGGACATGGATGAAAGCTGGAGATCAGTCGGGATAATTCTAGTCTATTGAGACAGCATAGTCACTTTATCTTGGGTACTGGCAATAAAGCATAAGTGAAGTGGATATTTTTTAGAAATATCCTTGGAGTTGCATTAATAGAACCTTCAAGGCTAAAGAAGAGATAGCTGTCAGAGGTAATTCCCAGGTTTGGCTTGAACAACTGAGTCCATGTAGGCATTATTTCTTGATGGAGGTGCCAGTTTTCTAGCGGATAAACAATGGCATGAACACAGTTCAAGTAAAGAAAGTTGGTTCTTGCCATAGTGGCTTCACCAGATAAACAATACCCTTTGTTGAAATCAAATCCAAATGTTGACATTTCCCTGAAATCCAACTCTCTCAACTCTTATCATTTATCTCTTCCCCCAGCATAAGATCCAAGAAAAAAAATCTAATAGCATTCAAATGAACTGTGAGGGAACACCCTCATTTTCAATTTTAGAAATCACTAGCATCAATTATTGGCCTCTCTTTGCTCAATGATTAGCATGAAAAACCAGCATGAGTCCTGTGAAATTACTTTTTAATATAAAGACGGAATCAACCAGCGCTAAGGAAATAGAGTAAATTAGATTTCTATGTTTTTAAAAATAAAAATAGTTTAGACAGCATGTTTTGAATTTCTCTAAAAATTAAATAAAACAAGAACACTATGAAACCAAATATACACATTAGTAAATTTTAAAATAACAATTTTAAAGGAAAACAGAGATTGCCCAAGTTAAATAAAATAAGTGAAATTAATCATGTCATAAGATAATTCAGAGGACATTAAAAATAAAGAGGGAATTTATTAATGCAGAAAAATAAATCAGAGATGAAATGGTCATGTAAGCCTATAATTCCAAGGAGAAGAAATATAAAGAAGACGATAGATATAAAAATCAAATAATAGAATATGTTTATATATGTATAATGCCTGCAGAAAAATTTCAGACTAATAAAGAACAACACATGTAGTAGATGTAATGAAATACGATAAAAGAAAACGTATCTGGAAAGTCCTTGTCAGGCTAAAGCAAGCCTACACTTACTTTTAGAAAGGGTTGACTTTATACCTAGCCAAAAATGGATAAAATCACTGAAATCTGACAATTAAAAATATTTTGTACAGAAAAAAAAGCTTTTTAGAAAACATTTTTAAGAAAATATTCTCAAAGAAAAAAACCAGCAGGCCGTCCTGCTACTTCTCTTCAGTAAATAGAAATGCCGAAAGGTAATGAAACAGACAGCCCCAGGATTCAGGAAGACAAAGCTTCACTAGGTTCAAGGCTGCCTCTAGTGCAGAGTGCAGGCTTGGCCATGGGGACAGGAAGGGTTTCAGCCCCTATGATCCCCTCAGCAGGTATCACTGTGCCAGGAACAGGTGCTATTTATTCCAGCTTCAACTATATTTATCAGAAAACAAGAAACACTGAAAACACATTACTAAATGCTTCTCTCTAACAGTTTAAGAAGAACTGAATATACTCAGTAAACAAGAAAAAAGAAAATAATGAATTAAGAATAAAAACACAGAGAATAAACACACTGGAGTAGGTCATCTAAACCAAAAGCTAATTATTTGGAGAGATCAATAAGATAAAATTCTGAGACAAATAATCGAGGAAAGAAAAAGAATGATGAAAACTGACAAACTATAGAACCAAATAAGATGGGTTGTATAATAATTTTATACTGTAGAAGTAAAGATGAAATTATTAGCAAAAACACCCAAGTGGATATGAACCAGAATGCCGGCTATAAACCTCACCTTACAACACGGAATAGAGAAGGAGATGTGTGGGTGAGTGGACGGGATGCAGAACTCTGTTTGCACCAGCTCCCAATCCTAGCAGGCTTCAAGCTCTGTGCTTTCTCGGGCTGTTTCCTGGCTAGTGTCTACCTCACATTGAGCAGGACAGGGATTCCCCTGGATAAGGTGGAGGAAGGAAAAGAGCTCCACGTGGCAATTCCTCGGCCCCTTCCTGGCGAAGGCAGGTGCCCGTCTTTGTTTTTGGTTGCTAACCTCACAGAGAGCACTGATCCCCCCAACCTTCACACACCTACCCACCTTATGGCACCTGGCTCCACTGAGCTCTCTCTTGACTTTTTAGACATGTTTTGTTTTGAAATAATTATAAACGTAATAGAAGTTCCATAAATAGTACACGGTCCCACCCATCTTCCTTCAATTGTGACATCTTATAACTTAATAGTACAATAATCAAAACCAAAAGTTAATTTTGATTCATTATTCCTAACTAGGCTATAGATCATATTCAATTACCACCATTTTCTAAACATGCATCTGTGAGTTTCGGGGACATTCTGTGTATCACATGCAGACATTTGTGTCCATCCCCACAATTCGCCCTTCATTGTTGTATGAGTTTCTCTAGTCATTCAAGCTCTCTCTTGCTTTTTTATCAGTGAAAGTTTCATTTTGGGGAGAATCTCAAAAGCCGATGTAACGTTAATGTCTTAGTAGAATCTAGAAGACATTAAAATTCACTATTGTATTAAAAGTCCAGCGAATTACATAAGAAAAGAAATAAAATTAAGTACAATGATTTAAACACAAGAGAAAAATGGCAAACAACTCCAGACAATTTTCTAGGTAGTTTCACAGACAACCTAGAAAATTCAGAAGAATCCACTGAAAAACCAGAGTTTAAATAAAACAGCCTATGGAAAATGAAAATACAGTCACGTATCACTTAACGACACAGGTATCATTTGAGAATCCTTGTGTGAATGTCATAGAGTGTAGTTACACAACCCTACATGATTTAATCTACGACACACTTAGGCTAAGTGTTAGAGTTTGTTTCTCTTGGGTTGTAAACCTGAACAGCATGTTACTTTTCTGAATACCGTAGGCAATTGTAACACAACAGTATTTGTGTATCTAAACATACCTAAATATCAAAAAGGTACAGTAAAATTATGGCACAAAAGATTACAAATGGTATACCTGTATAGGGCGCAGGAATAAAGCTTGCAGGACTGGAAGGTTCTCTGGGTGAGTCATTGAGTGAGTGATGGATGCATGTGAAGACCTCATACATTACCACACACTACCGTAGACTTTGTAAACACTGTACGCTTAGTCTACACTGAATTAAAAAGAAATTATTTCTTCAATAATAAATTAACCTTAGCTTAGTGTAATTGTTTTACTTTGCAGACTTTCTAATTGTCTAACTCTTTAAGTTTCATGATCACACTTAGTTTAAAACATAAACACATTGTATAGCTGTACAAATATATTTTCTTTCTTTATATCATTTTTGGAAAAGCTCTTTTATATTTTTACTTTTTTACTTTTAATTTTTTTAAATACAATCTAAGACACAAATGCACACATTAGCTTACACCTAGGGTGAGGATCATCAATATCACTGTCTTCCACCGCCACATCTTGTCCCACTAGAATATCTTCAGGCATAGAGCTGTCATCTCCTATGATCACGGTGCCTTCCAGATACCTCTGGAAGGACCTGCCCCAGGCTGCCTAACAGTTAACATTGTTTCAGTAAGTAGCAGGAGTACATTCTAAGTTAATGATAAAAATATAGTGTGGTAAATAAATAAACCAGTAGCAGTCACCTATTATCATGCACTGTATGCAATTGTATGTGCTATATTCCTATCCAACTGGCAGCACTGTAGGTTTGTTCACAGCAACGTCACTGCAAGCCCTTGTTGTGTTGCACTATGATGTTATCATGTCCATGACATCACAAGGTGATAGGAATTTTTCATCTAGATTATAATCTACTGGAACCACCATCATATATGCAGCCCATTGTCAACCTGAAATATCATTAGGTGGTACATAGCTGAATAAATATCTAATACATCAGCAAACACAAATTAGAAAATATTGACGTAAAATATTAAAGTAACAAAATAAAATACCTAGGGAAACTATAAAAACGATAAAACTCTAGAAAGGATTTATAAAAAAAATTAAAAATTCTACTAAGGAAATAAAGGTTACCCAAATTACTAGAGATATTATATCCATGAATTGAATATTCAATATGACATATATACCATCTCTCCAAAATTAACCCATAAGTACAGCATAGTCATAGACAAATCTTTAAAATGACTTTTTATAGACCCTGACAAAACAGTCGTAAAATTTATATAATGCAATATATGCACAAAAAGAGCCAAGACTATTATGGAAAATAAAAAAGGAAGAGCTTTCCTTCAGAATATCGAAACTTACTTTATATTTCAAGTTACTACGAGAGTGTAGGATTTGTATTAAATGAATAGATGAATGGACTAGAACTAATGATATAAAAACAAATATATACATATGTATTATACACACACACACATATATCTTATGTATCTATATGTATATTCATGAAGTTGGAAAGGGAGGAAAGGGCTTATAAAGAAGTCTCCAGAACAAAACCTAGCAAAGACTGATAAATGTTCTTCATCAAAATTAGGTACTTTTACATGTACTTAAAAGCAAAGTTAGAGGATAAAGAAAAGACATTTAGAAATTATGTTCTACGTATGTAACAAGGAAATAATATTAGTAAAAATTAATAAAAAACTACAAATTAATTTTTAAATGACCACTCAAAAAAACACAGGAAAGTAACAATAATAAAAATTAAATATTTGATAATAAATGAAAAGCTCTTGAACATCACTAGTATTACAGAATATGAAAACTAAACTACAGTTAAAGTTTTCATCCATTCAGTTGTCAAAGTTTATAGTTTTATAATATCTTAGTTGGCAAGCCTGTGGAAATGTATATCCTTACACACTCATGGCTGACTCTCACTTCATATAGTTCTTGAAAATAAATAAACCCTGCCCACCTAGAATTCTATATTCAATTTCTTCATTAAGTAGGGCAAGGATACTTACATGTGTCACCAAAAAAAAAAAAAAAAAAAAAAAAAACACAAAGACAAGAGCAGAATAATATTAGAGTATTAACACAGATTATATATTGGTATTTATTTAAATTACCTAAATACAAATTGAAACTATCCAACTCAAATTAAAGTTAATATTTTGTTAAAAAACAGAAACTGTTTTCTAAAAAATTCTTTAAAAGAACACCTGTGTCAATAAGCATATGTCTAAAACATATAAGCACTTACAACTCAATGTACTTATATTTTTTATGTTAATTCCTGTATTATACCTAAGAAGTAAAGGTTAATAATTTGTCTCATAACTGCATCACTTTAGGCTGCAATGTCTACAACTGATGCATGATTATATTTTTTAGTAATTTCTTGGGAAAGCAAAAAAAAAGTCAGTACAAATACTTTCTGAAATGATTACTTTTGTCATTGAATAGAAAGAAAGTAAAATGAAAGAGATTGCAGTTTGGGGGAAGAGAAGAGGCTGGAATGGAAGCTTGATTAGTTAAAGTATTTTAAAGAAATTTAAAATCCACCTGGCACTCAGATATAAAAAGCAATGGAGATTGAGCTGCTGCACTGACATTTCTTTCTGGATTGCAGAGGATTGTAATGACTCATACTTCATTGCTATGCCAGCCTATCTTTCTGGCACAAGCCTTCATTAAGGTTACAACAAATGTAAAGGCAAACTGCAAAGCGCATGTCAGTGTAGCACTGGCAAGTTTTAGTGACCTGTCACGGTGACATAAATCCCAATATGCCCACCTGAAAGCTCCACAGGTAAAGGTGCCTGATGATAGGGACTTCAGGACAAATGTATACCGAAATGAAATTGGAAGTCGCTCTAATGTTACCTGGAAGCATGGTGGTTACCCTCACACGCATTAATGTGACACATAGGATGCCTTAGTAACCAGGCACAGTGAAATATAATTGGCAAAGTAAGCGATTTTAATAGAGCATATAAAAATGTGTGTGTGGAGACAGATAGGGACTGTCCCTTCTATGCAATTTTCTAGTAATGGTAGTTGTGTGTGTGTTAAATGAAAGCGTGGGTGAGTTCAAGTCAGTCTTTCTAGAAGAGCAGCAATATCAAATAGAAAACAATCATCAAATACTAGTATGTGTTTTAAAATGAATTTTTCACATACAGATGTTGGCAGGTTGAGAGTCAAGATTTATTCTAAGGACTGGAGCAAACTGAAAGTTGCTAGAAATGTATTCCTAATTCTGCTGTATTATGATACTATACTGTTCTCTGTGGGAGAACACACATGTATGCTGCATGTGTGTGTGCACTTACGCATGTATGTGTGTGCAGTCTGTGCATATGCATGTGTGTGTGTGTGTGAGCACATACGTGTCCGTCAAGAAGAGAAAGGAACAACGGATGAATAAAGAAAACCAGGAATGTTATTGTCTCACATTTTTCATATTGCTCATCAGTGGTGGCTCCTAAGTTTCTACCAAGGAAACCTGAAAGAGAAAATATCGGTGGGACTCTCGGTGACCCAGCATATCACGTGTTTCTTAGATGGAGTGTCTGTAGGATAGTTTGAGGAGCTAATTGAGATTTCATGGTGGCTGCAGCCTTCCAATGCCCTCCTTTGCACCAGCATTGCTGCTGATGTCTGACATTCTTAGTACTTCAAGCTAATGTGACATAAATGACCATGAAGCTTGATAACCAGGATATGAATAAAATCTCTCACAGAATGATGATAGACGTTAAATGAGACTATAGTGGTGAGAAATGTCAAAGAGTACCTGGTAAGAAGTAAGCACTCAATACACGCCCCCTGTTATCATTCCAATTGCATAGTAAAAGTGCCCCTCAATATCCCCAGAAGATTGGCTCCAGGACCCCTCTCAGACACAAAAAAAATCCATGGATGCTCATAACCCTGATATAAAATAGGTACCACCTGCATATAACCTATGCACACCCTCCTGTATACTTTCAATCATCTCTAGATTATGTGTTATTGCTAATACAATGTAAATGCTATATGAAGGGTTGTTATCCTGTATTTCTGAAGAATAATGACAAGGAAAAAAGTCTGTACCTGTTCAGTACAGACAAATCTTTTTTTCAGATATAAGGTTGGCTGAATTCATGGATGTGGAAACCAGTAATAGGGAGAGTCCGTTCTAATAGCTTAAAAAATGCACCAGAGTTCCACATACAAATTTTACTATCTTTTCAGGCATCTCATTGGAAGGCATCAAACTTATTCCAGCAAGATGTCATTGTTTTTTCCAATATCATTAAAGCACTTTGAATTCTTTGTTTTGAATAGCTTTTAAAACCTGCAAAATTTGATTTGAACATTCTTAATCATGGCAATTCACTGATAGACATGATTTCTGATTTTATTTTTATTGCTCCACTAAAGGACAAATGTAGTAAGTGGAAGGGACAGTGGGAGACACATTGATGACTCAAGACATTCATTGTCCAGTTTCCCGAAAGGATGATAATTCAGAGGCCAGAATGAATGAGATAACTAACAAAGTTGCCCCTTTTCTGATAAAAATTAAGGGGATAATAACTTGTATTTTATGGCTTACATACAGCCTATGATGCATTTCCAAAGAAGAATTGCAAAAGTGTGTTAATCTGAAAAATATACTCATTTGGAAGAATACAATCTGTAAATCTGTTTGTAAAATTAAAAATAAAGCATCAACTCACAGAATTGTGGAGTTTATGACTAAGTGAACTCCCTGATTAGAATGCCTTGGATACATGTGCTATCTGCTTGTGTTTGCACAGCGGAGAGTTCACAGCCTTACAGAAAACCCTCATACGTATTGGCTTTCACCTTCTCAACTGAGTGTAGCTTCAAATCTGTACGTAAGAGCCCTTTTATCCACTGTCTATCAATATTTGTGGCTTACTTTGTCACTACTCTTACCTCAGTGTAATCAATTTGCCTACTACATTACTTGTTATCTGTTAGAGCAGGGGCTATGTCCCGTGTCCACTAGACACAGGATTTAGAAAGGTATTTGAGGGAAAAAAATAAGTATACAAAACACTTTTCAGTATACAGCTTAGAGGAGGGTAAGGCTGGATACAAAGTTCCAGATAGACATTGAGGAAGTAAAGGTGAAAACTGTTTTACAGGAGGAAACAGTAGTAGGGCGCACAGAGGGAATTCAAGTGAAAGCAGGTAAGGAGGCAGCAGGGGCGAGACAGGGGTTGCTTGGATTTATGCAGGAGAAGGGGGCAGAATCCCCACATCCCTCGCAGTTTCCAACTTGCTTACCTGGGAATTTTCGCATCCACCTATAATGCGAGGAACGGAGCAAATGTATCTCAGTGGACTCACAGGAGAAAACACCAAGCGTTTTTCATCTTGCACAGCAAGATCCAGTAGTAAGCACAGCACACAGTAAGCAAATAATTGCCTAGGAGTAGTGCACCTACATAAACCATGAAAACAGGCATAGGATAGCATTTGGAAAAAAGGTAGAGAAAAAGATAATTTGAGGAAATGATTTCATGGATGTGTACTGGAAGCCACATGACCAAATAAAGATGCTAAAGAAGACTTTCCTAGTAATTTCATGTTACATTTTTACAGAAGACAGATAAGGAGGTGATAGAACATCATAGACACTCTGATATCTAGTTTGTTTTTGTTTTTGTTTTCTGAGACAGTCTTGCTCTGTCATCCAGGCTGGAGGGTGGTGGCAAGATCTTGGCTCACTGCAACCTCCGCCCCCTGGGTTCAAGCAATTCTCCTGCCTCAGCCTCCTTATTAGCTAGGATTTACATGCATGCACCACCACCGCAGGCTAATTTTTATATTTTTATTAGAGATGGGGTTTCACCATGTTGGTCAGGCTGGTCACGAATTCTTGACCTCAAGTGATCTGCCCACCTCAGCCTCCCAAAGTGCTCAGATTATAGGCGTGCGTGACTGCACCCGGCCAGATATGTTTTAATTCAGGTTTTTGAGGTATGATTTTCATAGAGCAAATGTTTTCCTTTCCAGTTCTACAGTCTGTAAATATTGACAAATACTTACGTACAAAATAATGTAACCACCACCACAGTCATAAGACATTTTCTTTGTCTTTATTTTCCAGCAATTGCAATGTATCTTGACATGGGTTCCTCTAGGTTGATCACATTTTGGATTTGCTCAGCTTCTTTGTTATGTGGGTTTTATCTTTCATAATATTTGGGATGTATTTGACCATCATTGTTACAAGTACTCTTTCGGCTCCACTCTCTTCCTCCTAGAATTCTTGAACTCTGATGACACAAATGTTATTGTCCCACAGGTCATTCTTTTTTTCAGTTTCTTTTCTCTCTGTGGTTTAGAATGCATCCCAGGTAGGGGTCTTGTTGTGGTGGGGTCCCTCTTGTCAGTGCCCAACATAGCAGGACCCCGGGATGTTGGAGCAGAATCTCAGGCTCAGCGGAGACACAGAGAGGTTCCCTTGTCTATGCACTGCCAGTGATGCTTCAGGTTGAAGCCCCACACTTGTCATGCTGTGCTCCTCCGGTCTTGTTGTCAGGACTCCAATTTGACCTGGGTGATGAATAATCCTACACAGGATACATTCTGTGGTCAAGTGGAGGTCAGTGTTATCAGGTGTATTAGTCTGTTTCCACATTGCTATAAAGAAATACCCAAAGCAGGCCGGGCGCGGTAGCTCACGCCTGTAATCTCAGCACTTTGGGAGGCCAAGGCGGGTGGATCACGAGGTCAAGAGATCGAGACCATCCTGGCCAAGATGGTGAATCCCTGTCTCTACTAAAAATACAAAAAATTAGCCGGGCGTGGTAGCAGGCGCCTGTAATCCCAGCTACTTGGGAGGCTGAGGCAGGAGAATCGCTTGAATCTGGGAGGCAGAGGTTGAAGTGAGCCAAGATTGCACCCCTGTTCCAGCCTGGGCAAAAAGACCAAAACTCCATCTCCAAAAAAAAAAAAAAGAAGAAAGAAAGAAAGAAAAAAGAAATACCCAAAACTGAATAATTTATAAAAGAAAGAGGTTTAATCAACTCACAGTTATGCATTGTTTGGGAGGCCTCAGAAAACTTACAATCATGGCAGAAGGCAAAGGTAAAGTAGGCACCTTCTTCACAGGGTGGCAGGATGGAGTGAGTGCAAGCAGGGGAAATGCCAGATGCTTATAAAACCACCAGATGTGAGAACTCACTCACAATCATGGGAACAACAAGGGGAAACCACCCCCGTGATCCAATTACTTCTACCTGGTCTTGCCCTTGAAACGTGGGGATTATGGGGAGTACAATTCAAGACGAAATTTGGTGGGGTCACAGAGCCAAACCACATCACCAGGTCAGGGCCATTTTCTACTGTTAGGTGGGGGTCTTAACAAGACCAACCACTATGCATTTCCTCCTGTCTTGGTATGTCTAACGAGTTCACTTTTCTCTTTCCACCTTTCACAGCTCTTATTTGGTTGTCTCTTAGGAGATCTTGAATTACAGCTGCATGTTGCAAGAGGAGAGAATCAGCAAACTTGAAGACAGGACAATTGAGATTACTGAGTCTGAAATAGAAAAAAGAGATTGAAGAAAAGTTAACAGACGGTGTGAGGCACCAACATAGGTACTGTGGGAATCCCAGAAGGATAAAACAGAAAGAAAGAAAATGGAGATTACTTGAAGAAATAATGGTTTAAAACTTCCCAAACTTTATGAAAGACATAAATGTAAACATTCATGAAGCTCCACAAACTCCAAACAGGATGCACTCAAAGAGAACCACACAGGACAGGTGTGGTGGCTCATGCCTATAATCCCAGCACTTTGGGAGGCTGAAGCAAGTGGATTGCTTGAGCTCAGTAGTTCAACACCAGCCTGGGCAACATGGCAATACCTTGTCTTTACAAAAAATTCAGAAATTAGCCAGGTGTGGTGGCACACACTTGTAGTCCCAGTTACACGGGAGGCTGATAGGCTGGAGGATCACTTGAGCTCCAAAGGCAGAGGGTGCAGCGAGCCAAGGTCATGCCACTGCACTCTAGCATGAATGACAGAGTGAGGCTCGGTCTCAAAAAAAAAAAAAAAAAAGAGACAAATACACCAAGACACATTATGATCACACCATCAAAAGACAAAGAATTTGGAAAGTAGCAAGAAAGAAGCATCTCTTTATATACAAGAGATTCTCAGAAAAATTATCAGCATATTTCTCACCAGAAACATTGGAAGTCAAAAAACTTGTGAACCAAGTATGTCCAGAAAAACCTTCTTTGAAAGCAAGGGGAAAGTAAATGAAAATAAGGGGAAAGTAAAGACATTCTTAGATAAACAAAAGCTGAAGATTTTGTTGTTACCATGAGAACTGCCCTGCCAGAAATGTTAAAGGGAGTCCTACAAGTTGAAATGAAAGGACAGTGGGCAGTAACTTGAAGTCTTGTGAAGAATTGAAGATCTCTGTAAGGAGGAATACGTGGGAAATTATAAAACCCCATATTATTTTGATGTTGCTTTACAACTTTGCTTTTTATTTTCTTCATACTTTAAGAAACTGATGCATTAAAAAACAAGTATTAGTCTATGTTTTGGGAAACAAAATATACAAGAATGTAATTCTGTGATATTAATAATTGAAATAATGAAAATGGAACTGTTAAAAGAGTAAGTTAAGCTGGTATAAATTCAGATTAAGGCATCATAATTTTATGATCTTAAATATAACTCCTATGTTAACAAAAAAAAAAATAGCTATAGAATATACAGACAAGAAAATGGGAAGGCAATTAATATGTTTTACCAAAAAAAATTACAAATAAGACACTAATGAACAAATGGAGGACCAAAATTCCATAAGGTATGTGTAAAACAATAGAAAAATGACAGAAGGTAAGTTTATTCTTATTAATAATTATTTCAAATGTAAATTTAAATGATTTAAACTCTTTGATCAAAATACAACTATTCACAGAATGTATTTTTAGAAACCCATATATATGCTGTCTCTAAGAGACTTGTGTTAGATCCAAAGATATAAATAGGTTGAAAGTGAAAGAACAGAAAGATATCACATGAAAATAGTTACTAAAAGAGAGCAAAGGTGGCTATAACTAATGTCAGACAAAATAGAGTTTATATGTAAAATATTACAAAGGCAAAGAATATTATATACTAACAGAAGGTTCAATAAAGCAAAAATCATATAAAATTATGAATAATTATGAATGTAATAAAACACCATCAAAATATATGCAGCAAAAATTAAGATAAGTAAATGGAGAAATAGTTTTACAATAGTATTTGAAGATTTCAATAATGTGCTTTTATTATGAATAGAATAATCAGATTGAATATAAGTACAGAAATAGAGTACTTGAACAACAAAATACACCAACTAGATCTAACAGACCTATACAGAAAACTCTGCCCCAAAACAACAGCCTACACATCTGTCTCAAGTGCACACAGGACGTATAGACCATATGTAAGGCCCCAAATTCAGTCTACTATTAAAAAAAGATGAAAATAACAAGTGTCAGAAAATAAGGGGAAATGCTGGAACTCTTGTGCACTGATGGCATGAATTTAAAATGTTGTAGCCACGATAGAGAACAGTATAGTGGTTCCTCAAAAATTAAAAATATAATTATCATATGATCTAGTAATTCCACTTTCCAGTGTACACTCAAAAGAAATGAAAGTAGGGTCTGAAAAAGATATTTGCATACTAATGTTCATAGTGGCATTATAGACTAAAGGTTGAAGCAACTCAAATGTCCATCAAAGGATGAATGGCTAAAGAAAGTGTAGTATATATGTACAAGAGAATATTGTTCAGCCATGAAAAGGAAGAAAATTCTGACACATGCTACAATTTGGGTGAACTTTAAAAACATGCAAAATGAAATAAGCCAGTCACAAAAAGACATATGACTCCACATATATAAGGTACTTAGAGAGGTCATATTCATAGAAACAGATAATAGAATGGTAGTTGCCAGGGACTCTGGGAAGAGAGGAATTGTGAATAGTTGTTTAATGAGAACAGTTTCAGTCTAGCAAGAAAAAAAGAATTTAGGAGAAGAATAGTGGTGATGGTTAAACAATATGAATGTACTTGATACCACTGAACTACACTTTAAAAAATGGTTAATATGGTACATTTTACATGATGTGTATTTTCCACAATTTTTTAAGAAGTATTTTTTTAAAGTAGATATACCATTTTCATTCCCACAAGCAATGTATGAGATTTCAAGTTGCTACACATCATTGCTAGTATTTGGTATTGAAAGATTTTTAAATTTTTATTTTAGCCATTGAAATATGTAGAAGTAACTCATTGTAGTTTTAATTTGCATTTCCGTGATGATGATTACTGTTGAGGATCCTTTCCTGTGCTTAGTCATCATCCATGTTCTTTCTTTAACTAAGTGTATCATTTGCCAGGTTTTAAATTTTGTGTAGTTACTGAGTTGTCAATGTTCTTTTTATATTATGGAGACTAGTCCTTTATAAGATATGTTTTATGCATATATTTTTTCCTGGTCTATGGATTATGTTTGAAATTTTTTAACAAGGTTTTTCAAGGTGTAGAAGTTTTAAATTTTGATGATGTACAATTTGTCCCCCCTTTTTTTGAGTCTTTTGTGTCCTATCTAAACAATTATTTACCTGAATAAGGATTGTAAAATAAAAATTTGTTCCTATTTTGTTTTTGGTTTTTTCCCTCTCATTTTTTTATGCTTTAGGTTTTATGTTTAGGTCAATAATTCATTTTCAGTTAATTTTTGTAGATCATGTAAAGTGTCAGTTTTTTATATGAATTTTCAAGTGTGTCTGCATTTTTTGATGAGATTATACTACACTTACAGTAACTGTTGATATAGTTAGATCTAAATCTACCATCCTGCAGGTTGTGTTTTTCCTGTTCTATTCTTTTGTTTTGTTTTTCCCTTTATCTTATTGCTTTTAGGTCAGTTAAACAGTGCTTATATTGTCCATTTCATCCCCACTAAGGGCTTATTAGTTATGCCTCTTTCCTTATGTTTCTGTATAGCCTTAGAGTTTTCAATACACATCTTTATTTTATCATGGTTTACATTCATAAAACACATACCATTTTCTATATAGTTGAAGAAACTTATAACTGTCTATCCTTATTTTATCCTTTATGCTATTTTTGTCATACATTTTACTTTTATATACTTTATTAACCTTAAAACTTGTTATTGATATTTTTGCTTTACATAATCAATTATCTATTAGTCATTTAAAATAAGAAAAATTATCTTACATTTACTTTTGTATTTATCATTTCATGAGTTCTTTCTCAGCATTCTCATCCTTCCTCTTCACATCAGCGAAGCTCTGCCTTGTATTTGTGTGCATCTTATGCAAGCCAGAATTTTCTTCCTCTCTCCAGCAGTGGAAAGCTTCTAATTTTACTGGTATAGGATCACGAGCTCTGAGATTTTTCTTGGTACTAACCATAGGTTGAGAGGTTATTTCTTTTCTCCTTTGTCCAACAACAATGACAGGGCTTTGACTGGGCTTGTTGTCCTATTCCCCTAGTACTTAAGACTCTTGCTCCTTATGAGAGAAGAGTCCAGGCAGTGGCTCCAAGGTTTTGTGCCTTTCCACAGAGACAATTGATTCCTCCCTGCAGTCCTGCACAAGGAATTCCCCATTGATCTCCCACCCTTCCCCTAAATCCCCCTCATGAGCACATGGTGGAGCTCCATGGAAAAGGAAAAGAGCCTGTGAGTGAACGTAGTCTCTCCCTGAATTTGGGGCTCTCAAGGGGTCCACGTGATCGCCGTAGCTCATACTCACCCTTTAGCAACACACTAAAATTTGAGCTGACTTTCTTTTACCTTCCTTCATGACAGTCACCCCTTCCTATAGGACACTGACACCACTCAGACTGGCAGTATGTCAGGTCTTTACTTGGCAGGGAATGGGAGGCAGCCTTCTCTCTCTGGATTTTAGTCTAATTGGTTGACTTGTGATCTCAGCTTTCTTATGGGTAAAATAGCATTGTTGTTATACTGTACTTAGCTTTTTCTTGTCATTAGAGTGAGAGAAATGCTCTTTCTAGTTTTTTACATCCTAGACCTAACTTATACATTTATGAGCTACCTTTGGTGATATTGTCATTTCAGTAGGTGAAGTAAACAATTGAAAACAAGGGGCGAGGTGGGGCGCCTGTAGTCCCAGCTACTCGGGAGGCTGAGGTAGGAGAATGGCGTAAACCTGGGAGGCGGAGCTTGCAGTGAGCTGAGATTCGGCCACTGCACTCCAGCCCGGGCGACAGAGCAAGACTCCGTCTCAAAAAAAAAAAAAAAAAAAAAAAAAGAAAACAAGGATACACTGACTGGTAAAGCTCATAGAACAGGAAACCAGTTGGAAATTCATTATGTTGCTTTAAACACAAATGGCCCAAAAGCTGTTAGACTGATAGCCTCTTCAGGATAACATTTTTCTTCAGATATTTCCCAACACCTTATAACGTGTACTGTGAGACAGCCAATTAATGTCTTTTGGATTCTGAGTCAAAAGATCCTGGCATTCTTTATAAACAAGTAAGGGAAGTGTTTGCTATGTAAAGAAATGAGGTCAGATTCAAGAGCTGGCATTTTTAGATATAGGGAGATCAAAGAGATTTTGCTGCCTAGCTTCCAGTGAGGCCTTTTTAACAGCAATAACAAAATAACAATATCCTTTTCCTCAGTTTGACGGGAGACATTGTCCCAAAAACTCTGTGCGGGATTCAGGAGAAAGTTTTTAACATATGACTCATATTTGTCTATTGTATATTCTAATAAGATTTCTCCATGGCTTTCTAATACTACAAGGTACTCAGATTGGGTCAATCAAAGCCAAATGATGCGAGTGATGAAATCAAATTGATTCTCCTTCCCAGTAAGTCCTGTTCCCTTGACATTTTTCTAATAATCTCAGTAGGTGCCCCCTCTGAAAAGATAGGCAAATGATGAAGGGTAATGAGGCCCACAATACCATGATTGTTCACCTGTTACGCTTAATGTGGCTTATGCTACATTCCTCCAGATTCTGCGGAGGCTAAAGCCCACTTGTTCATTTCATCAGGATCCCAAAACATAATACTACTGTTTTATCCTGGTAACTGCCAGCCACAGATTCACCCTGATGAACTTCAGTGCCTCTAAACAAGGAATTGAAGATAAAGGAAACCAGTTAAATGGCACACTGAGTGTTGTTTATGGTACTTCACAGTCATTGCAAGGGTGTGTCCATAATGTATAGTGACCATTTGCCATCCTACAGCTCTTTATATTTCCAGGCTGTGAGGGCTGCTGCAGATGGTCAGCTTGTTCTTAATTTAGTGCTTAAACTCAATTTTATTCATTTTATTGTAGAGTAACCCATGAAAATAAATCTCGTTAACTAGCTTTATTTTGTTTTTTGTCTGAGACTCAGATGATCAGGACAACTGCCTAATTCAAATTTGTTGCTTGCAATGTGGTTTGTACAAAACTTTTACTATTGCATATCACAGATAAGCATGACGGTGAGACTGGGTGAATGTTCATTTGCAAACAGCCTGGAATGTTTCCTGTCAATTGATTGTTTCCAGCTTGCTCAAATGTGAAGTAAAAGAGCATAAACAATGGAATCTAGTTCCAAGCTTAACTCTTAGCCCCACCCATAAGACAACTTATTTTCACATTCTTTTTAACTCAACACTTTATATATTTTAAATTGAGTTAACATTTACCCTCCGTATTATCATACCTTCTTCTGAACCTATCAATATCACTATTTAATAAATAAGTACATTAAAATACAACCAAAACCAATTCTGCCTTCTGATCTGTCTTCAGAAGGTAACCTTTTAAGCCCTAACTCTTGCTGACCCACCTAAATTGTTAGTAAAAGAATGTCATTCATAAGTGAAGCCAGCTTGGTGTCTTCTAGATTAGTATCCATAGGAAGTAATGGTGAGACTGAAGTCAGGATATTAACCAAGATGTATTGCTCACATACACAGAGCCACTCAGAACTGAATAAGCATGACAGAAAGTCAGGGAAGCACTGGCTTGCCCCACTTTTGGCTTCAACCTTTTTCGTTCACTTATATCTGTGGGAGAGTTCAGGAAAAGACCAGGAATATACTCTCCCTTTTAGACATTCATTGCATTAGGCTGTCAGTACAAACTGCACCCTGAAGTTAAACAAAAAAAAATCACTTGCAGGAGCCTGGTATCTTTCCTCCACATTCTTATTCTTGACTTATTCTAGTATGCCTTAAAGCTTTTTGCATCAATGAAGAAGAGTGTGTTTGTGTGTGTGTGGGTTGGGGGGGGTGCACACAAGTGTGTGTTCTTTTCTTTTAAACATTTATTACTAAATTAGTGAAAATTATAGTTGCTTCATTGCATAATAATTTAGAATACCCTTTGCTTGTAGTATAAATTTCAAATCACCTCATAAGTTGAATAAAAATGAAATGTATTCCCCTTCATGAGTGAAACTGCCATAGGACATCCAAAACACTTTGAAAACATTATGTATAATACATCAGGGCTAACACACCAAAAACATGTACACTAACACAATTTCACACACAAAATGGCTTACCAAAGTATTTTCATCGTTGAATTCTGTTGTCTTTCTAAAAGAAATTCTGTCATCAGTTAAAGTAACTTAATTTGCATGCATTATATGGGGTAAGATATCCAAGCTTAGGTAACCATCTCTTCTGTCATTATAGTTATATCTTATTTTCAGTGTGGGTATGACTGGGCTTTATTCTGACCTCAGTCCCTGTGTCAGCTAGCTTGGAATCGTCACCCATCACTACAGTCACTCTTTTGCTTATATCTTATGTTACTTATTCACATTATTCTATCATAGGATTCACCTGGAAAAATAACTCTTGGAACAATCCTAGGTTGACTAACCATGTGGGATTGCCAAGGAGTGGAGGAATTCTCAGGACCACAGGACTACCAATGCTGAAACTGGGAATATCCTAGGCAAGCCAAGATGACTGGGCAGCTTGAAACCAACTGTCCAATCACCCTCCTTCTCTGTTCCTTGCCCATTTTTTCTCTGTGGACCCAGCTCACTCCTGGGAAACTATTTCTGCTCCTTACTCTCCACATCATATCCAATGGGGCACCAATGATTATGTCCTTCCCTTCTGGGATTTTCACAGCCCCCACAGGCCTCCTGTTGATGCAGTCTGAGAGCTAAGCATTGTTTTGCCTTTCTTAACACTATAATTGAACTTTAAACTTTGCGAGTTTCTGATCTACCTTCCTTCATTCAGCTACATTTGGCAATAACTGCAACCATTTTTCCCCCTAGACATAACTTTCAAGCCTGATTCCTTTTTGTCCCTATATCAGTCTCTCTCAATTTAATGTTAATTAGCTTGAGACCATCTGAAAATTAGGCTTGGAGCAAAGGACACTCAGAGTCGAGTCTCTTTGAATAACTTATAAAGCTTAATGAACATTTTTCATCTCAATCTTTTTTATTTTCCTTCTTTTCTATTCCTGTTGAGATCAGGAGGCAGCTGAATTTTCAAACATGTGCAAGTTGCAATGTCTTTAAGCTAATCTCACCTGTTTTTTTTTTTTTCTTCATTCCATGCTAAAAGCAGAGAGTAAAAGTTGTTATACCACATTTTGGCTTTTTCCTATCTCTTATCCTAGCATACATCTCGGTAGACATGTGGGTTGCTTTTCAAGTTTGACACGTGGCATTTTATCTAATATTTTGCCACTGCGTGTAAGAGGTGCCTCCTTTCCAATCTAGATCAGTTTCTTACTGTCTTTTTTTGTGACCACTAAGATGATTTCTATTTTGGCAGCACCCCACTTCAAAGGTAACAATTTTTGTACTGTTTCAGTTAATTCTAGCTCCTTTCAAAATACATTTCAGTGAGTTAACCCAATTGGATGGTGCCCACTCACACTGGAGAGGACAGTCTGCTTTACAGAGTCCACTGATTCAAATCTCATCTCATCTACTCATCTCATCTGGAAACACCCCCACAGACAGTTACAGAGATAGTGTTTAGCCAAATATCTGAGCACTCTATAATCTAGTCAAGTTGACATGTAAAATTAACCATCACACCACCAAAAAAGTTGAAAACTTCTATTTGTGCCCTAAAGGAGACCCTTGTCTCCTGCAGCAGCAGGATTGAGATCGCTGAAAATTAAACACAGAATCTTATCCTTCAACTGGCTGAATTACAATGCAATTTGAGCTCCCATCCTCACAAAGTTCTACTGTTAAAGGGAGGGCATTGATTGGGGAAGAATAGGATTTTGTAAACTGGGGTAGGATGGGTGGGAGGAAGCTGAAGAAGCTAGAGTATTGAGCCTTAAATAATGCTGAGCTTTCTTTGCCAGTAGAAGACTCCCACCTCCAGGAGAATTAGCTTCCCTATCCCCAGTAGAATCAACCTCCCCAGTCCCATCTGAGATGACTCACTAACAGATCATTGTCTAAGGAAACTGTAGTGGCTGGCCTCTCATGAGGCAGTTGCCATGCAAGACAATGCTGATTCTCCTCAAGACCCACTCTCACAATCCCTATTAGTTTTTAGGCTTATAACAGGACCCAAGTTCCAGCAGACCCCTAAAATCAAGTACAAAGTGTGGCCCTTGAAAAGGTAAACTACACTTCAAAAGAATTACTTGGTTTTTCTCATTGCTACAGTCAGAAATCCAAGGAACATGTGCAGGAATGGATACTAAAGGTGTGAGATAATGGTGGAAGGAACATAAAATTGGATCAAGATAAATTTATTGATGTGGGCTCAATAAGAATATTCTGGATTTAAGGTTGCAGCTCAGGGAGTTAGAAAGGGCTTTCATAGTTGGTTTGGTTGATTAGCTAAAATGTGGGCCCAAAAGCAGCCCACAGTGAGCAAGTTAAAAGTGCCAGCCCTGCTTTGATTTAATGAAGAGGAAGGACTTCAAAGGCTTAGGAAGATTGGACACATCCACTCTGGGAAGGTCCAGAAGACATACCTTTCACCACGAGTGTGAGAAATGAATGTGTGAGGGGAGGCCCAATGTTCTCAGAGAGATCTGTGGTTGCTTTTCTCCATTGGACAGACCTCACAGTAGGAAGTTCAGCCACTGAAAGAGGAAACCTAAACTCAAGGGAAGTAATTGTATCCTGGAGTGACAGTGGCCAAGTGGAGGCACTCAACCACCAATGGCAAGGTGGGTGTGGTATAGTAAAGAACAGCAAAGTGAAAGCAGACATCAGAATACTGACTTAAAGACCTATGATGTTTGCTGGTTGATTATGGTGCTACTAGAAGTAAAATAGAAAGCTTATCAAATTCTTGTTTGATCAGTATATGCAGAAAAGTTTAAGGCAAGTGAACGTGACTGTAACCTAAATCATAAGCAGACAGTCATGATCCCTTAATAAGTTGTCAGACTGGGGCCATTTTTACAACTGCAGAACACCTTGAGCAAAGGTGAGCCTGGTTTCCCTTGAGGAATGACCTTGGCACACTACTGAAAATTTATACAGTTAATTTTTCTCTCAACCTCCCCCGAAAGGATGTACCTGCTTTTACCAGAGTAACTTGGCACTGGGGAAAAAGAAATAATAAAGCCTTTTGGGGAGAGCCAGAAACTGTCTCTAAACTGACACTAATTTGTAGAGACACAAAATATTATTGCAGGCTACCCAGTCAGAGTAGGGGCTTATGAAGCTCAGGTAATCAATAGAGTTTTACTTCAGGGCCATCTCACAGTGGTTCAAGTGGGTCTTTGAACCCATTTTGTGGTTATTTGCAAAGGTCCGGAATGCATAATTGGAATAGAAATACTCAGCAGTTTGCAGAATCCCTACATTCCTGACCTGTGTTCCCTGACCTGTGTGATGAGGATTATTATGATGGGAAAGGCCAAGTGGAAGCCACCAGAAAGGCATCTATTTGGGAAAATGATCAATCAAAAGCATGCTGCATCCCTGGAGGGGTTACAGAGATTCAGTGCCATTATCAAAGGCTTAAAGGTAGCAGGGTTGGCAATTCTCACCACATCCCCGTTTAGCTCACCTATTTAGCGTGTGCAAAAGACACATTAATCTTGGAGGATGACAGTGGATTATTGTAAGCTTAAATAGGTGGTGGCTTCGATTGCAGTTACAGTACTAGATGTGGCTTCATTGGTTGAGCAAATTAACCTATCTACGGGTACCTGATATACAGCTATTGATCTGGCAAATTCCCTTTTCTCCATCCTTGTCAATCAGACACACCAGAAACACTTTTTGATCGAATGGTAAGGGCAAAACTATACCTTCACTGCCATACGTCTTGGATATATCAAATCTCAAGGCTTATGCCATGATTACTTTTCCCTTCCACAACATATCACACTGGCCTGTTACATTGGTGACATGCTTATTTGACCTAGTGAGGAAGAAGTAGCAACTACTCTAGACTTACTGGTAAGACATGTGTGCCAGAAGGTGGGAGATAAATCTGACCAAAAATCAAGGACCTTCTACCTCAATGAAATGTCTAGGGGATCCATGGTGTGGGTCATGTCAAGATAACTCTTCTGAATTAAAGAACAATTTGCTACATCTATCCCCTTCTACAACCAAAAAAGAGGTACAATGCCTACTGGGCCTCTTTGGAGTTTGGATGTAACGTATTTCTCATCTAGGTGTGTTACTCTGGCCCATTTACCAAGTGACTTGAAAAGCTCCTAGTCTTGAGTGGGGCTGAGAGCAGGAGAAAAGTCTGCAACAGGTCCAGGCTGATGTGCAAATCTCTCTGCCACTTCAGGCAATCCAATAGTGCTTAAAGTGTCATTGACAAAGAGGACCGCTGTTTGGAGTCTTTGTCAGTCCCCTTGAGGTAAATCTTACAGTGAGTCCTTAGAATTTCAGTGCAAGGCTGTGCCGTCATTGTCTGCAGGTAACTACTTCCCTTTTAAGGAATCGATCTTGGCCTGCTTCTGGGCCTTAGTAGACACTGATTGCTTAACCATGGGTTACCAAGGTACCATATGACCTGAGCTGCCCATTATGAACTGGGTGTTATCTGATCCACCAGGTCATGAAGTTGGGCATGCACCATAGCATTCCGTCACCAAATGGAAGCAGTTCATACTTGATTAGGCCCAAGCAGGCCCTGAAGGAACAGGTAAGTTACATGAAGAAGTTGCCCAAATGCTCATGGTCTCCACTCCTGCTATGTCACCATCGCTCAGCCAGCCTGCACCTACAGCCTCATGGAAGGTACCTTACAGTCAGGTCACTGGATGAGAAGCCTGGGCTAGGCCTGGTTTACAGATGGTTCTGCATCCATTTTCATATATCTCAGTCAACTTGGGATACTGTAACAAATTATTGTAGACTAGGGACCTACAAACAACAGAAATTTATTTCTCACTGTTCTGGAAGCTGGAATCCCAAGATTAGAATGCCAGCATGGTCAGGTTCTGGAAAGATCCTTCCTCTATGTTCAGATAGCTAACTTCTCCTTTGATCCTCAAAAGGTGGAAGGAGATCTAGAGGGCTCCCTTGGGTCTCTTTTTATAAAAACACTTATCCCACTCAGGAGGACTCCACCCTCATGACTTAACTACTTCCCAAAGGCTCCATCTCCTAATGCCATCATATTGAGGGTTAAGATTTTAACACATGAATTGTGGGGAAGCATAAATGTTTAGTTCATTTCACATGACATGCAGGCATCACCCAAAAGTGGACAGCTGCAACACTAGAGCCTCTTTCTGGGACATCCCTGAAGAACAGATGTAAAGAGAAATCCTCCCAGTAAGCAGAACTTAGAGCAGTGCAGCTAGTTGTTCACTTTGCTTGGAAGTAGAAATAGTCAGATGTGTGATTGTATAGCGATCATGGGCTGTGCCAACGGTTTGGCTGGATGGTCAGAGACTTGGAAGGAATATGACTCTAAAATTGGTTACAAAGAAATTTAGGGAAATACGTGAATATAGACCTCTCTGAATGAGCAAAAACCACAAAGATATTTGTGCACCGCATGAATGCTCACCAAATGGTGACCTCAGCAGATGAAGACTTTAATAATCAAAGAGATGACCTGTTCTGTGGATACAACTCAGCCTCTTTCCCTAGTCAACCCTTTTGTTGCCCAATGGGCTCATGAACAAAGTGGACATGGTGGCAGGGATAGAGGTTATAAGTGGACTCTGCAACATGGACTTCCACTCATCAAGGTCAACCTAGCTGTGGCCACCACTGAATGCCCAATCTGCCAGCAGCAGAGACCACTGAGTCCCTGAAATGGCCCCGTTCCCAGGGCGATCAGCCAGCAACCTGCTAACAGATTGATTGCATTTGTTCATTTCCATCATAAAAGGGACATTATTTATGTTCTTATTGGAATAGACATTTAAGTCTGAATATGAATTTGCCTTCACTGCATACAATTATTCTTCATAAACTACCATCTGTGGACTTACAGACATTTGCATCCACTTTCATGGTGTTCCACATAGCATTGACTCTGATCAAGGAACTCACGTCACAACCACAGAAGTGCAGCAATAGGTCCTTGTTCATGGAATTTGGTGGTCTTACTGTGTTCCCCACCACCCTGAAACAGCTGGCCTTATAGAATCCTGGAACTAATTTTTGAAGTAACAGTTACAGTGCCCACTGAGTGACAAAACCTTGCACAGCTGGGACACGTTTCTCCAGAAGGCTGCACATGCTCTAATTCAAGATCCAATATTTCATGCTATTTTTCTCATAGCCAAGATTCATAAGCCCAGGAATGAAGGGGCAAAAATGAGAGTAGCACCACTCACTATTATCCCTCAGAGCCACTAGAAAAATGTTTGCTTTCTGTTTCTGCAAGCTTCTGCTCTGATGGCCTAGAGGTCTTAATTCCAGAGGAAGGAATGCTTCCACCAGGAGACACAACAATGATTCCATTGAGCTGGAAGCTCAAACCTCTACCTGGCCATTTTGGGCTCCTTATGCCTCTGAGTCAACAGGCAACGATGAGAGTTACTTGCTGGCTGTGGTGATCGATTCTGACTACCAATGGGAGCTTAGATTGCTTCTCTGCAAAGGTAAGAAGAAGCATGTCTGAAATACAGGAGATCCCTCAGAGTGTCTCTTAGTATTACCCTGCCCTCTGACTAAGGGCAATGGAAAACCATGACACACCAATCCAGGCAAGACTAGGAATGGTCCAGACTTTTCAGAAGTAAAGCTTTGGGTCATAGAATTACAACCAGCTGAGATGCTTGCTGAAGGCAAAAAGTACAGAGTGGGTAGTTAAGAAAAGACTATTATAAATAACAGCTGCAATCAAGTGGCCAGTTACAGAAACTAGGACTATACTTTTCATAATTATTTACTCTTTATTTTGTTTGAATACATTATATTTACCTCCTTTCTGGGAAAGGGGTTATTGCACTTTTGGTTGTTCACAGGATAGGTGTATTATCTTAGGCAGAATTATGACCTTGTTATTGTCTTTATCTGGAGATTAAGTATGATTTAGGGAGATGGGTATAAATGCCAAACTGACAAGGGATGGACTTGTGAGGATAAAATTTCATGTGTCAAGTTGATTAGATGATAGAGTACCCAGATGTTTGACTAAATATGATTTCTGATTGTGTCTGTGAGGAAGTTTCCAGATAAGATTAGCATTTGAATCAGTGACCTAGTAAAGCAGGTTGTTCTCTCCAATGTGAGTGGACATGATCCAATCTATTGAGTGCTTAAAAAGAACAAAACATGGAGGAAGAGAGACTTTGCCCCTTCTGCCTGACTACTAAACTGAAATGTTAGTCTTTTCCTACCCTCAGACTGGGACTTACACTGTTGGCTCTCTTGAGTCTCCAGCTTGCAGATGACAGATCATGGGACATGTCAGCCTCCGCAACTGCATGAATCAATTCCTCATAATAAATCTTTTCATATATTTCCTATTGGTTCTGTTTCTCTGGAGAACTCTTAATAATATGCATAGCTTACAAAATCTTATATCTGCTGACATCTGAAAACCCATCGCTCACCACTCATTCTCATGCTTTTCCCTCCAGCTGTATTAAGTCACCATTAGATCCTACAGCTGGTAGTTTCATTCTCTTTTTCACATCTGAGCCTTAATAGATGTTGTTTCTTCTGCCTGGTATACTCTTTCCTCATTTGTGCCCAAACTTTTTCCTTGTGCGACTTTACATATCTCATAGATCTCACTTTTGTCACCAACTCCTCAGGCATGCTTTCCCTAACCCAGGCCCCAGTTTTAAGTTAAATACCCTTCTTACGTGGTCTCAGGGTAGCTCCCTCACATATTAGCACTTAACAAGAGGTATATAATTACCTGAATAATTTTAGGTATGGATTCCTCTATGATACTGAACATGCATGTCTTCCCTTTATAATTATGTGTGGCATCTAGTAATCTTTTATGTATATAGTGGATGTTCTGAGCATGTTTGCTGCGTTGACTTAAATTTAACTTATATGACAAAATGCCTTTGAACAGTTGCTCAAATTATTTCCTCGTTATGAATAGAATAAAATGGTTAGGTGAGGTCATCCATTGTATATCCTTAAATCGAAGTTGATAGACTGAATTTCATATGAGAAATCTTTCAGTGTCATCACCAAAATGAATCACACATTTTTAGAAGCAAATGCAAATTGAGAAAACCATATAAATAATTTGTGAGGAAATTTTACATTTGCCTTGCAAACCAAATATATCTGGTGTAAAACACCTATCTAGTCACAAAACTACAGAAAAAAAATACACGTACTGTTTTAGATATAATTGATGGCTGCAGTCTGACACTATATTAGCTTAACTATAAAATTGTTCTTTGTTTTTTTGTGGGTTTTTTTGCAATACTTACCAAATCTGCCCTCAGTAGGTGCACATGTATGTAGTATCACTGACTTCAAGAAGAATAAAGTAATGTAAAGTGTACTAAGTAGAATTATGTCTTGGCTTTATATAAAATTAAATAAATAAAATGTGTTACATATTTCTTTGCAGCTTACAAGATGACAAAATAATTCAAGAATAGACAAATTACTCTTTCCATATTGGTTTTATTATACTAGCAGTAACAGACTCTTAGAATTACCTACAGTAAATGAATTTAAAATATCTCATTTCAGTAACTTAACTCTTTGAAATTCAGAATATATTTTAATTTGAATTAAACCAATGGTTTTTACTCCCAAAATATATTTGACATGGCACTAGAAAATAAACCTTGAGAGAGACAAGTCTCTGCCTTCAGAGTTGACTTAAAGAAAAGTTGAAAGTAGTTGATCATCCATTTACATACAGTGTGAACACTGATGTAAAATGTTTATGTATATGAACTGATTTAATTATCTTCAACAAAGAAGAAAACACTGACTTGAGCACAATTTTTAATTGCCAATCTGTGGATGAAGAAACAGAACCCCACAGCGGGTAAATAACTTGCCCAAGGCCATGTGCCTTGTAAGTGCTACAGCCAGAATTTGAATTCAAGCAGTTTAGTCCCATAGTCCATGCTCACATCACATGCAAGCTAGGCTGATAAAATATTCACAAATGCATAAAACGCAAGTCAGATTATGAGTACAAATTGTTAAATTAAGGGCTCTATGCATTCGCATATGATTGTTTTTACCACCCTTTTCCTTTTCTGAATTCTCTTTCTTTTCTCTTAAAATGTTACATTTAATTGGAGACAACTTTATAATCACGTGCAGATTTAAGAAATAATACAAAGAGACCCCTTCAAACAGTTTACCTAGCTTTCACCAATGGCGACATTTTGCAATCCTATAGGACAGTATCGCTACCAGGATATTGATATTGCTTTAGTTAAGACAAAAGGGCATGTCCACAGATCACTGTGGGCTGTCCCTTTTCTGATCTTTTGGCTGGAAAGAGCTGGCTTTTCTTGGGAACCTCTTTTTTTTCTTCTGTACCTGTTGTTACTGGGTTGCTAACTCTACACCTGGAAACTCACAGAACTCGCCACCATGACCATATCGTTTATTGAGTCCTGAGTCCCTGGCTTATTTGCCTGTTCTCCTCCTTTCAGAGTTCCCTTTTGTTTGTTTTATTATGTAAGGCCCATGGTATTTATTTAGACTTAGCAGAGAAACAGGGGAAAAAATATCTACTCTATCTTTCCTGAGGCTAAGTCTCATTAAAAAAAAAAAAAGATTAATTCACAGTTTCATTTCCATCCTCAACCCCCACTCAGTTCCTGGGAAAGTTATTGGTATAGATTACTCATCCATTCTTTATTTTCCCATCCCATCTAGTGATGATCTTGATAATAACATTTATCACTGAGTACAGTTTGCTTACCTACCTGTAAAACTTGGAACAAGCTTTCAGACTTGCAACTTGGGATACCAAAAGCACATCAGAGATTGTGATTTCTCACCACATGCCATTCAGGGAGAATATGCCAAACTCATTCCGTTTCTGGTGTGTGTAGTGGAGAGGGTGGTGGGGGGACTCTTAGCTAGGAATGCACCAAGGGCCTGCTGGAATAGAAGCAATATAAAAGTAGCTCTGTAAGGAATCTAATCTATACTAAGGACATAAGAGTGCAGGGTCACCTCCACAAAACTTTTCTCATGCAGATGAGTTTCGAATCCTTTTGTTTGTCTCTTAAGTTCTCAGGAAGTAGATGGTATGCCTCACTACTCAGAACTTCTAACACATTCCTCTCTTCAGGACCAGAGTCACTGGTTCTTTCCTGAGCTATTATCACTAAGGTTGTATTGCAGTCAGCCATCCCCATTTGTGGAATCCACATCTATGAATTCAAATAAAACAGATTGAAAGTATTCAGGAAAAAAGTCCACAGAGTTCTAAAAACAAAACTTGAATTTTGTGTGCCGAGTAACATGTTGAATGCATGCAAATGCAGTGATGTGTAGGCATGGAATGAGTTATTGTAAGTAATCTAGAGATGACTTAGGGTGTACCGGATGTGTGGAGGTTATATGCAAATGCTATGCTGTTTGATATCAGGGCCTTGAGCATCTGAGGATTTTGGTATCTGCGAAAGGATCCCGGAACCAATCCCCCAAGTATACGAGAGTTGCCTGAGGCTTTCATAACAAAGCACCACAGAATGGTTGGCTTAACAGAATTGCAACACCTTACAGTTCTGGGGTCTAAAAGGCTACGATCAAGTTGCTAACGGGGTTGGTTCCTTCTGGAGGCTGCGAAGGAAGGATCTGTTGAGGCCTTCCTTCTCACTCTTGCATTTTCTTGACTTGTGTCAACCTAACTCTTTTTGCACTGCATTCCTCCTGTCTATGCATCTTTACCAAATTTCCCTTTTTGATACGGACACCAGTCGTGTCGGAATAGGACCCACCCTAATGACATCCTTTTAGCATAATTACTTTTTTAAAGACCCTGTCTCAAAATGAGGTTACATCCTGAGGTATTAAGGGTTGAGATGTCAATATATAAATTTGGGGAAGACACAACACAATCTATAAGAAAGGCCATAGATCTAAAAAGGTGTATGGATTTCTATTGCCTTTAAGAACTAAATTCCCTACTAGATTATGACAAAGACAGTGACCAGATCATTCTGTCTCCTCTCCATGTTTATCTTTACAGTAAATCTGTACTTAAAATAAATATTTTGAAATGCTAAAGATTTAAGTAAATTTATTTACATGAATGGAAAAGCTCCTACAAATTATTTTGTCTCTATTTCTTTTTTTCCCAACATTTTTTGTCTTTGCTTTTCACTTCTTTGAGAGGCAGAATTGTATAATGATTGGAAAGGATGATATCAGATGGTCAGAGTTAACCTGCAGAATATACTGGTTAGGTATGCGACTGTGAATATGTTATTTAAAAGTCAGCCGGTCACAGTAGTTCACTCCTGTAATCACAGCATTTTGGGAGGCTGAGGTAGGTGGATCGCTTGAGCCTATGAGTTCAAGACCAGCCTGGGCAAATGGCAAAATCACATCTCTACTAATAATACAAAAAACTATCTGGACTTGGTGGCACATGCCTGTGGTCCCAGCTACCCAGGAGGCTAACATAGGAGAATAGCCTGAACCCGGGAAGTCTAGTCTGCATTGAACTGTAATTGTGCCACTGCACTCTAGCCTGGGTGACTGAAGTGAGACCCTGTCTCAAAAATAAGTAAATAAATAAAACAGCCTTCACCTCATTTTACTTAAATGCAAAATGAGAAAAGTAGTGGTACTGATTACATACAGTTTTTGTGAGGAACAATGTGATATTTTCCAATCCTCATGCTTCCAACTCTAGAAAATTGCATGTATATTACAGTAAACTTGATGTTTTATCTCTTTTGGTGTTCACATGATATTGTCTTTTTTTTCTTATCTTTTTTAAGACAGAGTCTTGCTCTGTCACCCAGGCTAATGTCCAGTGGTATGATCTCAGCTCACTGTAACCTCTGCCTCCTGGGTTCACTTGATTGTCTTTTTTAAAGTAAGTAGAGATTTTTGTTGTGCTTCATATGCTAAGTAATTTAATTTGTATCTTGAATATTTTGAATTATTTTTAATTTTAGAATTGTTTTGGGTTTGTATTCTTTAATTGGCAAACAATAATTGTACAAATTCATGGGGAACATAGTGATGTCTCAATACATATAATGTATAGAGATCAAGTCAGGGTAATTAGCATATCATCATCTCAAAAGTTTATCATGCCTTTATGTTAGGAACATTCAAAATCTTCCTTCTAGCTATTTGAAATGATATATTACTGTTAACTATAGTTATCCTATGGTGACACAGCACATTGGAAATTATTTCTGCTATCTGCTGTGGTTTTGGATCCTTTATTGGAATATTAAATACGAGACTCTAGCTCTGATTTATATTCTATAGAGAATGTTGATATTTTTGTAGACTGTGGTTGAAATGCCAGCTGTTTTCAGATCCTTTGCAGTGCTATTCTGTGCTATCTGGTGGTCAGTCTGGGATATGGCCAGAAGTCCACGCTTGGCTTCGTTCCTGCATCCTCAGTATGTAACTAGGATGAGGTCCACACAGACTGGACAAAGACAGGAGTTTATACAATTACATCGTAGGGTCATTTTCCATCATTTCTCAATGTTTGTCCCCGTCCTAGGTTCCCATTTTCAATCCTTGTCCAGAAGCAATTCACTTCCTTGATTTGCCTTCTGTGACCTGGGGCCATGCAGTGAGAGGACCTGCGGAGAGGAACAAACACTACAGATGTGGCATTGGCATGTCTCAGCCACAGCTCCACAAAACAAAAGAAAGGATTCTTCCCTCAGAATTTTGACACCTCCAGCTCCACTTCTGACGATGTTGCTTTGCTATTGCCTCTGCCTAAGACAGCCCAGGGGCTGAGGCATGAGCAAACAGATAAAATGGAAAGAAAAAAAATTCCTGGGGGATTTTCCCCATTCTCTTTGAGCTTTAAAAGTTTCCTTTTCCACTGTGTGAGCAAGAACTAGGGAGCCTTTTCTGGCTCTCTCTAAGCTCACACCATGGTGGTTTGAGTTATGTTTTGTTAAGGAGGATACTAGAAGGAAAATAATATCCACCTTATCACTGTTTAGTGGCGGTCAAATTCTCGTCATCTCTGTCCCGCCTAACATACATCTACACATACATACAAACACAGACACACACACTGTCACACTACGTATATAATCTACAGGCTATTCAGAATCATCACCAGCTACACATGCATTTTGTCCAAGTTTTATAGCTGAGTTCAGTGAGAATTAATAAAAAGAAGTGTGTAATTACTCCGTCTTACTCAAATTCATTTTAGATATTTTAATTTGCATTATTATTATTAATGAGCCTTTTTAAATGATTCTGTTTGCTATTTATATTTTCCATCATAAATTGTATGATCTTGCTTTCAAAATCTTTTTTCCTATTGGTTATCTGTTCTCCTCATTTACTTTATGAATTCCTACTGTATTGTGTTAGGAATAACAATATACTTGGCTACATGTATTGAACCAGGAGTGTGCCTGCTCCTTTCAAAGGCCAAGCCCATCCAGCTTTGCTTTGAATTCCTTCCACTGTGGCTTTATTCATGAATTTACATCTGTAGTTATTTCCGTTCCTTCTCTTTTATCTCTAATTTCACTTTCTTTCTCAGATCATGCCTTCGATATGAAATCATGCTATACTATATTTATATAAGAAATTGACCCTTAACTTCACTTCTTTCTCATAATATCTCCTTATTACTCTACCCATTTTACAGAAAGAAACAATGTAAACATCTGTAATTGTCCACTGAACATACTTTATTTAATCCTCTAATTACTGAAATTTAGTTTTATTCCCACCACTCCAATGAAATTGCTCTTGCTGAGGTTAAAAATTGCCTCCATCTGGGGGAGGGGCGCCCACCATTGCTGAGACTTAAGTAGGTAAACAAAGCCTCCGGGAAGCTCAAACTGGGTGGAGCCCACCGCAGCTCAAGGAGGCCTGCCTGTCTCTGTAGACTCCACCTCTGGGGACAGGGCATAGAAAAAAAAAAAAAAGCAGCAGAAGCCTCTGCAGATGTTAATTATCCCGTCTGACAGCTTTGAAGAGAGCAGTGGATCTCCCAGCACGGAGGTTGAAATCTGAGAACGGACAGTCTGTCTGCTCAAGTGGGTCCCTGACCCCTGAGTAGCCTAACTGGGGGACATCCCCCACTAGGTGCAGGCAGACACCTCACACCTCGCACGGTGGGGTACATCCCTGAGACGAAGCTACCAGAACAAGAATCAGACAGCAGCACTCGCTGTACAGCAATATTCTATCTTCTGCAGCCTCTGCTGCTGATATCCAGGCAAACAGGGTCTGGAGTGGACCTCAAGCAATCTCCAACAGACCTACAGCTGAGGGTCCTGACCGTTAGAAGGAAAACTAACAAACAGAAAGGACACCCACACCAAAACCCCATCAGTACATCACCAGCATCAAAGACCAAAGGCAGATAAAACCACAAAGATGGGGAAAAAGCAGGGCAAAAAAGGGGGAAATTCAAAAAATTCAAAAAATCAGAGTGCATCTCCCCCTCCAAAGGAACGCAGCTCATCGCCAGCAACGGATCAAAGCTGGACAGAGAATGACTTTGACGAGTTGAGAGAAGAAGGCTTCAGTCGATCAAACTTCTCAGAGCTAAAGGAGGAACTACGTACCAAGCTCAAAGAAACTAAAAATCTTGAAAAAAGAATGGAAGAATGGATAACTAGAATAAGCAAAGCAGAGAAGGCCATCAACGAGCTGACAGAGATAAAAACCATGACATGAGAAATACGTGACAAATGCACAAGCTTCAGTAACCAACTCGATCAACTGGAAGAAAGAATATCAATGATTGAAGATCAAGTGAATGAAATGAAGCAAGAAGAGAAGTGTAGAGGAAAAAAAAGAAAAAGAAATGAACAAAGCCTCCAAGAAATATGGGATTATGTGAAAAGTCCAAATCTATGTCTGATAGGTGTGCCTGAAAGTGAGGGGGAAAATGGAACCAAGTTGGAAGACACTCTTCAGGATATCATCCAGGAGAACTTCCCCAACCTAGTAAAGCGGGCCAACATTCAAATTCAGGAAATACAAAGAATGCCATAAAGATACTCCTCGAGAAGAGCAACTCCAAGACACATAATTATCAGATTCACCAAAGTTGAAATGAAGGAAAAAATGTTAAGGGCAGCCAGAGAGAAAGGTTGGGTTACCCACAAAGGGAAGCCCATCAGTCTAACAGCAGACCTCTCGGCAGAAACTCTACAAGCCAGAAGAGAGTGGGGGCCAATATTCAACATTCTTAAAGAAAAGGATTTTCAACCCAGAATTTCATATCCAGCCAAACTAAGTTTCATCAGTGAAGGAGAAATAAAATCCTTTACAGACAAGCAAATGCTGAGAGATTTTGTCACCACCAGGCCTGCCCTACAAGAGATCCTGAAGGAAGCACTAAACATGGAAAGGAACAACTGTTACCAGCCATTGCAAAAACATGCCAAAATGTAAAGACCATCGATGCTAGGAAGAAGTTGCACCAACTAACAAGCAAAATAACCAGCTAATATCACAATGACAGGATCAAGTTCACACATAACAATATTAACATTAAATGTAAATGGACTAAATGCTCCAATTAAAAGACACAGACTGGCAAATTGGATAAAGAGTCAAGATCCATCAGTTTGCTGTATTCAGGAGACCCATCTCACATGCAGAGATACACATAAGCTCAAAATAAAGGGATGGAGGAAGATATACCAAGCAAATGGAGAACAAAAAAAAGTAGGGGTTGCAATCCTATTCTCTGATAAAACAGACTTTAAACCATCAAAGACCAAAAGAGACAAAGAAGGCCATTACATAATATTAAAGGGATCGATTCAGCAGGAAGAGCTAACTATCCTAAATATATATGCGCCCAATACAGGAGCACCCAGATTCATAAAGCAAGTCCTTAGAGACTTACAAAGAGACTTAGACTCCCATGCAATAATAATGGGAGACTTCAACACCCCACTGTCAACATTAGACAGATCAATGAGACAGAAAGTTAACAAGGATATCCAGGAATTGAACTCAGCTCTGCACCAAGTGGACCTAATAGACATCTACAGAACTCTCCACCCCAAATCAACAGAATATACATTCTTCTCAGCACCACATCACACTTATTTGGAAATTGACCACATAGTTGGAAGTAAAGCACTCCTCAGCAAATATAAAAGAACAGAAATTATAACAAACTGTCTCTCAGACCACAGTGCAATCAAACTGGAACTCAGGACTAAGAAAATCAATCAAAACCACTCAACTACATGGAAACTGAACAACCTGCTCCTGAATGACTACTGGGTATATAACGAAATGAAGGCAGAAATAAAGATGTTCTTTGAAACAAATGAGAACCAAGATACAACATACCAGAATCTCTGGGACACATTTAAAGCAGTGTGTAGTGGGAAATTTATAGCACTAAATGCCCACAAGAGAAAGCAGGAAAGATCTAAAATTGACACCCTAACATCACAATTAAAAGAAGTAGAGAAGCAAGAGCATACACATTCAAAAGCTAGCAGAAGGCAAGAAATAACTAAGATCAGAGCAGAACTGAAAGAGATAGAGACACAAAAAACCCTCCAAAAAAATCAATGAATCCAGGAGCTGGTTTTCTGAAAAGATCAACAAAATTGATAGACCGCTAGCAAGACTAATAAAGAAGAAAAGAGAGGAGAATCAAATAGACACAATAAAAAATGATAAAGGGTATATCACCACCAACCCCACAGAAATACAAACTACCATCAGAGAATACTATGAACACCTCTACACAAATAAACTAGAAAACCTAGAAGAAATGGATAATTTCCTGGACACTTACACTCTCCCAAGACTAAACCAGGAAAAAGTTGAATCCCTGAATAGACCAATAGCAGGCTCTGAAATTGAGGCAATAATTAATAGCCTACCAACCAAAAAAAGTCCAGGACCAGACGGATTCACAGCTGAATTCTACCGGAGGTACAAGGAGGAGCTGGTACCATTCCTTCTGAAACTATTCCAATCAATAGAAAAAGAGGGAATCCTCCCTAACTCATTTTATGAGGCCAACATCATCCTGATACCAAAGCCTGGCAGAGACACAACAAAAAAAGAGAATTTTAGACCAATATCCCTGATGAACATCGATGCAAAATCCTCAATAAAATACTGGCAAACCGGATTCAGCAACACATCAAAAAGCTTATCCACAATGATCAAGTGGGCTTCATCCCAGGGATGCAAGGCTGGTTCAACATATGCAAGTCAATAAACGTAATCCAGCATAGAAACAGAACCAAAGACAAAAACCACATGATTATCTCAATACATGCAGAAAAGGCCTTTGACAAAATTCAACAGCCCTTCATGCTAAAAACTCTCAATAAATATGATATTGATGGAATGTATCTCAAAATAATAAGAGCTATTTATGACAAACCCACAGCCAATATCATACTGAATGGGCAAAAACTGGAAGCCTTCCCTTTGAAAACTGGCACAAGACAGGGATGCCCTCTCTCACCACTCCTATTCAACATAGTGTTGGAAGTTCTGGCTAGGGCAATCAGGCAAGAGAAAGAAATCAAGGGTATTCAGTTAGGAAAAGAAGAAGTCAAATTGTCCCTGTTTGCAGATGACATGATTATATATTTAGAAAACCCCATCATCTCAGCCCAAAATCTCCTTAAGCTGATAAGCAGCTTCAGCAAAGTCTCAGGATACAAAATCGATGTGCAAAAATCACAAACATTCTTATACACCAGTAACAGACAAGCAGAGAGCCAAATCATGAAAGAACTTCCATTCACAATTGCTTCAAAGAGAATAAAATACCTAGGAATCCAACTTACAAGGGATGTAAAGGACCCCTTCAAGGAGAACTACAAACCACTGCTCAGTGAAATAAAAGAAGACACAAACAATGGAAGAACATTCCATGCTCATGGATAGGAAGAATCAATATTGTGAAAATGGCCATACTGCACAAGGTGATCTATAGATTCAGTGCCATCCCCATTAAGCTACCAATGACTTTCTTCTTCACAGAATTGGAAAAAACTGCTTTAAAGTTCATATGGAACCAAAAAAGACCCCGCATTGCAAAGATAATCCCAAGTCAAAAGAACAAAGCTGGAGGCATCACGCTACCTGACTTCAAACTGTACTACAAGGCTACAGTAACCAAAACAGCATGGTACTGGTACCAAAACAGAGATATAGACCAATGGAACAGAACAGAGCCCTCAGAAATAATACCAGACATCTACAGCCATCTGACCTTTGACAAACCTGAGAAAAACAAGAAATGGGGAAAGGATTCCCTATTTAATAAATGGTGTTGGGAAAATTGGCTAGCCATGAGTAGAAAGCTGAAACTGGATCCTTTCCTTACTCCTTATATGAAAATTAATTCAAGATGGATTAGAGACTTACATGTTAGACCTAAAACCATAAAAACCCTGGAAGAAAACCTAGGTAATACCATTCAGGACATAGGCATGGGCAAGGAGTTCATGTCTAAAACACCAAAAGCAATGACAGCAAAAGCCATAACTGACAAATGGGATCTAATTAAACTGAAGAGCTTCTGCACAGCAAAAGAAACTACCATCAGAGTGAACAGGCAACCTACAGAATGGGAGAAAATTTCTGCAATCTACTCATCTGACAAAGGGCTAATATCCAGAACCTACAAAGAACTCAAACAAATTTACAAGAAAAAAACAAGCAACCCCATCAAAAAGTGGGCAAAGGATATGAATAGACATTTCTCAAAAGAAGACATGCATACAGCCAACAGGCACATGAAAAAATGCTCGTCATCACTGGCCATCAGAGAAATGCAAATCAAAACCACAATGAGATACCATCTCACACCAGTTAGAATGGCAATCATTAAAAAGTCAGGAAACAACAAGTGCTGAAGAGGATGTGGAGAAATAGGAACACTTTTACACTGTTGGTGGGATTGTAAACTGGTTCAACCATTGTAGAAAACAGTATGGCGATTTCTCAAGAATCTAGAACTAGAAATATCATATGACCCAGCCATCCCATTACTGGGTATATACCGAAAGGATTATAAATCATGCTGCTATAAAGACACATGCACACGTATGTTTATTGCAGCACTATTCACAATAGCAAAGACTTGGAATCAACCCAAATGTACATCAGTGACAGACTGGATTAAGAAAATGTGGCACATATACACCATGGAATACTATGCAGCCATAAAAAAGGATGAGTTCGTGTCCTTTGTAGGGACATGGATGCAGCTGGAAGCCATCATTCTCAGCAAACTATCGCAAGAACAGAAAACCAAACACCGCATGTTCTCACTCATAGGTGGGAATTGAACAATGAGATCACTTGGACTCTGGAAGGGGAACATCACACACTGGGGCCTATTATGGGGAGCAGGGAGGGGGGAGGGATGGCATTGGTAGTTATACCTAATGTAAATGAGTTGATGGGTGCTGATGAGATGATGGGTGCAGCACACCAACATGGCACAAGTATACATATGTAACAAACCTGCACGTTGTGCACATGTACCCTAGAACTTGAAGTATAATAATAAAAAAAAATTGCCTCCATGCAGCAGGATTCAATAGTCATTTCTCATCTTAATCTTTTTTAACACATTCATTTGGATTCTTCAACAGCATCACTTCTATGTTCCTGCTGAGATGCCTTTGGTGGCCCATTCCTCTCCCTGCCTGTGCATGTTGGAGTAACCAGTGGCTTCATCCCGACCATGCTTCTCTTCTTATTTTATATTCATGATCAAAATTCTTAGCAAACTAGGAAGAGAAAGGAATTTTCTCAACCTAATAAAAGGTATCTACAAAAATCTGATGAGTAACATTGTATGTAGTGGTGAAAGACTGAATGCTTTATTCATAAGATCTGAAACAAGCACAGTTGTTCACTTATCATTCCTCTTCAACAAATTATTGAAAGTCCTCAGCAATGCAATAAGGCAAAGAGAAGAAATAAAAAGCATACATATTAGAAAGAAATAAATAAAGCCCTCTTATTTTCAGATGACATGATTATCATGTTAGATATTCACAAAGAGCAACAAAGAAATCACTAGAACAAATAAGTGAGTTTAGGATCACCATGGACCATAAGGTAGATTTTTAAAAATCAAGCTAGGAATATAAAATTTAAATTTGTTTAAAATGTCCTTTAAAATAAACCAGAGACATCATAAAATTATTTTGCCTAAATCTTCCAAAATGTATGCAAGACCTGTGTATTAGTCTGTTTTCACACTCCTGATAAAGAGATACCCAAGTCTAGGAAGAAAAAGAGGTTTAATCGGACTTACAGCTCCACATGGCTGAGGAGGCCTCATAATAAAGGTGGGAAGTGAAAGGCACCTCTTACATGGTGGTGGCAAGAGATGAAGAAGAAGGAAAAACATAATCCCCTGATAAGCTCATCAAATCTCTTGAGACTTATTCACTATCACAAGAATTGCACAGGGAAGATCAGCCTCCATGATTCAGTGACCTCCCCGGGGTCCCTCCCACGACACATGGGAATTCTGGGAGATACTATTCAAGTTGAGATTTGGGTGGCGGCACGACCAAACCATATCAACCTATGTACTGAAAACTACAAAACACTGATGAAGGAAAATGACGAAATTTTAAATAAACAGAGAGATATTTCATGTTGATCTACTGAAAGGTTCAATATTATTTACAATATTATTACAATGTTAGTTCTTCTGAAACTGATCAATGGATTCAACTAAAATTGACACAATATAACAGCAAACATTTTTGTAGAAATTACAAAGATCATTCTAAAATTTATAAAGAAATAAAAAGGAACTGGAATTACCAAATGTTAAAACAAAGAACAAAATTGGAGGAATTACACTATTTAATAGATTTATTATAAAGCTACAATATTTAAAACACAGTATATTGGAAGAAATGATTTACCTATTAGAATCAAAGGGACAAAATAGTCTTAAAGTGAACCATATAGAAAGTCAATTGATTTTTAGACAAAGACAGATGCAAGGGCAATTCAATGGGGAAAGAATAGTCTTTTCAACAAATGATGCTAAATGAGTTGGATATTTATAAGAGAAGAAAAAAACTTGATAAGTATCTTGAATTCTATTAAAATTAACTCAAAATGGACCATAAATCTAAATGTCAACATTTTGCAAGAGACAACGTTAAAGACATGGACAATAATAATTTTAGCAAATGAAATTAAAAGATACTCAACTAGAATGCTTTGATAAGAAAATGTAATTATGGAAATGATGTCAGTGAGCAGAAACAACACGCAGTGAGTTTTATAATCTGAAAGAGAAGGAATAGGAATAGGACTGACTGGAGGGGGAAGTGAGAACAACAAGATTTTTCTGAAAGTTGGAGATAATAGATTACATTTGCATTTCCATATGACTGCCACACTAGATAAGAAAAAATATATGATTCAGCAGGCAGAAGGAATAACTTTAGCAATAAAATATTGAAACAATTGACATCATTAAATGATCCATTGGGTATTGATTATCTCTCCAAAATTAATTTGCTTCTGGCCCATTGTAGAGTATCAATGACATTTGGTTAGAATTGACTTTACTTCCCAATTCCAGACAAACATTTAATGGCCAAAGCCCATCATCATTCTCTCAGTAATGTTTATTGCAAACACAGGCCTAAACACATGGTGGTTTTCTGAATACACTTACTCAGAAGTCCCCTAATCGTTCCAAAACTGAGGGGTCTGATTTGGATGATTATTGAAGGAGACGTGCTTCTTAAGAGTGAACGAAGAAGTGGGTAGTCCATGTTGCTGAGGACCGCCATCTTGTAGACATGAAAGAAGCCATTTTAGCATGGAACAACAAGTCAGGAGAGGTTAAGATGGGAGTAATGAGTCAAGAGAATTGAGGTAAATCAAGCAAGAGCCCTGATAATACCTTTTATGAAATTTGCTCTCCCTTGAAATATAGGAGATATGAGTCAATAATAAATCTTTTAGTTTTACATTGATTTTATCTGGGTTTTCTATTACTTATCCTTTCCCCTACACACACACACACACACACACACACACACACACACCCTAACATAAAGCATGTTGTTTCTTTTTAGTATGCATTCTCAATTTGGTCAATATTACTGCCAGCAAAGTAAAACTTGGTTTTTGGGGAGCAAGGTGTCTCACCATTTTTACGTGTAAAGCACAGATGTAGCTCTAGATGTACAGTTAATAGACAGATACTCAATATACCTGTTGTGCTAAAATTAGGGAAAAGAGTCTAAAAACATTTCTGGAATAAAAGTTGGAGCAACACTGCTTTATGGAGCATGAAGACGCTCTTCTTTGTAACAGGAGTGAAGACAGAGGCTTAAGCACAGATGCACCTACACGAGTAGATTTGGTGAAAAACCTATGATGGAATGCTGGTATCTTCTCTTTTTCCTTTGTGAAGAAGGAAGTGTGATTTCTGCTCGGTGCAGGTGCACGGAGAAAATGCTAGAGTCTTGGGAGGAGATGAGGTCAGAGTCATCTCACTGAAAACTAGGGGCTGCAGCCATCTGGGCAGTACTGAGAGCCTCATCCTGCCTCTGAGCCTTGGGCCGCTGAGGCCCCGTTCCTCCCCGCTGGCCAAGATCACCATTCCCATCCTCATGACGCAGGCTATTCACTGCTTTTGTGTTTTCCAGAGCTGCCATTCTTGTGAAGCTGTTTACAGAGCTTGTCCACCGGCTAGGAAATTTAGTGAAGTCTGTAGTTCACATCTTTGTTAAATATAAGCCCTTGATTCACATGGACAGTCAGTAATGACCATAACTAAAGGCACCTTCATTTAGCAGCAGACTCTTACTTTACGATGGAGTTGTAAACACACACGAGGCCATAATTTTATTCTTATGGGCCAGCACAGAGACCTATATCTATGTGTATGTTAATGTTTAGATTCAAACAAGAAGCAGCGTATAGTGAAAAATACCAAGCGCTTTTTTATTTCTCACAGATGTGCACAAGAAAAGTGTACCATTTGAGTAGTATTCATTGTCAATGCGTGTAAACATTATAGAAAATGAATACATTTAAAAAGCTATCCCATTTACGATTTCTATCTTCCATGGGCAAATGGGGCAATGATTTAATTTGTACTTTTGTTATTCTTTTTATTTTTTTGGTTCTTTCTGGAGAAAATACAAGATTTTGAGAATTAGAAAAAAATGTTTACCTTATGAAAAAGCAAAAAATATAAACAAACAGAAAGCAATGTGCCCAAGATAAATTACCAACTTTACATGGACACTTTTTTCCTTATTTTAAAACTAATCTTTAAAGCAAAAATCTTAGTAAAATAAATTCAATACAATATTTAAATTTCCTGTTATCTAGGAACCCACAAAAATAAGGCATATTATCGTTCCTTTCCTGCAACTAATTAAAGGGAGAACTATTTTTAACCATTCACACCCGGCACTTGCCAACTTTTTCTTCCCAAGGACTCATGTATCAATGGCTCAAGCTCAGCGAATTTGTCCTCTCTCCTGTGCCCATCCAATATGTTTCACTTGGCACCGAGTGTACTCATCATTCTCATCAAGTAGGTAGCAGGTGTGCAACTCATTTCTCAGGAAGAATATACTTTAGAATGATATGCACCCTTCTGTTTACTCAACCAGCAGTATATTATAGTAAATATCTTAGCCCTTAGCCTCAGGGTCTTCAACAAATAGCAAGTACCCAACATTTCTTTCTGCATTGCACAGTAGAAAAGACCAAGCTGATGCATATAGACAGGTAAAAAATTTTGTTTTATTTAAAAATAGATGTCAAATAAAGACTGAATATATTCAAGATATACAGGGTGTAATTTCCCTAAAAATGAGAAGCAATTTGAGAATTTGACACATTACCTACTATACATAGACAAGTTAACATTTAACATTGCCTCAAGATTTTGCTTGAAATGCTCAATCTAAATGATTATTTCCCCTCTCATGCCCAAAGGCAGATGTTTTTCGAACTTAAAAGTGAATGCATCTTTGGTGATTTCTGGAAGTACAAACTTTAAGGGAAAAGAACTACACAAGCATCATTAAATGGCGAGTTCTTAAAAAAATGCATACAGTACTGAAAACTGCAGTTACATCAAAATAAGTAAGTTCTTTTTTCTAGTAATTTTATCCTAGTAAATGACCATAGATTTAAAGTAAGATTTCTATATAATTTCTATGTCTTAACATAATGATGGCTATCACCCATTATTTACACTAGGGAGAACTGAAATAAAATAAATGTCCAGTGATAGTAGCTTGTCTAAATATAGTGCAATACAGTTATAGATAAAATAACATGCACTGTCCAAAATTTTATTATTATATATCTGAAGATAATTAAATTACATGGAAAATATTACTTGAAATCATGATCAAAACTTTCTGTCAAAAATGAATGCTGTTTTCAAGTCGCATATGTGAATATGTTTACACACATACACACATACATTGACATATAAACATATATATGTATTTAAAGAAATACTACAGTTCGTCCTTGCTCTAGACATGGAGAAATCATCAGAGGTTTTTATGCAAGAATAATAAAGATTAGACTTGGATTTTAGAAAGAATAATCTGACACCACTATGAGGGATTTATTGCAGTGTCCATAGCTGCGGCAAAGAGAATAATTAGAAAGTTATTGTGCTAGGCCAGCTTGGGGAAAAATAAACAAATAAGGATTTGACTTAAGGTACTAAGGGAATTAAGCTAGAAAAAGAAAAAGAAATAAAAGAAATGAAGTGACAAAACAGCACCATCCATATGACTACAAATGGCAAAGTGTTTAGTATCTCTATGTTCTGTGTATCTGCATGTGTGTATTTGTACCTTGAGAGGAAAAGCTCTAGATGACTGTGTGTATTATTTGAAATTTTGCAGAACTAACTCCCAGACTCAAACTCATAGAAAGAAAATGTCTCCGGGCTCCTTGAAGAAACTTTGTCCTATCACTCACTCTTTGTTCCTCCATCTTCCAGTACAGGGCCTGTTCCACAGTGGAAAAGCAGTCAATATTATTGATTTACAATTGATTGGAAAAATGCAGGCAAAGTGCTCTGCTCCTTTCTGAAGCCAGAAGGTTACCTTTGACTTTGTCACAAAGTCAACATCCCAAAGTCTCTTTTACACAGGTTCATGTGTATGTTATTTCTGTATTTCATTAAATAAGGTTCAATATTGACATTAACATACATTGAACCAAACTCTAAACACCTTATAGCTACTTACAGCATCTAAAATTTGGACAAATATGCTGTGAGAATAAGGGAACAATGTATTTCCCCAAAGATTCTATTAGTTGCCAAGAATCCAATACTGGTCAGGAACTTTAGCTAAATTTTCACTCCTTCCTTCCTGTATACACTTCACAAAGACCAATTGCCTCCCACATAAGGAGAAGACGATCAATATCAGTCACTTTCCTTGACTAGCATCGGGTCTACGAAAGTTCACGGTGGTCGAGTTTGACAGAATGTTTCACCTCATCTGATGTAAAAGTTATTGAACTTGATTTGGACACTGAGACACACTATTATAAATGCTTCAGTTGCTACAGGACTTACTAAAAAAAAAATCAGATGCTGGAATCAAGAAGTTAGAAGTGCAAGCACAGGTCAAGTGAGGGTTCTCAAACTTATACTTATAGAGATGGGCTGTATGGAAGGCTTGGAGAATGGTGGAGGCTGAAGTCAAGGAAGGGCTCACATTTAATAGATTTGGGGGCTTGAGGGCCATATTTGAATAAATGGTCATTTTTCTGACTGAAAAAATTTATAGAATAACTTCTTCATTAAATTTCAACTACAGGTATTAAAAAACACACTTTTTTAGTTTAATGGTAGTTTTATTTTAAAAACAATACATTGTCATTGTAGAAAATTTGAAAATACAGAAAACCAAAAAAAAAAAAAAAAAGACTAAACTTGTCATAATGCCACAATCTAAAAATAATCAATGTCTACATTTTGGAGTATGTCTTAAACTACTTTAGTGTGCATATTTATTAAAGTTTTTATGTGCTTGTGAATGATATGTAGTATTTGTACTCTGCTTTTTGCACTCAACATTATACTAAAGGATTTTTTTTTTTCTTGAGACTGAGTCTCACTCTGTCACCCAGGCTAGAGTACAGTGATGTGATTTCGCTCACTGCAAACTCCGCCTTCCAGGTTCAAGTGATTCTCCTGCCTCAGCCTCCCAAGTAGCTAGGATTACAGGTATTCACCATCATGCCTGATTAATTTTTGTATTTTTAGTGGAGACAGGGTTTCCCCATGTTGGCCAGGCTGGTCTCGAACTCCTGACCTCAGGTGATGCACCTGCCTTGGCCTCCCAAAGTGCTGAGATTACAGGCATGAGCCACTGCACCTGGCCTAGTGAAAGCTTTTTATGAGACTTAAAATGCTCATTTATATTGACTGCATAGGATAAAATAATATGACTTTTTATTATTTATTGAAATAATCTATTTAGGACACTTGGATTATTTTTAATATTGTGTTTTTATAACAAATATCAGGCCACACATGCTTAAGGATAATTGTTGGAAAACATCTATGATTATTTTTACAGTATGAATTTCTGGAAGTTACATTATGGGAACTCAGTGATCTGCATTAGAGTAGCAATGTAATTCAGAGGGTAGAGCACAGACCCTGGAGGAGACAGCACCATTTCAGATTCTAGTTATGCTACCTATCTGCCGTGAACACAGGCAAGTTACATGAGCTCCTAACATTTTATTTTTTCTCGTATGTGATTAGACATAAAAATAGTTTAGCTTTATAAGATTTTTTTAGACAAAATAAACCAGATGCACATTATTTCTTGGTAAAAAGTGAATGCATGGAATAAGCATTCAATAAATATAAGATTGTTTCTATTTTTAAATAAAATGGTGTCCAGTATGAAATGTGTTGTGATCCTTAAATTTGTTCTGGATTCCCATGCTTTTAAAATTTGATCTGAGACTCCATTTGGGAGTTTAAAATGCCTCTGATGTCTAAGGATGAATTGATTTAGGTGATTCACTTTGGTGTGTGGCTGTTTTCTAAATTGGCTTAAAGTCTCGGCTTAGTGGCTGGGAAGGTAAATGTGCCATATCTGTGATGGTAATACAATTGCTTTGAGTATATTTGAAGAGAATAAGAAGTAGTTTTGCTGCATTCCATAAATACTGAGTTATTGATTCCAAACTTTCCAGAAACAAAATAAACTTCCAACAATGATCATTGTACTGTGTAGAGATGAGAGGATGTAATCATGGTATAGCAACCTCTTGGGTTTTTTTTTTAAAAGCCCTGACCTGGGAGTCTGACTATGAGGAGTTCATAGTTTAGTTCTGGTTATTTCCAGATATTGTCTAAGATGACCTTGAGCCTATTCTGCACCACCTCTGTCACCAGTGAGTAGCTTAGAGATGTAGATCTGTGAATCTCTGTTATAACAATGTATCAGCCTAGTGCAAGGATATCAGAAAACACGCCAACCCATGTTTATTGTGGCCCTGTTCACAATAGCGAAGACTTGGAACCAACCCAAATGCCCATCAAGGACAGACTGGATAAAGAAAATGTGGTACATACACACCATGGAATACTATGCAGCCATAAAAAAAGGATGAGTTCATGCCATTTGCAGGGACATGGATGAAGCTGGAAACCATCATTCTCAGCAAACTAACATAAGAACAGAAAACCGAACACCGCATGTTCTAACTCATAAATGGGAGTCGAATGATGAGAACACATGGACACAGGGAGGGGAACATCACACACTGGGGCCTGTAGTGGGGTGGAGGGCTAGGGGAGGGACAGCATTAGGAGAAATACCTAATGTAGAAGACGGGTTGGTGGGTGCAGCAAACCACCATGGCACATGTATGCCTATGTAACCTATGTAACCTGTACATTCTGCACATGTACCCCAGAACTTAAAGTATAATAAAAATTAAAAAAAGAAAACAGGCATTTTTAAATTTTATAGTACAACTTGAACAAATGATAGAAGGAAAATCTTTATTTTTCCTTTCCACACATGATTAAATCAGGGCTTTATTTCCTTCCAGATGCACATTATTTCTTGGTAAAAAGTGAATGCATGGAATAAGCATTCAATAAATATAAGATTGTTTCTATTTTTAAATAAAATGGTTTCCAGTATGAAATGTGTTTTGATCCTTAAATTTGTTCTGGATTCCCATCTTTTAAAATTTGATCTGAGATTCCATTTGGGAGTTTAAAATGCCTCTGATGTCTAAGGATGAATTGATTTAGGTGATTCACTTTGGTGAATCAGCTAATAGTAATATTACTAAGTAATATTTAGTAATTTCTAATACTAATATTACTAAGAGGTCTTATTTATTAAGCACCAACCATGTGCCATGTATTTAAATCTGTTATTTTATACTTAGTGATTGTTACCATCTAGACCACGATTGCCACATTAGGCACTATCAAGCCATGCCAATGTGGAAGGAAAATAAATCCTGAGGCCCCCACATCACTAAGCTAAAGGGAAAAGTCATGTTGAGAATCACTTAGGGCAAACCCGCCTCCAATTCTATTCAAAGTCACCCCTCTGCTCACTGAGATCAATGCATATCTGACTGCCTCATCTGGAGAGGCTAATAGCTAATCAGAAACTCAAAAGAATGCAACTACTTGTCTTTTATCTACCTGTGACCTGGCAGTCCCCTCTCCACTTCTAGTTGCCCTGCCTTTGCCAGTAGTTGTCCCACCTTCCCGGACTGAACCAATGTACATCTTACACATATTGATCGATGTTTTATGTCTCCTAAAATGTATAAAACTAAATTGTGTCCCTACCAGCTTGGGCACCTGTCGTCAGGACCTCCTGAGGCTGTGTCATGGGTGAGTGTCCTCAACCTTGGCAGAATAAGCTTTCTAAATAAACTGAGACCTGTCTCAGATTTGGGGTTTCACACCCAATAATTTTTGTTTCAGGTTGAAATTTAGAATTAAATGAAGGAAAGAAAGAAATGCCAGTGCAATATTTTAATGTTTGTTGTTATTCAGGGAAAGTCATATTAGACTTCCCAGCTGAAAATAGCAAGCATGATCAATGAGACACAAGGCTCTGGAGAGCAAAATTTGCACCCCTGAGAAGCTTCAATGGAAACAGTTTGCAAATTCTGTTTGTAGGCAGACTCAGAAAATGGACCTTTCCCGCTTTCTGATGACATCACCAATGCCGTCAGGTTTCAACAAAACTCCAGGATTTAGAGAATATCTGCTGAACTTTTCAAATAAGGAATTGAGAGTTCATATACAAGCTTCCACAACTAGTCTTGAAGAAATTGCCCAATATTCTGAATTATGAATATTTAGAATATAAAAATGCACATTTATAGAGCACGCCTTTTCTTCTTCAAAGTCCAGTTACTCTTAAACTTACTTCAGTAGACATCAGCCTAACAATAGACAACTACTCACTCCAGAAGATACTTACCAAACAGTAGACATCTACTCACTCCAGTACATACCAACCCACTCCAGTAGATACTTACCAAACAGTAGACATCTACTCACTCCAGTAGACATACGCCCACTCCAGTAGACACCTATCCATTCCAGTAGACATCTACCCAGTTCAGTAGACATCTACTCACTCCAGTAGAAATACGCCCACTCCAGTAGACACCTATCCATTCCAGTAGACATCTACCCAGTTCAGTAGACATCTACTTACTCTATTAGACATATGCCCACTCCAGTAGATACATACCCAATACAGTAGAAATCTACCAAATTCAGTAGACATCTACTTACCCCAGTAGACATCTACTCACTCCAAGGGACACCTATCCACTCCAGTAGACACCTATCCACTCTAGTATACATCTACCCAATAGTATGCATCTAACCTACTCCTGCTAGGGTCACCAATGATGCTCATACTGGTGACTTCAATTGACATTTTTAAGTAGTTCTCTGACTTCTCATAGCTTCCCACTAGCTTCTGTCTTAAAACATTCTCTTCTCTTGATACATACAATATCACAAATTACAAGTGTTCTTTATTTCTCTTTGGCAGATCTTTTTGAGTTTCTTGTGTAAACTCAACTTTCATTCCTTTTTGCCATCCCCGTTTCACTAGTTAGTTTCTAGACTCTGAAATTTGAGATTTGTTCTGGTACATCATCTTATATGACATGATGCTATGTGTCCTGCTTATTCTAAATGTACGTATGTCTTCACTGCAAACCTATACACCTTCAAATTCACCTGCCTGTGTTTCCACTGATCCCACAGGTATCCCCAAAACATAATCAAATCCTGACCCTTCAAATATGAATTTCTCATCCATTACTTTAACAGTGTTTCCAAGATAAATCATTATTGGTACTTCTGTACCCATAATCATTTCCCCTTAATATCTTTAAAACACGAGTGTCACACTTTCCCTCAGTACCTTTAAAACATGAGTACCACACTTTCCCTCAGTACCTTTAAAACATGAGTATCACACTTTCCCTCAGTACCTTTAAAACATGAGTATCACACTTTCCTGCAATATCTTTAACACACGAGTACCACACTTTCCCTCAGTACCTTTAAAACATGAGTACCACACTGCCTCAGTACTTTTAACACACGAGTACTACACTTTCCCTCAGTACCTTTAAAACACGAGTACTACACTCTGCCTCAGTACCTTTAACACACGAGTACCACACTTTCCCTCAGTACCTTTAAAACACGAGTATCACACTTTCCCTCAGTACCTTTAACACATGAGTACCACACTTTCCCTCAGTACCTTTAAAACACGAGTACCACACTTTCCCTCAGTACCTTTAAGACACGAGTGCCACACTTTCCCTCAGTACCTTTAAAACACGAGTATCACACTTTCCCTCAGTACTTTTAACACACGAGTACTACACTTTCCCTCAGTACCTTTAAAACACGAGTACTACACTCTGCCTCAGTACCTTTAACACACGAGTACCACACTTTCCCTCAGTACCTTTTAAACACGAGTATCACACTTTCCCTCAGTACCTTTAAAACACGAGTACCACACTTTCCCTCAGTACCTTTAAAACACGAGTATCACACTTTCCCTCAGTACCTTTAAAACACGAGTATCACACTGCCTCAGTACCTTTAACACACGAGTACCACACTTTCCCTCAGTACCTTTAAGACACGAGTACCACACTTTCCCTCAGTACCTTTAAAACACGAGTACCACACTTTCCCTCAGTACCTTTAAAACACGAGTATCACACTGCCTCAGTACCTTTAACACACGAGTACCACACTTTCCCTCAGTACCTTTAAGACACGAGTACCACACTTTCCCTCAGTACCTTTAACACACGAGTATCACACTTTCCCTCAGTACCTTTAAAACACGAGTATCACACTTTCCCTCAGTACCTTTAAAACACGAGTATCACACTGCCTCAGTACCTTTAACACACGAGTACCACACTTTCCCTCAGTACCTTTAAGACACGAGTACCACACTTTCCCTCAGTACCTTTAAAACACGAGTACCACACTTTCCCTCAGTACCTTTAAAACACGAGTATCACACTGCCTCAGTACCTTTAACACACGAGTACCACACTTTCCCTCAGTACCTTTAAGACACGAGTACCACACTTTCCCTCAGTACCTTTAACACACGAGTACCACACTTTCCCTCAGTACCTTTAAAACACGAGTATCACACTTTCCCTCAGTACCTTTAAAACACGAGTATCACACTGCCTCAGTACCTTTAACACACGAGTACCACACTTTCCCTCAGTACCTTTAAGACACGAGTACCACACTTTCCCTCAGTACCTTTAAAACACGAGTACCACACTGCCTCAGTACCTTTAAGACACGAGTGCCACACTTTCCCTCAGTACCTTTAAGACACAAGTATCACACTTTCCCTCAGTACCTTTAAGACACAAGTATCACACTTTCCCTCAATATCTTTAAAATATGAATATCTTTAAAACATAACTGGAATCTATATGCTTGGCTTTGTAAAAACTAAAAAGACAGGATCAGCTCTCCAAAGAACTAATGTCATAGTCATTTTACTGGTGCCCTATTTCATCCTTGCCCCTGACTAATCTATTCTCTGAATGCTGGCAGGATCATCTCTAATGTGAAAACACAAAAAGAACAGTTTAAAGTTTATTCAGCCTAAAACCGTTACACTTAGGATATAATGTGAAATCCTAGTAACATCTACAAGGCTTTATATAATCTGAGCCCTGACAACCTGATCAACCTCATCTTATGCTTCTCATTTGCAAAATCAATTTCCCTCTCCTGTTTCCTCTTTCTTTCTCCTCTCCCATTGTATTCGTGTGTGTGTGTGTGTGTGTGTGTGTGTGTGTGTGTGCATGTGTTTAAAATGAGCATGATCAGAACCAAGCAAGCAAGAACAACACTCTCTACATAGTTTGTCCTTGGAAGTATTGCAGATTCTGACTAAACTCTAAGCTTCTTCATTCATTCATCATCCTATACCACCATGCATATTTGCAGGCCAAGTTTTTCTAGGCAGCGTGGACATATTTGACCTCAAATTATCCTGAGTTCTCCACATGAGGGTGCCCTTATACGGGCCACCACTCCACATTTATTCCTCTGAAGACCCACAACCTAAATACGATGTTGCTGCCCTTCACCAGTACAAGCCATGTGGATTGGCATCATCACTGCTCCCCAGTTACTGCTTGTTCTGGTGGCACTGGCTCCACCCTTACACCAGATACTGTAGCTATAAACAACACCGCTGTGCGTAGGCTTACAGGCAGGACTGTTATATGGACTGTTTGATATCTGAGGGAGAAATCTAGAGAGGTATGCTAATATTTAGCATGACATTGATGTTTTCACCACCAAAAGAAAAGCTGCTAGGAAGCTAAATCCTTTCTTTTCCCCCGCCAAAGGGCCTATTCTTGGCATACTGCCATCACATAGCACAAATCTCTCCTCAGGTTCCCATCTCTTCTGCAACTCCTTCTTCTTTTAAACTCCTCCCTAGGAATAGCCCTCTACTCTTTTAGAACCTCACCGATACTCAAAGGGGAGATCACTTCCCCTCCTACCTATTAGTGCATTTTCCTCCATCCCAGTCATTCACAGGGGAATTTGACTACTATGAATTCTAGCGCTAGTTATTAATTTATCAATTATCATAAAATTGGCCCAAGGAATGGGCTTGTTTATAACAACAGAGCCCACATTAGGTAGGAATGGTCCCTTCGTGCCAGATCTCCATGCAAGACCTCACTGGCATGTGTTGCACAGATGCATATGTCTTTTCTCAAATAATTTGCAAGGTTTAACTTTCCAACCTGTTTGATACAGTGAATATATATTCTCAGAGGCTATATAGTTTAAGGCTGTAATGTGGAAAAAGATAAATCACTGAAAGTCACATAATTTGAACATGTTCCCAGAAAAATGTTTACTTTCTCTCCACTTCTACAGGGTTCTCCTCCAGACTGGCTGGGACTGAAAAAAAGCCCTATACTGCCTGAAGAATGCTCCCTTAGTTACACAAAGAGGAGTTCTGATGAGATCTATCTAGTGCGTTCTTTCAAACTCTTACCCTAGGTCCCTCGGCCTCCTCAGTTTCTATCTCTAGACAATGCAAATTATTTCAGTCAAATAAGGGAACAATTGTTTTTGTGATGATTTAATGTCTGTTTGGCCCACTTATTGGTGTAAAGGTGCATGTTATGCCAGTTTTCTACATTGCATCCTCTGTGCATAGCAATGCTTGATGCATACTAGACCCTCAATATTTAATGAGCTAATGAGGATGTCTACAAGCCTTTAGACTCCACAGAGTATTAAGAAGCAAGCTTTGATGTCTGTCTATAATAATTAATTATCCTGTTGAGTTTACTCACAGCTGCAGATTAATATGCCGTAAATGTACCAGGGTAAAAATATATAAAATTGAAAAGACGCTGTGTAGATCAATCTGTTCTTATCAGCCATCCATGCCCATGATGAAGCAAGAGCCCTAAGAGTTTTGTGTTTAGACTTCTGTGAAATGCTACCAGCATACAGTTCTACCAGCAGCACCAAAAGTGAGGAAGAGAGGTATCCAGAAATAGACATTGTTGAATAATCATAATGTCACAGTGCATATGAGACAATACTCACAAATAATAATAAAGTGTTTTATAATCATTAGAGAGCTCTGAGTTAACGATAGTGTGAAAGTGTTTAAGTCCCTACTCATGGATTAGACACTGAAATAATTCTTAAATTTCTATGTCGTAGGTAGCTCTTTGCATAAAATCTAACTCTTCAAAAATTAAAAACAGAAAGTTAGATAATCAAACTTTGTGAAAGAGAGAAATGAATAGTCCGTTCAACTAGAATCCAAACTAAAGCAGGGTAAAGATCAGTCTATGGGACAGAGATCTGAAAAAACCTGGCAAGATAGCAGATTTTAAAACTGTTTCTATGCCTAATTTTGATAATTATGAACTGTTGCTAAGTGATGACACTGAGGTAATGATGAGAAGTTCATCCCTGGTGTGATCAAAATGATTATACTTTGTTCCATGCACGCATGATTCTGAAAATGGAACATTGAAGAGTCTGTAGCAAGGACCTTGCAAACCCAGTGTTCAAATGAAACTTGTGTGCAATATTAATAGTGGATGAGGAATTCTCAATCTTGTATACCAGTGGTACTTTTATTATATCTCAGGGAGCCTTACAATTCCATACATGTAGGCTGGGTATGATGGCTCACACCTGTAATCCCAGCACTTTGGGAGGCCAAGGTGGGTGGATCACGAGGTCAGGAGATTGAGACCATCCTGGATGACACGGTGAAACCCCGTCTCTACTAAAAATCATACAAAAATTAGCCGGGTATGGTGGCACGCACCTGTAATCCCAGCTACTCGGGAGGCTGAGGCAGGAAAATCGCTTGAACCTGGGAGTCCGAGGTTGCAGTGAGCCAAGATCACCACTGCACTCCAGCCTGGAGACAGAGCTAGACTCCATCTCAAAGAAAATAAAAAAATAAATTCCATACAGGTAATCACTTCATGAGGGTATGACAAAGATGAAGTCACGGGTACAGTTTTACTTTTCTCAACTTCGTCCAGGGGTGCTCCAAAAAGTTCAATTAATTATAAACTTAGTCTAATTGATAATGTTCTGCATATTTGTCTAACATCTTTAATACTGTATCCATTACGTTTAAATAGGCATTCTTGAGCACCCTGCTCCAAAACTTAAAACGACATCTGCATTAATTTTCAGCATCAGGACATCTAGGCGCCAAAACACTAGCATAGGCTGTGGACACATAAGTCTTTGGTTTCTTTTGTCACTGGTAGCCATATGAAGCCTTCAGAGGAATAAAAGTTCTTCCGCATCATACTATACCACAATTCTATGTGTATTAACCAAATACGTTGAGAAACAGTGGCAGTAGACACGAGGGCTGCAGAACAAAAATCATCAATAACCAGACCTGAGACTCAGGAAGTCGCTTGGCACTGAAGAGATGCTCTCCATGAGGTGTTTCTGCTGGACTCCTCAGGTGCATAAAACGAGGACCAGTACCCAGCTCAATGAGGCCTTGTTGAAACAGGGCATCACATCCTAAGAAGCAAAGACAAACGGGTCTTTAAATCACAATCTCAGAACCAATCTAGAGCCCCACTTCTCAAATGTTAACGTGCACAGCTGTAGTGAGATCTTGTTCTGATGCAGAGTCTGATATAATAGGTCTGGAGGGAGCCTGGAGGCCGAGATTTCGACATTTCTAACAGCTTCCGAGGCAATGCTGAGGATAGCAAGCCAGGGCCCACACTTTGAGTAACCAGGCTGTGGAGAGCTAGGAAGCTGTCCCAGAAGGCAACTTGTTCTGGTTAGGAGCTCTAAAGGGTAAATCGCTCTTTTAAAGGAAAGCCTTCACACTGATCATTAAATCTACAAGCAGAGCTGTAAACTAAGATGGCCCTTTCAAACAACTTAATCACAATTCAATGGCAACATTCAGTCACCTCCATCATTCTTCTAAACATCCTGATTGCTATGGTCATTACCATCAGCACCTTTGAATAAAAGAGCACTGGTAGGTAAGAGAACCCAGATTATAAAATTCAATTTTTATTTCAACTTTAAGGGAATGAGCAGGAGGTAGTGTGATGGCCGTGCATTCAACAAAGAGTTCTGAGACATTCCTGCAAAAATGCAAGGCTATATTATGTTGATCAATCAGTTGTAGATGCAGTCATTTCCTTTGGAGAAACAGCCATCTTTTTGGTCCTGTTACAAAGAGTATGGAAGGTACTGACTCATTCTGAAACTTGGACATAAAAAGGAATGTATGTATGATGAATATTGGTAGGGAACACTCACCCATAGAAAAGAATGGAATGTCAAGTTCTCTCTGTAATGGTACAACACTTGATTTCAAGTGAATTTAGCCAGCAGAGTCCATGCCCTTAGGAAGTTTAAAATCTAAGATCAAAAGGGGTAGAGTCCTGCCTTCGCTATCCAAAGAAATAAAGAGTTCAAATTCTTTGTCGCAGAGAACATTGATGACACAGCTTAGGGGACTTTGCAAGAAAGTAAAGCAAGATTAAATTGCCTTATGAAGAGATCAGTAAACATAATTCTATCACCCTCTCTGCTCAATCAGAAAATCGTTGCTCCCTTTAATCTTCATCACTGATTCTGACCAGCAAAACTGGAATACCTTGGCGGCAAATATTCTGTATCGACAGAGAAAAAAACAGTTGTGCTTTTGGAATTTTAGGTGTTCCTATGAAAGACATCTGGAACTTATCACATTCTATTGCTTTAAAGATTAACTTGAGTGAAAATATCAGGCAACATGTGCAGCTAGTAGGCCATGACTCAAATGGTAGGAAACTCTGCAATGCACTCCTGCAGCTCCATTCCAAATGGCAAAGTGGAAAAGGGTTGGAGGTGGCAGCTATGGATCCCTTCAGCATCAATGCTTCTGGTGCATTCCTTGAAAACAAAAGCAGGCTGGGGAAGTAGATAGGATAAGACAAGAGTGGCATCATAAGAGTGATGATTTGAACACTCACTAATCAGACCACATTATGGAGAACAAAGTTATTTCCAACCTCCAGTCAGTTTAAGCAATGTTGATTATGAAACAAGTTTATAGTACAAGAGAGAACATATTGTGTTTAGTTTAATATGCAGGTTTTACCCTACATATACTTCTTTCAAAAAAAAAAATTCTTTCAGAGAGAAATATGTGATGATCGTTTCTCTGTATAAACCAGTATTTGTCCCCCCTGGAAACTGGCATCTATAAGAAGCAGGAAATTACTCATTAGAAATGTAAAAGAGAATGGTTTAAGGAAAAGCAATTGAATGGATTGCATCTGGGAAAGAAAGTTTCTCTTATCTCTCCTTGCCCAGCCTGTCCGGGCATTATTACCCAATTATGTCTCAGATTTCTCTCCTGACTCTCATAAAAGACTCCTAATTTAAATTCAAACATTTAATTTGATATTTCTCTGTATATTTATTTCAATATTAAAAGGCTTTGGGCTTAAAGTACAAATAATATTTATATAATACCTTATATCCAAGAGTCTAATATCTTTTACATGTCAAATAAATGTGACATGGAGTACTATTAGTGTGAAAAACTGTACTTCCCATCTCCTTAAACTCAGGATGATTAACATAATTATTTTTGCTGAACCAGGATGGACATAACACTTCACTGAATACCTAGTGTAACTTGAATTTTTTTATCTCCCCTTTGAAAAAATGACATTACAATATGATGAGATGGGATATAATGGAGAGACTCTTTTCTTCACTAGTTTTACACTACATCTGACCCTATTGACAATGAAATTTCTAGCCTGGATGTTAAATTCACTGCCTTGTGTTGTCACCAGGTTCTTTAAAATTTTTTGATACTTGACTATCAACTTCTGACCTTCCATGTTACCATATTCCCATATGCTTATTTCTTCTCTGTTTAACCACTAATTTCTGATGGCTGTGGTCCTACAAGTCCCATTGAGCTTACTACGTTTAATTGACTCTTCTATGCCTGTCTTGCTTTTGATTCCTTGCTCTTCTTGATCTTGACTTTCATCGCTTACAGAGTTCTGACTCCCAAAGCTCAAGGACTCCTTTTCTCTATACCCGATTTGGACACCCTCACATTGGCCTTATCTTCTATGTCAGTTTGTAAATCCATATTTATCCATGGTGCTGGCAAAAACAGAAGCTTGGAATACGTGTATCAGCAAGAAAATCACACGATAAAGAATTTGTGATTACAAGTGATAAAATGGCAAAGTAAAGATAATATAGGAATCCTAAAAAATGCAAGCAGGAAATACACTGCGTAGTTCCTTTCCATTCTAAGTCCACTCTATGTGATTTTCAAATCTGAGCCACTGTTTTTACTAATTCAGGATGGTGAATAAAGTTTTACTTTATACACAGAAGACAATGACGATGCTCGAATGATTTGTCCCAAATTAGTTCAGTCACTGCAATCATATGAAGCCAAAACAATGGATTTTCTGAATGTTAAACTAGCATCAAGCATTCATTAGTGTAATTTGCTGGGCTGCATTTAGATAAAGCTGAGTAGATCTTTATGATTGTCTCCAATGCACAGAGTACGGCAGGATACAATTATTCTCTCTACCAAGAGAATATGTTTCTGTCATGTCAAATTACTAACCTTCTGCAGGGATGAACTTCTCTAGGAAGCTTGAAAAGCATTTCTACTTGTATATGGCACTGAATTTTTATCATAAAAAGATAAGGGAAGTTTTTTATCTTCTTTCAGAAAAGTCTATTACAGTACTCAATGCTATGATTAGAGAGATGGTGACTTAAATCTCTTGAATATCAAAAGAGAGGAAGACAGCCTTTGGCCATAATCACTGCTTAGCTGCTTTGGTTAAACAGGAAACTCAGAAGGATTCCTCTCATTTTAGCTCTTGGGTTAGGAAAGAAAATCTTTGATCTTATGTACCTGCCTCAGACTTCTTGGTATATTACGGACATTTTTACTTCACTATGTAAACCAGACAGGAGGTTTTCAGAGATGCAGAAAGATAAGTGCATCTTTCTGTGAAATGTTAGAGGAACTTTATATTTCATATCCAGGAAGGAGTGTGGCTGATAATCTAATTCCTGTGTTTCCATCAATGTCATATTCACTTTCTCCTGACTATTACCCAATGTGTTGTATCTCGTGACATCTGATTAAAATAACATGAACATTTCTATTTAACAATAATAGTTTCAGTGGATTCCTTCAATATTGGTTACATTTTACTCTATAATTTTTTAAAGAATGTATTCTGGCTCCACCTTTTATACATAAACTGAAAATGTGAAGATCATTCAAAACAGCCTGGAAGATGAAATAATTAAGGTTAATATGGGAGTTCTGCAAGTAAGTTTTCTCCTCATTAAGTATTAAGATCTACAATAGGTTAAATGGACATATCATGAATACCCTTTTGGAAAAATCTATCCTAAAAAAATAAATACTACCTGTATTAGCCTGTTCTCACACTGCTAATAAAGACATACCTAAGACTGAGTTATTTATAAAGGGAAGAGGTTTAATGGACTCACAGGTCAGCATGGTTGGAGAGGCCTCACAATCATGGTGGAAGGTGAAGGCAGAGCAAAGGCCCATCTTATGTGGCAGGCAAGAGAGCGTGTTCAAGGGAACTGCCCTTTATGAAACCATCAGATCTTGTGAGGCCTATTCATTATCATGAGAACAGCACAGGAAAGCCTGCCTCCATGATTCAATGACCTCCCGCCAGGTCTCTCCCATGATATGCGGAGATGATGGGTGCTACAATTCAAGATGGGATTTGAATGAGGACACAGCCAAACTATCACTACCCAATATAAGTAACAGTCTGTTGAATGCAACAATGCAGCTAATTAATAGACAGGACAATGTTGGGATTAACCCGCTGATTTAAACTTGTTTTAAAATATATATTTAAATCACTAGTCAAGATGCATGAAAATGACCTGTGATGGCATATACATAACAAGCACTCAGTGGGCAAACACCAGTCATCTGTATTACAAATGCCCCACAACTTACCCCAGCAGCAGAGGCCCAATGAAATGTTCATTTAATTTTGAATGAATGAGTTAATTAATTAGGAATCACTTATATTTTGATTGAAATAGGCAAACTATTTATCCTGTAACTGGGGAGAAATTTCTTAGTTATCTAACTTAGACTTCAGTAAGTTATCCAAGTGAAACTGAAGAGAGCTTGAAAAAGCTGTTAAGTTGTCAGTGCATATGTTCTCAGAATCACAGCTACAGATGGCTTTACTGCTATTTCAGTTGGTGAGGAGACCACTATCAAAGAAGAGTTATAGCCTCAAGGCTCTATTCAGTTTCAGGCTTTGTTTATTTGTTGTTACTTGTTATTTTTTTTCCAACAAAAAATTAATTCATTTACACCATATAAATGAAAACACACAGAAAAACAATAGTAAGAAAATACAAATCACCCACAACACTACCACCGAGATTCCCTCTCAGCAATTTATCATAATCTGCCAAGTTATTTTTCCATTTATTATCCTTTTATTTTTTCAGAAAGAGATCATACAGTACTCAGTGTTTTAAAATATGCCTTATACATGACAAAAATGCATCTTATAAAATACTACTCTTCGACAAAATTTGAACTGACTACATAATATTCCATGGGTAGATGTGTTGTTTTAAAAAATTTCTTTTCATGGACCTAAGGTTATCTCAATTTTCTGACAAACTAATAAGACTAAAAACCTGAAAATATCTTTACTTTTTTAGGCTGCCTTTACATAAATAGAGTTGCTTGGTCAATAATTTTGGTCAAAAATTTTGGATCAATTTGCCATCTTTTTAGACGTTCATAACATTGCATTTTTTCACCTCACTGTCATTGATAATGTCTATCATCATTCATTCTTATCATTCTCAGTTTGACTAATCACTTACATTGTGGTGAACATCAAAAATGTTTCTGTATATTTATCAGTCTTTCTATTTCTTCTACAGGGAAATTGCTATTTGTAGTCTTTAGTCATTATTTCCATTTATGCACATTAATTTTTCTTGTTTGATTCATGAAGGTGTTTAAACATTAAAGATATGAATATATGCTTGTCTTATACATAAAAATTATTTTTCTTTTTAAAATTTTTCATCTCCAGTTTCTTATGATAAATCATGTACCCAAAAAACATTAAGATATTCTCTTAGCCATTGAACATTATCAGCTTTGAACCATTGAGACTCATGTTAATTATAATGTTTACAATATAATTTGAGATAACTGAGGACCTATCACAAAATGCAAGGTGGCCTCTTTAGGAGCTATGAAAATAGGTATTTTGCAGTAAGAAAGACCAATAAATTCCTACCTACTCTTTTGTTCATTCATTTAATTAAAGTACTGAACCACTGATATGTGCCAGGTGCCACATTAAACAATAGAGGTATTTGAGGTAGCTTCCCAGCTATTTTGGAGCCAACGAACTGCCAAATTAGTTTTTATTATAGGCTTCTGAATTTCACAAGTGTCAGCCATCTAGCAAATAAATAGAAGTGAAATTACAAAATTCATCGAATTCTATCAATGTTCACCATGAATGCTACTGGTGAGATAGATACCATGTAAATACATATCAGACTTATTTCTTTACTCTTTCATATGGTTGTACCATAATGTTTTGCTTCTGAGTTTCTGCCAATTATGCATCAGGAGCCAAGAAACGTTTTACAAAATCACATAATATGGCTTGAGAAAAATACTTTATTGGAGAAAAAGAAAACTTACTATACCAAAGACAGCTCCCTGTCCCTCCCATCATCTCACAGGGAGGCAAGCTAGGGCCAGGCTACTGCTCCGGAAGGGCAAGTCTCCACGGTAATCTGTCCTCCTGTGGGACAAGCTTAGTGAGGCAAACTTGTCAATGGGGCAGGCACGGGCTGCCTGGCACCCCAAGAAGTCTGGATGGAGGTGCCAATGCTTTAGAAGAGTTATCTAGGAAGCCCAACTGCTCAGCAGCTAGGAAACATAGAGTCTGCGGGAAGGACCATCTCCAGTACTGGGGGGAAAATGCCATCACTCTCCTACCACTACAGGAAGGAGGAACTCTCAGTCCTAGTTAGTTCATTGCCCAGAAAACCCAGAATGAGCCTTTAGGTATTTTTTGGACCCAGAAAACCCAGAATGAGCTTTTAGGTATATTTTGGACATTCTTGCTCATGGCAGTATACTTATTATGACATATTATTATAGTCAAGGATCTCCTTGATCCAAGGATCACTGTGGCAGGTTCTATTTTCCATGAAGACCTCAAAGGGTCTCCTATTAATTCCTTCCTATACTGTGACTTGGACACCCTTTACTATCAAGTGCACCCTGAATGGGACTGTGGCTACTGTGAAAATGACACTGTGATTTTCAAGGCTAGACAATGGACATTCTCTGCCAGATCCACTTGAGACACTTGTTCTTGGAAGCCATTCACCATGAGATGAGGAACAGAGAGGCTACATGGAGCACTTATGCATGGGTGTTCTTACAGATGTTCTTACATCTGAACTATCAGATGACACCCAGTACCAACCTGCAGACATGTGAGTGAAACTCCAAGTGACCTCAGCCCAGCCACTGCAAGAGAGACAGCGAGCAAGAACCATCTTTGAGAGTCTAGCCACGGTCCAAAATCATGAGAGTTAATAATAAAATGATTGTTGCTTTTTTAAAGCCACTCTGTTATGGAAGCACTTATTATGCCCCAATAGACAACCAGAACATATATTTTTCTGGACCTTAACCAAAAGTTAAGTGAAAGTGTCTTTCATTTAACAATTCTGCACTTCTTTTTAGTACCAATAAATATATTCTATGGTCCTAAGGTAAATTCAGAGGGATGATGAATGTTTCTTTCTTTACCAATAGCTATTGATTTGATTGAAACTAGAGGATTCCAAGGGAAGTGCATGTCCAACAACTGTATCAATTGTCGGAATCAATGTGTATTGATCAAAAGAAAAACGAATTGAAGGAATACACAGTCTTCCATAATTGCTAAGTGCATTAAGATATTTCATGTTCTAAGTGAATTTTAAGATTTAACTATAATGGCACCTTTATGTCAGGCCAAGATGGACTCACCGAGACTAGATTTTATCCCCTGCCTGAAACAAGCTAAACAAACAAGCAGACAGACAGACAAAATAAATTAAATGATTACTTTCCAGAGACTGGACATCAAGCCATTAAAGACAGTGATCCCTAATATATCGGAAACAACTGAGGTGGGGCAATAACCACCACAGCTTTTTGCCTTCAAAAGTTATCACAGAACAGCACAGAGACGAGGAAATTAGGCAAAACTTGATACCAAAAACAGAAAAACAGGCATTACCAGATAAGAAAATTATAGTCGAATGTCCCCCATAAACATAAATGCTAAAATCCTTAACAAAATTTAGCTAATTGGTCCAACAATATATAAAAAGAAAATACATCATAGACAAACATGGTTCACTATAGCGATAAAAGGTTGGTTTACTATTCAGAAATCTATCAATGTAATTCAATATATTAAAAAGATTAAAAACTGAAAATAAACATGATCATCTCAGTAAGTGCATAAAAGTGCATAAAAATTTTGTGGTTCTGTGATTTGAGGTGACAGAGTAAAAGCTTTGGGGAGACCACGCTCATTACAAATCACAGGACTGCATGTTGGAGATGAGAGACCTAGAGAGAGAGAGAGAGAGAAACTAAGAGAGAGAGACCTGAATCTTTGCAGAGGGTCCCTCTCAAGTTTTTAGCAGACTATCAATCAATGTGTTTATATGACAAAAAGTATCTGATGCTGAGAAAGAAATCATTTAAAATGATTAAAATGAACAGGGAAAACATTAAAAGCAGACAGAGAAAAAAAATACACATTGTGTAGAAAGGAACAAAGTTAAAGACAATAGGAGATTCTCATTGGAAACAATGCAAGTGAGAAGAGAATGGAGCAACATTTTTAAAGTACTGAAAGAAAAAAGTCTATCAACCTAGAACTCTATATATAGAAAAAAATCTTTAAAAACAAAATAAAAGGCCGGGCGTGGTGGCTCACGCCTGTGATCCCAACACTTTGTGAGGCTGAGGCAGGCGGATCACGAGGTCAGGAGATGGAGACCATCCTGGCTAACACGGTGAAACCCCGTCTCTACTAAAAAAAAAAAAAAAAAAAAAAATTAGCCAGGCGTGTTGGCGGGCGCCTGTAGTCCCAGCTACTTGGGATGCTGAGGCAGGAGAATGGCGTGAACCCGGGAGGCGGAGCTTGCAGTGAGCTGAGATCGCGCCACTGCACTCTAGCCTGGGCAACAGAGCGAGGCTCCGTCTCAAAAATAAATAAATAAATAAATAAATAAATAAATAAATAAAAACAAAATAAAAACCAAGACATTTTCAGACATACTGCAAACACTAAAATGAGCCAATAAAGGGGATACTGTGGAATTATAAACCACGCTCTATTACTCCAAAAGAAAGAAGAAAGGAGAAAATGGTAACAAAGAACAAACAGGATAGATTAGAAAGAAATATGATGATATAATTGCATATATCAATAGTCACATTGAAATATAAATGGTCTAAATATTTCAATTAAAAAGGATTGCCAAACTGGATTTAAAAAGCAAGACAAAATTATATATTGCCTACAATAAATGTACTTTAAAAATAAAGTGGTTAAAAGGAAAGGCATGGGAGAAGATATAATCATGCTAACCCTAGTCAAAAAGAGATCTGATAGGCTACATTAACACCAAACAAGGATTTCAAATTAAAGTACATTACCTGAAATACAGAAGATATGTTTATAATCATAAGAAAGTAAATTATTCAAAAAGACATCACAATCCTAAATATTTATGCACCTAATAGCAGAATATATTCTATTTGAACTATTCAAGAACATTAAAGTGGAGGGAATTCTTCCCAATCGCTTTGGTAGGCCAGAAATCAGAAACTTGATACCAAAAACAGAAAAACAGGCATTACCAGATAAGAAAATTATAGTCGAATGTCCCCCATAAACATAAATGCTAAAATCCTTAACAAAATTTAGCTAATTGGTCCAACAATATATAAAAAGAAAATACATCATAGACAAACATGGTTCACTATAGCGATAAAAGGTTGGTTTACTATTCAGAAATCTATCAATGTAATTCAATATATTAAAAAGATTAAAAACTGAAAATAAACATGATCATCTCAGTAAGTGCATAAAAGTATCTGACAAAAATCCAACATCCATTTGTGGAAAGTGCTCTCAGCAATGTAGAAAAAGAAGAATATGGTAAAACTTCCTCAACCTGATAAAGGTCATTTACAAAATTTGAAAGTGACATTATAGTTAATGGTGAATGAGTGAATGATTTTCCCTAAGATCAGAATTAGACAAGAATGCTTCCTCTCTTTACCTCTACTCAGCATTATACTGAGATCATAGCCAGTGCAATCAGCCAAGAAAAAGAAATAAAGGTCATCCACCTACGAAAAGAAGAAAAAAAAACCATCTTACACTGTAGATTACAACATCATCCACATAAGAAATCTGATAGACTATAAAAGAAGTTATTATACTAGATCTAATAAGTGAGTTTACCAAGTTGCAGTGTAGAAAGTTACTATAAAACTCTATTGTATTTCTATATGCAGTTGACCCACAGGCAACATGGATTTGGACTGTGCAGGTCCATTTATACAGCAGATTTTTTTTCAATGAAACTTGGATCTGGAATACAGTATTCACAGGATGGGAAACCCACCATGTGAAAAGCAGACTTTTTGTATATGCGGCTTCCACAGGGCTGACTGTAGGACCTCAGTAGACATGGATTTTGGTTTTGGGGAGTAACCTGGAACCAATCTTCTGCATATACCAAGAAATAACTGTACTTGCAACAAACAAACGGAAATTGAAATAAATAAAATTCCATGTACAATAGCATTAAAAAATGTTAAGCAATGAATTTGACAAAAACACAAAAATCCAAACACTGAAAACTACCAAACGTTGCTAAGAGAAATTTAAGGCCTAAATAAAATATTTCACGTATGTGGTTTGGATGACTCAATAAAGCTAAGATGTCAATTCTCCCCCAGAATGATCAATAGGATTAATGCAATTTTGATTAAAATCCCAGCAGGACTTTTTATCAAAACTGACAAATAAACAAACAAAATAGCTGTAAGGGAAGTTCACATGCAAATGCAGGCATGCCTGCAATCGTAAAGAATGGAGCTTCAATGCTTGAACCTCATTTTCTTTGTGGAAAATAGTTATAAATGTAAGAGAATATGCACATCTGAGTTACAAAAAGTTAGACATTATGTAGATTGTAGTAATAAATGTGGCAATATTATTGAGGAAAATAGTTTTCTAATGTAAAGCCAGCATTTGGGGGAAGATAGAAGAGAGAAAATACAGGAAGTATTTTTAGAAAGCCAAAATGAAGAACAAACACAGAATGTCTGTACACAAAGGGGGGCGCATATAAATAATTCAGTGATTACCCATAATTTGGGGTTTTGGTACAAAGTCTTTCCCTTCTCTTCTCTCTCTAATCTTCATAAGAAATCAGATAAACTGAATTCCATTTTCTGCAGGCAGAATACTGGCATTTACTTTCTTCATGGTCTTACAGTCAGAGCTATGATCAGAGCTAACTTTTCATGATCTCAGCCATGTGCCAGTCATGTTGTAGGCCAAAAGGAAGTGAATAAAAGAAGACAGAAATATATCAAAGAGATTGTACGGCAAGAAAGAGTTTTTAAAGGAGAGTAAGATACTATCCTCCTTCAAATGATTATCTCCTGGTTTTCAAAACCCTTGCTTTTTTTTTTTTTTTTTTTTGCTTTCGTTTTCGGTATCATGATCAGGGATCTTATTCATCACACTGTCTTTCTGTACACACTCTACTCTGTCACGTCTTGTATTCCCTTATCGTTGTTTATTTTATCTGCAGTAGCTAAGATAATGTAGGTACTCAAGTATTTTCAAGCCTTTGTTTGAATTCCCCAACTGAGCAACAAGATTACGAAGTGACTAGATGATTCAGTTGAATTAAAAAAGAATATTTGGTGGCGGATTTGATCTAACTGCTTACATCACTTTATCATCCTTTAAATGCCATTCTCAAAATGCCAATTGGTAGAAGCGTTTATGTTGTAAGAATCCTAGAAAATCAAAGGAGGGAGTTACTGAAGTGAGAGTGGTCAGCAAAAGTGTGTCAAGGAATTCAAGTTGCCTAGATCTTGGTATTCTAATTTAAACAGAAAAGAAGAACTCCAGAGATTTCAAGGCAAAAGTGACAATTAGTGGTAGCAACACCTTTAGGAATATACTGCCTAAAATCTCCTCTTTTGAAGCCCATGCCTCTCTCCGCATAACAAAAGTGTACTCTGCAGCCCCTCCCCTGACCACCATGGGCAGACCCTCAGAAGCTTATTCTGAATCAAATCACAGGGCTGTACCCAATCTGAATGTAGCTGTCAGCTACCGACTCCAGCACTTCCACAGGAAAAAAAAATGTGTCAAATAGGAGGATTCAAGGTAAAGCAATGGCTGTCTTCCTTCCCTTGTCCCAAAAAAGTATTTTCTTTTCTTTTCCAGTTTTGATCATTAGGTTAATCTACTGGAAAATTAATCTGTGTTCTATATTTCAAGTATAGAAAAATGACCTTTTTTAGTTGTTCACAGCTGCAACTGTGAGAAGCTGAAATTAATATTGTTGCTAAATGTGGCCATGAGCTGGAAAAATGCCAGCGCTTCTATATAAGGGCACAAAGCCTCCTCTCTTGGAAAACAGTGTGGCAGCTGCTCAATCCACTTCGCCAAAGGACAAGTGAATTTTAAAGTGACTCCCCACAATTTGAGCCCCTAAACATTTGGTGTGAATCTCCATTATCCTCAACATGTGCTTGTGAACTTTGGGGGTAGACAAACAGGTCTGTATCTGCTATGCTTCCTGAGAGTTGAATTGCCAGTCAAGACTCTACCTGGCTTGAAGAGAAAAACCATACCATACTGGAAAGTTGAATATGTAGGCACCTGCACAAAAGAACACATCTGTGATTCTGCAGGCTAGAGCACACCTGGCCCGCACAGTATCATACACCTGGGATTACGTTATGCACACCTGGGAGCACGGACATTATAATATGCTTTGTAATCAGCACAGCATAGCCTACCTGGGAACCTGATCACTTTGGAATCTGAAGACCTAGGAACCAAAAGCCATAGCACACCTGGGAACCTGTCCACCCTAGCACACCTGGGAACTTACACAACTGGGAAACTGACACTATAGCATACCTGGAAACATGCACAATTGAGCCCCTGTACACTTGAAAACCTGAACACCGTAGGACATCTGGGAGCATACACAATGAAGTGCCCCTGGGAAGCTCCTCAGCATCACACACATGGACACTATGGCACACTGTAGCACACCTCTGAATTTGCACACCTAGGGGCTGACCCTTCTCCTGTTACTCCAGAATCCTTGCTAACAATGATGAACTGAGGAGACTTCGTTCACTCACTTCATCAAGGAGCATTAGGTTTAGCCAGAAAAGTAGACAACTGGCCACAAGTTTGGGTCCATACATTTCTCTGCAATGAAAGGTATGGGTCAGGAGAGGGAACAGTGTTAAATATATCCTGTATTCCCTGAAACAAGAGCAGAACATGTCCCTCAGATATCAACCAACGAGAGATTAGAGTGTCCAATTCTCTCTAAGTCCTCCTTGGCAGGTCATACACAGTGCATTGTACATAGATACCCTGATTCCAAAGTGTCTGATTTCACATCAGCACTTTACTAATTTTAATCATCGTCTCTCTTCCCATTGCAATTATGCATCCTAGACTTCCTTTCCCTTTTTTGCAAATATTCCTTCTCGGTAGACCCCACAGCACCCCTGCCCTTACCCTGCATGCCTTCCACGCCCACCTCCTGTCAGCACTCGCTGCACAGGCAGCCGTACCCCACAATGGAACAGCTGACCGCACTGGGGCCTTTCTGCAACTGCATGGTGGAGATTGTTTTTAACCTGTATATGTAAGGTTTGCATGTAGAGTGCAAGGGCACGCAGGACTGGTAGTGAGCAAGTACAACTTGGTGTGATTCTGTTAGTAAAGATTTGCCACCCCAAGCTCCCCTAGTCCCCTTCACTATGACGCTCCTTCTCCAAAACTGAATTGCATCATGATCCAGCAGCTGGAAAGGACACCCCTGGCCCAGTCTGGTCTGAAGAGCCTGCATCAGGCCACTGCCAACATCCATCGATATTTTCTGCATTCAGTCCTGGGGTCGTTAAACATCTGAATAGCTCTGCTGCATAAACCCTGCCTCTGCTTTTGGATCTTCGGCTTAACCTTCACTTCTGCCCATTCACTCCAATAAGATCGCCCTATCAAAATCCTCCTTTGTTCACCACAGGCCCCAAATTCTTTCTTTCTTGTCTTAGCTGACCACTAAGCATATATTACGCACTTGTCTTCTCTTTACCTCTTGACGTTCTGTCTTCACTATGATGTAATCATGCCCCAGTGATTTGATGTTACTGGCACTTGTTCTCCTTCCAATTTACATGACTCTCTTCTTTCTCCCCCTTAAATATTGGAATAACTCATGGTTATCTCTTCAGGCACTTTCTCTTCTTTCACCTTGAAGCCTCTTCTTCTTCCATGACTTCAGCTTCACATTAATGACTCACAAATATCTCTCTTTAGTTGAGAATTCCCTCTAAGCCTTCGTCCTAGATGTCTATTTATTAATATCAATTCTGATTGATTCCAGGGCTCCTGAAATTCCACATGTTCCAAATGTATATGCCTAATTTCCTTTTCAACTTTTCTCTTTGTCCTTCATTCTATATGGTAATAACATTCACCAGGTTATTCTAACCGGAAGCCTAGAGTTCATCTCAGTACTTTCGCGTTCCCTTACTCTATGAATCCAAACATCAACTATGGCCTGACGATTCTTTCTCTTGAATATTATTCACAGAAGCACTCTCACAGCCTTCTTTACTATTATAGATTATGTTCCCCAAAGTTACTACTAAGAAAAAAAATTAGGTGTAAGTGGTTTATCTTGGAGAAATCAGAGGTGGAAAAGGGAGACAGGGAAGGAAGGTAGCCAATAACACATGTGCAATGAATCAAGTCGTCACTGTGATTAACTGGAGATGATTCCCAGGAGTCAAAAAGTCAAGAAAGCCGGGAGCTGTCTCCACTGTGGACTAGAGATCAAGCTCCTCTTTGGGGCAGGAAAAGCCACTGTGACATGGCTTATGGCCTTGGTTCCTCTCTCACCCATTACAGGGTTCCCATGCCCAGTGTAAGCCTCAGAAAGAGCAGGCAAAATTCACGGTCTCCCCATCTACCCCAGCCGCTGTTCCAGCTGTTCCAAGCCCCGCTATTGCATCTGCATTGACACAATGTAGATGAGACTGCTCAATAGATGCCTTCTCAAGAATGCTCTTTCTCATTCTAGAGGCAAAATTGCATAGATCCTCACTTCTGCTTCCACTTTTATCTCTGGAGATGTCTATTCAAGGAGCTATGTTACTTTTTTTTTTTTTCCCCTGCTCTGTTTCTCCCACTAGACTGTGATTCGTTCTGTGAGGGGTCCAGGGCAGAGCCATCTTTATCTGCAGCACTGGCACAGGGCCTGCAAGTGTCTGGACCATGCCTGTGTGTGTGTGGGCCTGGGAGACTATGGAGCTGAGGAGCAGAAAAAGAGAGCTGTTATGTTATTTAATTTTGAAGCTTCCAGTGAATAGTGTGTGCGAGCGCACGTGCGCATATGTGTGTGTGTGTGTGTGTGTATCTGCATGCATGAATGTGGATATGCGGAGGAAGGGTAATTAAATGTGTGATGCAATTTAGCACCATTCCTTTCCTTTCATTTTTCCATTTTTGCTCTATGAATTGATAGCACACAGTTGGCCTAAACCCTGTGTTAAGCATTTCTGATGGTTTTGGCAGGTTTCCTGGTGAAGTACCAGATGTGCAGGTATTGGAATAGGGACTGCCGGCTTATATCCGTGGAGAAACGAGTGAGCCTATGAAATTCACACCTCTAAAATGACAAAAATAGATATTTTATTTTTTATGAGCGTATTTTCATGTGCATGTGGATATTGACAAGGAGGTCAGCAAATAACTGCTGAAAAGTAGGGCAAGTAGAAAGCAGTTTTAATAGACTGAGATATAATATCTTAGACTTGAAAGTGAATCCGGCTACAGACTATATTTCTAACCATATCATTGTCACCTCTGCCACTTTCTTTTAATATACACATTTTTTTTTTTTTTTGCATCTCCTTCATCACAAACATCTACACTGCTCTCCAATAGTCAACATAATATTTTTGGAACCACAGATTTTTAGTTGGTAAAAGGCTTGGTTACAGAAAACACAGAGGGCCTGGATCTCCACTGCAACCACCTTCTTTCTGCTGCCTCCTCCAACCCTGGCCTCATGTGTCCCTGAATGAATCTCCCATGAATTCTAACTCTAGAAGAGGGGATAACAACCAGCAGGAAGGAGATATTTTATTTTTATACCTGCTGCCAGTAGATTTCTACTCACATTGCTCTGCAAAAAAAAAAAAAAAGTGTTTACAAATGCATCATTATACGGCAGATCTTAAACTGCACACTATTAGCTGTTACTATTGACTATACTGTCAGAGCAGTGCTGCTGCTGGGGAAAGGTCAGGTCTTTTCATTTGTGTTTTTTATGTGATGAATAACAAATAATGAACCACAGAATTTATTGGGCTGCTGTGATTTCTTTCTCATATCTGCAGAATAGTTACTAGTTTTATACTTTCTTTGCTGACATCACACACATCCGTTCATAGCTATTTCATTTTTTAATCCCAGAAAGGAGATATGATTAGGAAAATTACTGCTCAGAAGAACAACCTGCAAGCAAATTATATTGCTTGTACAAATCTTCACGTGTTATCTCATGCATTTAGCCAAAAGCTGTACTCTGATAACAGGAGTACAGGTGATCAATGGATCTTGGATCTGTCAAGTAATAGCCTCTTCCATTTCCACACACATCAGGGGCTCCAGTTGGTCTGAAGATGACAAACAAAAGTACTGCACTTTCTCTACTGAGCAGTTCACTGGCTAAAGAAAGGTGTTAACCATAAGCCAGGAGGAGAAAAACAGCAATCGTAATGAGGGGCCATTGACTCTTCACCTCCTAGGGAAGCATTATCATGCCAAGGCAGGTTTAAGTCAAACAATTCTCGGCATATAATCACCCACTCACCAGGCACGTGTGTGTGAGCCACACTTGCTGCTTCCAAGAGCCACACCAGCACACCAAGACCTCTTCTCCAGCTCACAGACAGCCTGTGACTTTGGATATGGGTAATCAGGCTGCAGGAAGTTGCTAAATCATCATGAGGCCCTGGACTTCACGACAAAAACAAAGCATATAATCCTGAAGGTTCTAGCAGAAGAGATCTTTGGCAAGGGACATATTAGTGAAAATAAAATGGTCTCTCAGGGTTGTTGCAATAATTAAACAAGCATGTTACATGTGGCTATTTAAAGCAAATAACAAGTTATCTTTGATTGCTTAAAAATATACTGTCACTCCACCCTCTCCACATTTAAAACTTTTGATGTCACAATTTACATTTTTAAATTTTATTTCTTAAGAAATTATTATAGTTATTATTGGTTTTCATAGTTTTGTCTTTTAACATTCATACTAAATATATGAAGGACAACTGCAAGACAGCTTTGTCTTGTTCAGTATTCTTGGCTGACAGTTTTATATTGCTTTTTTCCCTTCAGTCCGTTGAATATATCTTCCCACTCTCTCTTGGCTTATAAATTCTCTGCTGATAAATTCTCTCCTGGCCTTATTAGAACTCTCTTATATGCTATTTGCTTCTTTTCTTTTGCTGATTTTTGGAACCTCTCTTTGTTTTTGATTTCTGACAGATCGATTATAATATATTTTTGTATTAAGTCTTACTTGGACTGAATCTGATTAGAGACCTCTGACATTCTTGTATCTGGATATTTGTATCTCCAAATTTGTGGAGTTTTCTGCTATTATTTCTTTAGTAAGCTTTCCTTTGTTTTTCTCTTCTCTTTCAAAAACTTCTATAACTCAAATATTTGCACTTTTGATGCTGTCCCATGAATCCCATAATCTTTCTTCATTTTATTTAATGTTTTTTTCTTCTGACTATATATTTTTCAATAACCTGTTTTCAAGTCCACAGATTATTTCTTTTGCTTGGTCAACTCTTCTGTTTATGTTCTCTGTTGCATTTTAGAAAGTTTGTTCTTCGTATTTGTTTTTTAAGCTCCAGAACGTCTGTATGATTTATTAAATAATTTCAATCTTTCTGTTAAATTTCCCATTTTGGACTTTTGTGGCTTTCCTGACTTTATGAAATTCTTTCTTTCTATTTTCCTGAAGTTCACCGAACCACTTTAAAACAACTATATTCAATTTTTATCAGGCAGATTGTATATCTCCCTTTCTTTTGGATCATCTACTGAGAAGTTATTGTGTTCAATTGGTGACGCCATGTCTCTTTGGTTTTTTATGTATTCTTTGCCTACGTTATCGTCTGTGCATTTGAAGAAGTAGGAAATTATTTTAGACTTTGTATAGGGCTTTGTCCAAGAAAGACCTTTACTTGCCAGCCTATCTAGATATTCCTGGCAGGTGGTCTGGCATGGTCTAAGAATGGGCTTGCTACTAGAATCCCCAGGCAGGCTGGCCTGGTGCCTGGATTAAGTAGGTGGATGGACCTGGTACCTGGGTTTGTGGAGTTGGGTCTGGAACCTGGGTTCAGGAGAGTGAGTCTGGATCCTTTATCCATGGAGGTCAGCCTGAAGTCTGGATCTACAGGGGCTGATCTTATACTGGGGTAGTCCTTAAGCCTGAATCTGCAGGGATAGCAATGCTCTTAGATGGGCACCAGGGTTAAACATGATGAATCTGGTGCCTGGGTCCATGGGTGCTTGTCTGGTGCTGAGTTGGGCTTGATTCCTGGGACCACTGAGACAAGCCTGAAGCCAGAGTCCATGTACCATGTACCCAAGTTCTGAGTCCTGGTACATGCAAGCTGTCCTGGAGCCTAGCTCTACAGAATTAGTCTTGGAACCTCAGTCCACAGGGTCCAGCCTGTTACCAGGGTCTATTGAGGTAGGCCTGGACCATGGGTCCTCTAAAGTTTGGAGCAATGAGGACTGCCTTGAATTTGGGGTCAGTCACCAGCAAGGGATGACATGGAACCTGGGTCCATGAGGGCTGGTCTGGTACCTAAGACCACAGGCACTAACCTGGTGTCTGGGTCCATTAGGGCTGGCCTGGAGTCTGGAGACTGGATCCATTGGTGTTGGCACTGAAGTGAGGACTGGGAGGCCTGGCCTGGGTCCTGAGGCTTCAGGGGCCTGCCTGGGACCTGGGAACACAGGCGTGATCTTGGAACCTGGGCCCTTGGAGGACTTTCCAGTTCTAGACAGCTTTTTAACTCGGTCTGCTGGAGCAGGCCTGGAACCTGGGTCTGTGAGGCTGCAGGGGCCAACCTGTAGTTTGGGCTGTGGGGACCTTCCTGGCCCTTGGGAGCCTTGAAGCCTGTGTCTATGGGTGTTCACCTGCTTTTTGAGGCCAAGGGTGCCACTCGAGCAGGCCTGAAGCCTGGGGCCTCAGGAGTTGGCTTGGCACTGAGGGGGGCATCAATACTCTATCTGCAGAGACTAGCCTGGAGGCTAGGCCTTTGGGTGCCAGCCTAATGTCTAGAGTCAAATTGGCCAGCATGGTGCTGGGGAAGGCTTGAATTCTGAGGCTGTGGGGGCTAGCCCAGTGCTGGGGCTCACCCAAAGACTGACTTTACAGGGCCACCCTGGAACCTGATGCTGCAGAATCGTGGCTGGTTCCAGGATAGGCTTGGAGGCTGAGTTCACAGGTCTCAACCCGGAGTCATGGGCTTCAAGGGAAGCCTGGCATTGGGCAGCCTGCAGCCTATATTTACAAGAGCCAGCCTAGAGGCTAGGTCTATGGGTGCCTGATGATTAGGACTGCAAGAGTTGGCCTTGTGGGTGGGTATGGTGGGGCTGCCAAGAGACCAAGTGTGACCCACAGGCACAAATCATATCTTTTAAAAGCAAATTTTAGAAAATTAACCATATAAAATCTGTGAGCCAAAAGTGATTTCAAAGAAATAATACTGAAAATTAAGTGTCTGTGATACTGTAAAAACAAAACTTAGCCAGTCTGTGATTAAATTAGATCAAAATCTGAAAAGTTAACTGGAGGAAAAAAATCAATATCTAGAAATTAATAACTTATTTTTATAACACATACCAAAGATACATCTTAGGTTAAAATCAGTAATCATGGCCAGGAGCGGTGGCTCATGCCTGTAATCCCAGGACTTCGGGAGGCCGAGGCGGGTGGATCACCAGGTCAAGAGATCGAGACCATCCTGGCCAACCTGGTGAAACCCTGTCTCTACTAAAAATACAAAAAATTAGCTGGGCCTGGTGGCATGCACCTGTAGTCCCAGCTACTAGGGAGGCTGAGGCAAGAGAATTGCTTGATCCCAGGAGGCAGAGGTTGCAGTGAGCCAAGATGACGCCACTGCACTCCAGCCTGGGGACAGAACAAGACTCCTTCTCAAAAAAAAAAAAAAAAAATCAGTAAACATACACACACATACATATTCAAAGTGATAAATTTGCCTCAAATTATTGTTTAGCTGCATTTATTGTTGGAATTTGATTTGTTTAAGAAGTCAGGATAGGAAATAATATAATAAATTTACATAAAGTAAAAATAAGTATATAACACTAAAAGCAGAAAGCAATAAAAAAGTTGATTATAAATGATCAATAAAGATAAAATCATAATTTGAACTAATTTGTTCCTAAAATATACAAATTAATCCTTTAATAATTAGAATTTTTGAGAGAGAGAGAGAAAGGGAGAGAAAAAACAATTAAGAATTAAACAGATATCAACCCAACAGGTGTTATAGGTATTAAAATGATAATAAAGGATATTATGAACAATTTCACATCAATAAATTTGAAAATGTAAGTGAAAGGAACACTTGTATATAGTAATATAACTTTCCAAAGGGACTCAAAAGGATACAGAAATCTGAATAGTCCTATATTCCTTAACCAAATTCAATTAATGATTTAATTTATTCTCACACATGAAACACAAAATCCTTACTATTCAACAGAATTAACAAAATATTCAAGACAAATTAGTTCTAATGTACATAAGTTCTTCCAGAGAATTAAAAGTGAGGAAATATTTTCCAGTTTGTGAGTATGGAAAAAAACATAATACTAAGCCAAACTTGGAGAGTAAGAGATAGCAAATTTTTAGTAGATTACTTAATTTGCTAAAATTAAGTAATCAGATTCATTATCATAAATACAAACTCCTAAAAACAGTATTATACAATTTAATGTATAAATATATAAAAAAAACATATGCTCAAATTAGATTCATTTCAGAATTTTAATGTTTATTTCAAATTAAAAAATCCATTAGTGAAATTGATAGTATTGGACAGAATTCAACATTAGCTCATAATTTATTACTCTGGAAAGCCAGGGTTAAGGACATCTCCCTTAACTTTGGAAAAGGTTACTACAAAAATACAAACAACAATAGAAATGACTCCAGCACAGAAGATGTATGACTATAAAAAATCTAAAATAATTCCTCTAAGACCAGTGAAAGGACAACAGTGTATGCTAACACCTCATTTTATTCAACATTGTATCAAGGTCCCAAGTAGCACACAAAAGCAAGAAAAAAAATATTATAGGGACTGTCTTGTTTCTATATTGTACTATTTCTACGTAGAAAACTTGCAAGCAACTACAAACATATTCTAGATCTTATGAAGCTGAATCTGAAATTTACATAGAACAATAGTTAAGAACACGCAAAAACATTCTGAAAAAGAAAAATATAAGAGGATTTTTCCTACCAGACAAGAAGGTTCTATAAAGTTGTAGTATCTAAGATTGAAGTCTGAGTGCCAAGGATGGCAAAACACAATCAAAAACAAAAGACAGCTAAGAATATTCATATATATGGAAAATTTAGGCATATAGAAGTGAAATTACAGAATGGTGTGCAAATTATACAGCAGTCAATAATGATAGCATTACAACTGGCTATGTAGCAGAAAAAATTTAGCTGGATTTGTATATAACACTCATATATAATATAAAATTATATTTGTATAAATTTAATTTGTATATAACACTCTAATAATATGAAAATTATTTCTGCATAGATTAAATACTTAACATTAAAATATTGAAAGAAATTATAGAGTATCTTTGTAATCTTGGGAATAATTTTTTAATGACAAAATAGATACTGATTAATTCAGTTTCACCAATATAAAAATTAGTTTCATATCTAGACACACCATAAGAAACTGAAAAGATAACATGTATTTTTGGAGAGGATATTTACATATAACCAACAAAGCAAACTAGATTGTACATCATAAACAACAGTATCAAAGTTAAGAAAAGATAAATCTAATAGAAAAATGAATGGAAGATTTAGACTAGCAGTTCACAGCAAACCAACCCACATATAAGGTAAACTATGAAAAAGAATCTAACTTCAAAAGCAACAAAAAGTGTTCCTTTTAAAATATATGATTTATTGCTCACACATAACATTTGCACAAATGAAAATGTTAAATATTACCAAGTATGTAGAGTAATGTGAACAGTTATTTGTTATTTGCACCATTAATAATCATACCATTTCACACCATTACATTGAATATTAAGTTAGTAATATTAAGTTGAAAATGCAAATACCCTACAGCTCAGTAAATATGTTTCCTAATATTAATACTGAAGAAAAAAATATTTTACAAGTTCACAAGTGGACATAGCCAATGAATGTTCTCTAATTGTATTTTTCCCATGGAAATGACAAATATATCTACTAACAAAAGAATGTTTACATAGACAGTAGTATCTTCAAGAAATATAGTACTGTCGCTGGGCTGGTGGCTCGCGCCTGTAATCCCAGCACTTTGGTAGGCCGAGACGGGTGAATCACGAGGTCAGGAGATCCAGACCATCCTGGCTAACACGGTGAAACCCCGTCTCTACTAAAAATACAAAAAAATTAGCCGGGCGTGGTGGCGGGCGCCTGTAGTCCCAGCTACTTGGGAAGCCGAGGCAGGAGAATAGGGTGAACCCGGGAGGTGGAGGTTGCAGTGAGCTGAGACCGGGCCACTGCACTCCAGTCTGGGCAACAGAGCCAGGCTCCATCTCAAAAAAAAGAAAAGAAAAGAAAAGAAAAGAAAAGAAATATAATACTGTCCAAAATGAAAATATAGGAATCACACCTCCATACATCAACATGGATTCGTCTCACAAACATTGACGGAAAAAAAATTAAGTTTACATCAGTTATGTAGTACATAAAATATACAAGATTATATCATACAATGCTTAATGATAAATGTATTTTTAAATAAAAGTATAAAGGAAATGTGTAAGTAGCATCAACATCAAATTCCAAAAGCTATTTTCCTCAGGGAAAAAGGTCAAAAAACGTGATTGGGAAGATGTGCATTGAGTGGGTGGGGAAATGAAGGAGGACTTCGTCCACAGTCACAATATGTACAATTCTATTGTTACGGGGTATTTTTTGCTGTTTTTTTTCCTTTCTTCCATTTTTTTTTTTTTTCTTTTTGTGACAGTGTCTCACTCTGTCGCCCAGGCCAGAGTGCAGTGGCACAATTTCGGCTCACTGCAGCCTTGACCTCCCAGGCTCCAGCAATCCTCCTGCCTCAGCCTCCCAAGAAGTTAGGACTCCAGGTATGTGCTACCACGCCTGGTTAATTTTTGTGTTTTTTGGTAGAGATCAGGTCTCACCATGTCATCCAGGCTAGTCTAAAACTACTGAGCTCAAGAAATCTTCCCTCCTCAGCGTCCCAAACTGCTGGAATATTCCTTGTTTTGTATGTATGTTTCATAATTAAATTCTGTTGATAGTAAAAGTAATTACCCTCAAGGAAAATAGATATCTTGATATCTGGATATATAAGTTAATGTAAAGCAATCTGCTAACAGTAAATATGTTGTCCAGGCTGGGATAAGCATTGCTCCGTGGAAAAAGTCTGGGTTTCCAAAGGGAAAAAGTCACTCGTGGAGGACAGGTGCATGTTCAACTTTCAGTGGCAACCTCTCACCCCATTACAACTGCGGGATGTTTGCTTTTTTGAGGCTGCCCCACCTACCTTTCCTGAAGGGCTTTGTATCCAAGGGCATATTGTGCTATTTTTATCTGCATGTTCCTTTTGCGAAATATCATGAGGGAAAGAAAAATATTTTCTCTTCCTTTTGGAACGTGGAGAAAAATCAACAAACACGTATATTCTATATATCTGTTGCAGCTGTGTAATCTGACATGAAACATCCTGATATGGGACATTCCAAACACCAAACTCAAAGGTTCATAACTTTAGAGACAATAGCTGTGACCCACTCACAGCGATGGAGACCTTAATTTTCAAAGAAGCTGCACAGTGCATGACCATCCATGACGATTCTCTAGACGGACAGAACACAACAGCTTAGCCATATGTGCTGGAGGCCTGCTAAGTACACAGACACACAATTGGCGCTCTCGGTTGTATCAATGGCTTTACGTGGCTGCCTTCCCTTGGCTGTGAGCTCACAGAAAACTGTGACCACACCAAGCAGGGGCTGCAGAAGGTTTTGCTAATGAATTAATGACGAGGATGAGGCAGTACTAGATGGCAGTAGATGAAGGACCCGGGAAGAGGTTGCAGTTTATTAGGATTTTCTTAATGTACATTTTTTTTTTTTTGAGACAGAGTCTAGCTCTGTCGCCCAGGCTGGAGTGAGCGGCGCGATCTCGGCTCACTGCAAGCTCCACCTCCCAGGTTCAGGCCATTCTCCTGCCTCAGCCTCCCGAGTAGCTGGGATTACAGGTGCCCACACCATGCCCGACTGTGTGTGTGTGTGTGTGTGTGTGTGTGTGTGTGTGTGTAGTAGAGACGGGGTTTCACCGTGTTAGCCAGGATGGTCTCGATCTCCTGACCTCGTGATCCGCTCATCTCGGCCTCCCAAAGTGCTGGGATTACAGGCGTGAGCCACTGTGCCAGGCCTTAATGTACATTTTTAATAGGACAGATATTCCTACACTATGACAAGACCTGTTAACACAGCTGCTAACAACAAAGGATTTAGAATGAGATGGGAATAGGTTTTAATTTCCATTATTCCTGGCTGAGAGCCCTGGGGTGAGTTACTTAACCAGTATTGTTATTGGTAACGTGGGGATGATGTCCTCTGAGGAAGAGCGATGTGTGGTGAAAGTGAGGTCACGTAGTGCAGTGTTTACGGATGGGATCTGGCACCCAGTGAACACGCAACGACAGCTGTGTGTGCATGAGCCTGTGTGTGCGTTTTGGAAAGAAGACGAAAAATAGTCCATGAACGGAAAGGTAAAGTTTGTTCGTGCTTGAGGGTGCCTGGAAGGGAGGTGGGCGGGCAATAGCAGAATAAAGAGCCTGAAAAGGAATTTGGGCGCATTCCAAAGACCCCTGCTCTAAATGCCTGGCAAAGGTGAAGGCAAGGGCCACCATTCAGCATGCCTGGAACAGAGCTAAAGAGGGGCGCCCCTTCCCAAGGGTCATTGCCATGTAAGGTATGGGACATAACCTTTTTCTGACTGAATAGCTCTATAAATAATCACAGGATATTTTCTGTAAATAGTCATCCTTACTGCCAGTTCAGCTCCGTACCTGGTTTCCTTTTCCTCCCGTCACTGTACAACAGGAGGCACGATGTCTCCACTTTGTTCTCCTGGAAGGCAACAGAGTGATCTTAAAATAGTGCACATGGCAGGTATGTCTGAGGAAACAGGGTCCAGGCATGTGCGGGCACGTATGTGTGCACTGGGGTTTGGGCATTGGGAAACACAGAGCTGCTTCTTCATTAAAAGAAGATTAAAATGCAAATGCAGATACGTACCTATGCCACACACTCACACAAAACACCACCACACACTCACACATGCCTACACCACACACACACACATCACATACATTCACACACATGCCTACACCACACACTCACACATAACATCACACACACTCACACATGCCTACACCACACACTCACACAACATCACATACGTTCACACACAGACCACACACTCACACATAACATCACACACACATACTTACACTACACACTTACACAAACACCACACACTCACACAAAACACCACACACTCACACATGCCTATACCACACACTCACATATAACATCACACACACATACCTACACTATACACTCACACATAACCACACACACATGCCTACACTACACACGCATACCACATGCTCACACACTCATTCATACCTACACCACAGACACTATACACACACTCACCACATCACACACACTCGCACACTCACCACACACATATACCTATACCACACACATACAACACCTCAGACTCACACATGCCTACACCACATACACTCAAACACACACATATAGCTGCAACACACATTTACACAGAACATCATACACACATGTGCCTACACACACTTACGTATAACACCACACACTCACAATACCACACACAAACTCTCACATGCCTACACCACACGCTCATACACAAAATACAGAGAGAAGAGTCTGGCGCTTGCTTCCTGACAAATGATGCCTCCTTCTATTTGCTGATGAGTTTGAGGAACACCTCCTTTCAGTTCAACGTAATACGTTAATGTGGCAGTGTGATGCCACTAAATACTTATAGAACATTTTTGACTGATACGCTCAGTTGAAAGTCAATCTAACTATGGGATCTAAAATTAAACACACGTCTGTCTCATCATCTTCAGACACCGTCAATTTCTCATGATTTAACTTGCATCGCCTTTTATTCTTTATATCTGCTCTTTTCTGTATATTTTCTGATGCAAGTATCCCATACACCCTAAAAAGTGGATAAAAAGAAGAATCTTAACAAATGTTAGTATAGAAACTACAGGGCGAATCCATAGTACCATCTAGAGTCTTGGGAGATCATGACAATCTTTCTAATAAGCGAAGCATTCTTTTACTCTCCGAGGAATTTAGAGAGGTCTGAGAAGAAAAAGAATGTATTTTCTTCTTTGTTTCATCAGTGTAGCTCTAAAGAATTAAATCTATGTATGCAGACAGCCATCACTTCTACTGAATCTTTTCAATTCCCAGAAACGCCTCTACTTTGCAATCATCAGACCACTAAGATATTGCTGAAAGTAATTGGGGTATTACAGGGCCTAGTCTTTACCATGTGAAATTCCGTCCTAGACATCAATTTCTGATTACATATCCTGGAGAAAGAGTATTTTAATACATTACATAAAAAATAATCTCATTAAATATGGGGAAATATTCAACTGGTTGTTTAAGCAAATGCACCTTAAATCAAAAATCGATTTTGAGCACAAAGTAAAGTGTGCTAAAGGAAAGCAAAGGAAGAAAGAAATACAAAGTGTGCGTGATTTTTTTTTATGTGCTCCCCCGTTTCTGTTCAAATGCATTTCCTTATTTCGGTCAAGCTGGCTGTCCCTGGCAGTGTGTCTGCCTGTTAGGAATATCTCCTTTTTGCAGAGTTGCCTAAAGCTATCACTGGTCCCTGTTTCCTCTGACTTAATGTCATTGATAAGCGGTAAAAGGGAGAAATGTTGACAATATATGATTATAGATTAAATGATGCAATTTCAGGGTCAGTTCTACAGAAAGCACTTATAAAGACTCTGGCAAGTGAAGATGAATGGAAATGAACGAGGGCATTTTCAACAGAGCCTGGTGCCCGCCGGCTTCCAAGGCTCTGCTGCCATCTGCTGGCCGCGGCGAGGCACGAGCGTGCGCGGCCACACACGAGCTTCTGCTGTGGCTCATTAAGAGAAGAGTTCTCATTTCAGGTCGCAGCTTACCTTCGGCATCCACAGACCTGTCAATTAGCCCTCTCCCTGCATTCTGATTCATTTCCAGCAGCAGACGTGCCAAAGTCTGGCAGGAACTCAGGGAAATATATCCTGAACACAGGTGGTATGTTGAAGATACCTTGGTGCTTTATTTGAACTAACCACCTGACAAATTTAAACAATATAGGCATGAGACGGAGGGGAAACTAGGAGACAGAACTGGCACTAAATTTGAGGTAATTATCTAAAATTGTTGCTTTACGATTTGTTTTCTTTGTCCCTATGCTGTCAATAAATGCACACGTTGCATTTTGACACTAACGTGATTTAGTTAAAATCCAGGAATGCGTTCGGGAGCTGCTTTTCCAAGTGTGTGCACACAGCTTCTCTGAGGAACCAAGTCACTGCCTCCCCTCCTCTCCTTCCCATCTCAAGGGTGCTGGAAATAAATTTGATGCGGTAGGTCTAATTTTATTTTACTTTTTTAAAAAAATTGACTCAGTATTTGATTTCTCCCTAGAGACTCGCTGCTACCTCTAGGTCGAGATGAGATTTCTGTCGTGCATTAAGCTAATTTGGATGGTGAACGAATACAAGTCCAGGAAGTCGATTCTGAGACCCGATAGCCTGCAAGGAGAGTGCAGGATAAGCAGGAGAAATTAATTAGCGCTGCCTTAAGCAGTTTTACCGACGCAGGCAGGCGGGACTGTGGCTGAGCGCTGGAGATGCTGCGAGCCCTGAGCTGCCTTCACAGCCCTTGTTGGGGTGTGCTGCTGGATCACAGTGCATGAGAAATGGAAGCAGCCTCTCTGTAAAGAGCCTGCAAACCTCAGGACGCTCTGAAAGCCAGCGGAATTAATTACAGAGGGATGAGCCTGCAAGTCCCACTGCTTCCTGAGCTGCATTCACGGCTGTGTGAAGGGGAGAAAGGGAGAAAGGAATACATTTGAGGTCTTTTCATGGAAGGCACAGATATTTTAATGTTGTGATGCCATCCAACAGGGCAAGCTGAGAGAACCACGCTAAAGGTTTCACAGATGCAACACCACTATTCCCTGCGTAAAACAGAAGGCAGACATAGGCCTCCCCTGGAAAATAATGTTTTAAGAGCTCATAAATAGCTAGAGGTCAAATCATCCTCATTTCTAGTTTTTGTATAGATATTTCCAATAATATATTTAGTGGGCTCACTTTCTTCTTTTGTGCATGTATCCTGGTTTATTGTTTATTTTTCCTGAATTATTGGCCAATGAATATTTATATTAGAACAGAAAAAAATACGTTCTAAAATTAATGTCATAAAAATAAGTTACATCAGTGAGATGTCCTCTGCATGAGAAAGGGATAAGATGGATTGCTAAATATCCCCCGGGGCTGAGCCAGCAAGACTAGGACTGCAAACCCCTCATCATTAGCAGGGACACAAAATCACGGAGGAGACCCAGTTGGCCAGGGCAGACCAGCCAAGCAGTGCTGAGTCGAATGTATGATGGACATGGCGGATGCACTGAGCTCTCTTCCCAGCTGAGGAGTTTGAGAGAAACCTTTAGTAAAAAGGGCCAGGATTTAGTCACAATGCTACCCTCTCCTGACAGAATAATTAAGCAGCGAACACTGCTGCACATTTCTGGAATGGACACTGTGAGAAAGGTGTAGTTTTACCATGTTGTATGGCATTTGTTTTCTTGCAAACAGTCAAAGACGGGCTGGGACTGTTTCTACACCTGTCTGCACTCTGATATGCACTGTTTTAGCTGCAGAAGAGCACCAAAATGCCGTCTTCATATTCCAGAACATGCCAGGCTCAGTTTTCTTCCTTTAAGGCCTCACCTTTTCTGCTTAATGTGTATACTAGGGCTAAAAAAGTCTAACCCCTATTTTCTCCCTTCTGAGGTCCTTCTGGGTCAAAATGGCTCCGGGCTGACAGGGTTGTGGGAAGGTACGGCCTGGCACTAGTCGGCTTCTCCACTCAGACCATGAGAGAGTGTGTGCGCTACGCTGTCCTTTCTGCTGATTTAGTCTCTCTGGCCCCAGTTTCCTCATCTCTATGGTACCGGAAATGGCAGCAGAGCTCCTCTCAAACATCAGTTTTAAAGCTAAGATGAGCGTGGATCCAGAAAGCATTTAAGAACGGTGCGGTTGCTCAATGTTGTAGCTATTATTTCGTTTACCTTAAATTCGTTGAGCATCTGCCATAACCAGGTATAAGAAAATTTCACTTTTAATTGCAAGAACAACTCGGTCAGATTGATATTAATGTCTCCATTTGGGGAGCGAGGGATCTGTGTCTGAGAGAAGTTCAAATGTTGTGTTTAAGGTCACACAAGGAGAGTGATGGAGCCTGTATGTTCACTGTGGACTCAGAAGCCACTGGGCTTTGTCATGTTGCCCTCTGCCCCCACCGTCCCATAATAGAGAAAGTGACTGAGCCCTGGAAGTTACATCATTTAAATATCTTGAGAGTATAAGAGGTGGAAGCAATTTCTACCAGCTGGGTGGAGACAACATCGCTAATTCTTGAGAGATGTGGAGACTGTGTTCCAGGAAGAGGGAAGACCTTGAGTGAGTCCCTGGAGGTGAGAGAACAGGTAAGTCTGGGAAGAAGGTGATGTCCATGTCATTGGACCATTTCTGAGGGTACATGCAGGAGAATATGTGTGACTAAGAATTGTAACTGTAGTTTGAGGCCAAATTTGAAGAGATTTGAATGCCAGGTAGGATTAGGATGTTACTCCCTCAGCCACCAGTGTTGTTGGTGCAAGGTCCATACACACTTAGTGCTGTATTCCAACAGCAATGCATACAGTTTATTACAGAGAAGGGAGGTGACCAGTTATCAGAATATCACAACTGCAAGAAGCTGAGGTCTTGTGGTACTGGAGAAAGAGGACTGATCCACAGACCTTACTAATTCTCTCCCTTCCAGACTGTATTAGTTAGGGTTCTCTAGAGGGACAGAACTAATGGAATATATATATGTAGGGGACAATAGCCCTAAGTTACTCCAACAGCGCAGCAGGGAACAACGACAAGAACCTGAGCTGTCAGCTACACATCTGGGGTCCACATCCCAGCCTTGCCAACTCCCAGCCACATAAAGTTAACAAGGCTACACAAGTTCTCTGAGCCTCCTTCCTTTGTGGGTAAAAGAAAAATAACAATATGTTTAACTTGCTGGGAGAATGTGGCCTCGCAATGAGAACAATACAAATGAAAGGCAGGTCTGGCTTCTCTAGTTTGCTTTTCTGTCTGTCCATGAGCCCCCGGACATGGGGCTCGTGCAGCAGCGATCTCTTCCCCCATCCTGCTTACTGCCAAAGCATCCGGCTCTGTTCCCTCTGGCCTTTATAAAAGCAGCTGTAGGAAATGCTGCAGGCGCCTCCGCAGAATGAGGGGGAAATGGCGTCTCCACGCCATTTCCTCTAGAAATATGGCCTCAGAGCTCCAAAGAGCAAGCGGCTGGAGGACCGGGCATGGCCGTTCTAGGAGCCCAGCCTGTACCATCTTCTAATGCCATTCATTTTCTCAGACCATTTTTCACTTCCGTCTCTAGAATAAAGTGAGCTGTGATGTGTACTATTCTGCCTGTATTATTTAATCAGTTACTACATTAAATAACATTTAATACATTAAGTATTCAAGTAACAACCCTAAAAATCAACCACAGACAAATCAGAGAACACCACATGAATCTACAGCAGTTCAAGTTTGAACAAAATTAATAATAAAGAAGACAGACTTTATAAAACCCAACATTTCCAAACTGTGAGCCTACTCTTTTTTCTATAGTATTTTAGTATTTATTTTTATCAGAATTATAAAATGTAGAATTGGAGATGTGTATCGAGGGGAAAATGACAATTTACAATATCTCAATTTCCAGCCATAACATAGTGACTAATTTAGGATTCTTCAATTTTCTCCTGTGAGTATGTTGTGTGTGCATGCATACATACATGTTTACTTTCACAGATTATTGTAGATGGATTGTGGTTTCTAATTTTTCACTTGATACTGAATAGCTAGCATCCCCCATAGTGTATGTGTATATATGTGTGTCTATATATATATATATAAAATCATTACTCAATAATCAGACCTTCAGATTCTTCCTAATTTTCCCAGTTATAAATGGAGGCATAATTAATGCAATCTTACGTTAATATTTGTCCACATTTCTGAATGTTTTCCTAGGCTAGATTCCCAGCAGTAGAAATATTGGTATAAATATTAAGAATACCAAAATGATTTTGATACATATAACCAAATGGTTTCATGAATAAACATGAACTCTCTTGAGCAGTATATAAAAGTACTAACACAGTATACCTTTATCAACTTTCATTATATGTTTCAATCTTTGCTCATTTGATTTTGCAAAAAATGATGTCTGGGGAAAGATGGGCTATGAGTTTGAGCTCCCTGCTTTCCCAGATGGAGAAGAAGAATTGAGAGATGAGACTGTTACTCTAGAGTTTAGAAGAAAGTTCAGGAATGGAGATATTCATCTTAAAGTTATCAGGCAACAGGAGAGTTGATGCCAGTAGCTTCTGGATAGCACACCCAGATTATGTGCTCAATTGTGCTTTTAATTTCTTTAAAGCTGAGCAGAAAGTGACAGAACGTATAAGGAGCAGTAAAAATAATACAAAGGGCAATGACTGTAATGTCACTGATGATGTTATCAGTGATAATAACATGAGTGCCTTAGGCTTCTGGCCACCCATATGCATTTGCTCACCTAATAATGAACCAGGCATGTTAGGTGCTATTCATATGGCTATTGAATAAACAATGAACTGTGGCTAACAAGTGTTAGATGTCAAACTTGCTCTCATGTGTGTCTGAATCCAAAGTATGTGCTCTTACCCATCAAGATAGGCCAAGTCTATGAAACTGTCGTTGACTCGCAAAGATGTTGGGATGGAATGGAACATGGCTTTAGACTTGTTTCCTTCAACAGGTATATTTAATAGGTTTACTAACTTACAGCTGTCATAATTCCTTTTCCCCTTATAGAAGGTGATAATTATTGAAATATATATGAATTAAATATATATGAACAAAATGCAAAAACATATAATATAAAATATATATGAAAATCAATATACAATATGAAGGAATATGAATATGTATGAATATAGCTTATTTATAAACATATGTATAAATATTATCTAAGGTTTTATTCATAAATTTAGAAATATTTAAAATTAAACAATGTTTCCAGATCTGTATGATTGTCAGCACAAATTACACATGTCAAAGGAGAATGTGTGGTATGGCCTTAGCTCCATACATAGAGGACACATCATTACTCACCTTGATCCTACTGCTGCACCCACAGTAATGAAGTACAAAGAAAGCAATTACATGCAGTGCTTAAGTAATTCCCACAAAAATCCATGCAAAGTGGTTTCCAGTCTGATATGTTATAGGATTTGGAAGTCATCACTCCCATCCTTACAACAAAAACAAAGCTGAACAAACTGAAAATCAACAACTCTTCTTAGATCCATGAGAGAATGGAGGTCACAGGGCAAACTGCTTCCTGAAAAACTGGAGAGGCAGACAGGTAGACACAGAAAATACCATCAGAGTGAACAGGCAACCTACAGAATGGGAGAAAATTTTTGCAATCTACTCATCTGACAAAGGGCTAATATCCAGAACCTACAAAGAACTCAAACAAATTTACAAGAAAAAAACAAACAACCCCATCAAAAAGTGGGCAAAGGATATGAACAGACATTTCTCAAAAGAAGACATTCATACAGCCAACAGACACATGAAAAAATGCTCATCATCACTGGCCATCAGAGAAATGCAAATCAAAACCACAATGAGATACCATCTCACACCAGTTAGAATGGCGATCATTAAAAAGTCAGGAAACAATAGGTGCTGGAGAGGATGTGGAGAAATAGGAACACTTTTACACTGTTGGTGGGATTGTAAACTAGTTCAACCATTATGGAAAACAGTATGGCGATTCCTCAAGGATCTAGAACTCGATGTACCATATGACCCAGCCATCCCATTACTGGGTATATACCCAAAGGATTATAAATCATGCTGCTATAAAGACACATGCACACGTATATTTATTGCGGCACTATTCACAATAGCAAAGACTTGGAATCAACCCAAATGTCCATCAGTGACAGACTGGATTAAGAAAATGTGGCACATCGGCTGGGCACGGTGGCTCAAGCCTGTAATCCCAGAACTTTGGGAGGCCAAGACGGGCGGATCACGAGTTCAGGAGATCGAGACCACCCTGGCTAACACGGTGAAACCCCGTCTCTACTAAAAAATACAAAAAACTAGCCGGGCGAGGTGGCGGGCACCTGTAGTCCCAGCTACTCGGGAGGCTGAGGCAGGAGAATGGCGTAAACACGGGAGGCGGAGCTTGAGCTCCGCTGAGATCCGGCCACTGCACTCCAGCCTAGGCGACAGAGCGAGACTCCGTCTCAAAAAAAAAAAAAAAAAAAAAAAGAAAATGTGGCACATATACACCATGGAATACTATGCAGCCATAAAAAGGATGAGTTTGTGTCCTTTGTAGGGACATGGATGCAGCTGGAAACCATCATTCTTAGCAAACTATCACAAGAACAGAAAACCAAACACCGCATGTTCTCACTCATAGGTGGGAACTGAACAATGAGATCACTTGGACTCGGGAAGGGGAACATCACACACCGGGGCCTATCATGGGGAAGGGGGAGGGAGGAGGGATTGCATTGGGAGTTATACCTGATGTAAATGACGAGTTGATGGGTGCTGACGAGTTGATGGGTGCAGCACAGCAACATGACACAAGTATACATATGTAACAAACCTGCACGTTATGCACATGTACCCTAGAACTTAAAGTATAATAATAATAAAAAATAAATAAATAAAAAAAGAAAAAAGAAATAAATAAAACAATGAAAAAAAAAAAAAAAAAGAAAATCACAGCTCACCTGCGCAGAAGCCCACAGCTGAAACCACTTCAAAGTTTAAAGTAGGGATGCCTTAAATGGTAATCAGTAAATTGCTGAAGGCTCCATGTGAAGTAGCTTGAAAGTTAAAAATCCCAGTTTTGGGGGTGGGTTGGGGATGAGTTGGGCATGCTTTCCTGAGTTTGACTTCCGGAAGCCTCCCAGGTTTTCTGGGAGCAGATCTGAGAAAAAGTCCCTGGTAGTTCCTGCTGGAGCAGAAGAAAAGGAACTATTTTGAAATAAGCCCAGAGCTCTCTGTTCTCCTTGGAGACTTGCCCTCAAGGACAATTAGTGTGCTATTGCCTAACCCACTGGGGTTTCTTCTAAAACCTAACCAGTCTGAGGGAAAGGAAACACCCAATCAGGCTCATTAAAAGACTGAAACAAGGTAATTATGAAAGGTGAGGGGTATGATAATTTGCTTACTTGTAGGCATCATATCACTGTGTGTATGTAGGCTAAAACGTCATGTTGTACACCTTACATATGTCACATTTTTAAAAGACTAGAACTTAATCTTAGGAGTATAGACGCTTCCCTTCTCCCAACAGCTTCCCTTCTCCCAACAGCTTCCCTTCTCCCAACAGCTCCCCTTCTCCCAACAGCTTACCTTCTCCCAACAGCTTCCCTTCTCCCAACAGCTCACCTCCAAATCAACAGGACTCCTCTACATCAATAGCATAGTAATAAACAATTGTAGTTAAAGAAGTGTTTGACTTAGACCCTATTTCATAGTCTCTAAGGACACTCAGTGAAAATCAGAGAGGCAAAAACAGAGACTATAGAGGAAACGTTTAACTTCTCATACCACAGTTACAGCAAACAGTAAACGTAGCCTGACTCCTAGCCACAAAAACCTAAATCTCACACTCAAAGCCTATCTCCTTTAATTCCTTTTACCCAGTGCATCATTCCTGTCTTGCAACAAAAAAAGTCACAGGGCATCCAAAAGGCAAAAAAAAAGTCAAAAAATGCAAGCCAAGAATCAGAGCCAGCTCAGATATGGCAGAGATTTTGGAATGATCAGACCAGAAATTCAAAATAACTATGATTAATACGCTGTCAACTCTAATGGAAAAGTTAACAACATGCACAAACATATGGATAATATAAATGAAAAGAATCAAAAGGAAATGTTAGAAATCAAAAACACTGTAAAACACGTGGAGAATGCCTTGGATGGCCACGTCAGTAGACTGGACATGGCCAAGAAAAGAATCAGTGACCTTGAAGATATGTCAATAGAAACTTCCCAAACTGAAATGCAAAAATAAAAGAATGAAAGATATGGAACAGAATACCCTAAAACTGTGGGCAATTTATAGAAGGCATAAAATACACATAACAGGAATACAAGAAGCGGAAGAATGAAAGGAAAATAATAAATATTTGAAGAAATAGTGGTGAAGCATTTTGGAAAGTTGATGATAGACACCAAGCAACACATCCAGGGTGCTCACAGAACACCAAATAGGATGAATACCAAAAATCTATACCTAGTCACGTTATATTCAAACTGCAGAAACTTTCTATAAAGATAAAATCTTGAAACAGGACAGAAAAAAAACCCACCATACTTATGGAGGAACAAAAATCAGAATTACATGGAACTTCTCTACAGAAACCATTCAAGAAAAAGAGATTGAGGGAAATATTTGAAGTGAGTTGAAAGAAAAAAAATTAAAGCATCAGCCTAGAATTCTGTATCCAGTGAAATTACAACATATAAGTGAAAGAGAAAGAAAGACTCTCTGAAAAAGAAAAAAAAAAAAAATGAGGCAGTATATCACCAGTAGAACTACCCTGCAAGAAATGTTAAAATAGCTTCATAGAGAGAAGGAAATGATATAGGTCAGAAGCTCAGATCTATATAAAGAAAGGAAGAACATTTTAGAAGGAATAAATAAATGAAGGTAAAATGGGACATTTCATTTTTCTTATTCTTACTGATTGAACAGAGAATAATTTGTTCAAAATCATTATCACAACAATGTATTCGATGATTATAGCTTATGGGTAAGTGACATTAATGACAAAAATGTTATAAGAGGCGGGAGGGAGAAATTGAAAATACTCTGTTATAGGGTACTTGCACTAAACATGAAGCACCATAGTGTTATTAAAAGTGGACTTGGATTAATTATAAATGTATATTGAAAACTCTAGAGGGCCAGGCACAGTGGCTCATGCCTGTAATCCCAGCACTTCGGGAGGCCAAGGCTGGTGGATCATTTGAGGTCAGGAGTTCAAGACCAGCCTGACAAACATGGTGAAACCCTGTCTCTACTAAAAATACAAAAAAATTAGCTGAGTGTGGTGGCACACACCTGTAGTCCTTACTACTCGAGAGGCTGAGGCAGGAGAATTGCTTGAACCTGGGAGGCAGAGGTTGCAGTGAGCCGAGATTGCACCACTGGACTCCAGCATGGGAGAGAGAATGAGACTCTTTCTCGAAATAAATAAATAAATAAGAAAGAAAACTCTAGAACAACCACTTTTTTTTAAAAAAAGTTTTTAACAAATTGATATGCCAACAGAATAGAGAAAATAGAATCGTAGGAAGTGCTCAACTAAAACTAGAAAAGGCATGAAATCACTGGAAGTACAATTTAAAAAAAAAGAAAAAAGACAAGAATAGACTCTTGCAAATATGGAGGATATTAATCCAAATATGTCAATAATTTTTTAATATGCATGGTTTAAGTACACCAGTTACAACATAGAAACTTTCAGAGTGGATACAAATAATAAGACCCGAGTACATATTGTCAACAAGAAACTCACTTTACAAAGACACAGATTTACTGAAAGTAAAAGGATGAAGAGACATGTACCATGCTAATACAAATCAAAAGAAAGTGAGAGCAGCTGTATTGACTTCGGATAGAAAAATTCAGAGCAAGGGAAGTTATCAGAGATAAAGAGAGGCATCACATAATGGTAAAGGGGTCAATTTTCCAAGAAGACATAAAAACCCTAATGTGTATGTGCCCTAAAACAGTATAGAAATGCATGAGGCAAAAACAGAGAGAAATGGTAGAAGAAATAGATACTACTATTATAGTTGGAAGCTTTAACACCCTTCTATCAGTAATGAACATATCCAACAAACAAAAAAGTTGTAAGGATGTAACTGAACTGAAAGCACAGTCAGTCATCAGGGTCTGACTAATCACTTCACCTAACAGTTATAGAAAGCACATTCCTCTGATGGGAGCATTCACCAGTAGAGATCACATTCTGGGCCAGGAAACACAAGTTAACATATTTAAAAGAATAGACATCATACAAAGTAGGCTCTCAGAGCACAATGGAATTAAAGCAGGAATCAATAACAGAGTGATAGCTGGACAATCTAAATTATTTGGTTATTAAACAGTACACTTCTGAAAAAAATCCATATGTTAAAGATGTCTCAAAAATAATGTAAAAGTGTTTTAAACTAAGTGAAAATGAAAATACAACTTATCAAATTTGTGGGGATACAGCCAAAGCAGCACTTAGAGGGAAACTTATAGCACTGGCTGCATACATTAGAAGAGAAGAGAAAAAAATAAACTAAGTTGTCTAAGCTTCTATTGTAGTCTATTTTGTACTGCTTTAACAGAATACCATAGACTACATAATTTATTTTTAAAAAAGAAACTAATTTATCAGTTTTGAGGGTGGAAAAGTTTAATATCAAGGTGCAGGCATCTGGTGAGGGCTTTCTTACAGCATCATCCCATGACAGAAGGCAAGAGGGAGAGGGAGAATAAGAGAGCAGAAGATACAACTGAAAGTTGCAAGCCCTGTTATAATCAGCATTAATCCATTTGTGAGGGTGGAGCCTCATGGCTTAAATATCTCCCATTAGGCCCCACCTCCCAACAGTATTGCATTGAGGATTAAGTTTGCGACATGTGCATTTTGGGGGACTCATTTAAATCATAGCATCCCACGCCTGGGCCCCCTAAATTATATTCTCACTTGCAGAATACATTCATTCCATTTCAAAAGCCCCAAAGTGTTAACTTGTTCCAACACCACCTCAAAAGTCCAAAGTCTCATCTAAGTCAGATATTGGCGAGACTCACAGTACAATTTATTTTGAGGCAAATTCTCCTCCAGCTGTGAACCTGTGAGAATAAATCTAGTTATGTGCTTCCACAATACAATGGTGGGACAGGCATAGGATAAATATCACTATTCCAAAAGGAGGAAACAGGAAAAAGAAAGGAGTAACAGGCCCAAGTAAGCCCAAAATCCAATAGGGAAAACAACATTAAATCTTAAACCTCCAAAGTTATCTTCCTTGACTCCATGTTCTGCCTTCTAGGCATAGTGGGACAATAATGGATCCCAAAGGCCTCAGGCAGCCCTTCCATATGGATTTGCTGGGTTCAGCCCATACATCAGCTTTCCTGGGTTAGACTCTCATGCTGCAGCTCTCTCAGGTTGAAGTTACATGCTAGTGGTTCTGCAGCTCTGCAATTTGCAAGTGGTCCTATTCCCATAGCTTCACTAAGCATTACCCTGATTGGGACTCTCTGGAGTTGATCTGCCGCCTGACACGTTGCTGGGCCCCAGGGCAGTCTGCAACATCCTTTGAAATCTAAGTGCAAGAAGTCATGACGCCACAGACTCTGCATTCTTTGAACCTGCAGAATTAGCATTAACTGGATGCTGCCAAGCTTCAGTTTGTACCTTCTTGAGTGTTGGCCTAAGGCACACTTGGGCTGGTTTGATCCACAGCTGACAGACCCAAGGAGCACCACATCGGAATACAGGAAGCAGACATTTGGGGGTGGTGCAGGAAAGCAAACGTTGGAGTCCAGTGGCACTTTTCTGGAAACCTTGCCTTAAGGTTCTAGTTTGCCTGGAAAATCTCTGAAATGCATTCAGGATCATTCTTCCAGTGTCTTGACGAATATAATCTAGTTTCCTTTTTCCCACACAAATCTCTAGTAAATGGTCTCTTGGCTATACCCTCAGTATTCTCTTCTAAACACACCATTTTATACTTTTACATGGCCAGGCTGAGAGTTTTCATAATCTTTCTGTTCTGCTTCTCTTTTAATTATAAATTTCATCTTTACGTTATCTTTTATCTCTTGGGTTTTGCTTCATTTCATTAAAAGAAGCCACACAACACCTGAAATGCTTGCTGCTTAGATATTCCTTCCACCAGATATCCTAGTTCATTGCTTTCAAATTCTGCCTTCTATAGAGCCCTAAAGCATGGACATAATTCAGCTAAGTTCTTTGCCACTATATAGCAAGAATGACCTTTAGTCCAGTTTCCAATACCTTGCTCCTCATTTCTGACTGAGACATTATCAGAATTGCCTTTACCATCCATATTTCAATGCAGATTCTGATCATAGCAACCTACGTAATATCTAAGAAGTTTCCAACTTTCCCTACAACTGTTCCCTTCTTCTGAGCCTTCAAATACCCTTAATGCTCAGATCATGGAAAAACAGGTTTTTTTCTAGCATTCACTTCAAAATCATTTCAGGCTTGACTCATGACCCAGTTCCAAAGCTGCTTCCTCATTGTCGGGTATTTGTTATGGCAATAACACTACTCTCAGTACCAGCTTTCTGTCTCCATTTATTGTGTGCTTCTGTAACAAGGTATCAGAGACTGGGTAACTTATAGAGAAAAGGAATTTATTTCTAACAACTCTGAAGGCTGGGAAGCTAATTTCAAGGTGCCAGCATCTGACAAGGCCCTTTTTGCTATGTTGCTCCGTGGCAGAAAGCCAGAGATTGAGCAAAAGCAAGAGGCAGAGGATGAGAGATTGAGCTTTCAGTCTCAGACCCATCATAACCCAAGTTAACACTACACACCCCAATTAGGGCCACCACCCCCCAACACCATTGCAATGCGGATTGTTTTCAACACATGCTTTTTGGGAGGACACATTCAAACCACAGCAGCCTCCATCTAAGGAAACTAAAGAAAGAAGAGCAAATTAAATTCAATGTATGGATAAGAAAGGAATAACCAAAATTGGAGCAGAAATCAATAAAGATGAAAATAATGGAGAAAATCAGCAAAACTAAAAGTTGATTATTTGGATAGATTAATACAATTGATAAATTCTTAACCATCAACATTGAAAATGAAACCCTAAAAACATTGGTTAAATTTTTGTATAAATTTAACAAATTGTGAACAAGATCTATGTGGGGAAAATTTAAAAATCAAAGATTCCGCAAATAATGGAAAAATATTCCATGTTTATGGTTGGGAAAACTCAATATTTTTAAATTATTAATTCTGCCCAGCCTCAGATACATTCTTTGGAATCCCAATAAAAAAATTCATCACTTTGTGAAGATTTACACATAGACTCTGCAGTTTACATGGAGAGACAACAGACGCAGAATAACCAACGAATATTAAAAGAGAAAAATAAAGTGAGAGAACGGATACTACCCGACTTTAAGTCTTAGCATAAAGCCTCAGTAATCAAGGCAGAGTAGTGTTTTTTTGTTGTTGTTTGTTTTTTTGAGACGGAGTCTCACACTGTCTCCCGGGCTGGAGTGCAGTGGCCGGATCTCAGCTCACTGCAAGCTCCGCCTCCCGGGTTCACGCCATTCTCCTGCCTCAGCCTCCCGAGTAGCTGGGACTACAGGCACCGGCCACCTCGCCCGGCTAGTTTTTTGTATTTTTTTAGTAGAGACAGGGTTTCACCGGGTTAGCCAGGATGGTCTCGATCTCCTGACCTCGTGATCCGCCCGTCTCGGCATCCCAAAGTGCTGGGATTACAGGCTTGAGCCACCGCACCCGGCCCAAGACAGAGTAGTTTTAATGAAGAAAAGGACAGAGATAAATAGAGAACAGAACAGAGCCTGGAAATATTTCCACGTAAATATCCACGTAATCAACTGATCTTTGACAAAGGAACAGTGAGAATTCAATGGAGAAACACTAGTCCTTCAACAAATGGTACTAAAACAAGTGAACATCCACATGCAAAGTAAATAAATCTAGACAAAATGTAAAACTAAAAACTCCTAGAAGATAAAATAGGAAAAAAGCCTAAATGACATTTTGTTTGGCAGTGAGTTTTTAAATACAACACCAAAAGCACAATCTGTGAAAGAAACAGCACTAACTTCGACTTCATTAAAATTAAAAAAAAACTTCTGTGCTTTAAAAGTCACTGTTAAGGGAGTAAAATGATAAGCCATAGACTGTGAGAGAATATTAGGGAAACACATAAATAATAGAGGCATTGTACCCAAAATATATAAATAACTCTGAAAACCAAACAGTAAAAACAATAACAAAAAACAAACAATTAAAAGGCAGACCAATAATTTGAACAGATACTTTACCATAGAAGATACACAGATGGTTTATAAGAGTATGAAAACATACAAAATATTATATGTCATTAGAGAATTGCAAATTTAAAAAGCAATGGGAAGCCGGTCACAGTGGCTCACGCCTGTAATACCAGCACTTTGGGAGGCTGAGACAGGTGGATCACCTGAAGTCAGGAGTTATAATCATACTCTAAAGTATTTACATAAATGAAAATTTATATCCACTCAAGAACCTGCACAAACTGTTTATAGCAGCTTTGTTCATACTTTTCAAAATTATGAACAAAATAACGATTAAATAATTATTAATAAAAACCAGTTGCAATGCCCTTCCATAGGTGAAGAGCTCAGCAACCTGTGGTTTATCCATAAATGGAATATTATTCAATGATAAAAAGAAATTATTTAGTGTTTTCAAGTCAGAGAAAAGACATTTACATGCACTTTGTGAACTGACAGAAGCCCTGTGAAAAGGCACTTACTGTATGATTCCAACTATATGACATTCTGGAAAACATAAGACTATGGAGACAGTGAGAACATCAGTGGGTGCTAGGGATGGGGAGAAGGAGAGACCACTAGACCAAGTGCAGGGACTCTGAAAGGCAATGAAACTAACCTGTAAGAGACTACCATGGTGGAGGCTGACACTATGCATTTTGCAGAACCTATAGAACCTACAACCCAAGAGGCAACTCTAAAGTGAACTATGGACTTTAGTTAAAAGTAACTGAAGAGTACTGGTTCACCAATTGCAAACATGTGCCACATCAATGCAAATGTTCACAACAGCGACTGTGAGGACAGGGAAGAAAGAGTATATGGAAACTGTACTTGTTGCCAGATTTTTCTGTAAACCTAAAAATCCTCTAAAAAAAGCCTATTAATTTTTAAAAATCTATGAAGATAAAGCTAACAGAAGCCCCATATCCCTCCATCTATATTTATTGGGCACCAACTATGTGCCCACACTTATCTACACCTGTGCGAACAGCATCGAGCAGACAGGAACCTGTTCTTCTAGAGTTCACATTCTAACGGGGCTAAACAGACAAGACCACAACAAAACAAATACAACAAGATAAATTCAGATAGAAATATGTTGACACAAAGAAATTTTAAAGCAAAAATAAAAAGAAAAGTGACTATATTAGGGGAGAGAATGATATTTTAGCTGAGACCAGAAGGACAAAGAAAAAATCTGGTCATGCAAAGGAGGAAAATGCATTTTAAAAAGAGGCGTCACAGGTGCAAAGGGCCAATTATTGTTTCAATTTCAAAATGATGCAAGACTTTCTAAAGTCATTTGAGTAAAACAGAGTAAGAAGTAAGGTGAGGGTGGACGCCTTTCTCTATGTCTCCAATATTAAAATATGTCATCCCCATTACATGGCAAAGGAAACAACTCTCTTCTACAGAGGCTGTCTTACAATTGCATAAATTTAGATGGTTTAAATCTGAGGCTTGTTAGATGGATACTAGTAAGTCAACCTCAATCACTAATTTCAGAATGACAGAAACAACTAAAACAATAAGACCAGAACCAAATATCTGTGTTTTGATTTGACATAATTATTCAATATGATTATTTTACCAAGTGACCAAAATCCGTGACACACTAGGAGCTAACATTTTGTAGAATTAAAATTGCCGCCAAGTTTTTTTTTTTTGTTTGTTTTTTTTTTTTTGAGGTGGAGTCTAGCTCTGTCCCCCAGGCTGGAGTGCAGTGGCCGGATCTCAGCTCACTGCAAGCACCGCCTCCCGGGTTCCCGCCATTCTCCTGCCTCAACCTCCCGAGTAGCTGGGACTACAGGCGCCCCCCACCGCGCCGGGCTAATTTTTTTGTATTTTTAGTAAATACGGGGTTTCACCATGTTAGCCAGGATGGTCTCGATCTCCTGACCTCGTGATCCGCCCGCCTCGGCCTCCCAAAGTGCTGGGATTACAGGCGTGAGCCACCGCGCCCGGCCTCTGCGAAGTACTTTTATATACCAGAGAGAACATAAATAGCATCAGTTGAAAATCTGACCGTCTCTAGATTGTATTATCTACAAGTCTCCCTCAGACCCTGAAGGCATACGAAAGACAACATATGATTGAGTGCACATAGATCAATAGAGGGTGATCTGTATTTTCCTAGAGTTAACCCAAGGTGAAAAAGGAACGATTAATTCAATGCAGAAAGTTGAGAGCATTTGGAGAAGTCATCTGTACAGACCAATACCAAGATGTTAGGAATGTGAATGGACCTTTTATGTTTAAGTGGGCGAAACAGGCAGTCACTTATTAACATACATCCTTAACTGTACAGGCGTTACCCAAAACTATTTAGGAGATACACATATATATATATACACACACACTCATATATATACACATATATGTATATAGTTATGTCACCTATCCAAAGGAAGGCAAATCCAGAAGATGTAATATATAATTATCAGTCACTTGTACCTCTCTATCAACCTACAAATCTTTCCTGGGAATAAGTTTTGATAGTGAAGGAAGAAGATAATTTATTTTCACTTTTCAGTTTGTTTGAACATTTACATGGCACCAGGGAAGAGATAAAGGTTGGAGAGTTTATTATTTTTCTTTTCAACTGCCCAAATGCTAGGTTTCTTACAGGAATACGTGAAAAATAAAGTTGTCAAGCTCTGTGTCATGCAATCAAAGCAAGTGGAACTATTTTGTACTGCTGCACTTTCTGTTAAACATATGATAATCCAAGGACAAATTTCCTAGATTATCTGGTACTATGTCTCACTTTGAACACACTCTGCAAGGATGTACAATGATGACAGCGGTTCTCTTTAAAGGATGAAAACAAGAAGATCATTTGTATCTAAACGATAATGTTCCATCCATTCCATTTCCTGGTGGATGAATTGATTTTCAGTTACCAAATTAAAATAGAAGAGAAGGACTACCCGAGGTATTAGCTGCCGTCCCTGGAGAACGTGAGACGCAGCAGCAGCCGTTCTTTGTAGACCGTGGGCTGCCTGCCTGGGCTGCATTCAGGCTGCTGTGTGTTCGGGGTGAGATTCTTCTCAAACGTTGACACTGAGAGGAAAGCTCTGTTTCCATCACCTGCTTCAAAGGCCTTCCCCGTGGCATTTTGATCTTGCTAAATAAGAACGTATGAATCAGCCTGATGAAACAGAACATGCAGTTCAAATTTTTGTTTCTGACAAATCTCTCAGGCTTAATTATTAAAAGCGATATGTTATTGGTAACAATCAAAGTATCATCTATGATGACATCTTCAACAAAACAGTGCTTTACTGCCGTGAAAAACATTATTGGCAAAACCACTGTGGGATGCAAAATGCAGTCACAAACCAATGTCACAGATAATATGGCACCACAGTCACCTTTGGCTTACCTAATATGCATGTCTCCCTTCTCTGTCGGTTATTTCAACCACTAATGTATGCATTCTGATGGACTTATCCTTGGATATTGCAGACGATGGGGAGTAATATGAGCTTCACAACAAAAATAAATAGGAATCGTTACTTATTTTCATTTTCCTGTGTAGCCTTAATGACATTCCAGGTGGTAAAATAAAAATTCAAAACCACATTATCCAAGAGAACATGCTTCCGGTGACTCTGTCTTTTGCCAAATAACCCTGGGAGAATCATCTTTCCAGTAGGTTAATGTTTCATGCCACAAGAGAACATCACCTTTCTGGGTGACATCAGTTATAAAGGTATGAGCCCACAGCTCCTTGGCGTGATCAGCTTGTAGGATATTGATAGCAGAGTACAAGGCCTTGCATTGACAAAGCCTTGTGCAGAATCTGTCTTAGACTTTCCCCAAATCTTCAGTTATTACATATAGATAGAGACAAGAATTGATCACTTGAGAGAGGGTATATGATTATCAGTTTAATAGAATTGACTCTTGTGATCAGCTACTGATTTTTTTCAGTAAGATATCAGAACAGTTGCTGGTAAGTTTCCAGTCAGTTTTAAGAGTCTGTTAATGTAGCCTTTCCCCATTTAGCCTGAGGTGAAGAGGAACACTGGTGTATTCTAACAGAAATGTGTGGTATGGTAGAAAGGATTTCGGTTCCAAGGTCAATCACTTGCCAATTTTTTGCCCTTGAATTAGTCACTTCATGTTTGTTTTCAAAATATCAGCTTTTCTATTTACACTTGCCTAAGCAATTCTGGTAAAGCTTGGTTGTGATGCTTACATAAAGAACCAAAGGCTATCCCTGACATAATAGTATTTAATAAAAATTAATTTTCCACTTTTTATCACAACTTATGTTCCTGTTTGCAAACTCCTTAAGCAGACTATGTTCATGTAGGCTCAACTCATTCCCTGAAACACGTAAGACTTGCAAACCACAATTGGATTGTAATACAAAGCTACAACTCAATTATCAGGGCTAAAGTTTTGTCAAGGTTAGGTTGCAGAAGGAGAGCTCTTCTTGTAACCTACAATTTAGGAAAGAATTTCCTCCTTAAATAATTGCTCATCATCTGCAAACATTGTTCCAAGTCCTAGAACTCCTTTAGGAATCTGTAGACACATTCCAATATCAGATTGTTCTGATGGAAGGAAGACCCTGGACTTTCAATGCTACCATGTGAGTTTTAACCAAGTTGTTCACAAGTGACTATTTCTTTACCTCCTGCTATGGTTTGAATGTGTCCCCTAAAGACGGTGTGTTGGAAACTTAATGCCCAGGGCAACAGTGAGAGGAAGTGGAGGCTAATAAGAGAAGACTAGGTCATGAGGGCGATGAGCGTTATTGTGAGAGTGGGCTTGTTATGAAAGAGAGTTTGGGCGTCTCTGGTCTCTTGCTTGCACACTGTCTTGCCCTTCCACCTTCTACCACTTCTGCCTTGGGATGACGCAGCTCAAAGACCCTTACCAGATGCCAGTTCTGGGCTCTTGGACTTCCTAGCCTCCAGAAATATGAGCCAAATACATTTCCTGTCCATTTTAAATCACCTAGTCTATGCTATTCTGTTACAGAAACATAAAATGGACTAAGACACCCACCTCTGTAATGAATAGAAATTGTTGACTGGGCGTGGTGGCTCACACCTGTAATCCCAGCGCTTTGGGAGGCCAAGGCAGGCAGACCACTTGAGGTCAGGAGTTCGAGACCAACCTGGCCAACATGGTGAATAGCTGTCTCTACTAAAAATACAAAATTTAGCTGGGCATGATGGTGGGTGCCCGAAATCCCCACTACTTGGGAGGCTGAGGCAGGAGAATCACTTGAACCCAGGAGGCAGAGGCTGCAGTAAGCCGAGATCACACCACTGCACTCCAGCCTGAGTGACAGAGTAAGACTTCAGCTCAAAAAAAAAAAAAAATGTTCAGAGAAATGGCCAGAAGTCTTATTCCCAGCCACCCTCCCTACAGTTCCATATTTAGCAATTATCATAGGTTAGCTTCTAGAGTGCTGATAATGTCCTGTTCCATGATCTGACCAGTCTAGTTTGTGAAAATTCAGTGAGCTATAAATTAATATTGCCTATTCTATATGTATTTTATATTCCTGTAAAAAATGCTTATGAAAAAACCCACAGAAGCTTTCAATGGCCAAAAACAGTAAAAAATTGAGCATCAGTAAGTATCATAACCACAGGGGATTGAATACACAAATATTTTTGACTCCCTTAGTTTTTAAAAATATAAAAGATACAAATAACTGACCTTATTGGTCACCTTGTCAGGATAATACAGAATCTAATCATTTGTTTGAAAACTGGTAAAAAGGGCCGGGCACCATGGCTCACGTCTGTAATCCCAGCACTTTGGGAGGCCGAGGCGGGTGAATCGTGAGGTCAGGAATTCAAGGCTATCCTGGCCAAGATGGTAAAACCCCGTCTGTACTAAAAATATAAAAATAAACTAGCCCGGTGTGGTGGTAATCCCACCTGTAATCCCAGCTACTCGGGAGGCTTAGGCAGAGAATTGTTTGAACCTGGGAGGCAGAGGTTGCAGTGAACCAAGATCGCACCACTGCACTCCGGTCTAGGTGACAGAGAGAGACTCTGTCTCAAGAAATAAATAAATAAATTAATTAATTACTTAAAAACAAACACCAATTAGGTGGTTATTAATATTAAAATATATTTTTATTGTATTAGGTGAGATAATGGAATTTTTATGCTTTCCCAGAGCTTTTATCTTGTAGGGGTATACACTAAAATATTTATGAATAAATTTTTTTCTTTGCTTCTAAATAATCTCGGATATAAATAAAATGTATGTGTGTGTGTTGTTCTGTTTTGATAAAACAAGATTAACCATGAGTTGATAATGTTTTAAGCTATGTTATAAGTATGTAGCGTATTTTTCTGTTTTTTATGTGTTTGTAATTTTCCATAATTATAAAACATACAGATGGCTGTTAATTTCTTTCAAAAATAAATAAAATAATCCTTAGCATAATGTTGTGTTCTTTGTAGCCTGCCTTCAAGTTGCAAAAGTGACTCTTGGGCAGCCATCCTATACATTATTACTTGTTTTTTTCACAAATCCATTTGACTTCCATCTGTTTGTGTTAGCTAACCTCTCATGATAATGCCCTTCCCTTCCCTGTCAGCTTATTTCTGAAACTTACATTCAATAATACTTCTTTTTCCAGTATCTCTCCCTGAAAACCCAGCAAGTACTAAATGTTGATGCCTATAATTTTCTCGGCTTTTTGTGTTCCCTTGGTTATAGTATTTACCTTATTATGCTTTGCTTATATAGTTACACCCATATTCTGCCTGACTCTGAGCTCCTTGAGAACAGTCACTAGGTATCACTTATTTTATATTCCAGATTTCAAGCACACATACTAGCCGTTCAATGAAAGCATACAAAATTGTTTATAGGTGTGCCATTTCCGGAATCACCGTGTTTTTCTACATTCACAGCACCCATGTGTATTCCTGCACATACTGAATTATCCTGCAGCATCCAGCCAAGGATCTTTTGGATATTTATTCTAAAATAACATCTGGACTTCATTATGAAATAAACAACAATACTAGGATGTGACAGGTTACATGCTTCTAAACCCAGTTCCGGATTGCGTTCTAAGGTCCTTTGGATTCTTAAAGTAGCTTTTCTTTGTGCAGAATTTTAGTATGCTCGCTTTATTTTGCAAGCAGCTGAGGTGAGCAGTCTGACTTTTGAGCAAGTGTTAATTCTAAATTGGTCTGAGAATATTGTGGAATAGCATTCCTGAGTCTGATTGCGTTTGTGCCCAGACCTCTCTGCCTAGAAGTTATAACCAAGATATGTATCAGGAGCTGCTCCATTAATCCTCATGAGATGGAAGCATGCACCTTCACTCCAAAAGGCTTCTTTCTTGAGCCTAATATTAAATTTGCTGCAGTCAAAAAACAAAGTTAGTAAACTTGGGTGTGGAATTGATGTCATCTAAACATAACAAAAATAGGAGTCTGGAGACAGCTGGTGCAGCGCTGTGAGGTAGCAGGCCTGTCCTCATCAGCCTGTTTATCCTTTTGTGGGATTTAAATCTCAAAACAGTGGCTGATTGAAACTATACAGGAGTGGTGACATGGTGACACAAGTATAATGCTCTGTCATTTTTTAATATAGCTGCTGATAAATGTGCACACTTCTATTATATAGGAGATTATTTTACTGATTGTAAACCAATAAATATATGCTAAATGGACATTGGAAATCAGACATCAGTACATCATCTAATAAGCTGATCAAATAAGTAAAGTGAAAATATAAACACTTTTGCATGTCAATGATGCGGTTTTAACTTCATGTAAAATAAAATATATTAAAATAAAATCTGTAGACAAATTAAAATTAACAGAGTTTAACTGCACAAATAATGATTTGTCAGTCAGGCTGCCCCCAAGACCAGAACAGGTTCAGAGACATGACTGGGCTGCCGCATGGTCGGATAACAGCTATGGACAGAAAAAGGAAAGGTGTACGGGAAATGGAAGAGGTCCAGAAGCAGTTGGGCTGGGTGCAACTCTGTGTTTGCCTTACGTGAACACGGTTTGAAGAGTTGGCCACCTGTGATCGGTTGAAACACTGCTGTTGTGATTGGCTGGGATTCAGCTATTACAGAAGCATACTCCAAAGTGTTTTTTGGTTTTATGACGTAGTAAGTTAGGTTGCCCTTCCCTTACATGAGATCTCAAGTATATGAATATAGAGGCTTTCTCAGGCCAAATTTAGTTGAACAAGGCTTTGTTGACATATAATATATAATTCACACATCATAAAATTCACTTTTTAAAGTGTACAACAGGGAAGGATGGTGGTGGTTGATAAAACTATATGGGCCACGCGAGTGGCTCATGTCTATAATACCAGTGACTCATAGAATTGCTTGAGGCCAGGAGCTTTGAGACCAGCTTGGACAACAAAGGTGGTATAAACTCCCAGTTCTACAAAAAAAAAATTAAAAAAAATTAGCCAAGTGTAGTGGTGCCTCCCTGCAGTTCCAATGACTTGGGAGGCTGAGGTGGGAGGATCACTTGAGGCCAGGAGTTCAAGGCTGCAGAGAGCTATGATTGTATCACTGCACTCCAGCCCGGGTAACAGAACTGAGATTATTTATTTATATAAATAAATACATAGCACCATCTAATTTTAAAATATTCCATCATCCTCCAAATATATCCAGTAGCCATCAACAGTCATGCCTCATTCCCCACTTCCCTCAAGCTAGTAATCATTAATCTACATACTGTATTTATAAATATGTTTATTCTGATTGTATAAATTAAATCATATAGTACTTGTTCCTGTTTCCGATTTCTTTCTGTTTTTCTCTCTCTCTCTTTTTTTTTTTTTTTTTTTGAGATGGAGTCTCGCTCTGTCGCCCAGGCTGGAGTGCAGTGGTGCGATCTCAGCTCACTGCAAGCTCCGCCTCCCGGGTTCACGCCATTCTCCTGCCTCAGCCTCCAGAGTAGCTGGGACTACAGGCGCCCACTACCGCGCCTGGCTAATTTTTTGTATTTTTAGTAGAGACGGGTTTTCACCGTGTTAGCCAGGATGGTCTCGATCTCCTGACCTCGTGATCCACCTGCCTCGGCCTCCCGAAGTGCTGGGATTACAGGCGTGAGCCACCGCGCCCTGCCCTGACTTCTTTTTTTAAGCATAATATATTCACGGTTCACCCACGTTACAGCATACCAATACTGCATTCATTCTTATTTGTGAATAATGTTTTATTTTGTGGATCTACCATGTTTTATTTATACGTTCGTCAGTTGTGAAGATTCAAGTTATTTCCACTTTTTGCTTATTATGTGTGATGTTGCAGAATATTCCCATATAGATTTTTTTGTGTGCGAATATATTTTCAATTTGCCTGTGTCAATATCTAGGGATGGGATTGCTGAGATGTATAGTAAATATATGTTTAACATTTTGAGAGACTTCCAAACTGTGCTTCGAAGTGGCTAAACCATTTTACAGTCCCATTAGTAATGTTTGAGGGTTCCAATTTCTCTACATCCTCACCAATACTTGTCAGCCTCATAAATTACAGCTTGTAAATGACTATAGTGGTGGTGAGGTAATATCTCATTGTGCTTTTCATTTGCATTTTCTTAATGACTAAATATGTCCAGCATCTCTTCGTGTATCTATTGGCTATTTGTTTATCTTTTCTGGTTAAGTATGTATTTAAGTCCATAGCCCATTTATAAATGGGTTATTTCTCCTTTTATTGTTGAGCTATAAGTTCCTTATATATTCTGGGTGAATAGTCCTTATTAGACTTATTAGATACCTAATTTGTAAATATTTTCTCCCGATATTTAGCTTGTCTCTTCAATTGCTTAATGGTAACCTTTGAAACACAAACATTTCTAATTTTTGATGAAATCCAACTTATTTATTTATTTTTTATCATTTTTGCTTTTGTTGTCACAGATAAAAAAAAAGTTGCCTAATCCTAAGAAACAGATGTTTAATCCTATGTTTTACCTTAACGGTTTTTAGTTTAGCTGTTGGCTTTAGGTATTCAGTCAATTCTAAGTTAGTCTGCATATAATTTGTGAGGTAGGTATTCAATTTCATTGTTTTACGAGTGGATACTAGTTGCTGTTGCACTGTTGGATGAAAAGACGACTCTTTTCGCATGGAATTGAGTTGGCATTCTACTTGCAAATCAGTTGGGCCTAACTGTAAGACATGTTTTTCTGAACTTCAAATTCCATTCATTTCCTTCCACTGATTTATGTGTTCAGCTATATGCCAACACCAGAAAGTGTAAGTCTTCAACTTTTCTTCTATTTCAAGGCTCTGGCTATTCGGAATTCCTTGTAATTTCATATGAATTTAGGATCAGCTTTTTCATTTCTACAAAAAGGCAGCTTGGATGTTGATAGGAATTATTTTGAATGTGTGTATCAGTTTTGGGGTGTGTTACTACCTTAAATATATTGTCAACCTTAAATAATGGGTTCAGAGACTATGACTGTGTATAGAGTTTACTGGAGGGCAAAGTTTGAAGATGGTCATCCAGAAAAACACTGACTCTAAACGAATGAGGTCTGTGTTTCCAAAGTGGAGAAGTTAAGATTCCACTTTTATAGGCAGAGACGGAAAAGTCCCAGCAGGATTACATTTTCCATACAAGACCAGGGGCATAGATCACAGATTTGGTTGGTTGTAGGTTGATCTCCACATTCCGAGGAAGATTAGTACTCCAGGAGGAGGGGTGGTGATCTGAGCAGATCTTATCTCTGGTGCCCTTAAGTCTTAATTATTTACAGAAAAAGGCAGAAGTTGCAGCTGAATGCCTATTACTTTAGGTAGCATAGCCACATTCCTTCAAGGCTCAGAATAATGTAAAGTTCCAACAGCTTTAAGTTTGAATGAAGTTTGAGTTATTTAATTTCAGAATATAAAGTCTGATGCATCGACATGGAATAACTATGTAGATCTTCTTTGATTCTGTGCAACAGTGTTATGTAGTTTACAGTGGTACATGTCATGAACTTCTTTGATAAATTGAATTCTAAGTATTCTATTCTTTTTGATGCTGTTGTAATTGAAATTGTTTACTAAGATTTACATTCAGATTGCTTTTTGCTGGTATATGGAAATATAATTGACTTTTCCTGTTGATCTCATCTCCTCTCACCTTGATGAATTCCATTATTAGTTATAACAAGTTATTTGTGTTTTTATTATGATTTTCCATAAAGAAAACCATATCATCAATGAATAGAGATAGTTTTAAATCTTCCTTTAGAATCTGGATGTCTTTTATTTATTTTACTTGCCAAATTGTCCTGGCTAGAATCTTCAGTACAATGTGGACTAGAAGTTGCAATAGTGGAAAGCATTCAGTCTTTCGCAGTTAAATTTAGTGTTGATTTCTAACAAATGTTCTTTATCAGATTGTAGAAGTTCTCTTGTATTACAAAGTTGCCATTTTTTTTGGTTATGAAACAGTGTTGGATTTTGTCAAATGTTTTTCCACATTTATTAATACCATAATATGTTTTTTGTCTTTTAGTGGATTAATATGGTGTATTACCAATTTGAAACACTCTTGCATGTCCGGGATGAACCCCACTTGGTCACTGTGTATAATCCTTTTTTATGTTGTTAGAGTTGGTTTGCTAGTGTGGTGTTGAGGACTTTGCTGCTATACTCAAAGGGAATTTTGGTCTGATAGTTTTATTTCCTTATGTTGCCTTTGTCTTGTATCTGAGCAATGATGGCATCATAGAATTAATTGGGAAGTGATTCTTCTTGTTTCTTCTTTCAGAAGGTATTATGAAGAACCGATGTTAATTCTTCTGTAGACATTTTATCAAATTTACCAGTGAAGCCATCTGGACTCAACTTTACTTTGAAATGTTGGTGAATTTTTTTTTCAATTACTAATTCATCCTAAATATTTACTTGTTATAAGAATTTTTAGATTTTTCATTTCTTATCAAGTTATTTTTGGTAATTTGAGTCTTTTGAGGAATTTTCCATTTCATCTACAGTATGTAACTTGTTGACATAAAATTGCTCATTGTATTCTCTTATAGTCCTTTTGTTGTTGTTGCCCAGATTGGTAGCAATGATCCCCCAATTTAATTGATTTTAGAAATTTGAGTTGTCTAAGTTTTGTCAATCTAGCTAAATATATGTCAATTTTATTGATCATTTCAAGGAAAAACAACCTCCATTTTATTGATCTTTCTCTATTTTTTTCTACTCCCTATTTTTTATGTTATAATTAAATCAAATTCAATTTTAATACAAAGCATTTCTGGATGTTAAGAGTTGTTTCTGGCCTGGCACAGTGGCTCACGTCTGTAGTCCCAACACTTTGGGAGGCCGAGGTGGGTGGATCACTTGAGGTCAGGAGTTTGTGACCAGCCTGGCCAACATGGTGAAACCCTGTCTCTACTAGAAATGCAAAACTTGGTGGGGGTTGGTGGCTTGCACCTATGATCCCAGCTGCTTGGGAGGCTGAGGCAGGAGAATTGCTGAACCAGGGAGGCAGAGGTTGCAGTGAGAGGAGATCGTCACTGCACTCCATCCTGGGCAACACAGTGAGACTCTGTTTAAACACACACACACACACACACACACACACACACACACACACACACACACACAAGCAGAGTTGTTTCTATCTTTCTGCTTTCATAATTCACTTTAATTTGGCTTTTGACAGTTTGTGTCTTTGCAGATCTCTCTGGTCTCTTTCCATTTATCTTACATGAAGTTTATAAATCTACTTAGATATGTAGATTTATGTTTTCCATCAAATTTGGGAAGGATTCTGCCACTCTTTCTGTGAATATTCATTCTTCCCTCTCTTTTCATTGTCAAACTGTCATTATGTGTATATTGGTACAAGTGATTGCATCACCCATATCTCTGGAACTCTGTTCATTATTTCTTTTTCTATCTTTAAGACTAGATATTTCGATTAACTTGTCTTCACGTTTGCTAATTATTTCTTCTGCTAGCTCAAATCTGCTATTGGACATTTCTAGTAAATTTTTTATTTCCCTCATTCTACCTTTCAACTCTAGAATTTCTATTTGATTACTTTATTATTTCCTTTCTGGTCTTCTCTATTTGGTGGGACATTATTCCTTGTTTTCCTTTAGTTTGTTACACACAGTTTCCTTCAGTTCATTGAAGATACTTATAACAGATTATTTAAATCTTTTTGTAGCAATTCCAACATGTAGCAATTTTTGTAGCAATTCGACCTTTGGTAGGGACAGTTCCATTAACTGCTGTATTTCTATATATGAATACATTTTTCTGTTTCTTTATGTTTCATGTTCTTTGTTGAAAACTGGACATTTTAAATAATATAAAACTCTAGAAATTGTGTTCCATTCTACTCAAATTTTGTTTTTCCATTGTGGTTTTATTTTTGTTGTTATTATGGCTGTTTATATTTAGTGACTTTGCTAAACTAATTCTGTAAAACTGTATTTTTTGACATGTGTGGCCATGGAGATTTCTGCTTGCTTAGTGTACTGCTCAATCGATGATTAGGCAGAGAGTTTTTTTTTAAATGCCTTTCACCAATAAGCCTCCCAGTTCTGTTGAAGCAGTCTGTGTGTGTGTTTGGTCAAGACTTCCATGCTTTCACAGTTTACAACTCTGCCTTAGCCTTTGCTTCCTACTTGTACAAACCCTCAAGTTCAGTCAGAAATAAGAAAACAGGCCTTCTCAGATAGTCCGGGGTATGTGCATCATTCTGCAGTTGCATGTGGCTTTCTAAATCCCCAGGGATATGTTGGAGTTTTTTTAAGTCCTCCATGGACATCTCACTCTCCAGGTCACCCCTTCAATGTTTTGGTCAACTTCTTGTTTGTCTGAACTGCTACAGTTGTCTCAGGGAGGTATCATGTTAAGCAATTGCCACTGATTATTTTTGGCAAACACCTCAGATAATAGGCTATTCACACTGAGCAGATTCTGAGTCAGGTCAAACAAAGATAGACCTTGCCAGGAGGAGTTTCCTAGGAGCTTCCAGATGGACTAAAAATTGTTAAAAGTCTGTGGGACTGGAACTTTGAGGGAACTTCAAACCCACGCCCTTCCCAGTAGCCCATGGGTTGCTGGATTTCACCTTCATGAATGCAAGGCTACTGGTTTTGAAAGCTATCATGGAGCTTGGGAAAGAAGAATGGAAAAGGTGAAATACCACAAACTCATTGTTCTTATTAAGATTGAGTCATTTGTTTTGAATAAAATGTTTTCTGATTTTTGCAATTCTTTGGTTAATTTTTATAGTTCCAAAAAGTTGATTTTGACAATTTTTACCAATGTTTCTGCCACTTTTATGGAGATGTGGATTTCTGGAGTTCCTTGCTCTTCTATTCTGTAATTGCTTCTTCCTAGCTGCATTTTTAAAGGATTTTTTATTCTTGATAGTCACTTATTTTGTATAATTTTCTAATTTTAATTTTTATTGAATTTTCTGTAATTCATTTTTGCCTCTTCCAAAAGTATCTGGGAAATGTCTGCAGACCTTTGGAATGAACAACAAATAAGAATTCTCAGCAGATTCAGATTTATACATCATATTCTGGTTTCCAAAGAATTGTAAGTTGTTCCATTATGGTATTCAACTGTGTTCCTGACACACTGAAGGATTCGAACTACAGCACAGGTTGTGGCTGAGATTTACGAGGTGGCTAATTTATAAATTTAAATATTGAGTATTAGAGCAATAATTGTTCCCTATTACATAGAAAAGTAAAAAATGCTCATTTTACAATTAAATATACAGCACTTAAGCAATTTAAAAGTAACTGTCAAATGGGAAAGAAAAACAATACAAGGAAGATGTTTTGATGAAATTTTTAATAAATATTTTAGATACCTTTGTGAATTTCAAATAAGCGATATTTTAAATGAAAGTTATGACACATATCCAATTCCATTAAAAAAAATGCTTACCCAACACCTGCTACTTGCTAGGAAATATGATAAATACTGAAAAAAAAATTAATCAGAGAATAGAATATACAACTAAAAATTAAGTAAATTAATGCTCTATATCAACCAAGATATATTAAAAATTGTATTATTTACATATGTGTGTAGTTAATATGTAACAATATGTGAATGTTAATCACCTAATGTAGCATCATGATTACCTTTGAGGACCAGAGAGGAAAACGTAGCTGATTCCATAATGATTACACGGATGATTTTAACAGTTCTTCACATGTATTTACTTTTCTTATAATACTTCATATATCTGAATATTTCATAATTAAAAATTAAATTATGAGGAAATATCCTAGTCTATTATAAAGATTAACAAATGAGAATATTTAAAAATTATATAATTTAAAATATCATTGATTCATAAACTAAAGAACAAATTTGGATCACTCTTAACCAATGCAAATAAAGCAATGGTGTGTGACAGTTATACCTTTCACAGTAGCAAAGCTTTCTGAAATAATCATAGAGTTGGTATGGCTACCTGAGAAACAATCTCTGGGAGTCTCTAGGACCATAACAGCATAGTGTTTTTAGAAAACCAAAGAATAGTCATACTAATTCTGATGACATAAAGTAGTTGTTTTTTACTTTTTTTTTTCTAAATTTTGTTTACAAGGATTTCATAATGCTTTTACAATTGAGAGTAAGACAAATGTTTTAAATAAAATTTGGTGCATACATCTGGATTAATTTTACCCATCAGGGTGGTCAAATCTGGAAACATTATAGTTTAACAATGTAAAATTTTATTTCTCAGTCATACAATGTGCAATTCAGGTAGACCAGCCTTCCTCCTCCTTGTGATTGTGCCATAAGGCACATATGGTCTTCAAGATTTTTGTGGCAAATAAGAGGGTTATGGGGAGGTCACACTGCTCTTCACCACCTTGGACTTCTCCTAGTCCACTGGCTGGAGCTACTCCTAGGGCTCCACACAAGATCCTGGGAAAGACAAGAGAGCATATGGATGCTTGGTGAGCATTTACTCTCAACTGGTGACTGGTTACTTTTTAAAGTATTTAGAGAAAAGAAATGATAGTGACAAATCATTATAAAAAGATCTCTTCTCTCCTTACTTGAGGAAAATATCCTTAAAGATTTTCATTTGTATAAATAGAAAATATTTCCATTTTGTACATTAGCAGTGAGTTAATGAATGTGTTTTCCAGATTTCGCTGTTAAAGTACTGGAAACAAATTGCATATAACACTAGTGACTTTCTGCTTCTCAATTTCTACTCATCCTAGCAATATTTAAATATCATTTAAAGTAATGTACATAAATAACATAAAAAACAAGAAAAAGAAAACTCAAATGAAATGAAAACAAAATTTTTAAAATGTGCTTAATACTTTTTATACATCAGTCTACATTTTTTCAAAAACTATTAGAGAAAGAATTAAGTAATTTATTTTATACCAAGGAGATGATTTTTTTAGATTTAAGTGCCTTTTTAAAATTTATATGGCAAATTTGGAAAAAAGAATACATATTGAGGCATCATATTCAATTCCAATGACAGAACGAGTACAAAATAAAACAAAGTTTGGCCAATTATCTAACTGTAGCTTCAAGAGAAGATTTCAAGGCCAACGGAAGTGTAGAGTAGTGTAGAGTAGAGTAGAGTAGGTTTCAAAGCCAAGTCTTCCTCTTTTCCCTCTACTTCTCCTTTTTCTATATCTTCTCAGCATACCTTCATGAGATAATTGGTTGAATATTTTAGCAACACAGAAAGTTAGAAAATAAGTGGTAATATATTATTTTATAATAGGAAGAGAGAACAGTGAGTAGTCTAGTGACTTCTAAAGATGAAAAATGCTTTAGGAATTAATCTAAATGTGCAGTATAGAAAAAAGAAGTGGACACTAAATTGTCATTTATATAGTGATAAATGACATATTAACCTGGATCTTATCCTGCATCACATTTTTATGATTATTTTATCATACAAAAGGGCAAAAACATGTAGGTTATAGAAGAAATTAAAGCCACAAGTGAAGCCTTTAAGATAAATATATAAAAAAAATGTGGAACACCTTACAGATTTTAATTAAATTGATTCTAAAGAAAAAATAAGACCACTGAACTTGCATATCAAATTGGGCAAATCTCTAAGCACTGAGCTGTGCCTAAGTAGGTGAGGGTAGTTTCCTGAAACAATGACAGTGATAACAAACGAGCCTGGTTTATTACCCACAGTTGTCCTACAGGAGATGATGAATGGAGAAGAATAATACAGTATTGTGAATTTGAATCCATTTTTTAATACTTCTAATGAAGCTAGTTTTAACACTAGGTGATATTGTTTGGATGTGCTGTCTCCTCCAAATCTCACATTGAAATGTGACCTCCAATGTTGGAGGTAGGGTCTAGTGGGAAGTGTTCGGGTCATGGGAGTGCATCCCTCAGGAATGGCTTGATGCCCTCCCCACAGTAATGACTTGAGTTCTCACTTTCAGTTTATGTGATATCTGGTTCTTTAAAAATAATGTGGCACCTCCCCATTCTCTCTCTTGCTCCCCTCTCTCTGTGTGACATGCTGGCTTCACTTCACCTTCTGCCATGAGTGGAAATTTCCTGAGGTCTCAGTAGAAGCAGATGCTGGCACCACACTTTTTGTAGAGGCTGCAGAACGGTGAGCCAAATAAACCTCTTTTCCTTATTTTTTTTTTTTTTTTTTTTTTTTTTTTTTTGAGACGGAGTCTTGCTCTGTCGCCCAGGCTGGAGTGCAGTGGCGCGATCTCGGCTCACTGCAAGCTCCGCCTCCCGGGTTCACGCCATTCTCCTGCCTCAGCCTCCCGAGTAGCTGGGACTACAGGCACCCACAACCGCGCCCGGCTAATTTTTTTTTGTATTTTTAGTAGAGACGGGGTTTCACCGTGGTCTCGATCTCCTGACCTTGTGATTCGCCCGCCTCGGCCTCCCAAAGCGCTGGGATTACAGGCGTGAGCCACCGCGCCCGGCCCCTCTTTTCCTTATAAATTACCCTGTCTTAGGAATTACTTTATAGCAGTGTAAATGGACTAATGCAAAAAAGTTGGTACTGGGAGTGGAATGTTGCTATAAAGCTACCTGAAAAATGTAAAAGTGGCTTCGGAATTTGGTAACAGGCTAGGTAAGAGGCTGGAAGAGTTTGTAGGGCTCAGAAGAAGAAAGGAAAATGAGAGAAAGTTTGTAACTTCTTAGAGACTGGTTAGGTGGTTGTGATCAATGTGCTGACAGATACACGAACAAGGCCAGGCTGACAAGGTCTCAGAAGGAAATGAGGAATTTATTGAAAACTGGAGCAAAGATCTCCCTGTTATAGTACAGCAAACAACTTGTCTGTATTGTGTCCATGCCCAGGAGACTGGTGGAACGTTGAACTGAAGAATGATGACTTGGGGTATCTAGCAAAAGAAATCTTTAAGCAGCAAAACACTCAAGATGTCACGTGGCTGCTTCTGACAATGTACAATAAGATACGGGAGCTAAGAAATGACTTAAAGTTGAAACGTACATTTAAAAAGGAAACACAGCATAAAAATTTGGAACATTCACAGCCTGGCCATCTAGTAGAGAGAGAAAAGGCATTTTCAGGAGAGGAACATAAGTGGGCTGTGGAGCAACCACTTGCTAGAGAGATTAGCATAATTAAATGGGAGCCAAGTGCTAATATATAAGGTAATTGGAAAGAGACCTCAAAGGCATTTTATAGATTTTCAGGGTAGTGCCTCCCCATTAGAAGCCCAGAGACCTAGGAGGAAAGAATGGTTTCAGGGTCTAGGTCCAGGGCACAGCTTTTATGAGCCACCCTACAAGGATGTTCCTCACATCCCCATTGCTCTGGCTCCAGCCTTGGCTCAAAGGGCCCCAGATATTGCACTGGTCACCACTCTGAAGACAAAAAAAACCATAAGCCTTGGTGGCTTGTGCATGGTATTAAGCCTGCAGATGTACAGAATGCAAGAGTGAGGGAGGCTTGGCAGACTCTGCATAGATTTCAGAGGATGTTTGGGAAAGCCTGGGTGCCCAGGAAGAAGACTGCCACAGGGGCAGAATGCCCACAGAGAAACTCTACTAGGGAAATGCCAAGGGAAAATGTGGGATTGAAGCCTCCACACTGAGTCCCAACCATGGCACCACCTATGGAGCTGTGGGAAGGGGACTGCCACCTTCCAGACCTGAGAACAGTGGAGCCACTGGCAGCTTGCACCGTGATCCTAGAAATGCCCCAGGCATTCAACTCCAGCCTGTGATAGCAGTTCACAGGGACTATGCCCTGCAAAGCCACAGGGGCAGGGCTGCCTGAAGCCCTGGGGGCACACCTCTTGAACCAGTATGCCCAGGATGCAGCACATAGAGTCCAAGGTTATTCTGGAGCTTTAAGCTTTAATGTCTGCCCTGCTGGGTTTCATATTTGTGTAGTGCCTGTTGCCCTTTTCTTTTGGCTGATTTCTTCCTTTTGGAATGGAAATGTTTATACAATATCTGTACCACCAATGTATGTTGGAAGCAAATCACTTATTTTTGATTTTACAGGTTTATAGGTGGAAGGAACTTACCTTGAGTCTCACATGAGACTTTGGACTTCTGAATGATGCTGGAATGAGTTAAGACGTTGGGGAACTTTTGGGAAGGGGTAATTGTATTTTTCAATGTGAGAACAACATGACATTTGAGGGGCCAGGGACAGAAGAATATGACTTAGATGTTTTGTCCTCTCAAAATCTCATATTAAAATGTTACCTCTAATGTTGGAGGTGGGCCTAGTGGAAGGTGTTTGGGTCATAGAGGTGGATCCCTCATGATGATTTGGTGGCTTTCTCACAGTAATGAATGAGTTCTCACTCTGAGTTCATTGTTATTTGGTTGTTTAAAAAGAGTGTGATTCTCCCCTCTCTCTCTTTCTGTCTCTCTCCATGTGACACACTGGCTACCCTTCAACTTCCACCATGATTGGAAGCTTCCTGAGGCCCTCACTGGAAGCAGATTCCAGCCCCATACTTCCTGTACAGCCTGCAGAACCATGAGCCAAATATACCCCTTTTTATTATGAGTTACCCAGGCTCAGGTGTTCTTTTACAGCAGTGGAAATGGATGTGCACACACGGTTATGTTACAGATCTTCACATCTACATTCACATCTGATTGCTTACAATAATGAGATTTCTTTTTCAGCAATATAAGCCAACACTTGATTTCAAAAGCATCAGTTTGTAGGCTAACAGGTTGTTTCTGCCACCTCAATATCCATTTTCCTTTTTTACATTAATAGTGACTTTGCTTTGAGGAAACAAGCGTCTTGCTCCTCTGGTCCAGGTGTTAGGGTGGGGCTCCAACGGCAGCCCAAGGATGAAGCATGTGACGAAGGTTACATTTAATGGAACATTAAACTTTTTCACTCAATGGATTCACCGATAGATACATGGCCTAGGATCTGCCAAATAATGCAATTACATCCCCTGGGACCCAATTTTATTTCGCAAGAGTAAATTCCAAGACTTGTCTGAGGTTGCCAGCTAGAGATAAACCCTTCTCAGCCAGACAGGAATGCATGGCTGTCTGCTTAAATGGAGTCAGATACCCAAGTCCATATAACTGAAGATAGTCTGAGAGGTGAAAACAAGTGCAGGTAACATGCGCACCCCTGCAGCCATTCCTACAGCCAGGTGCTTTGGTCATTTGATCTGATAGATGGTGTTTGCACTTGTCAACCCATGATGCTCTATGATTTATAACACTATTTAAATTATTCATTTTAAAAGGTTACATACTTGTTATAATGAAGCTGCTATTGTTCAAAGTTATTGTATAATGTTTTCAAGGGAATTGACTTTAGGAACAGCTTATGAAACACAGAATACATAAATTTCATTATTTTGTAAGCACCTCTTATTTCTGATCCCAGATAGTATTAGGGTTAGCCACCAAGCACATTTTGCTCTAAATAGCAATGGGGTTTTAAAGCACACACACACACACACACACACACACACACACACACACACACACACGAGACAAAAGTTTGCTGCCACTTAGAATATTCAGACAAGCTAGTTCTAGGCTCCAAAGATAATTTGGGAGGTTCTATAAATATGTACTGAATAACCACCAAGGTTGGTGGATGCAGATGGCATTCCTAAGTAGCATTTTTGTATGTGGAAGGTAATAATTATTTTAATATATTATTTCTCATGTTTATTTTAAAGTCTGAGATTTTTTACTAAGCTGAGGCAACAGGATATCAGTTCATCTGGGAATTCATTAGTCCTTTCTCGATTCAAAGATGTGGCCTCTTAAAGAAATTTTCAGGTTTTACTAAAGGATTATGAAAAATAGGCTGCCAATGAAGGTCAGAAGTTATACTTTTACAAGAAGAAAATTAGGTAAAGACCAAAGAAAAATATTGTGGAAGAGTTCTGTAGCTGGCAAATGAAATTATTCTTTAATTACTTTTCTTATTGAATATTTATGAAAAATCAGTGTTCAACAAAATAAATTGCTACTCACTGCCCAGATGTTTGAAATTTGTAGCTAAATACTAATTCATAGAAAGGTGCCCACTAGCATTGTTATAATTGAATAAAAAATTGCCTAAAAATGTAACAAAGGGCTAATGAGAGAGAAAATATAAATAATCATGAGATAAACACATATTCAAGGTTTATAATTATTCATAGGAAAGAGTTTTTCAATTGATCATAGTTAAAAACAGTGATGTTTTTAGAAAATTTCATTTCAAATGTGGAACATTCTTTTACTTCAAATATTCATATACATTAAATATTAATGTGTCCATATTAATAGATCAGTTCTATAAATACATGTGTTCAACTTGTGAATTTTTACAGAGAATAATTTTTCATAATTCAGTAAACCTCAGTTATTAGATTCCTGTTGCCTATTGTACCCCCTTTTTTGAATTTTGAAAGAAGTTTTAAAATATGTTTAATGTCACTGGAATGTTTAATATTGTTCAGTATTTTCTAACTTAGTATTTCTTAGATGTCTAATGTAAAAAAAATGGAATGGGCCCTCTCACAAAATGAAAGACACAGATAGTGACATTAGAAGCTAAGCAGATATCCACTCATTCACTTTATGAATGATGAAACAGATTCAGAAAAAGAAAACCAGCAAGACCTAACTGAGCTCAGTAATGAATGGGATGAACCAATACTTCCTCACTCTTCTGTACATGGCTTTTATAAATTACATAGTACATTATAACATTGAGGCTGAATCACGAGACTATTATTTGCTATATATATATATATATGGTTTGTACGCTTCTGCAAATCAAACTCAGAACTAAGGTACATTCAATTAAAAATCCTAGTGCTTTAAGAAGAAAAGCAAAAACTAGCACTGACCCCTGCAATAAAGTGGAAGTAGTGTCTCATGTGCATACTTACCTATTTACACATGAAAACAGGTCTTCTCACAACACTAAGTATTCATTTATCTATAAAAAGCAAGTTTCAGGCTAGGTGCAGTGGCTCATGCCTACAATCCCAGCAATTTGGGAGGCCAAGGTGGGTGGATCATTTGAGGTCAAGAGTTTGAGACCAGCCTGGCCAACATAGTGAAGCTTTGTCTCTACTAAAAATACAAAGATTAGCCAGGCGTGGTGTTGCGCACCTGAAGTCCCAGCTACTCAGGAGGCTGAGGCAAGAGAATCTCTTGAACCCAGGAGATGGAGGTTCCAGTGAGCCGAGATCATGCCACTGCACTCCAGTCTGGGTGACAGAGCAAGACTCTGTCTCAAAAACAAACAAACAAACAAACAAAGCAAGTTTTATACACCAAAAAAAAAACCCTTCAACAGTAATACGGAAATGATATTACCAGACAAACCTCAGGTAGAGGCACTGGCCTTTCTAGCTGCTGTCACCATGCTGTGGATAAGGCTGTCCATGAGGTACACCCAGGGACACTAGAAGCCTATGCCCAGGGGCACTAATACTGTGAAGCAAACAGAGAATGGATGGAATGAGGAAGACTTACTCGCCCATGAGCTTCCTCCATGTTTGTTCTTAGGGACAGGACACAGTAATCAACAAAAACAGTTTACTCCTCACGGTCTGGCCTAGCGTCTCAAATGTGTCTTTTTTGGTAAATTGAGGCATTTTGTTCCATGTACTTTCTCCCAGCAATGACATTTACCTATATAATCCATTTTAATTCTCTGAAATGCAAAGATCAAATTCAAATAAGAGAACGTGAGAATAATCAAAAGAAAATTGTGGGAGAACCATCCCGAGAGGATGCTGTTTGCTGACACCTGCACAGCACGGAATGATATGTCCTTCAGCCCCTTGACACCAAGGACTATCTCCCAAATTCTGTTTCCATATCCAGAGTGTTGTGAAACTCGATCCCTATGAAGCCACAGATTCCAGGTGGCTCCATTGGATCACAGGCACTTAGGAAACAGGAAAGGCAACTTCATTCAGGCTACATCAACAGGAGGCCAGGCTTCCCTGGGCTCCAGGCATCACAGGCAGCAGCGTAGGGCAGCAGAAGTAGACAGCACTTGGAGAGTTATAAGCCATTCCAAGTGCAGCTTGTGGCTTTCAGAAATAGATTGCCTGAAAGAGATTCACTTCATGTTCATTGAAATTCATAGATAAGCTACAGAAACAGCAAAACACAAGCTATTTAGGAAACTTTAATTACTTAACTGAAGTAATAAAATATGCATGAGAAAAGAGAACATCCAGCTAGACTATAGAGTAAACTAGCCAACAAATTAATTAGCACTTAATAACAAGAAATTTCTATCAATTGGCAAAAGCACCATAAATTACTTGTGGAATACAGAGATTTTATTTTTCTGTTACTATTTTCAGTAACTAAGTTTTGGCCGTTACTCACGATGTTTTATTTGGAGAATACAGCATGATTAATGGCATATAACATTAATGCTCTTGGAAATTGATGGCAGAAGGTGATTTCTACTTTTAATAAAGAGCTAACAACATACTTTGATATAGAAAGATTGATCAAGTGCTTCAACTGACATCTTTACTTCACCAATATTAAATTTAATATTAATGTAGTGGATAAGGCAATACTTACCATTATTGCATGACAAGGCCCCAGAGTACCTAATGTAGGAAACAAGATTTACCTGTGGAGTATGAGAGCTGCAGAATTTGAAACATTCATGTTAGCATTGGAAAAACTGATTTTGTGCTTGCATGTAGTTGAACTTGTATTTTGTCTATAGTAGACTCACACATTCAATAAAAAATAATTCAACCCCCAAAAGATGTGTAGTAGTTGGCCTTATGGAATATGCAATATGATTAAATATAAGTAGTAAGGATAGCTGAATAAAGTCTAAATATCTATTTTATATCAATAAAGATATAATAAACTCACTTAATAAAGTTGACTCAAAGACTGAATTGAAAAAAAAAAGTATATGTTAAACACAAAAGATTCAACCTCAAAATAAAAAAAAAATAAACAAGAAATCCCCATGTAAATGTTCACACAAAGAAAGCTGAGTGGGTTTTCCACAGGCAGAGTGAGATCAGTGAGATCCAGTGAAGCAAGGTATAATAATGAAGAGCACAATGTTTAATAAGGTTTTATGCAAAAATGTTTATGTGCCAGACAGCAGCAATCTAGCACAATCTAACTCACCCATACATTTCAGAAATTGTAGTGATTACTATTCCACTTCTTCAGAGAAAGCAAAGACACAAAAGTAAGAAAATGTGTAAGGGATCAAAACAACATAATTGATAAGATTAAACTAATAGTCAATAAAATATATCTCGATAGAAATATATGTTAAGTTGTATAAAACATTTAATTAAAATTGTAAATATATACAATCATCAAGAGAAGAACAGTGAATTCCAAAAGGGAAACAGAATGTAGATTGTACTTTCTGATCATAGACAATAAAATTATAAAATTATAATCAATATAGAAAAAACAAAAAGCAGAAACATATCTGGAAGTTATGAAATCTTAGTAAGCAACACTTACACTAAAGATGATACATAAATTATTATTACCTGATAATGAAAACATTTATAAATCAAAGTGCATTGTATATAGCTAAAACTGTATTCACAGGAAAATTTATAGCCTTAATAACTGCACAAATAAATAACAAAGAGGATTTTTAAATAAACAGTGTTACCATGTAGCACAAATATTTATTTTTTAAGGGCAATAACATTACAGTAAAAAAAAGAACCAATGAGAAAACCAAAAAAGAAAAAAATACAAAACAAGCACACACAAAAATGCAATAAAATGAAACAGCCACTAGTTGGAAATAATTATCTTAAAAATATAGAAATACAAACAGGAAGCAATATCAAAAGAGTAAAAGGGAATATAGTTATAGCTACAAAGTAATTTTTAAAATAGGTGTGTGTATTAAATCCTCAATGAAACAGATTAATTGATGGAAAAATATTTTACCAAAATTGCCTCCGGAAGTAGTAAGAATCCAAAACAAACAAAAAAAAAAATATGAAGACATTGACAAAGCATTCAGTTAATGTCTCTTTTCAAAGAGTAAGATCCAAATGGTTTCATATACAAATAATTTCAAACTCTCAACAGTAAATTATTTCAATATTAATTTGACCATGTCATACCATAGGAAAAAAAGGAACAGTTTTTACATTTTTTAAAGAAAGAAGACAGTTACTATTCCCCACAGAATAGTGTAGATCAGTAAAATATTTCAACCAATCTCATTTAGGATTGTCTAGGAAAATAATGAATAAATGAATGAATGAATATGATGAAACTAGGCATTATTTAAAAATTAATTCATCGTGATCAATAATGAGCTAAATTCCTGATCAAATGAGCTAGATTCCTGAAATTCAACAATGCTCTATGTTTAGAAAATTGATTAATATGATACTCTTGGTATTAGGTCAAAAGAGAAAGTGCAACATCACAATAGATATTGTAAAGGCATTTGAGAAAATTCTTACACATTCATATGAACAAGCAAAAGACAAACAAAATTAAAATAGATCAATAGTTTCATCATCTTTCTCTTTGTCTCTGTCTCTCTCTCACACACACACATGCATACACACACCACGCACTCAAACATATTTATATTTACTGTATGTTTAATGGCAAAACAATGGAAGCATTCCCAATGACACTTGTCTCATACCAAAGTATTCATTATTACGATATCATTTAGCTTGGACTAAACAGCACAAGTTGGCAATATCAACCCAAATGTATATTATATATACTCATCAATACTTGAATTCTATTTTAAATATATCCTCTGGTAAATATCTACATGTTTTTGTAATATATGAATATTTATTTATTGAAATAACACCTTATAATAGCAAGAAATAAAAACCATCCAGTTTTCCTAAGATACTATTTAATAACATGTAATAACACGTAAATCTAAAACATTATTTTAATAACTTGTGCCCATTGTTTTCCAAAAAGGGAGGTGTTAAGGTTGAAGATATTGGAAAGGAAAAAGTAAGGAAATCATTTAATTTTTTCATGTTTCAAAAGCAAACTGTTAAATTGTTTTGACTGTATTTGTCAGAGAACTAGGGAAACAAGTATGACTTTCCATGAAAATCCTATCAGAAAGGAACTGGGGAAAATTTCATAAACTAAGAAATTTTCAGTTTATTGTCACTTTTAAATTACAGCCCCTCTCCCTTTTTCAATATGCAAGCATGTAGGGTAGCAGTCATCTCCAGTCCTGTGCACCTGAGCTTAACGAAGAGAATGTAATGAGGAGAATGTAAATGCCACACAGCAGCAGTTTACAAACAAGCAAGCAGGTTAATCCAGTGTGGGTTAAAACAACACTGCACACTGCATTTTGTCCCATAAAAAGCAACAATCTAAAAGGATATAACATATTGTGCGCAGCACAGATGAAAAGTATAATTGAATCACAGGTGGAAGGGAAAAGAAAAATAATACTAGAAAGGAAGGTAGTCGTTCAGCTGCAAATCAAATCCTGCTGCTTCTCAAGTTACTTAGTAGTTTACTTCCTATTGCTTCTATAACCAACTTTGTAAACTACCTGTGGATCACAGCTTCGCCTATTGGGCATATCTGTGAGTGCACATTTTAGCTACCGTAACACCATAGTGTGAAATACATGAGCCAGCAACCTATGAAGGAAAGGATATGTGATATTTTACCACAAAGAAACAATATGTCCTCACATTGTTTATACATGTGTACATTAAATCTTTATTTTGTGTGTAACGTACTGAAATATTGTAATCCCATATATTGATTCCAAGTAATACTATCAGTTGCTATGGAAAAATATTTCACCTGAACAGTCATTCACTACTGAAATGGAGAAAAGGGAAGGTCTTCACATGACAAAAGAAGACAACAAAAGCTAATGTTTTAACTCTCTTAATTACAAAAACAATTCAACATCTCAATCTACATATTATCATGATTTTGGCATCATTGGGCAAGGAAGATAAATGCTTAGCATTAAATAAATCACTGAGCAAAATGTTTTGCATGCGAAACTTTCAAGTTGTCCTTTTGTCAAGTCTTAGCTCCATAAAAGTGAACGTTTCCTCCTTTCAAGGGACCCAGAATATGTTGAAACAGTTCAGAGTTTTACATATTTTGAGATATAAGAAATTTCGTCACATCTTGGTTGGAAGCTATGTGAGGACTAAAACTGTACTCGTGTGTATGTTTATGTGAGTGCTTGTGTATTTCTTCTTCTGATTATATTCTTCCAGCAACCACAAAAATACTGAGCCCAGAAGAAATGGGGTCCACTTGCCATGATGAAAGATACAATGTGTACTGTGGCTCTTAACCATAGTTGTATAATAATATTTCAGGGTAAAGGAAGGATGGAGTACTGTCCCCGTGATAAAGAAAACGGCCCTAAAATGTCACATGACCTCATTTTACTACTTCTACTATCTCACCATTCACCAGAGTATGAGTTCTAATATCAGTAACTACCTCAGTCCCACTGAGGAACTTAATTCTCAATATGACAGACTGGTTCATATCAATAAATGTTTTAAGCACACATAAGAGTTTAGTGATAAACCAATTTCACACGGATTCAATTATGTCATTTCTCAATGATTGCTTTTAAATCAATAGTATTCATATATACATACAGTAAAAGTATGCTTGAGAATATTTACATTTTAAGGCAGTTTTGTAACCTTTCAACTTATAATACTTTTAGAATTTAAAAACTGTTTCTTTAAATAATAGATTTAAATCAATAATGAAAGTATCCATTTCCTTAAAACTTATAACATTGTATTCGTAACAAATAAACAACACTCTATGCTTACTAAACATTAATTACTGTAAAATAGAATACTGTTTCTTTTAAGACTGTGATTCTGTGTCAGACATAAAATTTGAAGGTTTTTATTTTTTCAGTATCCAGTTTGGTATATAGAACTGGTGAGGCCATTTTTCCTCAAAGAAAATGAAAAAGTAAGCATAATCTTGTGAGTACTCTTGGAGAGAGTGGTAGCACTAGAAAAAAAGGTGAGAACTATAAGACATATACTAGATATTTCTTTCTTCTTTTATTAAAGTGTGTAATGTATTACTTTGTGCTTACACTAATATGTGCATACAATTGAAATGTACTTCCACAACTTACAAATGTGGTTTGAACAATGAAAAAACTGTATACTTAAATTATTAATATAATAATTACTTTACCTCTAATCTTAACACATTAAAACTAAAAGTGATCCTAAATGTTACCGAATTCATCTGTTTATTTTCTGTTAGAAAACATACAAACTAAAACTTACAAGGGACTTAATTTTCCCAGGTCACTTGCAAATAAAAGATAGTAGATGGAAGATTAGAATTGGCCCCCTCTCATTGTACTTTGCAATATATAATTTCCATTTCCATTTGAATTTATATAAAAAAGAAATCATGGGGCGGAGAGAGAGTACTTGAAAAGAATTGGCATAAAATGACTTCATGATAATATCAACTACTTAAGCAATAGGTAGCGCTAGGCCTTTCCTTTATCACTCTAATTTGAACAGACTTGTTTTTGTTATTTTGTTATCACTATCATCTTTAGAGAAATTCTTACAAATCAGATAAAGCTCAAGAAGACTACTAATAATTCACAATATTGAGAAGAAACAGAGACCACTTTAATGCGACCAGAATTTACTGATTCCACCAGTTATTATAGAGTCAGGATAGTAAAAATATACCAGTAAATCCATTCAGATTTATTAGTTTGTCAACTTCTTTAAAGCTTTTCAATTTAAGAAAATTGTATGTAATGTCACTTTAAGATCTTTTAATATTTATATAATCTGCAATTATATCTTGTGGGCAATTCTTATATTGAAATTTGGTGTCTTTTCTCATTTATTCTTGCTAGATATCCCATTGCTTTTAAAAATAATATATCTACATACTTTATTTTTACATAAATGACATATAAATATACTTTATAGATACATTATAAAGTTTATTCATTCATCAATTTAAACATTCTGTATCTTGTTATTTTTGATCTAATATTTTATGTCTATTCATTTCTCTGTCCATGTATTTATTTTATGTGTTTATCTTAGGCAATAAAAGATTGTATTGAAAAACATGATTCAAGTATCTTCCAAAACTAACAGGAAACCTGCAACTTAGGCTCAATCTCAGAACCCTGGGGGCACAAAGATACCACCGTCTCCTTCCAGAGAAAAGAGTCACACCCTAATTACTGCCCTCTACTCCCCCAAACCTGAGCAGGTGCAGCCACAAGAAACAAACTATTCCTCTAAAGCCACCTTAAAAAATATCATACCATAGATTTTGAGAGAAGATTAATAAATATTACTAGGTCGGTGGAAATGTCATTTTTTAATAAAATTCTGTTTTATGTATTAAAGACTCTTTTGATTACTGCATAGTTTCATGATGATCTCTGTTCTTGGTTGGTATTTCCTTTTCACCACTATGAGGTGTTTCTCTTTACTCCTATTTAGTGTGATTTGCCATCAATAATTTATTTATTTTATTTCATTTTATTTTTGAGACGGAGTCTCGCTCTGTCACCCAGGCTGGAGTGCAGTGGCGCGATCTCGGCTCACTGCAAGCTCCGCCTCCTGGGTTTAAGCCATTCTCCTGCCTCAGCCTCCCGAGTAGCTGGGACTACAGGCGCCGCCACCTCGCCCGGCTAGTTTTTTGTGTTTTTAGTAGAGACGGGGTTTCACCGTGTTAGCCAGGATGGTCTCGATCTCCTGACCTCGTGATCCGCCCGCCTCGGCCTCCCAAAGTGCTGGGATTACAGGCTTGAGCCACCACGCCCGGCCAATAATATTTTTATAATAGTAATACTGTCACCACAACTTTCCTTTTCTTACTATTTTCCTGCTATATCTTTTTTCATCCCTTAATATTCAACTTAAAAAAATTTCCTTTAAGTGAGATTCTTTCAGATAGCACAACTTAGCTTTTAAAAAATGTTTAAAACGCGATATTTTGTCAAACAAATAAAGAAAATAAAGTTCAATTTCCCAAAATTTTGTTAAAAATAAACTCTGTTATAAGTTATTTTGCAAACATGAAATTTCACAACCGAGCAGTACAATTTGCTGTAATGGCAAACAAGTATAAATTCTTTTTGCAATTTTCTTATTTCTGTGGTTAAAAAGCAACAACATTTACCATCATAATCATCTTTTAAGTATAGAATATGTAGAGTATACTGGCATTAATGATATGCATCTTGTTATACAACACGTCTCTGGAACTTTTCATCTTGCAAAACTGAAACTCTATATCCTTTGACAGCACCTTTACTTTTCCTCCTTCTCCCAGCTTCTGGCAACCACCATTCTACTTTCTGCTTCTCAGAATTTATCCAGCCTAGGCACTTGATCTAAATGGACTCATGAAGCATTGGTTTTTCTGACTGGCTTATTTCAGTGAGCACAATGTCCTCAAGGTTCATCCATGTTGCATCACATGGCAGGATTTTCTTCTATTCTAAAGGCTGAATAATATTCCACTGCATGTATATCCTGGACATCTAAGTTATTTTGACCTCTTAGCATTGTCAATAATGCTGCAATGAACATGGATGAGATAATATCTCTTCAAGATCATGTTTTCAATTCTTTTGAATATATATCCAAAAGTAAGATTGGTGGATCATGTAGTAATTTTATTTTTAAAGTTTTGAGGAACCTCCATGTTGTTTTCCATAGTGGCTGCATGACTTTGCATTCTCACCGACGTAGCACAAGGGATCCAATTTCTCCACACCTTTTCCAACACTTGTTATTTTCTAGGTTTGTTTTGTTGTTGTTGTTGTTTTGTTTTGTTTCTATAGTGACCATCCTAAGAGGTGTGCAGTACTATCTCCTTGGGGTTTGTATTTGTAGTTCCCTGATGGTTCATGACGTTGAACATCTTTTCACTTGCTTGTTAGCCATTTGTACACCTTCTTTGGAGAAAGGTCTACTTAAGCCCATTGTCCATTTTATAATTTATTCATTTATTTGTTCTTGAGTTACAGGAGTTCTTATATGTTCTGAATATTAAACCCTTATCTAAAAATAGTTACAAATATTGTCTTTCATTTCCTGCCAAACCGTTGTTTCTTTTGCTTTGCAGAGATTTTAAATTTGATATTGCCTCATTTGTCTATATTTGCTTTTATAGCCTGTGCTATTAGGATCACATCAAAACATTTGTGGCTGTATCCAATGTCATGAAGCTTCCCAGATGGTTTACTCCAGGAATTTTACAGTTTCATGTCTTGCATTTAGGTCTTTAATCCATTTTGAGTTAATTGTTCCATATAGCATAAGGTAAAATTCCAACTTCATTTTTTTTTTGCATGTAGATATCCAGTTTTGCCAACACCATTTGTTGAAGAGACTATCTTTTTCCAACTGTGTATTCTTCACACCCTTGCTAACTATCATTTGACCCATATATGTGAGGATTTATTTCTGTGCTCTCCATTCTGTTTAATGGGTCTATGTGTCTGTCTTTATGCAGGTACCTTACTGTTTTGATTATTGTAAATTTGTAGTGTGTTTTGAAATCAAAAACTGTGAAGCCTACAGCTTTGTTTGCTTTCTCAATTTTTGGTATATTTTTAGATATTTATATGCAGAATAGCTAAGTTGTATATATATATCTTCACAAAAATTCAGACAAAATAATATTGCCCAAGTCAAATATTTATATCCCAAGGAAATGTTTATATAATACTCAATGTGCAGAATATAAAGTTGAAGCATAAAATTGTAAAAACATTTTTTCTCCTTCCAAAATAGTAGGATTTTGATATTTGGGTCCTTTGAGTTTCCATATGAATTTTATTTTTCTATGATATTTTTTCCAAAAAAAATGCAATTGAACTTTTTTTGTTATCGTTTATTTATTTATTTTTTAATTTTTTAATTATATGTTAAGTTCTGGAGTACATGTGCAGAACATGCAGCATTGTTACATAGGTATACACGTGCCATGGTGGTTTGCTGCACCCATCAACCCATCATCTATGCTAGGTATTTCTCCTAATGCTATCCCTCTCCTAGCCCCCCACTCCCTGATAGGCCCCGGTGTGTGATATTCCCCTCCCTGTGTCATTTTTCAACTCCCACTTATGAGTGAGAACATGCAGTGTTTGGTTTTCTGTTCCTGTGTTAGTTTGCCGAGAATGATGGTTTCCAGCTTCATTCATGTCCTTGCAAAGAATATAAACTCATCCTTTTTTATGGCTGCATAGTTTTCCATGGTGTATATGTGCCACATTTTCTTTATCCAGTCTGTCATTGATAGGCATTTGGGTTGGTTCTAAGTCTTTGCTCTTGTGAACAGTGCTGCATTAAACATACATATGCATATATTTTTATAGCCGAATGATTTATAATCCTTTGGGTATCTACCCAGTAATGGGATTGTTGTGTCAAATGGTATTTCTGGCTCTAGATCCTTGAGGAATCACCACACTGTCTTCCACAATGGTTTAACTAATTTACACTCTTACCAACAGTGTAAAAGTGTTCCTATTTCTCCACATCCTCTCCAGCATCTGTTGTTTCCTGACTTTTTTTTTTTTTTTTTTTTTTGAGACAGAGTCTCGCTTAGTCGCCCAGGCTGGAGTGCAATGGCGCGATCTCGGCTCACTGCAAGCTCCGCCTCCCGGATTCACACCATTCTCCTGCCTCAGCCTCCCGAGTAGCTGGGACTACAGGCGCCCGCCGCCTCGCCCGGCTAATTTTTTGCATTTTTAGTAGAGACGGGGTTTCACCGTGTTAGCCAGGATGGTCTCGATCTCCTGACCTCGTGATCTGCCCGCCTCGGCCTCCCAAAGTGCTGGGATTACAGGCGTGAGCCACCGCACCCGGCCTGACTTTTTAATGATCACCATTCTAACTGGCATGTCATGGTATCTCATTGTGGTTTTGATTTGCATTTCTCAAATGACCAGTGATGATGAGCTTTTTTTCATGATTTTTGGCCACATAAATGTCTTCTTTTGAGAAGTGTCTGTTCATATCCTTTGCCCACTTTTTGATGGGGTTGTTTTTTTCTTGAAAATTTGTTTAAGTTCTTTGTAGATTCTGGATATTAGCCCTTTGTCAGATGGACAGATTGCAAAAGTTTTCACCCGTTCTGTAGGTTGCCGTTTACTCTGATGGTAGTTTCTTTTGCTGCGCATAAACTCTTTAGTTTAATTAGATCCCATTTGTCAATTTTGGCTTTGTTGCCATTGCTTTTGGTGTTTTAGTCATGAAGTCTTTGCCCATGCCTATGTCCTAAATGGCATTGCCTAGGTTTTCTTCTAGGGTTTTTATGGTTTTAGGTCTTACGTTTAAGTCTTTAATCTATCTTGAGTTAATTTTTGTATAAGGTGTAAGGAAGGGGTCCATTTTCAGTTTTCTACCTATTGCCAGCCAGTTTTCCCAACATCATTAAATAGGGAATCCTTTCCCCATTGCTTGTTTTTGTCAGGTTTGTTAAAGATCAGATGGTTGTAGACGTGTGGCGTTATTTCTGAGGCCTCTGTTCTGTTCCATTGGTCTATTTATCTGTTTTGGTACCAGAACCATCCTGTTTTGGTTACTGTAGCCCTGTAGTATAGTTTGAAGTCAGATAGTGTGGTGTCTCCAGCTTTGTTCTTTTTGCTTAGGATTGTCTTGGCTATATGGTTCTTTTTTGGTTCCATATGAAATTTAAAGTAGTTTTTTCTAATTCTGTGAAGAAAGTCAATGGTAGCTTGACGGGTATAGCATTGAATCTGTAAATTACTTTGGGCAGTATGGTCATTTTCACAATATTAATTTTTCCTATCCATGAGCATGGAATGTTTTCCCATTTGTTTGGTCTTCTTTTATTTCCATGAGCAGTGGTTTGTATTTCTTCTTGAAGAGGTCCTTCACATCCCTTGTAAGTTGTATTCCTAGGTATTTTATTCTTTTTGTAGCAATTGTGAATGGGAGTTCATTCATGACTTGGATTGTGTTGAATCTGTAGATCACTTTGGGTAGAATGAACATTTTAACAATATTAAGTTTTTCAATCTGTGAACAGAGAATGTCTTTCTATTTATTTGTGTCTTTAATTTCTTTCAGCAATGCTTTGTAGTTTTCAGTGTCCATCTTTTACCTCTTTGGTTAAGTTTATTGTTGAGTACTTTTTCCTTTTTGATGCCACTGTAAATGTTATTGCTTTCCTAATTTCCTTTTTGGATTATCCATTGTTAGTTTATAGAAATGTGACTGATTTTTGCATGTTGATTTCAGATCTTACAACTTTGCTGAATTCGTTTATTAATTATAATAACTAATTGTGGACTCTTTGGAGTTTCCTACGCATAGGATTATGTCATCTGCTATCAGAGATACTTTTACCTCTGCAATTTCAATTTGTATACTTTTTATTTCTTTGTCTTGCCTAATTGCTCTGACTAGGACTTCCAGTGTTATTGGAATAGAAGTAGTGAGAGTGGGAATCCCCTTCTTGTCCCTGATCTTAGAGGAATGGCTTTCCATTTTTCCCTGTTAAGTGTAATGTTATCCATGTGATTTTCATATATGGCCTCTGTTATGTTGAGGTATTTTGTTTAATTCCTGGTTTGTTGAGAGTTTTCATTATGAAGGGAGTCAAATCTTATCAAATTCTTACTCTGCATCAAATTCTTGTTCTGAGATGATTATGTGGTTTCTGACCTTCGTTCTCTTGATGTGGCACCTTACACTAATTGATTTTTACATGTTTAACCATCTGCTATAGTTTGACTCTGTGTCCCCTCCCAAACACATGTTGAAATGTAACTGCCTTTGGAATAATATTAAAAGATGAGACCTTTAAAAGGTGAGTAGGCCATTAAGGCTCTGCCCTCATAAAGGGATTAATGGCATTATTGCATGAGTAAATTTCTTATAAAAGGATGAATTTGGTTCCCTTTTATCTCTCTCACCCTCTCATCCCTTCCCATAAGATGATGCAGCAAGAAATCTCTCACCAGCTGCCAGCACCTTGATATTGGACTTCCCAGGCTCCAGAACTGTGAGAAATATGTTTCTTTTCTTTATAAATTACCCAGTCTCTGGTATTCTGCTGTAATAGCACAAAATGGGCTGAGTCACCATCCTTGCTTTCTAGTAACAAATTCAAGTTGGTATGGTGTATATTATTTTAATGTGCTAATGAATTTGGTTATCTAGCATTTGTTGAGAATTTTGCATCAATGTTCATCATGGACATTGGTCTATAATTTTTTCTTCTAGTATCTTTGGCTTTGGTATCAGAATAATGGTGACATCATAAAATGAATTTGAAAGAGGTTGAGAAGGACTGATGTTAATTAATAATTTTTTAAAAGTTTCATAATAATATAGTTTATTTATTCTAGTTGATTATTTTACTCCATTTACTTTTATTAATATTTATAATATAGATAACTCGTTTATAGCATTTTATTTTGTGTGCTGTACTTACTAGATTTTTTTCTATCCATTTTAACTTTAATCTCATATTTCACTTTAACTATTGTTCACATGGAGCCTGTTGCACAGACTTCTCTCCCAATATGGTATTAAAGACACAACACTTGTGGTTAAGATTTATATTTGGTATAAATTCTCCTGAGGTATCACACATTTCTCTGACTTTAAGTTTTATCTATAATCCTAAAATTATACAACTCTTATTTCAATATAGACTCAAAAATAATTTTGTTATATTTTACTCAGTCACCCATTCTATTTGAGGCAAATAGAAGGATCCCTAAAATAGTTTAGTAGCTTCCAGACTTCCAACTATTTTTTAGTTTGGAAACTTTTGGATAAGTCTTAATATATTTACTTCCATTTGTTTATGCTGGCCAGATAATAATATTCTATCATCAAAACATGGCAAAGCATTAAACATCTTAAGTAGATTTTCTTCAAATGAAGAAACACCAAATAATTTTTTAAAGTTTTATTTCTTGAAAATAGAAATTTTGATATTTATTTCATCAGGAGGCTAAGAGATGTGAATGACAGCATTTCATAGGATATTTGACAAACTTGGTGTAGGTAAAAGGCAAAGAGGCAGGGATTAAGTTAGAAATTGAAAAAAAGACTGTGAATAATGGCAAGCAAATTGTGAGCAAAGAGGAAAACTAAAATACTGCCCATATTTCTGTGACCAAAGAAAAATGACATTAATAATCAAAATAGAATAACTAGAAAACTGATCTGAGTTAAAGATTGGGATACATATTATGAATTCCTTTTAAAATTTTAAGATTGAAATAGGAAAGTGTTTTCTAAATTGGCATATTATAATAAATAAAAGTTGCAGGTCCCAAACTCTATATTTCTAGGTGACATGGTTTGGCTATGTACCCACCCAAATCTCATCTTGAATTGTAGCTCCCATAATTCCCATGTGTCATAGGGGGGCACGGAGGGAGGTAATTAAATCACGGGGCAGGTTGTGCCCCAAACTGTTCTCATGGTAGTGAATAAGTCTCACTAGACCTAATGGTTTTATAAATGAGAGTCTCCCTGCACAAGCTCTTTCATAATTGCAATTCCTTAGTGACAAATAATGTTGAGCATCTTTTCACATGATTATTTTCTATCTGCCTGTCTTCTTTGATGAGATTTCTGTTCATATCTTTTGGTTTCTTCTTAGTTTTAGATATTTTTTGTATATTTTGAACACTTTTTTTTTTTTTTTTTTGAGAAATAAGGTCTTGCTCTCACCTAGGATGGAGTTCAGTGGCACAATCATAGCTCACTGTAGCCTCCAACTCCTGGGCTCAAGTGATCCTCCTACCTCAGACTCCTAAGGAATTAGCCCTATAGGCATATGCCACCGTATCTATTACTTTTTAAAATTTTTTGTAGAGATTGTGTCTCACTTTGTTGCCCAGGCTGGTCTCAAACTCCTGGTTTCAAGTGATCCTCTTGCTTTGGCTTCCCAAAGTGCTGGGATTACAAGCATGATCCACCACACCTGGTCAAATACCTTTATCATATATGTATATTGGGATTTTCTCTCTCCATCAGTGATTTACTTTTTCATTTTCTTAAGAGTGCACTTAGAAGGGCACAGGTTTTTTATTGTAATTTGGTACAATCTGTCAATGTTTTTCTTTGATTGTATTTTTGCTGTTACATTTAAAACAAATCAACAAACCTAGTTCTCTTACATTTTACCTGTGTTTTCTAGAAGTTTTGTATTTTTGCACTTTACATTTATATCTAGGAATCATTTATATTTGATATTTGATATTTGTAAAAGGTGTAATCTTTCTTTTTTTTTTTGCTTAAGAACAGCTAATTTTTCCAGCAGTACTTATTGAAAAATTTATTCTTTCTGCATTGGATTGCCTTCAGTCCTTGACATTATTTGTGGCAGTTCATTTCTGGGATCTCTGCTCTGTTCCATTTATCTATGTGCCCATGTGTTCACCATTTATATGCTCTCTGGATCATTGTAACATTATAGGAAATGTTGAAATAGGGTAGGGTTGCTCCTCCAGTGTTCTTCTTTGATATTGTAGTGGCTATTCTAGGTCTTTTGCCTGTACCATATAAACATGAGAATTAGTTTACTGATATCTACAAAGTTACTTGCCGATATTTTGATTCAAATTTCATTGAATACATAGATCAGGTTGGCAACAATTAATGTCTGAACAATATTGAGACTTACAATTCATTGATACAAAACCTCTCTCCATTTATTCATACCTTCAATGATTTTCTTACTCAGAGTTTTGTAGTTTTTTCACATATAAATTCTGTATATATTTTGTGAGATGTATAACCAAGTACTTCATTTGGTAATGTGGTAGTGCAAATTTTATTGTTTAAATTTTAAACTCCAAGTATTAATTTTTAGTATAGAGTAAACTAATTGACGTTATAATCCTGTGACCTTGCTATATTTGCTTGCCAGTCCCAGGGATTGATTTATGTGTGAGTGTGTGTCCGTGTGCGTTTTGTAATTCCTTTGAATGTTGTACATAGATTACCATGTAAAAATTGATTTCTCTTCAATACACACACCTTTTATTTCCTTTTCTTATCACCAGTACAAAGCTGAATAGGAGCATTGAAAATGGAAGTCTTTGCTGTATTCCCTTTCTTAAGGGGAGACATCTAGTTTCTAAATATTAAGATATTTTTTGCTATAAGATTTTTGTAAGTATTGTTTATCAAGTTGATTAAATTTATCTGTATTTCTAGTTTGCTGAGTTTCTATCACAAATCAATATTGCATTTTGTCCAATGCCTTTTTAATCTACTGGTATGATCATGCAATATTTTTTCTCTTCTCTAGCCTGTTGATGTGGTAGATTACATTGATTTATATTTGAATGCTGAACTAGCCTTGCATCTCTGGAATATCTCCCACGTGGCCATGGTATGTAATTCCTTGTGTACTTCATTCAGCTTGATTTGCAGTTTTGCTAAGGATTTTTACATCTTTGTTCATAAGATATATTAGTCTGTTGTTTTCTTTCATTTTAATGCATTTATCACATTTTGATAGTGGAGAAATGGTTGCCTTGTTGAAAGAGTAAGTATTTCTTATGTGTCTCTTTTTCTAGAAAGCTTATGAAAAATTAGTATAATATCTTTCTTCAATATTTAGTAAAATTTACCAGTAAAAGTATCTGGCCTAGTGCTTTTTAAAAAAATTTACTAATTATTCATTCAATTTCATAATAGGGTTTCAAATAGACCTGCTCATATTACCAATTTCTCCTTGTGGGAGTATGGAAGTTTGTGTCTGTCAAAAAGTCAATCCTTCTCATCCAAGTTACCAAATTTGTCGGCATACAGCTTTTCAAGTACTCCTTTATTATCCTTGTAATGCCAATATAATCAGTAGAGAAAATACCTCTTTCATTTCATACATTGGTAATTTGTGTATTCTCAATTTTATTGATATTTTCAAAGAATCAGCTCTAGTTTTGTTGATTTGCTCTATTTTCATCCTGTTTCATTTACTTGCTGTCTGTTCTAATTCTTACCAATCGTATTCTTCTGCATCTCTTCAGGGTTACAATGATCCACTTTCTCTACTTCCCTCAGCTAGAATTTTGGATTATTAATTTTAGATCTCTCTTCTTTTCTAATATAAGCATTTAATGCTATGCGTTTTTCTCTAGATATTGCTTTTGATGTCGTCCACAAAATCTGATGTTTTATTTTCATTGTCATTTAGCTCAAAAAATTCTTTATCTTAAGATTTCCTCTTTAACCTGGGTGTTATTTAGAAATATGTCATTTAATCTTTAAATCTGAAGATTTCTCAATTATTTCTGTTATACAAGTCTTTGTTAAATTCCTTTGTTGTCTGAGAATATAATTTATATAATTCTGTTTAAAATTTGGTAGGATATGTTTTCTCATCTAGAATGTTGTCTATATTAATGAATGTTTTATGAGACCTCAAGAGGGGTGTGCATCCTATCAATATTGAATGAAGTGTTCTATAAACTTCAATTAAATCAAATTGATTGATGGTACTGATCAGATCAACTATATATTTACTGATTTTCTGTCTATTTGACCCATTAGTTGCTGTAACAAGTGTTTACATCTCCAAGTATAGTAGTGGATTTGTCTATCTTTTATTGCAGTTCTATCAGGTTTGGCCTCATGTATTTTGATGGTCTGTTGCTAGGTGCATACACCTTTAAAATTATTATCACTTCTTGGAAACTGACTACTTTATCATAATGCATTTCCCTCTGTATTCTTGATACATTTTCTTGTTCTGAAGACTGCTATGTCCGCAATTAATATAGTTACTCTGGCTTTTTAAAAAATTGGGCTGGGACACGTAGCTTTGTTTACCCCTTTACCTTAAATTGATCTATGTCTTTGTAATTAAGATAGACTTATTTCAGATAATATATAGTTTGTCCTTGTGTTTATTTTTATTTATCTGTTCTGACAGTCTCTGTCTTTTAATTGTTATACTTAAATCATTCACATCTAAAGTGATTATTGATATATTTATATCAATATGTGCTATGTTTCTATTCAGTGCCGTTGGTCTTTATTTTTCATTTTCCCCAATTATCTGATTTCACTAATTTGAATCGAGAATTTTATATGATTCCATTTTTTCTCCTCTTTCAACATATCAATTTTACCTTTTATAACAAATCAGTAGCTACTTAGAGTTTATAATATACACTCACAAGGAATTTAACTCCACTTTCAAATAATGCTATACCACTTATTGGCTAATACAGGTACCTTATAACCAAGTACTCTTAACTCCTCTCTCCCATCCTTTGTGATGTTGTGGTGATCATTCCACTTATTTTTGTACTATAATCACGCAATGCATTGGTATTATTATTATTATTATGTTGACCAAACAGTCTGGGATTACTAGAATTAGGTCTTTAAGAATAAGAAAAATGAAAGATCGTTTTTCCCTCTACTTATTCATTCTTTGATGCTTTTCATTTCCTCATATAGAACTCATTTTGTGACCTATATCATTTTCCTTCTCCTTGAAAATATTTTTAAATATCTCTTTCAGTGTAGTCTCCTGACAATGAATTTTCTCAATTTTTGTTTGTCTAAGAAAGTCTTTATTTCCCTTTCACTTTTGAAGTAAATTTTGCTTGATATAGAAATCCAGGTTGTTGATGTATTTTTATTTTCAATACTTTAAATCGTTTTCAGTATCCTCTTCTTCTTTTTTTTTTTTTTTTTTTTTTTTTTGACAGAATCTCTCTGTCACCCAGGCTGGAGTGCCGTGGTATGATCTTGGCTCACTGAAACCTCCGCCTTCTAGGTTCAAGTGATTCTCCTGCCTCTGCCTCCCTATGTGCTGGGATTCCAGGTGCCCGCCGCCACATCTGGGTAATATTTGTATTTTTAGTAAGACTGGGTTTCATCATGTTGGCTAGGCAGGTCTTGAACTCCTGACCTCTAGTGATCTGCCTGCCTGGGCCTCCCTATGTGCTGGGATTGCAGGTGTGAGCCACCATGCCCACCCCATTTTTCAGTATCTTTTTACTTGCATGGTTTCTGATGAGAAGTCCAATATAGTTCTTTTTTTTTTCTATAGATAACATGTTTTATATTTCTCTGATTTATTTCATATTTTCTCCTTGTCATTGGTTTTCTGATGTTTGAACATATTATGTGTAGGTGTAAAATGTCTGGTATTTGGCCTGAATAGTGTTCTTTGAGTTTCTGGTTTTGAGGTATAATGTCTGTGAATAATCTTGGAAAATTCTGGCTCTTATTAGTTAGAGTAGTTTCTATATTCTGTAAGATTTTTCTTCTTCTTCTCGTGCTCCAATTACCATATGTTACTGTCCCACAGCTCCTGCATATTCTCTGCTGTTTATTTTTAATTATTTTCTCTCTTTGCATTTCAGTTTGGGAAGTTTATATTGACATATCTTCAAGCTCACTAAGTATTTCATCTATGACAGGTTTATTGATGAGCTCACCCTTTACCTTTTTATTTCTACCATATTAAAATATTTTTAGCATTCCCATCTTTCCACTTATTTTATTCTTTGTTCTTGGATATTGTCTGTATTTTTTTTTCCCCACAAAAGTCCTTAACATATTAATCACACTTATTTTAAATTCTCTGTCTGATAATTTCAACATCTGTGTTTGGTTCTGACGTTTTTCCTGTCTTTAGATTCTGTCTTCCCTTGCTGTTAGTGTATCTTGTAATTTTTCAGTGAAATCCAGACACAAATTACCTGGCAATAGGATCTGAGGTATTGTTTACTTCACTAATGGCAAGGAATTGGGCTGTGTTTAATTTGATGTAGCTGTAGGTCCCAAAGATCTCAAATTCGTGTAGTGTCTTTGTCTGCCTGTTGACTCCGGGCTTCCCTGAGTCCTTTTCCTCAGAGAGACTTGGTACTTCACAGCTCTTTCAGCTGTAGTCTACTGTTAACCTACCAAAGCTCTCTCTGTTGGTGTGGTGGCATGGCCTGGAAACGGAAAGCATCCTATAATCTCATGATTAAATCTCAGTCTTTCCTTGGGTCTGAGTCTCTGGACCATGACCTTCAAAATTGTTTCTTAGCCTCCACCTTCCTGAAGTGTTCCTACCAGCTTATGTCGCTGGCATCTGTGCTCCAGGTAGGTATGTTTCAGCTATAACTCTAGATTCTCCTGTTTCTCCATATCTTGGGGTGGTAATTTGCCCTGGGATCTCACTTTTTTGAGGGATCCAATAAAAGTTCCTAAGATTCACTTTGTTAAGTTTTCTTTTTGTAAGGTAAAGAGTAGAAACTTCCACACTCTCGACATTTTAAAGCTGAAACTGGAAGCTCTAGTAGTCTTACTTTTTAAAAAAAGATATTAGCTCTAACTTTACCATGCACTGTACCGATTCCAAATTTACCAGGGAATTCTGTAATTCTCTAACAAAGAGAATTCCCACAGTATCACATAACTTCACTTTCCAAGAATACCCAAAAGACTTCACTTTTCCTTCTGACAGTAGGAATGGGTTTTCATCTTTATTAGACTGATAGGTCTTTGGGGGTATAAAATAATCATCTACAAAACGGAAAACTAGATGTAAAGGTGCAGTGTTTAAAATGGACACTGAATGTAGAATTGGGGTGACCAATACTAACTATGACGGCACAGGAAAGACGAGGAGGGACAAAAACCAGGGACTAGAAACGTTTCCTGGTGTACTACGGACACGAGAGGGAAAGCGGCTGTCACGTTGGAAGACCAACTCTCCAAAGAATCTGATAAAAAAGGAACGGCCGACCGTGGCTCACGCCTGTAATCCCAGCACTTTGGGAGGCGGAAGCGGGTGGATCACGAGGTCAGGAGATCGAGACCATCCTGGCTAATACGGTGAAACCCCGTCTCTACTAAAAATACAAAAAATTAGCCGTACTTGGTGGCGGGCGCCTGTAGTCCCAGCTACTCGGGAGGCTGAGGCAGGAGAATGGCGTAAACCCGGGAGGCGGAGCTTGCAGTGAGCTGAGATCCGGCCACTGCACTCCAGCCTGGGCGACAGAGCGAGACTCCGTCTCAAAAAAATAAAAAAAATAAAAAAAAAAAAGGAAAGAAAAGAAAAAAAAGGAACGGCAGTCCAGTCAGTATCAGGGATTCCAGCCCCACGGACTGTTTTGTGTGAAGTTAGATGGGCAGCAGGTGATTTCACCAATGGCATGAAGGAAGACCAGCCACAGGGCTCCACACAGGGTTAATGTTCGGGCCCAGAATTCAGCCTGGATTGCAGGGGAAGCATTTATTTAGAGTGAGGCACATCCACATTGTAGAAAGACTTGGAGACCAAAACACATTTTAACTCAGGACAAGAAGGCAGAAAAGCAAATCTCAGAATTGGATAAATAGGCTCAGCTCCACTTAAATCAAATTCTAGGCTTTTGAGCTAAATATAACAAACGTCTTCCACATATGGCTAATTAATCATCGAAATGGTGTGAGACTCATCTTATAAATATTAGATCATGTGGCCCCAGGGATTAAAAAAAATAAGACTATAGAGGCTGAGGAATAGTGCCTGACAATAAATATGAATAGGTGTTTTTACACCTTTCATTCTATCAGTTCAGAGAAAGAGAGAGAGAGTTGCCCTTTTCCTAACATTATTTTGTCATCTAATGTGTCTTTTGGCTATTTGTACTATGTGTTAGTATGACTCAGCAAGCTACCTTAGTGAAAAGACAGCCGGCCAGGCACGGTGGCTCTCGCCTGTAATCCCAGCACTTTGGGAGACTAAGGCAGGCAGATCACTTGAGGTCAGGGGTTGGAGAGAGGCCTGGTCAACATGGTGAAACTCCGTCTCTACTAAAAACATAAAAATTATCTGGGCGTGGTGGCACGTGCCTGTGGTTCCAGCTACTCAGGAGGCTGAAGCAGGAGAATCGCTTGAACCCATGAGGCAGAAGTTGCCGTGAGCCGAGATGGCGCCATTGCACTCCAGCCTGGGCAACAAGAGCGAAACTCTGTGTGAAAAAAAAGAAAGAAAAAAGAAAAAAAAATGAATTTTGTAGGAAAAAAAGCAGAATATTGAAATATATTGAAGAGTTTAAGTTAGAAAGCATTGACCTGAGGAAACAATTGCATTTTCTTTCATTTAGGAATCACCTAATTAAAAATAATACCTAATTAATAATTCAAATTAGAAATAGTACCCATTAATAAATTTTGTCAAAGATCAAACTCAGTCAAGTAAAGAACTAGAAATGGCATCCACATCTTAATTTCTCTTCTTCCAAAAATTTTAAAGTGAAGATGAATCTTCACAGCAATATAACATGACCAAGTTGATTTGAATGAATTCACTGATCAAATCAAATTAAATCAACTGATTTTCTCAATGACAGAATTTATTTTATTTTTTCAAAGTAAGAGAAAAAATTATTTAATCCTTTCTTATGAATTAGGTCCTATATGATATTGGATGCTTTTATATATTTTTTTCCAGATGATTTTCACACAAATCTTGAAAAATAAGTATTATTCCCATTTTACAAACAAAATAACTGATTTTTATTGCAAGACTTATTCTTAATTTTATACAGAAAGCAGGTTTATATATTCAAATCTAACCGCTTGAATATAAAGTCTTCTACTGGTCTTAATAAAATATTACTTTCAAAGAAACCAGGGACTAATACCATTAACAAAGTAGCCAAAGTAAATCAAATTAATCTGCATAGCATCCCCAAAACATCTTTTTCTAATTCATGAAAAATGAATACTCAGAAAAGGTTTAAAATGACATGTAAAAGTAACCATGACAGACAACCTAATTCAAGTATAAAATAAAAAGGACATTATATAGAGATATGGTAGATTAAGCTGCTTTAAGGCAAACTTAGTCAATTTCGCCTCATGTACAATCCACTTTAAAAAATGACTGAAAAGATTATAATTATGTTTTAAAAGTACCTATAAATAAAAAAGATATTAATATTAATATCTAAAAATCTGTAATTTTAAAAATGTTTTATTGTTACATAATAGTACATATATATGGGGTACATTTGACATTTTGTGACATGTATACCATGTGTGATGATCAAGTCAAGTGATGATATCCATCACCATGAGCATTTATCATTTCTATGCTTTCAGAACATTTCAAGTCTTCACTTCTAGCTATTTTGAAATGTGCAGTGTATTGTTGTTAGCTATAGTCACCCTACTCTACTATGAAACACTAGAACATATTCATTCTATCTAACTGTGTGTTTGTACCCATTATCAAACCTCTCTTTTTTCTTTTTTTTTTTTTTTTTTTTTTTTTTTTTTGAGACGGAGTCTGGCTCTGTCGCCCAGCCTGGAGTGCAGTGGCCGATCTCGACTCACTGCAAACTCCGCCTCCCGGGTTTACGCCATTCTCCTGCCTCAGCCTCCCGAGTAGCTGGGACTACAGACGCTCGCCACCTCGCCCGGCTATTTTTTTGTATTTTTTTTTTTACTAGAGACGGGGTTTCACCGGGTTAGCCAGGATGGTCTCGATCTCCTGACCTCGTGATCCGCCCGTCTCGGCCTCCCAAAGTGCTGGGATTACAGGCTTGAGCCACCGCGCCCGGCCAAACCTCTCTTTATCCCCCCTCCATATATCCACATTCTTCCTGGCTTGTAGTAACGATCATCATACTCTCGACCTCCATGAAATCTACATTTTTAGCTCCCATGTATGAATAACTACATGTGATATTTGTCTTTCTATGTCTGGCTTATTTCACTTAACACAATGACTTCTAGTTCTCTGAAAACCCCATGTTGTTGCTTACCATGATTTCATTCTTTTGTGTGGACAAAATAGTAATTCTTTGTGTAAATATACCACATTTTCTTTATCCATTCATCCATTGGACACTGAAATTGATTCCATATCTTTGCTATTGTGAATAGTGCTGCAAAAATACGGAGTGCATGCATCCGTCTGATACACTGATTTCCTTTCCTTTGGATGAATATCCAATAGTGGGACTGTTGATTGTGTGGTCATTCTATTTTTAGTTTTTTTGAGAAACCTCCATACTGTTTTCTATAATGGCTGTACTAAGTTACGTTCCCACCAAAGTCTATGAGAGTTCCCATTTCTCTGCATCCTTGCCAGCATCTGATATTTTTTTGTTTTTGATGATGGCTATTCTAATTGGGCTAAATTGACATCTCACTGTGGTTCTGATTTGCATTTCTCTGATGATCAGTGACACTGAGCATGTTTGAGTACTTGTTGGCCATCTATATGTCTTCTTTTGAGATGTATCTATTTATATTCTTTATTCATTTTCATTAGAATTGTTTATTTGCTTGTTTTCTTGTTGACTGCTTTGAGTTCTGTAAGCATTCTAATGAATAGTTTGCAAATATTTTATCCAATTCAACGGCCTGTCTCTTTGCTCTATGGATGCTTTCCTTTGGTGTGCAGATTTTCAGTTTAAATACGTCTCATTTGTTTATTGTTATTTTTGTTGTCTATGCTTCTGGGGTCTTATTGGCCACAAAATTTTTGCCTAGACCAATGTCCTGGTCCTGTAGTGTTTCTGCTATGTTATCTTCTAGTAGTTTTATAGTTTTGGGTCTTACATTTAAGTCTTTAATCCATTTTTATTTGGCTTTTTATATGGTGAGAGATAGGGGTCTAGATTAACATTTCTGTATATAGATAACCAACTTTCCCAACTACCCAAAGCAGTCCTCAGATTCAGTGCAATTCCTATCAAAATACCAATGATATTTTTCATAGAAATAGACAAAAACATCCTAAAATTCATATAAAACCAAAACACTGTCTGAATAGCCAAAGCAATCCCAAGGAAAGAGAATAAAGCTAGAATCAGCACACAGCCTGACTTCAAAATTTATTACAATGTGATAGTAACCAAAACAGCAAGGCATTGGTAGAAAAAGCCACATAGACCAATGGACCAGCATAGAGAACCCAGAAGTAAGTCCATGTATTTACAGCCAACTAATTTTTAACAAAGGCTCCAAGAACATGCTTTAGAGAAAGCACACCCTCTTCAATAAATGGTGCTGACAAGCTGCAATATTAATAGTACATTATATTCATAGCATATTATATTAATATCTTTAAAAGATTACTACATTTTAAAAATGATTCCTCTACATTGCTAAAAGTTCAATACAGGAATATTTATTATATCTTCATAGTAATATAGAATATTATTGCAAAATCTATTAGAAACCCAAGAAAAAAATAGATGTAAATATAGTTCTCAAGAGCAAATCCACATGTTTCTCACAGTCCCATTTGGAATAGAATTGTCACAAGCGATGGCATCAGCTAACACCTGTGTCCTTGACATCTACCTCTCAAAGAGTATAAGGCTCTTAAAAGAAAAAACAGATGCTACACCATAATACCTTACTTTATGTGTGTTTACCGCACTGATATTTAAACAGCAAAAACGTAAGGAAGAGGGAGAGAAGAAAGAAAAGGAGAAAAGAAAGCTGAAGACAATAAGATGTTTACTAGAGACTTTATGGTGAATCCATACAAATTTGCACTATGTATCCATTTAGAATGATAATACAGAGATATTCATTCATTAATCAGAAAGGCACTTCCTAATGTACATGGAACAATAAACAAAAATTGTATATGTGGATAAATATGTGAATAAAATATGTTTAAAATTATGTGCAGTATATATACTTTTATAATTATTTGTTACCCTGAACATTATATTTTTTCAAAGAAGATAAACTACCTAGATAATTTAAAAATAATTAAAGTGAATACAATGTTGAACTACAGGATGAAAATTAAAAACTCAGAGTCCCTGGGAGTTTCAGGCCATTGTTATCCATCCTACCATTTGGGGAACTCACTTCTTTTTTGTTTGTTTGTTTTTTGTTTTTGTTTTTTTAATTATTATTATACTTTAAGTTCTAGGGTACATGTGCATAACGTGCAGGTTTGTTACATATGTATACTTGTGCCATGCTGGTGTGCTGCACCCATCAACTCGTCAGCACCCATCAACTCGTCATTTACATCAGGTATAACTCCCAATGCAATCCCTTCCCCCCTCCCCCTCCCCATGATAGGCCCCGGTGTGTGATGTTCCCCTTCCCGAGTCCAAGTGATCTCATTGTTCAGTTCCCACCTATGAGTGAGAACTCACGTATTTAGAGAGTTCCCATGTCACTAGTGAATTTTAATTGTACTTCCCCTCAACTTTGGTATGCCAGTTAAGGAGAAAAGTGATATCTCAGCTTGTAATTTCTAGTAATGCTTCTAAATTCATATACCTTCCCAGTTATATTTTATTGAGAAAAATCTAGCTTAAAATATAGGAAACATAGTTATATTTCATTTGGAAAATAGTTGACACTGGATCATTGAATGACAGCTGACAGCTCACTGACCAGTTCATGTTATATCTCAATGTCATGGAGGACTGAAGCTAGGAGTTGACCTTCTGCACATCCCCCTAAATGTTTCCTGTCTGTGCCACTGTGAGCTTTTAATAACCACACCGAGAGGGGAAGAGCAGGTCACTGATGCCCTTTGTGTGTTTGTTCCTTGGGAGAGGATTTCAGAGCAGACACGTGAAAGTGGTGATTTACTGTTCATTAAAAGGTGCTAATAAGCAGAAAGAAAAAAGTGTCTCCAGTGCCTGCTCTGGCCCCTCAGCCCTGGATGTCTGCATTGTGTAGGTGCTGGGAGCTAATGAACCTTTCTATATTGCCAGTCATAAAAAGGGCCAATGGCTCTCTCTCGCAGTAATGGACTCTACAGTGAAACCTGCCTAACGGGCTTCATGAGGAGCTATGAAAAAATCAATTGCCTCATTCAGGTCAGTCGCACATGGCTTTGCAGCAGGATAATCTAGTAGAGGTCAATCCACTGCTATTTCATGAAAATTAAAAATTGACTTTAAAACTGTGTGTTCCCTTAATTTTAAAAGAAGAAAAAATATACATTCCCACTCAATCAGTCATGGCTGTCTACATCACAAGTCAAAAACAATGAGAAATAAAAAGACAGCAGAAATAAATACGGAAGTTAATGACTGTTTTGTTCCCGTCTGTATAAAAACAATAATAATTTATATTTGCATGGTACTTTCAAGTCACTGATCATTTTTAATAGCCTTGTAAGGTAGGAATTTTTATCTTTGTTTTACACTCGAAGCTCAAATCATTCAACCAGGGCTGAACCTAGATTTAAACTCAGCTCTGTTGTTTCTACCTCTAACTAAAGTGTCTGTATCTTTTCTCTTTGTTTTTTCCCTTTCTCCCACTTCAAGTACATGGTCCAGACAATATGCTCCTTTGTCTCAGGAAACATAAATTAGGTTCTTGGAATCAAAGGCCTTCCTTTTCCTTGGTCCCCTCTTTGTTTCCTTCCTTCCTTTTACTTTTTCTTAAAGCCCAGTCCCATTAAGATGACTTTGTTTGTCCCAGAGAGAGAGAGAGGTCTGGAACAACCCTGGAAGCAGAAAAAAACCCTGAGACCGGGAACGTGTTCTGGCTAAGACAACCTCAGCAGCATCGATGCCAATGTCTTGGAATTAAAGATATGGCTAAAAAGTGTTGGAAAAAGGTGTCTCAGAACCTGAAAAAATAAATAAATAAAACAAGCAAACAAACCAACAAAGAAATAGAGAGAAGCAGTTATTGGAAGTAATAATGAAGTGGGCTGAAAAACAAAAAAGTCCACATCCTCATTCCCAGAATGTGTGGATGTGACCTCACATGGCCTCACAGATCTGATTAAACCAAGGATATTGAGATGGAAGTTTATTCTGGATGATCTCCTTGGTGCCTAAATGTAATCACATGTGTCAGTCTAAGAGGGAGGCAAAGAAGATTTGGGTATAGAAGAAGAGATGTGGACATGGGAACCAGAGGATGAAGTCACGTCAGGGACGGGTCGCAGCCCTGAGGTAGACAGCAGCAATATGGCGGTGATGGTGACAGACACCTTGAGGAATAGGCAAGGCTGAAGTATGAGAATTTATGCTGCAAACACATGTGACCTTTACAAGCACTACATAAAAATCTCTGCTGTCAAAATTGCTGGTATAAGGATTTATGTTGGAATTGCTAGGTTTTTCTTGTAGAGTTGACATTTTATCATTATGTAATGTCTATCTTTATCCCTGATAATAGTCCTCATTTTGTAGACTATTTCATTTTGAATTAATATAACTAATCTGGCTTTATTTTGTATCCTTTTCGGGGTTTCTGTTTAGTTTTGGTTTTGATTTTTAGTTTTGCTGTGACCTCATATAAGAGACAGAAAGTTGTGTGTGTGTGTGTGTGTGTGTGTGTGTGTGTGTGTGTGTGTGTGTTAGAGAGAGAGAGCGAGAGGAGAACCTTCAAGCTCTTTGTCTTCTTTAAGGACTAATCCCATTATGGCCTCCTTCCCCAATGACTTCATCTCACCCTAATCGTCTCACAAAGGCCCACCTGTAATTACCATCACACTGGGTATTAGAGCTTTGCCAACATATGAATTTTGTGGGAACACAAACAGTCAATTCACAAAACATATTAATAATAGCTTCTCGAAAACTTCACATCTGATATTTCCAGCATTTCTGTCACATGTGAGATGGGCTCTGATGATTGTTGTCTCCTCAGACTGTGTTTTTGTTTGCCTTTTGTTGTGCCTCATAAGTTTTTGCCTCCAACTGGGCATGTTTTGTCACACAGTAGCTACTGAAGCTTTTTATTTTAATGCTTAGACATAAGCACTTTTCTTATGAGTTACATCTTTCTGCTTAGCATTGGCCATTTCCTTTGCTCTGCTATCCAGAGAGACTGTCCCTGCAGCTCTCCCAGCTCTATTCCACGCGATTTATTCTTAACACTTCATTGCATGGTACTAGACTGTGCAGACGGGACATTTTCTGGTGTTGTGAGGAAGTCTCACTCTTAAGCAGATACTGTGATTCTGGGTCTGAGGGTGTGGTCTTCACAAGCATTACAGCCTTCAGTTTTAAGTGAGGCTGTCCAGTATTTCTCCCCATCACCCAGGGGTAGACTGTTTGTTATCCTTTTCTCTTTCCCCCATCTTCAGTGGGATTTCCACCAGTGTCCTCAATCCACTGTTCTATTGCTTTTTTTCCCCTGCAGATTGAAAATGTTGTTTCTTAGGAGAGAAGATGGAGATGGCTCTGGGCAGAATTTCTGTGGTGGTGAACATTCCCTTCCCCAGACTGCTCCAGGAGGAAGCTTTCTAGGGATTCTCCTTGACGCTCCCCTTGAGTGTTTGGAGAGGCGTCTGAGAATTCCTTTGTGAAAAGGAAAGTGTGCAAAGTGTGCCTGTGAAAGGGTGTAAATCCCCACCCCTACGTCCGTGACCTACAGGATTTTCACCATCTCAGGATAACCCACACTCAGCTTTAGCAACTCATTGAGAGTTTCTGTCTGCATCTTCTGACCAACTTATTTCACGGACATCTGTTCCACTTAAGCAAATTTTGGGGTTCTGTTTCTCCCTGTGATTTCAGATCTCTGACGAATTCAAGACAAGGTATTATTTGACCAGTGTTTTTAATGTTGTGCCGGTGGGAACAATGCCTTTGCTAACAGCACTCAGTTGATCAGGACCTTCCCACTAGCAAACACCTTCGGCCCCCCTCCCTTCTTGGAGTCGCTTCCTTGCTGATGCACTGACTTGACAACAACACATATAAGTCGGCTAAAATGTTACCAAAATATTTTGTTTTAAATGTCTAGTTAAAGCAAAGGGCATCCTATTTCTCAAAAATAATTAATTTGAAAGAGAAAGACAAAGATAGTTTTTGTTTTGTTTTGTTTAATTCTGATCTCATATCAAATTAAAGCCACCCTACTACAGATTCAACAAAAGCCAGATCCTGTTTTATGAGGTTTGGTAATACACTGTAGAACAACTGCTCATTTGATAATGATTGTCCTTAAAACCCTTAATATCTAATAATAGAAAACTGTTGATCTTATTCTGACCATTATGTAAAAAAGAAAATTATTCCTTTTTTACACTGATTTTATTCCTTCAAGAAACTTGGGCACCATATGTTAAGATAATGCCCCAGTGCACAAAACAGTGCCCTATAGGCCAACACAAATGAATTTGTCCCCAAAGAGGGGGCAGGAGATTCTTTGAATTGGTTTCTGCTCTAAATAAATTTCTTTCTGAGGAAAACTGAATCCTATTTGAAAAACTAGCTAATAAGTTTAATGCCAAAGGGAAACAAACATTTGTTTCCTGTTGACGTTATCTCAAGGAGTTGAATTAATTATAAATTATATATTACTATATGTGATTCAACAAGGTTATTATTTTCTGAGTTAGTTTATAATAAAAAGTTCAATAAATTGGAATTTCAACTAATAAGGTTTCTAATCTTGCCTCTGTCACTGAGTGGCTGAGACAAAGAGTTGTACTCAATCTTCTTTAAGAGTCACTTTGACTCTAGATGTGATTCGAAATAGGTAAACTAACTAATCAAACCACTGACGGTACTCACACTCCATGCTAAATATTGTCATGACAATAGGGCAATGCGTGAGACTAAGAGCACAATTTCTGCCAGTAGCTAATGCCAGCAACACTGAGCATCAGCAAGTAAATGAGGCAACGTGGAAAACATGAACGTAGTTTAAAATACATGAAAATAAAATTACAAAATAAAACAGATGATATTATTTAATGCTCATGAAGGACAATAACCAGATAGAATAAAGAAGTGACACACACCATGGTTGTTTCCCCAAAGTTTATTTTTAAATGAGACTTTAACTTTAGAACAATTTTAGATTTACAGAAAATTATGAAAATATACAGATTTTTCATATACCTGCATCCAGTTTCTCTTATTATTGACATCTTAAATTAATATGGTACATGTGTTGCAATTACTGGACCGACATCAATGGATTGTTAATAAGTAATTATTATATTAATAATCAATAATTAATATCAGTATTTTATTATTAACTAAAGGCCACACTTCCATCCAACTCCCATAGCTTTGCCTAATTTCCTTTTTCTGTCCTAGGACCCATGCAGGATTTCACATTACATTTAGTTGTCATGTCTCCTTGGCCTTGACGGTTTCTCAGGTCTTCCTTGTTTTTGATGTTCTTGACCATTTTGAAAAATACTGGTCAAGTATTGTGCACATTGTCCCTCCATTGGGATTTGTCTGAGGTTTCCTCATCATTTTGCTGGCATGGTGGGTTTGGGAGAGGAAGGCCACGGTGATAAAGTGCCAATCTCATCACATCCTGTCACGGGTACATGCCGTCCACATGACTCATCACTGTTGATGCTGGCCTCCGTCATCTGGCAGCGGTAGTGTTTGTCAGGTCTCTCCACTTTAGAGTTACTCTTTTTCCCCATTTTCAGACTTGTATGCTTTGGAAGAAAATAACTGCATAGCCAGGATTTAAGTGGCGTGGAGCTATGCTCTGCCCCCTTGAAGGTGTATTTCCAATGGTTTACCCCTAGAGACCATTTTTTTTTGGTGTTGGATGATTCCCAGACTCTGTCACCCAGAATCAGTGTTATTTTCTACTGCTAATAGTGAAAGTATCTCATCTCACCACTAAGATAAACCTAGTTTTCATGTTTTATCATCTTTCCGAGATGCAATATAGAATCTGTTGATGTTTGAAAGGAGAAATGAGAATCGCCTGCATGTAGAATTTTATGGTCAGTTAGGGATACTACTTGAGAGAAGGAACGTGGCATTATATCCCAGCCCTAAGGAGTTAAAAATGTGGCCTGCTATTGACGATAAAGACAGAGTCCATTTCAAATCTCAAAAGCAAACACATGGAAACTACCTCTTTTCTTGGTGTTCTCAGTGTTGTTTCAATGGGCTTTCGTGTATCAGTAATAGTTTGTTCTAAAATGAAAGAACAGAACAATTCAATATTAATCTAATCTGAGACTGGTCACGCTTCACCATATGGGACTCCTTATTTGTATTTTTAGAATGTGATGCGGATATTTGATAAAAGCTAAGGCAAGTAAACCCAATTTATAACCTTGGAGGCTTACACTGCTGGGGTGATAAAATTAATCCACATAAATGTTCTAAGACAAAAAAGAAGACACATCCCTTCAGGAACAGGTCATTAGAGGCCAAACCCTAATGCATATAGCAAAGCATTTATATTGTTATTCTGCTTTTCCTATAGTGGTCAATTAATTCAAAGTACACTTAAAAGATTAAACATGTAGCATTTTATTCTTGAATTACTACCTGCCTTCCTCAGTTCTAAAATGCCGTAAAATATTAAACACGTTTGTCTAATAATAGCTTTATCAGGGAGAAGGGAAATATTACATCAAAATTACATATCTATATTTTATTCATTTTAAAGAAAAAATGCATTGTAAAAGTTAAAAGAATTTTTTTTAAATTTTAATTGTCACAATGTGTCACAATTATTTTATTTCTTAATTTCTCCTAACAATGGCATTGTTTAAAGATAAATAACCTCTAGGAAGCAGTCAGCATATTTTTAATTAAATTATTTGCTTCATAATTTACATTTCCTCACCAAACTATAACAAATCTAGAATAAATAACCTAAATTTTAAAAATATGTAATATTTTAATGAACAAAGTAATTTCCATGTTTTGGTATTTTGTTCTGTTTTAAAGCTCTTGGAATAATATTTTTGTCTGTTTGAAATTTTTTGGTGAGGTTTGATGTGACATATTTTATACTTGGTAAAATATACCTCTTTAGGTTTTACAGTTGATGAGTATGGACAAATGTACACAGTTGTGTAATGACCATTAATATATAGAACCATCCTATATCCTATGAGTATTTATGTGCAAGTCTTTGTGGAAGCATAAGCTTTCGTTTCCACTGGGCATATATTTAGGAGTAAAATTGGTGAGTCAATTAAATTTAAGAAAATTATTAATATGGTTGGAATAAAATGTATGACTCTGCTTTGTTTTCTCTTTCCGCATCTATTCTTGGTTACCTTTTCTTCTTTATCTATATTGTTTTAGATTGAATGAATATTTTATGATTTCATTTTATCTCTAGTGGTTGATATAAGGTACGAAAAATACGTGTTAACTTATCACAGTCCAACTTCAAATAATATTACACCACTTCACAAAGAGAATGAGAAGTTTACATTTTACTTCAATTTCCTCTCCCACGCTCTGTGCTATTGTTTTCACAAATTTTACTTCTAGCTATGACACAAGTGCTTTAATAGATTGTAACTACTTTTATTTAAACAATTATCTTTGAAAGCAGCTAAAGATAACACAAACTCTATTTTATGTTTATTTTAACTGTTTCTCGTGATCTAGTGTTTAGATTCAAATCCCCACCTGCTTTCATGCTCTTCTGCCTAAAGAATTTTCTTAACATTTCTTCTAGTACACGTCTACTGACAATGGATTATTTCAAATTTCGTTTTTCATCAGTAGTCTATGTTTCACCTTAATTACTGAAGGATTTTTTCGTGAGTAGAGATTTTTGAGTTAATTGTGTTTATCTCCCCTATGAGTATATTTAAGATTTGTTCCACTGCCTTTGGTCATCCAGTGTTCCTGATTACAAAACTGCTATAAGTCTTCCCTGCCCCACTGTATGTAAGGCTCCCTTGTGCTTTGACCTCTTATCATTGGTTTCCTAGAGTTTTCCTATGTTGTGTCTAGCTGTGGAGTGTTTTGTTTTGTTTCATTTTTGGTAGGGAGGTTTCTGAGCTTTTTGGATCTGTGGTTCAGATTCTTTCATTAATTTCACAAAATGTTTACTCACTACGCTTTGTGTACTCTTGCCTCTCTCCTCCTTTTGGAATTCTAATTCCAATTATATCAGACAATTTGGATTTGTCACATGACCTTTGGATGCTCCATTCTATTCTTTCATATTATTTTTTCTTTGTAATTCAATTTGAAAATTTTTATTAACCTAACCTTCAAGCATACTAATTCCTTTTTTTTTTTCCTATTCAGCCTATTGGTTAGTCATCAAATAAGTTTTTCCTGTCTGACATTGTGGGGCTTTTTCTAGTATTTCTCTTTTATTCTTATAGTTTTCAACTTTCTGCTAAAATTCTCCATGTGTTCATATATGTTGAACTATGTATTTCTTTCCACTGTATCTTTTAACACAATAAGCATACTTTAAAGTTCCTGTCCAATAGCTCCAATATCTGGGTCTTCTCTGAATCTTGTTCTGTTGATTGCTTTATCTCTTGACACTTGATTTTTTTCTCCATCATTGCTTAATATCTTTCTTATAATTTTTATTGACTCTATGATACTGTATAGATTAAATGGTAGACACTGAAGTAAATTTTATTCATAGCCAAATACAGTCATATCTCTTCTTCTCTAAGGCCATTAGTGTAGATGTTTGGCTCAGTCTCATCAGTTGAGTTGGACGTGCAGGTCACTGTTGCTTTCCTTACCTGCAATGCACCACAGGATTTAAGTTTGTTCAGCAGTGGATTGTTGTATTGTGCTTAGCAGTTGGGCCTCAGATGACAGGGGTATCTTCCTGGTGTTTCAGCTCTACCATCAGCTTTCAGAAGTCCATTCTGATCTTTCCTCCATTTGGGGCAAGCCCTACCCTCAGGAGCTGCAAGCTGAGCTTTCTCAGTGTTCTTGACCCCAGCCCCATGGCAGTCTAGCTCTGCCTTGTGTCTGTGCTGGCTCTTGGGCAGTAGGCATCTTCCTCCCCTGACCCCAGAACCAGCAGGCACTTCCCTTGTGCTGTTGCATAACCCTGGTCCTTGGCGATTTCCCTCCCTCCTCTCCCAGGGGTAGAGGTCTTTTGATTCTACCTTCCTCCCTGCTAGGGAAATCCTTGCTTGGGGCTTGGGACAGGGAGGGTTTTGCCCCCTTTCACAGCTGCAGATGTCTTTCACTTGAACTCCTTTTGCAGAAGCAGAGAACTTGGCATGGGCTCTGGAGGTTGGAGGGTTAGCTGAACAGCCCCTTAAAGCTTTCACTCCATATAAAAAAGGTTCTGGGGAAGTGGATGATGCTTCTCAGCTGCCCAGAAGAAGCAATGATGGCCAGCATGCCTGCATCGGCCACAACAGAGGTGCTCCTGTCTCCTGCCCTACTGGGATCTTCCTTGTCAGCACCTAACGGAGGTCTATGAGAAAGCATTTGAGAGTAAGCATGGACTCCTCTTACATCCTGGGCTTCCAATCTAAACTGTCACATTTGGCATTTAGGAATTCGTAAAAATTGCATCTGATTTCTTCTTATCCACATATATGTTGGTCCCCTCTTTCTCCCATGCTCTGCCAATGCACCCTGGCTGTCCTTGGAAGGTCTCCTCAGGCTTCATAATACAAAATACTTGGTGCTCTGATGGGTTCAAGGAAAGGTACATTTGTAGATTTTATGACTTAGTCTAATTCTTAGGGTGACAGTGGCATTCTCTTGAAGCTTTCTGTATGCTAAGTAGAAGCATAGCTCCTTCTCTGTTTTGCCCTGGTTGTAGTCACTGTCAAGGATGAAACAGAGAGGATTCAGTTCCCCCTTGCATATTCCACATGCATCATCTCCAGATTCTTCTACTTAGGGCTTTTAAAACACAGACTCTTAGGAAATAATTGTTTCAATATTCAAAGGGAAAGCTACAGGTACCATTTATTTTGCAGTAACTAAAGGGATTAGCAGTCCTCTGGTATCTGAAGTCATATTTAATAATGCATTTCTAAACCATAATAATATCACAGCTGGCCTGACTCTGGCTATGAGAAAGTCCAAACAGTTTTAAAAGTTGCATTTAATATATACCAATAGGAAATAAATTTATTTTTTCCTCACTATACTCCTTAAGTCCTCTTTAAACAGTTTCCTAATTTGTCATCCCTGAAGTAAATCTCAATCAGATCACTTAGCCTTGCAGGCTTCTCCTAGTTTTCATCAAGTTCAATCTGGCATAACAAGTTCACAGTTGTAAAATCCACTCATGATTAAGTTTCTCTACTTTCCCCAGCTTGGGCCTACTTTGGGCTTAAAAGCCATTTGTGTGGTTAGGAGTGGTGGCTTGCTCCTATAATCCCAGCACTTTGGGCGGCTGAGGAGGGTGGATCATGAGGTCAGGAGTTCAAGATCAACCTGACCAATAAGCTGAAACACTGTCTCTACTAAAAATACGAAAATTAGCCACGCGTGGTGGCAGGTGCCTATAGTCCCAGCTACTCAGGAGGCTGAGACAGGAGAATCTCTTGAACCTGGGAGGTGGAGGTTGTAGTTAGCCAAGATCATGCCATTGCACTTCAGCCTAGGCGACAAGAATGAAGCTCCATCTCAAAAAAAAAAAATTAAAAAAAAAAAAAAAGAAAAAAGAAAAAGAAAAAAGCGATATCGGGAATGTATCTTCTTTTCCCTTTTCAATCCCAGCCACATGTTCTACACCTAGCTGCTTGTTTTCTTGGACCGTTCAAGGCCAGGGTGGAGGGGAGAGGAGATTACAGTAGTGTGATGGCTCTAACTCCAAATAACAAAACGGACTGTTTCTCAGGGCTTGCTGATTTCAGTGGTGCAAGTACGCCAGCAATGGCTGATTGTGTGCAACAAATGAGACATCACTAAATAAGGGAGGAAAAGAAATGCACACCATCACCTCTCCTGAGCTCCAAAACACAAGGAAACATACAGCTTCCCTTGTCCAGGGCAGATGTAATCTGCTGGAGGTGCATTGTACACTGAAGCAGGATGATTCTGAAACTTGTGTGGACCCCTTGAGATTCCCTCCCTCGGCATCACGAACAACCTCCTTCCCAGCTTATGACTCCCCTCTCATAGGCTTCAATTGTTCCACCATTTTTCCTTCCCAAGTGGTACAAATGAGCAGTATTTATCCACTGTGTCCAAAAAGCATGCATCACTGGTGGACGTGCAGCTTATTCATAGTGCCACCCTATTTACTTAGCCCTCCCGTGGTGACTGGCCAGCCACGCATGGTCGTTCATGTTTAGTCTCTTCAGGACTGAATCAACTACCAGTTCCCAAGTAAACAGAAAATTACCCACTCCCTTCCTGCAAGGAAAATGTGGGTAATAAATGATATGCTGACGTTTCTCTCAAGGAGATGCTCACTGCCAGTTCATTGACGGGACACTTTGCATAGCCTGGAGGTGAATAATAGGCTAATCCTGGCAACATCAGCACCCAGGCTCTCAGAATTTCTTGAATAGATAGTGCATCATCTTTACTTGGGAACTGAGGGATACCTGGCAGCTCTTACATTGCTATTTCATTTTGAGGGCTTCATAAAAACCAAACAGAAAGAGTCCTATTTTAACACTCATTCTAAGCCCGATGGCATTATATTTCAGTTTAAATGCATACAGAAGAAAAGTTAACTGAGATATACATAAAGAAAAAATATGAGCCATTTTTGTAAAGATATCATCCAGAAAGTATTTTGAAGGCAACAGCTTTAGAATGCGAAGCACACACGCTGTACTGTTCCTTGCTAACAAATGTATTTTACAGATGTTAAATGAGAAATAATTGCCTTAAATGGTGAATTCTTTTTAGTTTTGCTTTTTTTTTTCAATTCATGACAAAGTGGTAAATGTGAGGCTCAGTGGGGTGGACTGAGAAATATCAAATTCTGAATATTAATAGAAACCATTCTCACGAAAAATTTATACTGTAGCCCCAAACATGTTGCTGTCTCTCATTTGTTTCATTTTCTTGATTTACAAAATTCAAGTAGCTGAAGAGGAGAATTCACCAAAAGACTAGCTAAGAAATTAAATAAGAAGATTAAGATTTGTTACTTCACCCACTCTCATTCTCTTTCTCAAACTCGCCTTCTCCTCTCTCCTTGCTTTTACCTCTAAACTTGTCCTCAACTAGTTTGTTTTCTCATCTTTGCTTTTTCCATTTATTTTTAACCCCAGTTGCAGTCTGCTTTCTTCCCACTGTCTATGGGAATTCCTCTCGCATCCACATGATCCGTCTGCCGAGCCTTCATCCTCCTTGACCTATACGGCGTCATCTCCTTCCTCCTGATACTTTGTCTCCTTTGCATTGGCACTACATTCTATTTACTCTATTCTATTACTCTATTTACTCGCTGAGTAAAAATAATACCTTAGTGACTTCTTCTCTTCGGTCTCATTACTGGATTTTTCTGTATCTCACTTTTCTCATCATTAAAGGGGGAATGACAATAGTACCTTACTCAGAGATGGTTGCTGAATATTTAATAAATTGCTCTATGGAAAGAACTGAGAAAAGTGCCTTTCCTACAGCCAAAGCTACACACATGCATACTCACCACGTTTTCACCATAATAAGAGTAAAAAATGTCCTGCAACAATAGCTAATATTAATAGAATGTTTCTTCCATGCTAGTCACAGTCATAACTTCTTCAAATATAACAATTCACAGACAAATATAAACAACACAATTTAATGGTCACAATGTTACTGGAAAAGAGGTCTCCATCCAGACTCCAAGAGTGAGTTCTTGGATCCCTGTACAGGAATAGATTTGGGGTGAGTCACAGAGCAGAGTGAAGTTACGATGGTTAGAGGCATCTCCACTATAGAGTAGGGTGTCCTCAGAAAGCAAGAGGAGGAATGCCCCTTCCTCAAACATAATTCTTGCTTCTATAGGAGAGTAGGGTGAGGACTAGTGTGCCTTGTGACATAGGCTGTGATCAGCTTGTGACAGGCTGTCAGTATTGTCATTTTCTTGTGTAACTATTGGTTTCAGCAAGAATTTATGGGTGTCCTGTTATCTTCAAAGTGAAACCTATTCTTAAACCAGGAATGCTTTTTGTTCTAAGGGGCTTTATTTAGTTGGTTAGCATCATTAACTTGTTCCCTCAACCATAAGTATCCTGTGACTAAGAGAGCCTGACTTCCCAGGAATGTAACCCGGCAGGTGTGGTGTTGTTTGAGCTTTATTCAAGATGGAGTTACTCTGGCTTGGATGCCTCTGACAGCAACAGTGTCAGAAAAGATGTTCGGTTATCACAGTTTTACGGATCAAGGGGCCAGAGCCTATGGCTCACCCGAGGTCTCAATGCCTGAGAAAGACAAAGCTCTGGGGCCTTTAATTTGCCTGACTGCCTTCACAAGCTCTGTTTTTCACACTGCAAAGTCTGTAACAATGACACTTTTTTCTCTCTAAATATTTCAAATTCCTTTCTGCGTTTATTATCTCAGTTGCTGACATTACCAGCCATGCAGTTACAATGTCTGGAAACATTCATGAATACTCAGTCTCCCTTTAGAGTCCTCATTCGATTAATCAGGGATTTATCTAATCTCTGTAATGTCCCTTTACTTCATCCTCTCCTCTGCAGATCTCCAGCGCATCACATGAGTTTTCCCCTTTAGCAACTCCACCCTTCCACCCTATTCCCTGAAACTGCTACCACAGTGTTGATTATAAAATCCAGATATGATCATATACTTCTTTCCCATTCTGCATGAAACTCCAACACATGGTTCTCTCCTGTCTATAGAGTAAGTTACAATCTGAAATCGGTGCACTGGCCCTTCACAAACAGCCTGTTCGTGCATACATGGACTGATACGTTGAAACATCACAGAGAAAGAGAGCTTTCTTGATGGTACACGTACCAAAAATAAGCAAATGACTTTTTTGCCACCATAAACTACACCGTGACCTTTCTTGTCTTAAATTCTTCTTTTTCTTCCTCTCTCTTCTAGGGAAAAAAAAAATCCCAATGAAGTCTTGATATAGAACTCTAAAGTATTAAACCCCTGTAGCTTTCTCTGCAGGACTTTGTCCATAACCATAGCGGTCACCATCATATTGCAGATTGTAGTGAGACCCCCCCCACCTGACAGGACAGGTCGGTCTTTTTCATTGTTGCGATCCCAGTTCCTAGCTTACTGACTGACTGGCATTTAGCAGACAATAGATATATTTAGCAGATAATAGGTACTTTCAGGTGTCCCTTTGTGGTAGCTTTCATTTTAGGTATCACTGGAAGAAGAAACAGAGATGGAAGGAGGTGGACAGTAAAGGGCCCAGGGTCTCAGACTGCTTCCTGGCCATAGGGATGAATAGTTTCGAACAAGTGCTGCAGAGATGTAAGGCCACAAGCATGTTCCAGGAATGTTAATTCTCACAGAAGCATATGCACATTACACGGGCTTTCCCTTTTAGCAACTCTATCCCTCCACCCTATTCTCTGAAACTGCCACCAGAATGTTGATTATAAAATACAGACATGATTATACAATCCTTCCCCTTGCTGCATGAAAATCCAATGTGGTTCCCTCCTGTCTGTAGAATAAGTTACGATTCCAAAACAATGGCCCTTTAGTTCCTTCCAATTTCCAGAGATGGCGAAGTGAAAGCATCGAGGCAGGAAAGCGATGCTTCACACAGAATTGGTTTCCAGTAAACTGATTACCTCTTCATTTTCCAAAGGGTGTATATTCACATGTGCTTTTAGAAAGAATTTGATGTGGCTGGGCGTGGTGGCTCACTCCTGTAATCCCAGCACTTTGGGAGGCCAAGGTGGGTAGATCGCCTGAGGTCAGGAGTTTGAGACCAGCCTGACCAACATGGTGAAACCCCCTCTCTACTAAAAATATAAAAACTAGGCCAGTGTGGTGGTGGGCGCCTGTAACCCCAGCTCTCAGGAGGCTGAGGCAGAACTGCTTGAACCCAAGAGACAGAGGTTGCAGTAAGCTGACAAGGTGCCACTGCACTCCAGCATCAGCAACAAGAGTGAGATTCCTTCTCAGAAAAAAACAACAAAAAAGAATTTGACATTAGTTCAGGATCGATTGCTTCTTCTAAAGAAGCTCTCCAGTACTAGGTACACAGTCACATGCACACATTCACATGTGTGTGCACACAAGCACTTAGGCATATGCATGCATGACTGTATATGTACACACACATGCACATTCCTGACACATCACACATGCACCACATGTGCACACACATGCATGAACTCATACTTACATGTGCATACACACATATTGTCACATTCACACACGTACACAATACATGAAAACTCATACACCCGTGCATGCACACACACTCAAACTCACACTCAAACATGCACACACACTCACATACACACACTCACACATATGTTCTCACATTCACACACATACGCATATATAAAAGCTCATCCATACTTACAGGTGCACGCACACGCACCCACAGAAACTCTCACATTCACATTCACACATGTACACACACATACATGCTCATACACAGAAACACATATATGCACTTATGCAACACAATTTCTCTCTCACACACACACACACACACACACACACATAGACAAACATGTATACTTCTCTACTGTCTCCTTCTGGAAGTGAATTGCTGTCTCTGGACACAATGTGAACTGAGCATTAATTCTTTTCTCAACTGGTAAAAATCAAGCCTCAATATAGAAAGTAAAATTAAAGCTGTGTGTGGTAAATTTTCTTGATATTTGAACATTTTTCTCTCAAAAAGGCGAAATATTTTCATTCCCACGCAAACTGTTATTTTCAGGAGAAAATTCTGTTTTCCCACAGAGACAGTGACTCATTTTCTTCAGGTTGGAGTTTATGTTTAGTAAGACACTTTGCAGAGGCAGCTGGGCAACATGAATTTGTCTATTTCTCCCTGGTATCAACAGCAAGAAAATGTTAGCATTCATTAGTGATTAAGAACTGCGCAATAAACACTGCGTGGTTAAATGCTACATTGTGCACGTATTTTAAGGCAGTCTTCATCTTAGCCACTATTGCAGGTACCTTCCCTTGTGCCTGTTTAGGCAAGCTTGCCTTTACATCGTATGACAGTCTGCCATATAAATATTGACTATTTATATGGGCCTTATGTCTCTGAGCAAGTCTCAGGAAGTTCTGTGATGTAAAGTTAAACATTGTCAAAGAGGATGCGCGCCTTATGTCCTCCCACCTCTACTTAGGAAGTTCACAGTAACAGACCACAGACTCATTGCTGGTCCATATAGAACTTTAGGCAAATTAAGACAAGACACATTTCCCCTAGAGTAGGATTTCTCAGGCTTAGCACCACTGGCATTTGCAGTCAGATTTATTTTTGTTGGGTGTGGAGGGTGGAGGGCTCTGCTTTGCACACTGTGGGCTGCTAGCAGCATCCTTGGCCTCTTCCTGCTAAATGCCAATAGTAGCTCTCTGCAACTGTGAAAACCGAAAATATCTCCGTACATCTCCTCCCTTAAATAGAATCTATTTATCTTCTGAAAACACATTTTCAGAAAGAGATACAGTGTTATGGCGTTGTCTGTAAACAGACAAAACTCTCATATGACTCTAGACTAAATATCAACAACAACCCCCCTCTTTTTTGCATCACGTATGGTACTTTCCATGACGGTTTCATAATTACGTTCTTATTTTATCTTTACCGCAGTTTGATAAACATGATATCAAAGGGCAATGCTGTGTATTTTCTATGAATACAATTACATTGTATTATCTACAATCTTAGCTTAATTCTGCATTTCCCATTTAAAGAATATAAAAACATGAAATCTTAAAATACAGAGTATGTCTTATTTTTTCAATAAGAACCAAGTCTTTTGAATAAAGCACATATTTATAATATCAAATTTTTCCATACTTCCTGAAGTTAAAATCAACAACCCACTGACTCTAAATGTAATTTTTTTTTGTTAGGAACTGGCCAATAAATGATTAGTTTCCACTTCCCCCTGTAACCTCCATATTCTACCCTAGAGATACTATTTTCAACAATTCTACCCTAGTCCACCATTAGGGGTCTCTTGCTGAAAGTCTTTCATTAGTTCTATTTTATCTTTTGGGAAACCAATTCACACAAATGTGATTAAGTAAATTATAGCATATTTATTAGATTAGAAGCACTGAAAATTATGTTTATGGATTAATGACAAGGGAAGATGTAAAGAAAATCCAAAATATTATTGCATTATCTCTACCTCTATCTACTTCAGTATCTATATTATCTGTGTCCACACTTATATTTATATTGTCATATGTTTAGGGAAATTCTTATGTAAATAAAAGAAGATATTACCCTTGACACTCAATAGCTTCCTTAACACTCTTTTCCCATTCTGCATCTCCCTATCAAGTGGCTTCTTAGCATCTGGCTCACCCACTCTGGGTGGTCCAGGGGGCATCAGGAGTCAGGCCCGGGTTTTACTGTCTTCTCCTCCCTCCTTGTCCATTTCCCAATCCCTTCTCATTGAATGCAATCTCAGAAGTACAGATCCATTTTCAGGTTACTAGTATCAAAATAGAAAAAATACATAAAACAAAATCACAAAGAATATTTTTGACAACATTTTTGGTCTTTTCATAATGCCGTAAAGTTTATATCATCAGCCATAATTTTATGTACCTATACAATTAAACCTCACGCAAGTATTTCACATACATACTATCTAATAATCAGTTGTGAGGCACAGATTCTTCAGAGGTACCGGTGAAGTCTTGCTTTGCCACAGGATCTAATACTGTTTAGACATACACAGAGAAAGTCAATTAGAGCCTGTGAGAGATTTCTTTTTAATTAATTTTGATTATGTATTCAGTGAAACCTCTTTCTATTTCCCAGTGCACAACTTTTAATGACTCTGTCTAATGCTCCTGTGGTTTCTTCTGTTAAATTGTTTCCCTGTAGCATTTTCTTTTCTCAGTATGTCAGAAAAAAAAAAATTTCTACAGAGAAGAAGGGTTTATTGTGTTTTAAATTTATGTTCATTGCTGGCTAGATGCCCAAAGGGCATTTGATAAATGCCTTCTCATAAATCAAAAAACAAATAGGTGGACAAAGATTCCCCAGTAGCCTATCAGACTAATGTGGCCATCATTGTTTCACGCCTATAATCTGCGCAGCTCATCAGCGATGGTCTTATCTGACATCGCAAATCAGAGCTGCAGATCCATGTAGTGCTTATTGTACATTAGCTGTTTCATTAATGATTCAGTCATGTCAAAGGACTTTTACTAGGAATATTTAAACGTGAGGCCCACGAAGGAATGTTGATGTCCGCTGGGGTGGATCTATAGCTGATTGAATACCATACAATGGTTAATGGCAGTATGATAGGAGGTTTTTCCATCGTCTCAGTTTCTTATCAATAAAATAGAAGGCAGGAAACATGCCCATTATGCACACAACTTTTAAAAATGGCTATTACCACAAAATGGCAGATTTGATATTCATCAGAGTTTTAATGCAAAATAGCTCTGCAATTAGAAAAAACTCCATCCAAATCCCAGTCCAGAAATGCAATATTCATGTGACTTTGGTTATGTTACCTAATCTCTCTCTTCCACAAAATAATCACATAAAAAACTGAGATATTTACCTCCTGCGTGAGAAAACAAAGTGGAAATCTTCCTCGGTGGGGGTGGAAGCTCTCTGGCCAAATCTGACAGCATTTCTGTTCCAAATATACTTTTCTATCTCAATATCACGTTTGGAAAAATCTTAATGATTACTGTATAGAGATTGAAATAGAAAAAGTGAAATGGGCTTTATTCACAGATAATATGTTTGTATAAGTAGAAAATTCAAATGAATTTACCAAAAATATTAAATCTTATAAGCGAATTGTACAAAGTGGCAAAATTACAGGTCAATATACAAAAGGCAGTTATGATTTTATATACAAGCATTAAACAATTAGAAAATAAAATTGCAAAACAATTTACTGTTTACAATAATCTCAAATATATAAAATGATCAGAAATAAATCCATCAGAAGATTTTCAAGCTCTCTTCAAAGGAGTTTCATACTTTGTTGAGTACAGTTTAAGAAGTCCTAACTAAAGTGAGATATGTATGATAATCATGTTAGAAAACATAATATAGTGAGCAAGTTAGTTCAACTGAGTTCAAGACTTATGATAAAGCAACATATCAAGACAGGATAAGATTTGAATGAGGATTAATGAATATATTATGAAGCAGAATAGAGTCCAGAATCAGATTAATATGTAATAGAAAAATTGATTTTCTGCAAAAGCATCAAACAGTCTAACAGGAAAGGAAAGTCCCTTCAACAAACAGTGTTGATACAACTCCAAGCCCAAATTGGTGGAGGGGCATGTCTCAGGTTCTAATTCACATTATTTTTTTCTCTGGGCGTAAAAAAGTGAAATAAATACATCTTCAGAAACAAAGTATTGTGACAGCAGATAAGACTCATATGGTTCTAGACTAAATATCAACAACATTCCCATTTTGGATGTCAATTTTTGGTGTCAGCACTTTTCCATATGTTTTTTCAAACATTTAGTCAACACTTTTCAAAGATGTTTTCTTATTCCATCTTTACTGCAAACTGTATATCCTCTATTTTTTTTTTTTTTAACCTCATGAGATTAACTTGGCACACATAATCGTGGAGGAAAATTGTGAGTCTTTTCTATGTTATAATTAGGTTACATTATCTAAAAATTTAGACTGATCTTAAATTAACTATTATAGGGATATGAAAGTATAGAGCCTTAAAATACAAAGCAAGTCTTGTTTATCGACCAGATTCTAGTATTTTAATTAAAATACATATTTCTAACAATGAGTTTTCCTGTACCTCTCAGAGACCAGAGCCACTCCCTCTAACTGTTTGCTGCTGCTGTTGTTAGGAACTGGCCAATCAATGGTCATTTTTGTGGTCACCATACCTGAGATGAATTGAGGTTGATCATAGACTTAAATGGAAAAGCTACCACTATAATTCTAAAAGCTAACAACATTTATCTTTGTTCAATGTGTGTTTATCCCTATCACCCTCTGAACATGCAAAGAATGTTTTCCCACTATAGCAACACACTCTGAAGTTTTTTCTTTGTATATTGTTCATTATTCAAACTTAACAAGTGTTATTGAAATACTAAAATCTATACTAAGTACTACTCAGCAACGAAAAGGACAAAAATTTACAACATGTTACATGTTAAAACATAGATGAACCTCAGTGTAAGTGAAAAAGTCAGAGGCAAAAGACTTCATGTTTGCATTAGTTTCCTACTGCTGTGTAACAAATGACCACACACATCACACCTTGGCACAGCACCGCTTCATCATCTCACATTTTCTGCAGGTTAGGAGTCTCGGCATGGCCTCCTAGGTCTTCTGCTCAGGGTCTTGCAAGGCTGAAATCCAGGGTCAGCCTGGCTGGCTCTCAAAGGGAGGCCCCAAGGAAGAATCTGCGTTCTAGTTCATCCAAACTTCTGGTAGACCCAGCTCCTTGAAGCTGTAAGACTGAGCACCTCACTGACTCGCTGGCTCTCAGCAGGAAATTCTGTCAGGTCCTGGAGTCTACCCTTCAGTCCCCGACTGGGGCCTCTTTCATCTCAGAAGCCAGGAATGGCTCAGCTAATCTCCTTAGTGCTTCAAACACCTCCTTGCCTTTCCCTCTTCTCCCAACCATAGAAAGCGCACTGCTTTTAAGGGCCTCATGTGATTAGCTTAAGTCCACCTGAATAGTCTCACTTTTATCATAAAAAGTACTATGGTCATGATTATAACTCCAAGGAGTGAGGGTCATAAAGGCCACCCTAAATTCTGCCTACACAGTATTGTATTATTCTACTTACATGAGTGTCCCAAAATGCAAAACTATAGATACAGAAAGCAGTTAGTAATTACCTAGGGCTGGAGGTAGAAATGAGGATGGATTGCAGATTAGCAAGAGGGAGCATTTTGGGGTGATGGAAATGTTCCAAGACTGGATTATGGTGAAGGATATACAACTCTATAATTTTACTAAAAACAACCTGAATTGCACACCTAAAATGGATAAATTTATGGCATATAAATTATAGAATTATAGAGCTCTTAAAATAGTTAATATATTGATGAGTAAGAGTATATATAAGCCATTATACATACTCTGCATATATTTAATATACCTACATATGTATATATAAGTGTATTATATAGGTATTATATATATATACACACACACACCCCTATATAGTGAGGTGTGTTTATGTATATAGTGACCTTGGGATAGTCAAGGATTTCTTAGAAAATGCAAATAACCATAAAACACAATTTATGACTTAGACTTCAACAACACTGGAAAAGGAGATCAAAGCACTTATATATAAGTGTATTATATAGGTATTATATATATATATATACACACACACACCCCTATGTAGAGAGTGAGGTGTATTTATGTATGTAGTGACCTTGGGATAGTCAAGGATTTCTTAGAAAATACAAATAACCATAAAAGACAATTTATGACTTAGACTTCAACAACACTGAAAAAGGACTTCTGAATAAAATAAATAGGTATGATAATTAATAGAAAGGCTATATACTAGATAAAAATATTCTCATTACATATATTTGACAGATGACTTGCATCCAGGATATATTAAAAACTGCTATAATTCTACAATAAAAGACAAATCACCCATTAAAAACAGACAAATGACTTGTACACATACTTCAAATAAGAAATATGAGTTGCCAGTAACCATCTATGCAAGGTACACAGCATCACTAGTCATCAAAGAAATGCAAACTGTGCCCACTCTTAGATACTATGTCATACCCAGTAGAATAGTTACAATAAAAAGACTGACAATACCAAATTTTGACAAAGATGCATAGAGGCAGGAATGTTATTGCCAGTGGGAACATAAAATGTCATAGCAACTTTGGAAAAGCATTTTGCTTTTTCTTATACAATAAAACCCTACAAATATTCTATCACTGGCAAGTTTATTCCTAGTTATTTACATAGTAAAAAATTAAAATTTATGTCCTTAAAAATATTGCTAAATCATTAATAATAATTTTAGGGATATTAGATAATCCCTAGAAAAACACCTAAATGTCCATCAACAGAAAAATGGTAAACATAGCCTGCTACATTCATACGATTAAATGCACCAATAAAAATGACTGAATTACCACTATCCATTAAAACCTGAATAAATATCATAAGCATGCTGTTGAGTGAAAGAAGCCAGACATTGAATGCATCCATTTCTATAAAGTTTAAAAATTGGGCCGGGCTCAGTGGTTCATGCCTGTAATCCCAGCACTTTTGGAGGCCGAGGGAGGTGGGTCACGAGGTTAGGAGATCAAGACCATCCTGGACAACATGGTGAAACCCCACCTCTACTAAAAATACAAAAATTAGCCGGGAGTGTTCCTGTAGTCCCAGCCACTCAGGAGGCTGAGGCAGGGGAATCGCTTGAACCTGAGAGGTGGAGGTTGCAGTGAGCCGAGATCGTGCCACTGCACTCCAGCCTGGGTGACAGAGTGAGACGCCATCTCAAAAAATAGGACAAACCAGTCTATGGTACAAAACTCAGCACAGAGTTCGGTGTAGACGTTACCTAGAGAGTAATACTTAGGGCATTGTGAGAACTTCCAAAGTGTCAGTTACAAGGCTGGATTCACTCTGTGATAATTTATTGAGCTGTATACTTATGATTTATGTGCCTTTCCTTATGTGTGTTAACTTTCAATTAAAACTATCTCAAAAAGAGTTGTGAATAAAAAGAATGAGAATACAAGCCTTAGACTTGGAATACATACTTGCAAAGCACATACATGATAAAGGACAAAATACACAAATAATACTTAAAACTCAACAGTAAGAAAATGAAAACCCTGATTTAAAAATGGGGAACAGATCTGAATAGACACCTCACCAAAGAAGATCTAGAGATGGCAAATAAGCATATAAAAAGATATTCAATATCATATGCCATTAGGGAATTGCAAATTAAAACAGCAATGAGTTACCACTCCATACCTGTTATAATGGCCAGAATCCAAAACACTGACAGCCCCACATGCTGACCAGGACGTGGAACAACAAGAATATGAATTCACTGCTAGTGAGAATGCAAAGTGGTCTAGCCACTTTGAAACACAGTCGTCCGGTTTCTTACAAAACTGAACATACTCTTATCACACAATCTAGCAATTGTGCTCTCTGGTTTTTATTCAAGTGAGTTGAAAATATCTGTCCACACAAAGACCTGAAAAGAATGTTAATAGAAGCTTTATGTATAATTGTCAAAACTTGGAAGCAACCAAGATGTACTTTGGTAGGTAAATGGATTAATAAACTATGGTACATCTAGACAATAGAATATTATTCAACCCTAAAAAGAGATGAGATAACAAGGCATGAAAATACATGAGAGAACATTAAATGCAAATTGCTATGAGAAAAGGCCAGCCAAAGAAACTACATACTGTTTAATTCCAACTATTTGACATTCCAGAAAAGGCAAAAATATAGAGACAGTAAAAAAAATTCAGCAGTTGCCAAGGGTTAGGGGTGAGGTGGGAGGGATGAGGACACAGAGCAAGAGAAATTTTCGGACAGTGAAAGCAGTGAAAGTACTCTGTGTAATACCATCATGATGGATCCACGCCGTTTCGAATTTGTCAAAATCTGTTGAATACGCAAATCCAAGAGTGAACCGTCATGTACACTCTGGACTCTGGATGATGAAGTGTCAGTGTAGGTTCATCAATGATAACCAGTGCACCACTCCGCGGGGGGATGTGATAGTGGGAGAGGTCGTGCATGTGTGGGGGCAGAGGGCATATAGGAATTCTATACCTTCCACTCATTTTTGCTGTGAACCTAAAATTGCTCTAAAAAAACAAAATCTTTTTTTAAAAATGTGTGAGGGAAGAATTAAAGAGACAACACGAAAAAGGCTGCCAATGACCAAAAGTGTGACAATTTGAGTATCTTCAAAATGACTGTAATAAACTGAAATACAAGGAATGCATCAGTGCCCATAAGGTGACTGTTATGATTTAAAATAGACTAGGAGAGAAAGAGCTAGATACAAGAAAAAGAAACTGTGGGAGGGTACCCAAAGGTGCTACTTATCACTGAAGAGTCTCCGCAAAACAGACCCTGGGGCAAGGATTTGTGTGTAGTTTACTTGAGAAACAACCAGCAAGAGTGGGGAAGTGATGGAGAAAGGAAGTTTATAGCGTGTCCGCTACTAAGCTGGTTATCATCAACGGACCTTAACCCCGCTGGAGAACCCTTGAAACCAGTGTAGAACAAGTGCCTTGGAGGTGTCCCACCTGGGGGCAAAGGTTCTTGGATCTTGGTTCACCTATTCCTGCCATTTGTTGGTTAAGGTTATTGATGGGGAAGGACTTGGCGGCATTCGTTCTGATGCACTCTGGTCCACTGTGGTGCAGGCAAAGTGAGATCTGGTCATCAGCAAAGGTTGTCAGGAAGCAGCTACAGATTCTGGTTGGGAGGAGGAGAATCCTGTGCTGAACCGCCCCAGCCTAAAAGACCTGGGCATCCTGGGGTCCACCACAGCCACCAACTCCTCACTCTCTAAGTGGGAAAATAAAGGGAAAGAATCGACATATTTCTGTCCTTTATGAAATGTATCTGAAGGTAATAAAAAAACTACTAGCTCATGAGAGAAGTTTTATGGAAAAATTTCCACTGATAAATAAGAAATAAGAGAATAAGAAAATAACCATTTTGCACACTAATGATAAATTCAGATTATCCATGGGTGAAAGAGGGCAAGCTTTTAAAGGCAGTGCCAGGTGTCACCCTGAAGTCAGTGATCCGTGTCAGCATGGCTGGAAGGGGCGCCGGACATGCTGTGAAGTACACAGCCCCACCCATGAGTGCTCTGCATTCTTAAAAGTTAACCTCCAATCTAATCAATCCTTTAGAGATTGCTTTAAGTTTACAGTCAATTCAGAAGATGGAGGAACAAGTTAAATAGCCACATGAAGCAATCAATAACTCCAGAAACAGTTACATTCTACAAGGGTACTGACCCAGTTACTTCAAGTCAATGGCACACAAAAAAAATGATAGGGGGGATTGTATTATATTAAAAGAGACCTAAGAGATTGAACAAACAAATATGATGCATGAACTTTCTGGAATCTGCTTCAAATCAAATGTAAAATTTGATTTCTGAGATAATCAGAGAAACTCAAGTATGAAATGAATACCAGATGGTACCAAAGAAATATCTTTATTTTTTGATAAATGTGATAAAGACATTATGGGTAAGGAAGGAAATGTCCACATTTTTAGAGGTAGATATACTAAATTTATAGCAGTAAAATAATAAAAATTCTGGAAATTTGCTTTAAAATGCCTCAGTAGTGTATGTGTGAGTGAGTGTGTGTGTGTGTGTGTGTGTGTGTGAAAGAGAGAGAGACACACATAGAGTGAGAAAGGGACCACATGCAAAGAACACATAGAGAGACCACAAGTATGGCTAAATCTAGACCTTATTTGGATTTAAGATACATGGAACTTCTTTGAAAATGTTCATTAAACATGTAATTCTAAAAAATTGAGTAGTTACTGCTGGCTAGCTATGATGGAGCAATGGGATTTAGATTTTGTCCTCCACTTGTCCTATGGACAAAATATAAGAATCAACATTTGCAGATATTAGACAACAGTCATCATTTGACCAAGTATGATCCCTTTGACCAAGAAAGAAAATAAGGCGATTCTTATGTTCACAGCAGATTTATACATAGAAGCACATTTCTGAACACGAAGCAGGGAGGGGAATCCCAAAAATGAGACAGCAGTATCCTTGGGCAGTGGAGACAGAGATTGGACTGGAGGGTTGTGAGGAGGTAGACATTTCCAGAAGTTCCAGAAGAACTCTGGAGAACAGAATGTTACCCAATACACACACTAAAAAATGCTGCCCAAAGAACCCTGAGTCTTTGCTTCATACCAACGTGAGCGTGTTAATGCAAAGAATGACTGGAAATCTGTAAACACTGCCCTACAACACACAGAAGGCTGATAACTGTTCAAGTCCTCACCTACCAGTGATGAGTGCCTTTCATCCACTTGACCCGATAGAGACCCCAAGAAGGCATTCCTCAATGGCCATATATGCTATCCCTATGTTGGCAGCTAATTTAGACATGCTCTAACAAAGACTGAAGCAAGGCTTGAAGGACTCAAACTAAACCATAAATAATTTACCTGCCTACAAGAGACAAGCCCAGAGCTCTTTAAAGGATGGCTGCAATTCAAACATTCAGCAAATGTAAATTCAAAATATTCAACATCAAAAAATACTAGACACGTGCCAAGAAACAAAAGTTGTGACATATTAAGAAAAAAATATGTTTTCCATTTATATCTTTTGATATATTAGAGGAATGAGGATTCATGCTGTGTGCTTCCATGGCCACAATCCTGGCTATTTCTTTTTTGCTAAACTCTACTTCTCCCTGGAGAATTATAAGTAGCATGCATTTAAGCAGCTAATACAAGTCCGTAAGTCATTTTCCTATTATAGCTGTCTTGAAAATTGGAACTTTTTTCCCTAGGATTCTAGACCTGTACCAATTTCACTCAAAACTCTTTGCCACTGCACTCCAGCCTGGGTGACAGAGTGAGACTCCGTCTCAAAAAAAGAAAAAGAGAATTTCAGTCAATGTTGGCCTATTCTCCTGTTCTCCAAAATTTTTTGCCTTTAAGAAGGTATTGTTTGAGTGAGTCTGTATTTTGCATCTACAATGTTAAGCTCCCAGGGTGGTGTCCTATGGGTGTAGTTACCCCCAAACATACGTTAGCTTGATTTTACCAAAAAGCTTCCATAAAGTGCTCTTGGCAAATATCAGAGTTAACTCTTGCAGGTATATGTGAGCCCGTTAAGCTACCAGTTGGTTTCAAGCTGCCAACTATTCTTTACTTTGATTATTACCTTCTATCCACAAAATGATTGCTTATGGGTATCAGAAAACACATTTCTATGACAAGTCATAGAATAAGTGGTAAGTGGCAAATCTTTCCCATCCATTGTACCTAGGAATATTTCTCAACAGATCGTCACTAAGGTTAATAGTTACTCGTTGGTTCTTGGCTATGTTGTCGAGCTTTAAGTCCTTGGATAAAATCAGATTTCCAAGAAAAATAGTAAGTACTTAAATATATAATAATAAATCTACGAATAACATAAATTTTCTTATTTTGACAACTATTTAAAGCTATTTTAAAAATTAATGTGGATTTTAGATTGTGAAGAATATAGTGCTAAAGACATAGAAACTCTGTTCTTGGCACTGCTCAGCTCTCACCTGAGCTGGTTCCAAGTTTTATAAGGAACACAGTCTAACTGGAATGTATTCAGAGGAGGCTGACCAGGATGGAGAAAATTCAGACACTGTATTATATCAGAAATGCTTGACTTGAGATCAACAAAGCAAGAGCATTTTGATGGCGCCATCCTTTATGAGAATAGACCATCCCCACATCGGAGGTGCCAAAGTGAGGAATGCTCATGAAGGAGAACATGCCCAGGGTGTGGAGACCTTGTTTGGTATGCCTGTCACATTTCCCAGCTAGAATAATTAGGCACATTTTACATGCACACTTATCATCTTCAGATTAATGAAGGAAGGAAAAAAGGAAGGACAAATAAATTTTCTTTGAAAGCTAAGTTTCTGTGACTCCAAAATTTTTGTGTGTTTTTAAAATTTCTAATCATTTTAGGGAATCCCTTGAAAATCAGGATCAAAACAAGGTTCAATACAGTATTAGAATTAGAATTCTCAAGAGAAAAAGAATCAATAGTATAGATAGGTAAAGAAGATAGATAGATAGATAGATAGATAGATAGATAGATAGATAGATAGATACGCACACATAAAGAGATTTATTATAAGGAATTGACTCACCCAGTTATGGAAGTTGGCAAGCACAAAATGTACAACTGCTCTTGGCAAATATCAAGGTTAACCCTTGTAGGTGTATCTGAGCCCATCAAGCTACCACTTGGTTTCAAGCCGCCAAGTATTCTTTACTTTAATTATTACCCTCTATCCATAAAAAGGTTGTTTATAAGTATCAGAAAACATTTCTGTGACAGGTCAGGTAAGTGACAAATCCTTCCTGTTCATTTTACCCAGGAATATTTCTCAGTAGATCATCCCTAATGTTAATAGTTACTAATTGGTCCTCAGTTATGCTGTTGAGCTTTAAGTTCTTGGATAAAATCAAAATTTCCAAAGAGAGTAATTACTTTAATATATAATGATAAATCTATAAATAACTATAAATTTCCTTCTTTGGGCAATTATTTATAAGGCTGGTATCCCTGAATACGGCAGCATTCTCCAACTGACTGCCTTCAGGCCGGAACCGCACCCCTAGCTGTCCTGGGTCTTCAGCCTGAATGCTGCTTCTAACTCAACTTCTCTCTCTCCTCGTGGCCCCCCTCCTCCTGCTCTGTCTTGCTCAGTTTCGCTCCTTTTTCTTCCCCTGATTATTCTTCTCTTGCTTTTGGATAGGATTAACTGCTGTTCTTAAATTTCTGAAGAAATCTAACATATTGAAAAACAATTGTACTCTAGCTCATTTCGAATGAGATATGAAGTTCATAAAACTATAATTCCTGTATTTGGGGGATATTTTTTATTTTAGCTTATTTATTGTGATGTTTGTGTGAGTCAAATGAAGCAAAAAACGTTTACAAGTTCGTATATGCAAATATATCTGAAACTTAAATGGGAATAAAGACATGAGCCCTATTTGTATCAACCACAGGAGTTTAGCTTTTGTATTTTTGTATTAGAAATATTTTTAATAGTGATATTATTTATACCAGGTAGACATTCACCATCATTTTTCTAATTATGGTTTTCAATTATATTGATTCATGTTATTATTATACTTAACAACTGCATAATATTTCACTTGGATTATTAAGTACTGATCCTACAAAAAGACTACCAGAAAAAAAATTGACCAAAGTTTTGATTAAAATTTCAGTTCAATCCAAACAATCATTCAAGTAACCATATAAATAAAGCTTAATTGTTAGATGGTTAATGAAAATGTATTCCTCATCTTCCTCTGCAAAATAAATATAAATCAAAATTTATTATGAGAAACTTGAGGAAGAAGACAATTTATTATTACCAAAAGAAAAATGTAATGAAAAATTGAGAATATTATTTCCAAGACAAGAATCTTGAAGAACATTTGACTGAAATATAAATTTCTATTAAAGACAAGAGTAAGCAGACTTCATCCAATTTTGTTTAATATTATTTGCCTTTCATGGAATCATTACGAATAATGGCTCTGGTTGCCAGCTAAATTACAGGACACCCAGTTAAATTTGAATTTCAGACAAACAATGAATGATTCTGTAGTCTATATTTAGTATTAGTATTCTTCATTTAAATGTATCGCAAATCCTACTTGAGACACACTTATACTAAACAATCATTTGTTGTTCATCTGAAATTCAAATTTAACTAGGTGTCTTCTATTTTCATTTGCTAAATATGGTGACCCTAATGATGGCACCACTTAATAATTCCCTACAATCTAGAATCTGTTATTCTCACTGATTTGTACAACACTTCATGCCCAATCCAACTTCAACTGCACTTTTGATAATCTTGGTGTTCTCAGATATTTCTCACCTTGACTGACAAGTCCAACAAAAAAAAGGTTTGTGAGTGGCAAGTATGGGCATGAGAGTGGAATGTACTAAATAAAGATAAATGTTGAGGGAAAATTAAAATCCATCATGCCTTTCTCTGTTACAAGTAATTAGCAAATCGTATCCTAAAACTGGCCACTAAACTCTGCTTTCTGGCTAATACAGTCTGAAGGTTTGTGTCTCCCTATAATTCAGGTGTGGAAACCCCATCAACAATGAGATGCTATTAGGAAGTGGGGGTTTCTGGGAGGTGAGTGGGTCATGAGGGTGGGGCCCTCATCAATGCCATTAGTGCCCTTATAAAAGAGGACCCACAGGGCTGCCTTTTTCCTACCCTATGGAGGGATACAATGAAAATACTGTGGTCAATGAACCAGGAAGCAGGGCTTCAGTAGACACTGCATCCTCTGAAGGCCAGATCTGTAACTTCCAACCTCCAAAACTGTAAGGAATAAATTTCTGTTGTTTCTAACCCACCCAGTCAATGGTAATTTGTTGCAGCAGCCTGAAAAGTTGAAGAGGTTGGGGCAGAAAGAGAAAAAATGTAAGACGAATCTGTAAAAAGATGCCAGAGAAAAGCAGGAACCAAAGGAGTCAGAAGCAGTTAATTTAAACTCATCAATTGCAAACACAATTAAAAGAAAGATGCTGATGAGGAAAGGGGGTGAGAAAATTTCAGACATCATAAAATCCCCCTAAATATAAGCTGTCTAGATGAACCACATAATGGCCTGTGGCATAATCACCACTACAAGAGAAAATTGCCAAAATCGTTTTCCAGCCAGATGTGTCAGTCATGGTGCTGTGTGCTCTGAGTAATAATTTTCTGTGCAATTAACACAAAACTGTCCAAAAATGTGACTTTCCAGGTTCCGTCAGCATTCAGTGTTGTAGTATCAGGAGTGAAGGTGTCAAACATTGTAACTGTGAGTTGGAAGGGAATGGAAATAAATTTATACAACAACAACGAAAAAGACATCTAAGAATAGGGATATAAGTAGGGTGTGTTTTGTACAAGATTACATAATGCAATTTGAATTGTTCCTCATTTTTATGTTTAATTATAGCTTTTATTGCCCTCATAAGGAATTCAGCTGGTAAAATAACAGCTGAGAAGAATTACATTTCTCTAAAAACTTTCAGCCAATCCAATATAATATATCTACGTGATCGTAGAGGAAGAACATGACTGTTGGATTTCACTTCACACTCTGTCTTGCTCTGTGGAAGAATTATGCTTAGGCTGAATGGGAAACTTTGTGGAAGTGAGCAGGAAGGCAAGATGAAATCAGAGAAGAACCATTTTCCTCTGCAACCGCCTGAGGCTACTCACTTACATCTGTAAAATATGCATCAGCTGTTAATGGAAATGTAGCGTCCTCGTGAAGGAAAATCAGAAATCAAGTGTGTGAAAAGCTGTCAGCTGCATAGCCCAAGAGCCCTATAATATTAACCTCTATGCAAGTTTAAATTGTACCTCTGGAAGTGAGATTACCGAATAAATGTCCCACCGCGTAAGAATCAGAGAAGGATTGAGAGTTTATGTGCATTCAGAACACTTCTCAGATGGGTCAATATATGTGGAACTGAAAATTTTAGTCTTGCAAAAATCTGAAAAGTGCCATATAATGTTTAGGGTATTCCAAATTTAGGAGTATACGCTATATGTGACCAGATTTCAAATAAAATCTAGTATAAAAGGTTTTACAATCAAGCTGGATGAAAATAAAGAGAAACACAGAGGAGATATTTGTGCATGCTGTCGTTAGTATATTTTTCTGATCAAATAACCTGTGCTTATTTAAAAAGGGTAAATAAAAATTACCATTAGTAAGCAATTTTTTATAAAATGTTTCTGTTTGTAGAATTCTAAAGACATTGTCTTGGAGGAAAGGGAAAGTAGAAAATCTCTCAGTAAAAGTAGACTGAAAAATTATGTTCCCTATTCCCTGGAAAAAAGTTCCCACTGCTCATTTAAGATGAAACATGAAATTTTATTCATGGAAACCTTCCCATTCTCAGGGCTCTTAAACCTTAAACTCTATGAACTTCTGATGAAGTCATATTCAAATATTCAAGATTATGCATGCCTATGAACTATATAAGTAACTCTATGACTTAAAATCAAAGTCAATTTTACTAAGTAAAATAAGTCAGAATGTCACTGGAATATTACCTTCACTAGCACCTCTGTTGTATACCATCACTCAGATGGTGTCTCTTCACCCTGGCCTGTCTTCAGCAACAGTTCTCTTACTTGGGTATAACCAAAGTCCCTGATGTTTCCTCAGCATTTTCCATCCACAGACCCCCTACCCTGCTCTGTGGCTATAAATTCCCCTTGCTGAGATGTAGTCAGAGTTGAGCTCAATGTCTTCTGACTGAAAGCCCCGACTGCAGTGGTCCAGGACCTATCATGATGACCCTGAATAAAGCCAGCCTTGGCCGGGCACGGTGGCTCACACCTGTAATCCCAGCACTTTGGGAGGCCTAGGCGGGCAGATCGCAAGGTCAGGAGACTGAGACCATCCTGGCTAACGCAGTGAAAACCCCATCTCTACTAAATATATAAAACCATTAGCCAGGCTTGGTGGTGGGCCCCTGTAGTCCCAGCTACTGGGGAGGCTGAGGCAGGAGAATGGTGTGAACCCATGAGGCAGAGCTTGAAGTGAGCTGAGATCATGCCACTGCACTCCAGCCTGGGTGACAGAGGGAACAGAGGGAGACTCTGTCTCAAAAAAAAAGCCAACCTCAGCCTCACCATGTGTGTTAGTCCATTTGCATTGCTATAAAGGGATACCTGAGACTGGGTAATTTATAAAGAAGAGAGGTTTATTTTGCTCATGGGTCTGCAGGCTGTACATGAAGCATGGTATTGGCATCTGCTTCTGGTGAGGCCTCAGGTAGCTTCCATTCATGGTGGAAGGTGATGGGGGCGCAGCATGTCACATGGTGAGAGAGGGAGCAAGGGGCAGGGGCAGGTTCCTTTAAACAACCAGCTCCCGTGTGAACTCAGAGCAGCGAGAACTCACTGGTTTCTGTGAGGAGGGCACCAACCCATTTATGAGGGATCCACACCCAGGATCCAAACACCTCCTACCAGGCCCACTTCCAACCCTTGGGATCACATTTCAACATGCGACTGGGGGAGACACACATCCAAACCATAACAGGATGCTTTACAAGTAGCATGAAATAATTTTTCTTTAATGTCTGATATAGTTTGGCTTTGTCTCCCCACCCAAATGTCATCTTGAGCTGTCATCCCCACATGTAGAGGGAGGGACCTGGTGGGAGGTGATTGGATCCTGGAGTGGTTTCCCTCATACTGTTCTCATGATAGTGAATGAGTTCTCATGAGATCTGATGGTTTAAAAGTGGCGGTTTCCCCTGTGCTCTCTCTCTCTCTCTCCTGCCATCATGTAAGACATGCCTTGTTTCCCCTTAGCCTTCTGCCATGATTGTTAGTTTCCTGAGGCCTTCCTAGCCATGTGGAACTTTGAGTCAATTAAACCTCTTTCCTTTATAAATTACCCAGTCTCAGGTATTCTTTATAGCAGTGTGAAAATGGGCTAATATAACTCCATTAGGTGAAGGGGTGGACATTGGTTTCGCCTTTCAGAAACGTCTCTGAGGAGAGTGTGAAGCTGTTCAGCACTGAGGGAATGGGGTTGGGTGTAGACTGAAGTCAGGGGGAGGAGAAGGTCTTCTTGAGGTGCTGCACGCTGGGACTCCTCTCCCACACACACCACCACCAGCCTCTAATCCAGAAGCCTGGAGGCTTGTTTTGTGGAAAAGCTTGACCTGGAGGCACAGGGATTTGAGCATCCAGCCGTAGCAGTGGCCTGGGTGAGGTGAGAGGTTCAAAACAGGGAGACTAAATTCTATAACTGAACCACAGAGACTTCAAACCTTTCCCTGACCAACTCTTAAAGTGACAGTCGCTGGTTTACATCACTCCAGGCAGGATATGGGAGGATTCCCCTCCAAAGAAACCCAATAGCCACAGGGAAAAAAAAACAAAAACAAACAAACAAACAAAACCTTTCCAAGCCCTGCCCATCCCAAGAAACAGCTGTTTTGCCAGCCATTTGCTCTAAAGATGAGCCCCGCCCTCGGCTGCCCTGCCCAGCACACAGAGCTATGAATAGGCTTTTTAGGGGTGTACTCTGAAATATGAACAGAGAAAGAGACCAAAAGCAAACAAACAAAAACAAAAGCCAGTGGAATTTTTGAGCCCCAGAAAATGCATTACTTCATTCCTTGAGAGATGAGAGCATACCACTCGTCAATTGACAGCACAATGCTGCACTGCCAAGATGTCAGTGCATGTTTTCTGGCAATCAACAAATCATGGTGCAATGAGCATGGTACCAGAGCTGCTGTGGAAATGTCTAAGAGGGCTACAAGGGAGGGGAGGCCAGCAAAGGGATGGAGGAAGTGGATTGGAGAAGAAGAGCCTGAAACTGGGGGGTCCATGAGCAGGACGAAGGGAATCCCCAAACAGAATGATCATTAGAGGGGTCCCATATGAGGTGGAAATGTTCTGGTCTTAGTGACTTCACTCCATATGGGGAGAGAATATATTCCAGAACCCTCACAGTGCCCATTCATTGGTCTGGGGAAGCTGGGGGGAGTCAGTTGTTGGGAGGATGTTGCAACAGATACCCATAGCAGTAACACCAAAGGCTGGCAACTCACTATACTTCTCTCAGTGAGTCCCTTCATGCAAGGAGATCTCAGCAATGCACCCCTGTGACCAGCACAGAACCACCAGACCTATGTGCTTTTTCTTCTATGAGCTAAGGACATAGCACAACAAACATTCATTTCTGCTTATGAGGCTGGGTTCTGATTGCATTACAGTGAATGTGCCTGGCTCAGTGGGTGATAAGGTTTGGTTGTGTCCCCACCCAAATCTCATCTTGAATTCCCATGTGTTGGGGAGGGGCCTGGTGGGAGATAAATTGAATCATAGTGGGAGGTCTTTCTTGTGCTGCTTTTGTGCTAGTAAGTCTCATGAGATCTGGTGGTTATTATAGAGAGTTTTCCTGCACAAGTTCTCCTTTTGCCTGCTGCCATCCATGTAAGACGTGACTTGCTCTTCCTTGTCTTCCACCATGATTGTGAGGCCTCCCCAGCCACGTAGAAATGTGAGTCCAATTAAACCTCTTTCTTTTATAAATTGCCCAGTCTTGGGTATATCTTTATCAGCAGTGTGAGAATGAATTAATACAGTAAATTGGTACCAGTAGAGTGGGGTGTTGCCGAAAAGATACCCTAAAATGTGGAAGCAACTTTGGAACTGGGTAAAAGGCAGAGGTTGGAACAGTTTGGAGGGCTCAGAAGAAGACAAGAAAATGTGGGAAAGTTTGGAACTTCCAAGAGACTTGTTGAATGGCTTTGACAAAAATGTTGATAGTGATATGAACAATAATGCCAGAGCTGAAGTGGTCTCAGATGGAGATGAGGAACTTGTTGGAAACTGGAGCAAAGGTGACTCTTGTTATGTTTTAGCAAAGAGACTGGTGGCATTTTGCCCCTGCCCAAGAGATTTGGGGAACTTTGAACTTGAGAAAGATGATTTAGGGTATCTGGCAGAAGAAATTTCTAAGCAGCAAAGCATTCAAGAGGTGACTGGGTGCTGTTAAAAGCATTCAGTTTTATAAGGGAAGCAGAGCATAAAAGTCTGAAAAATTTGCAGCTTGACAATGCAATAGAAAAGAAAATCCCATTTTCAGAGGAGAAATTCAAGCCAGCTACAGAAATATGCATAAGTAACAAGGAGCTGAATGTTAATCCCCAAGACAATGGGAAAAATATCTCTAGGCCATGTCAGAGGTCTTCACAGCAGCCCCTCCCATCACAGGCCTGGAGTCCTAGGGGCAAAAAAATGGTTTCATGGGGTGGGCCCTGTGTACTTGTGGTGTGTGCAGCCTTGGGACTTGTTGCCCTGCGTCCCAGCTGCTCCAGCCATGAAAGGGGCCAACACAGAGCTCAGGCCATGGCTTCAGAGGGTGCAAGCCCCAAGCCTTGGCAGCTTCCATTTGGTATTGAGCCTGTGAGTGTACAGAAGTCAAGAATTGAGGTTTGGGAACCTCCACCTAGATTTCAGAAAATGTACGCAAATGCCTGGATGTCCAGGCAGAAGTTTGCTGCAGGTGTGGGGTGCTCATGGAGAACCTCTACTAGGGCAGTGCAGAAGGGAAATGTGAAGTCAGAGCTTCCACACAGAGCCCCAACTGGTGCACCTCCTAGTAGAGCTATGAGAAGAGGGCCACCATCCTCCAGACCCCAGAATGGTAGATCCACTGACAGCCTGCAACATGCACCTGGAAATGCCACAGACACTCAACACCAGCCTGTGAAAGCAGCCAGGAGGGGGGCTATACCCTGCAAAGCCACAGGGGTGGAGCTGCCAAAGACCACAGGAACTCACCACCCCTTGCATCAGTGTGACCCGGATGCAAGACATGGAATCAAAGGAGACAATTTTGGAGCTTTAAGATTTGACTGCCCTGCTGGATTTCAGACTTGCATGGGACCTGTAGCCCCTTTTGGCCAATGTCTCCTATTCAGAATGGCTGTATTTATCCATTTATCCCATTGTTATCTAGGTAGTAACTACTTTGCTTTTGATTTTAATGGCTCATAGGCAGAGGGACTTGCTTTCTCTCAGATGAGACTTTGGACTGTGGACTTTTGAGTTAATGCCGAAATGAGTTAAGACTTTGGGGGACTGTTGGGAAGGTATGATTGGTTCTGAAATGTGAGAGCATGAGGTTTGGGTGGTACCAGGGGCAGAATGATATGGTTTGGCTGTGTCCCTACCCAAATCTCATCTTGAATTCCCACGTGTTGTGAAACGGACCTGGTGGGAGGTAAATGAATCATGACGGCAGGTCTTTCCTGTGCTGTTCTCAAGACAGTGAGTAAGTCTCACAAGATCTGATGGTTATTATAAGGGGAAGTTTTTTGGCACACATTCTCTTTCTGCCTGCTGCCATTCATGTAAGATATGACTTGCTCCTCCTTGCCTTCTGCCATGATTGAGAGGTTTTTCCGGCCACATTGAACTGTAAATCCAATTAAACCTCTTTGTTTTGTAAACTGCCCAGTCTATGGTATATCTTTATCAGCAGGCATGAAAACGGACTAATATAGCACGGCTGCTTCAGCTTCTGCAGTCGACTGCATGCTGACTGGGCCACTTTGCTCATCTTGGCTGGACTTTCTCATGTGTGATGCATTCTCCAGCAAGTTCATGTGTATATGTTCTCAAGATGAAAGCAGAGGAGTGAGAGGGGAGGCAGAATACACAAACACACATCCATGCCTCTGCTTGCATTGGGTTTTCTACCATCCCCCAAGTCAAAGCAAATCCACAGATACCCTAAGAGTTTGAGAGGAAGGGAACAGCAAGGTCACTGGGCCAAAAGCATGAACACAGAGTGGCCACCGGTGGTCAGACCTCCACACGAATTACTCACATGCCCCCCACCTGCGAAGCATCCTCATCCTCCATCCACAGCCCCTAGAAGTCTCATCCTACCACCAATCCCAGCATCAGGCTTGAAGTCAGGATCATATGATTGACATCATCTGGATATTCAGCTGCTGCTATACTCCATCCAGAGGCTTGTGATCTAAAGACAAGCTACCTGTCCCCCACGTGTCCAACATAAAGAGAAGACAAGTACAGGATCATCAAAATAAGCATCGTAACTCAAATAAAGAAAATGAGCAGCATGCATAGACACTGGTGTGCAGAGTTCCAAACTCTCACCCTCAATAGTTGGCAGGTGCCATAATCCAAAAGGAGGAGACATTCTTTCCTTAAAAGCTTGGTTCTTCACCCTGGCAGTGGCTTTTCAGTCCCTTGGCTATCCTCTCCAGTGCCCTTCCATTCCCATCCTCCTTGGCCACTGCCAGATCCTTGGAAGATATGCCTTTTGAGTAATTATTTCAGGCTGCTTCCTACCTGTTTGGAAGGTGGGGAGCCAAAGCTATGAATGACAATTATTTTTCAGCCTGGACTCATACATGAAACCAAATTTACCATCAAACTTTGAGGTTGAAAAAATTTCAAACATGTAAAAGCAAAAATTTAAACCTCTCACAAACTCTTTCTTAGGTTATTTCTGTAGCATGTACTTTCCCAAATCAAGTTGACAAAGAGAAGGCCATGATTCAGGGAACCTGGGGACTCACACAGGGTAGAGGCAAGCCATGTCCAACAGGTTCTGCTGTGCGGTGGCCCAGTGTCCTGGAGAAGAGAGGGCTGCCTGGGAAATTCTATGTAAATAAAGAGGGGAGGCTGCTTTTCATCTTTTCATGTTGTTTAATGTGTTTGTCTTTTTACTTCAAAAGCCCTAAAAGACCAATCATAACAACCTAGGTGGTCACTTCCACCCTACTTTATGGTCCTCTGTCTGTGGGACTGTGAGCAGACAATTTCCACAGGGACAGGTGGGAGGCAGAGGTTTAGGTGGCAAATATTCTACAAGGAACAACACAAACCTACTCAACAAAAATCACTTGGGGTCAATGTTGTGGGTGGTCCATGTTATCAGAATAAGGAACTCTGGCTGGGCAGTGAGAAGTAAAATCTGACTGGGAAGTCAGAAACAAATTCTAGAGAAATAGAGTTTTTTTTGTTTTTTTTTTTCCTGAAATCAGAAAAGGGGAATGAAATGATTAAAGGAGAACTTCCAAAATGTTAATGAGATGATAAAACTGATTAGATAACAAAAATATAGCTTTGAAAGAATTAATAACATGACAAATCTAACCCTGTATATATTACAATAGTCCACGAAAAAGACTTACACTATAGTGATGGCAAAGAGAATGAAAAAGAGATAAAAATGTGGCAGATTCTAGAATACAAATTTAAATAAATCCTTAGATTCACTAGAGTGAGGAGACAGTTGTGAGGGGCTGGCTATACTAGAGTGAAGGCTCTGGCCTGAAACTATAAGGTTCTGTGCACACACCATAGAATCTGGAGAATGAAAAAGACAATTGTGCCAAATAGCCTGAGATTCAACAGGCAAAACACAAAAAGCTTCATATTTTTTAACATACTCCGTTTTTTATCATGACAGAGAAAAGAGAAATGAGTAGGACAGAGTAACCTACTCCAAATTTTTGTTAGAAAGAAAGGAGAAATCAGTAGGAAGGCCCAGGTAAAATATTTTTAATTGACATGACATATTTTTTTAAGTAACTTGTATTGTGTATGTTTAAGTTATACGACAGCAGTCCCCAACCTTTCTGGCACCAGAGACTCGTTTCATGGAAGACAATTTTTCCATGGATCACTGTGGGGTGGCAAGTGGTGAGGGGGGTGTGTGTGGGCAGGATGCTTACAGTGAAACTGTTCCACCTCAGATCATCAGGCATTAGATTCTCATAAGGAGCATACAACCTAGATCCCTTGTATGCACAGTTCACAATAGGGTTTGTGCTCTTATGTGAATCTAATGCCCCCACTTATCTGATAGGAGGCGGAGCTCAGGCCATAATGGTTGCTAGCCTGCAACTCACCTCCTGCTATGTGACTCCATTCCTAACAGGTCATGAATTGGGGGTTGGGGAGCTCTGATATACAACATAATGTTATGAGATTCACATAGAGAGAAAAAAGTTGCTAAAATGAAGCAAATTAATATTATCTATTGTGTCACATAATTACCTTTTTTGTGGCTAGAGCAGCTAAAAGCTCTTCATTTAGCACGAATCCTATATACAGTACAATTTTACTACTTATATTCCTCTTGCTGTGCCTTAGATCTTGAGAGTCATTCATCCTACCACCGCTTTTGTATCCTTTGATACACTGATTTTGTATCCTTTGAGGCACATCTCCCATTTCCTCTCTTCCCCTGCCTCTGGTAACCACTGTTTTGCTCTCTATTTCTGTGTAAATATCATGCAAACACTTTTCTTTATGTGTCTGGCTCATTTGATGTATTATAATATCTCCTAGGCTAACCCATGTTATGGCAAATGGTGAGATGTTGTACTTTTTCAGGGCTGAATAATATTCCTTTGTGTAGTTGTACCACAGTTTCTTTATCCATTCATCCTTCAATGGACATTTAGGTTGTTTACATATTTTGGTTATTGTGAATAAAGCTGCAGTGAACATGGAGGCACAAATGCCTTTATGGGGTGGTGATTTAATTTCCTTTGAGTATATTCCCAGAAGATGGGATGCTGGGTTATATTGTAGGTCTATTTTTAGTTTCTTTAGCAACTGCCATACTGTTTTCCATAATGTCTGTACCAGCCTACATTCCCACCAGCAGTGTACAAGAATTCTCCTTTCTCCACACCCTTGCCAACATTTATCTTTCGACTTTTTGATACTAGCCATCCTAACGATTATAAGGTAGTATCTCATTATGATTTTGAATTGCATTTCCTGTTGCTTAATGATGTTGAGCATCATATGCCTTTTGGCCATTTCTGTGTCTTCTTCTGAGAAACATCTATTCAGATTTTTTGCCTACTTTTCAGTTAGGTTATTTCTTTTTCCACTATTGAGTTGTGTGAGTTCTTTATAAAATAATAAAATTTTGGATATTGACCTCTTATCAGATAAAGAGTTTGCAAATATTTTTCCCTAATCCATAGTTTACCGTTTCACTTTGTTGATTGTTTCCTTTGCCTTGCATAAAATTTTTAGTTGGATGAGGACCCACTTATTTGTTTTGGCTTTTGTGGTCTGAGTTTTTGGTAATAATTAAAAAAAAAATCATTGCCAAGGCCAGTGTTCAGGAACTTTCCCTTGTGCTCTGTTCTATGGGTTGTACAGTTTTTTTCTTGTTCCATATTTAGATCTTTTATCCATTTTGAGCTGATTTTTATGTTTGGTGCAACATAAGTGTCCAATTTCATTCTTTTGTATGTGAAATTCAGTTTTCCCAACACCATTTACAGAAGAGGCTGTGTTTTCCTCATTAGTGCCCTTAATCAAAGATTACTTGACTGTTTATGTTTGCATTTATTTCTGGACTCTCCATTCTGTTCCACTGAGCTATCTGTACCTTTTTATGCTCACAAACCATAGACCATAGTATCTGGTGAACAAAAGACTCGTAACAAATATTCAGAGATTCAATCTACCAAACACGAAAAGCTTAATATTTTTAACTCTTCTATGTTTTTAATTAGAAGGAAGATAGAAACCAGTGGGAAAGAGTAAACTACTCTAAGTTTTTAATTAGAACCAAAGGAGAAATCAGTCGAAAGGACCAATTAAAATATGTGTAACTCATATGATATAGATTTAAGTTAATTTTTTCATTTAATTGGAAATTGGAGAGGACATTAGGGGATATTTTGAATAAATAAATTACACACGTATGTAATTTCAGTATCAGTTATATAAAAACAATTATCTTAAATTGTTTGAATATTTTTCTAATAGGTACTTTAAATGAAATTAAGCATTTGACCACATGGAGCATAAACTAAGCTTTGAAACTGAAAATTATACAGAGAGAGGTATCCAGGAGATTATCTTAGCAAAGAAAAAGGTGCATGGGAGGTAAAATACAAATAAATAAAAGACAAAGCAGCAACTTTACAGAAAGAAGAAAGAAAAAGGGCTATGCGACACTGAAAGGAACCTCTCGTCTATCTTCTAAAGTTAATAATGTCATGGTAAATTTTGTGACAACGTATTGCATGTCATAAAAATAATACATGTATACATATTAAATAAGAGTGGAGAATTCAAAAACATTATATTATTGAGATTTATGGCAGCCTGGACAACAATTAAGAGCTAGAATATTAGAAATGAGTTCCTTCAAGAAATTTGGGGCTAAGGAACCCAGTACAGGAAGGCCTTCTGGCAATGCTGCCAAAGCATCCACATTAAACTTGCATAAACATTGAGAATAGTGAAACCACATGGCCTTGACTTCTGCTTCTGAAGATGTGTTCAGTCAGATGAGCCAAAGCTCAAGAGCCACTCCCTCACCTCAAAACTATGAGAACAAGAACAAGGAGGCCAGAACTGTTTTCCCCTGTCTCCCTCTCTAAACAATCAGAAACCCTGGAAATAATGCAAGAAGCAACCAAAGGGGAATACTCTGAAGGTAGAAAGGGGAAGAACTGGTGAGGAGCCCAGGACTGGCAGAACAGAATACAGAACAGCAGAACATCCAGTGGCCTCCTACCCACCAGAAGACAATCACCAGGCTTGGCATTTCTGATCCCAACCTGACAACAGAAGGAGGCCCAGGGCTGCTCCTTCCTTCGGAGATAAAACTTTCTAATCAGTACGAGCAGGCAAGCTGGCACCTTTGTCAAGGAGATGAGTCCGAAGCCCCCTGACAGAGAGCAAGCAGTGGATGGCTGTTTCCCCTTTCTGGTACCTAGCTGTCGGTTGCCCTGCCTGCCATGAATATCACCAAAGCATCATTTATTTTTTCACTCTCTGAGATGTGTGTGTGTGTGCGTGTGCGCGCGCGCGCATGCCTAATTCCTAAGAAGAAGTCATAAAATCACCATGGTGCCATCGTTCCTTTCTCTGCAGGGAGAGAGACTTCCCTGCTTCACCAAGAGATACGGAGCAGCCAGTCAGTACTGACAAAGAGAATTCTCCAGCCACAGCAGCCCAAATGGAGAAAGGTCACTTCATCACCAGTTTCTCTACCCCACCTGGTGGCACCTAGAGGCCTGGCCTGGGGAATGTCCTTCCACTGCCTCAGGCAGCACCTACAGGGACCAGTAGGAGTCCCAGTAGACTAGATAAACCAAACAGATGAAATAGTACCATGGAGGTTCTGCAAACTAAAGTGATACTGTAACCACAGCCCACAAGACATTCCCGCAGATAAATCTTGAAAGCAGTTAGAGCAAAGAGACACATTTCCTATAGGAGTTCACCAATATGGATGACGGCAGAATTTTCATCTGAAAGCCTGGAGACCACAAGGAAGTCGCACAACATTTTTCAAACATGGAAACCAAAAAAGCTGTCAATTGAAAGCTGTATAGCTGAGAAAACTGTTTTTCCTTTAGGCATGTAGGGGGAATAAAGACATTCTCAAACTACATAAAGTAAATAATTTGTCACTAGCAGAACTTGCATTAAGGAATAGCTAAATGAAACTCCTGAAACAGAGAGAAAATGAGAAAATGGCAGATGTAAGCACTAACATATTAATAATTAATAGTTAAACAAACTATTACATTCATTTCATGGAATATTACTCAATAATGAAAAGGAACACCCTATTTGTACACATATTAATGTGAATGAATCTCAGAGAAATATGTGGAATGAAAATGTCTAATCCAAAAGGCCACATATTACACGATTTTTATCTATATGGCATTCTTGAAATGACAAAAATTATGAAAATGGAGAACATGTTAGTGGTTGCCACGGATTTGGGATGGAACAGCGGAGAGAGTAGGACAGGATGGAGGTGCATGTGGCTATAAAGACAACATTAAGGATCCTTGTGGTGTTGGACTTTTTCTGTGTCTTAATTTTGGTGGTGGAAAGATCATCCTAGATGCACAATAAAAATGCATAGAACTAAACAAACACAAAAAGATTAATGGAGTATGTCAGTTGGTTGTGATATCGTACTATGATTTTGCAAGATGTTCCCACCTGAGTAAAGAGTACATGAGATCTCTCTGGATTATTTCTTAAAATGGCATGCCAATCTATAGTTATCTCAAAATAAAAGGTTTAATTTTTTTAAGTGACAGGCAATATGATAAGTTTTGGGATATGGAAGTAAGCAAAAAAGGATTCTGCTCCCATTGACATTATATTTAAAGGTAGTGCCAGACACTATGCTTTCAAATATGTATAGACTTAGAAAAAAGAAACTACTAGAATCTACTACAAAGGCTGAATAAAATACATTAAACATCCTTACAATGGAGGATGAGCAATTTCTTATGGACACACTTGAGCTTATAAGAAGTTGCTCTCCCCAGGGAATGTACAGACCAGATTGATAAGGAAACACCCCTATCACATGCAGCTTGTGAGTGCCTGCTGATGCTAGGACTCAGGACTCTGATCTTAATATCCATATATCCAAGCAGGGATGGCAGGTAAACACTTGTTTCTGTACAAGTGTATAGGTGATATATTAAAGTCAGAACCAAACACATATGAAAATAAATGAGCCAGAAAAAATTGTTTTCCTCAACAAATGGAAGAGAAAATCTAACTAAGTCCATCTCAACCTTAAGTGAAGTAGGGAAATAAAACATTTCTTAGATATTTAAAATACTGCTAAGACCTCACCTGGGTGTGAAATTTATACTACCAGAATTATCCAGGATTCCAAGATCAAGAAATAAAGTGGTTCTGAATTAACAGCACTCTAGGACAACCTGAAGAAACAAACTCAAAAGCTTTTGAAGGAAAGCACCCTCTACCAAACCCTTCATATGATAAGCTCAAAATTCAAATAGTATATACCTCTTTTAGATTTAAAGGCAACAGAAACAAAAGTAAAAAGTATAGCACCCAAATACTACAGCTAATGGAATTTCCCAATATCAAATATAAAATAACTATGTTTATAAGGTTTAACTTTATAAGGTTTAACTTTATAAACATAGTTATTTTATATTTGATATTATACTGATTTATATGTTTCTAAAGTTAAACTTTATAAACATAGTTATATGTTTAAGTTTAATAAAAGGATAATTCAAAGAAGTGAGAAAAGAGTTCAAACAGAAATATCCAGGCGAGTCCAATATGTATTTGATTAAATTTTTTAGAAGACAAATTAAGAGAAAAATAGTCACATGAAAATGGGTCTTGGGCGGGGCATGATGGCTCATGCCTGTAATCCCAGCACTTTGAGAAGCCAAGGTGGGTGGATCATCTGAAGTCAGGAGTTCGAGACCAGCCTGCCAACATGGTGAAACCCCGTCTCTACTAAAAATACAAAACTTAGCCAGGCATGTTGTTGGGCACCTGTAATCCTGGCTATTTGGGAGGCTGAGGCAGGAGAATAGCTTGAACCCGGGAGATGAAGGTTGCAGTGAGGTTGTAGTGAGCCAAGACCACACCATTGCATTACAGCCTGGGCAACAAGAACGAAACTCCATCTCAAAAAAGAAAAGAAAAGAAGAGAAAAAGAAAAAGACAAAGAAGAAGAAAAGGGATCTTTAGAAATTACAGCAAGCTGCCTACAACAGACCCACCCAATGGGTAAAGACAGCCACAGACTCAAAGTAAAGAGGTGAAAAAAAGACATGCCATGAAAACAGAAGACAAAAATAAGCAGGAGTCACCATGCTTATATTAGATAAAACAGACTGTAAAATAGCAGCAATGAAAACAAAAAAGACAAAGGTCATTATACAGTGAAAGGGGTTTGATTCAACAAGAAGATGTAACTATTCTAAATATATATGCACCCAATACTGGAGCACTCAGATTCATAAAACAAATACTACGAGACCTAAGAAAAGAGACAGACAGCAATACAACAATAGTGTGGAATTTCAGCATCCCATTCATAGCACTAGACAGATCATCAACCAAGAATCTCTGGACTTGAACTGGACTCTAGACCAAATGGACCTAACAGATATTTACAGATTATTTAAAGCAATGAATATAAATTTTTGAGACATTCTCCAAAATAGACCATATGCTTAGCCATAAACCAAGTCTCAAAAAACTCAAAAGAAATCAAAGTCCTTTCAAGTATCTTCTCAGACTACAGTGGAATAAAATTAGAAATCAATACCAAGAGAAACTCTCAAACCTGTACAAACACATAGAAACCAAACAACTTGCTCCTGAAGAATTTTTAGGTAAGTGACAAAATTAAGGCAGAAGTCAAAAAAAGCTTGAAATGAATGAAAATAGAGGTACAACATACCAAACCCTTTAGGATACAGCAAAAACAATGCTAAGAGGAAAGTTTATTGTGTTAAACACCCCTATCAAAAAGATAGAAAAATCTCAAATTAACTACCTAAAATCACATTTCAACAACTAGAAAAATAAGAACAAACCAAACCCAAAGCTGGAAAGATTAGAGCAGAACTAAAATATATAGAGACCAAAAAAATAAGGGACAAAGGATCAATGAAATAAAATATTGGTTCTTTGAAAAGATAAACAAAATTGGTAGCTCAATAGCTAGATTAACCAAGAAAAAAAGAGAGAAGATTCAAATAAGCACAATTAGAAATAATAAAGGTGGCATAACACCTGATACCACAGAAATATAAAAGATCATCAGAGTATACTACAAGCATCCTCATGTGTACACACCGGAAAACCTAGAGGGCATGAATAAACTCCTGGAAGCATACAGTCTCCCAAGACTGAACCAGGAAAAAAAAACCTTTAATAGACCAATAACAAGTAAAGAAATTAACATCATAGTAAGAAATCTTCCAACAACAACAAAAAATCCACTAGACAGAATCACAGCCAAATTTTTCTGACATACGAAAGTGAGTTGGTACCAATCCTACTGAAACTATTCCAAAAGATCAAGCAGGAGGGAATCCCCTACCTTATTCTTTGATGCCAGTCTTAATCTGCTATCAAAATTAGACAAGGGCACAATGAAAAAAACCCATAGACAAATATTCCTCATGAATACAGATGCAAAAATCATGCATAAAATACTAGCAAACAAAATCCAACACCACATTAAAAAGATAATATACCATGATGAAGTGAAATTTATCCTAGGAATGCAAGGATGGTTCAACATATGCAAAACAATAAATGAATTCACCACAGCATAAACAAAATTTAAAACAAAAACCATATGATTATCTCAATAAATGCAGAAAATGTATTTGATAGAATCTAACCTCCATTCAGGATAAAAACAACCATAAAAAATGTAGGCATTGAAGAAACGTATCTCAAAATAACAAAAGCCATATATGACAAACCCACAGCCAGCATCGTACTGAATGGGCTGCAGTTCAATTTGGGCCTGAATATCACTCCACCCCAGTGCCATAGATCTCATAGAATTATTGTTAGAATTAAATTATGCACAATTATATATTAAACATATCATATATTATATGCATATATTATCTAAATTAATTTTCCTAATACTCACAACAATTTTTACTTTAATACAACATATAAGAAAATTGGAGCACCTACAGATTAAGTAACTTGCTCAAGGTCGTACAACTAGTAACAGACAAAGCCAAAATTTGAAACAAGCAGTTTGCTTCCATAACTCATGCTGTTAATCATAGTACATTATGGCCTCTCAATAAATGCAGAAAACTTTTATAAAAGTTCAACTCCATTCAGTGTTTCAATATGACTTGTATTTTAAATAAACTAGAAATACAGGACAATTTATTTACTGACTACACATAGATAATTTCTACCAAAAAAAAGCATATGAAATGGTGAAATAGTAGATGACTTCCTTTAAAATCATGAGAAACAATGCACAATATTAGCACTTCTGTTCAAATTAAGTTGAAGACTAAGTGCATTGCAGTAACATCAAAGTTAAATAAGTAAATGTATAGGTAATATTATAAGAATCATGAATAAAATATCCAAAGTGTCATTATGTGTATATTTTTTGGAAAAATCACAACAGTATCTTTAGACAAATTTCAAAACTAATATAAATTCAGAAATTGATGAAAAAATAAATATATAAAATCTACTTGTTCCACATCTAGTTATAACAGGGTAATCAGAAGTAGGCTTATTCTTCTGCCATGAGTATTTGAAAAACTGCACAAAAAAAATAAAATGCTTGTTTGTAGACATTGAGAAACATGCAGTGCAGGACTATGAACTACCACCCCCCATCCCTGACACACACAATATTGCAGTCCCTTTTAGCCTGAAGACGCATTTTCAACCACAGTGAAGGGTAGTGGTCCCAAGCAGAGATCACTGGACTTGCTGAGTAGATGAGATAATATATTTCAGTTCAGAGAGGCTGTGATGGCTGGCAAATGTGGGGCAAATTTCTGGAGAGAAAGGAGCTACACAGAAAACAAACTCTAGAAATCCTCACAGGGACCTCCTTGCGTCTTTCCTGACATCAAGCTGCACATGCATAAGGAAATATTCCATGAGTTCAGAAAGATGAACTACTAAGGAACTCAAGTCTACCCTAACAAAATTTGGTAACAACTCTCAAAAGGATAAAACTAACCAAAATGTAACTCCCTACCAAAAATCTTTAAAGGAGAAAAGAGTCAGGCAATCGACAACCAAAAAGTCAGAATGTCTGATAGTAAATCAATATTTATTAAACAAAGGTAGAAAAAGAGAAATATGATCCATACTCACGGGAGGGAGAAAAGTCAGTCAATAGAAACAGAAGCAGAAGTGGCAGATGTGTTAGAATTTACAAACGAGTTTTAAATGACTATTACAAAATGTTTACCTGTCAAAGATTGTAAAGAAAAATATGAACTTAATAAGGAGATAAATGAAAGACGTAAAAAAGTACCATGTAAAACTTCTAGAAAAAAAAATGCAAAATCTGGAAAGAAAAATTTACCAGATGGGATTAAGACTAGACACTGAAAAAGAAAAGATCAATGGATTTGAAGATACAGCATGAGAAACTATCCATATGAAATAGAAAAAATATTAGCAGGGTCAGTGATGTGTGGAAAAATATTAAGCAAATAAACATGCATGTAATTGGATCGCTATAGAGATAAAAAAGAAAAACAGGGCAGAAGAAGTATTTCACAGAAAGATAGCCAAAATATTGCCAGTTTTACGAAAACTATAAAGACACAGATACAAATTTCTCAACAAAAATTCAAGCAGGGTAAACGGTAAACAAAAATAAAAGCACACTGAGGAACATTACAATCAAATTTGCTGAAAATCATTGATAAAGAGAAAAACTCGAAAGCATCTGGAGAAAGACACATTGCTACAGAGAAACAAGATCAGGATGAATTAAGAATTGTTTAGACACAGTGCAAGCCAGAAGCAATGGAATACGATTTCAAAGTGCTGAAAGAAAATAACAGTAAAATTTGATTTCCATATCGTATAAAAATATCTTTCAAAATCAGGGATTTTTCAGACAAACAAAAGCAGGAAGAATGTATTGTCTATACACCTGCAGCATAAGGAAGCTTTTTAGGCAAAATAAAATTATACTAGATGCAAATTTGAATCTACATAAAGAAATGAAGAATGCTAGAAATGGGAAATATGTGGGTAAATACAAAAGATAACTTTCTCAGTTTTTTGGCTTTTTAAAACATTGTTAATGAATTAAAGCAAAAATGAAAATATTTTGTATTGTATATAGAATTCATGAAAACAATGGCACAAAAGTTGAGAAAGGAAAATGGTAGTGCATAATTGAATCATTCATATATTACGTGTGAGCTCTACATTACTTTTTCCAGTCGAGTGCAATAAAAACCTACATTCACACGAAAGCTTGAGTGTGAACATTTATTATGTCTTTACTTGTAATAGACAAAAGCTAGAACAAACTCAAATATTCTCCAACTGGGGAGTGATAAAAAATGAAAATGAAATGTTATGAATAATAAATTATGATAATTTTATTAAAGTTTTAATACGGGACGAGTTAGGAATAATAAGTTCTATGAAGTCAAATTTATCCCTTTTTTTCTTCTATAGTTTTTGTTTTTGACCTGGTTAAAAATGACCTGCTACATCAAGGCCATAGTTATCTTCGTTTTCTTCTTTAAGCTTAGTAGCTTTAACATTTACATTGAGGAACAATCTAGAATGAATGCAGCGTATACTGCAAGGTAGACCCCAGGTTTTTTCTTTTATCTGATGTGAGTATCCATCCTGTTGTTCCAACACATCCCTATTGAAAAAGTATTCTTTTTCCCATTAGATTTTTTTGGTCCATTATCAAAAAACATTTGATTATCTATCTATCTATTTATCTATCTGTACATGTACATACACATGCATACAGAATCTACTTCAAGATTCGCTAGGCTTGACAGTCATGATAACTCTCAGTAAACTAGGAAACTAGGAATATGAATATATTGATCTATTTATCTTTATTTTTATCAATAGCAGACTATATTGATTACTGTAGACCTATACTAAGTTTTGATATCTGAAAGGATAAATACTATAATTTTTTCAACTGTTTCCAAGGTTGTGTTGGTTGTTCTGAATCCATTGTATATCAAAATACATTTTCAATTGGCTTGGTAATTTCTAGAACAAAATCTGCTGTTACTTTGTTATTACAATGTATCAATAGACCAATATGAAAATAATTAATATTGTGACAATATTGAGTTTTCCAATCCATGACCATGACATAACTCACCCTTTATTGGGGTCTTTTAAAATTTTTCTTAGCAATGTTTTAATGTTTTCAGGGTAGAGATCTTGTATATATTGTATAAATTTTATTCATAAGTAATTGATGATTTTGTATCTCTTTAAAAGCTATGTATTTTAATTTTATTTTGTAATTTTTGTACTATTCTATAGACATGCAAATGGCTTTTACATTGACAATGTATTCTACCACATGACTGAATTTAGATATTAAATCTGAGTCTTTTTGCAGATTCTTTTTGATTTTCAAGATAGAAGATTATGTCTCTGAATTAAGACATTTTTGCATTTTTCATTGTTCTTGTCTTTTATTTCCTTTTCTTTTCTTGTTCTACTAACTTCCAGGATAATGTTGAATGGAAATGGTTAGAATGCATATTTTTGCCCCAGTCCTAGTCTCAGGGAGAAAGCCTTAAGTGTCTCACCATTATATATGATATTCAATGAAAATTTTACTTAGAAGCCCTATATCAACTTGAGCGTGTTTCCCTCTATTACTACTTTATTGAAAGTTATTATGAATAGGTATTGAATATTATTAATTTCTTCTCATATATTGAGATAGTGTTTTTGTTTAATCTGTTAATGCATTGAATTGATTTCCATGTATACAACTAAACTTGCATTCCTAGGATAAATTTCATTATTCATGGTATACTATTGTTTATATATTTTAAATTTTTTACTTGAAAATATTTGGTTAACAAGTCTTGTGCCTACGTAGCTATGTTCATAGAGAATATAGTTTACAGTATTTTTGTAACATCTTTGCCTGGTTTTTATATTAAGATTGTAGTGACCTCATAAAATAAGATTGGAACTATTTCCTCCTCTTCTATTTTAAATAAATTGGTGTAGAATTGGTATGATTCTTTCCTTAAATACCTGATAACAGCTTTTGAATTCATTGGTTTTCTCTATTATCTTTGTCATGGCTTTTTGTAAATATTATTCCCTTTATTTCACTAATTTGGGGCTTGAGTAGACCTTATTTTACTAGCTTCTCAAACAGGAAGATGAGATTGTTGATTATGGAACTTTGTTCTTTTCTACTAGAATCATTTAAAGCTGTACTGATACCTTTGATGATTTCTTTATTTAGATCCCTCCCCCAAATTTTTTATATTTAACTCAATATTATTATAGTCAGAGAATATAGCTCTAATATTTCTAATAGTACAAATTCATAGATACATGCTTTATGGCTTAAGATATCATTTATCTTAGTAATGTAATTCCAGCACCTTGGGAGGCTGAGGCAGGAGACTTGAGCCCAGGAGTTTGACACCAGCCTGGGCAACAGAGCAAGACCCTATCTCAAAATAACATAAAATAAAAATATAAAACATTTAAATTTAATTTTTAAAAAAGATATGATTTATCTTGGTGAATATTTTATATGTTTTTATTACTTTACTGTTGTTAGTATAGTATTTTGTAAATACCAGTTAGATTAAATATTAATAAGTGTAGACTGCAATTATATTTGGGTTACAGTGTTACCCAAATCTTCCATAGCCAGATTTTGTGTACTTGTTCTACCCTGAAAGGTACATGTTACATTTTCCAACTATGATGATGCATTTTAGTGACTAATGAGTAGTTTAGATTTCTCTTTAGTTACATAATTTTGTTTCATTCGTTTAAGATCTTCATTTTTAAGTGCATTTGAGTTTTGGTTAATTGACATTTATTACAATAAGTATCCTATGTAACAATGTTATTCCTTTTCTATATGAAGACAATTTTGTTGGCTATTAGTAGTGCCACAGATGATAGCCTTTAGAGATATAAAATATATATGTAATTTTAAAAAAAATGTTCTTTACATTTACTGACCTTGGTACGTTTTTTGATACTCTATTTCTGTGTGTAAACCAAATTTCTTTCCAATATCATTTCCATTCAGTCTATAACATTTAGCATTTCTCGAGGGAAAAATATGTTTAAGATTATTGCTTTCAGGGTTTTTTTTTCCATGAGACATATCTTTATATCATTTTGAAATATATTTTACTGGACATTGGATTTTGTGTTGACAATATTTTTTTCAGCACTTTAAATATGTCCCATTGCTTTCTTACTTCCATTATTTCTGATAGAAATCAGCAGTTATCCTTAGTGTTGTCCTTTTGTACATAATATTTCTTACTTCTCTAACAGCTTTCATAATTTTTTTTATCTCTGGTTTTTAAATTTTAAATTTGGTGTCTCTCACAGGTTTTTTCTTCTTTATATTTAGCCTGCTTGTCATTATCTGAGTTCCTTAGTCAGTTTCCTTTTTTTCAGTGGATTTTGGGAAAATTTCCTATCATCCCTCAAAAATTACTCCGATCTCATTCTCTTCTTTCTTTAGGGCTCCAATTCCACATTTGATAGACATTTCATATTGAAGCTCAGATCTTGAATTCTCTGTTCCTTTTTAATATTTTTTTTCCTTTTGTGTTTAGTTTTGATTATTCCATTACTCTATCTACATTACTGATTGTTCTGTTTAATCTGTTTGCTGATAAGGCCATCAAAAAACCATTATTCATTTCTGAAACAATTTTTATTTTTAACATTCCTAATTTTTTATTAGTTTTCTATCTCTGCTGAAAATTCACAGCTGTTCAATCCTATTACCCACTTTTTCTATGGAGATCCTTTAACATATTAACCAAAGTTATTTTAAAATCCCTGTCTGAAAACTGTAACATCTAGGCCATCATTGCATCTGGATGTATTGACTAACTTACACCTTTGTGAACCACTACAGTTTCTTGCTTTTTTATTTCTTTTTTAACTTGTTGATTAAATACCAGGTGCTGTAAAATTTCAGCCAAAAAATAAATGTTTTCTTCTTAGCTGTGTCCCTGTCTTTCTCTTCCACCTGCTAAATCAAGATTAGCCTAAAGTTGCATCCTTACATATTTCTTACATATTTTTTGCTCAGCCAAAATGTTTCTCTCCACATCAGGAACTAAAACCTAAATGGAGTTGTAAACAGACTATAGCCTACTCTTGGGCCAATCACAGAGTTTTGGCCAATCAAAGGTGGCCAACTGTTCCAACTGTGTTCAAATAAGGCAAACGCCAAGCTATAACCAATCAAGATGTGTCTGTACCTCACTTTTGTTTTCTGTATGTCACTTTCTTTTTTTCTGTCCATAAATCTTCTTCCACCATGTGTCTGCATTGGAGTCTCTGAGTCTACTCTGGTTTGGGAAGCTGCCTGATTTTTTAATCATTCTTTGCTCAGTTAAACTCTTAAATTTAATTCAGCTGAATTTTTTCTTTTAATATACACATGCTCTGAAAAAAATCAAAGTCATGAGTCCAGTTCACCTCAGATGGCTTGTCACCATTTGGATTTTAGTTCATTAGGTTATACAGCTATCTCAGTAACTCGATGGGCTCACAAAACTATGATTTTTGGGTTATCTGGCCTGCTTTCCTTGTTGGAGTGAGAGTAAAAATCTCTTGTGAACTTTCATATTCAAGTGGGAGCAGAAGCCCCCATTCTGCCTTTAAATATAACAGTGGCAATGACCATTGCAAGCAGTTGTGAGGTGCAACAGTGCCGATGATCCAATTTCAGGAATATCCATGCAACACTAGGCTTTTAGGGTCAGCACAATGAAAAGCAGCAGTGGCAGCAGAAGAGGTCTCCAGCAGCCTCCCTGGCAAATGCTCACACCGGGGCTCTGTATTCAACCAGTGTGCCCACTTCTTCTTTCAGCCAGAGGAGTGTTAGCTGCTTCCCCTAGTTCCTATTCTCCACATTATAATACCTTCCCCCTGATTGGAGACTCACTATTACAATATTTGGCCCATATTGTTGTCTCAACATGTAATTCTGAGATTGGTTATGTGGGTTGACACTACTTGAAAATGACAATGACCTCATTGCCTGAGTAAAAGGAGATCTTGCTTGTTGGGGACATGCACTGACAAAATTATCATCTCATATTTTTGCTGCTGTTGTTGTTGTTGTCGTCGTCATCATTGTTGTTGTTGTTAGAGACAGGATCTCAGTTTGTTGCCCAGGCTGGAGTGCAATGGCATGATCATAGCTCAGTGCAGCCTCAAACCCCTGAGCTCAAGCAAACTTCCCACCTTAGCTTCCCAAGTAGCTAGGATTACAGGCATGCACACCACACTTGGGTTGCTCGCTCTTTCTTTCTTTCTTTCTCTCTCTCTCTTTCCTTCCTTCCTTCCTTCTCTTTTCTCTTTTTTCCTTTCTTCCTTTCTCTTTCTTTCCTTTCTTCTTTTTCTTTTTCTTTCTCTTTCTTTCTTTCCTTCCTTCCCTCTCTCTCCTTCCCTCCCTCCCACCCTTTCTTTTTCTCTTTCTTTTTCTTTTTCTCCCTTTTTTCCCTTCCCTCCTTCCTTCCTTCCTTCCTTCCTTCCTTCCTTTCTTCCTTTCTTCCTTTCTTCCTTTCTTCCTTTCTTCCTTCCTTTCTTTCTTTCTTTCTTTCTTTCTTTCTTTCTTTCTTTCTTTCTTTCTTTCTTTCTTTCTTTCTTTCTTTCTTTCTTTCTTTCTTTCTTTCTCTTTCTTCTTTCTTTCTTGTTTTTTTAGAGAATGTTTCCTGCTATGCTGCCAAGGCTTGTATCCAACTCCTGGGCTCAAGTTATCCTCCTCTCTTATCTTCCCAAAGCACTGGGATTACAGCTGTAAGCCACCATACCCAGACAAAATTCTCATTAAATCATCACCTATGGTTATCTGGGATGGAAGCATAATGATGGCCTAATAAAAGTTGCTACTTTGGGCCGTGATGGTAGGAATAATGAATATACGACTGTGGATATAGAGTTTCAGTTTTGCCAGATGAAAATGATTTGGAGATTGAATGCACAATGTGAATGTACCTAACACCAATGAACTGTACACTAAAATATGTTATACTAAAAGCATGGAAATTTTTATGTTAAGATTATTTTACCACAATTTAAAAAAAACCTGTGGAGTATGCTAGCTGATTCCAACTACTCTATTGACCAACAGAAAGAAAATAAAAATCTCAGAGCTTTAAACTTTCAGAGTGTCAACCTGAAATAATTTAAAGATTCAGAATCTTAATTTGAATAAGTTTATTCAAGAGGAAAGCTGGGAATGGCCACTGGGGAAACACAGACTCCAGGGACATGATGTCAGTGCTCTGAAGTTAAAAGTTAAGGTCTTGCTTATATTGGCATAAAACAAAGAAATTTAGCATCATCATAACATTTTATATACAAAGCTAGTTGATGAGTTAAAACAATATTGCACTTTGTTCTCTTTATCTTAATGCCTGTTTTCTTTTCCTTTCCAATTTAAAAGAGCATATTTAATATTGCATCTTAAACAATGTGATAATCATGAAGTATCTGTATGGGAAAGGTAAGAAGGAAGTTAATCTATAACCGTCTATAATAAAGACCAACAGTTAGGAGGGAAGGGGTTTTCCCTGGCCCCTCTAGTCATTTACAATGTCTTACAAAACAATGTAGGAAAAGAAAAACTCTAATCTAATCAGAGAAACAAAGGTTATATCTACCTAGGTTAGAGCTCCTGTCATGTCACTCAGGTTCCATAACTACACTTACCTTACAGGTAAGGCTGAAAATATTTTAGGGTTCCAACAGCTTCGATTTTTAATTACTTATTTTCACAAGATCAAGGTAAGATCAAAGAATAAGGAAATTTATCTGAGATGCCTAAATGTCTTATCATCAGGGCTTACATTGCTTGAAATCATGCCCAGACGTTAATATTGAAAGCTGCACAATTGTATTATTTTAAGTGCCAGTATATCCCAGTTTCTTATCTAAAAACTAGAGTATTGACTGTGTGAGAATGGAATATGAGCATTTGGATACACTTGAATGAATCTGAGAACCTTGCAAGTCCTCACCTTCCCCTAAGATTACCCTGCCCCTGTTGGGGGAGAGAGCTATCTAACTTAGTCTAAAGGGAATAGTGAGAGCTTCCAGAAAAGTGGAGACCAAGTGGTGTCATTTATCTGCCAGAAACAAGAGGGTGTCATTTATCATAATGGGCATTGGGGCAGGTACAACGATCAGAAGAAGACTTTGACCCAGGGATCCTTGACAGTGCAAAATCACTCCTGGCATGACCCAATGATGACACAGATGGTCACTTTACTGAACTAGTTCTTGATCTATGTCATCAGAAAAGCTGTAGGGCTGGGGAACCAAAACCTGACTTGAGTACAACATGAAGAGTTGCAGTCTCTTGCACACTGTAAACCAATAATAAAATTCTTAGTCCCCCAACCAAATGAAAATGGATCCCTCCTCTTGGTCAAGGGCATTCTAAAGTAAACTGAAACACGAGTTCAGGCCATGATGAAAATGTGTGGTTGGACATGCCTCATTATACCTTTCTCCTTTTGGAATTCAGGCATGGCTGATCAGTGTTAACATTAAAACAGAGACCTTAAGACTGACAAAGCAGATGGTATGTAGTAATAAGATACCAACATGACAAATAATAGGCCCCAAATATATTTCTTTGACATATTTTGAAATGTCCCTGCAAAGTTGTCTGTTGTGGGAAAAGTCAACATTTTGTAGAGAATCTCCCTCCTTTACCAGGCCTTTTTTTCTGATCCAGGAGAGAATTAACTAAATGTCTGGCACCTTGTTAAGTCTGATAAATAAAACATTTACAATCTATTCTCTCTGAAGCCTGCTACTTGGAAGCTTCATCTACATAATAAGAAAGTTGGTCTCCAACACCCCTTATCTTAACCCAGGGACCCCCTTCTATTGGTTCCAGGTCTTTATATAAATTTTCAATCAACTGACAATCAGACAATCTTTGAATCCAACTATGACCAGGAAGCTTTGATTTGCCCCACCTTTCTGGACCAAAAAAAATGTGCATCTTACTGATAAGGAGTTAAGAAGAAATTACTTAGGTAGAAATCCTCAGTAAGGTTTTCCTTTTAATGAAAAGCAGCCCCAAATCTTTTTCCTTTCTAACAAAGAGCTCCCTGGATCCCCAACTTGTCTATCGTAATTTCCTCCTTTCCTGTCTGCATCACAATATCTCCGATCCTCTCTGTGTCGGGATGTTTTACAGTTCGGGGACGTTACCTTGTTTGGCAAGATCAGAGAATGTTGTAGTAACCAGAGATCTAGATTAAGGGAAGGCATCTTTGTGATTTTCTAGGAACGGAGGGTACCCAAACCCCCAACACAGTGAATGTCACTCTCTGCCCTTGGTCTGCAGAGCGCAAGGCATTTCCAGGTCTCTCTCTGCCCTTGGTCTAAGAGCATATGGCATGCCAAGGTCACTCTGCCCTTGCTCTGGAGAGCGCATTGCATTTTGAGGTCAACAGCGCCACCTAGTGGACTAGCGATCCTCTCCATGAGGGACATTGTTGGTCCATTACCAAAACACCTAGCTTCCTAATTCTCTGCCCTTTTTGCACCTCTCTGCTAGAAACCAGGCTTCATGCTGCTTCTCTGAATGGGAAAATTCTGCCTTCAGCAATTAGGAGTAAAATACACTCCGAAGACAAATTTTAGTCTTGACACTGTAACATCAGCAGGAAAATGGTTACTTCATCCCAATATTCTTTTAGAGTACATATTCTGGCTTCAGTTAGAATGGTACTTAATAAAATAAGTGCATTCTATATCAGGAAGTTAAACAGAACCATTATCTAAGGGTAAATGCTTTAACACGAGCCATAATAGCAGGATATACAGTTCAATCTAGCATACCCCCTCCATTAAAGGGACCTTGTCAACTATTAATGTAGTTTTTTTGAGATCCATTTTTCAGGGAGCCACACAGGTCACACAAGTCCAGAAAGTCAATGGGAAATTACAGGCAGAGGACTAGGGTCACATGGGTGAGCTTGACTAATCCCAATTGCTTAGTTCCTCCGGTACCATGACTGGGAGTCATGCCTGCAACCACGGGTGGTACGTTCAACAAGGTGCCTGGACCCAGGAACTATGGAAGGAAAACAGCAGTGGGGATGCCCCCACTGTCTTCCCCTCTGCCCTGGATGGCACCAAAAGGAAAGAGACTAAAGGGATGACTTTTTTCCACTTCTCTTTCTAGAGGGGTAAGAGATCATCTTCAGCTTGCACACCTCTGGGGGGAATTCTGAAGCATAAGGACTCCTTTGACCCTGAAACTTTAAAGAAAACATGGCTCATTTGCTTTGGCACAAGGGCATAGCCTCCTTACTAGAACTTTGCAGGCATTACAAAATCAACCCACCTCTTTTCGTAGTCATATCAGCAGCCTAAAGAGAACGATTCTCCAAAATTAGAGAAGCAACTTCCAGGGGAACCATCAGAGGATCCCCCTTACTTGGGGCTCCCTCAAGTTTCCTTCTCGTTACAGGATCTTAGGCAAATAAAGGGAGACTTAGGCTTATTTTCTTATGACCCTGATAGGTACATAGAAGCTTTCCAAAATTTAAACAGGTGTTTGGCCTCTCATGAAGAGATGTTATGCTGCTTCTAAGCTAAACCCTAACAGCCGGTGAAAAACAGGCAGTTCCGCAGGCTGCAGAGAATTTCAGAGATGACGAATATGACTCCCATAATAGGCAAAAAGGGAAAAGAGAAAATAGAAAAGGTGAAGAAATAGGGGAAATACCATTGCCGATAGGAAGCAAAGTAGTACCTCTTGAGAACTCTAATTGGAACCCAGACTTTTCTATGGTATTTTTCCCTCTTCATGGTTTAAAATGGCTTCTGTCTTCTTTTATAAGGTTCTTCCAACCTGGAAAAAGTTAATTTTCCAAACCTTAAAATGCTTGACTTAGAGTTGAGTTGGGGGAAGGAAACCCAGAAGCCTGACATGCCGGCAAAATGGTAAAAATTTCTTACCAGTCAGGCCTTCATCTTCTCTCCCTGTGGAATCTGGTAAAAGGGATAACAAGGATCTATTAAGTTTTAGCTAATTCTCTATTAAGTTTTAATTAACGAAAAAGGATTTGTGAGGTTGGTCTTAAGCTGTAGCCAATCTGCTGTGCATTGTGTGACTTTCTGTATAGTTCTGTCAAAAGAAAGGGCACCATACGTTAGGATGCAGAGTCAGGACCCCATACGCCTGCTATTCAAACCAGCCCAACAAAATGGTCAGTAACAGACTTGGCTACAGGCCTCCACCTTGTTTCATGTCCTTGGGAATATGACCTGTAGCCATTGTTTTAGTCTCTGCCGTTTTAAAATGGTGGCTGTTTTTTGTGCTAAATCAGTTCCTGGGTGAGGACCACAAAAGTCAAATAAGCCAGTTTATCAATCTGAGTGGGGCCAGCTAATCCATCAAAGGCAGAGTTTACAAAATATCTTAAGCACTGATCTTGAGAGCAGTTAAGAGAGGGTTAAAATCTTGTAGCCTCCAGCTACATGAATCCCAAGCCATGGTTTCTCATCTTGTGACTAGTTTCTTGGACTGATCCCCAGGGAAGAGGGAAGTATGTCTTAGGATGGGGCTGTTATCTCCTTTGCTTTTTAATACAAACTTAAACCAGGCTCCTCCCAAAGTTGATCTGGTTTATGCCTGGGGATGGGAAAGGACAGCTTGGGGGCTGGAAACAAGATGAAGTTGGTTGAGTCTGATCTCTTTCACTGTCTCAGTCACGGTTTTGCAACGAGTTTCAAAAGCTGCTTATCACTCCTCTGAAAATACCTCATAAACTTGAGGTTAAATCATAACCTAATGAAGGGTTGTTGGTTTCACCGGTGAAGTTACTTTTTGTGATGTTTAAAAGCCAAAAATCTTAACTGCTTGGCATGGCTAACTTTGAGTATCAAAGGATTAAAAAAGGATTTTCCTAAAGAGTGTTTAGTGTAACTAAAAGTGGATATGCAAGTTATGTGTATATTTTTTAAAGGCCTTTATGCTTTTCTCTTCTTGGATCTTATTTTTCCGGAAAAAGATTTTTTTCTTTTTAGTTGACAGAATTATTTTTCTCCATTTTTTTTGTCCTGCCACTCTTAAGAGAGTGCCCTAAGATAACCCGTGGTAATCTGAGACTCCTCGGGAAAAAGAGAAGAGGGCCACAGGCCCCATTTTGGGAAAAGAAAACCCTCTGTTTTCCTTATAAAACTCCAGTAATTAAAAGCAGATAATTCCCTCTCAAAATCAAAGGTTCTTTTATGTTTTGCATTGTGTTAGCTGACAATTTTGAGTTTTGGGGGGTATCAAATTATTTCACATTATGAGATAACTTTGGTATGTAAAAACTAGGTAGGAAATATACTTAAAGGGATGGCTAATAGTAGTTATAAAGGGATGCCTAACTCTTTTCCATTTGAATCAGAGAATCATACTCTTGGTCACCTGAAAGATATGGTAACAATCCCTCCCAACTGAGAGATGAGACTCCCATGGGGCATGGGTTGATTACAAAATAAGCTGAATAGCTTTGGGTTGCCTTGCAATGAAATGCATAGTAGAAGCACTTCACTGTCTTCTGCCATAGTATCTCCCTTCTTTTGGGGATCCAAGATCCAGTATAAAATGACTCCTTTAATTTTGGAGATCTCCCATTGCCTTTACCTGTGTCTGCTTATTAGGCCCTAAAAATGCATGCTTTCCTGGCATGTTCCTCCAAGGGCTCCACCCTGAAGCCAGTAATCCAATTAATAAGCTGATAAATGAAAAATCTTAAAAGTGCTGAATCTACTGTCTGTGTCACTATATATGGTGCTGTGTGTAATGTCTCTAAAAACAGCTCTAATTTATTGGCTTAAAGAAAAATAAGTACTTTAATCAAATATTTTTTAGTTCATGTGACTTTAATCTTTAAGAAATAAAAATTGTCTTAAGGATTATTGGTATAATGCAAGTTTCCTCAAAATGCAAATAGGTGGTCTAAATCATACAACTTAGATACTAGGTTTGCTAAATTTTTCAAGGTTGTATCCTGCCTGCTTTACAAACAGGTAAGGCCTAGGACATGTAGAGTTAGAAGCTGGGAAGAGTCAGACCTTAGTACTTCTATCTAGGTCCTAGGCTCCACACCGGGTACATAATTAAAATCACTTACCAAACAGGTTTTTCACCAAAAGTGAAAGTTGCTAAGAGTTAACAGTGCAACATGTACATGAGATCACTAAACAGTTTTACCTGCAAGACGTATAAATACAATAAAATGTGTTTTTTTAGTAAAAGATTATAAGAAAGCAAGGAAATGTAAATTTTGCTTAGAGATGAGGGATTATCTTAAATTCGATAAGATCAAGTTAGAGGTTTAAGCAAGCAATAGAAAAATTGTAAAAATTAATCTTGAAAAAATGTGCAAACATTAACTGAATTCAAAAGGGAATTACACAGTCTTTCCATAAAATTGAACATTGAAATAAAAGCACAGCAAGGTTGTCATAAGAAGCTAATCTGCCCTTTAGCTAAAGGGTCTATAAAGGATTTTTAAACACTTCACCTCATCGTCAAATTGGTTAAGATTAGATGGAATTTTCTATGAGGTTTCATCAAAAGGTGGTCTATCATTAATAAACTTATGCAAGGGTAAAATTTGGCTTTGAACAGGGTTTTCATGTAACAGTAAAGGCTAGTGAAATATTTTTGCCTTTTGAGTCATCATTTTGGCAAAATAAATAATTTACAGCAATCTGGAATTCTATCTCATAACATTAAAGTGTTTTAAACCTCTAACATTTAACAGGAGTCCCCAAATCAAACTTCCTTCAAGTTTCAAAATTGTCTTTCCTGGTGCCTGACTTTCTGGATGGTTCAGAGGGCCCCTGAAACATGTAGAGAACATGTAAACAGGATTACTTGACATGCTTAGTTATATGAGATTGCCAAAATAATGTCCAATCTTCTTTAAGTTATATTTTGGCAAATTTTTTAATATATGTTCCAAAATTGTATGAGACTTATAAATTTCTAATGTCTAAGTATATGCTATTGATAACAATTAAGATTAAAGTTATTGTAAAACACAGAGATAACTAAACTTCCTTGTCAATCATGTTTTTAACTGTAACTACCCTGCAAATTTTGTCATTCACAGACAATTGTCTTGCTTCTTTCCTTCTCAAAAGATGGTTTATAATAAAGCTATAGGATTTTAACAGGTGTTCTCACATGTAGGTCTTTAATAGCTTTGAAGATTGTAACATTGGAATAGAGGGAAAAAATATGGAACTTATGAAGAACTGAAATATTCATGAATATCAAGCAAAACAAGAGGAGTTAACTAAATGGACTGCACTCAGAAAGGTAAAGAAACCTTTTTGACTTTTGCTTGGAACATTGCTGATTCTTGTTTTGTTTTTCCGAGTCAAGAAAGCTTATTTTGAACTATTTATGGCCTTTAATAATTGGGTAAGATACACTCCTGTGAACAAAATTTGGAGTATATTTGTTTCTCTCTGCCTGGTTCCTCTAGAATTTGAAAACTATCTGTGAGTACTCTTAACTTATGGCAATATAGTTGTTTGCATCAGTGCAATAATAATCCATTTTTCTTTTGCAACAGAACATAATTGGAAAAACTGGTTATTTTATCAAGCCTTTTACTGGAAGGGTATACTTCCCTTTAAGGAATCAATCTCAACTTGCAGAACTGATAAAAGCCCCATGGGGAGAACTGGCCTGATACCCTTGCCTATACAGATCTTGTACAAGGTTCCTGACTTGTAGTCAGTAAAGAATGTCACTTTCTAACATGTCCAGGAGTTCCAAGTTTATCTTGTGACCTTAAGAGGAGAGGATCACCCAACTCACAGGTATCTGAGGATACAAACCCATGGCTGGGCTCAGCTCTAAAAGGTCTTATCTAAGATTCTGTGTGGAACAGCATTCCATCAAAGCCAATCCAAAAGGCCTAAGTAGAAATAGTTATTCTTCCTGTAGTTTATGGAAATAATCAGGCCACCACTAAAGTTCATTCATAATTTGTTTTTATCAAAAATGAGGACTGGAGAGAGAAATTATGCTCCAAAGCTTATCACACATTTGTCATTAAATCCCAGTCTCATTAATTGTTTTTAAGCTTTTTGCCTACATTTTAGACTAACCTTGCTTATTCCTGTGAATCAAGTGGTGATCTCTTGCAGCTTTGAAAAAAACAAAAAGAGTTGGTTAATTTAAAAATCTGAATCAATATGCTAGTTCTGGGCAACCATCCTGCAAATTCTGCCAGGTAATGAAAGTGAGTAGGGTGCCCATTACCCTGAGATTTGTCCTTTTGGAAAAATAAAACCAAGGAACTTCATAGACCCCTAAAGGGAAACTCTCTATCTTGGCAAATGGAATTTTAGATGGAAATAATGTACTACAGCACCTTGCAGAAATTGCTGTAGTCACTCTCCTATTTGTAGTACAGATATACACAGTAGCACCTTCTAACTGAAATACTGGACAGAGAGTTTCCATTGCTGTAGTATTTTGCTTATTATCCTTATACCAGGGATAATAGTAACCCACAAAAAGGAAGCATGAAAAATTCACTGTCACTGAGACTGCTAGAATTTCTTATTGGGTTTGGTAATATATCACACCCTGGCCATACAAAGAAGGCTATAAAGGAGAAAGATTTTATATAACAAAGGATCTCATATAGTAAATACTTATCCTAAAGAGAATAGTTGGTTGTTTAAAAGACGGATGTTTAGAACAAGTCGGAATATTTAAGCATGGTGTAGACTATGGTTCATGGAAGTCATGAAAGCATTATAAGGATGGTAAATACTTGTGCTAAAAAGAATAGTTGGTTGTTTAAAAACAAGGATGTTTAGGACATGTCAGAAAGTTTAAGCATGTCTTAGATGGTATGTGAAAATCATGAAGAGATTAATAATTGCAGGAAAGATTTAGCCAAGGTTAACACTAAAGTTACTCTAGCCACCCAAATCCAATGCCACTTATCCTAAAAGGAATGTTACTTTTATATTAACATTTCAGCAACATCTGGTGGTGGCAAACCAGTGTTACAACCCATCAGAATGACTGATAGCAATCAAACTCCAAATGATGCTGCAGACAGAACCACTCATGGACATGCCTTTCTTCTGAGGACCCTAGATCAACCCCGGGAGGAGCCCTAGCTGTAGTTCCCACACAACACTCCTTTTCAGCAGGAAGTAGCCAGAAAGAGTCATCATCCAACATCCCCTAACAGCAGTTAGGGTTACCACTCCAGAGGAAGGGAATGATATAGGAGTTAAGAATAAGTTATAGGTAAGGCACAGTGGCTCATGTCTGTAATCCCAGCACTTTGGAAGGTTGAGGTGGGCAGATCACAAGGTCAGGAGTTCGAGACCAGCCTGACCAACATGGTGAAACCCCATCTCTACTAAAAATACAAAAATTAGCCAGGCGTGGTGGTGCACACCTGAAATCCCAGCTACTCAGGGGGCTGAGGAAGGAGAATTGCTTGAACCTGGGAGTTGGAGGTTGCAGTGAGCTGAGATCATGCCACTACACTCCAGCCTGGATGACAGAGTGAGACTCCATCTCAGAAAAAGAAGAAGTTACCTAGACAGATAATGAAGGTACAGAAGTCCTCCATAAGGTTTTTCTTTTAATGTAAAGCAGCCCCTAATTATTTTCCTTTCTAACAAAGAGCAACCTGTAAAATTGAGCTGCAGACATAGAGGCTGGCAGTTATGCCAATCATATTCAAAATGGCAGCCCCATCTTTCCTTCTCTGCCAGCCATGTGCACAGCAAGAAACAGACAAGATAGCTCCATCCAAGGGGAAAATCCATTTACATAATAAGATTAGGGTGGGGTGACCAGCTTTCCCCACGTGCTATTTAAATCTCACTCCTGATTAAACCAATCTGGGAGCCCTATGTAAATCAGACACTACCTCTTCAAGCTGACTGTAAAATCCAGTGCATCCACCACCAACTGGTCTTTCCTCTCAGGAGTCCTCTCTCTCTCACTACAGAAAGAGCAGTTTGCCTTTCTCTTTCTTTCTCTTTCTTTTGCCTATTAAACCTCCACGTCTAAGCTCCTGTGTGTGCCCATGTCCTAAATTTTCCTGGCATGAGATGACGATCCTTGGGTATTTACCCCAGACAATGTAGGTGCTCCATTACATGTATTGATTGATGTCTTAAGTCTCCTTAAAATGTAAAAAAATTCGAGCTGTAGCACAACCAACTTGGGCACACGTTCTCAGAATCTCCTAGAGCTGTTTCATGGGCCATGATCACTCACGTTTGGCTCAAAATAAATCTCTTCAAATATTATAGTTTGTTTTTGTCCAGAACACATCACAGGCCTGACATATCTTAAATAAAGATGATTCCAGCTTCACGTACGAAAAATCTTACTACACTACTCTAAGTATCCCTCATATATTTTCATCCATGCTGTTTCCAATTACCATGGTGAAATCACCTGCAAAAAGGGAAAAGAAAATAACTAGACATCTAGACATCCTGATACAAGCTCTAAGGTAATGCTCGGTCCCTGTGATGGTTAATATTAAGCGCTGACTTGATTGGATTGAAGAACGCAAAATAGTGTTTCTGGGTGTATCTGGGTGTTTACAGGTGTTGCCAGAAGAGATTGACATTTGAGTCTGTGGACTGGGAGAGGAACACCACCCTCAGGAAGACCCACCCACAGTGCGGGTGGGCACTATCTAATCGGCTGCCAATGTGGCTACAAAAAGCAGACAGAAGAAGGTAGAACTAGCTGACTTGCTGAGTCTTCTAGCCTTCATCTTTCTCCCATGCTGGACACTTCCTGCCCTCAAATATCAGACTTCAAGTTCTTCAGCTTTTGGACTCTTGGACTTACACCATTTGTTTGCCAGGGGTTCCTGGGCCTTCAGCCACAGATTGAAAGCTGCACTGTCGGCTTCCCTACTTTTGAGGTTTGGGACTCAGACTGGCTTCCTTGCTCCGCAGCTGATAGACAGCCTACCTGGAACTTCACCTTGCGATCGTGTGAGTCAATCAATTCTCCTTAACACACTCTCTTTCATAGATAAATCTAACCATCTACCCTATTAGTTCTGTCCTTTTAGAGAACACTGACTAATACAGTGCCCAAGACAGTTAATGGAAACCCAAATGTCAGTATGTCTCACTGGTCAGTGTGAGGGTTTAAGGAAGTCAGAAATGAGAGGTCAGATCCAAGTCCATCTCTCTCTCTCTCAGTGACGTTAATGGGTGGGTGATGGACCCACTGTGATTATATGACCAACTCTTAGAACAGAGTTAAAAAAAAGCTCCAAGAATTCCCATATGGGTTCCCTTATTTGTTGGATGAAGATTATCATAGTATAAAGAACAATGTAGAAGCCCCAGGAAATAACCCCACAAACCAAAAGAGTAACGCCAAAGCAATACCACATCCATGGGGATTTACAAGTATTTGTGTCACAGTGATATACTTGATAGTGAAAGAGGTTGTGATTTGTGTCACATCACCCTTTAGTTCACCAGTTAGATTTTCTTTTTTTCCAGAAAGTGATAAAATTTTGGGTAATCTTTGTGAGTTATTGTAAACTTCATTGGTGATGACTCCAACTGCAGCTATTTCCCGACCTGGGATATTTTTCCTTGCTCAAATCAATACAACTGAGAGTCCCTATATGTTACTGTTTAGTATAAAGTTTTTTTCTCTAAACCAACTAGTTATGTCTAGAAACCTTAATTTGCTTTCAGCTGGCAAGAGCAGTAGTATGCTTTCACTATCTTAACTGAGAGCTGTGTCATCTCCTGTGTTTTGTCATAATCTAATCTGCAGGAAATTGATTGTCTTGATACATCACAGAGTATCACACCAGTTCCCCGCATTAGGAATTTATGCTGATTGAACCTGGTGAGCAGGAAGAAGCTATAGCAATATACCAGGTGCCTTAGTAAAACCAATGTGAACCCAAGACATTGTAGCAGATCCTGAAAATATCATTCAAGTGCACATGCAGGCAACTCATCCTTCCATGGCACCTCCCTTGCTCATTCCTGCCTTCTCTCATACCTGAGAGAAGCTCCACATGCCAGTTGGTGAAGGAAGAGGAGACTCGTTCTGCTGCTGGAGCATTATGGCCCTGCGATGCATGGCACTGAAAGACAGAAGTTATGGGAAATCTACCAGATAGAAACACCTGACGATAACACATCAGATTGTCAACTTTGCCTGGACTGAAAGATGTCCAGAATTAATGTCTTGGTCAGTGTAGGCTGCTATAAGAAAAATAGCATACACTGGGAGGCTTATAAACAGCAAACATTTATTTCTCACAGTTCTGGAGTCTGGGAAGACCAGGATGAAGATATCAAAAGATTTGTTGTCTGGTGAGGGCCACTTCCTGTCTCTTGCTGTGTTCTCACATGGCAGAAAGAGGGCCATAGTGCTCTCTGGCACCTCTTTCGAAAGGGCAATAATCTCACTGGTGAGGATTCTACCCTCATGAGCTCATCACCTCCCAAAGGCCCCACCTCCTAATACCATCACCTTTGGGGTGAGGATTTTACCATAGGGACTATGGGAGCACAAACATTCATAATGAATATAACATTTTGGCCAAGTAGACAGAAATGGGAAAGATGGAAAATGGGTGACCAGAAATTCTGGGAAAACACCTCTAGGTGGACCCCCTTAGAATGGGGGTAGCGTGTGAAGATCTTTGTGTGGACATTCTCCATAAGAGTGCCTCTGAAGAGAAGGCTCTCAGAAATCAGGTGGAGGAAGTGATTATCTGTGAATCTCACTCATTTCCTTATCCACCCTGGTATTTTCTGAGCTTTATGTAAAAAGAAAAAAAAAATGGCCATGGTAGCAGGAAAAGAAGCTATTCAGGGCCTTCTATGGAGAAGTCCTTGGGGACTTCTCCTCCGCAAGGTGTATCTGGTTAGAGACGCCACCTGTTGCCAAACCTGAAAGAGCAAAGACCCTCTGAGACCCCCAGTATGGCATCATTGCTGGGAGGAGCAGCCAGCCACCTGTGGCAAATTGACTATGTTTGAATCCTTCCATTCCAATATTTTGCCTTACCAGAGCACAGATGCTTTGAATGCTTAGAATGGGGTTCTGTCCCAATAAACCTATCCCATGTTGAAAATATCCTAAGTCAAAATGTCAAAAAGCATATCAAAAATGCTTTAATATGCCTAGCCTACTGAACAGCATAGCTTAGCCTTGCCTGCCTTAAACATGCTCACAACACTTACATTAGCCACAGTTGGGCACACTCATATAACACAAAACCTGTTTTGTAATGAAGTGCTGACTATCTCACGTAACTCATTGAATATTCTATCGAAAAAGAAAAACAGAAGAGTTGTATGGGTACTCAAAGTGCAGTTTCTACCAAATGTGTATCACTTTCGCACCATTATGAAGTCAAAAAAATCCTAAACTGAACCATCGTAAACTGGGGACCATCTGTACGCATGTAATCTAGATGTGAATGCGCCTTCCCTGCCCACGGTTCTTCTGCCAGCACCACCATCTCAGGCCTGCAGAGTGCTATGGTCACAGGCAAGGTTTTCCACAGTACACTACTTCTACAAAGAACATTTTTTTTTTCCAGCAAAGTAGTGCTACAGTAGGCTCACACCGATGTAATTCACTGACTTTGCCACCTCCAGAAGCTGCCTGCCTCATAGAAGTTTGAAACAGCCTATGAAAGACTCATGTAATGAACCAGCTGGAGACAACGTCATGGAAGTCTGAAATGTACTTAAAAAGTGATACAGTTCTTTCAACCAGCAACTCATATCTGGTGCTGTATTAATTTCCATTGCAGCATTGTGAATTACTACAAACTTGGCAAAAGAAAACAACACTTATTTATTATCTTGGTTTCTGTGGGTGATAATTCTGGGCATGACTTAACTGAATCTTCTGCTTAGAGTTGCAAAGGGCTGTAGGCACAGTATGGGCTGGGGCTGAGGGCTCATCTGAAACTTGGGGTTCTCACTGTCCCAAGCTCACTTGGTTTGTTCACTTCTTTGCATCAGTAGAACTCAAGGTTACTTCTTTCTTCCAGGCCAGCAGGAGATAGCATCTCTGCCTTACAGACCCTCTAATAACGGCTCACCTGCTAAGGCCAGGCCCACCCACAGGCTTTTGATTTACTCAAAATCTTTGATTAGGGACCTTAATTATGTTAAAGTCCCTTCACCTTTGGCATACAATGTGACCTAACTGTGAATGTGACATCTACCATATTCACAGGCCCCACTCTGCTCTCAGTTGGTGGGGCAAAGGCCGGTAGCAGCCATCTTAGAATTCTGGCTAACACAAGTGTTGTCTCTAAACCACCTAGAATACAGGATCTGGAGGGTTTAGAAGTTCCAGTTCCCTAGGGAGAAATGTAATGCTGATAGGAGTGCTGGCACATAGGTTTCTGCAGAGGCCTTGATTTCTACAGCAGCCATGGGAGAACCAGCACAGTACAAGGTCATGAGTAATCATTTCATTCATAGTATACATTATTTTTCTTTCTCCTTTGTCCCTCCATATTTTGTAACTCTTCTGTAATTGATGTCCTGCATTAAATATCCTTCTGTTCAATATACCTAATGTGACTTTTGTTTATCTGCCTGAACACTGACTAATAAAAGTAATGATTTGTTCATAATATGATTCCAGTAAATTTCAGCCTGTTCTCACTCAAGTGAGTGGGATTTATAGATGTTTTTAGATGATAAGTTTCTTCATATTATACACCCAAAATGTTATGTAGATTTGTGAGAACCATTAGTAGGGGTGATTATCGAATTCTACCAAAGTTGCACATAGGTTCTTCAAGTCACTATGAGAATTGCACCAAACATATTCCAGCATAGATCTTTATGTAAGATTGAACTTTTTAACTAGCAGTGAACTGCAGAAGAATAAAAACTAGGACCCAAGAGCATAATGAAGTTAGAATTAACAAAGAGGTTTGAATGCTTGAAACAAAAATTACCTGGCAAGTTTATTTTTCACATCAAAGATAAAATTTGTGCTAGGTATTTACAGATACATATTCACATATGTCCCTTTATATTTCTGTATTCTTGCTAATTACATAATTTTGCTTATCCTTGCACAAATTACATGCAAGGATATTTTTCCAATATGCTCCATATTCTCTAGTGCCTTGGGTGGGTCATGTCTACCCTAAAAAGCAACGTGAGTAGGCCTCCAAGACAGTACTAGCTATCATGAAACTTTTATAATCATATATCATGTATTCTATGAAGCACATTTATTTTACAGTATGAAGAAAGATCTTGATAACTAAGCTTCTGCTCAACCTGAAACTAAACGATCAGAAATCCAAAATTAGTGGATTTCATGCTACTGTTTATGTAGTTTTGAGTATATCTGGTTTTCGTTTCTGTGTCTTTAAGACCTTATTCTTTTTAGAACAGGTTGCAGGTTCACAGAAAAATTAAGAGGAAGGCACAAGTATTTCCCATCTACTCCCTTCCCTCACACATGCACAAGCTCCCCCCACTATCCACATCTCCTGCCACAGTGGTGCACGCGTTGCAGTCAATGAGTGCGTATCACTTGACACATCCAAAGTCGATTGTGCACACCGGGGCTGACTCTTGGTGTTGTACATCCTGCGGGTTTACACAGATGCATAATGACATGTGTCCACACTGTAGTATCCTACAGAAGAGTTTCGCTGCCCTAAAAATCCTCTGTGATCCACCTGTAGTACATCAATTTTCATTTAAATAAAAGACATTTTCCTACAATAATTTAGGTTGAGAATGGATGTATCATAGCATTCTGGGAGCCCACAAAGGAAGAAGTAACTGACAATTGGTAATGGAATTAAACCAGTAGATTGCTTTTGAGATGGTGCTGGTTGTCTCACATTTGGTGCAGCATTGCCACCTCTGACCGAAATTGCTGCTCTCCGACCCCATCTCTAAGCATTTGCTTCTCTAACTTTCTCATAAGAAAAATAGTAGCCCTGATGTAGCAAAACAGTTCCCTTTTCTTGGTTCTTCACTACAAGGAATATCATGTCATATTTAAAAGGGTCACATGTTCCAGATTATCTCAAAAACAATGAACTCTACCTAAAAGAGTGAGTTGGGGAGGAAATTGGGCAAAGCAAGTAATGTAGGTCTTTGGAAATGAGCTCAAGAGACAAGAAAATAGGAGACTTCAATGCTATGGGGAGGGGGGCTAACCAGCCTCTGTTCAGGTTTTTTCTCTCTCTCCTCTGAAAATTCCACTGACATTTTCTCCTGGATTTTCTTATTCAGAGGAATCAAAGAAGCAACATTTCCTCCTACAGATATGTTGTCACGATGTGCAGCTCCCACCCAGCAGATACCCAAAGACAACATTTGGGATCAGGAACCAGTCATGGCAGCAAACATGAATGAAGCCAGAGCCAAAAAAAGGTACGAGGACTGAGTGCCATCTGGAGGTGGCTATGACTTTCCTAGACGAAAGCACTATTTATGAGGCAAATCCATTTTTGCCACATCTTCTCAAGGGACACTTACTTCGAATAAAGTGGTCGTGGTTACCCTGGAGAGATGCAAATTTATGATTAAAAACCCAAACCTCTTCTTACATGTTTAGGAATTTTCCAAGTTATTGAGAATGAGTAACACCAGCATAGAGTCCCTCCTTGCGCTGTCCAAGCATCCACTGGGATATCTATATGCACAAAGACGTCTGTTTCCTGCACTTTCATTCCTAACTGGCTCCTAGGGTGGTCCCTGACGTTGTTGTGGGCCTGTAGGCCTCTACACTAACCAACCTAAATGCCTGATCCTGCCAGCTGGATGCTGAAGTCTGCTGGCATATGGGCAGTGTTAAAATGGTTAAATCTCTTCCAGGGCTTAGAGGAATTCAGACCACCGGAGCTCCATCAATTAAAAACTGATAACACTCATTCTACTTGGGCCTCCTCCAGCACAGCATTCTGTTCTGCCCCATCTCCAGTTGGTTTGACTTGGTACATTTCCTAAACACAAGGGCCAGGTGTCCAGCACTGCCAAGCTGAATGTCATTTCCATTTTGGATGGAAATTAGCAATTCAAATTTAATTCCACTTTAAATCTTTCAGAATCATTTATAAAGATAACCTGATTTTCAGCAAAGCTAGATGCTTCTGACAAGAGTTCCCTGCTTCTTGTAGACATTCAATAAATGATGATTGATTTTTTTGAAAATCATCAATTCTTTCTACTAGTGATGGTTTGATGATCAATTTTAAGCCTAACTGGAGAATATACCAATTTTATTAGGCTGAGTAGAATATTACCAAGATGATTCAAGTAAAGAAGAAATCAATTACCACAAGGCACAATTTCTCAAGACCCAAATCATGTCAAGCTAGAGATATTCATTTTATACTGTTGATGTCAATAAGCCTCTCTATGTGTGTTTAGTAATCCTATGCACAGATTGATCTTCTAACATTGTCTTCCAAGGTCCAAGAAGAGAAAGTTCAAGCTTTTGGAAACTGTGTAGCTATTATGAGCTTTAATTTGAAAGCAGAACCTCCATCTTTACTATCACTAGGAATTTTTGAATTTAAATGGGTTACAATACCAAACCAGTGTATTGACCATTTTTGTTCCAAGACTCAAATCAATAAACTCTCTAAATATAATAGTTTCAATATTGGAACTACTCAATCATTCACTCACAGAAATCAGGATGCATGTAATAACAGTCCAGAGCAGCTTAAAAGATAATTAAATCACCACTGTTCATCTTCCTGAGGACTGCCTGCAAAGACGACAGAAATAAATAAAAGGTTGAAGGCAAACTCCAAACTTACTTAGCACGACATTCTATCTTTTTGTAGAATCCCAATGGAAATAAATACAGTACAATCCACGATGATGCTCTAACGTTTTCTCTTCCTTTTACTCTGATAATACTGACTGTGGTTAATGGAAAAATAGGATTAATGGAACACGTTTTAAATGCATGCACACATTTTAATTCTCACACAAGAGTGCTACAGTGCATAAATCCAGGCAGTGCCACTCACCTTGTAGTGTGTCTGAATAATATGTCCTGGTGTTGCGCAGCACACAGCCCCCTTAATATTTTTATAAGGAAGTAAAAGAGAAAGAAATCAACCTACAACCAAATTGCTATAGTATAACAAGATTTTCTTGAATTATCTGAATTTTTATTTAGAAAATAAATGGGTTTCCTAAGCATTTTTAACAAATTAAAACATTTCCATTATATTCAAGGTAAAACATCAACGGGTCTTCAATCACATTTATCAGTTCCTATGGCTAAAAATATTTAACAACAGAACTTTGAAAATTACTACTTACTAATAACTCTCAGCTCAGAGGAAAAAATATTTTAAAAATGTAACTCACAGCCTGGTCTTCTAGTCTGAATGTAAAATATTTAGGGATAAAGTAAGAGTGTTTAGATACTTTACAATTCTATTAGTTTTCTTTTGTTAATGTAAACTAAAGATAGATGACATTTAAAAATTTTTAAATACAAGAATAATATTGTCTTAGAAAATCGTATTAAATATTTAGAAATTAACACAAATATATCAGTTTGACCTATAGTTTAAAATATTGGTGGTTTAATATATATATGCTTTTTATTCTACCCATTATAATAAATACCTCTTTCCCAGTACCCCTTTCCCTGTAATATGTTTATTTTACATGAAAAAGTTGACATAGGATTCATTTCATTATATAATCTTGGCTCACTAAAGTAATGGAGAGCCTTATTAATACTAAATATTTTCTTATTAATATACTAAATTCAGAAAAGTCTGATCTTTCATGTAAGTAGTTTGGAAATCTAGTAAAAAACCGAACAAACTGAAAAATCAAGAATGCTTCTTACTGTCAGAGAAACAAGGCCACAGGGCAAACCACTGCCCCACATTGGAGAGACCTACAGGTAGATGAGAAAATGACAACGGACCAGAGCAGAACCCCCACAAAACCAGTGGCAGGGTGGGGAAACCTGAATGGACACTGGCACGTGGCTGCAGGCGCAGTGTGAACAAGTCTGAGAGTGAAAAACACCAGGGGGACCCAGTCATTCAGGGATCCCACACTTTTGTGAGTCTTAGCTCCAGGAGCTCTGCCAAGTTTTCACAGTGAGGATCACATAAGAAAAAATCTTCTTATGCTGCTGGCAGGGGTAGGGGGACAGAAATCACTTGAAATATACTAGAGCACCCAGTTCTTCCTAGCAGGAGAAACCACATAACCAGAGCCCAACCTACTGGATTTTTCATATCTGGGAGAATGGAAGTACCTAATTTCAGCCCACGCTAGCCATCCTGTCCCATTTAAGGGAGGCAAAGTTCATAGTGCAGAGGCCCAATCTTGCTAAAACGCTATGACCTACTCACAGAGCTTTACAGTCCTGACCCACCACCACACAGCTACAGGCCTGCAGTTTTTTAAAAATCCATTATATCATGTACACTTATCAGAAAATATGGCAAAGCATACCAAAATGAGAAAAACACAGGTTGAAGAGACAGAGCAAACATCTGAACCAGACCCAAATATCAAAGGGATTTTGGAATTTTCAAACTGGGAACTTAAAACAACTATGAATAATCTGTCAAGGGCTCTAATGGACAATTTAGACAGCATGCAAGAACAAATGCATCATGTTATCAAGGGCATGGAAATTCTAAGAAAGAGTCAAAAGGAAACACCAGAGAGAAACACAGAAACAGAAACGAAGAATGTTTTTGATAGGGTCATTAGTAGACCAGCCATGGATGAAGAAAGAATTTTGCACTTGGGTATACGGCATCAGAAACTTCCAAAATTGAAAAGCAAAGAGAAAGGAAGGACTGAAACAAAAGGGCTGAATATCCGGCAAGTATGGGACGACTGTGAAAGGTTTAACTATGTGTAATGGGAACACTAGAAGGGATAGAAATAGAGAAAGGAATAGAAGAAATATTTGAAGCAATAACTGAGAATTTAATTCAAGTTACTCTCAAACAGCAGACCTCAGATGGTAAGCTCAGAGAGTGCCAGGCAGGATAAATGCCGCCCCCCCAAAAAAAGCCACATCAAGACACGGTAGTCAGAACGCTGGGAGGCTGAGGCGGGGGGATCGCTTGAGGTCAGGAGTTGGCAACATGGCAAAAACCCGTCTCTACTAAAAATACAAACGTTAGCCGGGCGTGACGGCACACGCTTGTAATACTAGGCCACTTGGGAGGCTGAGACAGGAGAATTCCTTGAACCCAGGAGGCGTAGGTTGCAGTGAGCCGAGATCGCATCATTGCACTCCAGCCTGGGCGACAGAGTGAGACTCCTTCTCAAAAGAAAAAAAATAAAAAAATACACTTCAGTCAAACTTCAGAAAATAAAAGGTAAAGAAAAAATACTGAAAAACACAGGGAAAAAATACTTTAGCCTCTAGAGGAGCAAAGACGAGAATTACATACAACCAACTTTTCCACAGACACCATGCAGCAAGAAGACAGCGAAGCGAAATATTTAAAGTGTCAGAGAAAAATAACACCAAGGTAGAATTCTGTACCCTACACATTATCCTCCAAAAGCGAAGAAGAAATAAAGACTTCCCAGAGAAGCAAAAATTTAGGGAAGATTTTGCCAGCAAACCTGCCTTACAAGAATAGTTAAAAGAAATTATTCACGGAGAAGGAAAATGATATAGGTCCCGTGAGAAACAAACTCACCCATCCAAACCCAAAGAATACGCTCGGAGACACAGAGAACAGCAGAAGCGAGACTTCAATGGCAGTCTTACAAACGGTTTCAACAAGGAATTTCTGCCTTAGTGCACAAGTTCCTCCCCCAGTTCCTCATTGGCTGAATACTATGGGGTTACCGTCTTCCTGGACGTTGTCTATTGGTAGTTGGGTTAAGGCTTAAAGTATGTTCTTTAGGGTGTTTTTGCTGCACTTTATTGCAGCCCATAATGCATTGTGACTGTCTCAGGACTCTTTAAACATTTGCCTTATGGCCCTAATGGCTGCACTTAGCTGATAAGTAAGGGTGCAATTATCTATGTTGCAAGCTAGCCTAAACTAAATTCTTTCCTGGGGTGGGGAAGGGGTACTTAAGGGGGGTGAAGCCAACCGATAGGCGCCTGGCTGCTGGGTGACAGGGAAAGCAGGAACAAGGGAGGAGGTGGCTCATGGCCCAGTACATTCTGCTTCTTTATTTCTTTATTTCCATGACACCTGCTTAAACTTACTCTAAAGCACTTAGAATTGAAAATGGACAACCACATATAGGTTATTCTCTACAATTCCCTCCTCTTTGGTTTTTTCCCTTCTTGGTCTTATTTTCACTTAAATTATTTTGTTTTTTAAACTGTTCCAGAAGTTTACTTTCTTTTTCATAGGAGGAGGAGTTTAATTTAGTTTCTAATAATAGTAGGTTATTTTGTTGGGTCGTTAGGGGAATTTGTTTACTGATAGCTGTTTTAATTAACTTTAGTGTTAATCCCCTCACTCAGGGAATGATACAACATCCTATGGCTGTTAAGACCCCTGTCACAGTTACAAGCGATGTAAGGAATGAAGCTACCATTCCTTTCCACTTTTTAAACCAACCTTTTAGCCAATCAGTAAAAGTGATATTTATTCCTGCATTTTTTTTGCCATCTTATTGGCCAGACTTGTTAGTTCTTGTAGTGCCTTTGTAATGGTTTCATCTGGGGCAGTATTGTTGGGAATGAATGTACAACATACACTACCTTTTACTGCTAATACAATATTCAGTGCAATTTTGTTTTCCCACGGCATTTGTCTGGTGGCATTTAGTTGGCTGGCTATACCCTGAAGGGCATCTTGAGTGTAATTGTTGAATCTTTTCTGATCGTAATAGATGTAATTGATCCAGTTTATATTTTTGTTAATAGTCGACCACCAGAAGATTGCTGACTTAAATCCAGCGGGTATTTGGTTTTGAGCCTTAAATGTGTTAGGGATTCTCCTAGGGACGGCTATGGAATCAGTATATACATTGGGGTTAAAAGAACTTGTTAGATTTCTTTGGTCTCAATGACCATGTGTGTTTTTAGGCATCCTACTACGGAATGTCAAGGTGAAGGGAATAGCCAATTGCACTAAAGCACAAGTTCCGGTTCAATTGGACGATAACAAGTTAACAGAGGTTCCATGTCCCACAGTACTCCCAGACATCTGCCTCAGGGTATATGAAGAGCAGAGTAGTTGCCACAGTCTGGCTTACCGGTGACATTTAGGACGTGGGTGCAGGTTGAAAGCTCCCCCATGGGTTCATTGAAACCCCCCCCGCCCCCCGTTTTGAGACAAGAGGAGTGATTTATATTCCCTACAGAGAATGAGAGGACTTAAACGGGAGAGCCTGACTGATAGGTGCCTGGCCACTGAGTGAAAGAGAAAGCAGAAAGGCAGGGTGGTGGCTCATAGCTCAGTACATTCTGCTTCTTTATTTCTTTATTTCCATGAAGCCTGCTTAAACTTATACTAAAGCACTTATTATTGAAAATGGACCACCACATATAGGTTATTCTCTACATTCATAAACTCAGATTTAAAGAAAAAGAAGCATTGAAGAAGATGTAAGTGAAGGTAAATAAAAATGTTTGTTATTCTTAATTTATTTAACAGATAACAGATTGTTAAAAAAATGGCAAGGAAACATTCAATTATGTGTGCTCGTGTGTGTGTGTGTTTGCTTATACATAACTGAATGGGCAGCAATAATACAAAAGGCAAAAGGAAGACATTAATATCATTTTGCTACTAAAAGATGGTGCACTACCCATTAAGTGGTGTAATATCAGTTGAAAGTGGACTTGGATTAGTCATAAATGTATACTACAAACTCTAGAGCAACCAGTACAAAATTAAAGTTAATTTACTAAGAAAGGAGAAAATATTGATCATAAATAATAATATAAATTCTCAACTAAAATTATAAAAAACAAAATAGTGAAAGAACAAAAAACAAGTTCAACAAATAGAATAACAAGTATAGTGGATATTAGTACAAATACATAAATAATCACTTTGAGGGTCAGTGTTCCAAATATACAGATTAAAGTATAACAATTTTTAGAATGGATTTAAGACCCAAGTATCTTTTGTCTTTAATAAACCCACTTTAAATATAAAGACATATGTGGATTAAAAGTAAATGGATGGTGAAACATAGACTAAGCTAGCACCAATTAAAAGCAAGCAGAATTAGCGGTGTTAATTTCAGACAAAGCATACTTCAGAGCAAGGAAAGTTATGGGGAACAGAGAGAGGCATTACCTCACGATAAAGTGGTCAATTCTAGAAGTAGAAATTCCAGTTCTTAATATGTATGCACCTAACTTCACAGCATCAAAATACATGAGGTAAAACCTGATAGAACTGGAAAGAGAGATAGATTAACCCACAATAATAATTGGAGATTTCAACATCTGCTCTATCAGAAGTAGACCGATCCAGTCAGCATAAAATCAGTATTAGGACATCATTGAATTGAACAACACTGTCAATCAATTGGATGTAATTTACATCTATAGACGACTTCATCTAACAACAGCAGACTACACATTCTTCTTAAACCCACATGGAATACTTATTGAGATGGACCAAATTTAGGATCATGAAATGCATCTTAACACATTTAAAATAGAAATCATATAATGTCTGCTTTCAGAACTCAGTGAAATTATACTATAAATCAATGACAGAAAGATAGTTGGAAAATCCCAAAATTGATGGAGATTAAACAACACATTTCTAAATAACAAATAGGTCAAAGGAGAAGTCTCAAGAGAAGTTAATTGTTTTTTTAGTTAAATCAAAATGAGAAACACTTAGCAAAATTTGTGGTATATAGCTCAAGTAGTGCTTAGAGGGAAATTTAAGTAATTTAATGTATATATTGGAAATGAGGTAAGATATAAAATTAATGAGCTCTGCTTCCACTTTAGGAAACCAGAACAAGAAGGGCAAATTAAATCCAAAGTAAGCAGAAGAAAAGGAATAATAAAAATTAGGGTAGAAATAAATGATATTGGAATAATGAAATTACTAGAGAAAATCAACAAAATCAAAACCTGGTTCTATGAAAATATTAATAAAATCAATAAACCACTAGCAAGGCTACTAAGAAAAAATGGCAAAGACACAAATTTATAATATCAAAAATAAAAACTATCACTACAGATCCAATGACAGTAAAAGGATAATAAAAAATGCCTTAACAACTTTGTGTGTCTACAAATCTGGTGACACAGATGAAATGAACCAATCCTTAAAAAATATAATGGTGAGGCACCGTGGCTCAGATCTGTAATCCCAGCACTTTGGGAGGCCGAGGCGGGCAGATCAAAAGGTCAGGAGACCCAGACCATTCTGTCTAACATGGTGAAACCACGTCTCTACTAAAAAAATACAAAAAAATTAGCTGGACGTGGTGGCGGGTGACTGTAGTCCCAGCTACTCAGGAGGCTGAGGCGGGAGAATGGCATGAACCCAGGAGGTGGAACTTGCAGTGAGCAGAGATCCTGCCACTGCACTCCAGCCTGGGTGACAGAGTGAGACTCCGTCTAAAAAAAAAAAATTATATACATTTATTTATTTATATATATATATTTATATATATATAAAATTTGTGAAAACTCACACAAGAACAAGTAGATAATGTGAATGCGAATATGCCATGTTTATTTTTTAATTAAATTAATAATTATTATTTACCCTTAAATATAGAAAGTATCAGACCCAAATGGGTTCACTTGTGAATTTTAGCAAACATCTAAGGAAGAAATTCTATCAGTTCTCTACAATCTCTTCCAGAAGATAGAGGTAGAGGGAATACTTCCTAGGTCATTCTGTGAGGCCAGTATTACCCTAATACCAAAACCAGATAAAGACATTACTGGAACTAACATCTCTCATGAATATAGAGGCAAAAATCTTTAACAAAATATTAGCAAATCAAATCCAACAATATTCATAAAGAATTATATACTACAACCAAGTGGGATTTATCTCAGGTGTACAGGGCTAGGTCAACGTTAGAAAATAAACTAATGCAATTCATTACATCCACAGACTAAAGAAGAAAAATTATATTAACTTATCAATAGATGCAGAAAAAGTACTTGACAAAATTCAACACCCATTTATGATAAAAACTCTCAGCAAATTAAGAATAGAAGAAAACTTCTTCAAATTGATAAATAATAGCTACAAAAAATCTTATAGTTAACATCATACTTAATGGTGAGAAACTAGAAGTTTCTCATTGAGATAAGGAATGATGTTAAGGATGTCCCCTCTCACTACTCCTTTTCATTGCCACTGGAAGTCTTGGTTAATGCAAAAAGACAATACAAGAAGAGAAAAGAAAATATATGCACTTAGGAAGGAAGAGATAAAACTGCCTTTAGTCTTAAATGACATGATTGTTGATGTGGAAAATCCAAAAGAATCAACAACACCACGTTTCTAAACCAGTAAGTGACTATAGCAAGGTTTCAGGATACAAGGTTAATATACAAAAACATTCCCTGCCCTTTATATCAGCAATGAACAATTGAAATTTGAAATTTAAAACATGATACCACTTACATTGGCACCAAAAAAGCATGAAATAATTAGGTATAAATTGAACCAAATATGTGCAAGACACACATGAGCAAAACTACAAAATTCTGATGACAGAAATCAAAGAAAAAATACATAAATGGAGAACTATTTCATATTCAGAAATAGGAAGAGTCAATATTTTCAATATATCAATTCTTACCAATTTGATGTATAGATTCAATGCAACCTCAATGAAAATGTCAGCAAATTACTTTGTGGATATTAAGAAACTGATTATGAGTTTTATTTCGAGAGAAAATAGACCCTGAATAACCAACACAATGTTGAGGAAGAACAAAGTCAAAAGATTGGTACTACCTGACTTCAAGACTTACTATAAAACTGCACTAATCAAGACAGTGTGGTTATGGTGAAACTATAGATAAATAGTTCAATAGGACAGAATTGAGAGCCCCAAAACAAACTCACATAAATATGGTCAAATAATCTTTGACCAAAGGGCAAAGATAATGCAGTGGAGAAAATAAGGTAGTCTTTTCAAGACAAAGGGCTGGAACAACTGGAAATCCACATGCAAAGAAAAAAAAAAAAAACTTTACTCCTCCCACAAAACTTTTAAATTCGTAGACAATAATAGGAAAATATCTACATGACCTTGGTTATGGTGATTACTTTTAGATATAATACCGAAGGCATGAATCACAAAATAAATACTTTATAACCTGGACTTAATTAAAATTTAAAAGTCTGCAAAAGACACTGTCAAGAACGTTAAAAGATAAGGAAGATAAGTCACAAACAAAAAGAAAATATTTGTAAAATGTCTGTCTGATAAAGTGGTTATCCAAAATATACAAAGAACTTTTTAAAATTCAGCAATAAAAATATCCTAATTTTCTAATAAGAAAAAGACCTGAACAGACACCTCAAGCCAAGAAGATAATATGTGTCAGATAAGCATATGAAAAAATGCTTAATATATGTCATTAGGAAATTGCAAATTAAAACATTACCCACATATTAGAATGGTCCAAATACAAAATGCTGACAATACCAAATACTGGAGAGAACGTGGAGCAACAGGAACTCTCATCCATTGCTGGTGGGAATTCAAAATGGTGCAGCGACTTCAGAAGACAGTCTGCCAGTTTCTCACAAAACTAACCATACTCTTGTATATGATCCAACAATCATTCTCCTTAGTATTTACCTAAATGAACTGAAAGCATATGTCCACACAAAAACCAGCACACAAATGTTTAAAGCAGCTTTATTCACAATTGTCAAAACTTGGAAGCAACTAAGGTGTCCTTCAGTAGGTGAGTGGATAAATAAACTGTAATACATCCACATCATGGAATCTTATTCAGTGCTAAAAAGAAATGAGCTATCGAGCCGTGTAAAGACATCAAAGAACTTTCAATTTATCTTATGAAGTGAAAGAAGGCAAGCTGGAAAGGTTATATACTGTGTGATTTCAATTACAGTCATGTGTCATTTAACAATGGGGATACATTCTGAGAAATGCATCAACACCTGATTTTGTCTGATTTTGTCACTGTGTGAACACCACAGAGTGTACTCAAACAAACCTAGGTGGTGCAGCCGACTAAACAACTTAGCTTTATGGTGTAGCCTATTGCTCTTAGGCTGCAAACCTGTGCAGCATGTGACCGTACTGAATACTGGAGTCAATTGTAACATGATGATAAGCATCTTTGTATCTAATCATAGAAAAGTTGCAGTAAAAATATGGTATAAAATCTAAAACATGGTTCATCTGTATTGGGCATGTATCATGAAGGAGCTTGCAGGACTGAATGTTGCTCTGGGCGAGTCAGTGAATGAGTGGTGTGAATGTGAGGCCTAGAACATTAGTGTACGCTACTATAGATTTAAAAAACTGCACATGTAGGCTACAATAAATTTATTTTAAAAATTTTCTTCAATAATTTAGCCTTAGCTTACTGTAATGTGCTTCCTATACATATGCTATAATTTTTTAAACTTTTACACTTTTTTTTTTTTTTGAGACGGAGTCTCGCTCTGTCACCCGGGCTGGAGTCCAGTGGCGCGATCTCGGCTCACTGCAAGCTCCGCCTCCCGGGTTCACGCCATTCTCCTGCCTCAGCCTCCTGAGTAGCTGGGACTACAGGCGCCCACCACCTCGCCTGGCTAGTTTTTTTGTTGTTTTTTTTTTTGTATTTTTTAGTAGCGATGGGGTTTCTCCGTGTTAGCCAGGATGGTCTCGATCTCCTGACCTCGTGATCCACCCATCTCGGCCTCCCAAAGTGCTGGGATTACAGGCTTGAGCCACCGTGCCTGGCCTTTTATACTCTTTTGTAATAACAAAGCTGAAAACAAAAACACATCATAGAGCGGTACAAAAAATTCTTTCTTTATATACTTATTCTATAAGCTTTTTTCTATTTTTAAGTTTTTTATTGATATGTTTTATTCTTTAAGCTTTTTTGTTAAAAACTAAGACACAAACGCACATTATAGTCTAGGCCTACTCAGGGTCAAGACATCACTGGGTGATAAGAACCTTCGCTCCATTATAATCTTATGGGACCACTGTAGTATGTGTAGTCTGTGATTGACCAAAACATCATTATGCAGCACATAGTTGTATATGACACTCTGGAAAGGAAAAACTGTGGAGATAGTGAAAGGATCTCTGGTTGCCAGGTGTTAGGGTGAGCAGGGGAGCAGAGAATGCACAGGTAGGGCATAGAGGACTTGAGAGCAGTGGAACTCTTCTATATGAAATTCTAAGGGTTGATAACGCCACTGCTTCTGAAAACTCATAGAACAGGGGTCCTCAACCCCTGGGCCATGAACCAATACCTGTTAGGAACCAGGTAGCACAGCAGGAAGTGAGTGGCAAGCAAGCTAACTTCATCTGTATGTATAGCCGCTCCCCACCGCTAGGATTACCACCTGAGCTCCTCCTCCTGTCAGATGAGCTATGGCATTAGATTCTCATTGGAGCACTAACCCTATTGCAAACTGCGCATGCAAGGGATCTGGGTCGTGTGCTCCTTATGAGAATCTAATGCCTGATGATCTGTCACTGTCTCCCATCACCTCCAGATGGAACTGTCTAGTTGCAGGAAAACAAAGTCAGGGCTCCCACTGATTCTACAATATGGTGAGTTGTATTTAAATATATATCATAATGTAGAAATGATGTAAATACAGGGAACAATAAAGGTAATGCACTTGAGTCATCCCCAAACCATCCCCCCACCCTCTTTGGTCCGTAGAAAAATTGCCTTCCACAAAACCAGTCCCACCAAAAAGTTTGAGGACTGCTGCCATAGAATATGTACAGCACCGGGAGTGAACTCTGGACTTTGGGTGATAACAATGTGTCAGTACAGGGTTGTCGTTTGTAAGAGAAGTACGACTGTAGACAGAGTGGTTGATAGAGAGGGATGTTACATGTGTGAGGGTGGGGAGCATAAGAGAGCTTGTATCTTCCACTCAGTTTTGCTGCAAACCTAAAACTCTTCTAAAATATAAGGCCCATTTACAAAAATAACACATGCACAAATAGGTGAATCTTAAAACAGAGGTTGACAATAAATGAAGCAAAAACTTACAAACTGAAAAGAAAAATCCACACGTCAGCTAAATGCTGAATTATTCTTGAAAAAGTAAACTATAGAGACAGAAAACAGATCAGTCAGTTGTTGGCAGGGGCTGTGGGCTGGATGAAGGGTTGACCCCAGGGGACACAGGGAAATATTTTAGAATAATGGAACTGTTCAAAAGATTTATTGTAGTGGTAGTATGCCTGTATATCTTTGCCAAAATTCACTAAATTCTATACTAAAAAGGTGACTTTCATGCTATGTAAATTATACCTTAATTTTTAAAATTTTAGACCTTAATTTTTTTTGAATGGGGGGGGTAGAAAGAAACATAAAACAGGGAGAAATGTTCATCGACATGGGGATCTATAGATATATTGTCTTACTTCCAATAAGTCAATTTAATTTTTTATATTTTTATATATAACAGTGAGGAAAAAGTCTATCACTCACTTCCTTGCAATCTGATATCTGACTGTGTGAAAATCAAAACAATTTTAGTGTTCAGATTTCTCATGTGAGTTAAGAAATGAGTAGACGCCATAAACTAAGCAAAATATATCTATGATCTTTCAGAATAAGTGCATTTCATTGATTCAGTGCACGTCTGTTCAAGCCATTCTTTTAGTCTTTTCTTCCCTAAGCATCTTCATAAATTAATCTGCAAATACAAAGACCAAATGGTATCAATAAAGATAAAGTGAAGACAACCAAGGATGCAGTTACTTGCTGAAATTTAGAATTGGAAGATGGGTAAGTGAACAAACATCCTAACTGCTTATCATTATAAAACATGCTCGGTCCAGATGGGTTGGGGTAACCCGCGGGGCTGGTGCAGGATCCTGTCAGCTGCCGTCTTACCCCTGCCCTTTGGTCTCAATCCAGCACCCAATGGGTGAAAACAGGTGTGACCACACTCCTCCATTACTCCAAATGGCCCAGTGATTTCCCATCTCAGAGAAAAAGCCAAAGTCCACATAGTAGAGGAGATGGCCTAACTGCTATATATAAAAACAATAAAAATGTTAATTGACCCACTGGAAGTAAGACATACCTATAGATTTCCACACCAATAAACAGTTCTCTATCCCTGTTTTAGTTCTTCCATCCTCAATTTTAAGAATTAAGATACAAAATTCTAAAAATTAAGGTATACAAATTACAAATTAAGGTATAATCTACATAGGGTAAAATTCACCCTTTTATTACAGAATTTAGTGAGTTTTGACAAGGATATATAGCATTAGCTCTTAAATGCTATGGACCAGTGAGTGCACTTGTCTTTCTCTATTTTTCTTTATATTTTTATTTTTAAAATCGTATTGTTTTACAATTGTTTTTAAGTTTTTAAAAAGATTTTTAAGTTCAGGGGTAGATGTGCAGGTTTGTTGTATAGGTAAATTTGTGTCGGGGGTGGGGGTTGTTGTAAAGATTATTTGGTCACCCAGGCATTAAGCCTAGTACCCATAAGTTGTTTCTCCCGATTCTCTCTCTCCTCCCAACCTCCACCTTCCAATAGTCCCCAGTGTGTGGTGTTCTCTCTTTATTCTTTTCTGTCCTTGAGACTGTGTTGGAATTAACGTGTCCCCATCCCACAGCACTGCTGTTGGACGGAAGGCACAGACAACTGGTCTACCGGGATATTGATTTCTAGATGCTGAGAAGCCACAGTTGGGTCTTGTGGTGAGTACTGACCATCAGCCAGAGGTCTTAGACCTTCAGTTCCATGTACTGACTGGGTAGGACATTTTCTTGTCTTTCTGGGGGATGGGTTAGAATACACAGCATGGGAAGAAGAGTGCAAACAGATATCTCTGCTACAGGATGACAACACGGACACTACCAACATTCAAATGCTTCTTCCCAGAGTGCAGAGTTGTCACAGGAAAGCACTGGCAGTAGCCAGGGTGAGAGTTCCCTGCCCCTCTCCTCTACATCCAGGGAAGGCCATGAGCATAGTTCTTGCCACCATGCCCATGAGCAGAAGCATATTTGCCACTGACAAGCAAGGCAAGACAAAGTTGACATGTATTCTTTACCCTCTCTTTCTTTTTTGGTTGGTGGCAAGGCTCTTGGTGGTAATAAAAGTGCAAGATTTAAGGAGTCTTAGACTCTAAATCACTGCGGTCTGATTAGGAAAATCCACCATGGACTTGGTCTGACTAGGACAATCCACCATGGACTTCCAGATGAGTGAGTAGAAATTCCTGTTGTGCGGCACCATGGACACCTTGGGCCTTATTTGTTGTAGCTGCTCCTGTTCCTCTGACACATGCTCTTAGCCTTTTTCCTATTGATAGTCCCTGGATTATTTTTTTTTAATTAACAATTTTTAATTGCTTAAGTGATAAAGCCTGGCATCCCATATAGTCATGTCTTAGTCAGCTTAGACTGCTCACAAAATACTACAGGTAGAGTGGCTTAGAAACAACAGAAGTTTATTCCACACAGTTTTGGGGGCTGGATGTCCAAGATCAAGGTGCCAGCATGGTTGGGGTCTGGGGTGACCCTCTTCTGGGTTGGAGACAGCTGTCATACAACTGTGTCTTCATATGGTGGAAAGAGGGCGAGAGGGCTCTCTGGAGTCTTTATTTATAAGGGCACAAGTCCTATTCATGAGGGTTCTATCCTCAAGATCTGATAACTTCTCAGAAATCCCCACTGTGTAACACCATCACAATGGTGTTTTCAACATGTATCATTGGTGGGAGCACAAGCATTCAGTAGATCGCAATGATGAGGACGACGATTTGTTTTATGAGGATGATGTATTGGCACCCCATGAAATTATAATATGGAATTATTAGTCCTAGATTGCAGTTTCTATAAAGTGCTTTATGAAGCTGAAAGAAAACCTGAGAACTTGGGAGTGATTGACCAGAAGTCTAGGAGAGGAGCAGGAATCAGATGCTGGAGGGTTCTGCGGGCCTGAATAATGGTCACACTAATGAATAAGGAGGTTTTAAAATAAAATTCCACGTGCCTGTCCTCAGGAGGTTCATGGATCATCATCCCCGAAGCAGCTTCACCCTGCCAATGCGCATTGGCATAGAAAATTACTATTTTGGAATTTTAAAAAAACTACTTTTGTTTTTATAATGCCCTTTGTGGTGTTTGTTTGCTTTTGTTTTTTTGTTGTTTTTTGGGGAGACTCTCGCTCTGTTGCCCAGGCTGGAGTGCAGTGGCCCGATCTTGGCGCACTGCAACCTCTGCCTCAAGCGATTCTCCTGCCTCAGCCTCCCAAGTATCTGGGCCTATAATGCCCTTTGGACTTGAGATGAACACATTACTCTCAAAGCTGTATCACTCTCCACAAGGTGAAAATTTAGTAAACAGTGAATAACTTAAGGAATTTAAGGAGAGTAAATCCCAGATCTTGGTGAGCAAAATGAGGACAAATAATAAATCCTTTCTTCAAGAGTATTTGGTTGAGTACGTGAAGTCCGAATCTCTTATTGCGAGTAAACTGTGTGATATCTATTCTTACAGTCAAAGTAAATACAGCTCTTCAAGAAACAACCTGCAGTCATCAGGGACAGGAGTGTCTCCATGAAGGAAACCTCACAGGCCTTCCTGCTGAGAACCTCGCAAGTCCTTGGAGACGGCAGCCCTGCCAGAACCTCAGCCAAAGCGAAGCCTGCAGGGAGTGAATTGATTATAATTTTAACACAGATTTCACAGCCCAGGACTCCCCACTGTTTGTTGCAGGATAGGAAGGCCAGGCTGTTTTTTATCTGCCTATTCCCAGGTGATCAAAATGATTCATTATGGCCAATTCCTGCGAGATTGATCTAGAAACCAGAATGCCAACATGTGAGTGGACGATGTGACCTAGAACTGAAGAAATACTAGTATCTGTTGTACAATCAATACCACACTTTCCTAGAAGTCAGGCCTTTGGAAAAATTTATTTTTTGGACAACGTTCTTAATTTTTCTAAATTTATCTATTATAATATGTTCTTAGGTCATTTCCCCAGGAATTAAAGGCCCTGAAATTATTTAGCATGTTTCTGTAACATAAACTTACTATTGGCAAGGTCAAAGACAGTGTTAATTAAGCACAGGGTTTACTAGTCTCCATAAAGTTAGTAGACCATTAGTTGAAATTGCAGGCTAATCCAGCCAGTAGAGTAAAAACAAATAAAATTAGTTTATTGTTGAAGTAAGCTAAAAAATGTTCTAGTTAATATAAATGTTTATCCTTTCCCACACAGAAACCTTTCTTTTTCTGATTCATGAAAATGTTTTAATAGTAATGATTTCTTTTTAAATAAATCGTGTGTACATAATCACATTGTCTTTCAAATCAAATGCATGGAATTTTGCTAGCCATTTACTGTGCATCAAGAAATTACTCAGAAACAAAGGCAGCGGTTTGTTTGAAAAGCTGAGAATCATTAACTTTAGTTGCCATTATCAATTAAAAGGGCAACAGTGATTAGCACAGATCTCTTGGTCTTAGCACTAAGTTGATGCGCCTGGTGATATGAAACCTGGTTTTGCTTAACTCTGAGCATGTAAATATCAATTTCTCTCCATGAGTTGCATTTCCACTGTGAAGTCTGAAATTGGATTTTCAATGCAGAACTAATTAAGATGTTACAGGCACCAAGTTAATTTGATATGTCTGAAAGCATAAAAAGGGATTATTTTAAAGGTGGTTCAGTGAACACCCAAAGATGATGTATGTATTTCTCCTTGCACGTGTCACAGAGGTGGTATTTTAAGGTACTGGGAAATTTTTCAAAAGACATAACATTTGAATTGTAAAAGAATAAAAATATTATTCATACAAATTTATTAAAAATTATGTTAGTTATCATTATATACCACTACTCAGTGTTTTATATCTAATATTTCAGTATGGGATAGATATCATATGATAGTAGATACCAAATAGTGTATATTTACTGTTATTGTCCCTACTTTCTAAATAAGGAAACTGAGGCTCAGCGTAGCTAGATTACTCGCTTAGTTCACAAAGTCGGTGAGTAGCAGAGTCAGAATTTGCTCTTCTCCCTTGTGTGTTAACTAAAGACACACTACCCTTTTTAATTCCAACACTTTCTGGCCCTTTTCAAAATGTACTGAAAAAATTAATTTAACGAAGTAAGATACAAATTACTATGCTAATTGGGAGTGAAGTGTCCGGGGTACTTCAGGTAATACATAAACCTGACAGTCCAGTGACTGACTACTGAGTGACCAGGTTGATTTCTGGTCTTTCAGGTGGACCAATTTCATGAGAAGTCACCACTATAAAGTGGGGACATCCATAAATAATTATATATGTTACTTCACCTTTCCTGGGAGTCAGGGCAATTTTGCATTATGTCCACATTGACCATTGGAAAACATTAAAAAATTCTGAAATAGACCCACACATCCGTGGACAATTGATTTTTAACAAAAGTGAACATAAACTAAACCATAGACTTAAGGTCGAAGACCAAAACTATAAAATGTATAGAAGAAAAGATCAGGAATAAAATCTCAGTACATGAAGTCATCTATGCTATGAAACCAGAAACAGAATTGATACAACAACAAAAAATACATTAGACTTAATTCAAATGTAAAACTTCTGATCTTCATAGATGGTGCTCAGAAAATAAAAATTCAAGCCATAGACAAATAAAAAATGTTTTTAGTACATTTATCTTACAAAATAATGATATCCAGAATATAAAGAGAATTCTTATAACACATTAATAAGAAGGCATCAATCCAATAAAGATAGTCAAAATATTTGAAGCCATTTAATATGAAAATATATATAAGATGATCAATATGAATGTGAAAAATGTTCGAGATCTTTACTCATAGAGAAATTACAAATTAAACCCTAATGAGATAATGCAACATACACCCTAGAGTGGTTAAAATTAAGAAGAGTGACAACACATAGTGTTGATGGGGATGTGAAGCAACTGAAACTCTTACACATTGCTTGTGGGGGTATAAAATGGTAGACATATTTTTGAAAGCAGTTTGACAATTTCTTATAAAGTTGAACATTTATATAACCTATTAACCAAACATTCTACTTCTAGAAATTTAATCAAGAAAAATAAGGCATATGTTCACACAAAGACTTTTAAATCAGTGTTCATAGCAAATTTATCAATGTATCCCCAAACTGAAAATAACCCAAATGTCCCTTATCAGGTGAATGGATAAACAATTTGTGGTATATCCATATATTTTATACATTGCAGCAATAAAAAGCCAATACTCAACATCATGAATGAATGTCAAAACATGATGCACTATGCTGAGGGAAAGCCAAACCTATGCTCTGATTCTACTTACGTGAAATTGTAGAATTGGCAATACTAGTCTACAATGGCAGAATGCATGCCAGATGCTGGTAGTTGTCAGGGGTAGAAAGGAAGACTGCAAAGAGGCACAAGTGGACATTTTGGAATAGAAAAGCTCTTTAACTTGAGCATGCTGGTGATTGCACTGATGTGTACATTAGTCAAACTATACAATTAAAATGTAGGCAAACCATTAAATATCAACTATAACCGCTATAAATTTTATAAGAATAACTATACCATTAACCACTTTCACCTATCAGATTGTCAAAAATTAAAAAGTATGACAACACATTTTTTGTTGAGACTTTGGGAAAACAGGCACTTTCACACGCTGTTGATCGAAATGAAATTGGTTCATGCAATGTTCAGCAAGCCTACTTAGCATTTATCTTCTTAGTTAGCTGCCCTACTTCTGGTAGTTTACCTTGAAGATACACCTCAATGCAAATATACACATACACAAGGTTATTCGTTGCAAAACTGTTTATAATTGCCAATTATTAGCAACAACCAAATAGCCATTCACAGGAGTTGAAAAAAGAGTATATCTACACAAGGGTATATGCCGAAGCTCTTAAAATGAGTGAGGAGCATCCCTATGAATTTACGTGAAGTCATTTTCAAGGTATATTATTAAGTGAAAGTAAAGTGTAAGTATCCATGGTTCGTGACCTTTTATATGATAAGGAGGAATAAGAAAATAAATACATAACTACTCACACCTGCGTAAAACACAGGATGTATAAACAAGAAACAAATAGGAAGTAGGGTCAGAAAAGTGTAGAAGATAACATCTAGAATAGTATATGATTTTGCATAGTTTGATGTTGCAATGATATCCACATACATGGATATGTATCATATATACAAAAATATATAATAAAGTCAATCATAATTCTAAAACACAAACAGAAATAAACCTAATTATATTTTAAAGGAGGGGTATCATGACATGGAAAAGGGGGAAAAAGCTGATCCAAGTAAATTCTAGATACTTTGTTATTATTATATATCCTCAGGATGAAAAGAGAAAAAAAGTAAACAAATGTTGAACTCTACTTACTTAGGGATTTGTACACTTTTGCAGTGGTATGAGTTAGTAATACTCATACTCCTTTCTTTGGATTATAGGATATAGCAAATAAGTAAATATATTTTGGCTAGGAAGTCATTGTTTTCAACATCAGGTATAGAAAGTGCCCAAGGCTGGGGAGCCCACCTCTTGCATCAGCGTGCCCTGGATGTGAGACATGGTGTCAAAGGAGATTATTTCAGAACTTTAAGATTTGATGGCTGCCCTGCTAGATTTCAGACTTGCATGGAGCCTGTAGTCCCTTTGTTATTTTTTGTTTGTTTGTTGTTTTTTTCACATTTATGATTTTTATTTAAATCATTTATCATTTTTATTATTTTATGAGATATAATAGATGTACACATTTGTGGGGACATGTGATAATTTAATACATTCATATATTTGTAAAGATCAAGTAAGTGTAATTGGGATCTTTGTCTTTTCTTTATGCTAAAAAAAAAGCTTAAAAAGCTTAAAGAAGAAACATTCAAATTATTCTCTTTTAGCTATTTTGAAATATATAGTAGGTAGCCCCTTTGTTTTAATCTATTTCTCCCATTTGGAATAGGAGCATTTATCCAGTGCCTGTACCCCCATTGGATCTTGGAAGTAACTAACCTGCTTTTGATTTTACAGGCTTCTAGCGGGAAGGGACTTGCCTTGGCTCAGATGAGACTTTGGGTTAATGCTTGAATAAGTTAAGACTTTGGGGGACTGTTGGGAAGGCATGATTGTGTTTTGAAATTTGAAGATATGAAATTTGGGAGGGGTCAGGGTGGGATGAAATGGTTTTGCTCTGTTTCCCCACCCAAATCTCATCTCAAATTGTAATCCCCACGTGTCAAGGGCGGGAGGTGATCATAGGGGTGGTTCTTCCACGCTGCTCTCCTGATAGTGGATTCTCACGAGATCTGATGGTTTTGTAAGCATCTGGCATTTCCCCTGCTTGCACTTCTCTCTCCTGTGGCCATGTGAAGAAGGTCCTTGCTTCCCCTTCCCCTTCACCTTTTACTATGATTGTAAGTTTCCTGAGCCTTCTCAAGTCATTTGGAACCGTGAGTTAATTAAACCTCTTTTCTTTATAAATTACCCAGTGTCGGGCAGCTCTTTATAGCAGTATGAGAACAGGGTAATACAGAGAGGAAGGAGATGAGAATAAATCTTTTGTATTAAATTGGAATTGGAGGTATCAATGTACACCTATGGATTAATAGATGAGTGTATTCGTTCGTTTTCATGCTGCTGATAAAGACATATCTGAAACTGCGAACAAAAAGAGATTTAATTGAATCTACAGTTTCACTTGACTGGGGAGGCTTCAGAATCACGGCAGGAGGCAAAAGACATTTCTTACATGGTGGCAGCAAGAGAAAAAATGAGGGAGAAACAAAAGCGGAAACTCCTGATACACCCAGCAGATCTCATGAGACTCATTCACTATCACAACAATAACATGGGAAAGACTGGCCAACATGATTCAATTACCTCCCTGTGGGTCTCTCCCACAGCATGTGGGAATTTTGGGAGAGAAACTCAAATTGAGATTTGGGTGGGGACACAGCCAAACCATATCAATGGGCATAGATACAAATGAACATATTGATATATACATTTACAATTGATATCACTGTGTGTGTGTGTGTGTGTGTGTGTGTGTGTGTGTGTGTGTGTTTCCTGGCTCTGGTTCCTATCTGCTGAGAGGAACTAAAAGCAATAACATCTAGTAGCAAGGAGCATATCTAGTGCCCAAACCTTGGTTTTTAAACGCCATCTTCACTAAAAGAAAGAAAGACTAACTGGAAGAAATACTAATTCCAGGGCTGGAAATGGGAAATAAAAAATGAGAGTAGAGCATTTTGTTAATAAATAATGAAATCGATGGAAAAATAATGGGGACAGGTAAAAAACCACAGAAATCAGATTTAAGAGGCTTCCACTGGCTAAAAGGCATATTTGAAATTAAGATTGTATAATTCCATATTGAAATAAATAACTTAATAGCAGAAAAGCAAAACCTTTTCTTTATAGTAGAAACCCAAAGAATAAATTCAGAAATAATGATTGAATTAGAAAAGCACTATTTGACAATCAACTTAGGATAATTTATTTGGACAAAAATAATCAATGACTACTAAAAGTAGTGTAAGAAACATTTGAGGAAAAAGAGTGTTATTAATTTAGTCTCAGAGTATCTCCCTTCAAGATACGTATTAATCACAAAGTTAAAGCAATATCTTATAGCAAGAGACATTGAATATATAACTTTTTAAAAATGATAATATATTATCATTGGTGGAAAAGGGACAATTCAGCACTATATACCTCCTGATAGAATGTACTAAAAACAGCACCTATTCTGTATTATTTCAGTTACAAATACATACCTTGAATATTCTCATTAGAAAACATCTGACTATCCCAAATTAAAAGTTAGTGAACTCAATATCTAGCCTGTATTCATCAAAAATGTCAAAGACTAATAAATTATTCAAGATTAAAGAAGACTAACATTACATAAGAGAACTAAACAGTGAGTGATTTGGGACTGGATTCTGAACCTTATTTTTTAAATTGTACAGAGTATATTCTTCAGTCACCATAAAATTGATTAGAAATACGTTAGAAAAAATATCTAGAAAGTTTTCAAACATTTGTAATTTAAGCAACATGCTTCTAAATCATCCGTGGAACAATGAAGAAATCACAATGAAAAGGAGAAAATCTTTGGAACTAAATAATGCAAAGTACAATAGGCTGTATCTGTGAAATACTTCTAAAACAATGTTTACAGGGAAATTAATAGCTATAAATATTTATATTAGAAAACTGAATAAAAGTTTAGAATCAAAAAGCTAAGTTTCCACTTCAAGAAGCTAGAAAAAGATGCACATATTAAAGTCAAAGTCAATAGTAGGAAAAAAAATCTATAAAAATGAAATCAGAAACAATGAAATAAAGATTAGGCAAACAATTGGAAAAATGACAACATACAAAGATTGATAGATTAAAGGTGAAAAAAAAGGCCAAAAAAAGACCCCAGACTACCAATATCATAATAAGATATTATTACAAACCATATAATCATTAAAAGGTGAATTTCACAACATAGTGAAACAGTCAAATCTCCTGAAAAATGCAACTTACCAAAACTGACTAAAGATGAAAAAAAAATCTGAACAGTCTTTTATCTATTATACAAATTGAACTCATTATCAAGAACCTGTCCACAATGAAAATTCCATGCCTGAATGGTTTCACTGAAAAATTAATCCAAATATTAGAAAACAAATATGAGTAACATTTCAAAAACTAGAGAAGGAAACCCATGCCAATTCATTTTATAATGTCAGCATTAACTAACAACAATCAGACAAAGACATTATAAGAAATAAAAATTGTAGACTAATATCTGTCTTGAACATTGGCCAAAAACCAACAAGCAAACAAAAACGAAATATGAAAAATAAAATCCAGAAATATATGAAAAGGACAATACATCATGACCAAATGTGTCTTATCCCAGAAATGCAAGGCAGATTAACTGAATATCAGTGTAATTCACCATATTAACAAAATGAGATCAACTATACCATTTATATTAATTAAAATGAAGAAAAACATTTATCAATACCCATGAAAGGTCTTACTTATAATGAAATGTCTCAGCTGACAAAGAATAAAAGGAAATTTCCTCTAATCAATGAACATAGTTTTCAAAAATACAGTTAGCATCGTATTTAATGGGATAAAATGTAACCGTTTTTTCCTAAGATCAGGAATGAAGAAAGGATATCTGTCCTCATCATTTCTATTCCAGTGATTCTAACCAGTGGAGGAAAACCATAAAAGTAAAAATATATGTCACCTAAAATGATATAGATAAGAATATATACAGCAGCTTTAGTCATTATTGCCAAATTCTGGACATGGTCCAGGGGTCTATTGGTAGCAGAATGAGTCAAACAATAGTGCTATAGCATGGAACAGACTACTCAAATATAGAAATACATGTCAAAGTATTGAATACAGCAAAGGAAGCCAAACATTCAGAAGCACACATTGTATGGTTCTAGTTATACGAAGTTCTTGGACATCAAAAATTAGTGTGTGGTGGCAAAAATCAGATCATGGGCTGCCTCTTGGGAGCAATTGAGGAGAAAGAGCCACAAATAAACTTTCTAGAATAATGAAAATATTCCATACCTTGGTAGGAGTGTGGTTACAGGATTATATATATTTGTCAGCACTCACCTAATTGTACACCTAAAATCTCTGCTTTTCACTGTATGGAAATTTATCTCAAACATTTTCAAAAGAATTGTAGACAAAAATAGAAAACTAGTTAGTAGTATGGGTTCTGAAACAACCTTTTAAGTGTGTAAGGCTTGAACAATGAATAACTGTTGAGGAACTGAAAATAGAATCATAGAATCAAAATGGCAGAGTGAAATCATGAGACCCCAAGGGTGTCTCGTTAGGAGGAATGTGTTAGCAATCCAGCACACGTCCCCACCACTCACCCTGGCTGTTCACCACCTGCTGTTTTTAGCGATGGACGGAGACGTCTGTGCCCCTTCAACACTGAGCCTGATCCCACCCTTGGGCCATCAGGAACTCTCCTTCTAGGAAGGCACTGGGCTTCTGTCATTCCACTTGGCAGGCCTCAGGCTACATGGCCACCTCTCCAGTTTTGAACATCTGCTGTCTGGTTGACCACGATGATAAGACAGAACCGAGAAAAGAATAAAAAGGTATTTCTATGTGTCTCATTACCACCCAGAATAAAGAGGTGTTTAGAAATGTGTCATGAGACATTCCCTAAAGCCATTCTGATGAGGTGGGGATGGGGTTGAGGAGAATGGAGATGATGGCAATGAGGCTTTTCATTAAACTGAAGAAAAGTAGTAAAGAATTTGAAATGGAGACAAATGGTGAGATTCTGGGAGTCCTGATAGAAACTGGCTGATTGACAACTGAAGATTAAAGTGCACAAATTCATAATTAGAAGATGACAAAACAGTCCTGAGCTCCTTTATTTCTGTGCAGTGATTACATCAGGGAAAATGAAATGTAACGGTTCAATAAAACTTGGATATGATGCTGATGGAAGCAAAATTTACAGACTTATTTTGGCAAGAAATTGGGATCTCTGGGACCTAAGACTTTGTTTTGGCTTTATCAATATGCTCTTTAATTCGGGACACTCGACCTCTTTTCCCCCTGCACTTGCCAAGTTGAAAAATGAAGTCATAAATGCTCTTTCAACCTTTTCAAATGATACCAATAAATTGTGAAGATAAATTTAATTAATACAATATTACTTAAGTTTAGCAATTTGTAAGAAAAATGCCAGCTAATACACAGGTGTACATAAACCTAAGTTGGTTTTTTTAATCACATGAGAAATGAAAGAATCAAAGAATGAAGATTTATCTTTAGGGAAAAAATTAAAAGCTAGATAGAAAAGTGTTTATAATACATATCTCAAAACATGGAAGACAAAAATCCCTGCCATTTCAGCTATTTGCTTGAACACATTAGTTCTTCAGTAAAAATAATTAAATGACATTTAATGTCAACTGACATTATGTCGACTGAATGCTTTAGTGGAATGCATTGATGCCATTCCATCAAGAGAATTTGAAAGTATAAATGAAGACAAGAATGTATTCTTTTTTCTGATGTTTCTTTTGTGTCTCACTAACCCTCATTGTTCCAGTACATTGGTTGTTTTTCCTCTCGTTCTTTCTGTTTATTTTTTCCTGTAAGCAATTTAGAAAGTCTTCTACTTCTATTCTCAGGAAGAAAACCCATCTGTTCCAGGTGGTTAAGCATGAGCAGTGCAAGAGAGGGCTCTTCTCCCACCCACTAAAAATGTCAGGTAATGGTTTGGCAATTATCAAATCGCCTCTCTAGAAGTGACAAATTGGCAGCCGGAGCCAGGGAGATGCCATTTCCTGATGGTCCACACCCGTTAACATTCAAGTATTAATTAAAAGCCGTCCCAAGAAGAAGAAACATGCACATTAATACACAAAAATAGGATCGTTAGGTACACTCCACTGAAAAAGGGAAGAAAGCCTCTGTTGGGCATGCGTACAACTTCCTAAAACATGGCGCATGCTCACTTCCCAAAGGCAAAGAGGGCACTGTGCACGCAGGTAGCCCACCCTAAAGGAAGAATCATGGGGAAGAGGCGAGTCTCTAAAAGTCCTAGAATCACTGTTAAACAGGGTGCTTGATCTTCTCTCTTTAGCCTTCACGTGCCCTCTTGAATCTCTTCCAAGTGAGCTTTCCTTTCTTTTCTGTTCTCAGGCCTTTTAAATAAACTTCCACTCCTGCTCTGAAATTTGCCTTGATCTCTTTCCCTGCTCTATGCCCCTCAGTCGAATTCTTTCTTCTGAGGAGGCAAGAACTGAAGTTGCTGCAGACGCATACAGATTTGCCACCAGTAACTCGGGGTAGCTCAGATCTCTTCCACTGCTAACACATCTGTACTAGCTAATAAAATCGACTCCCATAGGGCTGGGTCCTTTGTGTAATCCTGGCCTCAATACTCTGCAAATAATATTCTGAGAATTTCTGAAGATTTACAATTATTAAATGTAAAACATTGATTGGAAAATATCGCAGAATCCATTTTGCAAATTATATTTTATAAAATTATACAGATTATTATGCCAATAACTTCAAGTATCTAATTCCCCGGTGATGAAGTTTCTTCGCACAAAGTTGGCTAGGTTAAAAACATCAGTTCCACATATTGGGACGTGTACTTGAGTTCCACAATGATATGAGAAAATGACATAGTACCAAAGCAGAATGAGAAGACATGTTCGGTTCTCCTTACACCTTCCAAGGGTAATCACGAACATGGGCTCACAGGCAGTCTTGCCCTTCTTTCTATTGTGCAGGTGGCACTCACTTATGCAAGTGCTTGAGGACTTTTCCTAGTCTCCAAGCCCGGGGCATCCACCACATCAGTCAGAAATGCTGGATGCTAAGTTTTAAAACCACCACTCACTGTGACTATCAAGAACCAAGTGGAAAGTAACCATAATCCTACAAAAATGAGAATAGATTAATTGCTGAAAATGAAAAACTGTGTTAACCAGTTAGAAACAGCCTCTGACACAAGCGCAGCAATTATTGAGTGGTTAAGGAAAAATAGATTTTTTCCCCAGAAGAGAAGCATTCAGTGTGCAGTGGTGAGGGGTGGGTGGTCCAGTTGGAAAAGAAACAAAGAGAAAGCGGTGCCCTTATCTCAAAGCCTCTCCAAAGAACCTTCTCCCTAGGTGGTTTGTGGGTCCTCTGAGTTCTCATAAGCAGAAGAACCAGAGTCAGGGTCAGGGTTCACCTTATGTCTTCCAATGACTGCAGAAGGACAAAGAAGCAGAAGAACTCACATCAATGGCTTCACCTCCTGTCCTTGGTTTCCTTTCAGCTCACTTCTAGGCTGCAACAATAGGATATAGCTACCAAAAACAGACGATAGTCAAAGAAAAGTAGAAATGTCCAAGGGACCATTACAGTATTCTAATGATTCTACATTTTGATGATAACATTATTATAACAATATAATATCACATCTTTATTTCATGTCAGAATTATTTTGTCCATGGTCAAATATGCTGAGCAAATCAAGGGCTAATACTTCTAATTAGAGTAACTATCAATTGTCCCATCGTTATTACTTGCCCATACAGTATGATAGCAAGGGCCTTGAGGAGGTCCCACAGCTCCAAAAGGGCCAACACTACAAGCTGGCTGATATCTAACATACAGAATGGTGATTTGCAAAGTAATTATTTTATATGTTTGATCCCTGTTAAAATTCAAACTTGCCAGAGTGGGCCTATCCCACGTTGATGGTATCTTTAGTATTGTGGCAATGAGAGCAGCCTATTAGATGCCTGCTCAACATCCACCCACCTTAATTTTTTTTAGTAACAAAATTACATTTCCCAGCATCCTTTTCCATGCACAACCATACTAGCCAATGAGAACTTGGGGTGGGGAAGGGGATTTGGAAGTGGAACGACTACATTTTGCAGATGCCTGGGGGAAAAGATTTTGGGTACTATTATGTAGCCACCACACCAACCGTGGATGGCAACTTCCAGATAGGTGAGAAAAAAAAATTTCAATCTCATCTTTTTATGGCTGCATAGTGTTCCATGGAGCTGGAGGCCATTATCCTAAGTAAAATAAGTCAGAAACAGAAAATCAAATATTATGTATTCTCACTTATAAATGGCAGCTGAACAGTGGGTATACATGGATGAAAGATGAAATAAATCAATGCAAAGATAAAAATAATAGACACTGGAGACTCCAAAAGTGGGGGGAGGAGGTGAAGGTTGAAACATTACATATTGGGTATGGTATTTACTATCTGGGTGATGGGTACACAAGAAGCCCAAACCTCTCCATTATGCAATATATCCGTGTAACGACCCTGCCCATGTAGCCTCTGAATCTAAAATTTAAACAAAAATTCAACTTTTTAAAGCTATTCTTGGGGATTTTACTATTTGCAAATGAACGTAATTTCTAACTTAAGCAGCAGGAATGCAAGTACCTGAAATGTTTTCAAAATTGAAACCAGGACCTATAGTGTGATATAATTTGACAATTAGAGCATTTTTTATGTTAATACTCACAAATAATCTAAATAGAATGGTTCCCACAGATAGGAAAGAGAGAGAAAAGGAAAAGGTTATAGATGGGGTGACTGCGGTGGCAGGCTAGAGGGAGTCACGGGAGCAGAGAAAGGAGCACAGTGGAGAGGCTGAGGTTCCAAGCAAATGCCACCTGCTTCACAGGCAAGCAGTCTTGCAAGGCAGGTGCAAAATGACCTTTGGCTCCTCCTTGTTTTCCTGATCATAGGACATTCTGCCATCACACACACAAAATATTCCCATTTCTTGGAGCCTGAAGGTGTCAATGTATAACACCCCCTTTCCTTACCTGCATTGCAGAACCACTTGAAAAATATGTCAATGAAACAGATTGAGGTCAAAATATTGCTTTCATTATTCATAAGCTAAGTGGAGGATGTGACTCAGTGTGACGGCAGGTGGGTTTACTAGGTCACTGGCTGGGAAGAGAATCACAAGCCTCCCCCAACAGCTTCATGTATTTCTTAGAGCAGAAAAAAATCACATGTTCAGTAGAGACAAGAAGCCCATGAGAAAGACTGAGCACACGGTGCACACATATGAAATGTTCAGCTGCATCTCAGTTGGCTTGGCTCTGACAACATGTCAGCAGTGACGTCATTATTTTAAAGATAACTGCTTAGTTCATTTTCGTTCCCTGGATTTTTTCCATTTCCTATTGGGCTTATGTTGGACTCCACTTTGAATCCTGGTATCTACTTCATATCCTGTTAGGGCTACAGTGGATTTTGGCAATGATTGAATTCAATTTTTATTTAACGGGTCAACAACCTGCATCAGAAAGTAGTGAAATGAATTGCTCAGGGTCACACCTGCTGAATAACAGAATTTGAATTATAACTCAGGGCTTGAGACTTTTGTAGTCTCTGTCCATTGCCTCTGTGTCATTACAATGACTGATTTTTCCCTCTCTGCATTATAAGCAGCACCATAAAGAATCCATACTTACCAGCAACAAACTAAATGCTTTGTGTCCAAACCTCACTATAGCTAGTGAAGGTCGACAGCATATGACCTAAAGTCTTAGGAAATAGCATTTAATATCCAAAGAAATGTCTCCCACAGAGAGCTGCTCACTGATCTAAAACTTCTAAAAAATGGCAAAGAGTCTACCAATTAACATATGATGAGAAATATATACTGCTAAATATAGGACCAGAAATGGTCTTCAAAAGCAGATGATTCTAATACTAATTTGTTTAGGATTACAAGGTATCAATATGGATGCTTTGAGCAAAATGTCTCCTTTCGTAGATCCCATGATGTAAAAACTATGGAAGTCGGGAGCGGTTGAGAACTGTTTTTCTCATCATGCAAGAAGGACCTGCCTGGAGACAAAGCTATCACAGAGGTTAAGCAGAGCCAAGACATGATTGGCAGATGCCTGGGGACGTATATAAAGCTGAAGATGAGACCATTTCCGATATTGAGGCAAAAAAAAAAAACAAAAAAAAACCTTACCTTTTATAATTTAGGCTTTTGAATTCTGTATTTATAACTAAATATCTAATAAGTCATCAAATATGCTTATTTCCTATTCCTCATTATATGGTAAAATGCCAGTCTCCTCCATACTTTTAACCTTTGATTTTAGTTCAAAACGTGCTTCCTCTGTGAAGTCTCCCATGTCTTCTAGTAGACTTAATTGACCAAATTCGGAGCTTCCACTGAACCCTATGTGTGCTTTCTCACCACATCACAACCTGCTTTCTATCATCATCTCCTATCTAAACTGCCCTGGAAGATCATCAATATTAAGTGTTTAAATGTCTATAAAATACATTGACAACTAAGCAAATATTCATTGGCCACCCAATGCTGTGTAAACATAGCAGATATTTTAAACCTTATCTAACACATGAGCAACATCCATTTTTCCTTGAAATTATTTCCTCCTTTGGCCTTCATGATAGTTTTTCTTCTCAAACTAAAATCTGGTCAATCTTTTCTTCTTTCAGAAATCCTTTTGTCGCTCCCCAAGGATGCAGTGAAAGCCTCCGTCCTCGCTGGTGCCATGATGCGTAGCCATGGTGGATCATGCCTATGGTTCTGGTCTCCACCTTCTCCACAGTAGCTGGGTGCGAGCCTCCTGAACCTTCAGAACTCTCACTGCCCCTGCTCATTACCATGCCCCCATCCCTCTGCAAGCTGCCTCTCAAACATTAGGCCTCCAGTAGTTATTTGTGGAATAAATGAGTAAAAGAAGCAAAACGGCATGCCCCGCTTCCTTCTGGGCACTTTCCTGCTCCTGCTGTCCTGAGACTTTCCTTTCCTAATTAGCACGTTCTGCTGCAGCCACGCCCACCTGCCTGCTGTCCTGACCTGAGGGCGCTCACTCCTTCCTTTGAATCCCCTCTAACCAGAAGGCTCCTGCCATTATTTGTACCTCACTCTTTATCCCTTTTGAGAACAGTCTTTAAGTCTTTCCTGACCTCTCTGCTATTTCACCATGTGGATTCATTCTTCTGTTCTCCAAAAGTACCTTCTAGAACCCTTTGTCCTAGTAGTGACATTACTGTATTGTGATCATGTGAGCACTGGGCTGCCTGTCCTAGTAGACTATGAGAACTCCTGAGGGAGGAAAGCTGACATTACCCACTGTTGTCTCCAACACATTAAGACATCTTTCAATGCCAGAGTCTAGGTTTTAAGAAGAAATAGATTATTGACAGCAAAAGCCTGGGATTCTATGTTTCTATAAGGACAATATAAATTATTTGTGTTCCTCATTATACCTTTAATACCTTGGCATTGGCATCATTCCATAAAAAATGCCTTATATATAGTAGAGGTAGAGCGTCACTAATCTGAAAATGCAAAATCCAAAATTCTCCAAAATGCAGCCATTTGGAGCATGGACATGAGGTAGTGATACCATTGCTATCTGATGGTTCAATGTACACAAACTGTTTCATGCACAAAATTATGTAACATATTGTATAAAATTACCTTCAGCCTACATATATAGGGTGTATATGAGACATATATGAATTTCATGTTCAAACTTGGGTCTCATCCCTAAGATATCTCATTATGTATATGCAAATATTCCCAAATCTGGAAAAAATCTGAAATCAGAAACACTCTGGTCCCAAGCATTTTGAATAAGGAATATTCAGCCTGCAATTGTATCCTAACATTACGATTGAATACATCTTTTTACATTGTGGTTCAAGCTGCATCCCTGAAAAGGAAGAAAAAGAAAGAAAAATATATTGCTACAAAGTAGGTCATTTATCTATAAAATAGATATGAGTTGCATAACCATGAATCATAATTTAAACTTTCTTCGTGTTTGACCATATGTCACCGTGGTAGATTGTTTGCAAAATGTCTGCTCTAATTACCTCCCTGTCTCCCTGCACGTCCATAGTCCTCCCACCCCCGCACCCCAGCGGGGCTTGCTCACATGACTAGTGTTGAACAATGAACTAGAGCAAACGTGGCAAACTCGGAGGCTGGAAAAGTGCTCGTGCAATGGGTCCTGGCTTATGCTGCCGAGGATCATACTGTCCTCATATAAGAACCCTGCATTAGCTTGTGGAAAAAGATAGGACACTTCAGGGAGAAGTGAGCCAATCAGCTAAGAGCCCCCACCATACCCCTTAGACCAGCTGGCTCTCAGGCACCAGACATGACAGAGGACTTCCTGGATCACTGATCCTGGCTGGATCTGTTCAGATCAGAATAACTTCCCAGCTTATTCATACAGTCATGAGAAATAATATTTATTATTTCTAACTGCTGAGTTTGAGGATGGTTTGTTATTTAGCAAATGCTAAGTGATAGAGTTGCAGAACTTGAATAATTGTTCTATTCCCATAAAATTTAAAATCATACCAGAAAATTAGTTCAAGTAACTGAACTAAATATGTATTTTTATTTCAAAACTAAGTAGTCTTAGACTTGAAATCTGTGTCTTATAATTAAAATTGATTTATTAACTCAAAAAAAATTATTGAGTGCCTACTTCATATGCCCAGTACATATTTGTATTTTTCATCTGTTAAAAAAAATTCAAACGACTACCCTAATTATTAGTCTTATCTTTAAGTTCAAGATTCATCTTGTGCTCAGAATGAGCCCTAAATGTGGAGCATGAAGAAGAGGTTCCGGCAAGGAAGACATGGTATTCGAAGTGACTACAGTAAAATTTCTACACAAGCTCAGAAAGAAAAGCAAAGAAAGGAAAAAAATTTGCCTCAGTCTCAAAAGAAAATAGGAAATAAATATGTTTCCCACTAGCAACTGCAGAAACAAATGAAAGAATGAGCAACATATTGAAAGAGAATGGAGGGTAAGTGACAGCTCTTTTATTGCAGTCAACAGGAGCTGCCTGGTGATGTGAAGTCTGAAGGAAAGAGGAAGGACCCCAGGAAGGAACCCAGGCTCATTTCCTGTCAAGCTTCTCCTGGGTGAAGTCGGGCCACATATGCTGCAAAACAGTTTGGAAAATTATTCTCAATTATCCTTTCATTCTCTACATCCCTCCAAAAGGAAGGTGCTCCTTCCCGTCTTCAAAGATATCGTTACTTTAGCATTGAGCTAGGATTGTGCACGAATTAATTATGAGCAGAGATCCATGCGTGAGACTCATAAAATGCAGGAAATGACTTGCTTTATAACAGGGAAAGACAGAGCAATAAACTGACAGGAAGAGGGAGCCATAAAAGTCATCAAAGGGCAGCAGCAGTGCCAATGTCTGTAATTGAGGAGAATCTCTCCCAGGGGATATGTGTTGCAAGGAAAGGGTGAGCGGGAGCCACACAGGCTGTGGTTTGAATGAAAATACTTGTTAAACAATTGAGTCAATGAAACGGTGTTGACACACCGTGGAGTGCTTTGCTCCAGGCCTCTCCTTCAGGCAGAAGTTCACATTAACTTTATGGTCACTAGATCATGACTTCCACGGAGTGAAAACATGCTGGAATAAGTCAGATTCCTACATGTGCTGTGTGTGTGAACCTGCACATGCTCATGAAGCTATGCCCGTAAAGATATAACATATTATATCTATACACACCATATATATACACCATATACATATATACGTATATATATTTTGTTTGTTTGTTTGTTTACATGGAGTCTTGCACTGTCACCCAGGCTGGAGTGCAGTGGTGCAATTTCGGCTCACTGCAACCTCCACCTCCCAGGTTCAAACAATTCTCCTGCCTCAGCCTCCCAAGTAGCTGGGATTACAGGCATGCCCCACCACTCCTGGCTAATTTTTGTATTCTTAGTAGAGATAAGGTTTCACCACATTGGCCATGGCTGGTCTCAAACTCCTGACTTCAGGTGATCCGTCCACCTTGGCCTCCCAAAGTGCTGAGATTACAGGTATGAGCCACCGCACCTGGCTACACACGTCTATATTATGCATAGCGTGTAATAGAAATGGATTGAGAGATTGAGAGTTTACCTCTTTGGAGTACTTCTGGTCAAGTTTGTGAAGCCTCAATATGGTTCAGAATAGGTTCCCTTCCAGAGTTTAAGGTGATTCATTAGGGAGACTAAAAATGTCTAATTTACTAAACAAGGTGTTTGTTAAATACTCCTAAGTGGCAAGCACTGTGCTATGTACAAAGCATACAATGATGACGGGAGATAGATGAGGTCTCTGATCTTATGAAGCCCACTGTCTAGGGGGAAGTAGATAATTATTAATCACATAAATACAAGCGCAATCACCACAGTCATCAGTGCGCAAATCAGAAAGGTGTCAAAAACAAACACAGTAGAAGCATTTAACATATGCAGGGAGATCAGCAAAGACCTCCTCAAAGAAACTACCGTGGAGGTGCAATCTGTACCATAAGAATCAATTTCCTAACTTAAACAGGAAATTGGGTTACAGTTGGGGGACTGTGTGTTTAGGAACCTTGTGAGGGACAAGGCGGAGTTCTGGGGTAGTGAAAGGTCAATGCAGAGCACAACACAGAGAATAATGTGGGACGGGACCACGGAGTTGGGGAGAGGACAGGCTAGCCAAGGCTTAGTGAAGCCATGGTACAGATTTGGGATGGCAGCCAATGAAGACTTTATAAAAAGTGAACTTAAACAGACTTGATGTTTGAAAAGAACGCTGGCTGCAATGCAAGGGACAAATTAGATAGGATTCAAAACCAGTGCCAGGAGAACAATTAGAGGGTGCCATAGGAACCAGAGCGTGAGGGACAAACATAGCTTGTCCTAACAAAGAGGTGAAGAATGTAGGGGTTCAGTCAGGCTGTTGGGGAAAATTTTAGTTATAATAGCCACAAACCCTCTTGGAAGGCCTGAGAGTTTGCATAACTTCGGTAATAAATCTTGCTGAAGGCAGCCTAGTCCCCTTACTTTAGTTAAATAAGTTAGAGTAGAAACAAAGGAATATGGGGAGTTTATCTAAATAACTTGTTTACTCATGTGGTCTTAAGACTAACCTTTGTTCTACCGTGGGTGCTTAATTGTATTCTACTCGGGAAGTCCACAATGTTAATTACCCTCTAGTGGTGTTGACTCAAGCCTTTGTCAATTAATCTTTACTGAATAAATGCAAGTCTCTCTGGCTGGTCATGGCCATGTCACAGCTGTTTACAGGACTCTGCGTGGAGTCTGTAAGCGGTCCGGATATTCAGCTGGACTGGCAAAGCAGAATATCTATGTGTCAGTGTACTTTATTCATTCATTGTTGGGTCAGGGTCTGTGGGTCAGACCCCCACAAAGAAAGTGGAAAGAAGAAGGCCTATTTTAATAAACTTAGAATTTACTTAAAGATAAACAGTTTCTTCCTCATTTTATTTTTCTCAAACACCAAGGCTTCAGAATATATGCCTTTCTTTATTGATAAGATTTATGTAACTGTCCTTGAGGGTGCAAATTCAGAGGCACCTACCTAATGTCAAACTCTCTCTTATATCACCATTTTCCAAACTATGTTCCACTCAGCAATTGTGTTCCACAAAATATATACACCATAAAAACAGTCCAGGTGATACAACCTTTGGGAAACTGCACAGTAAATCCCCTTTGTATAGAGACAGCTTCAAGGTATCCTTCAGTAAAGCAAAATGCATTTGATCCAAAACTAGTTGTCTTTTGTTTGGTTGGTTTGTTTTGGAAACCTTCATTATCTTTCTTGAAAACCCATGAATACAGTTTTGAAAATAGCACCATAATAATTTATCTCAAGTTCAAGGAGATTGTGATTTAAAGTCTTAATTGCTACCCACTCTTTCTTAAATCTTCTTCAATAACACAAAAGGTTTACAAATTACTCTCAAATCTGTGAGAACTAGGGATTCACAACTTCTGTGGGGGGTGAACTGATGATAGCTACCTTTGCAGTTTCACATTCATTCTCCAAATACAACACTGAAGTTCCTTTTTCGGAGAAAACAAAACAAAACAAAAAACACACCTTGCCCTTTCAGTGACTACTTCTCACCTGTAACACTTGCTGTCTCAGTGAATCCAGTATTTGTTAAGCTATTGGCCGTGAGCTTGTCTGTTTCACAATGAATTTTCCACTGTCAGTATCACTAATAAACTCACTCCTTGAATTTCACTCTAACATCTCCAGCTTCATAAAATGAATGAAAAATTTACTGAGGGGAAATAAGAAGATTTCAAGCTACAGGGGAAAAAAATGTAACATTAAAATTTTTTTTCTTATCTTCTAAAGTGAAAATTTTTAAAAACACAAAATACCTATTTTTAAGCATGTCAAAGCTATTTACCCCAGGCAGCACAAAGAGATTTTCAGACATTATTTCTTAAATATTCACAGGCCTTAACTGAAAAAAAAAAGATTTTTTTCCCCGAGTGGGGAGATACATGAATACATGACTCCTTTTTAAAAATGCAGTTTACAGAAAATGTTTACAAAAAGTACTATTCTTTTCTCCCAGCGGCATTGTCTATTGACAGTATTCCTTCGCAAATGGAATTATTTTCTTTATTCCATTTCAGAAAGCACCAAGATATCAAAGGAGCTAAACACATACGTCGCTTTGTTAGAACTATCTCTCATTTCCTGCTTCTCAATGTTGGCTCCCATTTCCTGGTGCTGAGCAGTCTTTCAAGAAACACTTAGCAGGGAAGCAGTAATGGCAGGGAAGCAGTAATGGCAGGGAAGCAGCAATGGCAGGGACACCAAGAACCAGCACAGACTGAATTCCTTCTACGGTGCAGGCTTCACATACACATCATCTCATTTCATCTTCACTATTAAGATTTAGAGTAGGCAGTTTTTAACCATCCCCATTTCACAGATATGGAAACTTAGATTAAGACAAAATCCAATATCACTTCTAGATCACATGGCCAAGATTCTGTCCCAGATCTGCCTACCTTATTCCTTTCTTGCCCAGCTTATCCTTCCTCAACCTGCCAGTGTTGATAAAGACCCAACAGTGTATGAATTTATGCTTTTGGGTTTGTGTTTTTGTTTTATTATTATTATTATTGGCCTGCGATCACATCATCAAACTCAGAAAATGATTTTATTACTTTTCTGTTATGTAAAATATATTTAGCATTGTTTTAATTTCAAACGTATTCAGCATCTGATTCCTGCCCTTTTTAACCACTGCTTTGCTGAGCCATTAAACATTTTTCCACACAGAATAAATTTCAAATACTACACCATTGTCTTCTCTTTCTCTAAGAAGATATTTAATGGGTTTTTTTAAATAAAAATCTTTACAGAGATTCAAATAATTACAACAAAACAGCAACCGGAGACAGACAAATCTCTAAGGAGACAGAGACAGGTCCCTGGTGAAACCCGACCTTCAAGCCAAAGACAGTTTAAACCCTGAAAATTGAGCTGCCAGTTCTGAATAGAGTCCATGACCCGAGTGAAAACTTCTATTCCTGTTTACCCACTCTTTACCGATTGGTTCTTTTTGAGTAATGCTTTTTAACCAATCAAATATTCCCTTTTCCAAGGCTACTTATAGCCCACACCTCCTCATTCCAAACATATAAAAACCCTGCAATCAGCCTTATAGATGGCTACCCACTTTGGGTCCCCTTTTGAGAGCTTTCCTTCTTTCACTCAATAAACTTCTATTCTCCTTTACTCCCTCTCCAGTGTCCACAAACCTCATTCCTCTTGGTCATGTGACAAGAACCAGGAACCCATTGGACTGTGGGAACAAGAGAGCTGTAACACACCCCTGTTCACCAAGTTGTCAGTGGTAGAAATAAAAGAACTTGTAACATGCTTCCACTTGTAGAGCTACAGGAGTGAAGAGCTGTGACACTTCTGAGGGCCCAGATAATGGAACTCCCCAAGCAAAAGCTATAACACTCCTTCTTATAACACTGCAATTGCTGACATCTCTGAGTTGTTGGGTGCTACCAAGTTCCCCTCATCTACATGCTGGCACCCAGTGTGGAAGCCACTTGGAGCATGCCTGGCTCAGCCATGGGCTGAGTGTGAAGCTGTGGTGGGCACAGGATCCAAGTGGCTGCAAGCTGAGCACAGCCTGCTGGGCCAAGCAGGCAGAGTGAGACCGGTGGGCCCAAGAGAAGCCCTGGACAGAGGTCACAGTGGCCACAGGGATTTTTGGCTGGCAAAGTGGCACTGAAGGAATCCTGTGTCATTTCTGGGGTCGTGTCTGGGATCTGCAGAAGGGTAAGTGCAAACCTATGACTCTTTACTGTCATTCTGAGGCTTCTTGTCTTCAGATTTTTTTTTCCAAAAGCAGATGAAACACCAGACCTCTGTCAGTCAGTTAAGAGTGAGTAGTATGGCTGCCAGGTTTACAAGACTCAGAGGAGAGGTTTGCTGGGGAGGACTTTGTCAATCTCCCATCACTCTTGGGTGTTGGGAATGTTGGCTTTGTTTCAATTCAGTTTCCTTTCATGGAGGTCTAGCTATCACATGGAATCAGAATAAGGTCCTGGGACAACTGAAGGAATCTGGCCAAGGCTACACCTTGGTGTTATCCAAAGGCTCTCAGACCAGTTCCAGTCCCCAACAACCTGTTATGGTGTTGGCACCAAGACCAATGATCTTTCATATTGCATTTTCTTTCTTTTGAGAATGCCATGGCTGCGATCCCCTCTTTACATACAATACAAGAGTGTTGCTGCAAACCACAGAGATAATATTACTGGATAGAATAAGCACTTGGCTTAGTCATCCGAAGTGTAATTCAGAGCAGTATTGTTTCTGTCTATTCTTAGAAACAAAAAGATGTAACGTGTAAGAGAGTTTTATTTCCCCCTGTTGAAGAAATCCATTAGCAGAGGGCAAGAGGCTACTTCTCCCAGGCGCTTTCCTTCCTCAGCATTTAAGTTGTTGTTGTTGTTGATGATGATGATGTTTCCACCACGTCAGGAGTCAACATAGTTCTGCGAATACAGGAAGTTTTCTATATGCAGGAATTTTTTTTCCTTTTGGCAGGGCATCTCATTAGGCCAGGCCCCCAACTCCCATGACTCTCTTTATCTCCTTTGCTTCAGGAGGATCTGGTTTCACAGCTTCATCACTCCAGTGGTTTTTCTAAGCTTTGCTTTGGATCCCTTAAAGCAAAACTAGATCTGAGGGACCCAGAGACAGTTGACAGAAGAAAGCCAGGGCACAGCATAGGTGAGCATGACTGTCCCTGCCAACTAGGCCTTCCCCCTTCATAGATGGAGGACTCACTCACATCCATAGCATAGATGAGGTCTAAGGAACCCAAAGGTCATGGGACCAGACAGTCCTTTAGAGAACTTCCTGAAAATGACCACTCTATTCTTTTAAAATAGGGATTGGGAGGAGGCCCAAGACAGGAAAAGGAGACACAAGAAAAAGGCAGAGGCTCTAACGGCCACCTGGCAGGCTTACAAACCCCAGAATCCCCGAGATGCACCTGTTAACTGCTATACATGTGCAAGCCAAGACACTTTAGGAAGGACAGCCTGGACAGCATGACGAAGCCACATCGACCCTGCCCAGTCTGCAATGGGGATCACTGGAGGGTTGACTGTCCTCAGAGACAGAGGTCACTAGGTGTAGAGCCAGTGTCCCACATAGTCCAACAGGACTGATGTGTTCCAGGACTCCTCTCTCTGGCTCTGATGGTTCAGACCACCATTACCATCCAGGAGCCCAGAGTTATTCTGGAGGTTGAAGGGAGGAAGGTAGACCTCCTCCTGGATACCAGAGTGGCCATTTCAGCTCTCTCCAATCCGGGCCTCCCCATTTCCCTTAGCATGATTGTGAGGGGCATCTCAGAAAACCCTTTAGCCTGATATTTTTTCCAACCCTTAGTTGTAGTTGGGTAGACCTCTTGTTTACTCACATGCCTTTTAAATCTTGCTGGAAAGCCCAACTCCTCTGCTAAGCAGGGATATTTTAGCTCAGGTGGGAACCACCATTATTATGGCTTCAGGACAGACTCTTTGTCTCCCCTGGTGGAGACCAATATCGATCCAGATGTCTGGGAAATTCAAGGGAAATTTGGCCAAGCCACAACCACCATACCAGCCGGGATGGACCTTCAGGATCCCACCTCCCTTCCTAACCAGAGATGATATCCCCTAAAACCAGAAGCTAGGAAAGGGCTAGAAGCCATCATTGATAACTTTAGGTTGTAGGGCCTCCTCAAACCTTGCAACAGTGCTTGTAATACCCCAGTATTGGTGGTACAGAACCCAGTGGGAAATGGAGACTGGTCCAGGACCTCTGCCTCATTAAGGAAGCTGTGGTTTCAGTTCACTTGGTGATTCCCAATTCTATAACTGCTAACTCAAATATCTGAGGGAATTAAATTGTTCATAGTTGTGGAGCTAAAGGATGCCCTTTTCTGCATACTGTCAAACCCCAAATTCCACTATTTGTTCATATTTAACAATCTCTCCAACCAGAACACCCAGCTAACCTGGATGATGTTATCTCAGGAATTCCAAGACAGCACCAAGAAAAAGGCAGAGGTTCTAATGGCCACCTAGCAGGCTTACAAACCCCAGAATCCCCAAGATGCACCTATTAACTGCTACACATATGGCAAGAGTTCGGGCAGGAGTTGTCAAAAGATATCTCTGATTTCCTTTATCCTCATGTTAAAGTCTTACAATATTTAGGTGACATTACCCTTTGTGCCTCAACTGAGGAAGTCTCTCAGGAGAACAGTGAGGTTCCTCCTAATTTTTTTGGCTAACAGAGGATATAAGTTCTCAAAATCTAAGGCTCAGCTCCATCAGATTTCAGGGAAGTACCTAGGTCTAGTTTTGTCAGAAGGAACCAGGGAAGTAGGTGAAGAAAGGATTAAGCCCATCTCCTCCTTTCCCCTCCCCCAAACCCCTGGCATTATAGCATTCTGCAGATTATGGATACCTCAGTATAGTGAAATAGCTTTTAAGGAGAGTCAGGCAGCTAAGACTTACTCCATAATTTGGAAATCAGAAGCTAAAAGGGCCTTTGACCAATTGAAACAAGTCTTGGTTGAGGCACCAACCTTTAGTCTTCCCACAGGGAAGATGTTCAATCTTTATGTATCAGAATGGAAGGGAATGGTCCTGGGAGTTGCAACCTAAGCCTGAGGTCCAGCCCAGCAACCTGTAGGCTACCTGAGCAAGGGGCTTGATTTGGTGCCTACAGTATGGCTTGCCTGCCTCTGGATAGTTGCACTGGTAGCTTTGCTGGTGCCAGAGGATACCAAGGTAACCATGAATAACTTAACTGTTTATGCCCCACATAGTGTGGCAGGACTGCTGTCTTCTAAGAGGAGTCTATGGCTAATGGACAACTGCCTCCTCAAATATCAAGTGCTGCTACTAGAGGGATCTGAAGTCCAGTTAAGAAGCTGTTCTTCCCTAAACCTCCTAGGGAAGAAGCTGGGGAACTGGAACATGAATGCAAATAGAGAATAGTACAAACCTATGCAGCCAGGGAGAACCTCAAAGAAACCAAACCACCCAAGAGAAACCAGATTGGATTTTTTTTTTTTTTTTTTGAGATGGAGTCTCGCTCTGTCGCCCAGGCTGGAGTGCAGTGGCGCGATCTCAGCTCACTGCAAGCTCCGCCTCCTGGGTTTACGCCATTCTCCTGCCTCAGCCTCCTGAGTAGCTGGGACTACAGGCGCCCGCCACCGCGCCCGGCTAATTTTTTGTATTTTTAGTAGAGACGGGGTTTCACCGTGGTCTCGATCTCCTGACCTTGTGATCCGCCCGCCTCGGCCTCCCAAAGTGCTGGGATTACAGGCGTGAGCCACCGCGCCCGGCCTTTTTTTTTTTTTTTATAAATTGTTGTTCTTTTGTAGAACAAGGGATTCATAAAACAGGGTATGTAATAGTCACCCTGAATGGCACTACTGACAGTGTGCTTCTCTCCTTGGGCACAAGTGCTCAACTAGCTGAGGTAATTGCCCTCATGAGGGTGCTTGAATTAAGCAAAGGAAAAGCAGTTAACAATTATACTGACTCTAAGTATGTTCTAGTCCATCATGCCTATTCCACAATCTGGAAAGAGGGAGCTAATGAGTCTACCCTTAAATACCATCAGGAAATTATCCTTAGTTTTCCTTTCACAGGAAGTGGCAGTAATACATTGTAAAGGCTATCAAAAGGAGACAGATGGGCCGGGCGCGGTGGCTCAAGCCTGTAATCCCAGCACTTTGGGAGGCCGAGACCGGCGGATCACGAGGTCAGGAGATCGAGACCATCGTGGCTAACCCGGTGAAACCCCGTCTCTACTAAAAAATACAAAAACTAGCCGGGCGAGGTGGCGGGCACCTATAGTCCCAGCTACTTGGGAGGCTGAGGCAGGAGAATGGCATAAACCCAGGAGGCGGAGCTTGCAGTGAGCTGAGATCCAGCCACTGCACTCCAGCCTGGGTGACAGAGCGAGACTCCGTCTCAAAAAAAAAAAAAAGGAGACAGATGAAATAGCTTAGGGGAATAAGTTGACAGACCAAGCAGCTAAATCAGCAGAAAAAGGGCTCCAGATTTCCAATTCACTTGAGCCCCCTCTGATCTGGGAGGGCTCCATAAAAGAAATATAACCTCAATATTCTCCTGAAGAAATTAAATGGGCCACATCTCAGGGATACACCTTTCAGTCCTCAGGATGCCTGCAATCAGAGGATGGAAAACTTCATCTACCAACCTCCAGCCAATGCTAAGTTCTTTAAGTCCTTCACCAAGCACACATGTCCCTCCACATGCATAAGGACAAACATTATCAATTGGTCCAAAGGTTGTTCTCATGTAAAAATCTGCTAACAATGGTCAAACAGGTGACTAATGCTTGTGAGACTTGACTTAAAAATAATCTCCTCAAATGATGCCCGCCAAAACCCAAAGAATTGGAAGGAAGAACTGACAGATGGCCATCCAGTACCTCCTTGTATGGGTAGATACCTTCACTAACTGGGCAGAAGCATTTCCTTGTCAGGCAAATAAAGCCTCTGAGGTGATAAAAGTTCTAATTAATGAGATGACCCCTCGCTTATGACTCCCTAAGTACTTCCAGAATAATGGCCCCTCGCTCAAGGTGGGTCTCAAGGGTACTAGGTATACAATACCATCTTCATTGTGTTTGGAGACCACAATCCTAGGGAAAGGTAGAAAAGAAAAATGATATTATCAAAAGAGATATCAGAAAACTGTCTCAAGAGACTCATCTCCTCTGGATTACTCTTCTCCCTTGGCCCTACTATGTGTTAGAAACACCCGTTCAAAGCTGGGTTTCAGTGCCTTTGACATGTATGGACAGCCTTTTCTCACCAATATCTCTTGCTAGACCAAGAAACTGCTGATTTGATTAAACATATAACTTCTTGGCCCATTTCTAACTGGAACTCAAACAACTGTTGGAGGTCCCACACTGTGAACTAGGGTCACCTCCATTTAACCAAGGGGATTTAGTACTGGTAAAGCCTCTTCCTTCTTTTTCCTTCTCTAGGTCCGGAGTGGGAGGAAGCTTACACCGGACTTCGTTCTACTCCTTTGGCAGTGAAGGTCACTACAATAGATTATCAGATTTATTACACTTGAGTACAGGCCTGGGAAGTTGATGGAATTACCTGTTGAACTAGAAGAGTACCCAAAGCACCAGTGTGAGAAAATCAGAGACCTCAAGCTAAAGATCACAAAAGATAAATGTCAATAATTAACCTTCCATGAATGTCCTGTTTATAGTCTTGCCTATGCTTGCTGTTCTTGTCTTTATTCTGTTCCTCACCATAAGACATCTTTGCCAAGGACCACTTAATCCCAAAGGCCCATGATATTATCTACTCCCTTAAACAGCTGTGTCTCTTCTGAAGTTTAGCTTCCCTTCCACATATGAGATTGAATATCTTTCGTTGAGTGAAACAGCTCAGGCCACAACATTGTTTTCAGAATGGTTAGTCTATTTATTTCCTGTTTCTGTTATCTTTGGCACTAGGTCTTTTTCCTTTTAGCTCCTCTTTGTATAATACTCGTATTTGGTTTATTCATAGTTAACCTCCTTGTAAGATGTTTCCTCTCACCAAGAGGCCATCGAACTCCAAATGGTCATGCAAATGGAGCTTCAGATGATGGAGTCTTTTCACCAGGGACTCTTAGAGAGGCTTCTGAGAGAGACCTGACAGCCATTTTCCCAAACAGTGCCCCTGTCAGCATGAAGCAGTGAGAGCAGTCACCATTCCTATCCTAACAGTAGATAGATGTACCTCTTCAGAGGGGGGATTCATAGCGATAGGAGACAGACAGATTCCTAAGCATACAGAGATGGTTCCCCGGTGAAACCCAACCTTCGAGCCAAAGATAGTTTAAATCCTGAAAACCGAACTGCTGGTTCCAGATAGAGTCCATGACTGGAGTGAGAACTTTACTTGTTTGCCCACTCTTTCCCAATTGGTTCTTTCTGAATAATAGTTTTTAACCAATCGAATGTTGCCTTTTCCAAGACTACCAACAGCCTGCGTCTCCTCATTCCAAACCTATAAAAACCCCAAACTCAGCCTTACAGATGGCTACCTGCTTTCAGTCCCCTCTCTCAGCTGAGAGTTTTCCTTTTTATACTCAATGAACTTCTATTTTGCCTTATTTGCTCTCCAGTGTCTGCATACCTCATTCCTCTTGGTCACAGGGCAGGAACCTGGAACCCACTGAACTGCGGGAGTGAGACAGCTATAGCACACCCCCATTCACCGAGCTTCAAGCAGTGGGAATAAAAGAGTTTGAAACATGCTTCCATTCACAAAGCTATAGGAGTGAAGAGCATGACACTTCTGGAAACCCAGACCCCAGGACTTCCCAGGCAAGATCTGTAACAGCCCTTGGGGCTCCACAATTGCTGGCATCTCCAGGTTTCGGGGAACCACCATGTTCCATCCATCTACACACTGGTACCCAGTGTGGAAGCTGCTCATGGCACATGTGACTCAGCCACGGGCTGTGCATGGAGCCATGGTGGGTGTGGCATCCAGGCAGGTACGAGCCGAGAGCATCCTGCTAGGCTGAGCAGGTGGAGCGAGTCCAGCAGGCCTAAGTGAGGCCCCAAGCAGAGATCACGCAACTGCAGAGATTTCCAGCTGATGAAACGGCACTGAAGAAATCCTGTTTCAATGGCAGGAAAGAGTTAATTAATTAACTCAGTAGATATTGAATAAACATCTCTTTTATCCAGGCACTGCCCTGGGCACTGCACATAAAATAGTAAAAAAGATCTACATTTTCTCTTAAGGAACCTGTAATGAACTAAAAAATGCAGACCAAAAAAAGGAGAAATTATAATGTGACTTTTTGCTACTATCTATGAAAAGAGTCAAGCTCTGTAAAATATTTGAAGAGATTTATTGTGAGCCAAATATGAATGACCATGGCCGGTGACACAGCCTCAGGAGGTCCTGAGAACATGGGCCCAAGGTGGTCGGGCGTAGCTTGCTTTTATACATCTTAGGGAGACATGAGACTTTAATCAAATAATTTTAAGAAATACATTGATTTGGTCCAGAAAGGTGGGACAATGTGAAATGGGTGGCGGAGTCGGGGGGGTTCCAGCTCACAGGTAGATTTAAAATTTTTCTGGTTGACATTTGGTTAAGTTTATCCAAAGACCTGGAATCAAAAGAAAGAAATGTCTGGGTTCAGATAAGAGGTTGTGAAAACCAAAATTCTTATTTGCTGAGGAAGCCTTCAGGTAGCAGGCTTCAGAGATAATAGGTTGTAAAGTGTTTCTAATCAGACTTAAAATCTGTGTTGATGTGAATACTGGAGATGTATGATGAGGCCTGTCTGAGTCCCCTTCCCATCATGGCCTGAACCAGTCTCAGGTTAAATTTTAAAAGTGCCCTGGCTGAGGAAGTCCATTCAGATGGTTGTAGGGGCCTTAGATTTTTTTTTTTTTTTGAGACGGAGTCTCGCTCAGTCGCCCAGGCTGGAGTGCAGTGGCGTGATCGCCACTCACTGCAAGCTCCGCCCCCTGGGTTCATGGCCATTCTCCTGCCTCAGGCTCCCGAGTAGCTGGGACTACAGACTCCCACCACCACGCCCAGCTAATTTTTTTGTATATTTAGTAGAGATGGGGTTTCACCGTGTTAGCCAGGATGGTCTCGATCTCCTGACCTCGTGATCCGCCGGTCTCGGCCTCCCAAAGTGCTGGGATTACAGGCTTGAGCCACCGTGCCCGGCCTTTTTTTTTTTTTTTTTTTTTTTTTTTTTTTTTAGAAGGAGTCTTGCTCTGTCACCCAGGTTGGAGTGCAGTGGTGTGATCTCAGCTCACTGCAACCTCCACCTCCCAGGTTCATGCGATTCTCCTGCTTCAGCCTCCCAAGTTGCTGGGACTACAGGTGTATGCCAGCACGCCCAGCTAATTTTTGTATTTTCAGTAGAGATGGGGTTTCACTATGTTGACCAGACCAGGCTTGTCTCGAACTGCTGACCTCATGATCTGCCTGCCTTGGACTCCCAAAGTGCTGGGATTACAGGCGTGAGCCATTACACCCAGCCAGGGCTTTGGAATTTTAATTTTGGTTTACATTATCATAAGTAAGGGCAGGTGCTCTGGAATTTAAAAATTCCAAGTGAGCCTCTTTTGGAGAATCTGGAACAGCTACTGGAGGAAGTGATGCCTTATCTAAGAAAACGAGTAGAACTGAACCAAATTATTTGAGCAGTAAGAATGTCCTAGGAGGAGACAATGATACATTGAAGGCCTGTATGCAAAAGAGACACAGAGCTGGAATGCACAATGTGTGTGGAAATTTAGTAAGTGTTTATAAATTTAAGCAGGGACTTTGTTGTTTGTTTATTTGTTTTTGGAGACAGAGTGTCACTCTGTAGCCCAGGGTGGCGTGCAGTGGTGCCATCTCAGCTCACTGCAACCTCTGCCTCCCGGGTCCTAGTTCAAGCAATTCTCCTGCCTCAGTCTCCCGAGTAGCTGGGATTACAGGAACACACCACCATGCCCTGCTAATTTTTGTATTTTTAGTAGAGACGGGGTTTCACCATGTCCGCCAGGCTGTTCTTGAACTCCTGACCTCTTGATCCACCCGCCTTGGCCTCCCAAAGTGCTGGAATTACAGTCGTGAGCCACAGCGCCCGGCAAGCATGGGCTTTTGACTCTGAGTTTAATTACTTTTTTTATGCAAGGAAATTGCTTTTTAAGGAAGAGATTGACATGACAGAATGGTATAGAAAGTTGACTCTTGGGTATGGATAATAAATTGGGGATAATGAAATCTGAGGCTAGGATTTGAGTTAGAGGCTGTTGCTGCAGGAGGAGAAGTGTGGTCCAGTTTTGAATGTAGTGGGTTAGAAGTATCTGTGGGTCACGTAAGTGGGGAAATTCAGTAAACCAGTATCCACAGAGGTCTGGAAAATCCATCCAACAAGAAAAAGATATACGTGAGGGTAATCAGCTTGGAAACAGTAATTTAGAATGTTGACATAGAAGGAATTAATAAAGAACGTATAGATAGTAAAAAGAATGAGGCCCAGGACAAAAGCGATATGTGCAGGACAGAAAAAGTGATTGCTCTAAGGAAGACTCAGGAAGATGGGCAGGAAAAAACAAGAATAACATAGCATGAAATCCAGGCTGGAGAGCATTTCAAGAAGATGAGAGCAGTCATCATTGCCACACTCTGTCCAGGAAGGTAAGAATAGAAATTGACACTTGGATTAAAAGATGAGGAGGTTTGAGAGTTGAAATGAGACATGGAAGCCGGAATTTGCTAGAATGAGAGAGGAAAGGATGTTAGAGTGCATAAAACACATAAAGACAACTGCATAAAGGACTTGGAATATAAATTGTAAGAGGTGGAGTAGATAATGATTGAGATACAGAGTTGAGGGGTTTTAAGATAATGAAGATATGTTAATGAATGTGAATTGCACGCTTGCGTTATTCAATCGCTGATAAGAGCTATTCAATTTCTAGGGAGAGAATGGAAAACACAGAGAGAGGAGGGGACAGATCAGGTGAGGGATGTCCCTGGGGGTGGGCACAAGTGGATATTGGATCCAGAGACAAATAGGACGATGAGCTTTAGACAGGAGAGGGGACACCTCTTGTATTGTGACGTAGACAAAGGAAGAAAACTGCAGAAGACAGAGGCAGGTATTTAAATTGGATAGCATGAAATAGAAGGATTTCTGATATTAGTAGGTTGCATTTTCTCTAAGCAGTGTGCAGCAAGTGGAAGAGGACTTTGAGGAAAGTGCAAAAGTTTACTAGAAAAAAATCAAAGCTGCTACAGTCCAATGCCAAGTTGAAAGTGGATATCAGGTGATCTGGGTATCAGACACAACAAAAGCTGCACAGCAAGGGAGCTCAGGCCATTGGAAGAGAATGCTTATAGTGCTGGGCTAAAGTCTAAATAAGACTCCAAAGGAAATGAAGACAGGTGGAAGACTGAGAAATCTGAAGAAAAAAGTAGGGAACAGGGAGCTGGAGATCCCGAAAATCGAGATGAGCATCTTTGCTAGGGAAGGTTTAGTGAGGGATCTTAAAATATAAGTGAAAATTGAATGAAAACCACCATCTGGGGAAGTCTGGAAACCCATAAGGTAGAATTTGATTGCATCAGAATTTGACCACACAAGAGACACCAGGCTGGTGGGAACACTCAGAGGGAAAGACACTTGTGAGGTTGCCTCCAAAATCTCCAATGACTGGTGGGGCTGTGGATCCCAGGAGATGATGAGAAGGAAGAATGGAAAGGATATGATGTGTGCCTTGGCAAAGCCGGGGCCTTTTGTGTGTTTTGGGGAGTAGTTGTGTTTCACTTCCTTTTTAAAGGCGTAATAGTCTGTATGTAGAAATCAGGCTGAAGGAAAATACAGCGTCTCTGGAATTTGACAGAGGTGAATGTGAGGAGCAATAAGTAACTGCCTCTGGGGGAGCCCTCCAGGTGTGGCAGGGTCCCCATGGCACAGCTGAGGCAGGTGTTAAAAGCAGCATTAAGTCAAAGAGTCAAGATACCATGTGTTCAGCTTGGTAATAAGACATGTTTGGGCATAGAGAATTATTTGGAGATGGAGTTGGGCAGTAGGACATAGAAAGAGATGTGAGTAAGCAGAAAGAAGTCCCAGGGTGGAACTGTGGGGAATGAGAGGCAGCTGATGACATGGTGGCTGAGGATATGAGTGCAGGCAAAGTGAGATTACAGCAGTGGCCCCCAAACTTTTTGGCACCAGAGACTGGTTTCATGGAAGACAATTTTTTCACAGACCCAGAGGCGGTTGGGGGAGGATGATTTGGGATGATTCAAGCACATTGCATTTACTGTGCACTTTATTTCTATGGTTACTACACTGTAATACACAATAAAATAATTCTAGAACTCACCATAATGTAGAATCAGTGGCAGCCCTCAGTTTGTTTTCCTGCAACTAGATGGTCCTATCTGGGGGTGGTGGGAGGCAACGACAGATCATCAGGCATTAGATTGTCATAAGGAGCATGCAACCTAGATCTCTCCCATGCATAGTTCACAATAGGATTTGCACCCCTATGAAAATCTAATGCCAATGCTGATCTGACAGGAAATGGAGCTCAGATGGTCATGCAAGCTCTAGGGACCGGTTGTAAATACAGATGAAGTTTTGCTTGCTCACCTGCTGCCCACCTCCTGCTGTGTGGCCCAGTTTTTAACAGGCCACTGATGGGCACCAGTCTGTGGGCTGGGGGGTGGGGACCCCTGGATTAGAGGACCGCAGGGTCTCCAATGGGATTCCAAAGGTCCCCAAGTCAATTTGTGAGAGTGAGGGGAGGCACTCAGGACCCCAAGAGAAGTTAGTTAGCCTGGATTGACTGACTTTTCTCAAATATCTTAGTTCTAGTAAGCAAGCCTGGACTGGAGTGTCATTTTCTCGAGTCTCAGGATTGTGGCCTCCAACAAAATGGGCTATAGCATCTTTTAATGGAGATACATAGGCTGACACTTCTTTTGAATTCTTGCTTCTCAAAGTTATTCCAACCTCCCTTCTTCTGAGGGCAGGCTCTGACTTAGTCATACCCATGCCACGAGGCCAACATAAATGAATACATCAACAGAGAGGATGTGAGCCCAGAATCATGATGAGAAGGCCATGCTGGCCAAGTGTGAGATGATCCACTGCACCACTGTGACAGATGACGTGGAACAGGGAAAATGATGTTTCTTTTAAGGGGAGTGATCTGTTTCAGTAATTGGATGATAAATTCACCGGATGTAAGAACCAAGGAATAGGAGTGGAGAACTGACGAAAATGCAGTGCTGAGAAGTGATCACAGTGTCCCATTTTCCCCTTGTTCCCATTTTCCAGCTCCTGTTCCACCATTGCACTCAGTTGCCCTCTTTCGACCTGCCATTTATCTATTCCCCATTACTGCCTTTTAAAAACAAGCTAGGGTGCAATGGCTCACGCTTGTCATCCCAGCACTTTGGGAAGGCCGAGACGGGCGGATCACAAGGTCAAGAGATGGAGACCATCCTAGCCAACATGGTGAAACCCCATCTCTACTAAAAATACAAAAATTAGCTGGGCATGGCGGCATGCACCTGTAGTCCCAGCTTTTGGGGAGGCTGAGGCAGGGGAATCACTTGAATCTGGGAGGTGGAGGTTACAGTGAGCTGAGATTGCACCACTGCACTCCAGCCTGGCGACAGAGAGAGACTCCGTCTCAAAAGAAAAACATAAATAAAACAAACAAACAAAAAACAAAAAAAAAAAAAACAAGCTATTTTATGTATACATATATATTAATCAAAACCCTACATTGTGCACCATAAATACATGCAATTTTTGTCAATTATACCTCAGAAAAGTTGGAAAAATTTTAATTAACAAACCAAAACAAGCTATTTTTTTCACAGACTAATAAATCATTGAAGGTATTTCAGATATCATTTAATAGAACATTACACTTTATACGTAAGAATGCTGACTTCAAGGGTGATTACATGAATGTCACACAGGGAGACTCAGCCAAAACCAGAACTCATGTGTGCTAACTCCCAACACAGTACTCCTTTCAAATGCAGTCTAAATATTTTATCAATTTTTAAGTGTTGTAATTTTCCCTGATAATCAAGTCACATTTGTCTATTATGTTTTAAAACAAAATTGTTGTCTATTTAATGCAAATAAGAGCTGTCAGTTAATTTTTCCAAAGTCTTTAGTCAGTAACCAAGTCTTGATAGATGATTAGATCATTTTCTACATACGGGGTATTGTGTATATGTGTATATGCATATGTGCGTGTGTATGTTTTAGAGAGAAGAAAGAAATACGTTGGAGAAAAAGGGAAACATAGCTTATCAATGCAAAATAAAAAGAGGACAAAGTCCCTAACCTCAAGGAACTTAAAATATTTTCAGGGAGATGCAATGTGAAATGACAGGACAATTACAAAACAATTTATCAAACTTACAGAGAACATATTGAATACATAAGCTTGAAGATGATGAAAGGTCAAGGAGTGATTCTAAATAACGTTGTTCCAAAAAGCAATATAAAAATGACTGCTGAGAAACCATGCATCCAGTCGGTAGCAGCCACATATAAATTAATCACAGAAAAACTTTAATGAAACTCATTCAATCTAACTTACTCTGGCATTATGCATCATTCTCGTAGGCTTCGGGTCCAGTTTGAACAGGAGAACAACATAGAGACTATTGTTTCCAGAGTCCAATAGTGTCTGTCCTTAAACTTCATGGACTTAATATCTTTAATATCATTTGACCCCATCGTTCTTTGTGCTGTGGTTACTACTTATTCTCCAATAAAGACTTTGTGTAATATGAGTCTCCTCCATCTGAACTTTTATTTCTATTTATGTCATTCCTTCTAGATTGTTCTACGGTTTCAGCAATTCTTTTCCAATAAATTTTCTTTGGCTTTTCATTGACTGTGGGCTTTAGGAGGCATCAAATATTTGCTTCATATATTTTCGAATCTGACCTCATCCCTCTTGTTTATCTTCATTATTTCCATTTCCTGCCCACCCCACCCCCCCGCCCAGCTTCTAATTCTTTCTCAGGCCTCTGCCACAACCCCACTCTAACTGTCTATCTTAATATTCTCTTCTGGGCCTGGCACAGTGGCTCACATCTGCTATCCCAGCACTTTGGGAGACTGAGGCGGATGGATCACCTGAGGTCAGGAGTTCAAGACCAGCCTGACCAACATGGTGAAACCCTGTCTCTACTAAAAATACAAAAATTAGCCAGGTGTGGTGGCTAGTAAGCAAGCCTGAACTGGAGTGTCATTTTCTGGAGTCTCAGAATTGTGGCCTCCAACAAAATGGGCTATAGCATCTTTTAATGAAGATACATAGGCTGACATACAATGACTGTATTCCCAGCTACTTGGGAGGCTAAGGCAGGAGAATCACTTCAACCTGGGAGGTGGAGGTTGCAGTGAGCCAAGAGGGCACCACTATACTCCAGTTTGGCCTGGGCAACAGGGTAAGACTCTGTTTCAAAAAAAAAAAAAATTTCTCCTAATTTTATTTTGCCTCTCCCTTTCCCTGTCCCACAGTTAGTCACCTCAATATTTTCCCCAGATTTATTAAGGTATAACTGCCAAATAAAAATCACATAGATCTATGGTATACAATATAATGTTTTGATATATGTATACATTGTAAAGGCTAGACAAAGCCAATTAATATATTCAGTACCTCACATACTTAGTATTGTTCTATGGTGAGCATTGAAGATTGAGTTTCTAGCCATTTTCAAGGATCCAATGCATTGCTATAAACTATATTAACTGTAGTCCCCAAGCTGTAAAATAGATCTCCAGAATTTATTCCTCCTGTCGAACAGAAACTTCATACCCTTTCACCAATATTTCCTCATTCTGCCCCCACTTTACCCCAGCCCCTGGCAATCACTATTCTACTCTCTGCTTCTATAAGTTCGACGTTTTTCACTTCCACACATAAGCGAGATCATGCAATGTTTCTCTTTCTGTGCCTGACTGAGTTCATTAATGTAACATTCTCCAAGTTCACCTATGTTGTTGCACATGGAATAATTTCCTTCATTCTCAAGCCTGAATAGTATTCCATTGTGTATATACCACATTTTCATCAATTCACCCATCCATGGGTACTTAGACTGCTTCCATAGCTTCATTATTGTGAATAATGCCACAGTGAACATTGGAGTGCAGCTCTCTCTTCAACATACTGTTGAGAGGTGGTTTTAATTTGCATTTCCCTGATGATTAATAACACTGCATAACATCCAAAAAAGCCTAGAATACACTCCACTTGTGTATGTAATCTGAAAAATGGAAATATACACATTTCTTAACCATGTTGACTAGAGAAGAAATATCTTGTTGTGAGAGAGACATATGCATGTTTAAGTACTTCATTATAAGAGCTTAACTACTCAAACATTTCTACATTCAAGCCACTGCCCAAATCTACAATCTTAAATCATTATATACGTATACAGTCATCCCTCCATATCCTTGCTTCTTCCTCCATGGATTCAACCAACTGCAGAATTTACATTCCCACCAACAGTGCATAAGAGCTTCCTGTTTCTCCATATCCATGCCAGCATTTCTTTTTTATATAATAGCCATTCTAACGAGTGAGATGGTATCTTATGTGGTTTTTGCTTGCATTTCCCTGATGATTAGTGGTGTTGAGCCTTTTTTTTGGACATTTTTATGTCTTCTTTTGAGAAATATTTATGTCTTTTGCTCATTCTTTAATCAGGTTCTTATTTTTTTCTATTGAGTTGTTCAAGTTCCTTGTATATCTTGAATATTAACCCCCCATCAGATTAATAATTTCCAAATACTCACTTCCATTCTGTAGGTGGTCTTTTTACTCCATTGATAGTTTCCTTTGTTTGTTGTGTAGAAGATTTTTATTTTATGTAATCCCACTTGTCTATTTTTGCTTTGGTTGCCGGTACTTTTAGTTTTTTTTCCCAAAATGTCCTTGACCAGACCAATGGTATGAAACATTTATGTTATCTTTTCTAATAGTACTTTTGTAGCTTTAAGTCTTCAATCTATTTTAAGTTAATATTTCGTATGTCATGAGAGATAGAAATCCACTTATTAAAGAGGGCATTCACTCTCCAATGCAGGTTCTTGGCCCCTTTGCTGAAAATCAGTTGCCTGTAAATATGTGGATTCACATCCGGGTTCTGTATTCTGTTCTATTGGTCTATGTGTGCATTTTTATACCAATACAATGCTGTTTTGGCTACTGTAGGCTTGTAATATATTTTAAAGTCAAGTAGTGTAACACTGCCAGCTTTGTTCTTTTGTTCAATCTTGTTTGGATTTTTGGTGTCTTTTGTAGTTCCGTAGAAATTATATAATTTTTTTCTATTTCTGTGAAGATTGTCATTGGTATTTCAAAAGAGATTGCATTTAATCTGTAGTAAGTCATTTTAATAACTCTAATTCTTCCAATGAATGAGAAGGGGATGTCTTTCTATTTGTTTGTGTTCTTTTCCTTTTTTTTTTTTCATTAGTGTTTTGTTGTTTTTGTCATAGAGGTCTTTTACCTCCTCAGTTACATTTATTCCTAGGGTAATTTTTGTAGCTACTGCAAATGGAATTGCTTTCTTGACTTTTTTCAGCTAGTTCATTACTATGTTGAATAGGAGCAGTGAAAGTGTAGCTACTGATTGCTGCTCTTTGATTCCGTAATGAATTTTTTCCTCAGTTCTGAGTTTTTTGGTGGAGTCTTTAGGCTTTTCTATATATAAGATCATGTCATTTCCAAAGAAGAGTAATTTCACTTTCTCTTTTCCAATTTAAATGCTTTTTCTTTCTTTCTCTTGCCTGATTGCTCTAGCCTACACTTCCAGTACTATGTTGAATAAGAGTGGTGAAAGTGGGCACTCCTGTATTGCTCCAGTTCTTTGATGAAAGGCATTTAGCTATTCTCAGTGTAGTAGGGTATTAGCTGGGGGATTGTTATCTATGGCTTTCATTGTGTTGAGGTATGTTTCTTCTACATCTATTTTTTTAGAGTTTTTAGCTTTAAGCAATGTTGACTTTTATGTACGGTTTTTTAGTCACTGTTTTGTTTAGTTCTGCTATGACTTTATTATTTCTTTTCTTCTACTAATTTTGGATTTAACACGTTCTATGTTTTGAAGTCACTTGAGATGCACTATGAGGTTATTTATTTTAAATCTTTCTCATTTTGATGCAGGCATTTATTGCTACAAAGTTTCCTCTTAGCAGTGCATTTGCTGTTGTGTCTGGTATGCTGTCTTTCAACTTTCATTGGTTTCAATAAAAATTTTTTATTTTCTTCTTAATTTCTGTATTGACCCAATCGTCACTGAGAAGCATTTTATGTAACTTCCATGTGTTTATATATTTTCCAAGTACAATGGAAAAAATACATTTTTACATTTTCTCTTGCTATTAATTTCTAGTGTTCATTTTCACTGTTATTTGCTTGTGGTCTCAGAAGATATTTGATATGATTTCAATTGTTAAAAGTTTGTTGATATTTGCTTCGTGGCCTAATGTATGATCTATCCTTCAGAATGTTCCATGTGCCAGTGAGAAGAAAGCCTATTCTGCATCTGTGGATAAAATGTTCTGTAACTGTTAGGTCCATTTGGTATTAAATGTAGTTTGAATTCAATTTGTTGATTTTCTGTCTAGAGGGTCTGTCTAAAGCTGACAGTGTGGTGTTGAAGTTATCCATTATTATTGTATTGAAGTCTCTCTCTCTCTTTTTAGATCTAATATTATTTGCTTTATAAATCTGGTGCTCTAGTGTTGGGTGCATATATATTTAGAGTTGTTATATCTTCCCAAATAGACCCCCTTATCATTCATCTCTTCATTGTCTTTATTTATAGATTTTTACTCAAAGTCTATTTTATCCTATGTAAGTATGGCTAAGCCTACTCATTTGAGTTTCCATGTTCAGGGACTATCTTTTCCCATTCTTTCACTCTTAGCCTTCGGAACTCTGAAATTTTAAATATTTGGTTATTTTATGGTGTTCCACATGTCATGTAGGCTTTGTCCAGTTTTTCTTCTTTTTGTCTTTTGTGTATTTGCTCCACCAATGAGTGTTATACTTTTGTGTGTTTTCATGATGGTAGATATCATCCTCTTGTCTCATATGTCTTTACAGGCCAAGTCAGTTTCCTATAGGCAGCACATAATTTTAGTCTTTTTTTTTTCAATGCTTTCAGCCGCTCTGCACTTTTTAAGTGAATAATTTAATCCATTTATATTTAAAATCACTATTAATAGGTGAAGAATTATTTTTGTCATTTTGTTAACTGCTTTTTGTTATTTTATATATCCTTTGTTCCTTTCTTTCTTCCTCTCCTGTTGCTCATTATTGCAGTTGGTAGTTTTCTGTGGTGGTAACATTTGACTCCATTCTCTTCCTAATTCGTGTATTTGCTCTACTAATGAGTGCTATACTTTTGTGTGTTTTCATGATGGTAGATATCATCCTTTTGTTTCCAGGTGTAGTTCTCCCTTACGCATTTCTTGCAGGACCAGTTAGTGGTGAAGAAGTCGCTCCATTTTTGCTTGTCTGGGAAAGACTTTATTTCTTTTGCATTTTTCAGGGATAACTTTACTGGAGATAGTATTCTTGACCAGCACGGGATTTGTTTGTTTGTTTGTTTGTTCTTTTTTTTGTAATCTTTCAGCACTTTGAACATACCATCCCATTCTCTCCTGGCACGTAAGATTTATACTGAGAAATCTGCTGTTATTCTAATAGGGATTCCCTTATAGTTAAATTGATATATTTTTCTTGCTGCTTTTGGAATTTTCTCTGAAGTTTGACAATTTGACTAAAATGTGTCTTGAGAAGACCTTTTATTTGAGTATTGTTGAGTCTGTTGGAGGATCTTTGAGCTTCCTGCGCCTAAATGTTTGTACCTCTTGCAAGACTTGGGAAGTTTTCAGCTATTATCTTTCACATAAATTTTCTGTCTTTAGCCATCTATTCTCCTTTTGGAACTCTGAAAATTTAAATATTTGTTATATTACAGTATTCCACATGTCATGTAGGCTTTGTTCAGTTTTTCTTCTTTTTGTCTTTTGTTTATTTGTTTGTTTGACTGGGTTATTTCAAAGGATCTGCTTTGAAATTAAAAAAATCTTCCCTCTGTTGCATAGAATTTCCTGATCGCCATTGCTCCATTTGAATGTCACTTCCTGGTTATGGTTTTTAAATAAAATTTGAAGTAAAGTTGCTCAATTATTACATAAATTAAAGAGCTAAAACCATTTAAGAGTGCAGCAAAATCGAAACTGCACAAATAAGCATGCTCTTGCACACACACGTCCCCAATCATATAAAAGAATCACAAAGTATTATATAATAAGTGGCACAGGTATGAATGGAAAGGCCTGGGTTTAGATACAGAGAGGATTGTTTGGAAACATAATGAGAGGTAACCCAGGGACAGTGAAATTTGTGCCTCATACCAGAGGCTGCAGCATCAAACCCCTTCACAGGCATCTCTACTTATTTTCTTTGTGGGACTCTCAGAGGCAGTGCTGACCCTTTTCCAGATGTAACATAATCTTTTCTTCCTCCACAGGAAAAAATAAAACAAAACAGCAAAGCTACAACAAATCAAAAAAATCCACTACCAATAACAACAAAAACTATATGAAGGTCCTGAGCGACTCTGACTACAGGATGGTTTCTGAGAAATATCTTTATGTTTACTACTCTTCAGCTGGCTCAGTTTTACAATTTTTAGTCTTGTCTGCTTTCACACTCTTTGTATTATTCAACCAAGATTTATTCTTAAATGATAATTTGGCTAGGCAGACCATGGTGGGAGCTTATGGTTTCTGACTTCTAGCCCTGTGGCCTCTTTACAGAACTACGCTAATTAGTGATTTATAACAACAACACTACAGTGGTATAAATTATTTTATAAAACAAAAAATATCATACCATAATATGTTTAATCAATCACTAAAAATGTTGACTTTTTCTATTTAAAATTCATGCATTTCAAGATTACTTCTTGTCCAAAATGATACACATATTTAAAATCTGATTGCCCTACCTACATTTTTAGGGAAGGTATAAATATAAAATAAAAACAACCCCACCTGGCCATGGTGCCACCAGTTTTAACTGTAGAGGCAGCACTGTTCAACACAAACATGAACATCCTTGGCATATTATTCTGACAGTGTGCTTGAAAATGATTCACAAAAACACACACAAATCTACCTCCATCTTTTCCATACTGCATAATATTTTTCAGTGTGGATTCCCCAGGATGCAGTTAACCAATGCCCTATTGAGGAGATTTGTTTTCACATTTTTGCTAGAAAAATGCTAATTTTTTTTTTGACAGAGTCTCATTCTTGCCTAGGCTGGAGTGCAGTGGTGTGATCTCGGCTCACTGCAAGCTCCACCTCCCAGGTTCACGACATTCTCCTACCTCAGCCTCCTGAGTAGCTGGGACTACAGGTGCCCGCCACCATGCCCGGCTAATTTTCTTTTCTTTTTTTCTTTTTTGTATTTTTAGTAGAGATGGGGTTTCACCGTGTTAGCCAGGATGGTCTCGATCTCTTGACTTCATGATCCACCAGCCTCAGCCTCCCAAAGTCCAAAGTGCTGGTATTACAGGCGTGAGCCACCACACCCGGCCTACAGTAAGTATCTTTGAACAGGCCTCTCTGCATACTTGGAAGCCTAGGAGCAGAATGTACACTGATGGACATTTGGGTTGATTCCAAGTCTTTGCTATTGTGAATAGTGCCGCAATAAACATACGTGTGCATGTGTCTTTGTAGCAGCATAATTTATAATCCTTTGGGTATATACCCAGTAATGGGATGGCTGGGTCATATGGTACATCTAGTTCTAGATCCTTGAGGAATCGCCATACTGTTTTCCATAATGGTTGAACTAGTTTACAATCCCACCAACAGTGTAAAAGTGTTCCTATTTCTCCACATCCTCTCCAGCACCTGTTGTTTCCTGACTTTTTAATGATCGCCATTCTAACTGGTGTGAGATGGTATCTCATTGTGGTTTTGATTTGCATTTCTCTGATGGCCAGTGATGATGAGCATTTTTTCATGTGTCTGTTGGCTGTATGAATGTCTTCTTTTGAGAAATGTCTGTTCATATCCTTTGCCCACTTTTTGATGGGGTTGTTTGTTTTTTTCTTGTAAATTTGTTTGACTTCTTTGTAGGTTCTGGATATTAGCCCTTTGTCAGATGAGTAGATTGCAAAAATTTTCTCCCATTCTGTAGGTTGCCTGTTCACTCTGATGGTAGTTTCTTTTGCTGTGCAGAAGCTCTTTAGTTTAATGAGATCCCATTTGTCAATTTTGGCTTTTGCTGCCGTTGCTTTTGGTGTTTTAGACATGAAGTCTTTGCCCATGCCTATGTCCTGAATGGTACTACCTAGGTTTTCCTCTAGGATTTTTATGGTATTAGGTCTAACATTTAAGTCTCTAATCCATCTTGAATTAATTTTCGTATAAGGAAAATTATGCTGCTATAAAGACACACGCACTCGTATGTTTATTGCAGCACTATTCACAATAGCAAAGACTTGGAATCAACCCAAATGTCCATCAGTGACAGATTGGATTAAGAAAATGTGGCACATATATACCATGGAATACTATGCAGCCATCAAAAAGGATGAGTTTGTGTCCTTTGTAGGGACATGGATGCAGCTGGAAACCATCATTCTTAGCAATCTATCACAAGAACAGAAAACCAAACACCGCATGTTCTCACTCATAGGTGGGAACTGAACAATGAGATCACTTGGACTCAGGAAGGGGAACATCTCACACAGGGGCCTGTCATGGGGAGGGGGGAGGGGGGAGGGATTGCATTGGGAGTTATACCTGATGTAAATGACAAGTTGATGGGTGCAGCACACCAACATGGCACAAGTATACATATGTAACAAACCTGCACGTTATGCACATGTACCCTACAACTTAAAGTATAATAATAATAAATAAATAAATAAATAAAATAAATAAAATAAAAATAAAAAAATAAAACAGAGTAGAGCAGCTACTTGGAAAGATAAACATTCATGTATTCTGTGAGGAAAGCATTGCACTTTTAGATTTGAAGTCAAGACAAAGGAGAGCCTATAAAATCATGGTCATAGCAGCTTTAATTGTAAAAGCCAAAAGCCCGTATGACAATTAACAAAAATAGATTAACTGTGGTACATTCATTTTATAGAATATTACTCAGCAATAAACTGAATGAACTATTCACACACGTTGCAAAAGAGAATCTCAATTACATTGTATGAAAGAAATCAGACAAGAGTTAAATACATTCAGATTCTAGAGGACGCAAATCATTCAATAGTAAAAGAAAGTAAAGCAATGGTTTCTTGGGGGTGTAGGGCTAGGGAGGATAGAGAAGGAGCCATTTTAAAGGTATACAGGGTAATTCTGGGGTAATGAATACGTTCCTTATTGTGATTGTTGTGACTGTTTTACTTGTGTGTGTGTATATATATATTTCTAATTTTATAAAATGGTATACATCAGATCTATAGTTCACAGTATGTCAGCTGTATTCCAATAAAACATTAAAATAATGTATTTCATATGAAAAAATCTAGATTTTCCATTTACTTTAGAAAATAAAAGAATTAGCTAAGCCCATATTCATTCCACCGTCTTTGTTCTCAACATTAGCAGCAGAGACTAGAAAGCAATGAGGGCCATTTCCACCTGAGTCATCAGACCTGCTGTGCCACCAATGCCACTGCACTGAGTGGTGGAAGCTATGTTCCCTCCACCCCCATTTTCTTGCCTCTGCAGCAACGCACCGAGGTGAATAGTCCATCCGTACAGGCTGCAGTAATCCGCAAAAGCCTTAGATTATTTGCTCTGCCAATAAGATTGAGTGTAGGAGAGGTGCTGGTTTGGAGGTCCCGAGAACTTCTGCAAAACCCTCATCTTGTGGAACCATGTTTATGGGAACATCTGTAGATGCACCTTCAGGATAGGCACCCTTACTCCAGTTTTCTATAGCCCAAGCTCCCTATTAACACTCCCAGCGTTTCTGTACAAAATATGATTTCCATCTGCACCCTGTAGGTCTTGTAGTCAATGAGCTCAGGCCATTCATGATTCTCTCCAAGGACTGGAAAGGCAGAATAGAGGTCTGCATGAGAACACGAGGGTTACTGATCAAACCCTGGAGAACTTCAGCCACAAGCCCTGATAGCAACCAACATGGTAAAGTCCATGAACAGGCCAAAAATGGCAACACAGCTCCAGAGCTTCGGACATACCTAGCACGCGTAGAAAATCTTTCCATGTGGGTAACTGCATGAATAGGATTCATCATCTGCCCAATATCTCTGAAATGAAGATAAATTCCAGATCTTCTCTCTGTTGTTAAGTCCTGTTGCTGGGCAAAAGAAGAGAGAACATTCTCTCCAGTAGAAGGTCTCTCACCAGTGGGAACTTTCTGGTGCTGAAGAAGTCAGGTCTTTGTCTGAAGGCTTTCCCATATTTGCTGCCTTTTAAAAGCCTCTCTATTATTAGATTGCTGCAAACATAATGGGGGGTTTTATCATTAAAAGTAATGGCAAAAACCACCATTACGTTTGCACCAACCTAATAGGTTGTGAAGTTTCTGGTGCTGAACAGATTAGACCTTTAGCTGAATGCTGTGCCACATTCATGGTGCTCCTGAGGGCTTTAGCTATTTTGAACTTGTATCTATTTTTGTTGGCAGATGAGCCAGAAGTTGGTACTGAAAACTTCCCCACATTCACTGCACTTGTAAGTGCACATCCACCCATGTGAACTCTTCAATGCTTAATGAGATGTTTAAAGAATTTCCCACATTTGTTGTCCCCGTATGACCTTACTCCACGGTGGATTCTCCCATGTTTATGAAAGAATTTCCCACTTTTTCTGCAGTCCTAAGACCTTTTTCCTGTGTGGATTCTCTGGTGCTGAACAAGTATGAATTTGTGGCCAGAAGCTTGCATATGTTCACTGCACTCGTCATACCTTTGTACAGTGGGAAAGGCCGTCACATACTCAGTGCCCCTGTGTGACTTTCCCCTGTTGTGAGTGACTCGATAGCAGAGAAAGCCTGAGCTGGCAAGAAAGTCCTTTCCAGCCCCCACATGCGAGAGGATTACTCTGACTTGTGGTCTCTGCAGCCCTTTACAAACAGTGTCCTGCTCTCTTCACCTCCAATGGGCTCCCCTTCCTTCCGCTGCACCTGTTGCTGGTTGAAGGTTTGCCTTGAACCGGAGTCATCTTCCACATGACCTACACAAGCATGGTTTTTGCATGGCAGGTGTTGGTACTACCCTTGCCTTGGTATTTATGGTATCAGAAGCTCATTCTAAAGAAACACTGTGTTCACAACATAGTATTCTAGTCCTCTGTTCCTAGCAAAAAAAAAACTTCTGTGTAAGTGCCTTTCAGCAGAGCCTTGGCTGCTGGTAATGCATGACAGCTGTGCATTAGGAAGAGTCCAGGTTCAGAAAACTGATTGCAACACTGCACAGGACCCCTGTGACTTCCACTATGGCTGGAGTCATGTCAACTCTGTCAGGCACGCAGATTTCTTCTCTATGTAGTACCTTGAAGATGTATTCAGCAAATACTTTAGGACAAGTGACTCTTCACCATCCTGCCCGTTACCCAACAGGTAGCCTAGCTGTGACTTGAGAACAGGACACCATCGTGAGATCTGCACACCACAGATATCCAGCCTCACCCCCACCTAACAGTGTCCTCTGGGTCAGGTGAAGCTGTCCCTACTTTTGTGTGAAGATGGCAGTCACACTCTAAATGGTCACAGACCTGGCCCTGTGGTATGTGTGGAGAGAGCTAGTCAGGAGGCAGCAACCTAGGATTCCCGAGGGCTCAGCCCAGTGCTGTCCCGGGCCTAAAAAGGCTCTGAGTCAGGTCCCATTGTAACCACCCAATGGGTTATTTTTGTTTGCTGCTCAAATAGTGCCAATTTATCAAAAGATGGGTGATATGGTTTGGTTGTGTCCCCACCCAAATCTCATCTTGAATTGTAGCTCCCACAATTCCTATGTTTCATGGAAAGGACTTGGTGGGAGGTAACTGAATCAGGTGGACAGGTCTTTCCTGTGCTGTTCTCATGATAGTGAATAAGTCTTACAAGATCTAATCATTTTAGAAAGGGGAGTTTCCCTGCACAAGCTCTCTTCTCTTGTCTGCTGCCATGTGAGACGTGCTTTTCACCTTCTGCCATGATTGTGAGGCCCCCCCCAGCCACATGAAATTGTGAGTCCATTAAAGCTCTTTCTTTTGTAAATGGCCTAGTGTGTGGTATGACTTTATCAGCACCGTGAAAACAGACTAATACAAGGGGAATTGCAATAGAGAAAGAGCTTAATACACATAGAGTTGGCCAAAAGGGAGACTGTAATTTTATTATTACTCAGATCGGCCTCCCTTACAATTTGGAGGCTGGGTTTTTTAAAAGATAGTTTGGCCCGCAGGGGGCAAGGGAGTGGGGAATGCTCATTGGTTGGTTTGGGAGGAGATCACAGAGAATCAAAGCTGTCTTCTTGCTCTGAGTCAGTTCCTGGGTGGGCTCCACAAGACTAGATGAGCCAGTTTACAAGTCTGGGTAGTGCCAGCTGACTCATCAGAATGCAGGGTCTGAAAAAATCTCAAACACCAATCTTAGGTCTTACAATACTGATGCTATCCATAGGAGCATTGGGGAGGCTAGGAATCTTATGGCCTCTGGCTGCATGACTCCTGAATCATAATTTCTAATCTTGCAGCTAATTTATTAGTTTCACAAAGGCAGTCTCGTCCCCAGGCAAGGAGGAGGTTTGTTTCAGGGTGGGGCTGTTATCACCGTTGTTTTGAAGCTAAACTATAAACTAAATTCCTCCCAAAGTTAGTTTGACCTACTCTCAGGAATAAACAAGGGCAGCTTGGAGGTTAAAGGCAAGACGGAGTTGGTTATGTCAGACCTCTTTTACTGTCATAATTTCCTCATAATCTTTGCAAAAGCGATTTCACCATTCTCCAATTGTCCTTCCCTGCTTGGCCATGGAGCTGCGTGGTTCCAGCAACTACACAGACAGACAACCCCACGCAATAGCTGAAAGCCTGAAAAAACCAAATGCCCTGCAAAAATGGTATGCCCAAAATGGTGTTGCCGGAAGTCCTGCCCCCACCCATGGAGCCACAGAAAATGCCCTTTTCCTGTAGCATATATATATTTTTAATTTTAAAGACTTTGTGCATTTGTGGCAACTTCATGATTACACGTAAGATTTTTCAACTTGAAATAAAAATATAAAGAGAGTTGGATCTCCAAGCTAACATGATTTATCTGGGAATAAATGAAGAAATAGGACTGAAGTCTAGTACATATGCACAGTCTGGGTTGGTCTGTGGCTTGTCCTTAGAACAAAGGAAGGTTAGGATTTTATTGGAGAGAGAGGGGGTTACACATTTGGAAGAAAGCCTATTGCCACCGGCAGCATCTTACAAGAGTTGATTGGCAAGGGTCAAGAGTTGTTAGGTAGGACTTTCAATGTTGGCATTATAAGGTCCTTGTAGTCCTGCACTGGGTTTGTGACATTACGTGCCAGGCAAGTGTTCTTGCATGAGTGGCTAGCTGTCCTTGTGCTGCTAGCTGTCTTTGTGTGACTCAGGTAGTAAGCTGCTGTTTGGAAACATGTCTCGAGCTAGTTCCTGTTATCGGGCAAAGTGTGTGTGTGTGTGTGTGTGTGTGTGGGTGGGGGTGGGGGTGTGTGTGTGTGTGTGAGACAGAGAGAGAGAGACAGGGAGAGCTCTCTCTTCATGGTCTTCCTCAGTTCCATTTGCCAGAGTTTGACACGAGTGACTGTATTTTGAATCTTACAACTTTTACAGATTACATATATTTTAAGAAAGTTCCTACTTAAGCTAGACGAGCTTTCTCTTTAAGAGGTCCTGTGACAATTCGTAAATTTAATGTTTGCATTTAAATCTTACTTGCTTATTATGAGCATTGTTTCAAACAGAGCCTACATAATATTCTTAATTAATCTTTTACTTACCTGAGATTTTCCAAAGAATTTTAATGTGTTGCCTTTTCCATGTCCTTATCATCTGCAACCTATACCTTATAATTATTTTTCTTTTTCTTTTTATGGGGGTCTAAAGAAAGGCAAATTGTCCAATACATTTATGTGCCTATAATAACATCTTGGTTAAGGACAGACCACACAGATGAGGGTGGTCCCACAAAATTATAATTCCATGTTTTTACTGTACCTTTTCTATGGTTGCATGCACAAATACCATGTGTTACAATTGCTTATAGTACTCAGTCACATCCAGTACAGGTTTGGAACCTAGAAACAAAATAGACTTTTCCATATAGCCAATGTGTGTAGTAGGCTGTGCCATCTAGATTTTCATAACTATGCTCTGTGATGTTTGCACAAGGACAACATTGCCTAAAGACACATTTCTCAGAATGCATCCCCATCATTAAATGACCCCTGACTATATAGTATGATTTACCCAAAATGAATCAATGGTCAGCTAAAACTAAGATTTTTCAAAAATTTTATTAAGTTGTTCAAGCTCAACTAATCTCCCCACCAAGAAAAGGGTGTTGTATACCTTTCTTTAAGGAACTGCAGTGGTTTTTGTAAAACAGCACTTTTCGCAAAAACAGTTTCATTCCAAAATGGTTAAACCAGTGGTCCTCTACACAACGTACCTTGGGGGGGACCCCCTGCTTCAGCTGCAGTGACTTACTAACTAATGATTCTTCCATGCTGAGAAAGGAGGTGAAGAATCAAAATTCCCAGAGGACATACGCAGTTTGAACCCCCACCTGGCTCTGATATAAATTCCCAAGAGATATCCCCATCTCCCCCATTTCTTATCCTTGCGAAAATCAACAGTTTGCACATTCATTAGGCAAATATATATTGCTCTCCTAATTTTCCCATACACATATAAAAATGAAGAAGATTCGACCAGGCGTGGCGGCTCATACCTGTAATCCCAGCACTTGGGGAGGCTGAGGCTGGTAGATCACAAGGTCAAGAGATCAAGACTACCCTGGCCAACATGGTGAAACCCCATCTCTACTAAAAATACAAAAATTAGCTGGGCTTGGTGGCGTGCGCCTGTAGTTCCAGCTACTCGGGAGGCTGAGGCAGAAGAATTGCTTGAACCCTGGAGGCAGAGGTTCCAGAAGAAGAAGATTCATCTGAGCTCTCCAGTTGCTCAGGCTACCATTAGAGGATGAGAGGTTAAAAACCATATGTTGCCTTAGGCCAGGCACGGTGGCTTATGCCTGTAATCACAGCACTTTGGGAGGCCAAGATGGGCAGATCACGAGGTCAAGAGAGCAAGACCAGCCTGGTCAAGATGGTGAAACCCCATTTCTACTAAAAACATAAAAATTAGCCTGGCGTGGTGGCAGGCACCTGTATTCCCAGCTACTCTGGAGGCTGAGGCAAAGAATTGCTTGAACCCAGGAGGCAGAGGTAACAGTGAGCTGAGATAGCGCCACTGCACTCCAGCCTGGGTGACAGAGTGAGACTTCATTTAAAAAAAAAAAAAAGACATATCTATATATATATATATTGCCCTAGCATATAATCGGTGTGACCAACAGAAATGTATGAAGTGTGAGCTGAGCAAAGATTTGTTGGAGGCAGTACTAGATGTTCCATGGTGCCAGGTATCTGAACAATATTGGTCTATACCAATTTTCCCAGAGTGATTATTAAATAGTTATTAATAATGTCCCTTTCACAAGTGTCCTGATTAGTAAAATTAATTGTACGGTCACCTTATCCATAATAGAGAAGATTCTTACCTTTAATTTCAGACAGATCCTGCTTTGAACCCCTACTATTTTACTCACTCGATACGGAACCTTGAGCCAGCGATTGAACTAGGCCTCGTGTATGGCAGAGGCATCCGACAGCCATAAGCGAAGCATATCTCAAGAACGATTCCATGGTCTAAGAAGAGTATTTGTTCAAAGTTCTTAGCTAAGGAATCCAGGACTGGCCAACATGGAGCTTCACTCCTTATCTATAAAGAAATACAAACCCTTGACCCATCCCTTGGAACACAGGCCATGCAGGGGATCAAGGTTCTTTGTTTTGGGTTAAATGAAGGTGCTAGGTGGAGGATGCCATGTGAAAATGTTATATACACTGAATGCTTTAAACCAACAACAATGGTGTTCCTGTCCAGCCCACCACCGTTAGACTGCCCTGTATGGAAGTACCCCCATTAAAACCTGTCTCTCATCCGCCGGGTCCCTTCTTTGGCCTCTAGGACACAGTGTTATGACTACTGGAGTCAATAGGCAGTCTGGCATGACACTTCCATTTTCTGATCTTAAAATGAAATAACATACGTGCCTCATATGATTGTTATAAATGATCAATGAGATGGTATAAAACTTCCTTAAGTTTATCGTATGATATCTTCCGTATTAATAAGTGGTAGCAGTTTTATGAAAGAACATTATAGATATCCACAGAAGTAACTTTTACACATTTTATGTATTAAAGTTAGTGAATAACAAGATGGGTAGCATAAACGCCAAAAATATAAATCTATTCACTGTCCTCAAATTTATATTTGTTTAGAGTTCTTACTTTTATATAAAATCTGGTAGATATTCAAAGCAAGCTCTAGGAAAAGTCAGGGCTTCTAAAAATTCAGTACTTCAATTTCTCCAAAATAGTTTTCACGTTATTAGCAGTAACTTATACCATTATAGTAAATTATAATATAAGAGAAAAAGAAGGATCTATGTCTTATTTTATTTTTACCTTTGCCCTCAATATCACCAGGTATGCTGTAATTACTCAATTAATTTTTAAATAAATTAACTCAGATAATTGAGACCAAAAGATCAAATATGTACGCGAGAAAAACTTTCTAAGTACAACACTCATAAGCCTCATCTCAAGTATAAGACACCTCCACATCCCCTCACAGTACTGCCTATCCCAATCTCCTCCCACTCTTACACTCATGGGATTAAGTGTTGCTAGAAAAAAATATTCATAAAGGCTCATATTGTTAATTACTATTCATCCAGGTATCGTTAGGGGTTGCATGTGCTATGCTTCCTCAGCACCTTACGAGCCTTTAATACAGCCCTTTCACATTGCATTTTAAATGTTCATGCTTCCTTCTGAGTATCATGTTATAAACTCCTTGAAGAATGGCATTAGGTTTGGTTCATACTTTTATGCCCAGCAAATACCACATTGTCAGTTCATCATAGGTGTGAAATAAAATACAAATGAATAAATGAAAAACTGTATCGATAATTGCTTAGTAACACTTGAAAGTGTGCCTTAAAAATTCAGATCGCAAGAAACATAGTATTCGAAGGGGCTTCATTAAGGATCCCTATTGTCTCCGTAAGATTTGTAGCCCCTCAGATGTCAATAGCGTGATCTGCCTATTGTAGGTTAAACTTCGTGGTAAAATGGTACACAATGGTCTGCTGAGCCTTGTAAAGTTGACTGTAAATGGACTTTTTGGCTGACTCAACTCTGTTCAGTGGCAGGACTGAGAAGGATCACCTCTAGCACGAACTGCTTTAACACTAATTATCAGACGTACACCAGATTAAATTCAGAATAGAGTGTCCAGGTCAGGCAATCTACTTAAACTTTAATAGAAGTTAATTATTCATTGATCAAACTCATTTATATCTAATTAAAGTTTTCCTGCATTAGAAGATACAGGGTAACATGGTCTATGTTCCACTCCTTCAAGGAGAGTACCTGATGCAAAAATAAATGGAAAATGGTGACATTTGTGTGATACAAATACACATTTGACAACTGAATTATCAACTTTAGACATAATCCATTTAGGTGATTTTACTATGTAAATATCGTTTCCAAAATATTTCCCGAATTGGGTAATTTTTGGAGCCAGAAGAACATAGCCTGTCAAGGAACGAAGGCTGTGTATGCTCAAATGAAATCTCAGGGTCTGAATTTTATGTAGGTAACTATTTCAGTTTCATGAAGCATAATTAATTGTGCTCTTCACCATAAATATTTACAACAATAAAAATCTAAAATCTTGAGGCTTAGTATGGAAATGCCATTTTATAATCTATTTTTACGCCATTCTTTCTGAAAGCCCACAAAATGGCAGGATTTTCTATGGAGTGGTAAAGACTGAATGCTTTTTGCTGGAAAAAGAACATATGTTTATTCTAAAAAAAGTTTCCTGTGCATTTTACTTTTACTGTCATCAGTTACAATATGGTGCTTGAAATATGTTGCTTTCTTTTATGGAGTGTTTTCTAATATTGAACATATTTCAAAGTTGTAGATTTTTGCTTTGAGGATATAATTTCTTATCTAAAGGAATATCTTGGAATTTTGTGTTCTTTTATGATAGCAAGATTGACAGTTTTATTTCCTAATACCATGCAACCTCAATTAAAACCACTGTGTAAAAATGTCTATTGCCATAATAACCTATTATAAATACATTTCATGTGAATCCTAAGTTTCCAAGGCTAAATGTTAAATCTCTCTTTAAATCCATAAAATGCTTTCCAACTTTGTTATCATTTTTATTCATCGTGATTACTATTAATCTAAGATTTGAGATGCAGTGTTCATGTTCAGTATACACAAAATGTCCCCACTCCTTGGACCTATAAATATGGTAAGTGGGTGTGCTTTACACACATACTTTGCTTTTTCTTGGGGAAAACAAAAGATTATTTCTTTAAATCAAATTTTTGGAAGGGATTTAGGCAGAACAGGACCTCCTCATGTTCACACATTACTGATTTGGGTATTTCATATATTTCATATAGTTTTCTAGAATTAAACTGCACTATAATTGTCTGTTTATGTTTGTCTTCCCACCAAATTGTAAGATGTGTGTTATACTTTTCTTTGCACCCAGAAACTAACAAAAAATCCTGTGCTTAAAAAGCTTTCAGTGTTTGTTCATTGAATAAGTAAAATAACAAATGAATGGATGGATGGATGGATGGATGGATGGATGGATGGATGGATGGATGGATGGATGGATAGATGGATGGATGAATGGATGGATGGATGGATGGATGGATGGATGGATGGACAGACAGATGGATGGATGGATGGATGAAGGGGCAGATGGATGGACGGATGGATGGATGGACAGACGGATGGATGGATGGATGGAAGGACAGATGGATGGACGGATGGATGGAGGGGCAGACGGATGAATACGTGCATGAAGTTTCCACAACATGCCACCTGATGCCATTTGAATGTTAACTGACAGATATTAGGCCATCCAGCCCTATTCCCTTTTTGAAGATAAGTGATGTCCTAAAATTAACTTTTAAAGGATGTGACTGTATGTGCTACTTGAAAACCTTCAGGGTATCTTCCGAAATCTTCCTTGAGCAACACAAAACACTTTCCCTGGAGGAGACAAGGGCCATTGTTGTTTCTCCTCATGAAGTTTTGTAATCTTGAAGACAAGCAACTTTCCTGTCCATAAGCACAAATTGCAATGCCAGAGTCATCAGCATGTTTTCGACGTTGGTATCGAAACACACCAGGACTGGCCAGATGAGGTTAATTACTTGAGGTTAAGAAAATGTCATATTGGGGTCTTTCAAATGCTTATGAGCCACATAAGAGAAATGATTTCAAATGCACACAGAAGAAGATGCAGATCAAATCAGTTAACTCTCAGGTAGCCAATCTATTGGTCTCAAATTGCTTCCGCTTATGGAGGGAGACTGCACTACCTTAATGCCTTTCCTATACAATTGTTTCTTCTTCACTGGACTGCAGATTTAAAAAAAAAAAAAAAAAAAGAGCTTTCAAATTGATACCAATGAGCCACAATCTGCCTTATTTTCTCAGCTCATTTTAAAGTTCCTTTTACCAGGGAACACAGACAACACCAACTTAGAATCCAGCCTGAGCTGCCACCCTGAAGAAGACAAGCAGGTAAAATGTACAGTATTTTTTCCCCTTTTGAAAGCTAATCAACCTTATTTTGAAATAGTTTCAGCTTCTCTAATAGGCAGCATTAGAGAAAATATTTCCTTTAAGGGCTTTTTAAAAGACAAAAAGCGTATGAATTTTTAATGATTTGGTAAAGAAAAGGAAAAGGATTTTCTTAACTAGAAAAGGATGAGATATTTAGGCTTTAAGGAAGAAAAGCAAGTGCATAATGGCATGAAGGCCCCATCCTATCACGAGAATTGGCAATCAGTGCCCAATTTTGGAAGAAGTAAAGGCACAATAATTGGCAGTCACTGCAGATATTTTTCTTTGCCAGCTAACATCTCATGTATCTTTCGTTAAATGGATTAAAGCCAGCTGCTGTACATCCAAAAACAGAACTTTTTCACACAGAGAAGGGGAATGGTAATAGAGATGTTTACTCAGTATAAAAGAGACATTCGCCACACTCGTGTTTATCGCTAACATTTAGAAAATGTTTTTTATTATTAAAATTAACTGAGATCGACCTTTCAGAAATTTTCAGATAATTAATGTATGAACACAAATACACTCTAACATGAGGCACAGTGGGAGGTGTCCAAAAAGCCCATCAGGTGGTGCCCACAGGCACATGTGAAGGGCTGAGCCCTGCTCCCATCAGACCCTGTGCAGTCGTAGATGAAGGTCAAGCTGCTGCAGCCACTGACTCTTCACTAAGGATCCTTCTGGACATCCAAGTCGTCCCTAAAAATACCAGCATCTCCACTTTTCAGGGCGTGAGGGTTTGGATTATATTTTCACTGATTCTTAAAACTTCTGTTGAGGCTGCTTTTTAGATAAGCTCTTTTTCTTTTTAGCTTGTTCCCCGGTTTTAAATAAATGTAGTGTTTGCATTCCCTATGTGTTCTCCACTCGCCCCCCCGGCATTCTTCCAAGTCCAGAATATTCCCTGTATGATATTCTTTGCTGGGAAATCCGTGGACATCTTTAAAATAGTTGTGGAAAAGGAGGATTTCACTGACGTTGTAGATGCTATAGGGTAAACTGGGCAAAATTGCTAAATAGTTTGCTGGTGTAGGTCAAACAGCCCTTTCAACAGCTAGAGATCATTATCCCTGTGAATTATCTGCTCTTCTTCCATTCCAGGTCATCTCATTCCATAAAGCAAAAAAGAAGTGAAACAGAAAATAACCCTATTGTGTCTTATGTCTTAAATGTGCTTTTAAAACAGCAGTACAGGACCGGGCGCGGTGGCTCACGCCTGTAATCCCAGCACTTTGGGAGGTTGAGGTGGATGGATCACGAGGTCAGGGGTTCAAGACCAGCCTGACCAACATGGTGAAACCCCATCTCTACTAAAAATACAAAAATTAGCTTGGCGTGGTGGCGAGCGCCTGTAATCCCAGCTACTCAGGAGGCTGAGGCAGGATAATTGCTTGAACCCGGAGGCAGGGGTTGCAGTGAGCCGAGATCGCGCCACTGCACTCCAACCTGGGCAAAAGAGCGAGACTCCATCTAAAAAATAAAAATAAAAAAATAAAAAATAAAACAACAGTACAGTTGGAAGCACATACTTCATATAGCCTAAAGTGGCCCTTTCACATCATCAAGGAAATCATATCATAGGTTTGGCTGTCACCCTGAATTAGACATAATTATACTGTTGTCTTCTGATAAACACCAAGTTTTAAATTATTTTAAATAACTTTTGGAGAACTGTCATGATATGGCAAGGTCACTAGCGTGTTCTTCTTCCTAATCACTTATTAGCCTTAACACAGTGAAAGACTCCCTTCTTCTGAACTTTACATGGCAGCCCATGCTCAGGTAATTTTCCACTCTCCAGCTCTTTCTCAGTCTTCATTGATGATATGTTCTCTGTTTCACCAAGAAACTTTGGCAACACTCAGCCCTCAGACCTCAGCCTTTCTCTTCTTACCCTGTGCTTTCCCAACTCAAGCTTCTTCCTCCTTAAACCCGTCCCCTCAATGCCCTCATCGAAGTAGATGAATCCTCCATCCACCCAGGTGCTTGCATAAGAAACTAGGTAACCAGCAACAACATTCTCTCTCAGTTCAAGAAACTAATAGATGTTCTCTCAAACCCATCCAGACTCTGCCAGTTTCTCATTAGCGCCATGCACAGCTCTGCCCTACATCCTAATCCTCTCACCTGGATCATGACCATTGTCCCCAAATGACTTTCTGCAGCCGCCCCTGCCCTCCTGAATCTCCTCCCTGGATGCCATCCTCTCATTTGGCAGACTACCTTCCTCAATAGTTTGTTCACACTAGCATAAAATTTTCCAGAAACCAGACATTGCATCTTGATTCTACTCATCACATGTAGCTTGTATGTGTCAGGGGCATCCATCCAATGCTTTCTCCAAGTCACCTGCCTGTTCAAGTTTCTTTCACTCAGCTGATTGCACCTTTCCTGGCTCCCTGGTCATGTGTGTTATGCAGCTCAACTCTTTTGTTACACCCCTTAAAGCAATGCTGTTGAATAATAATTGTCAGTGATACATCATAATACAAAACAAACATTAAACTAATAGAATGCATTTGAGCCTGAAAACTGCCTACCCCACCAACATCTCACCATTTTTCATTTTTTTCACCCCACTCATAATGGATGAAAAGGCAGGAGGATTCCGATCACATCTCTCCGATGGTCTTTGCTTCACCTTCTGGTTCCTAGTTCTAGGACTTCGTTTGATTCATTGGACCTTCCTTTTTTCCTTTTTGTTTGTCTTTTCTGTTGTTGTTTTAATGTAAAAGCATTGTATCATTCTTATTAGCAGCATTTTTTCTCTTTTTCCAGTATAAAAAATAATGATGCATCTTGCAATCAACAGAGTATTACATAACAATTAAATATTGTAAATGCCCAGGTTTTAAAATTATTATTATCCTACTATTCTAAATACTTCAGTGTACTGTCTTTACAACAAGTACATTTTTCTCATAAAATTTGGTATCATTACTGTGTATCAGAAAATTAAAAATACATCCATGATGCCATCTAATACCCAATCATATTCAAATTACTCCAATTGTCCCAAAAACATCTTACATAGTTTCTCCTGAACTAGAATTCGGTTAATTTACATGTATTGCATTTGACTATAAATGGTAATATTATTAATACTGTGTATATGCTACTCACTAGAAATGATTATTTTAACAAAAAATATTTTATAGGCATTGTTGTTGAATTCATTCTCATCCTATTTTTATCTTTTGGCCCTCATTTTAAAAACAGCTTTATTGAAACAAGTTTTACATCTCAGAAAATTCATCTATTTCAAGTAAAAATTCAATGATTTTTAGTTACTTTACCAAAGTAAAAGTTTATTTACTTTGCCAAGTAAATAAACAAAGAATTATTTACTTGGCAGGGATCAACACCTGACCTAAAGTGGGATTTAGATTCGTGAGGAGGTTCAGTATGACTGGGCTCTATGCCCCAACACATGGTATAATGTCAAGATTTGGGCTCTAGACAGATAGGTAGAGTTAGAGACATAGAGATGATAGAGATGGAGATAGAGTATTAGTCAAGGTTCTCTAGAAAGAACAACCAGGAGATATATATATATCTATTTTATATATAAATATTCTATATATATATTCTATATAAATAGAATATATAAATATTCTATTTTATATATATATATATATGAATTTATTAAGAAGTATTGACTCACATGATAACGAGGTGAAGTCCCACAAATAGGCCATCTGCCAGCTAAGGAGCAAGGAAGTCAGTCAGAATCGCAAAACCTCAAAAGCAGGGAAGCAGACAGTGCAGCCTTCAGTCTGTGGCTGAAGGCCTGAGAGCCCCCAGCAAACCACTGGTGTAAGTCCAAGAGTCCAAAAGCTGAAGAACTTGGAGACTGATGTTCGAGGGCAGGAAGCATCCAGTATGGGAGAAAGATGGATGCCAGAAGGCTCAGTAAGTCTAGTCCTTCCACCATGTTCTTCTGCCTGCCTTTTTTTTTTTTTTTTTTTTTTCCAGAGTCTTGCTCTATCATCAGGCTGGAGGGCAGTGGTGCAGTCTTGGCTCACTGCAGCCTCTGCCTTCCAGGTTCAAGCAATTCTCCTGCCTCAGCCTCCCGATTAGCTGGGACTACTGGCGTGTACCACCATGATCAGCTAATTTTTGTGTTCTTTGTAGAGACGGGTTTTCACCATATTGGCCATCTTCTGCCTGCTTTTATTCTGCAGCTGATTAGATTGTGCCAACCCAGATTGAGAGTGGGTCTGCTTCTCCCAGTCCACTGACTCAAATGTAATCCCTCACAGACACACCTAGGAACAATACTTTGCATCCTTCAATCCAATCAAGTTGATACTCAATATTAATATATATGTATATATATATACACACATACAGAGAGAGAGAGAGAGAGAGAGAGAGAGAGAAGTACACAGTTCCATCTCCTCTATCTCTTTCTCTTTGGTGCTTGACTCATTTCCTTTGGTTATCTTTATTCTTAGGCAGCCTCCCTGAAAATAGTGACAATCTAGTTATCTTATAAACTTAGAAAACAAAAAAATCCTTAATTGATCAAAAATGCCATTATCAAAGGTCCTGAATTGGCCCCAAGTAAACAAAGTGCCCCTTCCTGAACTCTAATTGTCCACGGTAGGGCCCGGTGCCTATTCCTGGAGTTGGAGCAAAATTGGACCAATCAAAGAACATGGACAGGGGTGTAGGAGGTTCCAAAGGGAAAACAGGAACTATTACCAGAAAAAGAAAAATTGGATGCTTGCCAGGGAAAAATGGTATCCTTCCACTACAATCCTCTGTATCAGAGCAGACAAACGTTTTCTGGAAAGGTCTAAATAGTAAGTATTTTAGGCTTTGCTGACCATGCAGTCTGTGTCGTAACTATTCAACTCTGCCACTACAGTGCAAAAGGAGTCATAGACACTATGTAAAGGAATGAGCATTGCCATGTTCCAAACTACTTTATTTACAAAAACTTGCAGCAATCCCAGGTTGGCCCGCAAGCTGTAGTTTGACAATTCTTGCTCTAGGTCATCAACAGGACTGCTATGATTTGAATATTTCTGTCATCCCAAAATTCATATGTTGAAATCTTAACCCCCAAGGTAATGGTATTGGAAGATGGGGGCGTTGGGATGCAATTGGAGCCCTAATAAAAGAGTGCCACGGAAGCTCATTTTCCCATTCCACTGTGAGGACACAGAGAAAAGACACCATCTGTCCACCAGAAAGTGGGCCCTCATCAGACATCAAATCTGCTAGTCCCTTAATCTAGGAATTCCCAGCCTCCAGACTGAGAAATAAATTCTTGTTGTTTATAAGCTTCCCAGTTTGTGGTATTTTGTTATAGCAGCCCAAAAGGACTAAGACAAGAACCCATATCCAGTGACAACAGACGCGGTTGTAGCTGTCTGCTAGACAGCCTGCCATATGCTTTTAAATAGTGTATCTTAGCCATATGGTGTTTTAAAAGCCAACTCAAAGTTCTCCTTCAAATATTATCAAGAAGCTGAGTTCCCACTAATGACCAGTTACTAAGAATATAATAACAATGATAAATCTCAAATTAAAAGTACTATCAGAAGCTAAAGGGAATTATAAGAATCTTTGTTTTTGTAATGATTTAAACATGACAAAATTAGACGATATTGAAATAATCTAATATTTCATTGCAAATATTCATACTTCACTATATCTAATTAAATTTCTGACAGTTGTTAAAATCGTCAAGCACCAATATTTCTTTTATCTAGGCAAGCCATATTATTCCTGCCTTACTAAATAAGAAAACTAATACTTTTAGAGACATGTGAACAATTTTGTCCTTCACATCTAACATTTAAAACCAAATTTAGTAACTCATATCTCTAAGACTTTTATAATAAAATTATAGTAGTAGAATTGTTAAACTATATAAAACTCTAGAGTTCAAAAGTTGTATAATTATGACAATAAATACAAATTGTTCATGGTCTGTTATTTGTTTTTTATAGCTTGAATACATTTGCAAACATGATCTTTATTACAGTTTTTGTACTGGCACTACTTACTTATATTTTTACTATATTCATTTTTTATCTCCTCCTATATCTCTAAATTTAACTTTTATTGTATTGGTGTCATAATTTACCAAACATGCATAATGAGCACCATTCCCAATCCACACAGTTTAGTTAATTCGCTTCCAACATCTGTGTCATAATTATGTCAGTGTTTCTGATTACTTCTGTTAAATAAAAAACTTTAGACAAATTACATTTAGTAGAGTTTATTTGAGCAAATAACTACTCATAAATTGGGCAGCACCCTAACCAAGCAGAGGTCCAGACAACTCCATTTAGGACTGTGGGCTGGTCATATTTATAAACAGAAGAGGGAAGTGACATAGGGAAGCAGCTTGATTGGTAATAGCTCCAGCACTTGCCTTATATGGACATGGTCTGATCTGTTGGCAGACTGTAATTGGCTGAAGCTCAGCTGCTGTGATTAGCTGAAACTCAAATATCTGTTACAAAAATATACTCCTAAGTTAGCATTTTGTTTACATACTGAGTTAGGTTGCAGTTCAGTATGTACAGAGGCAGCTTACGCCAAATTCCATTTAATTTAACACTTTTTGAGTGATATCGTTTGGATCTGTGTCCCTACCCAAATTTCATATCAGATTGTAATCCTCAGTGCTGGAGGTGGGCCTAGTGGGGGGAGATTCGATCGTGGGGGCAGTTTCTAATTGTTTAGTGCCATCCCACTAATGCTGTTCTCATGACTGAATTCTCACAATAGCTGGTTGTTTAAAAGTGTGTAGTGCCCCTCATCCTTCCTCTTGCCCTGGCATGTGAAGATGTCTGCTCCCACTTTGCCTTCTACCATCAGCAAAACTCCCTGAGACTTCCCCAGAAGCAGATGGTTCCATGTTTTCTGTACAGCCTGTGGAACCACAAGCCAATTAAACTGCTCTTCTTTATAAATTACCCATTCTCAAGTATTGCTTTATAATAGTGTAAGAATGAACTGATACAAAAAATTAGTACTGAGGAGTGGAGCATTCCTAAAAAGATACCTGAAAATGGGTAAGTGATGTTGGAACTGGGTAACAAGCAGAGGTTGGAAGAGTGTGGAGGGCTCAGAAGAAGACAGGAAGATGAGGGGAAATTTGGAACATCTTAGAGACTTGCTAAATTGTTGTGACCAAAATGATGTTAGTGACATGGACAATGAAGTTCAGGCTGATTAGGTCTCAGATGGAGATGAGAAACTTATTGGGAAATTGAATAAAGGCAACTTTTCTTTTTAGTCAAGAGCCTGGCTGCATCGTTTCCCTCCTTTAGGGATCTGTGGAACTTTGAACTTGACAGTGATAATTTAGGGTATCTGGTGGAAGAAATTTCTAAGCAGCAAAACATTCAAGATGTGGCCTGGCTGCTTCTAACTTCCTGTGCTCATATGCATGAACAAATAAATGTCCTGAAACTGGAACTTACATTTAACAAGGAAGTAGAGGGTAAATGTTTGGAAAATTTGCAGCCCAGCCATGTGGCAGAAAATAAAAACCTGTTTTCAGGGGAAGAATTCAATCTGGCTGCAGAAATTTGCATAAGTAAAGAGGAGCTGAATTGTAATAGCCAAGAGGATGGAGAGACCTCAAAGGCATTTCAGAAATCTTGGTGGCAGCTCTTCCCATCATAGTCCCAGATGGCTAGGAGGGAAGAATGGTTTCATGGGCCATGCCCAGGGGTCTGCTGACCTGTGCAGCCTTGGGACATTGCTCCCGACATCCAGGCTGCTCCAGCTTCAGCCTTGGCTAACTGGAGCCCAGGTACAGCTGGGGCCACTGCTCCAGAGTGTGCAAGCCATAAGCCTTGTCAGCTTCTGCATGGTGTTAAGCCTGTAGGTGGATAGAGTACAAGACATGAGGCTTGTTAGCCTCTGCCTAGACTTCACCAGATGTACAGAAAAGCCTGGATATTCAGGCTGAAGCCTGCTGCACAGTCAGAGCCCTCACTGAAAGCATCTGCTAGGGCAGTGTAGCAATGAAATGTGGGACTGGATTCCCCACAAAGAGTCCCCACTGGGGCACTGTCTAGTGGAGCTGTGAGAAGGCCACCATCCTCCAAACTACAGAATGGTAGATCCACCAGCAGCTTGTACCCTGTGCCTGGAAAAGCCATAGGCATTCAATGCCAGCCCAAGAGAACAGCCATGGGGGCTGAACCCTGTAAAGTCACAGGGGTGGGTGGAGCTGCCCAAGGCTTTGGGAGCCCACCCCTTACACCAGCATGCCCTGGATGTGGGACATGAGTCAAAGGAGGTCATTTTGAAGCTTTAAGATTTAATGACTGCCTTGTTGGGTTTAAGACTCGCACAGAGCCTGTAGCCCCTTTCTTTTGGCCAATTTCGCCCTTTTGGAATGGGAGTATTTACACAATGCTTATACCCTCATTGTATGTTGGAAGTAACTACCTTGCTTTTTTTTATTTTATAGGCTCATAGGCAGAAGGGATTAGCCTTGACTAAGATGAGACTTTGTACTGTGGACTTTTGAGTTAATAATGAAATGAGTTAAGACTTTGGGGACTGTTGGGAAGGCATGATTGTATCTTGCAATATGAGAAGAATATGAGATTTTGGAGGGGACAGGGGTAGAATGATATGGTTTGGATCTGTGTCTCCACCCAAATTTCATGTCAAATTGTAATCCCCAGTGTTGGAGAGAGGGTCTGGTAGAAGGCAATTGAGTGCTGTTTCTAATGGTTTAGCTATCTCCCTAGTGTTGTTCTTGCTATAGAGTTCTCACAATATTTGGTTGTTTAAACGTGTGTAGCACCTCCCTACTCCTTCCTCTTGCTCTGGCCATGTGAAGTTCCTGCTCCCACTTTGCCTTCCACCGTGAGTAAAACTATCAGAGGCCTACCCAGAAGCAGATGTTTCCAGGCTTCTTGTACAGACTGTGGAATCATGAGCCAATTAAATCTATTTTCTTTATAAATTACCCAGACTCACATATCTCTTTATAGCAGTGCAAGAATGCACTGAAAAACTGGGACAGAAAATATCCCTCTGAATAAGGGAATTTCTTATTTAGGTGACATTAAAAGACAAAAATGAAACTAGCAATTTTGATAAAATGTGATCTTTTTTTCATGGAAATAGGGACAAAATAAACAGTTTAATTTGCACACACAGTAGTGGGTTCTACCAGATGGATAAAGGCTCCAGTGAAGTTAGGTAATCTTGTCCAAATCAAACAGCTTATAGTGGAGTGGGTATGTTTGTCTCTGACCTCAGGAATTACCCATCCTTTTACACCTTTTTATAACCTTTTATACCCTTTTATATAGTTATCAAAGTTGTGGAAAGTTGTTTTTCCTTTGTTTTTGTTTTGCAGAATGGTTGTCTGCTATAATCAGTACCCCAGAAAACATCAACATTGTAGTTATTTGTGTTATGTGTATTTGGGTAACTTCCTGACCCCTATAAAGTGAACACTCTTGCAGGAATTGTTTGCTCCTGTGGAAAGCCTGGTGCAGAGATGTAGAGATGTTGACATCCAGTTTTGCTTCTGGTCTTTACCAAACAAAGAACTGCTCAAGTTGGTAAGCTTTTCTGAAATTCAGTGATGTGGTTAGACTTTGTGTCCCCACCCAAATCTCATCTTGAATTATAATCCCCATAATCCTATCCTCACATGTCAAGGGAGAAACCAGGTGGAGGTAATTGAATCATGGGAGTGGTTTCTGCCATGCTGTTCTCATGATAGTGAGTGAGTTCTTACAAGATCTGATGGTTTTATAAGGAGCTCTTCCCTCTTCGCTTGGCACTTGTCCTTCCTGCCTCCTTGTGAAGAAGATGTCTTGCTTCCCCTTCGCCATCCGCTATGGTTGTAAGTTTCCTGAGGCCTCTGGGGCCATGCTGAACAGTGAGTTAGTTAAACCTCTTTCCTTTATAAATTACCCAGTCTCAAGCAGTTCTTTACAGGAGTATGAAAACAGACTAATACACTGTTTCTTTTGTAGCCCCTCTGTAGATTACATATGAAAAGGTCTAGATAAATAGTAGTTCACTTTTATTTGAAGTTGTACCTTGTATGTAGCAGACAGGACAATGTGGGTAGTGTTATGAGGTACAAAGAAGCATAAGCCACAGTCTTTATAAACAGGAAGACTGCCAATTTAATTGAAGAAATGAGACACAAAAACATGATATAAACAATGCTACCAATCATCGTAAATTAATGATACAATACGTACTGGACAGAGTTTTCCAAGGTGTGAAACAGAAATCCCTTTTGTGGGTCTACACAATCAAACCTGAATTCAAATGCAAATCTAAAACTCTGGACACAGTAGATCCCACTTGAGTATTCTAAATGCAGATTAGGATATTAAAAGCTCTGAGAAATCCTGTGGCAAAGAAATCTAATTAAATTCATATAAATCAGCAACTCCCAGTGTACTTTACCACTTACCCCTGCTTTAATGAAGAAAAAAACATCATAAAACCCAAGCAGAGTGTTCTTTAGGCCATGTTTGTAAAATGCCACCCCAGAAGCTGCAGGCTGAGCGAGAGCCTGATGAATGGGCATGATGTTCCTGGGGACACAGAATACAATGGAAGAGGGTGAGAGGTAAGGCGAGAAGCAGCCTTTCCAGGTTTGGGATGATGCAGAGATTGTGGGTTCTTAATAGGTGGGGTGACTCCCACACCCTCATGTCCATCAAAATTCCCATCCTGTTGCCTTCACTGTGGTGGTTATTCAATGTATGTTTGATGAATTAACTTGGCAGAATTAGAAAACTGAAATTCCTATTTGGAGGGTAGAGAGTAAAACAAACTGAGTACAGCACAGAAGTAGAACTAAGGCTGGGAAGGAAAGGGAGGGAAGGATCCCAGCAGAGAAAATTAACACCTGGGGTTGGGCACGGTGGCTCACGCCTGTAATCTCAGCACTTTGGGAGGTTGAGGTCAGTGGATCATTTGAGGCCAGGAGTTCAAGACCAGCCTAGCCAACATGGCAAAACCCCATCTCTACTAAAAATACAAAATAAGCCGGGCATGGGGTGGTGCATGCCTGTAATTCCAACTACTCAGGAGGCTGAGGCTGAGGCTGGAACCTGGGAGGCGGAGGTTGCAGTGAGTCAGGATTGTGCCACTGCACTCCAGCCTGCATGACAGAAAAAGACTACATCTCAAAAAAGGAGGAAAGAAAATCAACACCTAACTGAGAATAATGTGTGGGATCTGTGCTGCAGGTATTTCATACCCTGTCTCATTGAACCCTGACAATTATTTAAGACAGAGAAGGATTATATTTAGAGGGAAAGACAGAGGTAACAAAGAAAGGAAAGAAATTCTGAACAGCAAAGAAATAGAAATGGCAAAGCAAAAGATGGCCGAACAGGGCTGGAATCACATGCAGGCAAGAGTGCAAATGAAGGAGAAGGGAAGAAAATTTCCTCCAGAAAAATTATTACCAACGTTTAAAAACTGATGAATTTTACTTTTCATAGCTCCAACAGACTCCAGATTTCTGAACTATTTTATCTTACTAGTTTCTATAACATTAATAAGAATTATACATTTAGGACAATTACCATGGTTATTCTTTCCTTTTTAAAAAGATGTATCCTACTTCCTATTTTCTGACGTTCTGATACCCTCCCAGGTCTCTATTTTTGTACTCTAAAAATAATCTTTAGTAGTTGGATATGTTCTTTAGTTAATTCACCTGCAGCACCGCATTTAATGCCATCTGGAACCACTAATTTTATTTTGTTTAAATTATCCAAGTGTGCTCTTACCTGAATTTCAACAGCCGGTATTTTCACAAAGTCTTCATTATTTTATAATTTTCCAGAATTGTATTTCTTTCCTTTCCAGCACTTTACAAGGAATGATTAAAGACACTAGAAGAACAGAAGCTCTGTGAAACGTGCTACTTTGAGATGTCTCAATTTTAACAACGAATGTCAGGAAGATATGTTTGAAACAATAGATTTTCACTTGTTAATTTTCTTTCACATGCTCAATTAAAAGCATCTTCCAATTTTACTTTAAAAGCCTTCATTTTCAAACCAGCAGGATACTGATTTAATCTGCTTTGAAAGATATTTAATAAAGCACAGTCATAAACAATTATTTCAATATCTAATGGAGCACAGGTGGGCTTATAAGACTAGAAAGGGAAGCAGTGAGGACTTTATTCATAAAGGAGTGGGCCCTTTCCAGAATGATCTACACTAGAGGATTTAACCCCTTGCTCTCAGGTGCTGCCCAGTCCTACTGTATTTGACTCCAGACACCAGGCTCTCACTGGAAGATCAACCTCCACCCAGTCTACACCATTCCTGATTCAGAAAAATTTAAAGAACTCAACAATCTAGCACTTGGTGTCTAACCATTTTCACCTCAAAGTCCTCTCTAGTCTTGCAACCCAGTTTACTACCTGGCTTCTGTCCTTTTCCTTATGCCTATATTTTGTTTAAGTCAGCTTCCCAGTAACACTGGCCTTCTGGGACAAGGATCTCATCTTGCTTTGAACATCTACCAGCCGCCACAGCTTTTCCATTGCCTACGTCATATCTACCTGCACCTGGACCCTGCCTAAGACTGAGCTCCACTGTTTGAAGATAAACTTTCCCAATGTCTGCTGCCTTTCTGTGTAAACTTCTACACGTCACTTGGTTTAGAGTTCTCACTGTGTCCTTCTGCCTGCAGCTAGGACATCTCCCTACCTCGTGTCGTCCACCACACTGGCTTTTTGGCTGAATTTATACTCACCAATTTTCCCATCCTTTGAAGTACATGCTCTAAGTGTACATTCACAGTCCCTCCAGATGGCCACGCCAGGGATCAAAGCTCTTTTGGTCTTGATCTCTCACACTTTCATTTATTTTAGTAACAACCTGGCCAGGTTGACATAGTCTGAGCTCTAAAATCATCTATGATATCTAGATTAAAATGCAACTGACAAGGAGCAGCAAATGACCAGCAAGTGTGGTCACCATCCTAAATCATTTAGATTTTTCTCCTGAGAAATCTCTATAAAAATATTGAGCAAAGAAAACATAGAATCTGATTTTTAAATGATGAAGACCACGCAGGCAGCAACTGGTGAGTAACAGGTACTCTCGCTCTTCCGTGCCTTTCCTCTGCATTTTTGTTTCAATGTCCTCTAGCTTTCTTATCATGAAACACAGTTAAGATACTGTTTACTGAACCTCCTAGCTGTAATAGGAAAGATAAATAAAATTCAGCCAAACTTGAACACTCTAGGAAGTGAGAAAGAGGTGAGACTAGAGGCAGGGAGGCCAGGAGGATGGCTGGAACCTTGCCAAAGGAAAGGGAAGTGAGCAGATGAGCAGAAGCATGGCTGAGACAGATTGTGGAGAGTAGGAAGCGATCGCTTATCTGGGGTAGAAATGAAGGAGAAAAAAGGGATCCTCCACATTTCTGAATGGGGTAGATTTGTAAAGCTGATGAGCCCATGGTGCAGGAATCCACACATTCAATCATTCATCCATTAATTTACCAAACGTGGTAATTCCCATGTCTATGCAGCGAAAGGCACATTTGGAACAGATACATGACCGTGGAAGTCAGGAAGAGATGTCTTGACTGGTAACTCATCAACACATAAGCCGAGGTTGAATGTCATGAAAAAAATCAAAGGAAAAAGCCAAAGAGAGTTTGTAAAATTATCAGGAAAAACAACAGGAGGAGGCAAATTTTAAAGCTTACACATTCAAGAATACCTAATTTAAACTGAAAAATCCCTCAGGGAATAAAACTTAAAGACATTATTGGGACTATTGACAGCATTTGAACCTGATCCGGAAATTATACAGTAGCAGTACCTTAATGTTACATATCCTGATTTTGATAACTGGACTATAGATATTTAAAAGAATGTTTGTTTTGTGGAAGATACATTCTGAATTATAAAGGTGCATTGTGTCTGCTACATACTTTCTAATAAATCAGAAAAATAAAATGCGTGTAAATTTAACATATAATTATAATCTAATTTATAAATATACAAAATAGATACAAATCATATATAGCATATATGTGTGCATGTGTATATATGTGTGTGTATGTGTGTGTATGTGTGTGTGTATGTAGAGAGAGAGGGAGCACTAAAATAAATAGAGAAATATATAAACAATGGGAAAGGCTGACAAAGGATATCCAGGTGTATTTATCCAATCTTACAACTTTTCTGTAGGGTTTTCAAAAAGCCTAAACTATTCAAATTTAGTCTGAAATTATTTCAAACTAAAAAGTCATATAAAAACAAAGTATTTTTATGAACACTTGAGAAAATTTGGTCACTTTGGAAAAGTTAAAAGGAAAGGAAAAACTCTTCTGGAGGAAAAAGGATGAAAGACTATTTAATATAAATCAAGTAAAAACTGTGTTTTAATGTAAGGCATATGAAATCTGCCCCATTCACTAATAACCACTCCTCAATCAAAAACCAAACCTATGTACACAGAAAGATGAAGCTGGGATATTAAAATTCTGGACAACATTGGCAGGTGGGCTTGAGTTCCTGTGCATCAGCAATTTCTGGCAACTGCATATTGAATATGCGACAAGCACCCGATCTAATGGTGGTGCGTCCACCAGCAATAAGAGTCTAGGAAGCCCTGCCTGAAAGCAGGCCTGGGGCTTATTTTGCTCAGAGCAGCCTCTGTGTCCTCACAAGAGCCCTTCTGGCCTCAGTACTTTGTGGAGGGCAATGGAGTTTGCCAGTTCTCTCTGTGACGCATGTAAGGCCACATATAAATATCCCCAGAGATGGATTAAAGGTGGTGAGTCAAGCCTAGTTTTTTCTATTTTGTCATTTTTGTGGGGGGAATATGATAAAAATATTGATTGTCTTAAGGATTATGTTCATTAACTCTATTAAAAAATTCTATTCGTTGTAAGTTAAGTGGAGCTTATGATAAGGCTAGAGGTGGCACAAGGAAATCTGATGCAGGAACAGAGCTACAGCCAGGAGAGGCTGGAAACAGCAATTGCTGAGTAACAGGTGCTCTCTCTCTTCCACCCCTTTCCTCTGTGTTTTTGTTTCAATTTCCTTTAGCTTTTTTTTGTTTTAATCATGATCCACAGTTAGAATATTTTTTACTCAACCTCCTAGCTGTAATAGAAAAGATAAATAAAAATCAGCCAAACTTGAATATACTAAAAATATACAACTTTTCTGCTGATTTTCATCATGGAGGCCAAGATAATATAATGGGAAAAGAGGCTGGGCATGGTGGCTCACACCTGTAATCCCAGCATTTTGTGAGGCCAAGGCGGGTGAATCGTCTGAGGTCAGGAGTTTGAGACCAGCCTGGTCAACATGGCAAAACCTCGTCTCTACTAAAAATACAAAAATTAGCCAGACATGGTGGCAGGTGCCTCTAATCCCAGCTACTTGGGAAGCTGAGGCAGGAGAATCACTTGAACCTGGGATACAGAGGTTGCAGTGAGCCAAGAATGCGCATTGCCCTCTAGCTTGGGTGACAAGAGCAAAACTCCATCTCAAAAAAATAAAAAATAAAATAAAATTAATGGGAGAAGAATAGTCTTTCAACAAGTGGTGCTGTGACAACTGGGTTTCCACATGCAAAAGAATAAAATTGAGCCCCTACCTCACACCATATACAAAACAACTCCAAATAGATAAATAGCCTACATATAAAAATTCAAATCATAAAATTCTTAGAAGAAAACCCAGGGGTAAGTCCTTATGTTCTTGCATTTGGCAATGAATCAACTGATGTAATAACAAAAGCACAAGTAACAAAATAAAAAAATAGATAAATTAGACTATCAAAACTGAAAACTTTTGTGCATCAAGGGACATTTTCAAGAAAATAAAAGACAATCTACAGAATAGAGGAAAGTATTCACAGATCATTTGTCTAATAAGGATCTAGTATCCAGAATGTGTAAAGAACTCATACAACTAAACAATAACAGAGACACAAGCTGATTTAAAATAAATGAAGGACTCATATAAACATTTTTTCAAAGAAAAAGATATAAATGTCCAATGAACACATAAAAAGATGCTCACTATCATTAGTAATTAGGAAAATGCAAATCAAAGCCACAATGAAGTACCAGCTAATACCCACTAAGATAGCTATAACAAACAGGATTACTTTCAATTTTAATTTGGAAAACAGAAAGTAACGGGAGTTGAGGATGTGGAAAAAATGAAACATTAATATAGAACTGCTGCAATGTAAAATGATTCGGCGATGTGGAAAACAGTTTGGCAGTTCCTTAAAAAGTTAAACACAGAATTACCGTATGATCCAGCAATTTCACTCTGAGGTGAAGACACCACCCCACCCTCTGCCAAAATTGAAAACAGATACTTAAAACAAATACACGTAGATGCAAATTCATAGCAACAATATTCACAATAGCTAAAAGGTGGGAACAGCTCGAATGCCCATCAATAGATGAATGGATTCACAAACTGTTGTATACAAATAAATTAAAATTGTATTCAATGTCTAAAAGACATGAAGTCCTGATACATGCTACAATGTAAATAAACCTAGAAAATTCTATGTTAAGTGAAAGAAGTCAGACATAAAAGCTCCCATATTGTTTACTTACATAGAAATATCCATAATAGATAAAGTGTGTCAATAATAGGTAAATCTGCAGACACAGAATGCAGATTGGTGGTTTCCAAGGCTAGAGGAAGGAAGAACAGGGAGCGACAGCTTAATAGGTGTGGGGTTTCCTTTTGAGGTGATGAAAATGTTTCTGAAGTAGATAAAGGTGATGATTGTATAACACTGTGACTGTAGTAAATGCCACTGAATTTCTTACTTTAAAAAGGTTAAGTTTATGTCAATTTCACTTTGAATACAATTTTCCTCATTTCTATTATTGACCGGAGTCTCCGTTCCTATTTGGTGATTAAAATATTAGATACACTCAACAACCATTTGTGGTTTAAAGCTCGACGCCTTTTGATAGTCTTTGTGGATTGAACTTTATTTAAACTATCATTCTGTCAGTGATCCATCCACTTTTGCCTATTTTAAGGATGGCTCTCACCATATTAATAAGGTGTGACTGGGGGGTGCAGGCAGTGTGGCTATAGTCGCTTCTTCCCTGGTCATCATCTAACATCATTCATTATTGAAATTGTAAGTAATGTGTCCTCCCTGTTTGGACAATGTGTGCTGATTACCCTGCTGGGGGATGATGGGCCATTAACAGTCTCCGAGAGGCCCCAGAAGCACCTCCATTGTTATTTCCAGCTGAGGGGCTGCCCACAGCCTTAGCTGGGAGGAGACCCTCACCTCACACACTCACAACCCTGCCTGGGCACTCAGAGACATTTGGTTATTGTACATGTACCCTTGGGCATGCAGAAAAAGTCAGGGCCATGTCTGTGTCCTTCCAGATCTGGAATCACCAGGGTGTTATCACTCTTGCCCTTCCCTCCTGCCATGCCCAGTGGAGAACCCTTCAGGGCTGCTGCTTTCATTGGTGGATCCACAGTTATGTTAGTCAGGATTCTCTAGACAGACAGAACATGTGGGGGGTGTGTGTGTGTTTGTGTGTCACACACACACAGAGAGAAAGAGAGACTGATTTTGAGAAACTGGCTCAAAATCGTGGGTGCTGGTAAGTTTAAAATCTGTACACTAAGCGGGCAAGCTAGAGATTTAGGTAAGAGTGGATGTTAAAGTCTTTATTCCAAAGGCTAGAAATTCAGGTAGAATTTCTCTTTGGTAGTCTAGATGTAGAATCCCTTCTTCTACAACAAACATTAGCCTTTGCTCTTGAGGTTTTCAACGAAATAGATGATGCCTACTCACATTGTGGAGAATAATATGGTTTTACTTAAAGTCAAATGATTATAAATGTTAATCATATCTAAAACACACTTTTACAGCAACATTCAGATGGGTGGTGGACCAAATAACTGGGTACCATGTCCTGCCAAATAGAAATATAAAATTAAACATCACAGTCACACAGAGGGAACCTGGGTCCTGACCTATGAGTCTGCCAAGCCAGCTCTGGACAGTCCACCTGTGGGCATTTGTATGAAGGAGAATGCAATTCTGCTTTATTTTGTCCATTATTTTTCCTGTTACTTTTTTTTTTTTTTTTTTTTGCCTGAATTCTAACAGATGTCTACTCCCTTATCCTTGTTACAATAATTGGATACAGCATCCTGCCTCCTTTCTCCTGGGAAATCTAAGAGGCTAGAGAAAGAGAAGTGACTCCTAGTTCCCCTTTCATCTCCAAAATGTGTCATGCAAAACTCTTTTCTCTCTCTGAGAGCCTCGAGTTCACTGGTATAATATGTAGCATGTGGCATGAAAAGCCTCCTCTAGTTCACAAGTTGTCTGCAGTCTCCTTGGTCTGCCATGGGCAGAGTGTGTCATCCGAGCTTCACCGGGATGTGCTGGTTGTGAGGAAGGAAGAGGAAACTGTACATTTGTGTCTCAGGTGTTCAGGCCAATGCTCTCCAGGTCATCCTGCCGCACTCTATTCCATGCCAGCCACATTCACAGATAGAAGGACTCAGCATCATGATTCCAAACTCCCAGAGGAGCAAATTTGTTACCCCATGTGGAGTTCTTGCCTGCTCCTGGTCCATGCAGTTGGGACAGGAAGGAGGGGGATACAGGGACCCCTCCATAAGGATGTGCAACTCTAGATCCCTAGTCCACGTGCAGACATAAATCGCCTTTCTAAAATGACATACCAGTGTGCATGTGAGGACACCTGCATGTAAGTTTGCAGGTAACAAGAACTAGACAACTGCTTGACGCTTTCTGAAGACCAGAAAATGACTTACTGGGAATTATTGAAAATGAAATTAGAAATCATAAAACAATATGCTATGTAAGGATCTCTTATAACTATCTTTGCTAATCCTTATCAATTTTCCAGGAGAATAGAGATGAGGATGATTCTTCCTTCTTTCCTTGCATATTCTCTGTACCTGGTCCTCCCTTACCCTGTATGTCTGCTCCTGACATCAGCATTCTGATTACTTGGTGCTCCAAGGTATTAACCTCACTTCGTCCACTTGGTCAAAGAATAGTCCTGGTCAAAAGTAATTTAACTCAGATGCTGTTGTCTACCTTCATCTCGTGCTCTGCAAAGTGCTGGCTGCCACTTTACTAGTCAACAGAAATGACTGTGCATGGCTGTAGTTCTTTGCTCTGAGCCAGTATTTTCTGCCAAACTAGCAGCTTTCTCTGCCAGTATCAGTTTTCTCTACTGCATAGTGATGGGAGGAGGATATAAACCTCTTTTTTCTGTGGGAAGACTTACTGCTAATTGCAGTGGTAATGGAAAAAGTGTCCTACTCACACCCATTGCATATGTTTCATCATCCTTTTCATTTCAAATTGTATATTGAGTAGGGGAGTTTTCTATCTGTAAAAGTCACATAGTGAGATTTTTAACTCTTCATTCATTGACTTATTAGAGTATCTTACGCAGTTTCTATAGTTTGCATGTTTGTTCCCCAAACCTCATGTTGAAATTTGATCCCCAATGTTGGAAGTGAGGCCTAATGGGAGGCGTCTAGGTCATGAGGGCAAATCCCTCATGAGTAGATGAACGCCCTCTCTTTGGGGTGACTCAGTTCTCGCTCTGTTAGTTTCTGAGAGCTGGATGTTGAAAAGAGCCTGGCACTTCTCCCCTGACGTTTGCTACCTCTCCTGCCATGTGGTCTCTGCACATGCCAGCTCCCCTTCACCTCCCACCAGGAGTGGAAGCATCCTGAGGCCTTGCCAAGCAGATGCTGGTGCCATGCTTTCTGTACAGCCTGCAGAACCATGAACCAAATAAACATTTTTTCCTTATAATTCACCCAATCTCAGATATTTCCTTATAGGAATATAAATGGACTAAGACAACAGTCTTCCCTAAGCTTCACAGGGATGCAGAGTCAAGGGCTCTCATTAACATCATTTTTCCCTTATTTTAAATGGAGTGGATTATCGATTATGTATCATCATTTTCTAATGAATATAGACATATTCATCCATAGCCAGCACCCAAACTCCACCACAGACCCCTTTAGCAACTGAAGGTGCCAAGGGCTCTTTGACTGTCAGTGCCACCTGTGGTGGCCTCATCACTCTTGGTTTGTTGCCAGCATAGCTGCCACATTTTTGCATTAAGTATCAGTCATGGTCCTGGCTGCGGGACAAAGATCCACTCAAATGGGATTACTAAAGTTTGATGAAGGGACCTTTTATAAAACTGTGTGGAAGTTAAAGGAAGCCAGTGAGGGATGGCGAGGCACCCTGTGACTTACAACAGTGGAAGCCTTTGTCACTCCGGACCTGATGGGGGGAAGTGGTTACCAGGACCTTGAGAGAGCCTTGTGCCTCTAAGAGACAGCTATGGAAAGAGGCTGTGATGCAACCAGCCCTCCATGACCCTGCATGGAAGGGCCAGAGAGGGGAATGAACACTGGGACCTTGGGCTCTAGTCTCCTCCTGGTGGGTCTCATCAGCCAAGCCCAGAGTGTCTCGCAGGGCGCCATGGATCTGGTTTATGCAGATCAGCCTCCTGAGGCTCAAAGCAGGGCACAGGAGTAGAAAGTGCCTCAGGAGCAGCAAACAGAAATGCTGGGCACAGGTGAGGGATGGCCATTTTAGCCAGGTCTCTAAGTCTTCCTGCACTGCCCTGCTGTCTGGATGATTCCCAGGCTCATTTATAGCCGCTCATCCATATCATAACGACCACGCTCCACTATGACCAAATCCCTCCTCACACGAAAAGACCAGTGGGGAGAAAAGATCAAAGTCAATAGGGTCTGCCCATTCTCGTTGCTCCTTTAAAGAGTTGCTAAGGGTGCCTAAAGATCTGAGACTGACTCTTGGTCATGGTTCCATACCCAACTTCCAATTCTAGTGTTCAGTGACTATTATACAGTCACCAACTGTTTATTGAGATAATACATGAAAGAATAAATAAAAATGGTCTTTTCTCCCCAAAGTAGTTTCATCTACAGTAACTATATGTCTTAGAACTTCTATAACATCCTCATTTCAAATATTCTTACCCAGTGTTCCCATACGATTACAGTTATATTTGAAAGACCAAGTGCCCTGGTTGTCAGCTCTGAACACACAGTCGCTGTAGCTACCCAGACCTGGTTTTAGCATGCCAAATATAGGTGCTGAGGGCAGAAATGGTGACTGATACATTGCAGAGTTCATGTACTGGAGTTATCAATATCCTTGCTCAATGGCACATTGTAATACATCAGCCCTGAAACCAATTTTGTGTGTTCAAATGAAAGTACAAAAATCAATTACTAGAGAAGGATTATTTTTGTATTGCAACCTCTTGCCTTCCAGAGTAATTCAAAAATCATTATAGACCCCAATATTCAGAGAAATACACTTTTTTACCTCTTTCCTGACAGATTTTCTCTTACAAAGAAATGGAGAACATGACAACCTGTTTATTGAAAGGTAAGGAATGTCTTTGTTTTACGGTGATTTCTACTTGAATCCACAGTGATTCTCTATTTCGATCATTACAAACTAACTTGTCAAATTTAGTCAGTTTAAAAGATAGGGAGAAACTAGCATCCTCGTGCAGACTGTTACAAAACCACTTTTGTTTTATTAGTCACATTAACATTCTATTGCCCTTTAAATGCCACAAGTTCAAGAGTACAGCTGTATACATCGTGAAAATATTTCTTCTCATTAAAATAAAACATGAGGATACAATTTCCTAGGACATAGATGACAAAGAAACGGCAAAATAAGAATCAGAACAAGCTGGGTACGATTACACATAAGAGGCTGGGTGATTTTCCAAACAAAGCTTTGTCACTGTTCTATCACTAAGTTAATCAGGAAAGGGTTTAATTTGTTTGTTAGCACCTGCTACTTTTCTTTTATCATATAAGCCATAATTAGAAAAATGAAATTTATTCACTGAGATGTATTGAAATAGAAGTTGTGCCACTTCATTCTAAAGGAAGGATTCACATCATAATGCATATGATATTCTTCTTTCAGAAGTGCTTGCTTGTTACCTGTGAACAAACTGGATATCATTTCCAATGTTACATTATCATAGTTACAGAGAAGTGTGCAGTTACCAAATCACCAATACCTCGAAACTCACAGTAAACTAAAGCAATCACAGTAGATTGATCTAAAAATTAGAATAGGAAAAGAGCAAAGAATAAATGAATTCTGATTTTGTCAATGTCTCATATCCATGTTTTAGATCATGTAACATAAGAGCTAAAATGTAATTTTCACCAATATTCTCAATGATGTATCTCCAAGAATACACAAAAAGATTTCCTGCTTTATCCTACTCTCCTTGTCACAAATCTTGGCATTTTCTTCAATTTTAAATTCTTACTTCATCTTTCTTTTTTCATGTATATCCAGGTCCTTTGAACTCGCCTTCCAAAATACTTCTTTAAACTATCTTCTTTCATTTTTCCCATTTCTCATGACTGTTCTGGTTTGTCATATATCCAACTTACCTCCAGTCTTTCAGCTCTTTCCTTGTCTTCTGATCCCTCCCTATTTTTTCTACTGCACCGTGATCAAATTAACTCTATGACATGTATATGCAGGTATGTGTTTCTCTTGGTAAATAATACTCCACTTCTCACTGTTGTCTATTACAGTGATTCCCAGTGAGAAAAGCTATTATATAATAAATTTAATTATATATTAAAATATATTAATTATATATTGTGTATTAATAATACATAATTAATTATATAGTATATAATGTATTAATATTAAATATATTATAAATATGAATATAATATATAATATAAATTATATATAATATATATAAAATATAATGTATAATTAGTATATTAATTACATGTTATATATTAATAATGTATAATTAATATAGTAATTACATGTTATATATTAATAATGTATAATTAATATAGTAATTACATGTTATATATTAATAATGTATAATTAATATAGTAATTACATGTTATATATTAATGTATAATTAATATAGTAATTATATAATACATAATACAATTAAATATATATTATATATTAATAATAATATATATAATTAATATCTATAGTATATGTTTAGATATCAGTTTACTGTTTTCTTGTCTGTCTGGTTTTGATATTTGATATTAGGGTAATACTAGCCTTATAGAATGAATTATGACTTATTTCCTCTTTTTCTATTTTTTGGGTAGCTTTTGAAAGATATGTATTAAATTTGCTTTAAATGTTTGTGGAATTCACCACTGAAACTGTCTAGGACTGAGTTTTTCCTTGTTGTAAGATTCTTTTTTTTTTTTTTTTTTTCCTGAGACAGAGTTTCACTCTGTTGCCCAGGCTGGGCTGTAGCAATCCACCCACCTCAACCTTCCAAACCTTTGTAATCCAAACCTACAATTACAGGTGTGAGCCTCCGTGCTCAGCCTGTTGTGAGATTTTTATTTACCAATTCAATCTCCTTGCTTATTATAGATCTCCTCTCATTATCAATTTCTTCTTGAGTCAGTTTTGGTAGTTTTCATCCTTCTGAGAATCAGTTAATTTCATGTAATCTATCTAATTTGTTAGCATACGTTGTTCCTAGTACTACTCCCTTATAATCTTTCTTATTTCTGGAAGGTCAGTAGTGATGTCCCATCTTGCATTCCTGACTTTAGTAATTGGAGTATTCTCTCTTACTTTCTACACCAGTCTTGCTAAATGTCATTAATCTTGTTAGAGAAAAAAAATAGTTAAAATGAAAAATAATGTATTTATGTAGTCTTCTGTATTTACCTGCGTATTTTTTTGTTGTTGTTGTTTATGTTGATTTGAATTACTGCTTTGTATCCTTTAATTTCAGCCTGCAAGACTCGCTGCAGAATTTCTTGTAGAGCAGGTTTGCTAGTGACAAATTTTCCCCATTTTTATTTATTCGGGTATATCTTAATTTCTTCTTGTTTTTTCAAAATCGTTTTGCTGAATCTAGAATTTTTAGTGGACTGTCTTTTTCTTTTTGCACTTTGACTATGTAAACCCATTGCCTTCTGCCTTCCAAGGTTTCTAGTCATTTTTTCTCTTGATATTTTCAAGTTTTTTTTTTCTTTATCTTTGACTGTTGACAGTTTGAGTATGATATGTCAAGGTCTGGATCTCTTTGAGTTTATTTAACTTAGAGTCTATTAACTTAGAGTTTATTGTACTTGATTTGTTCTACTCAGAATTTGAGTGTGTAGGTTAATATTCTTCATCAAATTTGAGAAATTTTTAGATGTTGGTTTTTATCAAGTATCTTTCGGACTCTTTATCTTTCTCATATTACTAGAATTCCTATTATGCATATGCTGATATTCTTGATGGTGTCCCACAAGGCGCTGAAGCTCTGTTTACTTTCTTCACTTTTTTTTCTTTACATTCCTCAGACTGTGTGATCTCTATTGACAGATCTTTGAGTTCACCAGTTTTCTCCTGCTAGTTCAAATCTGTTGCTCAGCTCATCTAGTGATGTTTTCATTTCAGTTATTTACTTTTCCTCTCCAAAATTTCTATTTGGTTCATTTTTGTATTTGTAATTTCCATCTCTTTATCACTATTTTCCACTTGGTGCGATGTCATTATCACACTTTCCTTTAATTCTTTAGATATTCTTTATCTACTAATCTGAGACCCCTTAAGGACGTTTTTCTGTTGACTGCTTTTTTACTGCTAATGTGGCAAATTTTTTTTATTCTCCCATCTCAAACTGATAAAGGTCTAAAAATACGTCAGCAAAACACATTCAATAGCAAAATGTTGAAAGATTTCCCTCTGATATGGAATATGTTAAAGGTTACCTACTAACAATATTATATACAAATCTTAGACAATGGAGTAATGGAAGGATCAGAAATGAAATTATATGGATAGAAATATCTTTTACATTTAGTTTTTAAAATTTGACTATGCTATATCTAGATCTACATCTCTTTGATTTTGTTCTACTTAGAGTTTGTTCATAGAGATTTAATCTGTAGAAATAAAATTACATTTGTGGAAGTAAATCCAAAATTACTTACAAGAAGTATAACTATGTATTGGAAAATTCAAAAGAACCTATAAATAATGTATTAGAATTAATAAGTATGTTTAGTAAGGTTGCTCTATCTAGGAACCTTGCTACAAATATAAAAATATAAAAGTAAAAATGCTAAATTTAAAAACATTTTTCATACCAGCAACAAACAATAACAAAATGTGAAAAGGTACCTATTCCCTTTTCCTTTCTTTTCCTTCCTAGACAATTCAGTACTAAAGCCATCATGTAGGGTGGAGCAACGTTGCTATCTGCTTGGGGAAGGGGTGGCTTGGCGTGGAATCTAGGAACCAGAGCAGCGGGAGGAAGAAACAGGCCCATAGGAAGCATCCACTATGTGGCCTCAGGCCTGTGCAGAGGAGGAGGCCCGGCGGGCAGCTCAGAGTACAAGCAAGGTGCAAAGGGTGTCCAAGCATTGGGGTGATGCAAAGTGGGACATCAGAGCCTGGGTGTAGTAAACAGGTTAAGCAGAGAATCTAGGCAGACAGATAGGCTGGCCCATGGGGCCTGAACCTGCAGGGACCCTAAATAGGATGAGGAAGGCACCTATGCAAAGGGTAAAGGGTGCTGGGCAGAATGGGATATTAGTTACAGCTGGGGATGGACCAAATAAGTAAATCAATTCAAAAGAATGACAGTGGGTTTTGTAAGGTGGCAAAATGAATGAACAAATATAGAAAAAGAGAAGAAAGCTAAAATAACACTGTAATGTTGGATCAGAATTAGAAATGTCAGTGCATACTAACATATTTCAAACTGTAAAGATAGAGATGTGTGCACACATCTCTATGTATGTATATACATCTCATGTATATACATCTCATGTATATACATACATGCATAAATAAACTTCTATATATTCTGTATATTCCCTAACTTTGTCCATTGCAGGCCTAGGAGTGGCCATATTCCCAGTGGTGCACAGACCTTACATTATCAATATACATTTTCATACTATTAGTATACATTTTTAATACTATTTTCTACAGAAAGGAAAGATGGATCCTTGGATAAAGGGCTGATTCTTAGGTAGGTCCAGGAGAAGTAAAAAAATGTCCCAGAAATATCTTGTTATGTATTCTTGAAAGCACAAAGATGCTCAAGCAATGAATATTTCAAAAGAACCATTTTGAAAGTATACCTGTTGGTCAAATTGAGGACAATTTGAGCATCAGAATAAATTAAATAAGTAAATGGAATTCTAATCCATTAGGTAAGAGGGAAAACCATGAATCTCCAATGATGTGCATCTCTACATACATACAGACAAGATATTTACCTCATTTGAAAATACCTCCCCACAGAAAACACTCATTAAGTAATTACTAAGGGAAAAAAGAATAACTTCACAGTGGATAAGCCTGGCAGACACCACATTCATCAAGTAATCAAGGCAGTAATCATTAGTAATAGAACAAATCAAAATTGCAAGCCTCCTGATAGAATACAAGAGAACAACAGAGCATCACTGCAGTTTTATTTCTCATGAAATGCAAATCCTGAACCCACTTCTGAAGAAATATCAGACAAATCCCAGTGAGGAACATTCTAAAAAAATCACTGGGTCATGATCCACAAAAGTGCCAAGTTCAGCAAAGTCAGTGACTAAGGATCTCAGTTTCTGACAACTGAATGCGACATGTAAATCTGAACTCGATTACGTTGCTATAGGATGTCGCTGGGAGAACTAGACACGTAAATAGGATCTGAGGACTAAATATTATTAGCATGCCAATGTTAGTTTTCTGATTTTGATAGCTGTAGGCGATTTTGTGTTTATGTAGGAGAGCATCATTGTTCACAGGAAATGAACACTGAACTATTTAGGGGTAATGGGACATCAGGTAAGCAAACTACTTTCATAAGGTTCTGAGAATAAAATATCTGTCCTTGCTTCTCCAAGAAAACACCAAACGGTGGATGATGCAGGTGCAGCCGGGGGGCCCGGAAGCCCTAGTGGGCCTGGGACGGGGAACCGCAGTGGCTTCCTCGGAGATTTCGGCAGTGGCATCCGGGGCCGGGGTCGCAGCCGTGGATGGGGCCGGGGCCGAGACCGGGGAGCTCGCGGAGGCAAGGCCAAGGATAAGGAGTGGATGCCCGTCACCAAGCTGGGCTGCTTGGTCAAGGACATGAAGATCAAGTCCCTGGAGGAGATCTACCTCTTCTCCCTGCCCATTAAGGAATCTGAGACCATTGACTTTTTCCTGGGGGCTTCTCTCAAAGACGAGGTTTTGGAGATTATGCCGGTGCAGAAGCAGACCCGTGCTGGCCAGCGCACCAGGTTCAAGGCGTTTGTTGCTACTGGGGACTACAACGGCCACGTCGGCCTGAGTGTTAAGTGCTCCAAGGAGGTGGCCACCGCTATCCGTGGGGCCATCATCCTGACCAAACTCTCCATTGTCCCCGTGCGCAGAGGCTACTGGGGGGACAAGATCGGCAAGCCCCACACCGTCCCTTGCAAGGTGACAGGCCGCTGCAGCTCTGTGCTGGTGCGCCTCATCCCTGCACCCAGGGGCACTGGCATCGTCTCAGCGCCTGTGCCCAAGAAGCTGCTCATGATGGCTGGTACTGATGACTGCTACACCTCAGCCCGGGGCTGCACTGCCACCCTGGGCAACTTCGCCAAGGCCACCTTTGATGCCATCTCTAAGACCTACAGCTACCTGACCCCTGACCTCTGGAAGGAGACTGTGTTTACCAAGTCTCCCTATCAGGAATTCATGGACCACCTTGTCAAGACCCACGCCAGAGTCTCCGTGCAGCGGACCCAGGCTCCAACTGTGGCTACAACATAGGGTTTTTATACAAGAAAAATAAAGTGAATTAAGCCTTAAAAAAAAAAAAAAAATCTGTCCTTAAAACTTTTCTGTAACTTTATCGTTGGTTCAAATGTTTTAAAAAATGAACCAAAGTACCAAAATAGCATTTTAAAATAACGCATATTTTTATTAAAAATGGGCAAGACACCGTCATGTTAATCAAGTCAATTTTCTATACAGAAAAATATATAACATCAATAAAATAAATGGAAATGGAAATATATGCAATGATGTTAGTTCTTTTCCATAGTGTTAGGTAGATAACATGAAGCCCTAATAGAGTTTCCAGAAAATTAATATTTTGGTGGAAATTCACAAGTTGTTTCCAGAATGTATATAGATGAAAATGGCCAACATTAAGATAAGCTACTGGGTTTTGAACAGTTTACAAAGTCATGGTAATTAAGAGAACGTGTTATTGATACAAGGAGAGATAGAAATAGAATAGAACAGGATAAGAGGCCAGAAATAGAGCCTCTTATAAGTGGACATTTTTATTACAACGAAGTTTGTACCACAGAGCAGTAGAGAAGGAGCAGGTGTTTTCAAAAAATTATGCCTGGTCAACTGGATATCCACTTGGGGAAAAGCAGAATGACTTCTGCCTCGCCACCAAGCAATCTGCACCTTGTGCACTGCCAATCTAAATGTAAGAGGAAAACCCCTATTACAGAGCCCCTTGATCAGTGTTGCCAATAGAACTTGTATGGTGATGGAAATGCTTCACATCTGAACCCTCCTAGATGGTAGCCACAGCCACATACTGGTTTTGAGCAGGTGAAATATGGCTAGTGTAACTCAACCACTAAATTTTCACTTTGTTTTTATTTTACCTAATTTATGTTTAAATATCCACATGTGGCTAATGGCTACTTATATTAAACAGTACAGTTCTAGATAATAAGGGAAGAGAATATCTTTATGTCCTTGGGGTAGGCAGATATTTCCTGATAGAACACAAAAGTATCCTCCATAAAGGAAAAAATTGGCAAATAAGAGCTTCTTCTCATTAGAAGACATCATCAAGGAATTGAGCGTAAACCAACACGTAGGAGTTATTGCAACACACATAGTTAACAAGTTCTCAGTCCTGAATCAATAAAGCCTTCCCATAATCATTAGAAACTTACCCAAGAAAATGAAAGTGGAGTAAATGGACAAATGGCTTGAACAAGCACTTCACAAAAAGGATAGCCAATGAAGTAGTGCTTTATATCAGTGTCATCAGGGCTCTTCTAATTGAAACCACCATTAAATATCACTACACACCCACCAGAAAGGCTAAAGTTTGTAAGACCCACAGGACATGTGGCAGGGATGGGGAGTGACAGTCGCACTCCAATGGTGGTAAATTGGAACCCACTTTATAAAACAGGTATTATCCACTAAAATTAAATGTATGCAAGCCTTATAAACATTAATTCCACTCTAATAGACATGTCCAATGTAAACGCATGCACATGTGTGCCGAGAGTCTTGAGCAAGATTTGTAGAATATTCCTCAACTTGGATTTAGCTGATATTTTCTCATGACAAAAAAAAAAAAAACAAAAACATAGTACGTGGTAATAAACTGTGAAATACAATGAGTATTACAAAGTAATGAAAAAAACATCACTGCATGCAACAACCTGAAGAAAACCTGCAAACATAATATTCAGTGACAGAACAAGATACAAAGGATACATTCAAATGATTCCTTTGGTGTAATCTTCAAAACAGGTGGTATCTGTCCATCGTAGTCAAGGAGGGGAGGCTATAACTATGAGAGGACAGGAAGGGGCCTCCAAGGTGAGCAGAGTGTGCAGTTTCAGGCCCTGGGTAGTGGATACCTGGGTTTGCTCCCTCGTGATCATTCATTCAGATGCATGTTTATGATTGCTTACTGCCTTTTGGTTGGTTACAGGGCAATACAAATTATAACATCATTACTGTAAATTCCTAATCATATATTTATAAAATGTACATGCTGTGTGATTTCTTCCCATAAGCCAGCTATCCTAAGCCTAGTTTTATGACATTGCTACTCCTGCCAGTTTTTTCAAGAGCATGGTTGAATGTTTCCATAATCCTCAAAATTAAATTTATTCTTTTGAAATAAAAAATAAACTTGGTGTTATTATTTCAGTGATGCTGAGAATATTATAACATTCCACAATAATTCATTCTTTTCCCACAGAGAATTTTAACTCTGCATCCCCTAAAATAGTGGCAGGCACTGCTTTAAAAGAATGAACTGGCTTATTCTGTCAAATGGTGATCGAACCCATTTTAAATTTGCAGGATGAATTTTATGGTGCTGACAGCTTTTATAAATGATTTCTGGGCTAAAATATTGAATTAGTATTATTATCCTTCAGTGTGTCATTAGATGTTCAATGAATGTTTTTAACACAGATAACAATGGATACAGTTATCCTGGTAGACATATAAAAGAAACCATTATCTCACCACTTTAATGTCCTTCTTTGCTTTAGTTCTCTTAAAATCCTTCCAAAAGAAAAATGTGTCTACCTCTCTTCATTCTTCATGCCTCTCCGGGGCTCACATTAGTTGCTAATTGCAGTTCCCTGTTTTATCTCTTTTGGTCCACAGGGATCACAGATCTTTTTGTGACTTCTTCTCTGTAATACCAGGCATTACTTGGTATTTATTTTCAACATATATAATGTGCCACCACTGTCAAGGGAAAATTTCTCTTAGATGAAAAAATTCCATAAAAATAGATGCTTGCATTTTAATTGTAGGTGATATGGCTACTCTTATTCTTATCTATGCCAGGGTTAAAAAATAAGAAGAGCAAAATAAAAATGCAATAGGAAAAAGGCTAAACCATAAGCTCATACACACTCTGTCCTGGTGTAAGCTGTAATAACTGACCACAGCATGAGACATTAGCAGTGAATTAGATCAAAATGCTATTTTTTCTAACATTAATAGTTCAGAGTAGTCCTCATATAAAATCCAAAGACTTGAGTGTTTTTTGAATTATAATTTTTCTGGAAAACATTGCCTTAAATTTCATTTGTGGCATTTTGAAATATATTCCAGTGAAACCTGGAAAGAACTGTGTTTTCCACACACTTTCCCACCTTCCCAGTCTTTCTCATTCCCTTTTGCTATACAACCTCCCTCTTGCTTACAAAATGGAGTCTTTATTTTTTTTTTTAACAAATTGAGGTATTTCTGGTCTATCAGAACAACAGATTTAAAAAATCAAAAGATATTTCCGCTAAACAGCCCACTACTAATACAGTATAGAGAGTTTTGTCATACTTCAGTAACCGTACAAAAAAATTACCTGTTTCTCTTATCGAAATGAATTGCATCCTTTTGGTAGAGTTTCAACTTCCTGGAATAGCAAGAAAACCGACAATTCACTCCTTGGCAGAATTGTTCCTGCGTTGTGCCATCTGATACAATCCATTAATGCCATTGGAGAGCTGTCACAACCAGCACTTATGATGTGTGTGTTTGTGTGCATTTTACTTCTATTTTAGAGGGAAATAAGGAAAGGAATTTCTCCTCTTCTAATTAGTAAAAAATAAACAATATTTTCTTTGAATATTCTTCCCACTTTGTTCTATCATTGGAACCCAAGAAGTAGAAAAAAATGTACAATATTTCTTGTAGCATTTTTTAATGGAGACACTGGGATCATCGTGATTTCTATAGTGTCTGAGCTGAAGCTGTTAACGCACCACTTTAAACAAAAACTTTAAATTTTTTGTTTTTTTCCTCTGCCATGTCCTTAACTTTGTGAATTTTCATACTTGGTAAAGTTGAAGAAGAAAAAGGAAAAGTAATTGCACCTGGAAGTTTACCTCTTTGCTGAATTTCTTTAGTTATTATTTCAGCTATTTGCACTTTGAAAAAGAGATTTCCTCCCACATGAAATGACTTTTCCATCTGCCTGAACTTCTGGAGATAAAAAGTGAAAAAAGTGCCACAGATTTCATACCAGAACTGTAGTGTGGGGCCTGTGAGGTTCACGTGTGTAGGAAATAATGAGGCTTCCTTTGTTTTGTTTCTGTTTTTGTTGCTGCTGCTTTAGCACAATTGAATCCAAATAGAAAATAGAGATAAAAAAGGAAATGCAAGTCAAAGGTAATTGGGGGTTCACTTTGTGTCATGAGACAGTTGTTAGCCCTTTTCCAAAGCTGATGTTATTGTTAGGTTTTTACCTGTCTGTTTAGTAAAAAGGCACAAAAAGAGTTGAAATAACAATAAGTTAACATCGATTTAAAATCCAGGTCCTTCAGTTGGCAATTCAGAAAGATTCCCTAGGACTCCTGATTTACTAAAGATTTTTAAAATGTAAAAGTCTAGCCATCAATCTTTCTGAACATGACACTTTTCAGCCATGCCAGATTTCTCAGGCTGCCACTAAAGGAATCAAACAAGGGTCAGAACAGAGTAAACACAGAAGCTGTGAAAAGAAGAAAACCTATGCATCACAATAGAGAATATCCAAAAGTTACAGCACCTGTTTTCTAGCTGGGACTTAGTTTTGCAATCTGAATTTTTATCAACAAGCCCAGTGATATCCAGGCTGCCAACAGAGATCTTCTGAAAGCAGAAAGAATCCAAAGTCTGCATGGGAATAATCTCAAGTTCTAAAATGAAGTCTATCAAGGCATTTTAGCCTCTGAGTTTGTTTTTCTCTTTTGTGTTTGAGAAACAAGACCATGCATTTTTCCTTACAGATGAAATTAGGCATGGCTGACCTCAGTGGGTAGCAATTGTGCCCTTCTTACCAAGAAAACTACATGTGCCAGGCACTAGCAGGCAAGAGGCTGCTCACTGTCATCTGGTAGATGATGGGATGGAAAGAACATGTCAGATTTGAAAGCCAGGCCAATATGCCAGTGCCTCAGCAATTATCATGCCCATCTGCTCCTTAGCTTCCAAGTTTCTGTGTGTACACCTAGGCTGAGAGATAGACAGACAGACAGAGAGAGAGAGAGAGAGAGAAAGAGACAGACACAAAGACAGACAGAGAGAGAGAGACAGAGACAGAGACAGAGACAGACCCTTCAAGCATCTCACTGGCATTTAGTATACAGGAAATTTAAAGCTTTGAATATACCTTATATGAAATCAATTGGGGAAGCCACTTTTAAAAAGCATCATTCCTTAATAGATATTAATTTAATACATATATTTCATTTTCCTAAGCACTTCATATATTGGTGATCTCAACTCTGTGAAATATACTTATATCACATATTCAGAAGAAATATCAGTAGTTACTCAGCTATCTTTTGTCCTTTGCTTATCAAATTGTATCTGATAGCTATTATCTGAACCTATTCTAGCTCATGTCTATGTTTACAGATATGATACAGAAAATTCACCAGTCAGAATTATTCAGGAAAACATCCTTGGAAAATTATCCAAGTTTATTTAATAGAAACTAATACATTCAAACAGTTTTTGAAATGCATAATATTTATAAAGAACTAAATATGTATATATTATATATATAATATGAGTCAGTCATTCTAATCAGGAGCTAATTCACGTATGTATTGAGCATTTAGTTTGTGCAAGACCCTGTGAAAAATGTACTAGACATAAAAGATAAGTAAAACTTGCTTCCTGCCTTCAAGGAACTCACATTTTAGCAGGAAAGATAAAGAAAATGCATTAACAACCCTAAAACATGGTAGAATGTAGTAAGATCAAGGAGTATGATGAGTGTATGGTGAATTATAAGTGGAAAACCAATTCTGAATACACTTTAAGTTGGGACTTGAAAGGCTACAGTCAGGCATGTTATAGGGTCCAATGATGCAAAAAGAAAGGAAACCTAAGAATTTATCACTGCTACTGAAAAGGCATTTCCTGATAGGATAGATAAATGGAGATTGTATTTAGCATGTAATAGAAACCCTTACTATCCTTCCTTTAAAATGCAAAGAATAGGTTCATTTCATGTAACAAGTTGAATCTTTATTTTTCTAAATTCTAATTTATTTTTAATTAACATTTTTATGGCCATTTGAACAAAACTAGAGAAAATGGTCAAATGAATCTATATCCCAAGTTTTTAAATGTCTAAGACTCTTACCTCGATTCTTTCATCAATACACTGTATACCGTGGTTTTGGAAAGGGAGAAAATCCAGACTCTTTTAAAGCAAATTCAGACATGTCATTTTGACTGTTTGAAACATGTGATGGCATTGGGTTGTTTTTCCTGTTGACTTTCCCACTGTTATGAACTGAACTGTGTACCCACAAAATTCATATATGGATGACCTAACCCCAGTACCTTAGAATGTGACTGCATTTGGAGATAAGGCTCTAGTGGGTAATTAAGTTTAAATAGACAGATGATAAGGATGGGGCCTTAAACTAACATGACTGATGTCCTTATAAGAAAATGGAGATACCCCAGGGATGCCCAGATAAAATGCCATGTAAGGACACACAGAGAAGGTGGTCACCTGCAATCCCAGGAGAGAAATCTCAGGAGAAACCAACCCTGCTGGCACCTTGATCTTGGACTTCCAGCCTCAGGAATGTAAGACACTAAATTTCTGTGTTTTAAAGTTATCCATCCTGTGGTATTTTGTTATGGCAGCCCTGGCACATGAATACCCCTACATTCTGGATATGACATGTTTCTCTGTGCCCTGTATTTTCTGCTAACTGATTGTGGAAGATGCTGAAGTGACCTCCAAGTGCAGTGATCACCCCAGCTACCATGCGTAATGGTTGACAAAGGCTCGTTGTTGTCGCCTTTTCTGGAGAACCACCCAGAGCCTGTAGAAGAACCCACTTCACATCTGTTGCCCTAAAGCCAATGACTGCCTGACATGGGGGCATAAAACACTGACCCATTTGACCCAGGGGTGGAGTGAAGGCAAGTCTCTGGTGTAATCCAGTCCCCAGAGCACCGTGGATTCAGCCAAGGTGCGGCTGTGGTTGAGAGTGGCTTACTCAGCTCTTGCCCCTGCCCTATCCAGCTTCACAACCTCAATATTTTCCTGAAGAGCAGCCTCTCATTAAGGCACATGCACTTTGTACTTTATTAGGAACTGAACTCTAAGGCAGCTGGTGACAGTCAGAGTCTTAAGACAAGACTCCTAGGCTGCGATTTTAGACTCAGATTCTGGACTGACCTGGAGGTGATTACGTGTCTGTGCCTGGCAGTAGCTGGAGCATGGACAGCACCTAGCAAGCACCCCTGTAATTGTTCAGTTTTCACGTATGGTCATCTGGAGGCCAATCAACACAGAAGGTGTTTATCAGGAAATATTCATACACCAGCTCTTGGAGTTTCTCTTGTCTTAAAAAAAATATGTGGGGGAAATGAAATTATGAGGAGTGAGGGTTTGAGTGGATATTACTAAGAGCTGTGTATTACTTAAAAAGAGTAAGCCACAGGGTCAGATTATTAATCACAATTTACAGCATAATGTATAGGTCAGTAAACTTCCTTGACAGTATTTAAATAGATGCTCACTCCTGCAGCCAGAGGTAAACAGAGATAAAAACCAAGTAGAGAACCTAAGTTTAACAATGGAAAAACCTCAAGGGAGGCTGCACTTAGTGGTCTATGATGGCTTCTGGGCTTTCTGGCACAAAAAAGTTTTCAAAGCTTATGCTGCCCACAGACCTACAATCGGCCATTGCTCTAAGGAGCCCTCATCTCTTTCAGTGGAAAATGGTATTTTACATCTTCAATCTGGATTTAAGGCTACTCTGAATTTGGATGGGAGTGTAAGTCCAATAAACTCAGACAAAATTAGTTATTTTGTTTTTTAAAAAATTGCATGTTAATGCAGAAGGGGAAGCAAACACATCCTTCTTCACATGGTAACAGCAAGGAGAAATGCCAAGCAAAAGGGGGAAAAGTCCCCTATAAAACCATCAGATCTCATGAGATCTCACTCACTGTCAAAAGAGCAGCATGAGGGTAACTGTCACCATGATTAAATTACCTCCCACTGGGTCCTTCCCACAACATGTGGGGATTATGGGAACTACAATTTAAGATGAGATCTGGATGGTGACATAGCCAAACCATATCATTCTGCCCTGGGCCCCTCCCAAATCTCATGTCCTCATATTTTAAAACACAATCATGCCCTTCGACAGGCCTCCAAAGTCTTAGCTCATTCCAGCATTAACCCAAAAGTCCAAGAGCAAAGTCTCAACTGAGACAAGGCAAGCCCCTTCCACCTATAAGCCTGTAAAATCAAAAGCAAGTTCACTAGTTCCTAGAAACAATGTGGATACAGGCCTTGGGTAAATATAACTGTTCCGAGTGGGAGAAATTGGCCAAAACAAAGGTGCTGTAGGCCCCATACAAGTCCAAAATCCAATAGGGCAGTCATTAAACCTTAAAGTTCCAAAATGATCTCATTTGACTCCGTGTCTCATATCCAGGGCATGATGATGGAAGAGGGGGCTCCCATGACCTTGGGCAGCTCTGCCCCTGTGGCTTTGCAGGGTACAGCCTCCATCTTGGCTGCTTTCATGGGCTAGCATTGAGTGTCTGTGGCTTTTCCAGATGCACAGTGCAAGCTGTCATTGGATCTACCATTCTGTGCTTCGGAGAACGATGGCCTCTTTTCACAGCTCCACTAGGCAGTGCCCCAGTGGGGACCCTGTGTCAGGGCTCTGACCCCACATTTCCCTTCCACACTGCCCTAGCAGAGGTTCTCCATGAGGGCTCTGCCCCTGCAGCAAACTTCTACCTGGACATTCAGACGTTTCTGTACATTCTCTGAAATCTAGAGAGAGGTTTCTAAAATCTCAATTCTTGACTTCTGTGCACCCACAAAGTCAACACCACATGCAAGCTGCCAAGGCTTGGGGCTCACATCATCTGAAGCAATGGTTGGAACTGTATATTGGCCACTTTCAGCCACGGCAGGAGGTGAAGCAGCTGGGGCAGAGGCCATCATGCCGTAAGGCTGCATAGAGCAGGGGGCCTCTGGGCCCAGCACATTGAATCATTTTTCCCTCCTAGGCCTCCAGGCCTGTGATCAGAGGGGCTGCCATGAAGCTCTCTGACATGCTCTGGAGACATTTTCCCCATAGTTTTGGTGATTAACACTCTGCTCCTTATTATTTATGCAAATTTCTGCATCAGGCTTTAATTTCTCCCCAGAAAAAGGGTTTTACTTTGCTATCACATTTTCAGGCTGCAAATTTCCTGAACTTTTATTATCTGCATCCTCTTGAATGCTTTGTCACTTAGAAATTTCTCCTGTGAGATACCCTAAATAATCTCTCTCATGTTCAAGGTTCCACAGAAATATAGGGCAGAGGCAAAGTGCCACCAATCTCTTTGCATAGCAACAGTGACCTGTACTACAGTTCCAAAGTTCCTCATCTCCATCTGGGACCACCTCAGTCCGGACTTCATTGTCCATATCACTATCAGCATTTTGGTCAAAGCCATTCAAGGAAGTTGAAGTCCCAAACTTTCCCACATTTTCCAATTGTGGAATTCCCAACTTTCCCACATTTTCCTATCCTTTTCTGAGTCCTCTAAACTGTTCCAACTTCTGCTTGTTACTCAGTTCCAAGGTTATTTTCATATTTTTGGGTATCTTTACAGCAGCACCCCACTCTGTGCTGTACCAATTTACTATACTAGTCCATTCTCAAATTGCTGTGAAGAGACACCAGAAACTGGGTAATTTATAAAGAAAAGAGATTTAATTGACTCACAGTTCCACAGAGCTGGGGAGGCCTCAGGAAACTTACAATCATGGCAGAAGGAGAAGCAAACACGTCATTTTTCACATGGCAGCAGGAAGGAGTAATGTTGAGCAAAAGGGGGAAAAGCCCCTTATAAAACCATCAGATCTCATAAGAACTCACTCACTACCGTGAGAAGAGCATGGAGTTAATCACCCACATGTTTCAATTACCACCCATCAGGTTCCTCCTATGTGGGGATTCTGGGAACTTCAATTCAAGATGAGATTTGGGTGGATACACAGCCAAACCATATCAGCATTGAAGTAGCATCATTGTCTGGGGTAATACTCAAGGATCGTTGTCTTACACCAAGGAAATCAAGGACACAGACACACAAGGAGTGAGGTTAGGAACAGAGGTTTAATAGTCAAAAGAAAAAGAAAAGCTCTCTCCTACAGAAAGGGGCCCTGAGTGAGTATTCCAGTGTATGGCAAAATGCAAGGGGTTTTTTAGATGAGCTTGAGGAGGCAGTGTCTGATTTACATAGGGTATGAAAGATTGGTCAGTCCAGGTGTGCCATTTGCATAAATTGCAAAAAATTGTTTAGGACTAGGTGTGCCATTTGCATAGTGTGTGAAAATCTGGCCACCCACACCCTAATCTTTTATTACACAGACTGATTATTTACCTTGCCAGTGCCATTTTGCCTGTTCCTTTACTGTGCACATCATGGCAAAGAAAAGGGAAGATGGAGCCTCCATGTTGAACACACCTGGCCCTCATGTATCCCTTTTCTATTGGCACAGCTGCCAGAATTCACCCTTGCAAGCTTCCAGCTTGCTTATCTATATATGCAGCATGATCTTTCAGGCTGCTCTTTGTTAAAAAAGAAATAATTGGGAGCCTGCTTTTTGCTAAAAGGGAAATTCTGCTAAGGACTCTTTTACCCCCACTATCTGCATAAATATTTTTTTTTCTATCTCCTGTATCAGTATCATATCAAATAACTTCCAATACCTACACAAACTTAAAAGCATAATTGAATTGGAAAACCCAGAAATCTATCCCTTATAAATCCTTCATCAAATATTTAAAACTCTATGTATCCATGGCAAATCAATTTCAAGAATTAAATAATAAAAGGTGCAAGAGATGCAATGACAAACTAAAGTAACAGGATGGAAAACATAGGCATTCTATTTACAGTTGATATGTGATAAAATATTGTCCTTAATCAAATTCTTTGTTGACCATGTACTACTTCTAATATTTTCTTTACAATTTGTTCAAAAATATTCATAGTGTTCAATGTATTAAGGACCACCTCACTGTGAAAGAGAAGGAAATATAATTATAAAACTCAGTGTTTAGAGAAAACTTAGAAATGAACTACCATGACAGCATGTGGTCCATGGTCCTAATTACACATGGGGCTTACTACAGAGGTTACAGAGAGTTCCCACTATTATCCCCTACACCCAACTTTGCACTAGAACAACTTAAAATCACAATGCATAAGAAAAATAAATGTGTATTGTAAAACCATGACAGAACATAAAATATGAAAGTATACGAAATTAGTTCTGGACCTTGTAAAATGCAAATCACTATTCCATTGGCTTTGCAAAGGGATAAAATTTGTAATTATTATTATTAATAGAAAATATCCATAAAGAAAAATTAAAGGTGTAAACCTGTGGACGAATGCCCCATTATCATAGCAGATGTGCCCCCAGTGCCAACTCCTTGTAACTCCACGGTCAAAACCACATTATTTATTAAAATGCCAAAGAGTTTGTCTCCCAATGGTCACCTATTCTTTGCTTCAGTATTTGATGAACCCTTTATTTGTTGGTTACAACTAATTCTTTCTTCTAATGATCTTTCTCAACATTGTGCTACCCAAACCTCCTCATTCCCCACCCCATCTCACCACTACCAGCTTAGCACTGTGGATGTAACCATCTGCCATTTCAAGATATAGATTTATTTTCCTTAACAAACTTTATTTTTGATCACATGTTTAAAGTTTATTCACACTTAAATTGGCTCATTTTTGTGAAAAAATACATAATTTGTCAAATTAAGTTGTAATAAGTTATTTCTTAGTTACAGCTCTACTTAGCACTTTCAGTCTCCCTCTTTCTTTTAACCATCAGTAACTCGCAACTCTCAATGTGTTTATGGGCCAGAAGTCAAGATAAATTTTAGATTTCTTAACTAAAACTAGAAGACTGACAATGAAGTTCAATCCTGGATCAACATCCAGCAACGTCATATAACAGGAGAAAAGCCTTGGGAAACTGATAAAGTTTAAAAGACAAAAACCAAGACTTTAATATTCTAAAATTAAAGTGATGACACACAATTTAAAGACACAACTTAGTAGACATGGGTGGGTTGACTATGTGTATGTGTACATGTGTGTATGCATGTGTATATATGTACTTATGAGACAAAAGTACTCCAAATGTACAAAAATATATATGTACACAATTGGATTTCTGTTATAGATAATGATCAAATATGGATGTAGGAAAGAGCTATTAATAAATTCTTGATTTAGATAAGTAAGTTTATAGTATGTGGGTTTATTTCAAGGTGAATTTTCTTAGGATTTAATTTCCTAATGAGAGGCGTAAGACATTCAAGCAGTAGTTGGATTTCACACTTATTAAGAAATCCAATGTGTATAAAATGCATATATAATAAATTACACCTACTAGCAGATGCTAATGAAGAAAACTAACTCAACACCTGTTGTGTAAACAAACAATTTTCATTAGGAAATGAACCTCTGTGAAACATCTGTACTGGGTGGGTGATTGAGCAACGGAACAGAAAAATTCATATGATTTTATTGCTCCTGGTTTCATCACTCTATTCTGAATTCCTGATGCTTTTTCTAGCTTAAGCTTATTCATCAAAGATTTGATAAGGTCCTACTATATGCTTTCCTGTATTAAGCACTTTGAGGAAAATCCATATGAAAATTAGGTTGCTTCCCTCAAGAAGACTTTTACAAATTGTGATAATGCAAGGCAAATGCAATATGTGATACAGTGGAAATACGTACAAAATACTAAGAATATAAATGCAGAGAGAGTGATATCAAAGGCATTCTATGAAGCTTAATATAGGCAGATTCACTGTGATAAGGGGATTAAGGAGGGTTTCCAGAAAGATTTTACATGGAGTGAGTTCTTCAAGCTCAGACAGGATTGGAGGAAAGGATATTGCGGATAAAAAGGCAGAAAGAGCAAAATTATAGATCATGTTTAGGGAATGAAAAAGGTTGCAGTATTACAGGCTTTTTTTTTATGTTTATCCATTCCCTATTTTTTTTGTCATGAAATATTTCACTTTCTGAATGTGTTTAGAAACTAGGGACCGTGAATGAAGGTTTTAATAAGGAATGAAACAGCAGAGGCCAGACTGTGAAAGGAAATTCCTCAGCAAAGGAAATCTGGGTAAGATAATTTATTTTATCATGTAATAAGATAGTATCAAAGTTCTTAGAACAGAGAGTAATTAGATCAAGGCTGCTGAGAGGCAGGGAGAAGAGAAGGGAGTACTGCAAGCAGCTTAGATACCATCTGTGAAGTACAGCATTGCTGTCACACAGTGAGCACATAACCCCGTGCCAGGACTGCGCCATGGACTGCCCCTTAAGTCCCCTCAACAGCCATATGTCAGCAGGACTATAAGCATTAGCCTGCTTTTCAGATGGAACTGAAGCACTAAGAGGACACCGAGGGGTAGAGAGAACAAGTTATCCGTTGGTCTAATATGATGAGCATATGTAGCTCATGCCTTCAAAACCTGTGCTGCTTCCAAGGGGAGATAAGTGATTATGAGCATGAAGGTCTAGCCAAATATTTGACCTTCTGATCTTGGGTTCCTCTGAATTGCATCTCACCATATTTCCATTAGCCACTTCACCAACCTCCAGTCCATTCTCATTATAACAAAAATTACCTCAGCCTCTCAGTGCTGGGTTCTCCTCCCCACCAAACTTCCCAGTGGAGGTGCTGCTCATCATGCCATTGTTTGGTTCACAGATCCTTACTGCCTTGGTCTTTTTCCCATGCCAACACATCAAATCCATTCCCTTCACCCTCTCTGAACATGAGCCTGCCACTCTATGTAAAGGGCTATGAAAATCTTAAATGTCCTGCAGACATCACTCAATCAACAGTTACTTCCTCAGTAGTAACTGAATGCTCAAAACTGTGCTAAAATAGAAAAAAAGAGAAACAAAACCTAAGAGGCCAGGCATGGTGGCTCACACCTGTAATTCTAACACTTTGGGAGGCCAAGGCGGGTAGATCACTTGAGGTCAGGAGTTAGAGACCAGCCTGACCAACATAGAGAAATGCGGTCTCTACTAAAAATACAAAACTAGCCAGGCGTGGTGGCACATGCCTGTAATCCCAGCTACTCAGGAGACTGAGGCAGAAAAATCTCTTGAACCTGGGAGGTGGAGGTTGCAGCGAGCTGAGATTGCACTCCAGGGCAACAAGAATGAAACTCTGTCTCAAAAAAAGAAAAAAAAAACACTTAAGAAACAGATGTTGCCTTTTGAACAGTTTCGATCCGTTCATTAGAAAGATAGCTATATGTATTAGTCTGTTCTTGCACTGCTATAAAGACATACCTGTGACTGGGTAATTTACAATGATAAGAGATTTAATTGACTCACTGTTCCGCAGGCTGTACGGGAAGCATGACTGGGGAGTCCTGAGGAAACTTTTAATCATGGCAGAAGGGGAAGGGGAAGGGGAAGCAGGCACATCTTCACATAGCTGGTTGAAGAGGAAGAGAAGCAGGGAAGAGGTGCCACACACTTTTAAACAACCAGATCTTGCGATAACACAATCACTAGCAGACGAACAGCGCCAAAGAGGAAACCCCCCATGATCCAATCATTTCCCACTAGGCTCTACTTTCAACATTGGGGTGACAATTTGACATGAGATTTGGGTGGGGACACAGACTCAAACCATATCACTATGTATGTCTCTGTGTGTGCCTTCATTCCTATGTGAATTTCAACTACCAAGCCCGTTCTCAAAGCCCTCTTCATTCATAAATATCTGAACATTAACAGGATGCATACAGTGGGCAAATGAATATTTTAAATCCCTAAATAAATCATTGTCAATAGATAAAGTCAACTCCAGATAGTAGATTCTACCTAGCCTTAAGACCAGTATGGCTAGGTGCTATGAAATGTTATAGTGAGGAGAAAAGATATAGATGTGAATTGTTTAAGATGGAACATATGGAATAATCTAATGGTTAGAGATATCAAGAGAAGTGCTTCCTAAGTGTTTTCTGGAAACAAAGAAAACTTTAGGAGTTCTCTGAAGTATATGTTCTTTGCAAAAATCTTTGTAATGCCCTGCCTGTTTTAAGCAAATTAATAGTAGCCTAACATTTCATCTCTCCCAAAAGAGTTAACTTTTTTTCTAAGATAGACAATGAGATTAACAATGTGAAGATGTGAAGACTGGGTTCAGTGGCTTATGCCTGTAATCCCAGCACTTTGGGAGGCCAAGGCAGACAGATCCCTTGATCTCAGGAGTTGGAAACCAGTCTGGACAACATGGTGAAATCCCATCTCTACTAAAAATACAAAAAATTAGCCTGGCATGGTGGCACATGCCTGTAGACCCAGCTACTCTGGAGTGTGAGGTGGGAGAATCACCTGAGCCTGGGAAGTCAAGACTGCAGTGAGTCATAATCTCACCATTATACTCCAGCCTGAGCAACAGAAGTGAGACTCTGCCTCAAAAAAAAAAAAAAAAAAAGAAAAAGTCTGTCTTCTATTTCTAACTGTTTATGTGGATTTAAACTTGCTTAATCATTTCAAGCTGCACTTCAAAGGGCAGATACTAGAGCTCTTCAGATTCACAGGGATATCTCACCTCTTTTATATGGAAGAACTGAAGAAGGTCTCACACAACAGTCACTCAGTAGGGAAGTAGAGGCCACAAAACTAAGGACAGTCTAAAGACTGGCTTGTTGTTTAATGAGAAACACTAAAAGAATGTAGTATTGATATGAAAAACAATTCTCTCCTAATACTGGCTTTATCACTAAGCATCTCTAACATTTTCAGTACACACTTTCATATGGACTTTGAAAAGACTTTATGTTTTTAGAACAGTTGGTTTCACAACAAAATTGAGAGGAAAGTATAGAATTATCCTATATACCCCCAGATGGACTTCTAAAAAGCCTAAATAAATAATTTTTCAGAGTAGAAATTTCATAATTGAGTTCAATGGAAGGTATATCCCAGTTAGTATTCTTAGTTGCACACAACATAATCAACTCCATATGCTTTTAACAGAAATGTTTTAAAGATATGAAAGTGGGCATAGAGATTAACACAAAATAGAGAGTTCAGAATAGAGTCAAAAAATAAACTCAGAAACGTATAATTGACAAAGTTTTGAAAATGTTGCCAAGAGTAAAAGAAAGCCTTCTTAACAGATGCTGCTGAAACATCTGGAGACAGGTAAAAAAGAGAGAGAAGAGGAGGAGGAAAAGGAGGAGGAGGAGAAGGAGGGGGAGGGGGAGGAGGAGGAGAAGGAGGTGGGGAGGAGAAGGAGGATGAAGGGAGGAAGGGAAGAAAGGATAGAAGAGAAGAAAGGAAATCTCAACTTTTGCCTTACATTGCAATCTAAAGTTAAAATGGATCATAGAACTAAATGTCAGACCTAAATCTATAACATTTTCAGAAAAAAAGACAAAAATAATTTATGATCATGGGCTAAGAATAAATTTCAAAGACAATAAGCAAAGAGCACAACACAGATGGTTGAAGATTTGATTTCCACAAATATAAATATTTTGCTTTTTCAAAAGCATTTAAAAATGAAAAAGACAATCTCCTTACAGAAGCAAATATTTTAAAGATAAATATTTAAATATAAATGTTATTTCCAATAAATACCTTGTATCCAAAATATATTATATAGAGAATTCTTACAACTCAATGACAAACAACCACACTGAAAAAAATGGGCAAAAGATTAACACCTTTTTTCAAAGAAAATATACCACTTCCTAATAAGCAGCTGCTCCACACCAGTAGTTATTAGGTAAATGCAAACTACAATTGCAGTGATACACCACTACATGTACACTAGGATGGGTGAAAATAAAAAGAGTACCTGTACTGTATGTTGGCAAAGATATGGAGCAACTAGAACTCTCATACATTGCTTGTGGTTATACTAAACAGTACAACCACAACCACTTTGGAAAAGAGTTTGACATTTTCCTGTAGTGCTAAGCATTCATTTACTATACTTTCAACTTATTTTTACACGAAGACTATTGATAGTCCCAAAAAAGTAAATGACCCACCAGTCCATCAACAGGCAAAGAGACAAACAAAATGTGGTAAACCCATACAGTGGAATATTATTCAATAATAAAACATAAAAACTTACTAAATAGAAAGCAACATGGAAAAATCTCAAAAACATTACAATAAGATACCATCAGACAAAATAGAACAGCAAAGTCATAATCATAGAAAAGGCATCAGTAGTTGCCAGGGGTGAGGGACGTGTATAACTGAAAGGCACAGAAGGGAACGTTTGGATTGGTGAAAATGTTCTATATCATGATTATAGTGGTAGTTATAGGATCATAAATAGCTAAAAAAAAAACCTCACTGAATTGTAACTAAAAATTTCTGATTCTTATTATATTAATAAATTCTGTAACTTCTGTAAGTTACACCTCACTAAAGCTTAATTTATAAAAACCAAACACAACGAAACACACACACACAAATCCAAATCCATGATTTGAAAGAAATTTACCCATTTTTACTGAAGATCTTTACTTGAAGCCCAAAAAGAAGTATGCATTCAAACATAAATTAAATAATGTTTTTCAGCATGTTGGGAATAATTATGAGTTAATCTATACTTCGAGTGTATCTAGAATTTCATTGTCCAGTATAGCAGCCACCAGTACCTTGGGGTCTATTTAAATTTAAATTAATTAACAATAAAAAGAAGTCAAATGTCCTCAGTCATGCCCTGCATATGTCAAGAGTTCAATAGCCACTGCAGAAAGGTCTAATTGGATGCCATGAATCTAAAATGACTCTCAAGGAAAGCACACTTTTTCCCAGATCCAAATGGAAAAAGGTTAATTCTCCATTTTGTCTAGGCCTATACCAAATATAATAGAAACAGAAGTATGCAGAGCTAGCATAAGTGGGGACTAGGAGGTGGGAACTTAAATCTCTCCACATTTCATATCTTTAGAGAGAGAGAAGTGATTGCTTCAGAGGTTCCTGGTTAGAACACAGGCAGGTAGTCATGGGAAGAAACCAATTCTGCCATGCAAGTCTGACTATAGCCCTAAGATGAAGGTCTGTGGAGTTGTGAGCAGAGTGAATATGCAGGGAGATGTGAAGGCAGAAGGAAGCACAGGTTTGGCTGGATGCTTGCAATCCCCTCAAGCATCAGGCTTCATTGTCTTCTTAGTAGAATTTCTCCATAGGCAAAAGGTCGATTCCTTTCCATTTATCTCTCTTTCTTTTTAAACTATGTGCCTAAGAAGTATGACATGCTCCTACCAGAGAAATATGTGTTTACTGATTCTCAATTCAATGAGTTCATGGATAGGAATGCTAATTATATGGAAATAACATATCTCATATGGACTGTCCTTGGATTAAACACAAACGCAGGCTCCAGTTCATAATAATCCTTCCCTTTGGGGCTTCCAATAGTTTCTACTATATATTTCTCAACTAAACTTTATGTGCAGTGATGATTTACATGTTAATGTCTTGCCCTCTTATAGAATCTGTTTTCTAAATTTATCATGATGTGAAGACTGACTATTCAGATATTTTTCATTTCCGAATGTTGGAGCTTTTTCTAAAAATTGTTCAACAGTTATAATGCAGTTATTCTGCTTTAAAGAGACATGTAAGATTATTATTGTGGAGAAATTCTGTGAAACAATAGCATGTTATTGGGAATTTTTTAAATTAAATATTTTATTCCTTTTACTTCCCATGCTTTCAAATTTGTGGAGTCACAGGGAACAAGTGGCCCTTCTTACAAGTCCTCCCATCATTTATGAGATGAAGCTGCCGCTGGGAAGACTGACGTTTCTCAAGAGTTATTTATCAAGCCGTTGGGTGTGCTTTCCATTTTTATTGCTGGTCATGCTCTAATGTGTCTGTAGAAGAGATAGTGAAATTGAAATTGGATGGGTCCTATCTCTCCATGCTAGCTGAGAGCTGGCAAGCTGGAAAAAATTGTAGTATGTAGCTCTCCCTCTTTTAAAGCAAAGACCAAAAGTATCTTAACTCCTGGGAAAAGATAGACTCCACCACCTATTTGCAAATGATAGCAGGACCAAACTTCTTAACATACCACTGAAGGATCTCAGATGTCTGACTTCTGCATAACTTTCTCAGCTCAACTCCCACTGTGTCACCAGCATTTCCTCAACATCCCCTTTTGTGTCCTATTTTCTCTGCCGTGGAGTTGCTCCTCATGCTCTACTCTCAATGATTTCTACCTCCACTTCTGCTCTGCCCGTGGAATTTTTTCAGGATTAGTCTTCAAAATAGTATCATCTCTAATGAGTCTACATAACAAATTAACAACAAGAAATTGTCATAAAGGAATCATTTGCTAGTGAACCTATATTCAGTCATATATAATAGAGATTATCAGTTAATGCCCCTGAAAGATGATTTACTAAGCAAATGTTCTGTGCCATACACTTGCTTTCAGTCACAAGTAACAATAGCAATAAAATAATCAAACATTGATTTAAAAAATAAAAGATTTATTTATCTCCCACAAATAGGAATACTCAGTGCAGGTTGACACAGTGATTCAACAATATAAACGTTTTGGCTCCTTTTATCCTCCTGTTCTGATATCTTACTGTGGGACAGTGGTTCCTTTGGCAACAAAGTTCTAGTCCACCTCCACACATGTCTGTCTTATTCCAGGTAAGAAAAATGGGGAAAGGGAGGCAACATTCAGAATGGTGGAATAAGAACCGCTGAAAATATGCTTCTTCATGAAGGCAATGAGAACACCAGAAAAAATGGCAAATCAACATTTTAAGAACTCAGCAACATTAACACACTCTAGATGGGGAGGAGAAATCTGATTTCCTGAGTTGCCACATCATATTATTTAAAATTTCCATTTTTTGGCAACAAAAAATTACAAAACATGCAAAGAAATAGTATATTATGACACATGCTCAGGAAAAGCTAGTAAGTAGAAACTATCCCTGAGGAAGACCAAAGTTTGGGCTCACTAAAAAAGGACATTAAATCATCTGTTTTGAATATGTTCAAAATCTAAAGGCAACCATGTCTATAAAACTAAAGTATAAAAGCAATGTTTCACTAAATAGAAATTATCTTTTTAAGATAGGAAGTAGAAAAATGCACCAAATAGAAATTCTAGAGTTACATACAATAACTTAACTGAGAAGTTTATTAGAGGCTCAACATTAGATTTGAGGTGGCAGAAGAAAAATCAGGGAACTTTAAGGTAAGTCCATCAATATTGTCCATTCTGAGGTATAAAAGTAAGAAAGAATGGGAAAAAATGAACAGAACTCAGAGATATCTGTGGGACACCATCAAGTGTACCAAACGTACTTAATGATAATACTAAGAAAAGAGGTAAGAAAAAAAGGGACAGACAGAATATTTAAAGAAATAATGTCCAAAAAAGTCACAAATTTGATTTTAAAAAATCTGAACATCTGAACTTGGAGTTCAATAAACTCTTGACAAATACACATCATAATCAACCTGTCAAAGACAAAGAGAGAAACCTAAAGCTGCAAGAAAGAAGCAAATTGCCATGTACAAGATCGCCTCAAAAATACTAACAGCTGATATCTCATGGAGATCAGAAGATGATGGAATAATATACTCAAAGTGCTGAAGGATAAAGAATGTGAACCAAGAATTCCTAATTCAGCAAAACTATTTTTCAAAATGAAGAAGAAATTAATACATTTCCAGATAAAACTGAGTTTGTTGCTAGCATGCATCTTTTAAGGAAATATTGAAGGGAACTCTTTAGTGTGAAATGAAAAGACACCTAGACAGTAACTTAAATCCACATAAATATATATGGTGAGGCAACTATGTGGGTAAATACAAAAGACAGCATAAATGGACTTTTTTCTTATTACTATTTTATCGTCTTATCTAATTCAAAAAACAATTGCACAAAATAATAATAAAATTATGTTGCTTAGTTTGTATGACATAACATTAAAATTGGTATTACAACAATATTACGGCAGAGAGTAAAATCCATAGGAGCAAAAAATTTGCATACTACTAAATTTAAATTGATATTAATAAAAACTAAAGTCTTATAAATTAAGATGTTAATTGTAACTCCCAGGGGAACCTACAGGAATTAATTCAAGAAATACAGTAATAGCAACAGGGGAATTAAACCGATACACTATAAAATATTTAACTAACACCAAAAAAGACATTAATGGAGAAATAGAAGAAAACACAAAAGACCTAAACTATACAGAAAACAAATAGTAATTACAATAATTGATTTTACATTACATTTGTAATTACATTAAAAGCAATTGGATTAAATACTTCATTTCTAGGACAGAGATTGGTAGAATGGATTAAAAGAAGATGATCCAACAACATGTCAAGAGGAGCACTTTAGATTTAAAGACACAAGTAGGTTAGAAGTAAATGTATGGAAAAATATATACCATGTACAGGGTAATGAAAGAGAGCTGGAGTGGCCAAATGAATATCTGAAAAAATATACTTTATTAACATTTTTTACTAGAGGAAAAAAGGAAATTCTATAACAAGATTAATCCTCAGAGAGAAATAACAATTATAAGCATATTTGTACTTGAGAATAGAGACCCAAAATACATGAAGCAAAAACTAACAGAATTGAAGGGTGCAATAGACAATTCAGAGATAATAGTTGAAGACATCTATCCCACTTTTAATAATAGCTAGAAAAACTAGACAGAAGATGAACAAACTAGAAAAAGGAATTTTTTTCAGCAGTTTTTACTGGAGATGTTTGGTATAAGCATAATTATAATGATAGTATTGTTGTATTCACAGGTTATAGATGGAAAAGAACTAAATTACAACTTGCAAACAAATGACATCTATCAATAAGTAGTTTATATTCACTAATTGTAAAATATGAGGTGGGATAAATCATTCAAAATGAACTCTGTAGAAAAAGTCACTGAATTATTTTATAAGTGGATGTTTTGTTGCTTTCCACAATTTTGTTTGAAGAGGAGTTCAAATTAAATTAACAAGTGTTGAAAGAGAAAAATAGCTATTATATTACATGAACGTGTAATTGAGAAACAGATTCTGTTTCCACGTATGGAAAGAATATGACTTGAAAAAGGGATTCTTATGACCAAAGAGCAGCTAGGGGTGTAAACACTGAGGAAAACCAAGCTTGGCTTCACCTGCAAAAACTATTGGAAAACACGCAGCTCAACTGGATTCCAGAATAGATGGTAAAACCAAGGAAAGGAAGACTTGCAAATCCGTTTAAACAATGAATATTCTGCTCTTAAAGTCATAGTTTCAATACGTTTTGGTGTGTTTCCAAGTTTTTTTTTAATCCTAGGAATAGCAAATTCATGGTATGTTTTTGAGAGGTTGTATATCTAAAAATGTCTTCAATGTTTCTCTGCTTAAGAAGACAACTTCTCTGAGCATAGAGCTTTTGAAAAACAGCCATCTACCACACATGCACAAAAATGTTGACTGTCTTGATTGTCTTCTGAAACTAGGTGCAGAGGAAAAGATGGAGGCCAACTTAAGTTTTCATACCTATGAATGTAAAATCGTCAGGCTTCTTTATTACCTACGGAATCTTTCTAAGTTCTTTTAACTAAAAAGAAAAATACCATAGTGGGAGACGCTGTGTGTATGTGTTGGGGAGTGGGAATATAAAAATTCTCTGTACTTTCTGCCCAACTTTCCTATGAACCTAATACTACTATAAAAAGTAAAGTCCATTTAAAAAGAAAGAGGAAACTGGGGGTGGTGGCTCATGTCTATAATCACAGCACTTTGGGAGGCTGAGATGGGAAGATTTCTTGACCCCAGGAGTTTGTGGCCAGCCTGGGCAACACAGTGAGACTCCATTATCTACAAAATATAAAAAGGAAATTAGCTGGGCATTTTGACACATGCTTATGGTCCCAACTACCTCAGAGGCTGAGGTGGGAGAATCACTTAAGCTTAGGAAGTTGAGGCTACAGTGAGCCATGATTGTGCCACTCCACTCCAGCCTGGGTGACAGAAGAAGACCCTGTTTCAAAAAAGAAAAGAATGAAGAAAAAATATCTGCATGGATTTAAGAGTGAATCTTTTCCCACTTTTAACCCCAAAATCCAGTTATCATTTGGAGCTGACTCCTTCACATTGCCTTAATTGTACTCTTAAATTTTTAAAATTTCACTGCAACTCTTTAATTCATGCATCTCTGTATTACCCTATTGAGATTTCCAGCTTCTCTCTTCTCTTCTTATGCATTACCACCCTTGTTTCTTAGATTTCATTTTATCCTACAACCTATAGGGGAGGTTAAGCATTTTTCCACATTTTCTTCCTATTTATATAATATAACACTTGCAAAGTTTGTTAGATTTCCACTGTGACTCAAGGTGTTATTCACTTGCTGTGATGATTAATGTTATGTGTCAGCTTGATTGGGAGACAATATGTCCAGATATCTGGTTAAACGTTACTTCTGGGTGTGTCTGTGAGATGTTTCCAGAAGAGCTCAGCATTTGAGTTGGTGGACTGAGTAAAGCATATGGCCCTTCCCAATGTTGCTGGGCATCATCCAATCCATTGGGGGCCTGAATAGAAGAAAAAGGCAGAGGAAGGAGAATGGATTTGTCCTCCCTCTGCCTGCCTGCTTGAGCCAGGATACCAATCCTTTCCTGCTCTCAGTACTCCTGTTTCCCAAGCCTTCCGACCCAGACTGCAGTCTACACCACTGACTCTCCAGCTCTCTGGCCTTCAAATTGCATAGTTGGCCTTTGTGGGTCTCCAGCTTGTACACAGCATATTGTGGGACTTCTCAGTCCCTCTCCATTACCACATGAGCCAATATCCTATAATAAATGTCTTGATTAGATAAATAGATAGATCGATAGATAGATAGCCTACTGGCTCTGTTTCTCTGGAAAGCCCTGGTTAATACACTTGCCCTTTTAGTATTTCATAGAAAGTGTTTGTTTGCTTGTTAAAAAAAAAAAAATGCAAGTTCTAACCAGAATCATTGTTTCCCAACAGTCAATATATGGGGATTCCTTCTGAGGCATGCCACAATCCCTTTGGTGTACTCAGAATTCCTCCTTAGATATACTCAGGTTGATGTGCATAATTTTGTCCTATTTCCTAGTGTTCATAGACATTCATACATTTGGGCTTTGTTGGGCTATGGCTGGATCTCCTAAGAGTTTCACCCAACAAAGCACAAAACTAACCTCAGATTCCAGTATGCACTGCTATTAGGGTTCCTCCTGATTCCTCCATTCTTTGCAGTCCTTTGCCTGTGAAGTCAACATTCTTGCCTCCACCCCACCTGCTTTATGCCTTGTTGTTGTCTACAAGTGTGATTTTTCAAAGCAGATGAAAGAGGTAAAAACACAGCAAGGAGGAGGAAAAGGCACTTCAATTGTATCAATAATCAGCACCTGAAAATAATAGAAATGATCCCCTAGTCTTGGTGCTATTGATCTAGTTTCTCTAAGACTGATGGTATATAGTAGACAAAGGCCAAGCAACAACAATTTGTGGAAGAAACACAAATGGCTGATAGTAATATGTGGGAAACTCAATCTTAGTAGTAACCAGAGAAATGCACCTTAAAACATGGGTACATTATATTTGTCAATGATACTAGCAAGTATTTTAAAGTGAAAATAGTGATTGTGTGAATTCACATTGTTAGTGAGAGTGCAAATTGGTGAAGGGTTTTTAAAATTCTTACATCCTCTAAATCAGTAATTCTACTTCCAGGTATCTATGGTAAAGAAACTATAATAATAAAATGTGATTCACAACATTACTTATTAAAAAAACTAAGACACCAATAACAGGAAAATGGTTAAAATGAAATTTGGTGCAGTTCCTTTCAGTAGTTTTTTTTTAATTTTTAATATTTAAGAATGTTTGTTATGTCACGTTAATCTAAAAAAGATTCATAACTCTGTTATACACCCTATATCATGCATAGGATTATCCAATTTTGTTCTACACATATATTTTTATGTAGATAAATTTTTTACCATATAAACATGTTTAGATATGCATCTTTGCATAGACAAATTATTAGAAATATGGAATATTAATGATTGTTTTTGTTATAATTTATAAACTTTTTCTTACATTTTTCTATTTCTGATGGACTATGCTATGACATTTTCATTTCTTTCTTTTAAATTTGGAATAGAAATGAGTAACATTGTAAAAATATATTTATTACTTTTAGGAAAAATAATGGGTTAATATGTTGACACAAAATTCTTTGGTTTTCTTTTTTTGCTTGCTTCCAATTTTTACTGGGACCTGAAAACATTACTGAGTCCATAGCACAGAATGAGACATAACCATGCCAACATAATGATAGAAAAAGGGGGAAAACAGTTGATTGACTCCACTGATGAATCATGCTTAGAAGCAGCTCAAAGGAAACTGTACTCTGTGTGATATGAATAAACTCAGAAGCCACTCTGGAACCATTTATAGTACTGAAAGAAATACTTTATCAAGTGGTCTCCAATGTATGGATTAGAAATGATTAATGATTCCCAACATTTACTAAGGTAAAAATGTCACAGATAGATAGATAGATAGATGGATGGATGGATAGATAGGTAGGTAGGTAGGTAGGCAGGTAGATAGATAGATAGATAGATAGATAGATAGATAGATAGATAGATAGTTAAGGAATATATATATATATACACATATATATATATATACACACATATATATATATATATATATAGAGAGAGAGAGAGAGAGAGCAGTAAAACTACCGACAGAACAAAAAGCCATTCAAGGTGAACATTTTATTTAGTTATTTGATTTGTTGACGTATCACTATTATTCTCTCTCTTCTAGAAAGAGAACCAGGAATCAAAATTTCTGAAAATTCACTTTCTGCTCATCATCTATGGGCACGCATTTTCAAAAGGTGTTCTAAAAAAAATGAATACCTTATCGATTACTAGAAATTCAGCCTCAAACCTCTATAATCCCTGCCAATGTGGTAATGTGGGCCAGACCAAGAAATCTGGATTTTCCCCTAGTTTAAAACTCATACAAAAAAGTGAGATTAGGTGGTTTATTTCTTTCTTACTGTCTCCTGGATCCACTGGGTTGATATTGCTTGGCTTTGTAACTCAGAGTTAGTAAAAAGAGGGATGGGAGGTGTATTTTCTCCTTGGTTAAAGGAAATCGTGGCCCACATTTCATCAGCAACCCCAAGGAAATGGAATACAATAAAATATGAGGTTCTAGATAATAAAGAAAGTTAACAGGGACATGGAAAATATGTATTCTAATCACTGGTCTTTTCCAACCAAAAGCACCATTTACTGATAGTAGGACCAGGTGTTTTCCAGATTGCTTGACCTGACTCTTCTTACCAGTGAAGAATGGGCAACTCATAACTCCCATTAGAGGCTACTGTTCTAGTTACATTCACTGACTACTTGGAGTCTTTCTTCTAAAATGAGTAAAACAGCTATGATTGTGTATTTTGTTATGCTCAAGGTATTATACTTATTAACTTACATTGTTATTTCAATTAATCCTATCAAAGCCTTGACACACCAAGTGCTATGAGTTTTCACCCCCATGTGTAAGATGAGGGTACTAAGATTCCAACAGGGCCTCACAGCTGGAAGAGACAGAGCTGGAATTCTCACCCAAATTTGTCTAAGCACAGAGCTTTGATTCTTCACACCTTTGCAACACTGCCTGGTGAACTCATTGATTTAACTAAATCATATTGTTTTAAAATCAGGGTAGACATCATTGTAGTGTGCTATGCTTTACCTCATTCCAGGTTTTTAGCATGAGTTTTAAGATCAAAGATGCTCTAGGTATCTGTAATTAGATGTTATCTGCTCATGAATCTACTGCATAAACCCAGCATTTAAATCCAATCCCTCTCTAAAGTACACATGTACCCACATGTAAGTAATGTGTGTTATACTTCTTTGAGATTTGGTGGCAGGAGTGTGTGTACAGCATTAAAACACAAAAGTTGACCCTCTGTCCTTGAAACCATCCCTTCTCTTTTGACTGAATTCTGCTGGTTCACATCCCACTCTGGTAGCTTCTTCTCCATCTTATCTTCTCCTAATTCTGAAAATTATTCCCTAAATGATAGTGTTTCTCAAGATTCAATATCTGTATCTGAGACTGCTAGCTGACCATCAACCCTATTTTCTCATATTTTAGGGCACAGTCAGGCAACTTTTCCCAACTTCATGTCCAGCCAGGTCAGACCCATAATCACGTTCTACGCATGATCCTCCATGCTCTTTACAGAGCTGTGGGCAAGCATGGTGACTCGGAGTGAATTTGAAAGTGGTAATGCTTTGGCAGCCTGGGCCCCTGGATAAAACGTAAGACACAAAACTCCCTGTTTCTGCCCCTTCTGAATTGGACCCCATAAGGGAAATAGCTGTGCTTTAGTCAGGAGTAGGCTGAGGCAGCCTTCCCGCACAGCATGACTCAGCGGGTTTGGAGCACAGGTGCACAATCCCACACGTTATGTAACCATGCCATGTGAGGAACATTAGGTGATCACCCACATGAGCTCGTGCTTGGCTCAGAGCCACTGTTGTCTGTAAAAGGTATCATTACCCTGCTAACGCTGTACATATGGCTTACTCATGCCCAGAGAGAGTAAAGTCATGTCAAAACTGTCTATGGTTCCTTGAATGTTTTTCTAGCTACCCGCCACTCTCCCTCAGGCCTCAGTTAGAACCTGACAGACCCATAAGTTTTGGTTAGATGAGCAAAAAATAAGTCACCTCTTTGTGAAACTAATGAAAATTGGGCATTTGTTGTTTTACAATCATTAGCCCATATTAGCCAATATAGAAATTAGTATCTTGAAGTGGGTACTGCCCTAATGAAACTCTCAAATATGTGGCATTGTTTTAGCTGGCAGGAAGTAGGTGGCATGGAAAACTGATTCAAGCTGGAAAACTGGAAAGCCTGGTTATTCTGTGGCAAAATACTTGGAAAACTGTCTTCCACATTAATGTGGTAGGCAGAACACCTTCCAGCCAAGCCTGTAGCTTTGGGGCATCAGGTGGAAAGAGTTAGAGCTTTGCTGCATTTGGTGACTTTAGGCTGGTATGAAATAAGCTTAGACAAAATGTAATGGTTTGAAACAGAAATTAAAGTAAATATAGAACATCTGAAAACAAGGGACTTTTGGGGTTACAAAATCCGAGTGCTTCTGGCTCCAAACAGAAGGAAATAAAACCGATGAGAGACTAGAGCAACAAAGGCTTACAAGACTTCTCAGTTGAAGAAAATGACTTGGACCTGCATTAAATACCAAGCTCCACTGCCAAGTCTGTTATTTAAGATGGCTTTAAAATAGCCACCAGTAAATTGAGAGAAAGAAGCATGTTAGGAGCAAGCAAACATAAAAGGCATGTGCAGGAATGAGCTTGGGCATGGCTCTTCCCCCACAGAACTGACTGGACTGGAAATAAATAGGTCAGAAACCCATCTGTTTCTGAGCAAAGGGTGTTGCCCAAGAAAATATGAGCCTGGTCTATAAAAGCCCTGCAACTGTGAGGTGAGCCTTGAAACAACCTTCAGGAGCTCACATGCACCAAGCAGGAAGCAGGCAGAAAGTGATTTAGCTACAAGGAGAGCCCACTCCCCACAGCCGACTTCAGTGTAGCCATGGAAAAGGAAAAGAAAAAAAAATACCTCTGAAATGCAAATCTATTCGATACTCAAATATAACAAAGTATCCCCCAAACATAGCAACTTTAAAAACAGACATTTATTACTTCACACAATTTCGGTGGGTTAAGAATGAAGGATCAGTTTAGCCAGGGGATTCTGGCTCAGGATTCCCCAGGAGGTTGCAGTCTTGTTGTTGGCTGGGGCTGCAGTCAGCTGAAGGCTTGAACTTAGTGCTCCAAGATCAGCTTCCAAAGTGGCTCAGTCTCAGGCCTAGCAGGTTAGCGTAGGTGGTTGGCAGAGCCATAGGTTTCTCACCAAGTGCACCTCTCCACCGGGCTGCTCATGCACCCCCATGACACAGCAGCCATTCTCCTCTATAGAGGGTGATCCAGGAAGGATCAGGGTAGAAGTCACATGCTGTCATTCCACGATATGCTACCGTTTGCCCAGGCCGGCCCTGCCCCATGTGAGAGAGGACTACACAAAAGACTGGCATTAGGGCTGCTGAAACAGAAGACCACAGGTTGGGTGGCTTAAAACCACATTCTATCACAGCTCTGGAGGCAGGAAGTCCAAAACCAAGTGTCATAGGGTTGGTTCATTCTGGGGGCACTGCGGGACAACCTCTTCCATGCCTCTCTCCTAGTATGTGTGGTTGCCGGTGGTCCTGGGCCGCCCTTGACCTCCCATCTCTGCCTCTGTCTTCACAAGGTCTGCTCCTCTCTGTGTCTGTCTCCAAATCTCCCTCTCTTTGAGAAAACCAGTTATTGAATTTAGAGACGATGTACTATTGGACAAATCCAATAGTACCTCATCTTAACTTGACTACATCTGCATAAACCCACTTTCCAAATAAAGACACTGAGGTTCCAGATGGACATGAATTTTGGAGGGACACTACTCAACCCCACACAGACCAGAACGCCAGTAGCTGTCATTTGGGGCCATCCCACAGGCTCAGGACAACAGCTGTGACCTTTGGGCTTCTACTGTTGCTGCTGTCATTGTGACTGTTAAGCTGTTATCCTACCTACACTATGCATTCCCTCCTCCCTTCACCCCACAATTCCCCTTTGGCCATTCGGCCTATTCCTGTAGTTCCAACTTGCACTACTGAGCTGATGAAATAACAAACAAACCGTCACTTTGAACGGCCTTCTGAGTTCCGAAACCACATTTTGATTGTCCTGATTAAAACCTCGATGCAAAATTTTCCAAACCCTAGAGACATTTTCTAAACAGAATGTACCATCTAATCCCCACCTGACACACACAAAGCTACACCCACTCAGATACATCACGAATGCCTCTCTCAACCCCCACGCCATCAATTATGAAATCCTTTTCTTTGTGCCACTCCTATCCCATTGCTGTCACTGCCCGCATTCAAAACCAGAACCGGAGGCCCCTCCTTCAGCATCTGCCTGTTCCAAACCTGTGCTACTGATAGTCCCCACCCCTGGGAGTGTTTGCACAGATATCCAGTGCTTCTTTATTATAAAATACTCAATAGCTTCCTATTTCCGACTTTTTGTACTGGTTTGTAAAAGCCCCACAATCTGATGAAGCTCTGTTTTTCCTCCCATGATCAGCCCATTGCCTTTCTTTATTCAACATGTTTCTTCTGCATGACTTGTCCTTCTTAATTCCTGCATCTTTAAAACTATCCCTGCAGTTCCATTTTCTTCAAGAAGTTATTCCAGGTCTCCACAGATGAAGCCTCTCTCTTCCTTCATTCTCAGTACTAGATCTTGCCTTACTTATTGCGTATCTACATGAGAATGAAATTCTTAACACAGGTCCCTGGATCCCTGATAATCTGTTGAGATTCTAGAGAAAAAAGGACAGATTGTCGGTCATCTTGTTGACTCTAGGGCCTGACAGTGGAGACCCTGCACACTGTGAGAGTTTGATAAATACTTCTCGAATGTATGTAGAATAAATTACTATTGAGCTATTTTATATTCTAAAATTATGTGAGTTTAAAAATATTTAATTAGATGCATTTTTTCTATGAAAATGCAGTTAATATGTAATTTCCTATCCTTTTCATTTTAAGGGTTGTGAATGATCACCTCCTCAGTCTAAAATGTCAACAGTCAATTCAATGGTGAGAGAGAGAGAAACCAGCTTCCTGTCCTATACTCAGAGGAAGATATTGCTTCTAAATTTTCATAAAAACCAATGTTGTTTCTCAAAAGAAACTCAAAACGATTAAACAGGGGTTTGATCTGATTTAATCTGGTTATTTTTCTTCTAAAAATAATCATTGGTAGAGGATGTTTGGGGGATTTCAGAAAGGAATGTGTTTCACTGGGTCTCTCTCAGGTCCCCGTTTTGTAAGTGGTCCCACATCTCACAGAGTAAGATGCAGTCTTTCCTTCATCCAAGGAGAACACCTTGGACCACACAACCTGAATGTATATCAGACACTGGCCCAGAGCAGGGACAGGGATGTTTTATTCATTTTCCTTGTTACATTTTTGCAGAAAAAAAAATATATATTTTTTTCACCAGAGCCAGAAGCCATAGGACTGAATTTGAACTACGAATTAGGGAAGCTCATATGTGCAATTTACTTAACTGCCTGTGCACTGCAACATTATATTCTCAACTTTGTATTTCCCGAAGCTATAAGAAATTTATCAACTCATTAACTCACTGTCTTTTTTGCAGGCCAGAGTTCATAAAGTAGAAACTCACTCTAAGGAACAATGAAAAATAAAATCTTCAAGAATTTGCAGTGTTTTCTACAGAAAATGAGGGGCCCATGGGGACGACTGATGCTGCCATGGGTAAGCATGTGGTCACCTGCTCACACCTGATGTGTGGCCCTGGCCTGTGGGGTCACCTGAGTCACAGTGGTCCTGGCCAAGAGGTTAACAGGGTATGGCTTGCAAGGTGACCGTGGCCTGCCCTGGTGCCTGACACCCCCATCTGGGACATCGGGGACCCTCACACCCGGCACCTGGCCCTCCCCTGACTCCCACCCAGGCTTGTCTCTCCAGGTTGCCCACACACTGGGAGCTTTAGTCTCTCTACAATAGGAAGCTCCCTAAGGGCGGGACATCTGACCCTTTCTTCACTGGCACCCCGGCCCTGGAAGAGGCTGGAATCACTGCATAGACCCAGGCACCCTCAACAAATGGCTGCACAGACCCTTGTCCCCTCGATGAGTGGCACATATGAAGCCCTCAGCTGGGAGTGAGATAAAATCAAGGAGTAGAGCTGCCCTGTGGCCTTGGTCAGAGGTGCCAGGAGCTGGGGTGGAGGGGGACTACCGGGAAGGGTGCCCCGGCCACTAGCCTCCAGTGTCCTGGGTTGGGGTTGCTGTAGGGTGGTGTAGTGGCAGCTCCCCTGCCATACTCTGAGAGCTTCCCGGCTACTGGCAGACTTTGCAGTCAGTGGAAGACTTCAAGGACAGCATAAGAAGTCCTTTAACTCTGTGCTTTTCTGAAATACACAGTCTCAAAGATCTTATTCTGTATGAAAACAATGTAGACATTCTTTGCGGCAGGACAGCTAATTGCTATCAATGACAAGTCCAAAAGATTGACCATGAATGAAGGAAAATGCACTGGCATTTCTGCTAAGGTGTGGTATTTCCTGTCTTGTACTCGTGTGATGGTGGCTGTTTGTACAGGGAGCAGGGAGTGAGCGTCTGTTAAAGGAAACGCTATCTCCCTGCCCCAGACACGTTGAGAGAGGGCTATCTTGTTCTGGGAGATTTTCTTTCTTCCTCTTAAAAAACAATCCCAGCACTGTGGGAGGCCGAGATGGGCGGATCACGAGGTCAGGAGATCGAGACCATCCTGGCTAACACGGTGAAACCCCGTCTCTACTAAAAAATACAAAAAACTAGCCGGGCGCGGTGGCGGGCGCCTGTAGTCCCAGCTACTCGGGAGGCTGAGGCAGGAGAATGGCGTGAACCCGGGAGGCGGAGCTTGCAGTGAGCTGAGATCCGGCCACTGCACTCCAGCCTGGGCGGCAGAGCGAGACTTCATCTCAAAAAAAAAAAAAAAAAAAAAAAAAACCAATATGAAGAATATTTTTCTTCTTAACAAAAAGCACAGAGAACGGTATTGCAAATAAAGAAAATACACCACATAGAGAGGTACCGGAGAGCTCAAATGTCATGAAAAGATGCTTAGTAAATACACTTAGCAACATTAAATCAGCATTAGAGTAAACTACTACAGTAAAATAAAAATGTACCTAACAGAAAAGAATGGACCACTCTGGTAAGTCCATGAGGCACAAGCCCACGTACAGATGAAGAAGAGTGCAAGACTTTCTAAGTGCTGGCCTTTAATGCTTAGAATTAAAACATGATGGGCAACTGGAGGGCACAGCTCTTCAGAAAGTCAATGAATTTCTCAGTATTTTCGGAAATATGTACTAAAGATCCCCCAAGAGAAATTCATATGTGCTGTAAGACCAGCAATAAATGTACTTGGCACACATGGAAATCAAGGTCATTCTGAAGAACTGTGTGACTCTCGTTTGTAGAAACACTGTGTGTAAATCAACGGTGCAGTAGATTTTCAGAGGAACCACAAGACCTTGAGACTCGTGAGGGTAAACCCACTGGACATCCCCAGCAATCTCCATCCCCAAGATAACCACTGACTTATTTCCTTGCTTTTTTATTGACTTGATAAAGAAACTTGACGCTCATTTGGAAATCTGAAATCTAAGCTACTGGGTTATGAATTAAGCTAATGATTTTCTAAAATATGTGCTTTATATTCTATATAAATAAATAGTAGTGAATAAATAAATACAGTCTAATGTCTCAGTCAATGGAAGAACGTCTGCTACAGCCAGGCCCAGCTTCGCGGAATAGAACTAGGAACAAACAAATGGCCTCTGAGATTTTCAGTATGTTTGCTGGTGAGAGATGTATAATTCTATAAACCAGGGTTGGTCTGGGGTTTTGCTTTGTTTTGTTTCACCTCTTTCTCCTCTACCTCCTTCTCTTCCCCCTCCATATTTCCCTTCATCTCCCAGCTCCCCTCCATTTTCAAGTCCGCTCCTAACGGAGAAGATGAGGAGGGTGAGTCCAGGCATCCAGGTTCTAACTGTGAGAGCAGGGCTGGGGTCTGGAATGATGAATGCTGGGTGCCGAGGCGGCTGAGAATTCCCCTTTACTGAGACCAGTATGTGCCAGGCACTGGGATGGGGTGTCCCACGCCTCACTTACTTTATACAAACCGGAAGCTGAGAACCTAAATACCATAGACTACTTTAAGGTAACCTAAAGTCACAGCTAATCCTAATCCTAGGTCTTTCCTTCTGTATCCAGAGCCTGAGCACAACTTTGATTCCTGAGTCTACCACTTCCTAGCTGTGTGCTCTTGGGAAATTTACTCAACCACTGTGTGCTTCCTTGGGGAAGATAGTGATATCTACCACAAGATTAATGTGAGGACTAAATGAGGCAATCCATGCAATGGGCAGTGATCTATCCATTTCTTCTAGTAACCTATTAAAATCTCTCCAATGAAAGTAGATTTGTAAATGATTTTTATAATCCACCCTTCTTTTCCTGTTGCTTTAAATATTTTGAGGCCATGGCGTTACATAAATAAGGGACATGATATTAATATCTCCTTGATTGCTTTTATCCCTAAGAAATGTCCTTCCTTATCCTTCTTAATGCTTTTCACCATAACTTTTTTTTTCATATACCTAATTGAGCTTTCTTTAAGATAACATCTTTGTGGTTTATTCTTTTGCCTCTCTATATTTCTATCTTCTGTGTCTCTGTGTTTTAGGTAAATACTCTTGTAAACAACATACCGCTGGACTTTTAAAATACAATCTGAAAATATTTGCCTTTTAATAGATGAATTTTATAGATCATTTAATTAGTATAAATTATTAAATTTATTCCTAAGTATGTTATCTCTTTTGTTACTGTTATAAATAAGGTATTCTGTTCCGTTATATTCTAACTGGTTGTTTTTCTGCATATGAAAGCTATTGATTTTTGTGTGTAAAGTTTATATCCTATTACCCTGATTAATGTTTTCATTGTTTGAGTTAGTTTTATTATTGCTTCTCTAGAGCTTTTTAAATATGCTGTTATTTCACCTATTAATCATGGTTTTACTTCTTATTCTTTTGCTTCTGATTGTTCTCTTTTGCTCAATTTCATTGGTTTCCCATAACATGATTAATAGTAATAAAGACTGCAGGCATCCATGCCTTGCTTCTGATCATGACAGGAATGCCTCTAGTCTCTCCATTAAGAGTGTGGTTTTAAAAATGAGATGTTTGTATGTTATGATATTAAGGAAACAGTCATCCATAGCATTTTTTGAAAGTTTTATATAGAATGTGTGTTGAATTTTGGCAAAGTATTTTTAAACACATTTGGAGATCCTCACATGATTTTTCTTTTTAGACCCATTAATGTGGGACATGATATTAATAGATTCTATAATGTTACATTAGACTTGCATAAATGCTATAAATTCCATTTAGTCATGATGTAATTTTCAGTTAATGTGGTTCTCCGACCTGTGTACTAATTTATTATCATTAAGATTTTTGTATCAAAATTCATAAGCCACATTGATGTATATTTTCCTTTTCTTTTATTAATTGGTCAAAGTTAATCTTGACTTGTAAAATGTAGAAGTTTGGACTCATTTTCTATGCCCTGAAATTACTTTTTTTAACTTTGGAATTATCTGTTTAACATTTTGGTAGAATTCTTCTGTGACAGCATCTATGCCTGATACATTTGTGTAAGGTAATGCCTTGACAACTTTTTTCTTCTTCTATGGGAATTAATGTAAGTTTTTTTGACAAATTTTATTCTTCTAAAAATTACTTGCATAGAGGTATAACAATGTCTTATATTCTTTTAAATTCTCTCTGAATCTATATTTTGTATATTTATGTTTCATCTCATTTTTCTTCACAAACTTGGCCATAGATTTTTTTGTATTTTCAAAGAACCAAATTTTTGAACTATTAGTTGAATCTAATATTTTCCTGTTCTATACCTCACTATTTTTTCCTTTACCTTTATTATTTTCTTATTGTGTTTTCATTTTGTTCACTTTGTTGTTCTTTGAATAACTTCTTAAGTTGGAAGTTTAACTCATTTATTTTCACTCTTTCGTTTTCACTGATAGAGAGCCATTTAAGGCTATGAATTTTCCTCTAGTCACTGCTTTGAATCTATCCCATTGATTCTCATATGGGTTATTATTTTTTTTCCAGAAATTCTGAAATTTCAAGTTATATTTCCCCTCTCTTCAAGAGTTGTTTAATAAAAGGTCTTAAATTTCTGCTGAAATAATTTTGGAAGTTTTGTTTTAATAATCCCTTTTAAAATTGTGTGGTTTTGTATGTATTTTTATCAAAGAGTTTTGTTTGTGATATATTTACTATATAGAATTGATCAATGCTCTCTTGGTGATAAAATATATAATCAACATATATTTTTTGGAATTGTCTCTGTGCAATTGTTTGAAAAGTATATTTCCTATTTCAAGGGTCTAGTATGATACAGCAGATATAAAGATACATATACACACATCTACTTTACTCTAGAGGTTAATTTACATTCTTTACATTCATATTTATATGTGTACTTGACCCATCTTTTACGAAAAGCAGTATGTTAAAGTTTTCTATTATTAGTTTGTCTATATCTATTTCTCCTTGCACCTACAGTTTCTGTTTTATGTGGTTAGTTGTTATTTGATGCATAGTCATAACTGTTAAAGCCTCATTGTGAGTTTCAGCATTAAAAATTCTTCTTGTTTTTGCCCAAATTCTATTGTGTCTAAAATCAGAATTGTAACACCAATTTTGTTCTCATTGTTTCCATTTGCCTAGTATATACTTTGCTCATCCCCTTATTTTTAGTCTTTTTAAAATCAGTATGTTTTATGTCTGTTTTTGTTTACAGTATGACTTTGGGTTTACTTTATTTGTCACTTTGAAAATAATTTTCATTTAATATATGAGTTAACCCTATTCACCTTTTTTGATGTTAGTCTCAAAACTGTCATATAGTTTTGTGATAATAACTGGTTTCATTATGTCATATTTATGGTTTCTTTCTTTATATGATGACACATTGTAATTATTTTAAAAATTCTTTAGGTATTTTTGGAAAGCTCATAATTTCGTTCCAGTTGTTAATGTATACTTACACCTTTTGTGATATCAGAGTTCTCTACTTTATTCTTGCTTAACCATCCATTATCCCGTCTCTGAATTTAAATAACATCCTTCGATTTACATCTATTTTCTATGTGTTGATTAATAATCTCATTGTACTTTCCTTTTCATCTCTTCCTTTGTCTGAATGCATACATTCTTATTTTAATGTAGCACAACAATTAAAAATATAAAGTTATTACCATTAGTTCTGTACTACAGATTCCCCAGTTATCTCCCTGTCAGTTGGACAATGCACGTCTTCTGGCAGCTGTCTGAGGAGGGCCCTGAGGCACTGAGTTCCCTGTGCTCTTGGGCACATTTATTGTTGTTCTTGTAAAGCCCTGATACTTGGGAAACAGCTTGGTTTTAAGCATGCATAATTCATGTGACCATATAAGTCATTTGTTACTTTTTTCTGAAGGTTCCAATGAATACTTTTATTAGACCATGTTTCAAAATTAGTAATTTCCGTTCAATCTTCCCAGAGAAACAATATCTTCTTTCAATTTATCGGTTGAAGTGTTTTTATTTTTTCTAGAAATTTTACTTGGATTACTATTTTAAATTTTGGTAGTTTTTCTTTATTTTGTGTTACTTCTTCAAGGGCTCCATTTTTTTATATATTAAATTTTTTTTCTTTTTTTATTATACTTCAAGTTCTAGGGTACATGTACACAACGTACAGGTTTGTTACATACGTATACATGTGCCATGTTGGTGTGCTGCACCCATTAACTCGTCATTTACATTAGGTATATCTCCTAATGCTATCCCTCCCCGCTCCTCCAACTCCACAACAGGCCCTGGTGTGTGATGTTCCCCTTCCTGTGTCTAAATGTTCTCATTGTTCAGTTCCCACCTATGAGTGAGAACATGCAGTGTTTGGTTTTCCGTTATTGCAATAGTTTGCTGAGAATGATGGTTTCCAGCTGCATCCATGTCCCTACAAAGGACATGAACTCATCCTTTTTTATGGCTGCATAGTATTCCATGGTATATATGTGCCACATTTTCTTAATCCAGTCTGTTATTGATGGATATTTCGCTTGGTTCCAAGTCTGTGCTATTGTGAATAGTGCTGCAATAAACATACGTGTGCACGTGTCTTTATAGCAGCATGATTTATAATCCTTTGGGTATATACCCAGTAATGGGATGGCTGGGTCAAATGGTATTTCTAGTTCTAGATCCTTGAAGATTTGAAGGGCTCCATTTATATCTATTTTGGACCATTTTTTCCTGTCTTCTGTTTCAACCAGTTTCCCTCTGACCAACTTTACTTTTGTTTATTTTATTTTAATCTCCTTCATTCTTATCTGTCTTTCCACAATGTTCTTCATTAAATTTTCTTTTTAATTATTTACCCTAAGGCCCCTAATAATTTTTCTCTTCACTTTGGAGATTGTTTTCACCTTTTGCTTCCGTATTTTTCTTGATTTCTATTAACTTTGGTAAATATATGTATTTATATATTATACATGCATGTGTGTATGTACATTATATATATGAAAATTATATATGTTCAGATTATATATACATATATACATATTTACATATATATACACATACAGATTTTATATATGTATTCAGTTTTAATATATATTCAGACAATGTCTATTCAGGGTATATTTGTATATATTTAGATAATATACATATAATTATGTTCGGAGTGTTTATTCTGTTAGTTTTCTTTTGTTTCATGATTCCTTTAGGAGGTGAAAGAATTTTCATCAGTGGAAATGTTATAATTTGCATTTTTTAGAGAAGCTTTCTATGAAGTTGCTTTGATTTTTTCCCACTCATAGGTATTTGTGGACAGGATTCCTAGTTCAAAAACCTCTTCTCCATCAGTTTAGTAAACCACAGTTTATTAAATGGTGATGCTGGTATTGATAAAAGGGAAGAGGTTGGTGTGTTTTTTGTGTCTGCAAATTAGGCACTTCTTCCTCTACCTTCTTTCTCTGCCTGACACATCTCTGACAGGTAAAACTCCTTGTCAATATGAATCTTTCCAAGAAGCAGTGTTTCCTGGAAGCTACAAAATCCACTTTTAAATTGCTACCCTGTGGCTACCACAGCCCAACATTTAGCAGATTAGACTCAGCACTGGAGTTTTGTTAGAGTGATTGCTCTACACTTCATTTTAGTTTCTTACTCTCCTCTTTATTTTTCCTGGAATCTCTGAAGCCTCACCTATCCTGTTCTCCAAAGCTAATGGCTTGCAATGGTGATGGACACTTCTTTGGAATTTGATATTTACTTCTTTGCTTTTAGGTTATTGAAATGTTTTGTATTCTCTACCCCAAGCAATGAGGATGGTGGGGCCATGTGGGACTTAGACTCTTTTGTGACGGTGATATAGTTTCCTGGGAAGGTTTTTGACAAAATTCCAATGCAGGTCATTGTCGTTATCCACTGAAAACAATCCACTCATCCACTCCACCGCCTTACAACATTTACTTCTGAGGAGTAGACATTCCCATTGCAATTCCTTTGTAGACGGTCTACCTTTTCTATTTGGTAGTTGCAGTTTTTTGATAATGTGCCTATGAGAAAATTTGTTATTCTTTGTCATGATTGAGACTCTCTGTGCTTTTTCAAACTGAAGATTCATGTCTTTTTTCAAAAAATCCTAGAAAAATATTAGTCATCGTATTTTTAAATATTACTTCTTCTGCATTACTTTATTATCTCTTTCTGTACCTTATTTGATACATGTTGGAACTTCAATTTCAATCCCAACCTTTTTTTTATCTTGCTAGTAACAAAATTGCAATTTCTTTTTTTTTTTTTTTACATGTGGGACCATGGTCTTGCCAGTAATGCAGAACCATGGAAAACCATTACATTTCTGTCAGCAGTTACGCTAATTTATTATGAGGAATTCATAATGCAGGAAGATTAAATGGTCACTTATTTCCAAAAGAATCATTTTATATAAGATAATTTCAAGTGTTAGTGGCAGACACTGCATCAGCATTTCTTCAGATCGTACTGAACCTTATCTTCTATAGCTATCCATAAAACAACTCAGGAAAACATCAATTAATACTGTTCATAATCCAAATGACAATATTATGCAAAGTCAGAGATTTAGGGAAATTGTTTTGGATTGGAGACAGCAGATCTTATGTTTTCTCCTTACCCTGCCATTTCCTATTTATACAGCCTTAACACATTCAATTAATTATTTTCTTTGGTTTCTCTAATTCCTAAGTGAGGACAATTATTTCAATAGAATGAATATTATAAGTGCCTGACACAGTGCCTGAAACAAAATATTTTTGAATTTGAAGTACTGCATCTGAAAAAATTAAATAATTGCCCTGTGTGATTCTTTTATTATCTTTAATTCATCAAACTTTTAAAATCCCTACACTGTACTGATGACACTAGGATATGCAAACATTGGCAATGTTAGAACTCTCAGAATTTTAACACCATTGACTGCAATACAATCATTTCACAAATGAAGAAAATGAAACAAAGTTAGTGGCAGGAAAAAAAAAAAAAAGCAGTGACAAGCCCAGGTTTCCTGAGTTCCTTCCTTGGCATTTTTTCCACTACCCTACACTGCCCCAACCGTGCTGGCTGTGATGGTTAATACTGCGTGTCAACTTGATTGGATTGAAGGATACAAAATATTGATCCTAGGTATGTCTGTTGAGGGTGTTGCCAAAGTAGGTTAACATTTGAGTCAGTGGGCTGGGAAAGGCAGACCTACCCTTAATCTGGGTGGGCACTGTCTAATCAGCTGCCAGTGTGGCAAGAAAGCAGGCAGAAAAACGTGAAGAGACTAGACTGACTTGACCTTCCAGCTTAAACCCTTCTCCCATGCTGAATGATTCCTGCCCTCGAACATCAGACTTCAACTTCTTCAGCTTTGGGATTTGGACTGGCTTCCTTGCTCCTCAGCTTGCAGATGGCCTATTGTAAGACCTTATGATCGTGTGAGTTAATACTCCTTAATAAACTCTCATATATATATGTGTGTGTGTGTATATATGTATGTATATATATGTATATATATGTGTGTGTATATATCCTATTAGTTCTGTCTCTCTGGAGAACCCTGACTAATACAGATTTTGGTACCAGGAGTGGTTCTAGAGGAACAGAATATTAAGGATGGAGTTCTTTCATTGTTTTTGGGTTCCTGGATTTGGCCGCTTAATACGATTAGACTCCAAAATGCTAAGGACTCTACTTCCAATAGTATGGAGAACACTGATAGTCCTTGTTGTGAACTGTTTATAGTTATGCAAAATGAATGCATTTGACACTCCTGATTCAATGCTTATGAGAAGCAAGGAGTTTAGTGACTCTATACGTAATACCTTTGACTATATGTGGAGAACCAAGGAACATAATGAAGCTGGTTGGTTGCTCCTAAGTTCACTGGACAATGTGTTGAAAGAAAATGATGAACCCAGGGATTCTAACTCTCAGCTTCAAAAACAGATACTGAGCTTCAAATCTGCTAAGATTGCCCTGAGTGAGAGTCTTATTTCCTGTAGAGAAAGAGCTGAAATTGTAGCAAAAGAGACACAAACTCTTATCATGCAAGTGGCTAACCTGCAATGAAAGGTGCATGCACAGCCTTGCCAGGTGTCCACTGTTAAAGTGAGGGCATTGATTGGAAAAGAATGGGACCCTGGAACTTGGAATGGGGATGTGTGGGAGGATCATGATGAAGCTGGGGACACTGAGTTTGTGAACTCTGATGAATCTTTTTTGCCAGATGGAACAGCTTCCCCATCCCCAGTAGTGTCAACATCCCCTCTCCGACCCATGCTGCCATCAGCCTTTCCACCTTTGTTGGGGAAGATAAACACTGCATTGCCTGAGGCAACAGTGCTGTCCTCCCCTGAGAGAGTTGCCAGGCAAGATAATGTTGACTGTCCTCAGGAGCCACCCCCAACACCCTGTTTGCTTCTAGACCTAACACTAGACTAAAGCCCTGGCAGGCACCTAGAGGTGAGGTTGAGAGTGTGCCCATGAAGTGGTGTGCTACACTTGAAAAGAACTGCTTGAGTTCTCTAATTTATATAAACAGAAACCTGGTGAATGGGCATGGGAATGGATATTAAGGATGTGGGATAATGGTGGAAGTAACATAGAGTTGGATCAGGCTGAATTTATTGATTTGGGCCTGTTAAGTAGGGATTCTGCATTTAATGTTGTAGCTTGGAGAGTTTAAAAAGGCTCTAATAGTTTATTTGCTTGGTTAGCTGAAATATGGATTAAAAAATGGCCCACCATGAACAGGCTAGAAATGTCTGATCTCCCTTGGTTTAATGTAGAGGAACAGCTTCAAAGGTCAGGGAGATTGGGATGGTGGAGTAGATTAGTCACTTTAGACCTACTCATCCCATCTGGAAGGGTCCAGAAGATATACGCTTGGCCAATGCCTTACAAAATAGATTTGTGAAGACAGCACCTGCATCTTTGAAGAGCCCTGTAATTGCTTTTCTCTGTATGTCAGATCTAACAGGGAGAACCGCAGTCACTCAACTACAAAATTTAAATACAATGGAAATACTGGTTCCCGAGTTGGCAGGGAGCAAGTGGCAGCACTCAACCATCAAAGGTAAGGTGGGCATAGCTACTTTAATGGACAGCAGAGGCAAATCAGCAATCAGAATAGTCTGACTCATGTAGAGCTCTGACATTGGCTAATTAATGATGGTGTTCCTAGAACTGAAATTGAGAGGAAGTCTACTATATTCCTACTTAATTTATGTAATCAGAAAACTTCCAGGTTGAATGGACAAAAGACTAATTTGAATTATAAAAACAGAGAATCATGGCCCCTCAATCAGTTTCCAGACTTAAGCCAGTTTATATACCCAGAACCCCTTGAATGAAAGGGAGCTGGATCTCCTTGAGGAAGGACCTACTACACTACTGACATTTTATGCTGTTAATCTTTCTCTCATCCTTCCCCAAGGAGACCTCCAGTCTTTTACCAGGGTAACTGTGCACTGGGGAAAGAGAAATGATCAGACACTTTGGGGACAACTAGACAATGGCCTGAGCTGACATTGATTCCTAAGGACCCAAAACATCCTTGTGGTCCTCCAGTTGAAGTAAGGGTTTATGGAAGTCAGGTAATTAATGGAGTTTTAGCTCAGGTCCGACTTACAGTGGGTCCATGTGGTCATTTCCCCAGTGCCAGAATGCATAATTGGCATAGACATACTTAGCAGCTGGTAGAAATCCCACACCAACCCCGAATAGGTACTCACCTTAAAAACCTAGTGTTTCAGGCTGGGCGCAGTGGCTCACACCTGTAATCCCAGCACTCTGGGAGGCCAAGGTGGGTGGATCACTTGAGGTCAGGAGTTAGAGACCACTCTGGCCAAAATTTTGTATTAAAAATACAAAAATTACCTGGGCATGGTGGTGCACACCTGTAATCCCAGCTACTGAGGAGGCTGATGCAGGAGAATCACTTGAACTCAGGAGGTGGGGGTTGCAGTGATCCAAGATCCCACCACTGCACTCCAGCCTGAGCAACAGAGTGAGATGCTGTCTTGAAAAAAAAAAATGCACAAAAACCTAGTGTTTCAAAGTGGTTTTCCATGTGTTATATTTTAAATATCAAATGGGTTTAATTCTTCTGTTATCCTGATTTGCTTTATGAAATTCATGTAGGAAACATCTATAAATGCTTAGTGGGTCCCCAAATAAATATATGCCAAATTAGGAAGTATTCATCCTCATTAGCAAGAGCTGCCTATATAAATTCAACAAAAAAGGAAAGCCAGCAGATCTCCATTACATTTAAGATGGAATATATTTATTTTTTATTTTATTGAGTCAAACTCACTGTTGCTATCAATATCCTGCTTTACTTTAAAACAGCAGCATTATTTTGAAAATAGCACAGATTCTGCTAGAATCTTCAAGTTAGAATGTGGAGGAGCCAAGGACATGAAATGAGAATAGCTCTGTTCTTGTTTGCCAGAACATTTCCAATTTTTACTATTATTCCTTTTCCTGGTTTAGAATCTCTTGTGCAGTTCTCCTCTCATTCCAAAACGGATACTCCACAAATAGAAAATTAATGGGAAATAGATAAGAACCTGGTAATTTTATGACTGTTAGGTGTAATATTAGAAGCCTATAATTTAAAGCAATCACTGACTAAGCTTTCTAATTCATAAAGAACAGGAAAAGAAAAGAGTGCATTTGTACTGATGAAATCTTTTTTAGTGCTCATTTGCTGTTATCCATAGACGACAGATTTCTGTTGTAAATATATGTCTTAACTATTAAAATATGCATGTATATTTAGTTAAGAATTAGTCATTAGTATAAAACTAGGACACATAGATTGCAAAATGCTACAATATTGTAATGTAATTATAATATTGTAATCAAAGTTGCTTGGAATGTTAGATTTTTTCTGATCAGGAATGGTGCCAAAATGCTGTTTTGTTTGACCTTCATATGCACTATACCTAATTCATTTTGTAGCAGGATCTTGTCTCTGACTTCTGCTATAAAATGTTTCTCTTATTCTCAATTCTGGAGGATGAAGGGCATTTAACAAAAGCTCCAGGGAGACGATTTAAACTAATCCTGTCTTCCACAAGCCAGGCCAGCCGACTCTAGCACAGAATGTCAATATACTAGTTTATAATAATAATAAAACAGACAATTTTTAAATGACCAGCATACCTATACTTTATCTCCAAGGAACTCTATTACTCTGAAACAGACAAGAGGCAGAATTGAGCGTATTACTCAATACAAACAAATGATAATTAACAAACATTGTGTTTTTGAAGATAATAAATAAACATAAATGTATATCTTTAAAGGGCATTTTTAAACATGCTCATAAAAACATTGCCATATAAAAAGAGAAACTGTAAGATATATGGGTGTTAAAGTTCTTGATTGGACACACTGAAATGTAAACAGCAGACTGTTGTAAAAAAAATAGCTTCATTAAAAAGAAAATATCTGAAAATCAAATAAAAAGAAGTTTCTTAGTAAATTGTATGGAATTTCAGTAAAGATTAACCTAAAGCAAAAAAAAAAATACAGTATTTTTCTCTTTATCTTTCCTATTTTTCCAGCATCTCTGTCACCAAAGCCATGTAGGACATTGTATTTTGAGAAGTTTGACACAGAACTACAACAATAGGTTTTCCTTAAATTTGAGTATTCTTAGTATCCTACTGACATATTACCATCAGAAAAGTCCGTGAGCAACCAAGAAATCGAATCAAAAGTCATTTATATAATTAAATAGAAATTATTACTCTGGAAAAATCACAAATGCCTAGAACATACTGAAATACAGTTTATTGAATAATATATCTTTGCCTCACTGATTTGAAGCACCATTTGAATATATATTTCACTCCTTATATGTCTAAATCTTCATGAATCCATAGTGTTTTGCATATGTGTCTTCCTAGTGCATCTTCAGAACTGTGTAGGAACAAGGCTGCCTTACAGCTACACTGGGGCAGCCTTATGAGTACTCCTGGGGCTGCCTAGACATCTGTTCCTGATCCTTGGCCAAAATAAGGATGAGATGGGAGGGGCAATGAGTTACAATGTGCTGTTCAACGTCTGAAAATTTCCTGGAGATGTGCAGTGTTGGCTTGTTTACCTCGTTTACAAATAAAGTGATAGGTGATTTTCACCTACTTTAATTGGTGACACATTCTAGCATTAGCTGCATGTCCAGCAGGATATGAAAGATGCCTCAGGATTCTTCTTCCTGAACTTCCTGGTGTCTACTTCTAGACTATAGATACTGCACTGGGTTCTATTTCTCAGCAGTTTGTGAAGCAAATCCTGTGAAAGTGAGAAAGGAGGGAGGCTTGGGTGACAGCTGCACCTGAACAAGTTTGAATCACTTTATGATTATGATTACCTGTACTTCCTCCTATTTGTTGCATTCTTTTTTTTTTTCTTTTTTTCTTTTTTTTTTTTTTTTTTTTTTGAGATGGAGTCTCACTGTGTTGCCCAGGCTGGAGTGCAGTGGTGCAATCTCGGCTCACTGCAAGCTGTGCCTCCCGGGTTCATGCCATGCTCCTGCCTCAGCCTCCCAAGTAGCTGGGACTACAGGCGTCCACCACCGTGCCTGGCTAATTTTTTGTATTTTTACTGGAGACGGGGGTTTCACCGTGTTAGCCAGCATGGTCTCGATCTCCTGACCTTGTGATCTGCCCGCCTCAGCCTCCCAAAGTGCTCGGATTACAGGCGTGAGTCACTGCGCCTGGTTGTTTGTTGCATTCTTTATTATTATGTGTGTGAGTGCTCCCTCTGGAGTTTGTGAGTCCTTTCAATTATCCTACCCTGAGTACCCCATGCAATGTTTTATAAGGTTGTGGCCCCATTATTAATTTACAATAAACAACTTTCTTCTCATGTACTTCCACATGATGTACTTCAGAAACAGACAGGTCAAATTCTGAAAGGAAAAGCAGTAAGATGTTGTTTGGAATTTTGCTAAATATGTAGATAAAATTATTGAGTCAGAATCAACAAGTTTACATTTCTCCCCTCCTTGCATGCCTTTCTGTTCAAAGGAGAATAAGCACATACACAAGCATGAACAAGAAAAGCAATACAACAGGGCATGCATACAAGTAAGAATATGGAGCAGGAAATGCTGGCAGTTACAAAGACTGGAAATTTTCAGAGAAATTGAAATCCTAAATAGACCAGTAATGATTTTCAAAGTTGAATCAGTAATTTAAAAACCTACCAACAAAGAAAGACCTAAACCAGAAAGACTCATGGCCAAATTCTCCCAGACATACAAAGAGCTGTTACCAATCCTACTGAAAGTATTACAAAAAATCAAGGAGGAGAGACTCTTTCCTAACTCATTCTATAAGGCCAGCCTCATTCTGTTACCAAAACCTGGCAGAGGCATGACGAAAAAAAGTGAACTTCAGGCCAATATCCCTAATGAATACAGATGTAAAAATCCTCAACAAAATACTAGCAGACTAAACCCAGCAGCACATCAAAAAGCTAATCCACCATGATCAAGTAGGCTTTATTCCTGGAATGCAAGGCTGGTTCAACATATGAAAACCAATAAATGTGATTCATCACACAAACAGAACTAAAATCATAAACCACATGATTTCTCAATAGATGGAGAAAAGGCTTTCAATAAAATTCAACATCTCTTCATGTTAAAAACCTTCAACAAACTAGACACTGAAAGAACATACCTCAAAATAAGAAAAGCCATCTAAAACAAACCCACAGACAACATCATACTGAATGGGCAAAAGCTGGAAGCATTCCCCTTGAGAACCGGAACAAGACAAGGATACCCTCTGTTGCCACTCCCAGGGAACATAGTACTGAAAGTCCTAACCAGAGCAATCAGGCAAGAGAAAGAAATAGAAGGCACCCAAATAGGAAGAGATGAAGTCAAACCACCTCTCTTCACAGATAATAAGATTCTATATGTAGAAAACCCCTGAGTCTCTGTCCAAAAGCTCCTGGGACTAATAAACAACTTCAGTAAAATTTCAGGATACAAAATCAATGTAAAAAAATAGTAGCATTTCTGTACACCAATAACATCCAAGCTGAGAAACAAATCAAGAACGCAATGCCATTAACAATAACCAGAAGAAGAATAAAATACCTAAAAATATAACCAACCAGAAAGGTAAGTAAAAAAAGGTCTCTACAATAAGAATTATAAAACACTGTTGAAAGAAATCAGAGACAACACAAACCAATGGAAAAGCATTCCATACTCAAGGATAGGAAGAATCAATATTGTAAAAACGGCTGTAATGCTCAAAGCACTTTGCAGATTCAGTGCTATTCCTATCAAACTACCAATGTCATTTTTCACAGAACTAGAAACAACCATTCTAAAAGTGACATGGAATCAAAAAAAGAGCCCAAATAGCTAAAGCAACCCTAAGCAAAAAGAACAAAGCCAGAGCCATCACACTGCCTGATTTCCAACTATACTACATGGCTACAGTAACTAAAACAGCATGGGACTGGTACAAAAAGGAACAGGTAGACCAATGTAACACATTCAAGAAACCAGAGATAAAGCCATACACCTACAACCAGCTGATCTTCAACAAGGTGGACAAAAACAAGCAATGAGAAAATGACTCCTAAATTAATAAATGGTGCTGGGAGAACTGGCTGGCCATATGCAGAAGATGGAAACTGGACCCCTTCCTTTCACCATATACAAAATTCAACTCAAGATGGATTAAAGACTTAAATGTAAAACCTAATACTATAAAAACCTAGAAGAAAACCTAGGAAATACCATTCTAGACATAAAATCATAGGCAATGATTTTATGACTAAGTCCCCAAAAGCAACTGCAACAGAAACAAAAATTTACAAGTGAGACCTAATTAAACTAAAGAGCTTCTGCACAACAGAAGAAACTATCAACAGAGTAAAGAGACAACCTACAGAACAGGATTAAATGTTCACAAACTATACATCCAACAAATGAATCTGTAAGGAACTTAAATCAACAAACAAAAATTAAACAATCTCATTTTTAAAAATGGGCAAAGAACATAAATAGACCTCTCAAAAGAAGGCATATATGCAGCCAGTAAGCATATGAAAACCTGCCCAACATCACTAATCACTAGAGAAATGCAAATCAAAACCACAGTGAAGCACTATCTTACACCAGTCACAATGGCTATTATTGAAAACCCCAAAATAACAGATGTTAGTCAGCAAGGTTGCAAAGAAAAGGAAACACTTATATACTGCCAGTGGGAGTATAAATTAGTTCAGCCACTGTGGAAAACAGTTTTGGGATTTCTCAAAGAACTTAAAACAGAACTGTCATTCAACCCAGTAACCCCATTACTGGGTATGTACCCAAAGGAATATAAATTGTTTTACGATAAAGCATAAAGACATACACTTGTATGTTCACTGAAACACTATTCACAATAGCAAAGATATGGAATCAACTAAGATGCCCACCAACAGTGGACTGGATAAAGAGAATGTGGTATACATGCACAAAGGAATACTATACAGCCATAAAAGAGAATGAAATTACATCCTTTGCAGCAACATGGATGCAGCTGGAGGCCATTATCCTAAGCAAATTAAAGCAGGAACAGAAAATCAAATACCACATGTTCTCACTTATAAGTGACAGCTAAACATTGAGAACAAATGGACACTAGGAGAGGAATGACACACACCAGGGCCTATTTGGGGCTGGAGTGGGGGCGGGGCAGGGGCAAAAAAACTACCTATCAGGTACTATGCTCACTACCTAGGTGATAAAATCATTTATACACCAAACCCCAGTGATAGACAATCTACCCATGTAACAAACCTGCACATATATCCCCCTGAAACTAAAATAAAAGTTGGAGAAATAAAAAAGAGATGGGTGGTTTTAAGGAGGCTGCTAGATTATTTTAAAAGCTAACATTTATTAAATGCTTACTACATGCCTGGAACTTTCTAACACCGCAGGAATTACTTGTTTAATCCTTACGACAATATATGGGGTATGACTAGATGATAGATAGACAGATAGGTAGGTAGGTAGGTAGGGAGATAGATAGATAGATAGATAGATAGATAGATAGATAGATAGATAGATAGACAGACAGACAGATTGATACTTATTTTTAGACAAGAAAATTGATGTCTGAGAAGGTAAGTAACTTGATCATGGTCTGTGAGCAAAGATAGGATTTAGACTCAGAGAATGTATCTCCAGAGCTGGAGTTATTAGCCATTACTCTAGACTTCCAACCAAATTAGCTAATAGTAGCCTGGGACACGCAAAGTTAGCATGAAGTAATTAACAACAGAGATCCCACATCTGTTGCACCCCCACTTGCTTGTGCTGTTCATGGGAGGAACAAGATTTCTAGATGAAATGATTTAATTGTTCAACAGGCAGTAGATAGTGATTCAAAGCAAAGACAAGTTTTAAGTCAACATTCCCCATCAGGACATAACCCTACATCACACACTCTGCTGAGTACCATGTGACAGAAAATCCAGAGAGTAAATCAGCGCCATTCAGGGGACTCAGCACTGAGAGTGGACCTGAAGCCCCCCCACCGTCTAGGAGAGCTGCTTTAGGGTGACTGTTGTGTACCCAGCCCTTTCAGCACATATTAGTGTATTAATCCGTTCTCACACCACTATAAAGAACTTCCCTGAGACTGGGTAACTTATAAAGGAAAACAGTTTAATTGACTCACAGTTCCGCATGGCTGGAGTGGCCTCAGGAAACTTACAATCACGGTAGAAGGCGAAGAAGACACCTTCTTCACAAGGCAGCAGGAGAGAGAGAAGAGAAAGCCAAGGGGGAATCATCACGGATTTTGGATTGGATTGAATCATGGGTATGGTTTCCCCCATGCTGTTCTCATGATAGTGAGTGAGTTTTCATGAGATCTCATGGTCCCTTATAGAACCATCACCTCCCTCCCTCAACACATGGGGATTACAGGTCCCTCCATCCACATGTGGGGATTACAATTTGAGATGAGATTTGGATGGGGACACAGAGCCAAACCGTATCAATTAGAATACAAACACCTTGACAGAAAACAGCTGCTAAAACGGCATATCTAACGGATTTTGAATATGCACCTAGGCAAAGGCTAGAGGTGTTCTGAAGTCTATAAGGGCCCTGAAACTTCAGTGCATTGAGCAAGTGCGGGATGGCATAGGGAAAGATCAGGGGAACATGAAAGAGACTTAACTGAACCAGAAGGATGATTTTCCTGCATCAGTCAGGCAGAAACCGAGGAAAAGCAATGACTCATGCATTATTATTAGGAGCAGGTGCACTCAGGCATATCTAACATCTGTAAAGATACACCTCTGTCATTCTCAATCCAGAAAACAGGTTGTATCATGTTCAAAAGTGCTTTCTTTTCTTCAGGGGAAATCAGGCCTCCTCACATTTTTTTAAATGGTCTGGACTGGATAGACTCTGCTTGTATAATTACAGTCAAAAGGTCAAAATTGTAGTGTCTCTGGTAGATAAGTCCAAGTTTTTAAAGACAGTTGCTCTATTCAGGCTAGACTGAATATCCCCAGCCAAAACCTTTACTACTCAAAGATTTAAACAAGCACCAGCCACAGGCAAAGGTAAGCTGCTTTGTAACTCAGCAAACTGGTCCAAGTGTTCTCATCTCTGCTTCTGGAATCCAGATTTCTCGGGTTTAGAGAAGTCCTAATTAGCTGAACTTAATAACATTTACACAAATCTCCACTGCTGTGTAAGCCTCTTACAGCCTGAGGACAGAACATAATCTTACGTAATCACTAATCTTATCCTACAATGGGCCTCCATCTCATTAGATGCAACTGCCCTGTATTGGTGGCCTGGCAGAAGGCAGGCACTTGCTCTGTGTGCATGTGCCAGCCAGAGCTTCAATTGTGTGAGCTGGTGGAAAGATGCTTTGGGAGAACAACATGTAGAACCACTCCTATAATTCTCTCCCAGACTCAGTCACATAGGCCAGGATTATTTACTGAGGAGTAAGATTTGGACCCATTTTCCCCTTGACTTACTTGTAAATACTCTGGATGTCTTCAGAGATTCTTTCTGTCTACACCTTCCTGGACATCTTGACTTGCTGTGATCCACCACCTGTGTCATCAGGATTCAGTGGCTTTGATGCCATGTGGGGAGCTTGGGCCGAGGCATGACTAGGATCCTGGTCTCCTGCACCGAATGTGTACAGGTGTTCCAGTCCAAGCCTCCAGCTTAGAGGAACATATCCACAATTTACCAAGCCCAGCACTTCCGATTCTGTAGACTATAAGGGCCATAGACAAAGAGATACAAGTTTACAAAAGTGTTTTCCATCCTTATGAATATCATAAGGTATTTCTGGCATTCACTTTATTCCAAAAGAGAATCTCATTAGAACATTCCTTACTTTTATTTAACGAGGTCAAAAAGGAAAGCAGAATGGGCCTCATTTTTCTGATATATTTCGACATCAAACAGTCAGAGGACTAGAAAGAGCCTCAACTCTACTCAGTCCCCTTGCAGCCATGGGAGCCCCAAGGCAGGCCCGATGACCCCACCCACCATCGCTGCACTGTGGCAGAAGTAATGGTGTGTCACTTTGGAAATTATGTTATAGAAGACATTGTGATTCCATCTTCTCTCTTTCTGTCTCTCTCTTTCACACAGACACACACATGCACGCACACACACACACATGAACGCACACACATACACATACACACACACACACACACACACATCTTTTCTCAGATCACTCATTCTAGGGGAAGCCAGAAGCCAGGTGATGAGCAACCCCACCCGCATGGACAGCCCCACAGACTAAGGAACTGTGGCTCCTGCCAATAGCCCCGGGATCTTCCAGCCCCCTCAGGTCTTCGGATGACTGAAGTCTCAGCCAACAGCTTGCCTGTTCACGAGAAACTGAGCCAGAAGCGTCCAGCTATACAAAGAACCCCACCCTCACAAAATGTGAGAGATAATTCGTGGGCATTGTCTTCAGCTGCTAGGTTTTAGAGCAATGAGGTAGCAACAGACACCTCATACACTAGGCTTACGGGAAGTATAAGCAAGCCATCATCACACTCCATGTCATGCAGTATTTGCCCAATTAACTTTGCCACTTTGATCTCCTTCACTCATTGTTCCCTGCCCAAATCCAAGAGTTCTGGGGGCCAAAGCATTAATGAGTATGAACAGTTGGTATTCTCCAGACACCTAAGATTACCTGGCAAAATGTATGGAATTGCCATATTCAATTTTTCTTTCCAATTTATATGTTTCTATAAATAGGATACCTTGCTTTTCAAAACAACCCAGCATTTGAACAGGTTTTAGTTAAGCACAACAGAACAGAATCAAAAAGACTGAAATTCTGCCGCTTAAATATAATTCCAGAAACAGTAATTCCTAGATTGATGATGATATGGAACTAGCCTTAAGACTTAAGGAGAACTGCTAAACTGTATTGTAGCTTATTCCTCTGGTGTAGAAAATACTAGTTAAGAGCCTTCCCCCAGAGGGTTGCATCTCACTCAAGTTATTAGTTAAGCTTATACCTACTTTTGATATTCTCTGCTACGAAAACTAAAAGGATAAGCCAAGGTCTGAGAATTGAGGATAAACTAAAACCAGAATTAACTCTTCAGTTAAGAGCTAACTCTCCTTCTCCCTCTTAAGAATATAAAACAAAATAAAATATAGCCAAAATGCTTAAAATTAACCCTGTGCCGTAAGACATGGCAGTGCTGGCCTGCCGCAACTAGAATGGCTTCAATGTGGCCATGTGGGGCTGCGTCTCTCAGCCAGGGTCTGTGTGACTGCTTCTCTTTCACTTCTGCTCCTAGATGATGCCATGTGAATGTTCTAATTATAAAATCTATGTAGGTCAGCACGCATTAAAACCCTTGTCTTTCTGGCTGGCCAGCATGTTCATTCTGTCACAGAAAAGAGATCAGACTAATTTGACCAGTCTTATTTTTCACAAAACTATAACATTTTTGGAGGCTTTTAAACTCAATACTGATGTTTACAGACACAAAATTTTATCAATTTTTGACATTATAAATATATAAAATCTAAGATAGCAAAAGGTGGGACAAAGAAGGTGCTTTTATGGAATGAATATAATGACCACATGATTTTTAAGAATTTTTCATTTTTATGCCTGGACTAGAAACAAAAGTTATTTTATATACAGATGATAGAGTTTTCTCCTCAAAGTGTGATGGGCTATATTAGAATCACCAGCATCATATCCTTCTTAAGAGAAAAAAAAATAACAGCAAGAACGTGTTTTTCTAAGCCCCTCTGTTTTCTATGGTGACTAACAATTTCATCTTCAGAAAGTGCCTATAATTTGTGGGGTCTATATTATTTCAGAACCTCAGCACATACTCACTACAGTTGGCCCTTGAGCAATGTGGAGTTAGGGATGCCAACCTCCCACACGCCGTCAAAAATTCGCATATAAGTTTTGATTCCCCCAAAAGTTAACTATTAACAGCCTACTGTTGACTGGAAGCTTTGCCTTTAACATAAACAGTAAATTAATACATATTTTATATGTTACATGTATTTTATACTATATTCTTACCATAAAGCAAGCTGGAGTAAAGAACAGGTTTTAAAAGTCATAAGGAAGAGAAAAGTATTTGCTATTCATGAAGTGAAGGTGTATCATCACAAAGGTCTTTATCCTTGTCATCCTCACGTTGAGCAGCCTGAAGAGGAGGAGTTGGTTTTGCTGCGTCAGGAGTGGCAGGGGCAGAAGACACTCTGAATATAATTGTGCCCGTGCAATTCAAACTTATGTTGTTCAAGTGTTGACTGTATTTTAAAGCTACTAAAATAAACTTGTGAGTTGCTGGCTCTGTGGCCACTGTGCTGTTTGCTATACAAAGCAATCTCAGTCTGTACCTCACACAGTTGTTCTATTCTAATGTTCCTTATTTAAAATCGGATAATCCCAGTATCTTTTCAGAAATGCAACCATTGAATGAACTGTGGACTACTTCATGTCTTAGGATTTTCCACATCTTTGAGCCCCTGTGGCTTCACGTCAACCAAATTTTGCCAGGCTCATGCCCCTCATCTCTGCTTCATTTCAGAAACTCACTAAGTCAGTGGCATGATTATCAGCTTTGGTGAGCTGGTGGAAATGAAGATGGTAAGGCATGTAATGTATGAATTAGGAAACGATCAGATATTAGATACTTCGTACGTGATAGCTAAGCAATGAAAAAATAATACCTTCACAGAGGAAGTTGGAAATTGACAGGAAAAATCATACACAGTAGGTCCTCAAATAATGTTATTTCTTCAACATCCTTTTGTCATAACATTGATGATAAAAGAAATCGATTCTTGGCTGGGGCCACTGTATGGAGTGAACACATTCTCCCCAGGTCTGTGTGGGATTTCCTCCAGGTACTCTGGTTTCCTTCCACATCCCAAAGATGTGCCCATGAGGTGAATTCGCAAATCTACGTGGTCCCTGTCGGGCACAGGGAGGGTGTATGTGGGTGGCCCTATGCTGCTGAGATAAGTTCTAGCCACCTATGACCCTGAATTGGAATAGGCAGGCTGAAAAATGAATGGATGAATGAAGACAAACTATTGTCAATGAAAATTCGTAGAAAGTATATGATAATCCAACAAACGCATGGTAATAAATGATCATGTGGTGATCCTGACATGTTTGTGATTGTCAGCATTTGAACTGTGTGGTGGTGGGTACTTCTTATGAATTTTGATTTACAAACATTTATTCTTTGATTTAACCCACCACCACTGTGACTGCTGTCACTCACTGCTTCACAGAAAATGGAAGTGCTAAGTATCTTGCTTACTTTTATTAATTTCTCTTAAATGTATGCATAGGTTACAGGTATGTTAATGTCTAATATTAGAAGTGTTGGGGGTTTTACTCAGAAGTTTGGTGAAGTTTTGTACCCAGGAATATGCTGTAAAAACTTAATTCTTGTTGGTAAAAATTAGCCTATGATAAATTGGTTTGTTCTATGTGGCTTTGCTTACAGTTGCAGTTCCAAGAACCTATTGACAGCATTAAACGAGGTCTTGCTGTATGTACTTACTGTTTTCCCAATGTAAATGATACTAGATTTTTGGACCCACTATCAACTACCTTTGTTGTGTTAGAAAACCCACTTCACATCGCTGAAAACCGTCTTCCTCATTTTTGCAGTGCTGTCAGTCAATTTGCTCTCTAAAACATGTGTAATGGTTTCTACAGACAGGTCTGAGAGCTGACAAATGATGGATAATCTATCTCTGGTCTTTTTATGGAAGAAAAGCAGCAGTGAATCCACTTTTCTCCCACATTTTAGTGCTCCCTACTTCATGTCCTGCCATTTCCATAAAGATCTACCTCGCCGCCCAGAACTAAGCTCGGCCCACCGTGACATTATTAATATTAAAACAGACTCTCCTCCGATTAGCACAGCACATTGACAAAGCATTTGTGGGGCTGCTCCATGACATTGCATCAAAAATCCTATCTATGCAAATTTACGAACTGCAGATTGATAAGACACTTGGTCTAACAGGTTCCTCATTTGTGTCCAGGAGCAGTTGGCTGATAAGGTGCATTGTCAAAGCTCCATTGAGACGCCTCAGGCTCCTCCAGGTGGGCAGCTTTTGTTTTTCTATGGAGCACCACACGCAGAGGAGTAATGAGTGATCTGAAGCGAACCAAGTGGGGTCATGTTCGCCACAACCTGGATCTGTCAACCAGCTGCTAAAACCATGGGTTGCATGTCACTCCTAGCACAAAGCAAACTGGATGGGCCTCTTGGCTCTGCGTCATCTGGAGTCCTCAAATGAAGAGTGACGATGAGAACATGAGGCCGTGCTCTGCAGTGTCCAACCTCTACAGGTGTACCATCACCACGCAATTCAATAAAGTCTTTTGCATAAAAAAATACATATGAAGATGACGTTGGGAGTGTTGTGGTTGGTGACATACAAAGATGAAATGGGCCAGGCACAGCGGCTCATGCCTGTAATCTCAGCACTCTGGGAGGCCGAGGCAGGTAGATCACCTGAGTTCAGGAGTTTGAGACCAGCCTGGCCAACAGGCAATATCCTATCTCTACTAAAAATACAAAGATTAGCTAGACATGTTGGCGCACGCCAGTAGTCCCAGCTACTTGGAAAGCAGAGGCAGGAGAATCGCTTGAACCTAGGAGGCAGAGGTTGCAGTGAGTCAAGATCGCACTGTTGAACTCCAGCCTGGGTGACAGAGTGAGACCCTATCTCAAAAAAAAAAAAAAAAAAAAAGATGTAATAGAAACTAACATCTATCAGTTGGAAAGTTCAGAGAATTATGGGTTCTTAAGTGGAAAACACCTTGCTTCATGAATCTGCATGAAATCCAGATTCAAAGGTTGCTCACCAGACAATTGGCCCAGAATCTTTAGGGCACGACACAAGACAAGCTACCTGGTTAGTGTGTTAATCTGCGGGTCTGGGAAACAGAGTCTTAGAGAAGAGGAAGGGTGAGTTCCCGAGATGCTTTTCACCTAATAATTATTAATCCAGTAGCAGAGGTAAAGCCACAAGGAAGGTCTCCTGATTCTCAAACAAATGGCTCTTCTTACTAATTTCTAGCAAACAGAGTGAATTGAAAGCCATGTGGGCCAACCACTCTCTCCTAGATATTCTAAAACACATTCCTAGACCTCAAAAATCCAGCAAAATACTGCGTACCAATACCAAATTTCCCCGCCATAGAATTACTCATCCAGAATTGCATTTTCTTTTTATGACATAAGCTTCTATTGATTATTTCTTTAAATAAACAATTTGGTGGAAACTATTTCACTTCTAGGCATCCCAGTGAAGTAGACATCTATTCCCAATGCAAGATCTGAGCCAATTGAGAAATAAACAAGCAAATAGGTGGAAATCCAACATATCGTATTTTAACTGATAAAATAATATTAAAGACTCTTCAGGCCATAGGATTACTAAGTTTAGTTCACAGAATCAAGAGATGAACCCAACCAGCCATAGACAATAATGACCTGGAAGCCTTTCCCATTATTTTTGGTTGCAATGGGGGTTCCTATATAAGGGCTAACAACTTAGAGGAGCAAAGGAAAGAGTGTGTCCAGCAAGCTGCCCTCTCGCAAGGAGGAAACCGTGCCTTCCATGACAAATTTTGCCTTCCACCAAATTGCAAGGCAACTAAGGGCATGGGGACACCAGGAGTGTTTCTGTGAAAAAGCGTCCTCCACATGGAGGGAAACTTCAGAAGTGGAAGATAAATATTCCTTGTAACAAAACTCAGTTACGATCCTAAAAATATTGTTGAGAACTTTGTTCATTGCATTACATAAAATATAATTCTTTATGAAAATATCTGGAGTAAATTCTTACCTGATATTAGCCCCAGATCAGTTTCAATTATAAATAATATGAACATATATATTGAAAAAAGAGGGAGAGAGAGAATTTGTCATATAAGCTGCCATAATGTCTTAAAACTGACTCATAATATTTATTCAGGCCTTAATAAATACATTTTTTGGCCAGGTGTGGTGGCTCACGCCTGTAATCCCAACAATTTGGGAAGCCAAGGCGGGTGGATCATGAGTTCAGGAGATCAAGACCCTCCTGGCCAACATGGTGAAACTCGGTCTCTACTAAAAATACAAAAAGTAGCTGGGTGTGGTGGTGTGCACCTGTAGTCCCAGCTACTCAGGAGACTGAGGCAGGAGAATCGCTTGAACCTGAGAGGCAGAGGTTGCAGTGAGCCAAGATTGCGCCACTGCACTCCAGCTTAGCGACAGAGTGAGACTCTGTCTCAAAAAAGAAAAAAAATAAATACCTACATACGTACATTTTTCCATTTTTTCTTGTCTGCAATTTGTTCCCATCTTCCTCCTCTTGCTATTTCTTCTCCTGTTCTTCTTCGTCGTTGTCATCATCAAATCACTTAATATTCTCAAAAATTATCTACTCTTGACAGCTACTTGAAATGTTTTTAGTGACAAGGTGAAATACAAAATAAATAAATACTGAATTTACCTTCTAAAGCATCTCTACCTTGACCAATAATCCAGTGAAGAGCCATTTTCTAAGTGCTCAGGCACACAATGAAAGCGTTTCATCTTAAGAGCTCTAATTTTCATTCAAAATCAAAGCAAACACAGAACCTTTCCTTCTGTAGTGAAATCATCATTGCACAAGGTAACTACTCTCTTCTCTTCATGTCCAAGATGTATGAGTCTGACATATCTTTCCCCAGCTCAGAGGTCTTTTGTGATGCCAGATGCCGATAAGGAACTTGTGCCTGGTGTTCACAGGCAGCACAACACAACATGCCCTCCACTGAACTGGCTGCTTCCCTCTAAATCTCTTCCCACAAAATTCCCTTTTTAGTGATCATGAAATACATCTGCCATGCACCCTACAGAGAAACTTGGGTAATTGTCCCAGAATTTTCATGATTCCCCACCCCTGAATGCTGTAAATAAGCATAAGTAAACAGCTGTATCAACACAACCTAGGTAACTTTTCAAAAACAAAAATGACAAGCTCTCCTTCTCTGTGTTTTAAATAAGACTCTCCTAAGATGAGTACAGCAGAGAGCATTTCTTAATGGTCTCCTGAAGTTTTTGATGCAGTTGGTCTAGGACCATGTCTGGGAACCACTGCTAAAGGCATCTGGGTTGTCATTTTTAATTAAAAAATTAATACAAGCTCTTTAGTATCTTTCATGTACATAATCATATTAACTGCAAATAAAGGGCTGTTTTCATTTCTTCACAATCTATATGATTGTATTTCTTTTTCCTGCCTTATAGAGTTTAGCAATATCTCAAGAAAGAAAGTCAGTCTACAAAAATCAAATATACTTCTATATTTTACCAATAAATAGGAAATTTCAGTTTGAAAAAAATGGCAATTATAATAAATCCCAAGATATGAAATACTTAGGGATACATTTACGAAAATATATTTAGGACCTATACACTAAAAACTATATAACACTGATAAGAGTAATTAAAGAACTGAGTCAAAAAGAAATATTCCATATTAATGGGTTGGAAGCCTCAACATTGTTAAGTGGACGGTTCTTAACAAGTTGATATATGAATTCAATATAAACAAAATAAAAATCTCAGCAGATACCTGCATACAAATGGACAAGCTGATTCTAAAATTTGCCAAAATGCAAGGGACCTCCAAAAGCCAAACAATTTTGTAAAATAACAAAGGTGGAGTACTCACACAAACTGATTTCAAGACTTATATAAGGCTAGAGTAATCAAGAAAGTGTGGTATTAACATAACGATAGATCAATGGAATGGAATAGAGTATAGACAACAGATAGTCAAAGAAGGTGCCATGGCTATTCCATGGAAAAGTACAGTCTCTTCAACAAATGGTGCTAGAGTGGTTGTACATCCATAGATCAAACAAAAATTACACACCTTAAAAAAACCTCAATCCTTGCCTCTCACTCTCACATGATTAACTCAAAAGAGTGATCAATCAAATTGTAAAATGGAACTATAAAAAAATCTGAAGAAAAACATTAGATTAGGCAAAGATTTCTTAGAAAACACAAAAAAGCATAAATAAAAAAAGAAAGAAAATGAATAACTGAAAAAGTTTGCTCTTCAAAAGACACTCTTAAGAAAACAAAAGACAAGTCACAAATGGGAAGAGAATATTTTCAAAACCTGTACCTAGTAAAGGACTTATATCCAAAATAATTTTTAAAGTGTTACAAAAACTGCATAATAAGAAAATAAAACACCCAATACAAAATACACTAAAGATCTGAACAGACATTTCACTAAATAAGAGATAAATGAAGATGGCAAATAAGCACATGAAAAGATGCTCAACATCATTAGCCATTAGTTATATCTACTTTTGACTCAAGATTGCTGTAGCTATTCAGGGTCTTTAGTGGTTCCACATAAATATCGGGATTTTTTTCCAGTTTCTTCTTTCACATTATTATACTTTAAGTTCTGGGATACATGTGCAGAATGTGCAGGTTTGTTACATAGATATACACATATCATGGTGGTTTGGTGCACCCATCAACCCATCACCTACATTAGGTATTTCTCCTAATGCTATCCTTCTCCTAGTCCCCCAACCCCTGACAGGCCCCAGTGTGTGATGTTCCCCTCCCTGTGTCCACTTGTTCTCATTGTTCAACTCCCACTTATGAGTGAGAACATGTGGTGTCTTGTTTTCCATTCCTGTGTTAGTTTGCTGAGAGTGATGGTTTCCAGCTTCATCCATGTCCCCACAAAGGACATGAACTCATCCTTTTTTATGACTGCATCATATTCCATGATGTATATGTGCCACATTTTCTTTATCCAGTCTATAATTGATGGGTATATTTGGGTTGGTTCCAAGACTTTGCTATTGTGGATAGCCCTGCAATAAATTTATTTCCAATTTCTGTAAAAAAATCATTAGTATTTTTATGAATGTTGCATTGAATCTATAAATCTCTTTAAGTAGTATGAACGTTTAAAAATATTAATTTTTCTAATGAACACAGGATATGTTTCCAATCATTTGTGTCTTCTTATGTTGCTTTCAGCAGTGTTTTATAGTTTATAGTGTACAAATCGTTCAACTCGTTGGTTACATTTATTCTTAAGTATTTGGTATTATTTTTCTGATGCTATTGTAAATGGGATAGTATTCTTATTTCTTTTTTGGATAGTCCATTATCAGTGTATAGAAATGCTACTGAATTTGTAGGTTGATTTTATATTCTACAACTTTGCTTATTAGTTATTAATGATTTACTTATTAGTTATAACAGTTTTTGGTGGAATCTTTCAGGTTTTCTATACATAAGATTATGTTGTCAGAAATATAGAAAATGTATCACTTTCCAATGTGGATGACTTTTATTTCTTTTTCTTGCCTAATTGCTCTAGTTAGGGCTTCCAGTGGTATGTTGAATAGATGTGGAGAGAGTGAGCATCCTTCTCTTATTCCTCATCTTAGAGGAAAAGCTTTCCACTTTTCACTATTGAGTATGATGTTAGCTGTGAACCTGTAATATACGGCTTTTATTGTGTGAGGCACATTTCTTCTATACCTAATTTCTTGACTTTTATCATGAAAGGATGTTGAGTTTATCAGCAACTTTTAAGCAAACCCATTAAAATAAGGAAAGAATAGATTTTTAACAAATGGTTCTAAGATAATTGAATATCCTTGTGCAAAAGAATGAAGTTGGACCCCTTACTTGCATCATACACATAAGGAGTAAATTTGTATCACCTTGATTTAAGCAAAGCCTTCATGTATATGACACAAGCCACAAAAAACTATAGATGGACTTCATCAAAATTAAAAACTTTTGTTCATCAAAGAATATGATCAAAAAGGTGAAAAGATAACTCAGAGAATGGGAGAAAATGTTTACAAGCCATATGTGTGATAAGGAATATGTATATAAAATATATAAAGAACTCTCACAACTCCATAATAAAAAGACAAACAGCCCAATTAAAAATGGGCAAGGGATCTGAATAGACATTTCTTTAAAAATACATACGCAATACATACAAAGCAATAAGCTTTGTATAAGTATGGTCAATAAGCACATAAAAAGATGCTGAATATCATTGGTCACTAGGGAAGTGCAAATCAAAACCATAATGAGACACTACTTCACACCCACTAGGATGGACAAAATAAAAAAGGACAAATTAGAAAAACACAGACAATAACAAGTGTTGATGAGGATGTTCAACCCATGCCCATTATTTGTGGGATTGTGAAATGGTGCAGCAACTTTCCAAAACAGTTTGGCAGTTCCTAAAAATGTTAAACATAGGCTAACCATTGAATCCAACTGTGTTAGTCTGGTTTGTGCTGCTACAGCAAATTATCTGAGGCTGGGTAATTAATAATGAACAGAAATTTATTTGCTTACAGTTCTGGAAGCTAGAAATTTCAATATCAAGGTGCCAGTTCTGGCAAAGGCCTTGTTGGCTACATACATCATCACATGCTGGAAGACAAGAAGGCAAGAAAGGACCAAAGATCAAAGTCATAGCCCCAAGCTCTTGTCATAATCCACATTAATCCATTAATGAGGACCGAGCTCTCAAGACCCAAACACTTCCCCTTTGATCCCACCTCCCACCACCGCTGCATGGGGTATTAAGTTTCCAACATGTGCTTTTTGGGGAACACATTTAAATCATGGTACCATCTATTCCACCCCCAAATATATACCCAAGAGAAATAAACATGCCTACACAGAAATGTGTGCATAAATGTTCATAGCAGTATTAATTATAATATCCAAAAAGTGGAAATAATTTTAAGTGGTAACATGTATGCAATGGAATATTATTTGGCAATAAAAGGCATGAAGCACCGATACATGCTACAACCTGGATGGACCCTGAACACATTATGCTAACTGCAAGAAGGCCGTCACAAAAGACCACATACCAGATGATTCCATTTATATGAAATATAAAGAGTAGGTAGATCCACAGAGAGGGAAAATGTGTACCAAAGGCTAGGGGTGGGTTCATGGGAGTGGCTGCTGATGAGTATAGGGTTTGGGTGGGGGGCAATGAAAATGCTCTAAAATTAGATTGTAGTGATAGTTGCATAACTCATGAATACACTAAAATGTTCTATTATATACTTTAAATGGTTAATACACTAAAATGTTCTATTATATACTTTAAATGGGTGAGTTGCATGGTATATGGATTATATCTCATTATAACTATAGAAAGAGTTATATGTCATGCTTATTTTTATACTTTCCAAAATTTAGATTATGAAAAATAAAAGTAAAAGGGGCCTTCTACTCTCTGATCACCCTCATGCTATATGGTGTTCCGATTGTTCCTCCAGAGAGAATGAGAGACAGAAACAGAGACAGAGAAATGGATAGACAGAAGTGTAGGCACATAATTTGATGTAGATATTTACATGCAGATATAGAAATAAAATGTAAAGAATTTTGCTCATTCTTTACTATCCAGATTTTGGCCTTTGTTCCTCATAAACTATGTGTGAGCTCCCCCTCTCATGCAGACCCCAGCACACCTGCTGACTCCCCGATAAAAACGCATATGTGAAAAGCACTGGCCAAAAAGAAAACAAACATTACACAAATTTAGTAAAAAGTGGGGGGGCAATGTTAACAACATAGAGGAGGCAATGTAAAGAAATTTTAAAAGCCTTAAACTTTTCTCTTGATCTAAAATCTCTCTGTGACCAACCATCACAAAAGGAAAAGGGAAGATTTGAGAAAAAGGGACAAAAATGAGAAGGAGATTCTATTTCTTATCATTCCCCTGTGGAGCACCCCCACTTATGACCCCATATTTAGATTTTCCCTTGAAAATTTAGTTTATTACCCATTTATTTTGAAATGCAGCCTCCCTCTTCCTTTGAAAACCAGATGACGGGAGACACCTGAAGATGTCCTTGTTCTTATTCATATTTATATCCACATCGCCCAAATATACCGGGCCCCAAAGTATCAAATGGTTGCTGAATGAATGTGTGAATGAATAAATGAATGTATGGAAAGACTGTGTAATCTTCAAATGGTCAAAATAAAATAACCACTTGTATCAGTCCATTTTCACTCTGCTGATAAAGACATATCCAAGACTGGGCAATTTACAAAAGAAAGAGATTTATTGAACTTACAGTTCCACGTGGCTGGGCAGGCCTCACAAACATGGAAGAAGGTGAAAGTCACATCTCACATGGCGGCAGGCAGACAAGAGAAGAAATTTTGTGCAGGGAAACTCCTGTTTTTACATAACCATCAGATCTCGTGAGACTTATTCACTACCATGAGAACAGCCCGGGACAGACATGCTCCAATGATTCCATTACCTTCCACTGAATCCCTCCCACAACATGTGGGAATCCAAGATGAGATTTGGGTGTGGACACAGCCAAACCACATCATCACTCTAGAGTGGAGAGTAAAACAATGACAGATTTTATATTGCTATTCCTACTAGTTTGACATGAGTTGGATAAATATTGTCATCAGTAATGAACATTCATTGATTATCTCTTGAAAGTAGGAATCTATCATCCATTTTCTTTATATCCTCAGTATCTGATACAGTGTCTGGCCTATAGGACGTACATAACAAATGTTTTTCAACTGAAGTACTACTTAATCATTATCTCAGTACCCCACGAAAATGACAAAAACATTAAAGTCCAGATGGTCAGATGACCTCTGCTTGTAGAGGAAGATCCACATATTGTTAATGAAATACCCTTTGATAAAATATGAATTTTTCCTTGTGAATTAAGCAGATGATCTCAGGTCAAAAATGGAGTAGATACTTATTATTGCTGTCCTATAACAAACTTTATTTTTATTGTTTAAAGTATCATGTCAATTGGTGGTGATGATCTAGCTGGAAATAAGACAAACATTAAAAATTATTTTGGAAAAGAAGACAATTTACAGATCCTAAAAACTAAATACTTTTGTATAGTGTATTTTAGGGTGTTTATGATCATATATCTAGACAGTAAAAAAAATGTAGCATAAGAAAGACAAACACTTTTTAGTTTAACCCAATCTTCTCTAAATACATCATTTGTTTATTTTAGGATATGTTGTCTTTATCCAGGGTTGTCCTCAGTAGAAACTGAGAAATAGGAAGACTGTACTTGAACACAGGGAGCTGGGGTTTCCTGTTCCCTTCTTATGGTACCTGCACTGGAGCAATCACTCACTAAACCTGTCCTCTTCAAGTCTGGCCTCCTTCCATATGCATGAAATCTTGTGAACCACATCCTTCTTTTCACTGCTTACCCATCTGCTGTCTCACCCTTTAGGGACCTTCTAGGATTGCTTTGCTTTCCAAAATGATGACTAGCTTCTGCTTTGTGTTCAGATATCTTTTGAGAATAATGGCTCATATGTTATAATATGTCAGTACATTATATAATACGGCATTACATTAAATAGCTGCAATGCTTGCAATCACAGCAACAGTGCAGCCTCCTGCTATCATAAATCACATTTATTCTGCTTCCTTTGGAGCTGGTCCAGTGGCAAGTGGAAAAAATCTAGGAAAAGAAAAAGGTGGAGAAAAACACTCCTAAAACGATTGTCTGATATATGCTTCTTTAAACACTCTTTGACCCATGCAATGGTCAAATTCTTTTCTGAGGTTTTGCATTTGCTTCATATTGGTGGTGGCTATAAGAAACTTTTTAATATGTGTCTCAAACAGTAGATATAAAGAAATTGAGTCAGAATTATTATCTACAATAAAAGCAGCTCAGGGTGAGGAAGGGCTCTGTAGCTGGTGAATATTGCAGCTGCCTGAGTAAGCACATAGGATAGCAAATTCTTTTCGAGACCTCCTAAAATGCTGTTATATCCCATGGTGCATTTGTTCTTGTGACCAGGTCAGTTTTCAGTTCAAGTATTTATATTTTGTGGACCTAATATTCCTGACGCCATTTCAATTTTAGAATGTACTGTTGGCTTCTTCACCTTCAGGAAAACTCCTAGCAGACAGCTGGGCTCTACTGTTGACACCGCAGGCTGATCTTCATAACTACAGGGCTCAGACGACGAGTAGTTCATCAAGACACAGGGGCTGCTGTTTTTTTTTTTTTTTTTTTTGCAAGGCATACACATAGGAAATATGAATAATTGCCACCAGAAGAATTTATTTCTGTCTTACGTCTAAAGCAAAGCATTTTCTGTGTTTTCACTGTTTGTAGACATTTGCTGTTTCCTATATTAAAGTAGTTTATACTATAGCATGGGTGGGGAATTAATTGATAGAGATTTCAGCTTGGCTTTGACTATCCAAAAATCTTAACTCAGACAGACATTTCATTTTTCTAAACTGGACATTCTGCAGAGATAAATGAAGACAGATGGCATCACCTCGAAGCTGCTTATCCTGATGAAAGATCTCAGGGAGTCGCAGCTGTAAGCAACTGTGACCCTTTGACATCTTACATGTAGACAGGTTTGGAGAGAGAAGGGAAGCAGCATGTTCGCCCAGCTGCTACTCTGATATGGATGCTGACAGCGTTGCTGGGATTATTTTTTGTTTAAACTCTGCATCCCATTAGTTCTGATATGAAAGGCTGATCTTGTGACTGTAATGTATGCACGTTTCTGCCACCAGGAAAAAGCACAGTCTGATAGAGCAAGGTAGAATCCAACACCATTCAGCCTAAATAATCTAAAGCTTCAACCCTGATTGTGTCATGTCATATATTTTAAGAACCCAGTCCAGGCTGTTACGTCAAGTAATATCTAATCAATAGACAGTTAAAATAATGACAATGAGGCTATCTGGAAAAATAAAAGCCATTTGGCCACCTGTAACTGTCAGGCTATTAAAGTAGAAAATGAATGTCTGGGGTTGTTTTCCTGACACCGGAGAACAATTCCAATGGGCAATGAGAAATGGGAAGGTGAGGGGGAAATCTCTTATCTCTCCATAGACTAAAAAGCACTTGACAACTGTTCGTACATTCTGTGTGTGCAGTCAGATAAAGATGCACGATTGGTTTCCCTTGGAATCTTCCACTGAGTGTTTTTGCCTCATTCTGAGTGAATATTTGCTCAGAGAGCCAAAATACCACAGATAAACACATGGAAATACATTTGTGTAAAAGATGGGGAGTCGACAAGAGTGAGGTCCTTTAGAAGGATTTAGGGAGAGGATTGGGAAAACTAGGGAGCACATTTTGTGGATGTTCTCATGAATTACTTTTAATGGCCCAGACTGGCAACACTTTTGAATATATTAGGATGGGCATTAAATAGAACAATCAATTTCTTTCAACACTGATGCAGTTTATCCATCACCAGGTAGATGAGCTTTCAGTGTGAAATGAATCATGAAAGTTAAACTAAGTAACATATGGGATGTTAAAATTAATTATCATTCTACTCATTAGAGTGCATATAATGAACAAAACAATCATTAAAATTATTTATCAAATAGAATACAGAAAATAAAATGCACATTTACTGGGTGATAATATTTTGATCAATGTTATCAATTGAAATATGTGTCCTCTCTTTTGCCTAGAAAAGAGTAAAAATAACATAAATAGTGTAAGCCTCTGTTTCATCTATTAAATAAGAGTAACAATATCGTAGATCACTGTCATGACGATTAGACTAATTGGATTTATTCCAGGCATTTGTTTGGTGCCCTGCTATGGGTGTTCCTTGTCTTGCACCCTCCAACAGACGGCATGGTCCTTCCCACATCCTGAGAGCCTCCTGGTTCCTGCCATGGCACCCTGGCTAACCCTGACATGTTTAGGCAACTCTCTTACCCTCTTCTAACAAGAGTTTGCTCAGTGATCAGATCTAAGCTGCCTTTTAAGAAACTGTGATATTAAACATGTTAATCTGGTCTTCTCAGTCAGAATTTCCAATGAGGACAATGGGTTCCAAGCACCCCTCCTATGTTCTAAAGAGAAACACACGCCACGGCAAACAGGGCAGGGACAAGATGAAAAATCTTGAGCTCTTCTCAGCCCATGCTCAGGAGACTGATCAAGAAGGGAGGAAAGGCCAGGCGTGGTGGTTCATGCCTGTAATCCCAGCACTTTGGGAGGCTGAGGAGGGCGGATCACGAGGTCAGGAGATCAAGACCATCCTGGCTAACATGGTGAAACGCCGTCTCTACTAAAAATACAAAAAATTAGCCAGGTATGGTGGCAGGCACCTGTAGTCCCAGCTACTTGGGAGGCTGAGGCAGGAGAATGGTGTGAACCCGGGAGGCAGAGCTTGCAGTGAGCTGAGATCGCGCCACTGCACTCCAAACTGGGCTACACAGCGAGACTCCATCTCAAAAAAATTAAAAAAAAAAAAAAAGGGAGGAAGAAACACTGATAGTGAAATATTTCATGGAGAGTGTTTTTAAGAGTACAGCATGTCCTCTGCCCCCACCCAGGCTAAGGTTGTATTCCTCCTAATTCAAACCAGGTGAAGGAGAGCACGGCCTTCATCCCATAAAATTTAAAAGACATAGAGACTGAGTACCTGACCCTAATGAGAAAACATCTAAAAGCAACAGGTGGATGGAGCTGTCTGTGATGAACAGTGAGAAAAGATGAATACCTTGACAGTGGCTGGCCAAGTGCCCCACATGGGCCAGCGTGGTCACCATGGACAGTAGCCCATGAACTGTCTGTCATAAAGATGCCATTTCAAACTACAGCCTTCCAGGGAGAGGTGACGTCCACAGAAAAGGTCCATGTGAAGTAGACCTCAAGATGCAGAAGGTGAGTGGAGCCGTCACCTTGAGGAGCAGCAAGGGGTTGGGCTGTCTTGAAAGGACCGCAAGTACACCTTGCAAGTCCCAAACACCAGAGCATCTATACCAGATTGCAAGGGCACCAGTCAACCAAAACATTCTCAGAACTCTTCTCCTCTCCCAATTCATAGCAAAAAGATAAAACATTCTGAGAACCAAAACATTCTCAGAACTCTTCTCCTCTCCCAATTCATAGCAAAAAGATAAAAGCAAACCATATCTTCTTCCTCACTTAGGCTTCTGGGCCTGGGTCAGGCCAGAAGATACACTGTATAATAATCCACTTAAGCATTTTTAAACAGCAACTGTTGACCATCTGACATGCCTGTGAGTTGGCAATTTGGGCAGGTGCAAATGGGCTGCTCATCTGGTCCTCTCTAGGCCCACTCATGTATTAGTGCTCAGCTGCTGGGTCGGCTGGAGGCTTCTGGATCTTGCATGGTCTTGGCTGTGGTAGCTCCTCTCTCCTCCACACAGTCTCTCATCCTCCAGTGGGTAGCATTATGAGGGCTGGATAGTAATCCGGAAGTGCTGGCAGAAGCACACTTGACCTCTTGCTTCCTGGACTCAGAACTGAAACAACATCGCCCCTGCTGCATTCCTTGAATGAGAATTAGTCACAGGGTCAAGTCCAATCCATGGGGTAGACAAACAGATGTCGTCTCTTCATCTCTTCATGGGAGGAGCTTCAAGATCACATTGCAGAGCCATGAATCCAGAATAGGCAATATTTGGGGCCATTCCTGACATCACTACCACGATTGCTGACACATGGTGAACACTGTGAGAGAGATGAGCAAGGGCCCGACCATTCAGGGGTATGGGTCTGGGAAGGAGATGGAGTCTTTTTTCTGAGTGCAGTGGAAGCCACTGTATGTTAGTGTGATCTAGAGTTTTGAAATATTACTTAGCAATACTACATGGGGAGTAGGTTGCAAAAGGGCCAGAGCAGAAGCATAATGATGAGTTGAAAACAATTGCAGTGATACAGGCAATGTTTATTTGCTGGTGTTTTGGATGAACAGCCACAGAGCTGGAGGAAATTCAATTAAAGGAAATATTTTATAAGTATAGCAGGAAATACTTTATAAAGAGACTCATAGGACTGGATGATGTATTCACTGTAGGAGGCTCTGGAAAGAGAGGAACCCAGGAGGATACCTAGAGCTTTATGTGCCAGGTAAGTTGTGGTACAATTCACCAAGTGGGAAAGCAGGAAAGGAGCTGCAGGTTTAGTAAAGCAATTCAGTCTCTCTTTTGTACATATTAAGTTCCTGATGTCTCTTATTCAAATAGCAATGCCAAGTAAGCAATTAAACTGATGTGTCTAGACATCTTCAGGGTGTTTAGAACTAGAGTCATCAGCATACTCATATTTTAAAACACGAAAACATATTCGCTCACCCATGGAGAGAATGCAGATAGAGAATGAGATCCAGACAAAACCTTATAAAAACCAAATATTCAGAGGTTATCTAGAAGACAAGCCAGCACACGGGACCAAGGCGGACCCAGTGAACTCATCAGGCAGTCACAAATGAAAGGAAACCTTGGCACCACTGACACAATGAGCCAGAGAGCACTTTTTTGTGAGGACTCCCTGGCCTCTACACGCCAGATGCAAGAGTACTCCCTTCACCTTGAGGGACAACAGAAAAAAATGTCTTTAGACCTGGCCAAGGCACTCCTGGAGAGCAAAATTATTCTCATTCGAGAACCACTGCTCTCAATGAAAGAAGTTGCCAACTGCATCAGACACAACTGAACAATCAACTGTGCAGTGATAAAGGGAGTGACCACAGGCTCTGGCCATATGGTCATCGTGTCCCCACAGAAGCTGTTTCAGTGGCACACTGAGAAAGGCAACTGGATCAGATTGGGTTGCAGAGTGAGCAAGAGGTGAAGAAGTGAAGACAAAAACACATGCAGTTCTTTAGAAGTGATTTGCCGTGATGGAGAACAATTAGAGCTTTAGCTGGAAGGGCACTTGAGATAGATGTTAGAACATGTTTGCATCTGATAGGAATAATTCTGCAGAGAAGAATAATGAGTAGTTCAGGAGATTGTGAGTGGAATACAGAGTGCAAAGGTCCTGACCCTGGAGAGGCTCCTAACACGGTCAAAAGGGGAGGAACAGAGGCTGCAGGAGCTGCAAGCACTGCTGTGGCTCTGGTTGTGGCGAGATGACGGGGTCCCAGCAGACCACCGCTCACACAGGACTTGTCTTTAACGGGGGCCAGCTTCACTCTGAGAGGCTGAGTCTGCAATTCTAATTCTCCCTTTCTCCAGCTGTCTCTGCAGCAGTGCAACACAAACAGTATTTGTCCAAATGCACAAGTCATTTTTTTAACTAAGTTCTATGGTGGCTTTGAACAACTTTATTCAGAGACTTTCGGGCTATTTTCCTCATGTTTGCAGTTCCCACCTTGCCCTGCTGCCATGCCTTTCCCCTTCACAGGCATCCCCTCCTAATCCACGATCAAGGTGGTACCACCAGCCCACCTGAGTATTTCTTTTTTTCCTCCTAGTGAACACTATTGACTGAAAGCTGACCAGGTTATTATAATCCCCCAGTTACACAAAATTTTATCCATATATTTCTTCATGCAATAGCAAACCTAAAATTTAAATAGGTTAGAGAAAATGAAATAATAGGGATGTTGTATTTGCCAGCGCTCTCCAGGGAAATAGAGCCCCTAGGATATCTGGAAAGAGGGTTATTGTAAGGAATTGGCTCCACACTTAGGGAGGCTGACAAGTCTCTCTATCTGCAGTTGGCAAGCTGGGGACCCAGGACTCTCACTTCAGTTACAACCTGAAGGCGGGAAAAGCCAATGCCCCAACTCAAGGCAAGCAGGAGGAAGAATTCCCTGTTTCTCACGGGAGGTGAGCTTTTTTGATCCATTCAGGGCTTTGATGAATGAGACCCACTACCATTGGGAAGGGCCATCTGCTTCACTCAGCCCATGGATTCAAATGTTCATCTCATCCAAAAGCCCCTTGACAAACCTACCCAGAATAATACCTGACCAAATGTCAAGCCACCTTGTGGCTCAGTCAAGTTGACATAAAATTAACTATGACAGGTGTTATGGGAGAAAAGGAGCAAACTGGAAGGGAAACAAGCCCAGGAGTTGTCTTCCCTAGAGAGACGCCTCCCCTATTCAGCCACGGGTACCACCTGCTCAGAGTTTCGCCTTTGCAATGGACCATTGTTTATGGCTGCCCGAAATTCCTGTGTTGAAATTCTAACCCCCAAGTTTTATGATATAGGAGATGAGGCTGTTGGGTGGTGATTAGGTGCTGAGGGTGGAGTCCTCATGAATGGAATTAATACCCTCAGAGACCCTAGAGATCTTCCTCGCTCCTTTCCACCATGTGAGGACACAGCCAAAAGAGGAACATCTATGAACCAGGCAGTGAGCTTGGCCAAAGTCCAAACCTTCCAGCACCTTGATCTTAGACTTCCCAGGCTCCAGATAAATATCTGATGTTTACAGCCACCCAGTTGGTAGTGTTCTGTTACAACAGTCCAGCTAGACCGAAACCCTGTGCAGGTCCAAGGCAGGACTGTGTTAGGACAAAGATCCTGCTCAGGGGCCGTCCAGCCTCCATTTCTGACTTACTGTTTCATCCCAAATATTGTGGTGACTGCCTGTCAGTATATTATTGTAATCTCATGAGCCTCTTCACCTGTCTGTAATATAAGACCTATTTCACAGAAACTAATGCTTCTACTCAGGTAATATATCAGGCAATAGCTATGACATGGACAATATCCCAAAGATACAGGCCTCTGGAAATATACCATCCAGAGTAAGTCAGAGAGAGTCATGGGCTACTCTTTAGGGTCTATTCCACGTCCGCATTTCCAATTTCATGTGGTCATGATGTGAGCATGTGTATGCATGGCCATGTCCTTAGCTCTGGGGTTAACCATATCTCTTTTCTACCCACCTGTTTCAAACCATGGTCTTGTTCCCACCATGCCCATGAGAGTCCTTGTCTCACGATGCTCTGGTTCCACTGATAAAACACAGACTCAGTTTGTTTAACGATCCATTTGGAAATAGTCCTTCAAGTGATTAACGATAGCTGACAATAAGCATAACTCAAAGTAAATGACCCTTCAGGTCATAAAAATGAGGTTCACAGTCACAGATATTCCTCCTCCACACCCAAGTCCACTGGGACTGATAACCACCAGGTCAACGTCACCAGTGTTCTCACCAGGGAAGGGAACCCTGAAAACCAATAGTGTATGTGACATGTTGTTAATGCCACTGAAGATGGCTTTGCCACCTAAGCCACACTTTTTGCACTTTTTTTTGATCCACTCATAGTGTCATATTACGCATTTGGGTTATATAGACATTTTCCTCTGTGAGAAACAAGCTGGCCCGTGTTAGATGAAGACTGACAATCTTGACAGTGTTATCTTAGCCTACGTTCTATTCCAAAGTAGTTGACACCCTGAAAAGGGAAAATAATGAGAAAAAGAGAATAGGTTCACGTACACATTTCAATGAGTTGTTCATTGCGAGTCTCCAGCCACCCTTCACTCCTCTCTCTCATTCCCACATCCAAACCATCCTTCCCTACTTTTTATGTATGTTTTCATAGTACTCGTTGTCTTTTAACATACTAAAATCTAGGCTGGGCGAGTGGCTCATGCCTCTAATCCCAGCACTTTGGGAGTCTGACGCCAGCAGATCACAAGGTCAGGAGATCGAGACCATCCTAGCTAACACAGTGAAACCGTGTCTCTACTAAAAATACAAAAAAATTAGCTGGGGGTGGTGGCGGGCACCTGTAGTCCCAGCTACTCGGGAGGCTGAGGCAGGAGAATTGAACCAGGGAGGCGGAGGTTGCAGTGAGCTGAGATTGTGCCAATGCACTCCAGCCTGAGTGACAGAGCGAGACTCCATCTCAAAAAGAAAAACAAAACTATAATCTAAATATATTATGTTTTCATTGTTTTGTGACTTTAAGCCATTACCACCTCTATTAGCACATAAATTCCTGGAGGGCAGCATTCTCTGTCTATTCTCTTAGCTGATGAATCTCACATGACAAGTACGTGCCAGGACCACAATTGCTTCTCAATAAAGTGTTGATCAAATGAATGGACTGGAGTTTTCTCAATAGGTAAACATTTTTGCCGGAGAACAAAGTAACAGACCAATTCATTCAGTCTCTCTTCTCTTAGAGAGAAGCAAGAAGGCCAAGGCGTTTCTTCTCTTACACTCTTGTTTGCCTTGTCCCTTCTCCTAACTTCTACCTTAACATTTGCTTCCAACTCCAGTTTGATTGGGTTTAGCCCAGCTGTCTCCTGAGGATCTATTTGCTACTGGTTCATATTGGATGCAATTATGTTACCTTTTAAAAATTGTGGTTTCTTACCTTATACCCAATTTCTAACTCATCCGAAATGTCTCTGTTTTATGTTCCATTTTAATCCTCAATTCTCAGCACTGGCCTTTCATACCTTGTTCAAGTACGACTTGAGACTTGATTCGACTTCACACAGCTTCATAAGCACTTAAGTGGTAACAAGGGGTTTCTGCCATTCATCCTAGTTGAATCACAGCTAAGCCACAAAGCCATTTGGACTCATTGCAGAACTTCTTTCTCCAACACTGAGTAGCACTGAACTGATTATGAGCATGTCCTCACCCTGACCACATCATTACATGATTGCAATATCCTGAACAAACTCATTCTGCGGCACCATTGCCACGCCCACAGAAACAAGCATTGCAGCCCTGTGTGTAGACCATGCTGCACTGTGATGTCCTGTGCCCCCATTCAAGTACCTCTTCCGATTCAAACCTGGAGACACGCTGCTTCCCTACCTGACTGCCCGTCACTGATTTTCTTGGGTAAGTAGCTTTCAACTCCACTTGTGAGATTAGAAAGAAACTAGAGATGATTTCTCCTCTGAAGACAGAACCCTTGGGATTGCTGACACCTCATTCTTACACACCATGTCAGCCCATATTTCCCACACTTGCAAAGGACATTGCATATCGTCTGCGATGTTAAAGTATCCCCCTTTTCTATCACAGTACAAAGAAATCTCAAAGAAAAAATATATGCAGATTAGGAAAGTCACAGGTACTCATGTCATGCAACGTATTTCATCTGCATGGAAGTGAACTATTTTAGAGTCTTCCTTTTCAAATCTATCAGTGTACCATCACAGTGCCAAAGAGCTCTAGGAAATTAAAAAGATATTAAACATGGCTTCTGTCTTCAAGCTTATACCAAGTTAAGAGAATAAAGCATATTTTCATAAAAAGCTACCTTCTTGTAAGTAGTACAAGCTAATATACCATGACTCAGAGTAAAGGGAAGATGACCTTAGTCTAAAGTGACCAGGACAAGGATAAACAGAATAGTTGGGAGGGTCTGTGCCGTAACAATCAGCTCGAATTGAACTGATAGAATGGAGGAGAGTGAGCATTCAGAGAACAACTGCAGAGTTAGGCAGCAGGGATCAGTGGGCATTTGACACACAGCATATGGCTGCTTGAGGTCAGAGGGTTCATCAGTTCATTCATTAATTAACCTATTAGTTCAATAAGTGTACTGAGTGTGTTTAATACAATAGATAATACGTTAATTGGGTACAAGAAATACAACTGTGAACCAGAAAGAAATAATTACTGCCCTCATGGAGCTGACATTTTAGGAGAAGAGACAGAAGCTAGACCACTTTGCTAGTTAATAAGTTATATCCTGTGTTAAGTAAGTGCTAGAAAGGGATGAAGCATGTTCTATAAAATTGGAGGGTAGCAGATGGGGGGACACTCCAAGAGGAGTGCTGGGAGCAGCACTCTTGGACAGGGAACAGCAAATGTGAAGTCTTTGGGGGAGCAAAGAACTCTCTGTATTGGGATAATCACAGTAGACTGGTGTGGATCGCATAAAAGAGATTTTTGTTTTCTTTCTTTCTCTCCATTTCTCCCTTTCTCCCTTTCTCTCTTTCTCTCTTTCTTTCTTTCATTTCTCTTGCTCTGTCACCCAGGCTGGAATGCAGTGACACAATCATGGCTCATTACAGCCTGGCCTCCTGGGCTCAAGTGAGCCTTCTGCCTCAGCCTCCTGAGTAACTGGGACTACCGCATGCACATGTTGCCCAGGCTGGTCTCATACTGCTGGACTCAAAGGATCTTCCCTCCTTGGCCTCCCAAAGTGCTGGGATTACAGGGGTGATCCAGGACACCCAGCACCCTAGAGGAGGATTTGAGAAGCAGAGAGTCGAGGCACAGCCCCACCCCCTGCCAGAAAGGGACTCACACGTGTTTTTTATTCTAAGACTAGTTGGAACACATTGGACTATTGTAAGTCAGAAAGTGACATAATTAATGCATGTTTTAAAGAGATCATTCATGTTGATAAGTGAGGAATAGAATGGAGCGGCACAAATGGAAGTCAAGAAACCAATCATGTGACTAGTGCCAAAATTCGGAGGACAGATTGGGACTTTTTGAGGTGGTTTCCAGACAAAAGGCCATCATTTTGATGTTAGAAGTAATTCTTGACAACATTTCAGCATAAGAAAAACCCTTTTATTTTTCTCAAGTGATGTATCTGACTGTATCTGTAGACGCAGAGAAAGATCAAGTGGTGAGGGAGAATTTTCAGGTAAAAGAGAGACAAAAGGAAAAACAAGAGGTAAGATCTTAAAGAAGACAGAGATGCCAACTGGAAGGGTCAGCCTTTGAAAGGAGGATGCTTCCTGCTTTGACAGGCTGGGAAAGGAAGACAGATATTGTCTGGCCAAGGAAAGAACCTGTGAGTTTGTGGCATACCCAGGAACAAAGTTTCATGACTTTCGTGCTGCAGGACTTCTATCCATTTTTTATCCAGCATTGCTGGCCTGCTGACCTGTGCTGTCAGAACATGCTAAAGGTCAACAGGCCAAGGCCATCAATAATTTTCAGAGGGTAATAGAATCAGACACGGAGGACTGAAAGGAGAAGGACCGTTAAGGAATAGTGATGGAATCACTTTCTGGAACCACAGAGGAGAGCCAAGAGCTTGAGGACCTCTCTTCTCCATGTGCCTAAAAATGTGAAAAGGAGACGCCCTGCAGGAAGGAGTCTCCAAAGCGTGATAGCAGCATGGCCTGGCCGGGTTTGGATTAGGAGAGGAGCCAGAGCTACAAAGGGTAGACCTGAGATGCAAACAGAGTGGCTAATTCAAGTCCAGACTCTTTCCACAAGGAGACAGCGGGAAGAGTTCATGCCTTGGGCAGTCGTTGTAGTCAGCGGGGGTAAGTGAATTCAGGGACTTGCAAATGGTGTTAGTTTCAGAGCTTACATGAGTAAAAGGAGAATTTAGCTACCGAAATTTATGAAATGGACCAATCCTAAATTTCTTTGAAAAATCACCATAATTGCCTCCATAGGCTCTGACCAGGGTCACAGCTGGTTTACCCTGGCAAGCTAGAAAATAAGACAAAGCAACTAGGGGTTCCCAGAACCGTGCTCCCAGCACAAGCTCTGTCTTCACCCATACTCAGGTTCTTCTGAGTTCTCTCTCACCTCAGTTCTCTAAGCCCTCTTCTCTTACATTTCTATCCCCAACTTTACTATTCCCTAAGAAACGAGAGCTGGTACACCCCCTCTGGAGAGAAGCCAGGTCCCAAAGCCCTCCCTGCTGGACGGCTGCAGTAGAAAAATAGCACATCTATGACTCAATTACATTTCATTGACCTGAAAATACAGTGATTTGGGGGAGAAGGGCTTTTATTGAGGCCTTAGCTGAACGGCACTCTCAGTGAGGGGGAAATAAATGGGTTCCATTAAGATTTTTGAGCCAAAAAGAAAAAAAATCTTGCTGGGATAGTTTGGGCTTGACATTAAGGAAATCTCAGTTTAGAGGCACAAGCCACCAAGTGAAAGTCTCCTCACGTCCTCCCAGTGAGGGTTTTCAGGGTCAGAGTCCCATTTCAGCCTAATTTACACTTTGTTTAAATCTTTTGCAGTCTCTTTTGAGCTTAGTCATTCTTATAATATTGCTATTTTTTCTTCATTCAATCTAAAATTGGGGCTCCTCTGAAATGTTACAAGAGAGCTCCAAATCAGAATGCTACACAGGCAGTGTGGTGGTTTTGGCGGTATGTGGCTCTATTAAGTAGAGTCAATTTAGTACTGGATAAAGGAAAAGACTAAATTAGAATCATGGTTGGCAGAAATAGTCTCCCATCTGGCAGTGTAATTACATCCTACCTTGACCTGAACAGTCCTTGCTGTTCCAACTACCAAGATTCCTTTGGAGAGGGGAAGAAAAAAAAAATAGATCAAAGTTTAGAAAGTCTATTATTTAGGATACATTCTACGTCTTTTTGAGAAATCAGCTGCCTACATCTTTTCCTAATATGGTCCTCTCTTTTATAATTAAATGAAATTTCCAGTCACTTAATGAATGTGACCACTTTATGGCCGGGATAAACAGATGAGATCTGTGTGCTCATTTTCACCCATGACATCAGCTACTATTTCAACTAGGACACTGATTCATACCCTCTTTGGCGTCCTCGTTCCTGAGGGTTATTTTTTTTTTTAAGGGCCAGTCTTCATTGCTGCTGACATGCGGCATTTTCAAAGACTCAAAGTGGTCTTTATTACAACCCTTGACTTCACCTTCTATGCCAACAGGAAATTGTATACAGCTGTAACCTCCTCATTAGAACAGTGCCAGGAAGTGGTTCTGGCGTGGTTTGATGTTGCCACCTACTGGCGAAATCGGTCCTGTTCGCCTTCTTGCTTTATTTATTTGTTTTTTTCAGTTCTAACAATCAGCATTTCCTCTAAATCCATAAAGATTTAGATTTTCTCTATCTACTTTAAAACTACACAAGCTGAATTTAGAGTCCAAAAACATCACCACTTGAATCTCTGCAAATCAAAATCTTGCCACTTCGGGGTGAAATCATCAAGGCCGGGCATGAACTTCATTTTTACTGTCAAATGCAGGATTGTCACATCTATTTGCAGTGTTCCCAGGCCCTGCCCCACACATCCCCCGAACCAACTTGACAGCCAGGGCCTCCCCTCTCTCATCTCAGTCTCCAGACTATCCCAACCATAACCAGAGCCCGAACGAAGCCTTGTCATTCACCTCAAAAGGCTACTGCACTCACAGGCAACCAAATCAATGGATTGCTTTTAAACAGAAAATGACACTGATTGTCACTAAATATAACAAGTGCCTTATGTACATCTCATTGGAACTGCAAGCTCAAATTAGGCTGTCAGAATTTCATTCTTCTCAGTGCCTGTGTATCAAGTGACGCAGTTAGCTCTGGAGAATAAAGAGGCTTGTCAGCACGCTCGGAGCCTATCTTCTCAGTCCTGTCCCTTCACACGGTGCCTGACTTAATTCAAGTTCTTTTCATGCTTGGAGGTGTGTGTGGTGTGTGTGTGTGTGTTACCCTGCAAACTTCAAAACGATCACACCACCGGGAAGAGTCGGGGTACAACTGGTGTATTTCTTATAAGGACCCAAATGCTTTTTTCTTTTTTCTTTTTTTTCTTTTTACATCCCTTCTGCAAATGAGAATTTATCAAAGGCTTAGTCTTAGTCCTTTGTGAGTAAAACAAAGAATGCTGAAAAACAGATGTCAAATTCATGCTGGAACGGGAAGGGTCAAAGCTTCAGCAATAGTGACCCGCAACGACTGAATACCTACCCAACCTGATGGCTTCAGGACGACCGAGAGCAAGCCCTTCTCAGAGGGCGGCAAAGCAGACACGTGTCTGTATTTAACGCTGAATGAGAATAAGGATCCCCTTGGTGCCGTGTCCTGCCTTCGACAGAAGTGAGTGTGACATCTGATGCTTTAGAGCACAGTTAGACACACGCTAGTCCCCACTGAGCACCTGGAACCGACCTAACCCAATGGAGATAGGGGATGTTTTGGAAAAAACAAAATACATCCATTCCTGAGATGAAAATTGGGATTGTTTGTGATTCTAATCCCAAGGACTGCTAGCAAAACTCTTCCAATGTTAGAGAAATGTGCACCACAGACAGGGCACCAGACACAGGGCACAGGAAAGGGGCCCACTGTTTCCCAGCCAGGGGCTGCAGCTGGGGCAGGGAGCTTTGGGGTGATACTCAGATTCTGGCCTCCCCACCCCAGTACATCCTTCCTGGGAGTCTAGGGTGCCAAAGAGGCCTCAAACCTGCCCAGCCTGCACCTGTTCAGAGGGACCACCATGGAGAAGCCTTGGGTGGGGACTGATGGTAGAGGCAAAGAAATCTTATCTTCTGAATAAAGAATTTGAATTGAAACTTGGCAAGTATAACTTAATCTGCTTGTTTCTTTTTTAGTTTGTAACATAAACATTGAATACATTTGTCCACTTCCCCCAGATTTCTGGAAGCCAGCACTGTGGAAGGAGCCCCTGTGGGCTTCGATTGCTCCCTGGCTCTGCCTCCCATGGACCTGCCCAGCCGCAGGGGTCACAGACTCTCCTCCCCACCATTTCATCCTGACCCTACAGGCAGCCACAGCAACGCCCCCAGGCAGGCTTCTCAGGGTTGGCCTGGGCATCTGCAGGGAGAGCAAGGCAGCAGGTGATTCAAGACCACAAGGACACACAGCCCTGAGGGATGGAGGAGAGTCCAGGGACAGAAAGGTGCCACCCACAGGCCTGTCCCAGGGCTCCCGAGAGAACACTGGGACTCCCCAGAGGGCAGTCTCAATGGCTGATCCATGACTGGCAGGTGTGCTGCAGGGAGCCGGCCCCCGACAGGACACCTTACTGCCTCTGCTTCCCTCCTGGCCAGGACAGAGTGTGGTGCCAACACTCTTCAGTCACTATTGCCCCATTTGGGTACCAGATGCTGCCTAATGGGCTCATGGGGCTGTGGTCCTGTGGGACCAAAATCTAAGCGATGTGTGTAGCTCCAGCGAGAAACACCGCCAGCATCCCTCTGCCTGGTCTGCCCTCTGCAGGCATCACTAGGCCCCAGCATGGCAGGGAAAAGACTTCACCCCACATGATCAGCCTTGCTTAAACGCCTTGAGAAAATAAACCCTAAAATTGGGTGTAAAAAAAATTAGTTGTGCATATTGGCTTTTTTTTTTTTTTTAAGAACAATGAGAGTCTCTGGTACAAACAGAAAGGAGCAAAGATTTCAGAATTCCTGACTTGGTTCTGGGAACAATGTAATCCATGCAGTTATCCAGGACACAGGGGCCACTGGCTAAGAGCAGTCTGTGCTCAGGGAAACCAAGCAAGATAAACTCAGTGCATAGGCACGAAGCAGGCCGTGCATAGGACAGAACAGACCGCGGGTCTCACCCTATGAAACCAAGTCACTCTAGTTGATAAAATGGGGCATTACCACATAAAAGCTCTAAATCATTATTTTCCATTTGGGGATAGGTAGCCAATATTCTCTAGGATATTTCCATTTTTACTTTTTATTTGTACTTTTTAACAGCTTTGTTGAGGTATATTTAACATACAGGAGACTGCATGTCTTTAAAATGGACACTGATAATTTTGACAAGTTTTTATACTGCCATGTACAAAGTTTCCTTCTGCCTCTTTGAAATCCTTCCTTCCCATCCCTTCCACTTCATCCCATCCCAAGCCAAGTGGAAATCTGCTTTCAATCATTATAAATAAGTTTGCATTTTCTAGAACTTGATATAAATGAAACCATGCAGTATGTATACCTTTTCTGTTCAGCTTCTTTCACTCTGCATAGTTAAGATTCATCCGTTCTGTGGACGCATCACTAGTTTATTCCTTTCTCTTGCTGTGTAGTATTCCATTGCATGGATATATCACGTTTTATTTATCCACTCATGTATTAATGGATATTTGGCTTATTTTCCCAGCTTGGGACGACTGCAAATAAAGCTGCTGTAGCCATTTGTGTATAATCTTTATACGGATGGGTGCCTCTGGTTCTCTTGAGTAAATACCTAGGAATAGAGTTTCTGGCTCATATGGAAAGCATATGTTAAAGTTTTTGAGGAACTGCCAAACTCTTTACCAAAATGACTGTGCCATTTTACAGTCACACCAGGAGGATGTGAGTGTTCAGGTCTCCACGACCTGATCAAAGTCGGCGCAGCTATTCCTTTTCATGTTAGACTTTCTAATCGTGTGTTCTACTGTGGTTTTAACCTGTATTTTTCCAAAGTCTAGCAGTGTTGAACATCTTTTCGTGTGTTTATTTGCCATGGTTTCATTGATTTTTCTCAGTGATCAATGTCATAATCACACATTAGTAACACTTCTAGTTTTGCTATCACAGTTTGTCATTTATTTGCATATTCATCTGATACAATTTGGCTGTGTTCCCACCCAAATCTCATCTTGAATTCCCACGTGTTGTGGGAGGGACCCGGTGAGAGGTCACTGAATCATGGGGGATGGGTCTTTTCTGTGTTGTTCTCACGAGAGTGAATAAGTCTCACAAGATCTGATGGTTCTAAAAAGAGGAGTTTCCCTGCACAAGCTGTCTCTCTCTTTGCCTACTGCCATCCATGTAAAGTGTGACTTGCCTCTCCTTGCCTTCTGCCATGATTGTGGGGGCCTCCTCAATCATATGGAACTGTAAGTCCATTAAACACTTTTCCCTGTATAAATTACCCAGTCTCGGGTATGTCTGTATCAGCAGTGTGAAAATTGACTAATACAGTAAATTCGTACCAGTAGAGTGGGGCACTGCTAAAAATATACCCAAAATTCTGGAAGCGACTTTGGAACTGGGTAACAGACAGAGCTGGGAACAGTTTGGAGAGCTTAGAAGACAGAAAAATGTGGGAAAGTTTGGAACATCCTAGGGACTTGTTGAATGGCTCTGACAAAATGCTGATAATGATATGGACAATGAAATCTAAGCTGAGGTGGTCTCAGATGGAAATGAGTAACTTTTTTGGGAACTGGAGCTAAGTTGACTCTTCTTATGTTTTAGCAAAGAGACTGGTGGCATTTTGTCCCTGGCCTAGGGATTTGTGTAACTTTGAACTTGAGAGAGATGATTTAGGGTATCTGGCAGAATAAATTTCTAAGCAGCAAAGCATTCAAGGGGTGACTTGGGTGCTGTTAAAGGCATTCAGTTTTATAAGGGAAGCAGAACAAAAAGTTTGGAAAATTTGCAGCCTGACAACGTGATAGAAAAAAAAATCCCATTTTCTAAGGAGAAATTTAAGCCAGCTGAACAAATTTGCATATGTAACAAGGAATTGAATTTTAATCCCCAAGACAATGGAGAAAATGTCTCCAGGGCATGTCACAGCAACTCCTTCCATCACAGGCCCAGAGGCCTAGGAGGAAACAATGGTTTCGTGGGCTGGGCCCAGGGTCCCTCTCCTGTGTGCAGTCTAGGGACTTGGTACCCTACATTCCAGCCCCCTCAACCATGGCTAAAAGAGGTCAAGGTACAGCTCAGACTTTTGCTTCAGAGGTGGAAGCCCCAAGCCTTGGCAGCTTCCATGTGATGTTGAGCCTGCAGGGGCACAGAAGTCAAGAATTGAGGTTTGGGAACTTCCACCTAGATTTCAGAGGATCTATGGAATGGCTGGATGCCCAGGCAGAAGTTTGCTGCAGGGGTGGGATGTTCATGGAGAAACTCTGTTAGAGCAGTGCAGAAGGGAAATGTGGGGTTGGAGTCCCCACACAGTGCCCCTACTGGGGCACTGCCTAGTACAGCTGTGAAAGGAGGGCTATCATCCACCAGACCCCGGAATGGTAGATCCACTGACAGCTTGTACTGTGCATCTGGAAAAGCCACAGACAATGCCAGCCCATGAAGGCAGCTGGGAGAGGAACTGTACCCTGCAAAGTCACAGGGTGGAGCTGCCCTAAACCATGGGAAACCACCTCTTGCATCAGTGTGACCTGGATATGAGACATGGAGTCAAAGGAGATCATTCTGGAGCTTTAAGATTTGAGTGCCCCGCTGGATTTCAGACTTGCATGGGGCCTGTAACCTCTTTGTTTTGGGCAATTTCTCCCATTTGGAATGGCTGTATTTACCCAATGTCTGTGCCCCCATTGTGTCTAGGAAGTAACTAACTTACTTTTCATTTCACAGGTTCATAGACAGAAGGGACTTGCCTTGTCTCAGATGAGACTTTGGATTGTGGACTTTTGTGTTAATGCTGAAATGAGTTAAGACTTTGGGGGAACTGTTGGGAAGGAATGATTGGTTTTGAAATGTGAGAACATGAGATTTGGGAGGGTCAAAGGGAGGAATGATATGGTCTGGCTGTGTCCCCACCCAAATCTCATCTTGAATTCTCATGTGTTGTGTGAGGGACCCAGTGAGAGATAATTAAATTATGGGGGCGAGTCCTTCCTGTGCTGTTCTCATGATAGTGTAGAAGTTTCATGAGATCTGATGATTATATAAGGGGGAGTTTCCCTGCCCAAGCTATCTTCTCTTGTCTGCTGCCATATGAGATGTGCCTTTCACCTTCCATCATCATTGTGAGATCTCCCCAGCCACGTGGAACTGTAAGTCCAATAATCCTCTTTCTTTTGTATATTGCTGAGTCTTGGGTATGTCTTTACCAGCAGCATGAAAATGGACCAAGATATGCTCAAGGTATGATTTTCTCCCAATCTCAACTATTTATGCATGGAGCACACAGCAAATTATTAATAATAAATCAATTGTAAGACAATCCTTCTGGGTAAAAATTAACCCAAATAAATTTTTAGAGTTCTATATCCAAATCCATTTGAGAGAAAAACTTTCCACACATCAATTAATTTATCAGCAAAAAAGAAGTGCTTTCATTTGAGAAATCTATTTTTTATAAAAGTCAATTTAATTTGATAACCATTACTTTAAAATTATTTGGTAGTAAAGTTGAGCAACTTCTACACTACACCTAACTTTAAAACTTGCTTTCATAAATATAATCTCAAAGATGTTAAAAAGTGTTTAATATAAATTTTATTTATTTTTATTTTATTTTAGATTCAGGGGGTACATGTGCAGATTTGTTACATGGATATATTGTGTAGCAGTAACGTTTGGGCTTCAAGGGAACCCATCATCTAAATAGTGACCATTGTACCTAATAGATAATATTTCAATCCTCACTTCCCCCCCAACTCTTTCCCCTTTGGGAGTCTCCACTGTCTGTGATCTCTTCTGTATGTCTGCATGTACCCACTGTTTAGTTAACACTTATGAGAACATGTGGTATTTGGTTTTCTGTTTCTGACTTATTACACTTAAGATAATGGCCTCTAGCTCCATCCATGCTGCACAAAGGACATGATTTTATATTTTTATGGGTAAGTAGTATTCAATGGTGTACATACACCGTATTTTCTTTATGGACATTTATGTTGATCCCATTAATGGAACTATTGATGGTCACTTACGTTGATTCCATGACTTTCCTATTGTGAAGAGTACTGCATTTAGCCTACAACTGCAGGTGTCTTTGATATAACAATTTTTTTTTTCCTTTGGGTAGATACCCAGTAGTGGAATTGGTGGATCAAATGGTAATTCTATTTTTAGTTCTTTGAGAAATCTCCATACTGTTTTCCATATTGTTTTTCAATCCATAGGAGACGTACTAATTTACATTCTCATCGACAGTGTGTAAGCATTCCTTTTTCTACACATGCTCACCAGCATCTGCTATTTTTTGACTTTTTAACAATAGCCATTCTAACTTTGGTAAGATGGCATCTCATTGTGGTTTTAATTTGCATTTCCCTGGTGATTAGTAATGTTAAGCATTTTTTCATGTGTTTGTTGGCCACTTGTATATCTTCTTTTGAGAAATTTCTGTTCATGTTCTTTATCCACTCTTTAACAGGGTTACTTATTTTTTTCTTATTGATTCAAGTTCCTTATGGATTCTAGATATTAATCCTTTGTGGAATACATAGTTTGCAAATATTTTTCTACCATTCTGTAGGCTGTCTGTTTCTTGTGCTGTGCAGAAACTCTTTAATTTAATGAAGTACCATTCATCTATTTTTGTATTTGTTGAATTTGCTTTTGAGGTCTTAGTCATAAATTATTTGTCTAGGTTGATGTCCAGAAGAGCTTTTCCTAGCTTTTATTCTAAGATTTTTATAGCTTCAGGTCTACATTTAAGTCTTTAATCCATTTGGATTTAATTTTTGTATATAATTATATGAGAGACAGAGGTCCAGTTTTATTCTTCTGTTATCCAGTTATCCTAGTACCATTTATTGACTAGAGAGTCTTTTCCACATTGCTTATTTTTGTTGACTTTGTCAAAGATCAGTTGGTTTTAGGTATGTTGCTTTATTTCTGGGTTCTCTATTCTGTTTCATTGATCTATGAGTCCATTTTTGTACCAGTACCATTCTCTTTTGATTACTGTAGCCTTGTAGTATACTTTGAAGCCAAGTAATGTGATGCCTCTCGCTTTGTTCTTTTTGCTTATGATTGCTTTGGTTATTTGGGCTCTTTTTTGGTTCCATATTAATTTTCTAATTGTTTTTTCTAATTCTGTAAAAAATTACATTGGTAATCTAATAGGAATTGCATTGAATCTGTAGATTGTTTAGGGCAGTGTGGTCATTTCAACAACATTAATTCTTGCAATCCATGAGCATGGGATGTTTTTCCATTTGTTTGTGTCATCTTTGATTTTTTTTAATCAGTGTTTTGTAGTTCTCCTTGGTTAAATGCCTTCCTAGGTATTTGTATATGTGTGTGGCTATCATAAAGGGATAGAATCCTTGATTTGGTTCTCAGCTTGAACAAGCTTGAACATTGTTGATGTATAAAACTGAAACTGACTTTTGTACACTAATTTTACATCCTGAAACTTTACTGAAGTCATTTATCAAGTCTAGGAGTCTCTTGGAGGAATCTCTAATATAGATTTTTTAAAAATACTTTTCTGCCAATATTTATGCTTTATCTCACCAAAGTGGGCATTTTTACAGTGTTTAAGTGCTGCATTCTTATTATTCTTATTAACGGCAATGTTTTCAATGGCCAATTTTATCAGAATGTAAAAAGGATAAATAAGCAAATACTATTGGATAAACATGTGAATATATATGTATATAATCTATATGTGTATGTGGGCATGTGAGAGAAACAGAAAGACAAAACAAGTTATGTTTTCTTTTACAATAAATACGATTACAAATGTGTAAATCCAGTAAATGCAACTTTACAGATTTGTAATTTTCTATCACTACATTACACCATAAAAATAAATATGTTTTTCCCAGGCATACATAAAGTCAAACAGACATTCCTAGTTGTAAGACATTCTAATTATACCAATAATTTAACAAGCCACAAATAATCACATTTCTGCAATATGCCTTTGACTAATTATCAACCAATCAGCTGTCATTTCCCTCATGCGAACATGCTACTTTAAAAGGTGTGTATTGAGAATGGTGTAAGATGTGCGTTTACTATGGCTAAATACTTTCATTATAGCAATGCAAAATTTTCTGGCAAACTAGAGAAATGAATTGTTCACAAATTTAAAAATAAAGAAGTTTTCACAGCAAAGCCTTGAGGCTATGATAGAACAGGGGTTACGTGAAAGGAGAGTCAGAGAACGTGATGAAAAGCAAATAAGGTGAAGGGAAGTGAAGAGAAGTCAATTAGGTGGAAACACACCTGTGGCGGGGGAGCCTTATGAAGAAAACTGTCCAAGTATATTTAGAAAATTAGGCACACCGACTACTAAAGGGAATTTCCATCACTCAACTCTTCAGTTAGAGGGCAATCCCTGCCCACAGCCTATTTAACATCATTTTTCATGCAGGGCTACTGAAAGCCAGTTCTCACCGTGTGATTGGTCTTCACAGAGCCAAATTCTTCTGGGGCATCTGATGATAAAGATTTCTTCTCTAGAAATTACCAAAAGCATGTGACAGTTCCCCAAAGCAAGACAGTTCCCCAAAACAGAAGAAAATAAAATACACAGAGAATACACCAAAACTAAATATTAATTAGATGTAAATGAAACATGAAAATATTAGACTAAAAGCTTTGGGTGATATTAGTATGCATTATCAAACTTACTAAATTGCTTTGTGGGCAATTATGCCTGGTCTAGTTGAAGAAATAAAATACTTTCTGCCACCAGGTTAAATAATTAAAAGACATAATTAATGTTTTTATAGAACAAATACAAAATTCCCTAAAACCGTAATAGAGTATGAAGATCATGAGGGAGGTAAATCTATCATTGTCTATAAGCATTTATTTTTAAATAGCAGAAACTCATTTTCTTTGACATCTCTTTAATGTCATTAAGTTTTTGTCTTTTGAATTCAACTCAGAAATATAGAAAGCTTAAGCCCTGGTTTATTGTTCATGTACATTACAGATAAAATTTGTGTCTAATTCTGGCTTACATTTTTGTCAGAGTCATTTTTTTTAAAACTGCAGCAAATTTGGAAAATATAGAAAATTAAGGAGGAAAAAAATTCATTTATAAGCCGTTGACTCAGAGATGAGAGTCTTACTTTCCAATCATTACATATTTTTAAAACCATGATTTATAGTTGCTTCTCAACATTTTATTGTATTAAAAATAGAATTTATTTAATACACACCTTAAAAATGTTTTGTTGCATTTCAACACCATCCTTGCAATGTGAGTATGCCCATCTCCAATCGTTGCCATAAAAGAAATTCCTGCAATTGAATTTACAGTCAAAGCTGTGCATGTTTGAATATATATTGCAAATTGCTCTCCAGAAAATGTGTACTAATTTACATGGTCACCAGCAACATTTGAGCATGCTCTTTTTAACACCTCGCTAGTTTGCTTCATAAGATATCTTATATACTTATTGCTGCTATAGCTCCAAGCTAAATATAGTTACACCTACAGTTGGAATGGCAAATGCATTGCACATGCCACCCCACTCCTCACAGAAGGAGAGACTTCTAATCAAGCACAAACAAAATCATCTGCTGTTGAAATTGAGCTCACCTTCCAAACCCTTCCCAAGATGATTGATTCTCTAGACAGCCACTCCCAATCAGTGTGAGTTGGTCCCAGGATGAAACTATTCACCATCCCTGGTATTTGAGTCCTCAGTACTTCTCATGTGAGTTGCTCCCACTCCATTTGGAGACAAAGCTGTGAGTTGATGCAGCATGAATCGAGCTGTGTTCACCTGCTGTCTGAACAAGCTCCTCCCAAGAGACCCCCTCTCCTTCACCTGAAAACCCAGACCTTTGTGGGATTTCAGGTGTTTCACTGCACTGCCCATTCAGATCTGGCATCCTTGACTGGTGCTCCATACCCAGATCCATTTGTTTAGCTGACAATATTTCCCCTGACTCAGTTACTATCACTACCGGCACTTGACCTTTTAGATAGAAATTAGCTCTACCAGTTCACATTAGATATTATCTCGGATGAATGGCCTGATGTATTTATGTTTTAGGAAAGGATTCCAAGAACTCCTAGAAATAATAACTAATTACCAGTTCCGTAATGTTTAGCCCCTGCTTGTGTGGGTCTGGGAGATGTGAATACAGTAAGTGCCTAAGCTGTCGCTCGTCTGACTTAAGAACCATCCTCTGTAGGACTGCTGTCTATCCGATCTGCCCTCTCTGGAACTGACTGTAAGGGTTGTTTATGTCTTCCTGCCTGAGGTACATCTCCTGGTTGAGACAGACAAGACAGACACACGTATAGGTATAATAGGCATATGACTACACTACGTGTATCATACTAAGTGCATCCAACATATTTGTAAGTGCTTATACACATGCAAGTATGATTAACCCAATTATGAGGCATCTGTAATGAATACCCTGGCATTAACTAGCAGTTCTTTCTTGTAAAAATAGGAAAAAAAATAAAAAATAAATAAAAAATAAAAAAAACCATGCAACTCCTAGGGCTTAGAGATTATGGCCCAGGTCCTCTCTGTAGCAGATGCTTCTGGTTCTACACCGTCCTTTGGCTTCTCATCAGCCGTGAATCCCTTGAGGTTCTGCATGCCAGACGTGCTGCTAGATGGTTCACGTCAGTCCAAGATGGGTCGCTTTCTTATGTCGGTCGGAATATAGCTCTAAAAAGCACGTGATCTTTGTGCCATGGGCGCCAGCCACTCTGCAAACTTGAATATCTACACAGTAACATCTCTCTCAGCTTTTTCACTGAATTCCTCAAGACTCTAGCTTTCTTAATTGCAAAAAGTTTGGAAGCTTCAGCTTCAGTCACGCCTCTCTCCATTGTCCTAGAACTCCAGGAACTGCTTCTGTCCAAAGAGGTCATGAAATAGGGAGGTTGTGGAGGGGAGGTGTTTTTTTGCACAGGCTCGCACAGTACCAGACTGTGTTTGTGCTGCTAATGCCACTGCTTCCTGCTGTTGAAGTTGGGTCTGATGTTACCACACACTTGTCAGGCCAGGATGATCCTACTGGTCCATGAGGCCTCTCCAGGGAGGAAAGCCCCATCTCTTGAGACTCTTGCCCTGAGGTCTCAACAGTTAAGCCCAATTTCCTGGTGCTGGCAGGAGCTCCTTCTGGTTCCATGCAGAGCATTTCTCAGAGCAAAAGTGAGCCCTGAAAGGACAGGCCAGCATCAGACGTCAAACCCTCACCCCACAGAGGTAATGCCGGCTTCTCTTTCCTCTCTAGTGACCATACTCCAAGAAGTAGAACATCTTTTCTTTTAAATCCTCAAAAACTAAAGTATTTGGCTGCACACCTGTTCACAGTCAACTGAAACTATTTGTCTTTCTCTTCCCTTCTAAGAAAAATCTACTCTCATCCCTAATAGGGAGTTTCAGTCCAGGCTATAGGTCAAGGATCAGGCATTCTCTCTGTCAATATAAGAAAAGTACAAATTTAACCTTTGCGAGGGTGTTCCTTAGGTCAGGCACCCCACTACATTAGCATGGTTAAAGTTTAGTCTTTCAGATGCAAATGTAGTTGCTTTTATTATCTATTGTTTTAGATAATTCACTTATTTGTTGCTCCCAAATTTGTAAAATACGGCCTCGTTAGAAGATCTGTAAAGATCTCCAGAGAAAACACACCCTGAAGAATTCCTTCTACAAATCACTGTGGTTCTGTTCTAAGAAGTGGTATCTTTTGTCTGAAACCTCTCTGGCTTGTGGTGACAGGAATAATAACTTCTTAGTTGAATAGCAGTTTTTCTCACTGGGTGTTTATTAAAGCCACGTGCTATCAGATACTCACTTCCTGGCTGCAGGAGCTGAGGTTAAAAATTGTAGCTCATCGCTTTATTTTTTGTTTGTCTTTGTTGTGTGTTGTTGTTTACTCTTTCAACATTCCCTTCCCTTTTGCATATGGGCTGGAGATGAATAACCTATTACCACGCAGTAGTTTCGGGAGTGGGGACAGCATTGGCTGGCAGAGAGGAGCTGGGCTGCAGTCGCTGTCTGTTCCAGAGCCAGCAGGAGGAATAAGGCCCTACTATCTTCCGCCCCTTCCCTTCCGCTGCCCTCCCCTCTCCTTGGGGGTGGCAGCAGGTGTGAGGGAAAGAACTTTGGGAACAGCAGGCCAAAGATCGACGCATTCCAAAACAGAGTTTCCATTCGAATGCAGCCTCCTGACGCAGGCACTGAAGTCCTAGGGACAACAGAAGCTCAGTGTCTATTGAATAAAGTTATGATTGCGTGCATCTCAAAAATTCTCACTTTACAAACAAACAATAGTGTCTGCTGAGGCCTGCCTGTTTCTCCACAGATGTTTCCCGGGGAATTGCTTGGTGTTTGAGGTGAAAAAAATAGGAGTCTCACAGAAGCTCTCTGTGCACAGATCTTCTAATGAACAAGGCATGGCGGGGAGCCCGGGTCGAATGGAAGACCCACTCCTTCAGATGCCAGAACACAGTGAAGTTTGCCAGCCGCAACGTCAAACAATTGCTGTTAGGATCATAACGATATTCTAATATTGTTAGGATCTAGGATGGAACGTTTTTAAGTGATATAAAGCAGGCTGCCCTGCCATCTTGTGGCCAACACAGAGAAGAACTTCCTGTTCAAAATGGATACAAACCTGATCTTTATAGTTTGAGGGTCCATATTTCAAATGAAATGTTCCCAAGAACCAGAAGACAGTGGCAGGGGCCTTCCACTTGGCCCAATTCAACCACCCCCATGGTGCTCATCAGACCTGGAACTCGCAGAAAAATTCATGAGACACATTCTGTTCATCAGATTTATTGATTCACATATTTCCAGTGTACCTAGTTCAACAGGTTTTGACAAATGTAAACAAAAATGTGACCACCACTACAAATAACAATTTCCTTCACCTCAAAACATCCCCTCACACCTTTGGCCATAAACTCTCACCACTCCCGTGACAACACCCCTAAATACTAAACATTTTGTTTCCTGTATGACTGTTCTAGAATTTTCTGTAAGTTGAATCATACAATATTTTCTGTTTGCTTCCTGACTCCCTTTACTCACCATGACTGTAAGATTTATCCATGTTGTTGTATCTTAAACGTTTGAGTAAAACCTTAAATGTTTAAGTAAAACCTTAAACGTTTTACTGCCAAATATTTCCTTGTATAGATACATCACAATTAATCCTCGTCAGCTGAGGACATTTGGGTTGTTAACAATTTGGGGCAAATATGAGAAAATCATTCTGAACATTTGCATATGAGTCGTTGTAAGGACATTTACTTTTCTTCATTTCTGTTGGTAAATACCTATGAGGAAATTCACATGGTCATACATATACATGTATGATAACTTTCTATGAAGCTGCCACATCTTTTTTCAAAGTGGTTATATCATTTTATATTCCCCCAGCAATGCACAACTATTCCTGATGCACCTTATCCATGGCAACTCTTGGTAATATCAGTCTATATCATTTTAGCTGATAAGTACATGTGCTCTAATGTCTCACTCTTCATTTAATTTGCATTTCCCTGGTTAATAATGAGAAGCACCATTTCATCTGTGCATTGGCTATATGTATATATAATATATATTAAATTTATATATGCATGTACCTGCAGTATTACCTTTTATGAGGTTTGTTCAAATCCTTTGCCCATTATTTAATTTGCTAAATTTTCTTGTTATTATTGATTTCTTGGACTTGTTTACATATTCTGAATATTAGTCCTTTGTGAGACATCTGTGTTGAGAGTCTTCTTCTCCCAGTCTATAGTCATTTTATTTTAAACATTTAGGATTGTTATGTCATCTTTACGAACTGACTCCTTCATTGTTAGGAAATGCTTAACTCCAGCATCAATCCTTATTTAAAAGTTGATTTTATCTTATATTAACATGGCCACTCCCAGCTTTCTTTTTTTAATTATTATATTTTAAGTTATAGGGTACATGTGCACAATGTGCAGGTTTGATACATATGCATACATGTGCCATGTTGGTTTGCTGCACCCATCAACTCATCATTTACATTAGGTATTTCTCCTAATGCTATCCCTCCTCCAATTCCCCACTCCCGACAGACCCTGGTGTGTGACATTCCCCACCCTGTGTCCATGTGATCTCATTGTTCAGTTCCCATCTCTGAGTGAGAACATGCGGTGTTTGGTTTTCTGTCCTTGTAATAGTTTGCTGAGAATGATGGTTTCCAGCTTCATCCATGTCCCTGCAAAGGACATGACCTCATTCTTTTTTTATGGCTGCATAGTATTCCATGGTGTATATGTGCCACATTTTCTTAATCCAGGCTATCATTGATGGACATTTGGGTTGGTTCCAAGTCTTTGCTATTGTGAATAGTGCCACAATAAACATATGTGTGCATGTGTCTTTATAGTAGCATGATTTATAATCCTTTGGGTATATACCTAGTAATGGGATTGCTGGGTCAAATGGTAATTCTAGTCCTAGATCCTTGAGCAATCTCTACACTGTCTTCCACAATGGTTGAACTAATTTACACTCCCACCAACAGTGTAAAAGCATTCCTATTTCTCCACATCCTCTCCAGCATCTGTTGTTTCCTGACTTTTTTTTTAATGATTGTCATTCTAACTGGCGTGAGATGGTGTCTCATTGTAGTTTAGGCAATACAATTCAGCACATAGGCATGGGAAAGGACTTCATGACTAAAACACCAAAAGCAATGGCAACAAAAGCCAAAATAGGCAAATGATATCTAATTAAACTAAAGAACTTCTGTATGGGAAAAGAAACTACCATCAGAGTGAACAGGCAACCTACAGAATGGGAGAAAATATTTGCAATCTACCCAACTGACAAAGGGCTAATATCCAGAATCTACAAAGAACTCAAACAAATCTACAAAAAAATAAAAAAATAAAAAAATAAAAAAGTGGGCAAAGGATATGAACAGACACTTCTCAAAAGACATTTACGCAACCAACAGACACATGAAAAAATGCTCATCATCGCTGGTCATCAGAGAAATGCAAATCAAATCCCAGCTTTCTTTTCAAAGTGTTTGCATGGGATGTCGTCTTCCCATGCCTGTGCGTTTAAAGGGGGTCACCGGTAGATGACATTGGTTGAGTCTTGCTCTATTTTGTGTCTTTCAATTTTAATGTTTGGGTCATATACATTTATTGTATTTTCTTTTTCAATGTAGTCAGGTTTACATCTACCATCTTACTATTGGCTTTGTAATTGTCCCATATGTTCTTTGTCACTGTTTTGCTATTTTCTGTGCCTTTATGGGATTTATATTTTTTACCTTTATGTTTTACATTTTTAGTGGTGTCTCTATGGAATACAATATACACCTTTACATAATCACACTCTACCTTCAGATAATACGAGGCCACTTCGCTTACAGTGTAAAAGCCCTGGACGCAATGTGCTTCCACTTGCCTCCTATTCTTTGAGCTCTTGTGCTTTTGAACTTCTGCAAATGTGATGAATTCCACAATATATTGCTACTATTTTTACTTTAAACAGTCAGTTATCTTTTAAAGAGGAAAATACAAGAGAAAGTGAGACGTTTTTACTCAGCCAGGCCGTCACCATTTCCAGTGTTCTTTGTTCCTTTATATAGAAGCAATTTCCATCTAGTGTCACTTTCTTGACCCAACGAACTTCCTTCTACATTTCATGCGGTGCAGCTGAACAGTAATGAGTACTTTTGTTTTTGTGTTTTTGAAAATATTTTTACTTTTTATAGAATACTAGATTGACAGGGTTATTTTTTTTTCCCTAGCATTATCAGAATTTTTAAGATGCTAACTGTCTCCGGCTTGCATATTTTCTATCGCTAAGTCTGTAATGGTTCCTATATTTGGTCTTCTATGTCTTTTTTCCTCCAACTCCTCATAAGACTTTCTCTTCCTCATTTATGTCAGGCAATGTTTTTAGCTTCATAAATCTGTGAACTTACAGTTTTCCTCATATTTTAACAAATTTTTACCATTATTATTATCTTATTTATTTATTTATTTATTTATTTTTATTTTATTTTTTTTTTTTTGTTTTGAGTTGATGTCTTGCTCTGTCACCCAGGCTGGAGTATAGTGGCACAATCTTGGCTCACTGCAACCTCCGCCTCCCAGGTTCAAGTGATTCTCCTGCCTCAGTCTCCCGAGTAGCTGGGATTACAGACATGCACCACTACACCAGGCTAATTTTTATATTTTGAGTAGAGACGGGGTTTCACCATGTTGGCCAGGCTGGTCTCGAACTCCTGACCTCAGGTGATTCATCCACCTCTGCTTCCCAAAGTGCTGGGATTACAGACGTGAGCCACCATACTCGGCCACCATTGTTTCTTTGACTATCTTTCCTCCCCTCATTTCCTCTGGTCCTTCAATTTTATGGATGTTAGACTTCTCGCTACAATTGTCCCACACTGAGGTTCTGTTAAGGTTTCTTGTTTTAGTCTATTTCTGTGTCTGCTTCTATTTCAATATTTTCTATTGCTTGTCATCAAGTTTACCAGTGTTTCATTTTGTTTACTATGCCGTCATTTTATCCACTGGCATAATCTTTTTCATCTGTATAAATAACATTAGGTTCCTTTTATGCTTTTTATTTCTCTCCTCAATGTTTTGCTTTAATTTTATGAACATGTTTGTAATATTCATAATACCTATTTTACGGTCCTTGTCATTTCTGGACCTGTGTTAACTGGTTTTTCTCTTTCAGGTCACTGTTTGCTGTTTCTTTACATGTTGATAACTTTCTGTAGGATGCTAGACATTGTGAATGTTACATTATTATGTGCTTGGATTGTGTTTTCTCCGTTTTGGATGTGTTTTGTTTCCTCATTTGTTTGTTGTTATATTTTGCTCCGTTTTGTTTTGTTTTAACAGACAATTATGAATCCAGTTGAGCCTCTGAAGTTTTATGATTCAGGAAAGTCAGCTCTAGAGTAGTCTTTACTTTCGGGCAATTTAGCCCTACTTCTAGGGTGGCACTGCTGTATCCAGTGGTTACCAAAGGATTCAAAAGTGTTTTTACTCCAGCTGTCTTGAGGTTTAGCTGTCTCCTGGCCCCAGCCCTGTGTGGGATATCAGAACCACTTGCCTTGCAGCTCCTCAGCTGTTGCTCTTCTGCTGGCTCCATAGAGTCCCACACTACCCATGTGGGCAGATTGGTATTCAGCACAGGCTCAAAGAACCCCTGAGGTATGTTCCTGGAGCTGGTTCTCTGCATAACTCCCAGCAATTCTGTATTATATCCTGCACATTTTAGCAACTTTTTTCTCCCTACCTGCCAGTCACTGTGTCTTTGACTCTGTAAGGTTATGGACTTGTGACCACCCTCTCTGTTCTAAGGATCATCTCGCTAGTTTCTTTCTCTCAGGGAACATCATACCATACTGTTGTTGAATATCTGAAAGCAGTTATTTCATAATTTTGTCCAATTTTTTATAGCAGAGAGGTAAATCTAACTCCAGATTATCCATCAATTTATAAAAGTAGAATTTCCCCCAGGAGTCATCTTTTAATATTTAGTGAAAATCATCATGTATTAGATCCCTGTGGCACTGCAACAAATTTCCACAATCTTGGTTTAAAACAATGGAAATTTACTACCTACTGGTTCTGGAAGCCAGAGCCTGACATGAAGGAGCTGGCAAGGCTATATTCCCTCCAGAAGCTTCGAGAGGGATTCTCTTATTTGCTCCTTCAAGCTTCTGGGGTATATTGGGCTTCCTTGACTTGTGCCTGCATCATATGGGGAAAGTTCTGAAAAACAGAACTTTCCACTTAGATTCCAGTCTAACCTCCTTATTTAAAAATATGAATATTGAAGCCCAAAAATATGAAGCAGACATTCTTGTTCGGAAAGCAGATGAAATGCACAGATTCTCGGACCATATCATCAGAAACTCTGATTCAGTAACCTTGGACTAAGATGGGAGAATCTGAATTTTCCAAAATCCAAAGAAGATCCTGATGCAAGTAGCCAGTGAATCACACTGAGAAAGAGCATTCAAGGAGCTCTCACCTGGTCAGCAAACGAGGTAAGCAACCAAGTCCACAAACCAAAGGAACATGAAACAACCTCCAAGTAAAGAGCTTGATAAACCCGCAAGTTCTGTACCAATTATTCTAGATTTTGCTACATTTTGTCGACTCCAAGAGCAGGAAATGATAAAATATTCTCTATAATACTTAATTCTAGCCTCTCTGGCAACATTATCACTAGCATTTTTGCTTGAATTCCTAAAGAGATGGACCCCACCTTCTCTAAAGCTTGACTCCCCAGCAAGCTGATCAAATGGGAAGTCATTGGCTCATGTTTGGGGGTCTTTTGTACCTATAAACTCACCAAGAAGTGAGGAAACTCTAGATACAAGCTCGTGAGCACTTTCTTCATGAAAATTGCCATCTTTAGGCTCATGAAGTTCTCTGAAATATCAACACACTCCTAGGTTCCCTACTGATGACAACTATAAAGTTGTCCCCAACACCTATTCTGGTCAGGGACCTCACAGGGCATATGTTCAGATATTCTGATGGCTTTAAAGAGAGGAAAGTTGGGGCCAGGCGCGGTGGCTCACACCTGTAATTCCAGCACTTTGGGAGGCTGAGGTGGGCAGATCACGAGGTCAAGAGATAGAGACCATCCTGGCTAACCCGGTGAAACCCCATCTCTACTAAAAATACAAAAAATTAGCCGGGCGTGGTGGCGGGTGCCTATAGTCCCAGCTACTCAGGAGACTGAGGCAGGAGAATGGCGTGAACCCGGGAGACGGGGCTTGCAGTGAGCCAAGATTCCACCATTGCACTCCAGCCTGGGTGACAGAGCGAGACTCCATCAAAAAAAAAAAAAAAAAGGAAAGTTGTCAATGTGGGAGTTATCTTCTTGGGAGGTCTTTAAGGATCATTGCATTGCAGCTGTGGAAATCAACTCTAGAGAGACATGAAATTTAAGAACTTACTAGACTCATAGTCCAAGAGACAGAGGCAGGGCACAACACATAGGGGCCCATATGGGAAGAACTCCAGGGAGCAAGCTTGACCAAGCAGCTAGGAAACTGAGAGAGTCTGGATCAGTGGATAAGGGTATTTAATGGGGGACAGGGTGGAGCACACAAGCAAAAGCCTTGAAGAGATTTTACTGGTGTGTTTGAGTGTCACTAAGTCACAGCCAGGGGAGGACAAGAAGGGAAGACTGTGACGGTGACCAGCGTTGTCCCACTGGTGCTCCTGGTCTCCTGGGCCCACTGCTTACAGCTCACTTGTGGTGGTGTTGAGGCATCAGGAAAATAGAAGATTTTAAAATTTGCAGTACAAGAGGAGATAAATAAAATGTTCTTAATTTAGTAACTTGTCCTTGAAATCTTTCTTTTTTTTTTTTTTTTGCATTCCATAGAACAATAGAAAACAAGGGTGGGGGAGGGGGAGAAAAAGTGGTATGCAATGATGCTTAAAATGGTTAAAATATAATATGTATGTGAAAGTTTAAATGACTGACATTTTGAGCCAAGGAGCAGCTGGAAAATGATTTTTGCCTGTGTGTTCTCAGAGCCAAATCAGTCAATTTAATCAACCTAAATGAATTTTTAAAAATCAAACTTGTTGTATTAGTCTGTTCTCACACTGCTATGAAGAAATACCTCAGACCAGGTAATTTATAAAGAAAAGAGGTTTAATTGACTCACAGTTCTGCGTGGTTGGGGAGGCCTCAGGAAACTTACAATCGTGGCAGAAGACACCTCTTCACAGGGTGGCGAGAGAGAGAATGAATACAAGCAGAGGAAATGCCAGTTGCTTACAAAGCCATCAGATATTGTGAGAACTCACTCACTATCATGAGAACGGCATGGGGGAACCACCCTCCATGATTCAGTTACCTCCACTTGATTCCCCTTGACACACGGGGATTATGGGGATTAAAAATCAAGATGAGATTTAGGTGGGGACACAAAGCTTAACCTTATCTGTGGTTAAAGGAAAAACCCCAGTGAATACTAAAGTTTCTATTTGAACAGGTTAAATATTATAAAAACACAAGAAAACTAACATTAAAAGTGAATGTGCAGAGTGATGTAAGAAATATTTCTTTTGGCCGGGCGCGGTGGCTCAAGCCTGTAATCCCAGCACTTTGGGAGGCCGAGACGGGCGGATCACGAGGTCAGGAGATCGAGACCATCCTGGCTAATACGGTGAAACCCCGTCTCTACTAAAAAATACAAAAAACTAGCCGGGCGAGGTGGCGGACGCCTGTAGTCCCAGCTACTCGGGAGGCTGAGGCAGGAGAATGGTCTAAACCCGGGAGGCGGAGCTTGCAGTGAGCTGAGATCTGGCCACTGCACCCCAGCCTGGGCGACAGAGCAAGACTCTGTCTCAAAAAAAAAAAAAAAATATATATATATATATATATATATATATATTTCTTTTATCCATTGAAGAAAATGAAAATTATACAAAAATTGGGTTTGAAATCTTGTCATTTACATTTGAATCTAAAGAAAGTAATGTGGACTAAGCCATATTCATCACAGTGTATAGCATATAGAAGGGTCTTAAATATTTGAACAACACTATTGGGATAGACATGTTTTCTGGAATAGAAAGACTTAGCTTTTAATAAAACTGCTTCATTATTATTATTACAGAATAAATGATGTAAAGAATCCATGAATATTAAAATAAGTTGCTGGGTGAAATTTAATATTTCTGCTGAATTCTGTAAACTCCTAACCTGACAAAATTAATAGCAATAAATATACCAATTCACTTATATATCTATATACTGCATTTCATTTACACATGAGACTTAAGCCAATTTAAATAAAAATACATTGATTTGTCAAAAGTAAACAGTAACTTACGGCAAAACTTTTATGAAAAGTGTCATGTAGTTTACAGACATCTCAATATCATCTATGGATACTAAGTTTCTCTTAAATCCTCTGTTCTGTTCCACCCCATGCAGTTACTTTTATTATCCATTATCTCCATTTGTGTCACTTCAGTAGGTCACCACAAATGTATCACAGGCAAATTGAACAGAAATATTCATCTGAGATGAATATTTCATCCTTTCACTATAAAGATTTCTTTTTGTCAAGTGAAGTGTCTCCATAGAAAGTCTTGAGTGAAAAATAGTAAGTGTAAATGGAATGCAAAATGGAAAATACTTTTAGCTATTTTTAAATGACTGGATATGAGAATAAAAACATCAAGCTGGAAGCAGGGGGTAGGCAGCAAGGGGGGCGTATGTGGGAATGGCACAGAAGAGTAAGCCCAAAAGAGCCACTACGGAAGCAGCTACAACCTACAGTTCTCAGCAGTGATGATCTGCAGGAGCAGATCAACCCAACCCGTGGATCCCAAGGGATACCTTTGCCTGAGCTTTTCATTGATGTGTCCCCCTGAATTCCTAAGGGCTGTTACAAAAGCCTGAGAAGAGGTTCTGGAGGCTTCATATTCATCAAGAATACAACCAATTCTCAACAAATCAGAAATCTGTAAGTAAACAGAATTCCAAATCAATGCTAGATAATATTTAGACTTTTGCATGATACAAATGGCTTGTCAAGATTTTCCAATGCCTCAAGATTGTCTTTGTATAAATTACTTACTCTTTTGACAAAGTATATCAGAAGCCATTAGTGCAGATCTACCATTGGCTACACGACATAAGGAAGGAGGTCCTCTTCTACCTAGGATACAGAAACCTGGAAAGTGTTCCTGCCATCCTAGCTAAGAGATAAAGCTAGATAACTTCCAAGTGTAACCTTTTTCTTAACCCATCAGAGAGGTAGGTTCACAGAGCAAGTACGCAGCCTAAAATCAAAGGAACCACATGGTTTTCCAAGGACAGATAAGATAGAGCCCTGACTCACCTGTAGCAGAGCACAGGAAGAAGTGATGCTGGAAACCACACTAGCAGACAGGAAAAATTCCGCAAAAACATTGTAAAAATTCCTAACAGTCGTGTGTGGGCAGGCATGAGATCACAGAGCCTCTAGAAGCCATGGACACAAGAGGAGGTAACACTGACTCAAATACTTTTCTTTATATATTTTCACTAGGTGCTCACAGAAAGGCTTCAGGTAGGGTTGGTTGCCAAAGAAGCCCCTCTGCAGTGGTGCAGCCTTGAGGAGTGGTTGCGTTACTGTTGCAAAAAAGGCACAAAGTAGCTCCTGGACTTTTCTTTCCTATGAAAAAAAGGTTTTATGCCATTAGCAGAGGAGAAAAACGAGTCACATCCAATATATTTATCATGATCCATTGCGGTTGAGGAAAGTGTAAAAGAAAACAGTCCTCTATTATGGGAAAAGTGAAGAAAAAACTCCTGGGTCCAACACCCTAAACCAATACAATAGATGTCTACTACCTTTGGAGGAGAGAAAAAGAAAATTCGTTTCGTACAAGACCTTCCACAGTCACTGAGAAAGACCTCCAAGACACAGGGCCTGCCTAAGGCTGAGGCTAATCCAGGACAATAAGGGGATGCCCCTCTCCTATCTCTATCACCAGGCTAGCAAGCCCTAAGAAACAAATGACACAGTCTATCACTGAAACAGGGACAAGAGCAAGGAGAGAGACATTTGTATATTCCAAAAAGATATATTTAAGCCCTAACCCCAGTGCATTTGAATGTGACCTCAATCAGAAATAGGATCTTTGGAGATGTGATCAAGTTGAGGTTACTGCATTCAAACGGGCTCTAATCCAATGACTGGTCTCTGTCTAAGATGAGGAAAGTTTGGATGCAGACACAGAGTGAAGCACATCTTCTGAGGACACAAAGACATAGAAGACAGCCACATGAAGGTGGAGACAGAGACTGGAACAATGCTGCCACCGGCCAAGGAAAACCTGGGGCTATAAGAAGCTAGAAGAGGAATGGAGGGGTCTTCCCTGAAGCTGTGGAAGAAATGGCTGTGCTGACACCTTGACTTTAAACATCTAGTCTCCAGAACTGGGAGATAATAAATTTCTGTTGTTGTAAGCCACCACCTTGTGGTAATTTTTTACAGAAGCCATGCAAAGCTAGTAACACCCTTCCCCTGCCACATATAAGACATAAGTACAAAGGAAAGACTGAAAGCTGATGATGGGGAAGAAACACTGAGAAAAGCCCTTCAGCATACCAACCACCACCATAAACACAAGGTAACAATAGAAGAAGTTGAAGCCAGTGGTGCAGTGAATGTAACCAGAACCACAACAAAACCTAAATCCAGCTCAGCCACTGGGTAGATTGACTCCATGACCCATACTAAAAGCCTTTTAGATGAGAAGATGGACCATTTACAAGCATCAATACCTTTGACCTCAGTCTTTAGTGGTCTACAAATGATGTTCAGCATTTAATCAAACATTATAAGACACACATGCAGACTTTAGCATATCATCTTCAAATTGCTGAAAATCAGAAATGAATCTTAAAGGCTACCAGAAAAAAGGACTGATGACGCACAGAAGAACAACACTAAGAATTATGAAAGATTTCTTATTGGAAAACATGCATAGTAGAATATGATGTCTTTTTTGCCATATTATCCTCATTTGAATTATTTATCATTGTTGTTCTTGCTCTCAGATTGTCTCCCAAATATCCATAAATTTCTTAATGCGTTGAACATTGAGAATATTTCTCTGTTGGCCCTTTCACCTAAAATGTCTATGCCATTTCAACTTTTAAGTTTCAAGACATCTAAAGAACAGACTATTTCATTCTGCCTCACGTTCTCTACATGTATATTCTCCACAGGTACTAATACAGTGCTTTTCACATAGTAGACATCAGCAAATGTGTCTGGAGTTTAATTGAAATTGTTCTTGTCTTATATTGGTTGACTTTTATTTCATCCCAATATTTTTCCTTCCTTATTTAATCTTTTCATAGTATTTAATCATATTCCATGTATATTCATTTTCACTTAGATTACTGAAGTCATCTAAGAAGTTCTGCAACAGGTTTTTTTTAATTAAAAAAATTTTTTTAATCAATCAAACTTGCTGAGGTTTACCTTTTTACTAGGAAAAAATAAGTTGCACATTTCAATATATTTTATTCAATTATGGTGCTTTGCATGAAGAGTTTGTAATGAAGTTATACTAGAAAAAAATCTAACCCTTTCAGAAAATTTTATCTGAAGCTTCTGCATTTTGGCACCCTCTTAAGTTCATATGTAAGAGGACTAACTGTTGATAAGTTACAGAATATTTTTTGATTTGGTTTGATCAAGGTTACAAGATTATTTCAACTTAGAAAGTGTTGTTGTAAATAATGAATATGCATACTTTGACAACTAATTCATTCATTTATCAAATATTTATTAAATATCACATCATCACATGCCAGGCACACACCAAGGCATTTGAAATACATCAATAAGTAAAACAAACAAACAAACAAATAGCATGTTCTCAAGAAGCTTACATTCTAGCAGAAAGTAGAAAATAAGTAGGTAAATTATATAGTGTGTTGGAAGATGATAAATACTCTGGGGAAAGAAAGTAAAGCAAGAGAAAGTGGGTGAGAAGAGAAAGGTTACGTAGCAGAATGAAAATGGGAGAATAGAGCACAGAAGTATGCAATTTGTTGGAGAAAAACAACAGATTAAATTAAATAATGCAAATTTAGAAATCTATTAAAATGTGACTACTGTATCTCTTTGATCTTTTCTAATTATTATTAACTGTATTCAGAATTTATGGTTATTTTACACTTCAATTTTTATATTCAACTGAAATCTACAACCACATATTTGTTGTTATGCAAAATTCTAGTATGCAAAAATGTGTTTATGAATATCTTCACAACAGTGACAAGAATTTCAACTCCAGTATGTATGGAATTCCATTGTCTCCTCCTGAAGATAATTAGAAAAGGGGAACCTGAGGATTGAGTGTAGAGATGGAACATAAAGCAGATGGCACAACAGCCATCAAGGTTTTCACAATAAAGATTTAGGAGGAGGAAATGAGGTTAAGAAGTCACATGACAAGACCTCTTACTCTGTTGAGAAGGAGGATATATTAGTCCATTCTCACACTGCTATAAAGAAATAACTGAGACTGGGTAATTTATAAAGAAAAGATATTTAATTGTCTCATTGTTCTGTAGGCTACACAGGAAGCAAGATGGCCTCAGGAAACTTTCAATCATGGCAGAAGGCAAAGGGGAAGCAGAGAAGTCTTACATGGCTGGAGCACAAGGAAGACAGAGCTGGGGAGGTGCTACACACTTTCAGAAAACCAGATCTCATGGTAACTCACTCACTATCATGAGAACAGCATAAAAGGGGAAATCTCCCTACACAATCCAATCACCTCCCACCAGGCACCACCTCCAACATTAGGGATTACAATTTAACACGAAATTTGGGTGGCAACACAAACCTAAACCATTTTGTTCCACCCCGACCCCTCGCAAATCTCATGTTTTTCTAACATTGCAAAATACAATCATGCCTTCCCAACAGTCCCCAAAGGCCTTAACTTATTCCAGCATTAACTGAAAAGTCCAAAGCCCAATGTCTCATCTGAGACAAGGCAATCTCTTCCATCTATGAGCCTGTAAAGTCAAAAACAAGTTAGTTACTTCCAAGACACAATAGGGATATAGGTATATAAGTATTGGGTAAATACCCCCTCTCCAAAATGGATAAATCAGTCAAAAGAAAGGGGCTACAGGCCCCATGCAAGTCTGAAGCCCAGCAGGACAGACAATCTTAAAGCTCAAAAACAATCTCCCATGATTTCATGTCTCACGTCCAGACCACACTGATGCAAGGGGTGGACTCCCAATGCCTTGGGCAGCCCCACCCCTGTGACTTTGCAAGGCACAGCCCCCACAGCTGCTCTCAAGGGCTGGCATTGAGTGCCTGTGGCTTTTTCAGGCACAGGGTGCAAGCTGTCAGTGTATCTACTATTTTGTGGTCTGGAACAAGGCAGCCCTCCTCTCACAGCTCCACTAGGCAGTGGCCCTATGGGGATTCTGTGTGGGGGCTCCAACCTCACATTTCCCCTCTGCACTGCTCTAGTAGAGGCTCTTTATGAGGGCTCTGCCTCTGCAGCAGGCTTCTGCCTGGACATCTAGGCTTTTCCATATATCTTCTAAAATCTAGGCAGAGAATTCCAAGCCTCAAGTTTCACACTCTGTGTACCCACAGGCTTCACACCATGTGGAAGCTGCCAAGGCTTACAGCTTGCATCCTCTGAGCAACCCTAGTACCTGGGCTTCTTTGAGCTATGGCTGGAGCTGGAGTGACTGAGATGAAGGGAGTAACCCAAGAAGCAACCCAAGGCTGCACAGGGGAGTGGGGCCCTGGGTCGTGCCTGTGAAACCACTCTTCCCCCCTAGGCTTCCAGAATTTTCATGGGAGGGGCTTTCATGAAGGTCTCTGAAATGCCTTCAGGCGTTTTTCCCATTGTCTTGACTATTAGTAGCTGCCTTCCTTTCCATTATGCAGATTTCTGCAGCCTACTTGACGTCCTCCCCTGAAAATGGGTTTTCCTTTTCTACCAAGTGGCCAGGCTACAAATTTTCCAAACTTTTACACTCTACTTTTTAAATGTAAATTTGTTTTATGTTATTTCTTTGCTCACAAATATAAGCATAGGCTGCTAGAAGCAGCCAGGCCCAATCTTGACCACTTTGCTGCTTAGACATTTCTTCAACCAGATACCCTAAATCATCACCCTCAAGTTCAAAGTTTCACAGATTCCTTGGGCAGGGACACAATGCCTCCAACCTCTCTGCTATTGCATAACAAAAGTTACTTTTGTTCCAGTTCCCAATAAGATCCTCATCCCCATCTGAGACCACCTCATCTTGAACTTCATTGTCCAAATTACTATTAGCATTTTGGTCCCAACAATTTAACAAGTCTCTAGAGAGTTCCAAACTTTCCCTCACCTTCTTATCTTCCTATCTTCTTCTGAGCCCTCCACACTCTTCCTAACTCTGCCCATTACCCTGTTCCATAGATGCTTCCACATTTTCAGGTATCTTTACAGCAATACCCCTCTCCTGGTACCAATTTTCCATAATAGTCCATTCTTGCACTGCTATAAAGAAATACCCGAGAATGGGTAATTTATTCTAAAAAAAGAGGTTTAATTGGTTGATGGGTCTGTAAAAAAGAAGTCTAATTGGCTGATGGTTCTGCAGGCTCTACATGACACATGCTAGAAAGGCCTAAGAAAACTTACTATGCAATCATGGCAGAAGACAAAGGGGAATCAGGTACATCTTACATTGCCAGAGCAGGAGGAAGACAGAAAGGTGCTACACACTTTTTTAAAAAAACAGATCTCATGATAACTTACCCACTATCACAAGAATAGCACCAAAGGGGAAATCTGCCACCATTAGCCAATCACCTCACACCAGCCACCACCTCCAACATCGGGGATTACAATTTGATAGGCAGTTTGGGCAGGGATACAGACCTAAACCATATCAAAAGAAGTTAAGAAATGTGTAAAAAAAAAAAAAATTACATAATTGTCTTATTTTAAATATCTGTGAACATTCATCTATCTGGAGCAAACCCACTGGCTCATGTCCACCAATGTGGTAAAGAAACCTGCACCAATGAACTGAGCTGAAGCCAAGGCCTCAGTGCCGAAGCTAGTGGCTCTTATCATAGGAAGAATGAAGTGCACCTACTAGTTCTGTTACCCCAGCTTTATTAAAGTGTACAATAGACAAATTAAAATTGTATTCACAGTCATGCATCGCATAAGGATGCTTCAGTCAAAGACAGACCATAAGATTATAATACAAGTGAAAACTTTCTAGCCTCTAGTACTGTACTAAGATTTTAGTGCAACATATTACCTGTTCTGTGTTTGGATATGTCTATACACACAAATACTTTGTGTTACAACTGCCTACAGTATTCAGTACAGTAACATGCTGTATGGGTTTGTAGCCTAAGAGCAATAGGCTATACCATAGAGCCTAGGTATGTAGTAGTCTATGACATTTAGGTTTGTGTCAGTACAATCTATGATGATTGCACAATGACAAAATTGCCTGACAATGCATTTCTTAGAATGTAACACTATTGCTAAGCAATGCATAACTGCATTTACAGTGTACAATGTGATGTCTTGATATATGTGTATACATTGTAAATTGATTAAATTAAGCTTTAATATATCCATCGCCTCATATATTTATCTTTTTTTGTGATAAGAACATTTAAGATCTGCCTTCTTGGCAATTTTTAAGTATACAATACATTGTCAACAATGGACACCATGCTGAAAAATAGACCTCCAGAAATAGACCTTTAGGTAGACATAGTCCTCCTGTCTACCTAAAACTTTGTACCCTTTTATTAACACCTCCCCATCTCCCACTCTATCCTCTGGCAACCATATTTCACTTTTTGCATCTATGAGTTTGACTTTTTTAGATTCCATATGTAAGTGGTATCATGTGACATTTGTGTTTCTGTGTTGGACGTATTTTATCCAACATAATGTCTATGTTCATCTGTGTTATCATAAATGACTGGATTTCATTATTTTCCAAGGCTGAATGGTATTCCATCATTTATATATACCACATTTTCTTTATTCATTCATCTCTTGATAGATACTTGGGTTGATTCCATATCTTGACTATTGTGATTAGTGCCGCAATGAGCATGGAAATACAGATAACTCTTGAAGACACTGATTTCATTTCCTTGGGATATACCCAGGAGTGAATTGCTGGATCATATGGTAGTTCTATTTACGGTTTTTTGAGAAACCTCCACGCTGTTCTCCATAATGGTTGTGCCAACAGTGTGTCTCCTGGCTCTCGTCATCATGCAATGTTGAAGAACACAGACTCTGGAGCCAGACCCATCTCACGCTCATGAACACTATGAATTCAGCCATGTTGTTGGCCTCATAGTGCTTGCTCTAGTGTTCTTTCTGTGAGATGAGAATGACAATGGTACCTACTCTTGTGGGAGGTATGAGGATTAAGCAGATTAACTTACATGAGGCACTTAGAGCATCAGAATAGGTGTTCCCAAGTTCATGGTGCCCATCACTGTTTCAGGCATGGTGGACAGAGTGGACAAAACAGGGTTAAATCCTGGAACTCTTGGAGCTGACATTCAAACAAGGGGAAACAGGCAATAAACTAAATAAATAAGTAAAATATATAGAATATTATATAATAGATATGCTTTGGAGAAGAATTAAGCCGGCATGTTGGATAGTAGAGGTGGGGTTGTGATTTTGAATAAGGTAGTCATGGAAGGCACCTCTGAGCCAACACTCAGCTCAGTTCTCAATAGAGGGCCTGCAGATTCTAGGGAGGGGGCAGGGCAGTGTTCTGAGGCAGGATGTCTGGGCACCTTAGAGAGGCTACTTTCCTTGGAGTGAAATCAATGAGGGGACAGTGGCAGGAGGAAGGACCACAGAGCCTTCAGGGCAGGAGCCCTGGGGAGCCTGGAGGCACTGTAAGAAATTTGGATGGTGATATCATCTGGGTCTGTATTCCCATCAAACACTCATCTTGAATTGTAATTGGAATTGTAATCCCCACGTGTTGGGGGAGGGTCCTCATGGGAAGTGATTACATCATGGGGCCAGTTCCCCATGCTGTTCTCATGATAGTGAGTGAGTTCTCACGAGATCTGATGGTTTTATAGGGACTTTTTCGCCCTTTGCTCTACACACTTCTTTCTCCTGCCGCCATGTGAAGGACACATTTGCTTCCCCTTCTGCCACGATTGTAAGTTTCCTGAGGTCTCCCCAGCCCTGCAGAACTGTGAGTCGATTAAGTCTCTTTCCTTTATAAATTATCCAGTCTCAGGCAGTTATTTATAGCAGCATGAACACGGACTAATATAGACGGTCTGTGAGGCAGTGGATGTCATGGGGTGGCCTCAAGTTCTAGGAAGACACACAGGGTGTTGAACTTGGGGGAACAAAGGAAAGAAGCAGGGGACTGAAGGAGGTGGCCTATACTCCAGGCAAAATACACTGATGGCTCAGCCTGCAGTAGTGCCATTAATGGCAGTGAAGTTCTGAAGCTTCTCTGAAGATAAAGCAAATGGAGCTATGTTTAGCAGGGGGAGATAACATTAGTATCTATCACAGCTATCTTGATGAATTCCTATCACAGAAGATGAGCAGAAGTGGTGGGCAGAGAGCTAGCAACCAGGCTACTTCTGACCATAGCCATAAGGCATTTTGCTGACATGGATGCTCATTCTCGAATTCTACAGAGGTAAATGACCTGTAGGTCTATGCTCCACAACATTACCTATACATATGGGAAAATACATTCACTAAAAGTTTAATTAACATATTTCATATAGTTTGCAAAGTATTAACATTTTCTCATAGTAGAGAGACCTGGGAACATACAACAAGTCAATAAGGCAAACACCCGACTGTGACTGGGCAGGCTGGAGAGCAGCTGTGGCACCCAGCCTGAGTCTGGAACAGAATTCTCTAAATCCCAACCAACAATGCACCTCTCACTGAAGCAATCCACCCAGAAAGCAGTGTGGGATTTGTATTACTGCATCCTTAGTCAAGCAGATATCATTTTGTTTCCAATTCTGGGCTTTGATTTCAGTGAAATGTGTAAAGATGGGAGGGGCTCGGGGGTGGGAATCCTTTCAGAATTGCTACTTCTCAGGGATCCCCATCCAGAAAGATAAAAACAGAAACTCATCCTGGGCAACATAGACAGACTCTGTCTCTACAAAAATAAAAAAAAATCAGTTGGGCATGGTGGCGTAGACTGTAGTCCCACTTACTCAGGAGGCTGAGGTAGGAGGAAAACTTGAGCCTGGGAGGTCGAGGCTGCAGTGAGCCATGACTGTGCCACTGCACTCCAGCCTGGGGGGTAGGGTGAGATCCATCTCAAAGAAAAAAACTAAAAATTTTTTAAAAATTAAAATTTATTTAAACCGCAGCAAACATGCTGTAGATTGTATATTTAGAGCGATGTTTCTAGAGAGAGGTGAACATATGTCCAAAAGAAATATTACCTTTCTTGGTGAAATTTAAGACTGTCTGAGGGTGTGGTGGAAGAAAGGATAAAAATGCCAAAATCAGAATATTCCTCTTGGTTAATTTCAGGACCGATCCACACAGATGCAGAAAGTCAAGCTTGATAACAGGCAGGAACATGCTTCTGAGAACCCTCCATATAGGGTGAGAGAAGGCAGCACAGAGCCTGCGGCCAGAGGCCAAGCTGAGCCAGGCAGGAGTCAGCGTCACTGTGCTCTTTGTTGAGTAATAAATACACTCTACTCTAGGTGTGCTCCTTTTCAAGGAAGGTAATATATAAATCTGAATTTCAAACATATGTCAAATAATTTCTTCGTATTTTAAAATCTCATCCTTTTTTGTAGGAATAATAACAGTCTTGAGTTTAAACAGCTCTACACAGTGTAGGCAACTCCGGACAATTCCTGTGTTTTATCAATCTTTGTTTCTCCAGCACTGGCCTGCACGTAGTCAGCACTCAGTCAAGTTTTATGCTTGAGTGCATGAAATATTAACAATGTTCTTTCTGATCAGACTCTTGGGTGTGAGGAATGGAAATTCAACTGAACTCGCCTAAGCAAGCAAAGGAAGGCTCTGCTGGCCAGAACTCAGACACCCAAGGCAGGGTCGGGCCATGTGAACTCCGCCTGGTGGGGTCAAGAAACAACTTCCACCACTCAGAGGCCACCTGGCATGTCCATCCCTTCCTTTCCTGCTTCTGATGGGCTCTCCCTCTTCACTGTGGGTGCAGATATGGCCAGCACCTACCCAGGTCCCTCCCCTGACCCGGGATGCCCTCTGCATCTTGGTGGGCAGTTTCCACACTCTCCCCCTGTCCTCTGCCTCTCTGCCTGAGAGCTCTCCCGGTCACAGAGGCTTGCCGGCTCATGCAGGGGGATGGGAGTGATGGTGCACCCCCAGGAGCACTTCCTTAACTCCCCAGCCAGTGGAAGACAGGTGTTGGTGGATAATCGCCTCGACTTCTGCTCTGCATGATGTGGTCATTCAGGGATGTCTTACACAGTCTCTCGAGGTGCCCCAGGGGATCGCTGCAGTTATTGGTGTCTTCAAAAGAACTGTCTCATCAGACTTAATCTTCAATTCATTATCTTGAGTTGTTGTTACCATCATTTCCAGTGTTGAAAGAGGGAAACTTGAAGCCTTGAGGCACCAGAACAGAGGCAAAATCCCACCCGGCTCAGTTTCCTACTGAGACCCACAGTCCTGCCAGCCACGGAGCTGGGGCCAGAAGGTCACATGTATCCACTTTTGCTTCACTGATGGGAAGTGTCCATCAAACACCTGGGGTTCTTCCTTGTACTCTGGATATTGTGCCAGTGAGAGTCACCTTAGCTCCAAAGGTCATGGTGATTCACATGCCAAAGACACTTGAAACTACGTGAGTGAAACAAGGACAAGTCTCGCACATCAATAAAGGAAATACAATGGTCAAACCAGCTTATTAGAAACGTGAATAGTGGCGTTCTAAGAAAGAATAGCTAATATTTACATTTCTGAAGCAATTAGATGATAAATGTTCATCCATTCTATAAGTGTGTAAACCAATTTTATATGTGTGCGAAATCCTTTATATTGGAAGAAATCAATAAGAGATCAGTTTTATTTTGCTACTGAAAGAAACTTTTACCACAATTTTATCATTTCTGCCAAAAATTCTAGGTTCAGTATGTGTTGAAAGCACAGGAAAATGTGTAGCAAAGCACTGTCAGGAGCAGAGGGAAAACCTGAATCACCTTCAGTGAACCAAGAGGATTTGAAATGGAAAAGACAGTGAAACAAATAATTACCTTGAAATATATTTTAAATATGCAATTGCTTATAAGGGTGCAAGCATTTCAGAAAAGTCCAGGATTTGTTAAAAGAGAAGCTAATAAGAAATCCAAATAAAATGTATACGGTCATGCACTGCATAATGACACCTTGGTCAATGACAGACCACATATTCGACAATGGTCCCATAAGGTTATAATGCTCTATTTCTACTCTACCTTTTCTATGTTGAGATATGTTTAGAAACACAAATACTTATCATGGCATTACGATGGCCTACAGTATTCAGTACAGTCACATACTGCACAGGTTTGTAGCTTAGGAGAAACAGGCTACACCATCCAGCCTAGTTGTATGGTAGGCAGTTGTATGGTAGGCTCTACCATGTAGGTGTGTATAACTACGCGCCACGATGTTCACACACCCAGGAAATCGTCTAATGACACAGTTCTCAGAATGAATTCCCATATCCTGAATGGCTGGATTCAGAGATGGTTTTAAGTAACTCTGAATCCAGTAACACTTAAGTAAAAATGAAGTATATGAAGTCATGTGTAAAAAGTCACATCCAACATTTATTTCTCAGGAAGGATGGGCTAGATGGGAATCTCAGAGCATGCCAGTAATGGTTAATTTTGTGTGTCCACTTAAGTGGGCGGCAGTATGCCCAGATAGATCCCTGGCTTAATCTTTCCAGGTGTGTCTGGAAGGGTGTTTCTCCAGGAGAGATTGACATTGAGTTGGTGGACTGAGGAAAGCAGATGGCCTCCAAGTGTGGGTGGGCCTTCAGCAATGCACCCCCAGCCTGAACAGGACAAAATAGCACTGAAAGGGCAACTCCTCTCTGCCTGGGAACTTGAGCTGAGACATCTGTTTTCTCCGGCGCTCAGTGCTCCTGGATCACAGGCCTCAGAATTTACACCATGGGCTCTCTGGCTCCCAGGCCTTTGAACTACACCCTGGCTTTCCCAGGTCTCCAGTTTACATGTGACAGATCATGGGAGTTCTCAGTGTCCATTATTGTGTGATCCAATTCCTTGTAATAAATCTCTTTCTAAATAGAAAAAATAGATACAGACACCTCTAGAGACATATATGGAATCATTTCTTATTAGCTCTCCTTCTCTAGAGAACCCTAACTAATACAACAGCCCTGCCCTAAATGTGCTTGCCCCACCCTGTGACTGTAACTGGAGCTGGGGTTAGAGTGGCATTCTTGTGGTTAAGACAAAGTTTCCCTTTCTTTCCTCCACTCAGTCATCCAGCATCCATCCACACGTGGATTCCTCACCATAACAATGTAACACAGACTGAGTGACTTAGAAATTTATGCCCTTACAGTTCTGGAGGCCAGGAGTCCAAAATTAAGGTACAGGTGGGGCCGCGTTCCTGCTGAGGGTGCTGCGGAGGGATCAGGCTCCTAGCTTCAGGTAGCTCTAGCATGGCAGTGTCACTCCCTCATCACATGGCATCTGTGTCCTTTTTTATGAGGACACCAGTCATATTGGTTTAGGGTCACCCTAATGAGTTCATCTCAACCTATCACCTGCAAAGACCCTATTTCAAAAAAGAAGTCATCTTCTAAGGTACTGGGAGTTAAGACTTCATCTTTTGAAGGGACACAATTCAAACCATAACAGTCACCAATGCATCAAGCTTTGTGATGATGCTAAAGGTACAGACATGACTGCTGTGGCCTCTTCCTCAAGTGGTTCCCCTCCTGTCCATCCAGGAGTCAGTGACACAGAAATTATACACACACACACACACACGCACATATATATATATAAATACACGCATACTTACATAGACACACACATATATATGATATAAATCACAAATATATATGCCATCTGTGATGCTGTATACACAGGAGGAGCTCCATGGCCGATCTGGGAGGATAAAGGAGTTTCCCAGAGGATGTGGACATCTGAGCTGACTCTTAAAGACAAAGCTTATTTAATGTAGCAAGAAACAAGGGAGAAGGGAAGCGTGTTTGTAGGCTGAAAAACCTTCCCCTGTCAGGTCAATGACAGAACCTGTGGTTGTCTATACAGCCAGGATGCTGGGTGCTGTGACAAAAAGATTGAGACAGGATGCACAGGGGAACTAAAAGGAAATGATGAATACTTTTACCAAGAGTGGGTCAGTCCAGTGCTGCAGACGAGGCCGATGACAGCACCATGGTTGGAAGTGAGGAAGGGGAATGGCAATGACACCAAACACTCCTTAGGAGAAGTTTGCTGGTGAGGAGGAAGCAGTGAGGGGAAGAAGGTGCTTCAGGATACTTTAGGCTCCAGGCAGTGGATGGCCCAACTCAAAAGAGTTTAAGGGATGAGAAAACATCTCGCATAGTAGAAGACCAGAGATAGGTGGCTTGGGGAGAGCATGACGAGGGTCTTGTCTCAGTCTATAGGCTAGTCCCTCGTTGTGCCCAGCTGGGCAGGTCTACATCAGCTTCTAGACATCCTTCCTCATATCAGTTGCCTGATAGTGGTGAACAGTCACTAGGGCAGCCTGCCTCCCTGTCACCTGGAGGACTCCCTGTCATTCTAGAACACCCCACCCCCAGCTGTGCAATGAAAGCCTTCTCTTTGTCTGATTTGGCCAATTTAGTTTCTATTCTCATTCCTAGACCAACAAGAGGTGCTGGGGGAATACCCATGCCCAGCTTAAACCTGCGATCCTGACCAAATGATGAGAAGGACAAGGTCAACACAGCCAGCTTAGTACATTAGAATAACTAGGGAAACTTGGCCAGGCATCGTGGCTCACACCTGTAATCCCAGCACTTAGGGAGACCGAGGTGGGCAGATCACCTGAGGTCAGGAGTTCGAGACCAGCCTGGCCAACATGGTGAAACCCCATCTCTACTAAAAATACAAAAATTAGCTGGGCGTGGTGGCAGGTGCCTGTAATCCCAGCTACTTTGGAGACTGAGGCAGGAGAATCACTTGAACCCAGGAGGCGGAAGTGGCAGTGAACCTATATAAAGGAACTCCATCTCAAAAAAAAAAAAAAAGAAGAATAACTAGGGAAACTTGTAAAAATTACTAGTATTGGCTGGGCACAGTGGCTCACACCTGTAATTCCAGCACTTTGGGAGGCTGAGGTGGGCAGATCACCTGAGATCAGGAGTTTGAGACCAGCCTGGCTAATGTGGTGAAACCCCATCTCCATTAAAAAGACAAAAAAATGAGCCAGACATGGTGGGGGCACCTGTGGTCCCAGCTGCTTGGGAGGCCGAGGCAGGAGAATTGCTTGAACCCGGGAGACAGAGGTTGCAGTGAGCTGAGATCACACCACTGCGCTCCAGACTGGGCAACAGAGTGAGATTTCATCTCAAAAAAAAAAAAAAAAAAAATTGCTAGTATCCAGGCTCCAGCAAACTCTTGATTTAATTGGTCTGAGTTGAGGCCCAGGCAGCCATATTTTTTAGAAATTTCCCCCCATGTCAGTCTAACGTGGAGATAAAATAGAGAACCACTGAATAGGGCTAATGTGGGTTCTACTCTTCAAGCTGGGGGAAGGTCAGGTCCGCTATGTTATGAGGCTATGATACAGGACAGGTGGGTATTTGCTAAAATAAATAAATATAAAATAAATTAACAACACAGATTCCTTCAGGCAGGCAGAAGTGAGTAATGCACACTGGGCAGGCAGCCAGTATTCTAGAAGGATAAAGCCAGGGAAGCTTGTGGTTTTCCTTCCTCTATGTTTGTAAGATGAAAACTTGGGCATGCCTGTAACTTAATAACTTAAGGGAAAAGACCTTGGGGAGAAGGAGGGAAAGGATAGAGTACAATCACTGGGGCAAGGGAGATGTGGACTTCGCATCAAGGTAAATGGGCTTAGAAGCCTGACTAATGTGTGTTTACGTCCCTTGCAAATAAGGGATAGACTCTGAGATCAGGGAGGAGCTGCTGCTTAGCAACAGGAAGGCATCAGGCAGTGTGATTTTTCGGTGGTGGGCCTTTGAGAGCAGATCTGCGAGCGTTTCTCTAACAGCAAGGGTTGTCATTCCTCCCCTCTGTGGGTAGTGCTTTTCCACCGGATGGTTCTTCCTAGCCGCGCACAGTCCTGCATCATCAGAACATGGGAAAGCTATTCAGGGCGGCCTGCCTCTCGCTACTCCTGGTAAGAAAGATGCAAGCACTAATCTACAACACACACTAGCAGCACAATCTGGAAAAGATCTTGGAACTAAAGTTCTGTTAAACTTTGCAAGAAGAAAATCCAGGTTACATGGCATGTCCATAGACCAAATCAAATGGTTCTTGAGGTTGCACCCATGAACACACCTTTGAATAATATACACTTTGAATGAATCAGACGCAAGAGATTTATACACATTTGAATATAAAACATATTTATTTAAACATAACAATGAAAAGGCTGAACTGAGAGCCACAGCTGAGCAAACTTTGATGTTAATTTGGGGTCAGGTCTCTACAACAATAATAAATGGAAACGGTGAGGTTTTCGTTTTTTTTTTTTTTTTTGAGACGGAGTCTCACTCTGTCGCCCAGGCTGGAGTGCAGTGGCGCGATCTCGGCTCACTGCAACCTCCGCCTCCTGGGCTCACGCCATGGAGACTGAGAGGTTTTACAGCTTACTCTCAAAAAATAATTTCTCTTCCTTAGAATTTATGTGTACATTTGTAAGTGGACCCAAGAACCAATTAGATTATGGGACCAAATCCAAAGTTAAGATCGTATTTATTTAGGATATGAAACATAAAGTCATACTTGAAAGTAAGTTTAACTTATTCTCACTAACTCTAAGTTCAAATTGGGATTATAAAAATATTTCACAAAAAAAAGATCATGGTGTTTGATTAAAGTTATCGTTATTTCACTCCTTCTGATGATTTTATGTTTTTTATTACCATTTCGAATGAGAGTATATTTATATATTGTATTCCCAATTCTCTGAAAGAAATACATATTTGGTATGTTTGACTTAATAAATTATTCTTTGAGATGAAATATTAAATGCTCAGGAATATTTTTAGATTCTATGCAATTTTAAACATCAACTAAAACCTTTTGGTGTTATTATGCTTCGATTTTGCTATTAATGCTTTATGCTTGAACATTTTGTCTTTTTTTATCTACTTAAAGACCAGTGTGATAGTATGAACATTTACTAAACTCCATGTGCTCATTTCTTTTGTTCTTATTCTGTTTCCCATAACACAGTGGCAGGAGAGGGACCTAGAGTATTTGGGCCAAGTTTTCCCTGTGTCTATCTATGCACACATCCCAGTAGATGCTCTGAAAGAGAAGGACTTATTGAGGTGGCAGAGTCACTTGAGCACAGGAGTTTGAGGCTGCAGTAAGTTATGATGGTGTCATTGCACTCTAGCCTGGGCAATGGAGTGAGATCTTGTCTCAAGAAGGAGATGGAGAAGGAGAAGGAGAAGGAGAAGGAGGAGAGAAGGAAGGGAGGAAGGGAGGGAGGGAAAGAAGAAAGAAGGAAAGAAGGAAGGAAGGGAGGGAGGGAAAGAGGAAGGAGGGAAGGAAGGAAGGAAGGAAGGAAGGAAGGAAGGAAGGAAGGAAGGAAGGAAAGTAAATGAGTTAATATTGGATGCTACTTTTTCTTAGATACAGGAAATGTGCTAAACAAAAGGTCTGAAATATTAGACTATCTCAATTTCATTTCTAATTATTCCCTTGACTTGCTATGGAGCCTTGGACAAATCCTCTAATCTAATTGCTTCTCTGTTCTTAATCTGTAAAATTAGGGCTTTGATTTAGAATCCACAAATGTATAGAATTGGAAGAGAAGTTTAAAGTATGGTCTGATCAAACACATTTTTCTATAAACACACATATATATGCATTATACATATATAATGTATGCATATATTCTAAAATGGAATAAATATATACATAATGTTGCAAGTAGCTATATTTCCATTCTGATGAAAGGCGCATCCAAGTGGTGCTAAGCAATTGCTTATTATTGAGAAAAGTTGACATATTAAACTATTATTTAATGTGGCCAGATAATAAGGCTAGATATTTAATTTTTCTAAAATAATGTATTAACGTACTAGAAAGGAAAAGATAGGCAGGAATAAGTAAGCATGCCAAAATATGGATACAGACAGCCTCTGGGTAGACAGAATTATGGACATTTTTCTACTCTTTTACATCGTCGAGTGTTTTCCAAAATTTCTCAGAAGAGCTAGTGTTACTTTTATAGTGTTAAAACACACAGTCTCAGAAAACAACGTATATATTCTGAAATTTTACCTTTCTCCATCCAGAAAAACTCAACTTCCTTGTTTCTAAACTAGAGCAGTGTGGGACTAGGTGGAAACTGTGTTAGTTGCTTAATCTATTTTCAAACATTTTTCAAATGGCTTAATTTCATGTTACAAGTGAATAACTATTGAGAGGATGAGGAGCTAAGCCACAGATGGAGAAAAAATATCGGCAAAAGATGTATCTGATAAAAGACTGTAATCCAAAATATACAAAGAACTCTTAAAATTCAACAATAAGGAAATGAACAACCCAATTTTAAAATGGTCAATTATCTGAACAGATGTCTCACCAAAGAAGACACAGATGGCAAATAAGCATATGAAATGATGCTCAATGTTACATATTCTAAGGGATTTACAAATTAAAAGAACAATGAAATACCACTACACACCTATTAGAATGACCAAAACGTAAAAAAGAAAAAAAAAGAAAAAAAAAACCGACAACATCAAATGCTGATGAGGAGGTGAGGCAACAGGAACACTCATTCATTGTTAATGGTAATGAGAAATGGCACAGCCACTTTGGAAGACTGACAGTTTCTTACAAACACACTCTTACCATCTGATTCAGCAAGCATAGTTCTTGACATTTACCCAAAGGAAGTACTAGCTTGTGTTCACACAAAAACCTGCATAAAATGTTTACATCAACTTTATTCATTATTGTCAAACCTTGGAATCAACCAAGGTGTTCTTCAGTATTTGGATGAATGGATAAATTAACTGTGGCACATCCAGATGATGGAATATTATTCAGCAATAAAAAAGAAATGAGCTATTATACTATAAAAACGTGGAGGAAAAGTAAGTGCTGCAGTTAAGCGAAAAAAAGCCAATCTGAAAAGGCCACATATTGTATGATTCCAACTATGACATTCTTGAAGAGGTAAAACAACGAAAAGAGCAGTGGTTACTAGCGGTGAGCAGAAAGGAAGGGATGAGTAGGTGTGGCACAGAGGATTTCTAGGGCAATGAAACTCTTCTGTTTGATGCTAACATGAAGGATACACGACATTATACATGTGTTCAAACCCACAGAATGTACACCACCAAGAGTGAACCTCAATGTAAACTATGGAGTTTGGTTGATGATAATGTGTCAATGTCGGTAGGTTAATCAGTTGTAAGAAATGTACCACTCTGCTGGGGGACATAGATAGGAAGGCTCTGCTTACCTGGGGGTAGAGAATACATGAGAATTCTCTGTATCTTGCACTAAATTCCTCTGTGAACCCAAAACTCCTCTAAAAAAATCATTTACTTTTAAAAGTAAATAACTACATTTACAAATATAGATAAACTATCCCTGACTGTGGGGATTTTAAATCATTGGTTTTAGTGCAAGGAATCATATGGAGACAGAGGAGAAGCCTGGAGAATATTCTTGAGGATCTGTGAAGGTGGTGGAGAAGGCATCAGAAGGAGCTTCAGTCTCTCTGGGCGCCTCTCTTGTCCCGTCCAGTAGAGCGGAACCCTCCCGAGGATGCTGCAGTCTGGGACTCACTCCATGGAGCACTTGCCACACCCACTCTGCTAATTTCCATATGCATCTGTCCCTCACTGCTGGATGCTGGACTTCTTGGAGGAAGAGTCCATGGTTCATGGATTATGGCCTCAAGGGTGCAAATAAGGGTGCTCCCTCTCTTTTTCTCTCATCGCTCTCTCTGTCTCTCATCTCTCTCTCTGTGTTTCTGTCTCTCCTCTCTCTCTTTCAGAAAGGAGAAGACGAGGAAAAGACACAAATAAAAATAACAGGAGGAAAGCCTAGAGCATGCTTTGCACAAACAGTATGAAAACTGGGAAGGAGAGAGGAAAGGAAGAACACAGAGAAGGACTGAAGTGTCAGGGGAGGAGGGAGAACGAGGGGAGGGCTTGAAGCGGAGCTCTTTTCCTACGTATATGTAGCAGTTATAGGACCATTTGTTGAAGAAAATATTTTTCTTTCCGAGTGAAATTCTTTGGCACTGTTTTCAAAAAATGGTTAGTCACATGTGAATCAATCTGTTTCTGGACTTTCTACTGTTTCGAGAATCTATCATTTTTGCCAATAACACACTCTATTGATTAACTTTATGGTACATTTTGAAGTTGGGTACGGTGTATACTTGATTCTTGCTTGTTTGCCTTTCCAAGTGAATTTTAAAATTATTTTGTCTATCTCTAGGAAAAAAAAATGTCACTGCTAAGATTTGTATATCTATGACAGGAGCTGAGAGGAGCTCTAGTAATAACTGAGATATCCTTCCACCAGATGGATAGGTGTGGGACTCAGAACCCAATTTAATTTGACTTAAAAACAGAGCAACGTGGCATTTCTTGTGTTTCGTGGAGCAAATAATACTAACGACATTTTTCATGCTTCTCTTCCGCAGTAGACTGTTGAGCTGCATGAGCTCCAGCCGGAGGACCCCACACTGTTCCGCCCCCCACGGTGCCTGCGGTCTCCGCTCAGTCCCAGCCTGCAGTGCACGGCTCTCTGTTGACAGACTGCCAAAGCGAAGACTCAGGAAAGAAGGTTAGCTCTGCAAGGAAGATCCGTCCCTAGAGGGCAAGATACGGTAAAGATGTTCTGTGCCTGTGCCTCTTTTTATTTTTAATAGGAGAAATTTAGATATCGTTACCCTAATGGGAAGGAATGAATGAAAAAGCAGAATCTCATGATTTAGGGAAATACTGCCAAGCGGAGGATTCTGAACAGGAGACAATAGAATGAGGAATTTAGGGAAGAGATTTGCCTTGGTAGGAGGCTGAGGGCTCCAGAGGCCACACAGGATGTCCTTAAGAGCAGCTGCCTGGAACCAGAGTGCTGGCCTCAGCCTCTCCAAGTTCCACAAACTGAGGCAAGTTCTTCACCGCCCTGGGCCTCGGTTTCCTTGTGTGTGGAACTGGAATAATAATAGCACCTTGTCAGTGTCTTTAGAGCGGTGAGCATGGCACTGCGCGATTATGATCATGTTACTTGGAAAGTGCAAGGCAGGGGGCCCCTGTGAATATGGGGACGGATTACTGAGAGAGGAAGAGAAGGCACAAAAAGAAGAGCGCTCTTCTCAGATGGCCTCAGTACTGCCTTCCGCAAAGTAAGAATCAAGGTCGGTAGGGGAGAGTGAGGCTGCAGGGTTGAGGTGGGGCCACGGAGGTGTCCCTACAGCGAAGGACATGTGAAAAGACCTCTCGCTTGCATCACTGGCCTCCGCTGACATCCTTTGTCCGTGACCCCCTTCACCCGTGACCCTCACGGAGGAAACGTGATTTATGTCCAGTAGTAGTAAGGACTTGGGTCAACCTTGCTGGGCCACCTTTGATCCCTGGGGCTTCAGCCCCCGACGGCTGGGCCAAAACTTTCTCCTCTGTAAAATGAGGACATGATTCTTCTGAGGGAAAGGCCAGCCAGATGCATGCAAGAAGTTCTAATAGTTCTGAGACCTAGGGACATATTACAGCTCTCCTATTCCTCCTGATGAGTGCTGCCACCCACTCACCAGCTGGCTGGTCAGAATTACACATATAATCAGTTGTACTCCAGTCGGCTAAGCTGGGCAATTAGCCTGATCCAGTAGAGTGAAAACCCTCATATCCATAAATACATCGCAGCCCCACTAAGCAGGCATGCACCTCAGAAAAAAAAAATTGAGCTTTCTTTTAAAATCATAAATTTCATCTTTCTTGTTGTTTTAAAGAAATAAAATAGCAACTAATACTGCACATCTGATATATTACTCACAGGTAAGCAGATTTATGATTACTTAAGAAACTTAAATCCAATTGTTTAAATTGTTCTTATTCCACATAGAATTCAATTATTTGTATTTGCTGAATGCTACACAATGTAAATGTGCCAAGCTACATAGAATTAAAATGAAAAACCCATAAAACAAATGTTATGACACATATGGGCAGTCAGTCAATTAAAAACAGTTATTGAGCACTGTATCTGCTATGTGCCAGAAAATTCATCGAAGAAAGAAAAAATAGCTAACATATTTTAAGTTGCTCAGTTTTGAAGAAAAATTTAAATCCATTGAACATAGTATTTGCATCTCTATGACACTGAAACACTTTTAGTAGTTTGAGAGAAGTTCATCTGTAGTTTTAACAAACTGATTCTTTTATGAGAATATAAATGGCATTAGATGCTGAGTCCCATTGCACACATAAACAGGCAGAACATTATTTTAAAGTGTGAACGTCAAAGAGATCAACCCTAAATGCGAGTGTTAACATTACTAGTATGTCATTTTTAAGTGAGTTATGGATTATTTCCCTGGTAGAGTACATTTACATTTAAAGTGTGATTCGAGTTAATTGGGCTTGGCCTCAGGTTTTAAGACAATATTTTAAGACAATCAGTATTGGTAATAAGCAAAGATATTGAATTAAAATGGTGAGATAAAATTTCATTTTAAAGCACCATTAAGGGTCTTTACAAATTAACTAAAAGCTCATGATTCCCTCCCACTCCATGCTCTCCAGCATCTCCTAAAATCAGCACCTCCTGAAGTCAGCTCCAATTCAGTGCTCAGACACAAAGCCCCCAGGCACCCTTGATTTTATGCTCTCACTCACACTTCAGACCCTAGCCAGCAGTGAGTCTGGCTCACTCTGCCTTCCACTCCTTCTCCACCTTCAACTCCTGCTCCCCACAACTACTATCTCACTCGTCAACTTCTCTCTTGCAGATTCTTTTTTTTGAGACAGAGTCTTACTCTGTTATCTAGGCTGGCATGTAATGGTGCGATCTTGGCTCACTGCAATCTCTGCCACTCAGGTTCAAGCGATTCTCCTGCCTCAGCCTCCCGAGTAGCTGGGATGACAGGTGTCCGCCACCACGCCCAGTTAATTTTTGTATTTTTAGTAAAGACAGGGTTTCACCATGTTGGCCAGGCTGGTCTCAAACTCCTGGGCTCAAGTGATCTGCCCACCTCGGCCTCCAAAAGTGCTGGGATTACAGGCATGAGCCACCACGTCCAGAAACCTTCCAGCTTCTCTCTCTCTCTTTCATTTCTGTTCCTCTCCACTTACAGTCAGTACCACCAGCTCCTTCTCTCCTCCACCTGATCTCTACCTTCAACTCCTGCTCTCCCTACCTGTAATCTCCACCAGCACCATAAGACACACACACACCCACACACAGAAACACACACCAGCACCAGCACCATAACCTCTATCTCCACCACCCCCACCCCCACCCCCACCACACAGCAGTTCTTGGCCTGTAAAATTTCTAAAGTCCTTTTGAAAAGACACTGTTGGGGTCCCCTACCAAGAAGCGGTCAGTGCTCCTTGGTTATTAAGCCCTGATGTGGCTCTGGACGAAGCCCCCTCTCCACTGTCCTTGTCCCTGGGCTGGGCTTCTTTTGTCTCCCCCAGACACATCTGAAATGGAAAGGGGCCTTGGGGAACGCACCCCCTCCCTGCCCCAGGAGACAGACAGACTCCTCAACTTCCTTCCTCCTCGTCCTCATGGAAGGTCGGGGACCAAGGATTCTTTTAGGTTTTGAATAGTAATGGGCTTTTCTTACCTTGATTTCCTTGGCAGTAGAACTCCTTTGAAAACTCGGTAGCCTTCCAGTCTGTTTGCGAGCCGTTAGTTCCGTGTGTCCACAGCTCATTTAGTGAAGCTCTCAGATCTTTTTCTTTGCTTTCTTATTCTTATTTCTCATCTCTCACTCTTTTTTGTTTGTTTGTTGTTTGTTTGTTTGAGATTGTGTCTCCTGGGCTGGAGTGCAGTGGTGCGATCTCGGCTCACTGCAACCTCCACCTCCCAGGTTAAAGCGATTCTCCTTGCCTCAGCCTCTCAAGTAGCTGGGATTACAGGCACCTGCCACCACACTGAGCTAATTTTTTTTGTTTTTGTATTTTTAGTGGAGATGAGGTTTCACCATGTTGGCCAGGCTAGTCTCAAAACTCCTGACCTCATGATCCGTCTGCTTTGGCCTCCCAAAGTGCTGGGATTACAGGCATGAGCCACTGCACTGGGCCCTCATCTCTCATTTTTAAGTCAAAGATACCCTCCCTAGGCTAAAGAGCTTTGATGGAAAGGCCCCACCTGTAATCTACTCTTTCAGACATTTAATCAGATCACAAGTATTTAAAAATCTCAACCCTTAAATCTGTGGGCTAAAAGTAGTCAGTTTTTTTTTCACACTGAGAGATCCAAATTTCGGACTCTATTTTTTATTTCATTTTACAAATAAACTGATCTGTCGTGTAAGCTCACCATCTTTTTTATAATGCATTATCACAACGAACCCATATTGACCCAAACAAGCTACATCGTCCTGCTTAAGTGCAAGAAGGGCTGGGCTATATTGGGAACCTACACACATACTCAGTGATCCACGCAGCTTGTTGTCAAATTACTTTGCTAAATGTCCTTATCAAATCACACTTCTTCCAGCAGTAGGTAAGAATTTGCCTATCTACATTCTTCATGCATTTGGCTTTATCAGACTTTCTTTTTTGCTGTTGTTTTTCTCACAGGTTTGTGCAACAAACTTTAAGCTCCCTAAGGATTAGACCCATGTCTTCTTAATCTCTATACATCCAACTACTGGCAATCTGAAATATACTTGAACGTTGATATAATGAATGTATATAAATAAATGGTAGGATTTCACATCCATTTTTAGAGGAAAATTTTATGAGTTCCCAGAATGCATACATCAAAGCACCTGTCACAAGACTTTGATCTTGACAAAGCTTTACTATAACCTTCCTCAGATCTCTTGGAAAACTGTGCTTCTGTGACTTTAGCCGGAATAATAGCCAATCCAAAAAAGTAATTTCCAGCCCCCTCACCTCCACTACAAATCCATTCCAAATTTAATGCCTAAAGTTCCATTAATATGGAATAACGCACCCCTTTTGCCCAAAGTCCTGTTAATATGGAATAATGTGCTCCCTTTGCCCAAAGTCCTGTTCATATGGAATAATGCACCCCTTTTGCCCAAAGTCCTGTTAATATGGAATAACGCACCCCTTTTGCCCAAAGTCCTGTTAATATGGAATAATGCACCCCTTTTGCCTAAAGTCCTGTTCATATGGAATAAGGCACCCCTTTTGCCTCCATATCCAGCTCTTTTCTTTCAAACGAGACTCCGTGAACCTCTTGGGTATACGGTTCTCTCCTGTTTGTCAAGCTAATAAATTCAGCACTGTTTGTTTGATTTTAGTTCCGGTGGTCTTTATGTCACTGTTTGGCAATGCATACATTCATTTTCCTATATTTCTCCTGGTCATATATGTAAATGATGCAGGATGATTTGGTGATAAGAGTTTAGTAACTGGGTCAGCCAAACCTGGATTCAGATCCCAGCTCCATCGTTTACAAGGTAGTTGAAGTAAATCAATTCAGCACTTCATATTTCAGTTCTCTCCCCTGTGTAACGAGAGAGGTGGTACCCAGTGGACATGAATAACCAAAAGAAAGCAACTGGAACACAGAGAACTCAATGTATGCTAATAAAGTCCAGTTGATTTCCATATATGGGAAACATTTTCAGTAGCTGCCACAATTTTACTTCTAAAAGCAGAGTGAGGGGAGAAAGAACTAATGGATCTTAAAAAGAATCTGAGGAGCACACCTCCCTGACAGTGACTTCCTGATCTGTAGAAAGCCAATTTCTCTCTCTTTCTCTTTCTCATCTCTCTCACCTCAAGTTCTACTATTCCAAATTAGAATCAAATCCCTCATATGTGTACTTTACCACTTACATTTGATCTTCAAAATCACCCTATAGGCAGGGCGTGGTGGCTCACCCCTATAAACCCAGCACTTTGGGAGGCTAAGGTGGGAGGGTCACTTGAGGTCAGAAGTTCAAGACCAGCCTGGCCAACATGGTGAAACCCTGTCTCTACTAAACATACAAAAATTATCCAGGTGTGGTGGCACACACCTGTGATCCCAGCTACTCAGGAGGCTGAGTGAGGCAGGAGAACTGTTTGAACCAAGGAAGTAGAGGTTGCGATGAGCCGAGATCGTGCCGCTGCACTCCAGCCTGGGCGACAAAGACTGTCTCAAAGAAACAAAAAATCACCCCATATAGGATTGTCCAAAGAATTCAAGCTTGTGTTTACTCTAGATTTTTAGACTAGTTCATAGGCAAAGTGGGAATAAATAAAAATCCCAAGTCACAACGTTGTCATCAGGATCACCATCAGCCAAGATAGATGCAGTACAAAACACAATGCTAGTATAACGTTTCTGGAGCACTGTATCATTTCCAATCAGTAAAGATTATTTAATTAAAGGGATATTAATTAAATCACTATCAAATTTTATTAAATGCATACATATAAACTTGAGTTGGCAAATAAACAAATTTGAGCTGTATTCAAGCAGTGCTGAATTCCTCATTCTTAGCAAATAATCAAAAGTATTTTCCACAGTAGAACATTATTAAATGAAAGTAAAACATACATTAAGAACCAGTATTGCTGTAAATATGTATGCAACAGTGGAAACTAATCATGTGTATGCATGTGTGTATTTCAGTATCCTGAGTAAGATACCTATACCACATTAATTTTATCAGAGATTAAAGCTGATGAAACGAAATGTATCTTTATGAATGTATATACATCTGCAAATATCCATGCTACATACATGGAAGTAAAGAATTTTCATTGGCCATTTGTTCAGTTGCTTGAGCGTTATCTTCTGTGTCCTCTGATTTTACAAATTCCTTAATAAATTTCCAAAGGCCCCTTAAAATACATAAGAAATGAATACCATAGGTTAGGCGAAAATACATTAAGCATGAAAGAAAATTTCAAAGTAAGCATCTATTCTAGACACACTTACACAAAAATAGACAAGATGAGACTTTGTAATAATTTACTTTTTTAAAACAGATATTTTGAGGGAGTTTTGGCCTTGAATGTAACAGATTCTCTAAATAGATGTTTTCCCCTGTTGCATATAGTGTGGCATGGGAAGTAGGTGTACCATGAACATAATGATACGCTTTAGTCCATTCACTCTCATTGCAAGGCCATGGGACGTGCTTCCCTGGTTTTGTATTTGTAACTCTATTCCCTCTTTTTAAGAACACCCAACATGATATAAGGAACCACAAAACGTAGATCCATCTGTATGGCTCACTTAGCACTCTATCCAAACCCTTTCTTCCATGGCTTTTTCTGCCCCATAAGCTGGAGAGTGGGGTGCCCTATGTTCTGGCCTCTCTTACAGCAGAGACTGGCCTTGGCCCATGGTGCTGGCCAATGAGATGTGAGTGAAAGCATCTGTAAAGAACTGTCCTTCCTGAATAAAATGGAAAGCCTCAAAATGAGAAGCTCTTTGCCATCTGTCATTCACCTTTCCCTTTCTTAATCCATGGAAAGCAGACCCAATTAATGCCTGAAGACAGCCATATTGAGACTCTGAAGAGGCGGCAGCCACACTCAAAGGAAAGCGGGGAAGAAAGGTGAGGAGCCCCAGTTCCTTAATTATGTCATCGAGCCCAAGCTACCTACACCTAAAAGTCTTTTTCCACAGCGGAAAAAGACTTTTAGGTGTAGGTAGCTTGGGCTCGATGACATAATTTCCCTATTTAAATCATCATATGGTTTTCCATTGCTCTTAATAATACCAAATTCTGAGATTCAAACTAGTACCAACTCAAAGAAAAGTAACTGTGTGAAGTATAAGCTTATAATGTAAATAATAGTAAATTTATATCAATATTATACATTTAGTTATAAACAAATGATATAAATCAGCCACTTACTTTTTAAACTAGAATTTTCAGAGCAATATTCGCATAGGGGTTTTCAAAGATTTAACATCACTAAAAGCCATATGATTGGAGAAAATAAAGCCATGCCTTCCCACGTTCCTGATTCCTGCCCAGGTGAATTCGCCCTCACCTCCAGCTTTATCCAATACATTCATTTATATATGACTAAATAAAGTATACAGATTGAGGTCTAAATCTTAGACTGAGGATTCCAAAGCACAGAAAAGGATGTAACATGTGTATTTAATGTAAGCATTCATGAGTGTAAACCCTTCAAAGGTCTGTCTAGTCTAATCTAGTTTTGAATAACTGATCGTGAAAACAGCATGATACTGCTCTAGCTGTTTTATCATGATGTCAATACTTACTCCTGCCCCTCTTCACTGATCTTTCCTATGATCTGCTTCACATGGTTTTCAGTAACCTACAAAGAATTACAATCAGTTGGTCATGCTTATTACACAGGACAAGCAGGCACTAAAGGAAATATTTTTATGATAAACATTGATTCACACAAAAAAACTTACTTTTATTTTCTTCTTTAAAATCATATTTTCTGTTTCCAATTGTATGGCTTCATGCTGAAAGACAGGTTGTTTTAAAAGCAATATACTTGGTTAAAAATATTTGTTAACTATTTTTCTCTATTTAACAAGATTATGTGAATGATATAATTTCAAGAGTACTCAATAGCACACTACTTAAAAACAGATTAAGAAACAAAGCATAAAATGAAGGACAATTAATGAGAAGGAAAGATCTTGGTCCTCAGGGTAACAAACTAGGAGAGGAGGAAATTGGTGTTTCAAAATATCAGAAAATTTTAGAGAAATTCCAGAAGTGAAGAGCACTTCACTTTTCAGAACTAATGATAGAATTTGTTAAGGGGGCTGGAAAAATATAAAAATATAAATATCAATAAATCACACACATATCAGCAATAACTGATTATAAACTGTAAGAAGAATTTTTTAAATTATCAGTTATAATAGTAATACCTCCCATAAACTCATAAGAACAAACATAACATAATTATCTTGCACTGTTATAAAAATAAATTAAATAAGTATAAAATAATCCCAAATAAGAGTATTCATATTGTAAAGCTGTCACTGTCAACACAAATATCCAAATGCTTTTATAAATTCATTGTAAGCACAATCAAAATACCAAAAGTATTATTATCAGAACTTCAAAAATTAGACAATAGTGTTAATGAGAATATTCAGGATAATTGTGAACAAAATAATGATGGGCAGAGGGTATAAAGACTTGCTCTTTCAGGTATTAGATATGTTGAAAAGAATTAGCAAGTGTAACAGCTAGGCTGAATGGGGTATCATTAAGAACGAAGGCTGAGTTTTAATGCTAAGTCTACTTCTTGCTAACTGTGACCTCAATCAAGTTACTTAGCATATTTGTGCCTCATTTCTGTACTTCAAAAAGAGGATTAATAATAGCAGCCACCTGTTAGGGTTGCTGCAAATTAAATGAAACTATATTTTTTAATGTTCATAAAAGTGTCTGATACATTGTAAATCCTCAATATATTCAGCTCTTTTTTTTTTTTTTTTTTTTTTTTGCCTGGTTGGAAATGGTCTATTTCAAATCTAGAACCAGATACCAATTACATGACAGAATAACAATAGCAACTCTATTGTATTTTCCGGTATTTGAATTAAGCAGCCAAATATAAATAAGAAGTAATTAAAGTAATATAAATTCGTGATATGGAATCTTCATAGGGAGTTTTCTATTTCTTATATTTGATTTATCTAAAGAGGTTTTAATTATGAAAGAATAGTCTACATGATTCTGACATATCATGCTTCAATATTTAAATTTAGAACCCATTACTGTTTAAAAGTGCAATTATAAATTGATGCTTGTTCTGAGAACATTTGTTTTCTGAAAGAAATAAAGGGGAGCAAACCCTAAACAAAAAACACAGAAGAAAATCTGCAGGGAGGGGCCAAGATGCTGACTAGAAGCAGCTGCTGTCAGCAGCTCCCATGGAGAGGAATGAAAATGGCAAGTGAATCCTACCCCTTTAGCTGAAGTATCCAGGTTCTCTCATTGGGACTGACTAGGTGGTTGGCACGACCCACAGAGAGCAAGAAAAAGCAGGGTGAAGAGGTGGCCCACCTGGGAGCCGCAAGGGGACCTTCCACTCCCAGACAAGGGAGGCAGTGAGTGATGGTGTTACCCTGCCCGGGGAACCATGCTTTTTCCACAGGTCTGTGCAACTTGCAGATCAGAAGATCCCTTCGTGAGCCCACATCATCAGGGTCTTGGGTCCCAAGCAGGGGTTATGGACAGAATGTCTGCTGGCTCTGAAGAGTCTAGTCAGTCTGGATAAGGGGGATTCCCCCAAGCGCAGTGCACCTGCTCCACCAAGGAGCAGCCAGAGTGCTTCGTTAAGCACTCCTGACTGGGTGAGTCCTCCCAATAGGGGTTGCTAGACACCTTATACAAAAGCGTGTCTGTTGTAATCAGGTTGGAGCCTCTCTGGGACAAAGCTCCCAGAGGAAGGAGTCGGCAGCAATCTTTGCTGTTCTGCAGCCTCCATTTCTGACACCTCCAGGTGCTAGAGGGACCAAAGTGAATAGAGGCTGAAGTGGACCCCCAGCAAACTGCAGCAACCCTATGGAAGAGGGGCCTGTGAAAAAAGCAAACAAACAGAAAGCAACAATAACAACATCAACAAATGAGACCTCACCAAAACCCCATCCAAAGGTCAGCAGCCTCAACGATCAAAGATAGATAAGTACATGAAGATGAGAAAGAATTAATGCAAAATCGCTGAAAACTCAAAAACCAGAGTGCCTCTTCTCCTCCAAATGATCTCAACACCTCTCCAGCAAGGGCATAGAACTAGGCTGAGGCTGAGATGGATAAACTGACAGAAGTAGACTTCAGATGGTGGGTAATAACAAAATTCACTGAGCTAAAGGAGTATGTTTTAATCCAATGCAAAGAAACTAAGAACCATGATAAAACATTATAGGAGCTGTTATCCAGAATAACCAGTTTGGAGAGAAACATAAATGACCTGATGGAGTCGAAAAACACAACTCAAGAACTTCACAATGCAACCACTAGTATCAATAGCCAAATAGACCAAGTGGAGGAAATAATCTCAGAGCTTGAAGAATATCTTGCTGAAAAAAGACAGGCAGACAAGAAAAAAGAATGAAAGGAATTTAAAAAAACCTCTGAGAACTATGGGATTATGTAAAATTGCTGAAACTACCACTGAGTGGGGTACTTGAAAGAGAGGGGGAGAATAAAACCAAGTTTGAAAACATATTTCAGTATTTCATCCAGGAGAACTTCCCCAACCTAGCAAGACAGGCCAACATTCAAATATAGGAAATCCAGAGAACTGCAGTCAAATACTCCATGAGAAGATTAACCCCAATATACATAATCATCAGATTCTCCAAGGTTGAAATGAAGGAAAAAAATGTTAAGGATAGCCAGAGAAAAGCGCCAGGTCACCTACAAAAGGAAACCCATTAGACTAACAGCATGCCTCTCAGTGGAAACCTTACAAGCCAGAAGAAATTGAGGGTCACTACTTAATCACATGGCACTTACTCTAAAATCAATCACATACTTGGAAGTAAAACACTCCTCAGCAAATGCAAAAGAACTGAAGTCATAACAAACAGTCCCCCAGACCACATGCAATCAAATTAGAACTCAAGATTAAGAAACTCACTCAAAACCACACAACTACATGGAAATTGATCAACCTGCTCCTGAATGACTTCTGTATAAATAAAAAAATTAAGGCAGAAATCAAGAAGCTCTTTGAAACTAATAAGAACAGACAACATACCAGAATCTCTGGGATGCAGCTAAAGCAGTGTTAAGAGGGAAATTTATAGCACTAATTGCCCACATCAGAAAGCTAGAAAGATCTCAAATCAATACATAACATCACAACTAAAAGAACTAGAGAACCAAGTGCAAACAAACCCCAAAGCAAGCAGAAAACAAATAACCAAGATCAGGCAGAACCGAAGGAAATAGAGACACGAAAAACCCTTCAAAAAATCAGTGAATCTAGGAGATAGTGTTTTGAAAAACTTAATAAAATAAATAGACCACTAGCTAGATTAACACAGAAGAAAAGAGAGAAGAATCAAATAGACAAAATAAAAAATGATAAAGGGAATATCACCACTGACCCCCACAGAAATACAACCATCAGAGAATACTAAAACACCTGTATGCAAATAAACTAGAAAATCTAGATTAAATGGATAAATTTCTGGACACATGCACCCTCCCAAGACTGAACCAGGAAGAAGTTGAATACCTGAATAGACCAATAATGAGTTCTGAAATTGAAGCAGTAATAAATAGTTCACAAATTTAAAAAAAAAAAAGCCCAGGACCAAATGGATTTACAGCTGAATTCTACCAGAGGTACAAAGAGGAACTGGCACAATTTCTTCTGAAACACTTCCAAATAATTGAAAAGGAGGGACTCCTCCTTAACTCATTTTATGAGGCCCGCATCATCCTGATACCAAAACTGGAAAAGATACAACAAAAATGGAAAACTTCAGCCAATATCCCTGATGAACATCAATGCAAAAATCCTTGATAAAATACTGGCAAACCGAATCCAGCAGCACATCTAAAAGCTTATTCATCACCATCAAGTTGGCTTCACCCCCAGGATGCAAGGCTGGTTCAACATACACAAATCAGTAAAATTTATCACATAAATAGAACTAAAGACAAAAACCACATGATTATCTGAATAGACACAGAAAAGGCCTTCTATAAGATTCAACATCCCTGCATGTTTAAAACTCTCAAAAAACTAGGTATTGATGAACACATCTCAAAATAGTAAGAGCCATTTATGACAAACCCACATCCAATATCATACTGACTGGGCAAAAGCTGGAAGCATTCCCCTTTAAAACCGGCATACACAAGATAAGAATGCCCTCGCTCACCACTCCTATTCAACATGCTATTGGGAGTTCTAGCCAGGGCAATCAGGCAAGACAAAGAAATAAAGGGCATTGAAATAGGAAGAGAGGAAGTCGAATTGTCTCTGCAGATGACAAAATTCTCTATCTAGAAAATCCCATCATCTCAGCCCCAATGCTTCTTATGCTGATAAGCAACTTCAGCAAAGTCTCAGGATACAAAATCAATATGCAAAAATTGCAAGCATTCCTGTAAACCAACAACAGACAAGCAGAGAGCCCAATTTTGTATGAACTCCCATTCACAATTGCCATAAAGAGAACAAAATATCTAGGAATATAGCCAACAAGAGAAGTGAAGTCCCTCTTTAAGGAGAACTACAAACCACTACTCAAGGAAATCAGAAAGTATACAAACAAATGGAAAAACACTCCATGTTCATGGATAGGAAGAATGAGTATCATGAAAATGGCAATACTTCCCAAAGTAGTTTATACATTCAATGCTATTCCCATTAAACTATCATTGACATTCTTCACATTATTAGAAAAAAACTATTTTAAATTTCATATGGAAACAAAAAAGATCCCCTATAGCCAACACAACACTAAGCAAAAAGAGGAAAGCTGGAGGCATCATGCTGCCTGACTTCAAACTATACTACAAGGCTACAGTGACCTAAACAGCATGGTACTGGTACAAAAAACAGACATATAGACCAATGGAACAGAATAGAGAACTCAGAAATAAGACTGCACACCTACAACCATCTGATCTTTGACAAACCTGACAAAAACAAGCAATGGGGAAAGGATTCCCTATTTAATAAATGGTGCTGGGAGAACTGGCTAGCCATATGCAGAAAATTGAAACTGGACCCCTCCCTTACACCTATACAAAAAATAACTCAAGATAGGTTAAACACTTAAATGTAAAACCCAAAACTAGAAAACCCTAGAAGAAAATCTAAGCAATACAATTCAGGATACAGGCATGGGCAAAGATTTCATGATGAAAACATCAAAAGCAATTGCAACAAAAGCAAAAATTGATGATGGGATCTAATTAAACTAAAGAGTTCTGCACAGCAAAAGAAACTATCATCAGAGCAAACAGACAACCTACAGAATGGGAGAAAAATTTTGCCATCTATTTATCTGGCAAATGTCTAATATTCACAATCTAGAAGGAACTTAAATTTACAAGAAAAAACAAACAACCCCATTAAAAAGTGGGCAAAGGACATGAACAGACACTTCTCAAAAGAAGACATACATGTGGCCAACAAGCATATAAAAAAAGCTCAACATCACTGATCATCAGAGAAATGCAAATCAAAACCACAATGAGATACCATCTCACCCCAGTCAGAATGGCAATTATTAAAAAGTCAAGAAACAACAGATGCTGGCAAAGTTGTGGAGAAACAGGAATGCTTTTACACTGTTGGTTGGAACGTAAATTAATTCAACGATTGTGGAAGACAGTGTGGCAATTCCTCAAAGATTTAGAACTCAAAATACCATTTGACCCAGCAAACCCAAATCCCTTTTGTATATAGCCAAAGGAATATAAATCATTCTATTATAAAGATGCATGCACATATATGTTCATTGCAGAACGATTCACAATAGCAAAGACATGGAATGAACCCAAATGCCCACCAATGATAAACTAGATTTTTAAAATGTGGTACATATACACCATGGAATGCTATGCAGCCATAAAAAGGAATGAGAGCATGTCCTTTGCAGGGACATGGATGGAACTGGAAGCCATTATCCTCAGTTAACTAATGCAGGAACAGAAAACCAAACACCACATGTTCTCACTTATAAGTGGGAACTGAACAATGAGAACACATGGACACAGGGAGGGGAACAACACATACTGGGGGCTGTCAGGGGGGTGAAGGGAGGTAAAACATCAGGAAAAATAGCTAATGCATGTTGGGCTTAATCCCTAGGTGATGGGATGATAGGTGCAGCAAATCACCATGGCATACATTTACCTGTGTAACAAATCTGTACATATGCACATGTACCCTGTTACTTAAAATAGAAAAAAATAAAAAATAAATAAATGTAAAAACTTCACCTGTTAAAATAAGGCTAGAATCAGTACAATTACAATTATTTCATCCATTAATATTTCATTCTTGTAACAGTGAACCATAGCATTTCCTCTATATTTAAATAATTTCTTCTAAAACAGGGGTCAACAAACTAATCCAGTCTGCACCTGTTTCTGTAAATAAAGTTTTGTTGGCACACAGCCATGTCTCCCCTCCAAAAAAAAAAAAAAAGAAAGAAAGAAAGAAAAAAAGAAAAAAGAACATCTTAACATATCATTGTAAAACAGAAAGAGATAATTTTTTCATAAAAAAAGGTTGGACCACCAACACCTTTCTATATGATCTATAATTCTGCTAAAAAGAATAAAAGTAGTGCTGGAAAAATATGCTTACCTATAGAACCACAATTTTAAAAATCATGTATTTCTTACATACTCTATAACTGGAGGTTACATTGAGTTATATTCTGCACAACTTAAAATTATGTTTTTAAATTTTTTAACTTTTATGGATTTAGGGGTATGAGTGCAGTTGTATTACATGGATATATATGTAATGGTGGGCTTTAGTGTACCACCACCCAAATAGAGTACAGTGTACCCAGTAGGTAGTATTTCATCCCTCATCCCCCTTCCACACTCCCACATTCTGGAGTCTTCAATGGCTATTATTCCACTCTATCTGTCCATGTTACTCAAAAAATTAGGTTTTGGCTATTAACAGAAATCAATAGAATTTTTATCGCTTTCCTTTTTTCTTATTTTAGATAGATCTCTTAATTATTATGATTATTTGCTATAAACATTTTGAAATAAAAAGTATATTTGGACCAAATTTTATGATTTTGTTACCCTATGACCAAATCACATTACTTCAAGTGTTTGCCGAGGTCTTTAGGCAAAAGAATAATGTAAATATTTAAATAAACAAGTTGCATACCTCTATGCTTTTAATCCTATTCTCAGTGATATCTGAAATTCCAGTGTGAACCAAAGTTGTTTTAATTTCTTTTTCCAGAGCTTGAATCTCATCCCACTTACTGAGTATTTCACACCTCTTCTTTTCAACCTTCTCAATAAGAGTAAGTTGGTTCTCATCAATTATATGTTTCTCAGATGATTCTGGAAATATTTTTAAAAACAAAATATTACTGTGTTTAATATCTCATTATTAATAGCATTATGTATTATTAACAATATTATGTATGCTATAGTATATATAACTATAAAATATAATTCAAACTCGAAGCATGTCAATAAAAATAATCTGACCCAAGAATGAGGGTATTCCTCCTTTAATTCATTCCTCTAATCAGTACATATTTGTTGAACACATTTTTGTGCAGACACTGGGTTAAGTAGAAAGGTTCAATGGTGAATTAGCCTTTTCCAGAGTGTGTGATTAAGCAGTGCAGACCAACAAGAAACAACAAGAGAGTGACGGTGGCAGCGTAGAAGGTGCAATTACGGTAAGACAAAGGCAAGAACATCAGACACAGCATGAGGAAGGCTCAAGGATGACTTTGCCAGAGAAGTGTGATTAGGTTGAAACACAAAGGATAAAGAGAAGTTAGACAAACAGAAGGGTTTTGGGAGAGAGCAGAAGACAGAATTTAGACATTGAGGGACGATGCTAGGAGGGAAACGGGGGGCAGTTCTGAGAAGACTTGTGACCTATGTTAAGAAATCAGTCAAAGCTGTTGAGAGCTTTTAATATGGGGAGAGACACAATCAGATAATGATCACTGTCTCCAGTGAAACTGTGTCCTGAAAGTGGATCAGACAGCACAAGACTAGACTCAGAGAGACCTGTTGGGAAGCTATGGCAATCATTCACACAGGTTGATCGGGTCAGGATATGTATTAGTCTGTTTCACGCCACAGATAAAGACATACGGGAGACTGGGCAATGTACAAACAAAAGAGGTTTAATTGGACTTACAGTTCCACGTGGCTGGGGAAGCCTCACAATCACAGCAGAAGGCAAGGAGGAGGAAGTTCCGTCTTACAGGGATGGCAGCAGCCGAAGACAGAATGCGGAAGATGCAAAAGGGGAAACCCCTAATAAAATCATCAGATCTCGTGAAACTTATTCACTAGCATGAGAACAGTATGGGGGAAACTGTCCCCATGATTCAATTATCTCCCACCAGGTCCCTCCCATAACACATAGGAATTATGGGAGCCACAATTCAAGATGAGATTTGGGTGGGGACACAGAGCCGAAGCATGTCAGAATAGCACTCCCAACATGAAGAGAAGTGAAAAAAATTAAAAAAAAATAAACTATTTAGGAAATAGAAAAAGAAAATAGACCTTAGTAATTGACTAGATCTGGCAATGTAGAGAAGAAGGCAATGTCAAAAATAAGCCCTAGGTTTTAGCTCAGTTGTAGCTAGAAAGACAACAATGAGTTCGATGAAGCATGGAGGAAAGAAAGAACTTGGTTTCAATCCCAACTTGGCCACTTATTTCAAGCTGTGTTGGAAGAGGTTGAGGGGTAGGAGACTGAAAGTTGCCTGGCACATGTTTTATGACTTTCATCTCCATGCGTTTGGTGATACCATCGATTGAAATAGCCAGGGAGATGCCCATTTAGAGAAGGAGATGATGAGTTTAATCTCGGACATGTTGAAATACCTATGGGACACTCAAGAGGCCACGTCTAATAGGCACTTGGATATACAGATCTCAAGCAAAAAAAGATGGGTTTTTAGCAGGTAAAATAGATTTGGAATTAAAAAAATAAAAAACCTCTTCCAAAGAGATGCTGGACTCCAAAGAATATCAACATTTAAGGAGTACAGAAAGGAAATGGAGACATCAAGTGATCCACTGCTAAGGCCAATTTGTCGTCAATCAGCACAGTTATATACTAATTAGAATGGTGAGACTTCATTTTTTGAGAAAAAAACAATTACTACTTTTCAATGGGAACAAAACAGTTAGAAATATTAATAATCCTTCCTTGTAGATAGTAAACAAGAAGGAAGTCACTGCCATCATTCTACTTTGCCAAATATGGAAGAAGGAGAAACTTTGACATTAAATTTTGAAATGTGGGGGAATTAAGTAGACACATGATGAGCTAGCTGAGGGGCTAGAAATGGTCATAGTTAAGCTTCTACACAAACTGAAAGAAAATACAAAATAAAGTATGTGTTCTCCACCTTAACCTAAGCTGAAGGTTTCAGCCCAAAACCATCAGCTGAGTTCAAAGAGGCAAAAAGGAGTGTCAAGTCAAGGGAGTGACCTCTGTCCTCACCTCTTTTCTACCCTCAAGACATAACTATAGGGAAAGACTGAGATGAAAATGGGGACATTCCACAGCAAATGTGTGCGATTGGAGGAACAGGCTCCTGTGATAGAACGCTTTGGGAAAAGAATGAAGCAGGAAGAACCAGGGGCACCAGGTTTGTTTCATCGCAGTGAAAGAGTGATGGGAACAGTGGGCTAGGATCACACATAAAGAAAGATTACTAGAGTTCTAAAAAGTTAGTCACTGCATTTTATTTTTATTAATCTTTGTCTTTTTTTTTTTTTTATTAGTGGCTAGCAGTAAAGCCCTTAAGTGTCTGCCTTTGTGTTTTTTTGTTTTGTTTTTAAATCGTGGGCCTGTTTTAAGAGAAAGCAAGGAAACAGAAAACACCAAGCCTGGGTCTTATTTCACATCTGTGAGAGGAACCCTACAAAGAACAGACAACATGGTGGAAGAAGGAGCGAAGCAGGTGACCTCTGAGCACTGAGAAGGGACGGAAGGAGAAGCAGAGTCAACCTGGGACAGAGAAGAGGCAGGACAAGGGGATGTAAATTAGGTGACAAGAAACCTGTGCAAAGACATCCAGCAGGATTAACAGCACCCATGCTACTCATAGGTAGAAAACAGGAAACAGGCAGAAGGGGGGAAAAGGTGGTAAAAGCACTCTGACAAGGATCTTTGAGGCTAAGCTCTACTAAGAACTTAAAACAGGATAGGCCTGTGAGCATATCCTACCAGACGATGAGAAAGAATATCTAAAAACAGAGTATGAGTGAGTGTTTAACAAACTCAGGGGAAAATGGCATTTCATTTAACAGTTGGAAAACAGTCAAGGTTAATGAGCAAGATACTTAAACTTATTTTTATCATTTAATTGCGTTCTTAATTGTATACATTCAAAATAATGTTATTATCTATTTCATAAAATGTTAATATCTATTTCATAAAATATTCATAAAATGTAATTAATTTCCCATGAAACGCATATTCTTCCTCACAAGTAATAATAAAAAGATGAAGAACAAACAGGCAGTGACCACCACGTGCCTGGCCCTATGATCTTGGGTGATGTGGGTGAACACGTTGAATTCTCACAGCAAAACTCAGAAGGAGCATCAGCATCTCCCGTGTTGACAGACAGGCAGCCAAGGCTGCAGCAGCTGAAATAATGAAGGTCACAGCAAAGCACCCATCAAGAGGACATCACACAGATACCTGCCTGATCGTTCCTTCGCAGACTGCAGCAATGCCAGCTCCATCTCCAGTTCACTTCTGAGTCTATGATGTGTGGATAAACAATAGGGAAATATTAGATCCTCATTATATCTTTTTTCTTTTGTCTATGTTACACCACAAGTCTCTTATAGTTGAGAAATTAAAATAGACCTGCTTACTTTCTAACACAACAGATACTCTGAAGATATTTATTAAATGACAGCCTAAATCAGTCAAGTTAAACAAACAAAATAATAATTTCTTACCAAGATTGCATAAGCCTTTAAAGAGTTAGTTAATTTAAAATAAATGATTTCCTATAGAGTTTATTGATACTTTTTGTTAATGGAATTGCTAAGAAGGAAGAACACAAAATAAAATTTAAAAAACTAAAAAACAAAAAAAAAAAGTAGCATTTTATACTCAAAGTCAAACAACATGTCAAGGGCTATGGAAAGACCTTCCTGATGCTGAAATACACTGCATATTTCCTGTGTATTTTTATTCTGTGCAAAAGATACAATTTACAAATTTCACTATGTTTGAATTAAAAATAAAATACAAGACAAGAGGCTGGGCATGGTGGCCCATGCCTGTAATCCCAGCAGTCTGGGAAGCCAAGGCAGGCAGATCACGAGGTTGGGAGATTGAGACCATCCTGGTTAACATGGTGAAATCCTGTCTCCACTAAAAGTACAAAAAATTAGCTGGGTGTGGTAGTGAGGGCCTGTAGTCCCAGCTACTTGGGAGGCTGAGACAGGAGAATGGTGTGAATCCGGGAGGTGGAGGTTGCAGTGCGCCGAGATCGGGCCACTGCACTCCAGCCTGGGTGACAGAGCAAGACTCCATCTCAAAAAAGAAAAAGAAAAGGGGAAAAACCTCTTTGTTTCCTCTGTTTGGTTGAGAGTAACCTACATCAACTATCTTATGTTGTATAGATTCAAAGAGAAAACAAAAGGAGTCTAGCAGGTATTACATATATTGAGGACAACACTGTGATTTGATTTAAAACATCAACATGCAAATAATTTAATGTCAAATGTCTACTAAGGGCCTAAGAGTTTAAGATTTTTACACATATTAGTTCATTTCATCACAGATTAAGAGAGAAATAGGGTGGTTCTTATGACCCTCAATTTTAAGAAACCGGAGCCAGGCATGGTGACTCATGCCTGTAATCCCAGTACTTTGAAGGGCCAAAGCAGGTGGATCACTTGAGCCTAGGAATTGGAGACCAGCTTGGGCAACATGGTGAAACTCCATCTCTACTTAAAAAAAAAATACAAAAATTAGTCAGGTGTGGTGCCTGTGGTCCCAGCTACTTGGGAGGCTGAAGTGGGAGGATCCTTTGAGCCTGAGAGGTTGGAGCTGCGGTGAACCATGATCATGCCACTACACTTCAGCCTGGGCAACAGAGCAAGACCCTGTCGCAAAGAAAAAAAAAATAAGAAACTGGGGATTCCATGGATTAATAATAATGATGAAAGTCTTTTCACTATGTATAGTAAGAAAGTTTCATTTCCAGAAAATTTTTACATATTATAGTTTTAACTATCACTTAGGTTTGTGTTCTATTGCTTTGTTTTTCTTCTTCAGGGACTTTAATTATACGTGAATTGGACGGTCTTTGCTTATGTCTATTTCATCTACTTTTTCTGACTCTTTTTATTTCTGTATCTCATTTATATTCTTTTAAATATTTTTCCACTTTTTCCCAATGCCCCTTATTATATTTTCATTCAAAACTACTCTTCCTTGGGTATTTCAGAATTTAGTCTTGACCTGTGATATAATTCTGACTTTTTGAACTATTTTTCCCTCAGTTTTTATCTTGTTTTATTTCTTCTTTATTGTTGTTGATTTCTCTCCTTAGTTTTTCAATTTATGACTCAAGATTGTTTTCATATGCTGAAATGCTCTTTTGGGAACATCTAATTTAGCTTGGAGTACTGTGCTACAGTTTTCTTCTTGTTCAACTTTATTATTATTATTCCTTGGTAAGGCAAGGACTTTCATCAGGTAAATCATTTGGATTCTCATTTTCTGTTCTTTTCTCATAGTAGTTTGTATAGACAAAGATTGTTTACACCTCTGCATTTTTGCAGGCTGGGCTAGTTATTTGGAGTAGTATGTGAGATTGCTAATTCAGATGGATACTTTTCCATCAGAGTAGCAAATTATGCTATTTTATTATTGATTTCACTTTTTTTTTGTTTTCTTTTGTTTTGATTTCCTTTGATAGTCCTGGATACCTTGCTTGTTTAGAGGGAAAAAGGACAGTATGTGGAAGGGTTGTGTGCACCTTGATTTTCCTCTTTTTATGGGTTTTTACATTTTCCTCTCTTGCTCCCTTTTGCCTTCATTGGACATTTCTAAAGGATGCTGCTCCCTTTCCTTTAACTCCCTTCTCACATGTATTATTACCATTTCAAAGTTGTATTCTCACTTCTACCCTCTTCCAAGTAACCCCACCCCACCCCACCACACCCCTGCCATCATAGTCAGTGCTGCCATCAGCCCAGCAGTACAGCTGTGTGGCTTTCTCACTCACATGGATTCTGCCCCTGGAAGTGGTTTTAGAACAATTTTAGACCTCCTTCTAGCTCCACTGTTCTCTCTTCCATGAACTTTTCCCAAAACCTCACTTGCTCTCACAAACAAAGCTTTGCAGCAGGAACATGGAAACTGGTTCACTGCCACTGAATGTTTTCTTTTCTATTTTCAGTCATTTTTAAACTTTGGATGCATTTGCAATGAAATCAGTTTTTTTTTTTTTTCTTTTTGGCCTTGGCGTTCACTTTGAACAGAAGTTTGATTTTCTCACTCCAGAAGCAGGGCTCACCATTGCTTGACACAGTTTTTTGTGCTTCTCCTCCTCCCAGTGCCTCAAAATGGTCAGTCCAGATATCTGCCTTAAACAACCACCTCCCAGTGATCACCCACTATGAGACAGCTAAATACAACCTACTTTCCTCAACGCACTGACCCCCACGCCCTGCATGGGCCATGAGAATATGCTGCAGTGACCCAGAAACCACTCTCCATCATAGTGTGTGTGACCCCACAGACCTCATACCTTCTTGCCCTAAACCCACTGATCAGAATTCCCCAGGGAAAACCTGCTAGGGTCACACTCTAGACCCGAACAAAAGCCTTGGTCCATTGGTCCTCACTCTCTCTCTTGCTCCCCTACCTGCTGATGGAGCGAGTGTGTTTCAGGCAGCTCCCCACTTCCTACCACCCCTGAGAAGCATGCTGCCCTCTTTTCTCTGGAATCTGTAAGTAACAAATCTGTTATTTAATGTGCTTTGTTCTGTGGCCTTCTCTGTGCCTCACCTGATGGACACACTTGAACATCACCTTTTACTAGCCAGGGCTCTCCTAAAGACTGGTTATCTTGATAGGAATAACCTGGATACACACCAGACAACGGCCACGAGGGCTTCTGCCAGTGTAGTTGAGTTTCTTGTGAGAGGAATATCTGGTCACAGGTCAGACACTTGGGCATTAAGCCTGAAGGCTAGGATGAAGACACATCCCATGAAGAGTACCCTGAGAACATCCTCCACCAGCCCCCGAAGCTCCATCAGGGGAGGGCTAGAGTTCATAGCCACCCTTGTGAGAGAGACCTCAAGACCAAATTGGAGGCCAGGTGTGATAGCTCATGCCTGTAATCCCAGCACTTTGGGAGGCCAAGATAGGTAGATTACTTGAGGTCAGGAGTTCAAGACCAGACTGGCCAACATGGTGAAACCCTGTCTCAACTAAAAATACAAAAATTAGCCAGGTGTGGTGGTACACACCTTTAATCCCAGCTACTTGGGAGGCTTGAACCCCGGAGATGGAAGTTGCAATGAACTGAAATCACCCCACTGCACACCAGCCTGGGCGACAGAGCAAGGCTCCATTAAAAAAAAGAAAAAAATTGGAGCAACAAATACAACGGTTCTCTGTCTTCTAGTTACATTAGAAGGCAAATTTTGTTTTTTGGTTTTGTTTCTTGTTTTGTGCTCTTGAAGATATTTTGGATGTTGCGGGTTTCCTTTAATCTTTTTCAAATCATACAAACAGTATGCCCTATCCAAGTGTGATTTGACTCTGGAAAGTGACACAGAGAGGTTATATTAGAAGAGTTTTGTAAGTTAAAAAACAATAAGGCCATCCATATAAGGTGTCTTAGATCTGCAGCCCTCTTGCCTATCAGTCAGTCTTCAGGGGACCACCAAAAAAGACAGGAGATTCTTTCAGAAACCTGCCCAAACTCCCCCGATGGACACACCATACTTAGCAGAATGTCTTAGTCACATAGGTGATGGCCTGTAGGAGTGGCCAGATGACAGGCATGATATTAGCAAAAGTAGCATGTTTTCAGCAAAGCAGAAATCAGTGTAACTGTAGGCTTGTCACATCGGTTTCAGATCTTGTTACAGGAGAATCTAAACATAGATCAGGTCAGTCACTCATGCCTCACCTATCGTTCTGCTCCAGGGCTGCTTTTGTGGCTCTCACAAGCATCCTCAGCTCTTCCTTGGCGAGATCCACATCTGCCGTCTTCACTGGCTTCTGCCCCAGTGCCTTGAGTTGAGCCAGAAGAGCCTAGGCAGGACCAGGCACATGAGGTGAAACAAACACACAGGGAGGGCGGGAGGACTCCCTTTTTTATTTGTCATTAATGCGTTTTCAAGGTGCCCTGGGTTAACATATACATTCTAGTGAAAACAGGTAAATTGGGAGGATTTAAGGGAGGGAGGACTGTTGGGGGAGGAATGGCCAATCAGTGACGTTTCCGTTAAAATACCTTTTTCAGTATGTTCAGAGTTTATTTTTTTTCTAAGAAATGGAAAGATGGTAGGAATTTCCCTGTTAGCCTGTGTGGCGGGGAGGACATGCTGGATAAAGCCCTGGAGGCACATTGTCAGTGGCACCGCAATCGTTTCTTCTACATGAATGAGAAGTCATGTGAATGCGCTTGCCATCCGCAGATGTAAAGCAGTGCTGTGCTCAAATGAGGAGCAACAGAGATCTCTGCCTCTTAGGGGAAGTGCTGTCAGGGTTACAGACACAGAAAGAGGCATCCAGGGCCCTGCTGGCCTGGGAATTTCTTCATGCTCACGTTTGACCGAGATAGGGACGTACGCCACTTTTTGACTCAATCTCAAAACGTAAGGAACAAGGTAGATTCCCCACTGGAGCCTTTGCTCATTCTTGTAAAGACAAAGGCTGCTTCCGCGTTATGAAAAGGCTCAGCACAAAGAAAATGGTACTCACATCTTACTTTAAATGAAGAAGCAAACTAGAACCGACCTCCTTGTAATGCTGTGATTGTTTGCTCATATACAAGAGAAGCAACTATCTCTCCTAATTTATGAAATAAAATTAATCTTTAAAGTGTATTGAATTCAAAATACCAAAGTTATCTTAGCTACAGTGTTAGATGTTCTTAGGTTTTATAAGTGATTAAGTTATTCCGGCAGTATATTTTCTTATTTGACTAACCACGTGTTTAACCCAACCTTAGAGGGAACACCTGGCACACCGTCCCCTGTTAAACAAAGACATCATGGGGTTTGAGTCAGCTTACAGCACACTAGCCATCACAACACATTCTCAGGGTTTTCGCCAGGATAATGACTCGACAATGGTTTTTGGAAACTACTGGCAGAGAACCATTTATATTCCCAATTTATACATAGTTATGTTGCTTGTTTGGTAGTATAAATGATGCTATGCCAATCTAAAGGAAATTTCTTTATCAATAATGTTATTAAGGCAGTATAAAGCTTATCTATAATAAAAAATATCACTATTCTAAATTATGGGGCACACATGGGGCTTCTTGGATTCAGAAAGGTTTCCACTGCTCGTGAAATACGAAGCTAGGAATAAGCAGGCTCATTCAGACTCTTCGCGATCGATCATCACCTCGTACTGTGTTGTGGGCTGGGACTCCAGGAGCGTCGCCATGTAGAGTTCATATTCATCCTGTACAGAAACAAACACAAAGTCCACTGGCCATGCATGAGGAGGTCACAGTACAGGTGTTTCATGTGTATAAATAACATGGAAGTCAAGAATGTTCATTTAGATCATTTCAGAAAAACATAAAATGTTCCTACAATGCATTAAATGGTATACGTGCTCACATGGATAAAATCACACCATCTTTGAAGCATATTTGAGCATTAAGTATTGATTACCTAAGAATATCATAAAATGCCATGGGATAAAATATCAAATATTGATCACTTCAGAATGTCACAAAACACCTTGACACAAATACAACAAATTGTCTCCTGCCATGCAGAAGCTCTGTGGATTCAGGTCCTACTGGCCTGCCGGGATGAGCTTCCCAGTGATGAGGCATCGCTGGAAAACAGGCCATCAGGTCTCCATTGTTAGGCAGTCCTTGTCATTAGGGAAATTAAAGAATTGCATGGTCTTTAAGCAACATAATCTCAACTTAGGTTCCATATGAAGGACATTGTCTCATTTTTTTTTGCAACCTCTGCCTCCGAGTTCAAGCGATTCTCCTACCTCAGCCTCTGAGTAGCTGGGATTACAGGCACGTGCCACCATGCCCAGCTAATTTTTGTGTTTTTAGTAGAGATGGGGTTTCACCATGTTGGCCAGGCTAGTCTTGAACTCCTGACCTCAAGTGATCTGCCTGCATCAGCCTCTCAAAGTGCTGGCATTACAGGCATAAGTCACAGCACCCAAAAATCACTTTCATCATGAAATTACAACAAATCTATAATTCCATAAGGATTCATATAAAATTACACACGTAATGTTAAATTAATTATTCATTTATTTGAATTATAATAATTAAGTTATGTACAATTTATAAAAGGTTATGTATAATTAGGAAGCTTTAGTGGGAAAACATGGGCTTAAGGAATGAGCTGACTGGGTGTTGATTCCACATGGCCCCTTTATAATTTACCTCCCTGCAGGCAGATTATCTCCAGTCTCTGTGAGTGATGGTCCCTGTCTGTAGAAAGGGGCCTGTGATACCTGGCAGAATCTCAGTGAGGCTTGAGATCATTCATGGACACAGAACCTCATGCAAGCTTCTCAACTGTTATGCTGAAGATGGATGTTTCTTACCTTAACTTTTTTCAAGAGATCACCAAATATCAAAGAACTGTTACAAATATCTTCAAAGACTTTTCCAAAGACGTGCAGTCTGTGGAACTGTTGACGGCTGCAGGTGCAAATTTTCTGGAGCTCCTGGAGGAAAAACAGAGTCAGCCCATTTCAGCGTGGCTCCATTTTTCTTCCAGAACCGAATTTCTCAGGAGTCAGGGAGGACACAGCTGTCATCACCCTGGCGAGTGGGCGGGGCGGCACAGGGGGCTGGTCCCGGGGGTCCTGATCCCTCCCACCATTTGCTGGGCTTCTTTGTCTCCCTGGTCACCCAAGATTCTGGATTTTTAAAAAAATATTTTCTTATTTATTGACTCCCTTGCTCCCCGTACTCAAGGATTCACTCTCCGCCTCCACAGTCCCCCAGGACCCTTTCTCTCTTCCAACCACAAGGCCTGGCTGCTTCCTGGGCGCCTGCTATTTTCTTCTCTTTCGTGCATGGTCCCCATTTGGAGATGATGCCTCCAGTCAGCTGTTCTCCTCTGAGTCGGCAGCCCACCGTAGATCTTCCCCTCACACCGGCACTTTCTGTACACACGTGCTGCCTGGGCATACCTCAGGGCATGACAGTGCCCATCAGCTCTCTCTCTGCCCTCACCGTTCTTCCACCGTCAGGCAGGCAAGCCCTCCTCTCTCAGACCCTCTGCTGACCTACAAACATCTGATTTACTGCTGCAGCCACATGGCCTCCAATGCGTCTGTGATGGGCCTCCCCCAGCTGACCAGTTCCCGGAAGGCGCCCTCCTTCATTTCACCCAAACTGTCCCCACTGAAATTGCTAGTGCTCTCCGCACCTGGTACAGTATTGCATTCTGCCTGGACGTATCAAGGAGGCCTCAGAGGACGAACCTCAATTCACAGTCGTGGCTGTCTCTGACCCAGAGCGCTGCACCAAGAGCACTGACCCGAAAGCACTGCGTGGAGAGCACCGCACCCAGAGCACGGCACCAAGTGCACTGACCCGAGAGCACCGCACGGAGAACACTGCGTCAAGAGCGCTGCACCGCAAGGTCTGCACTAACGCTGCCCCGAGAGCTTTGCCCCCAGAGCACTGCCCTGAGAGCACCGCAGGGCCGCCCTCCTCACCTGCTGTAGCTTTTTTTCGTGGCCCACGGCCACCTTGCTCCCAGTGAAGTCATTCTTCAGGAGATCTTGCTTGGCGAGCACTTCTTTCTGGAAACGCAGGAACATCCTGTACCTGTCTGCGTTGGTGGCCCCCGCCAGGTAGGAGCTGACATAGTGGTGCCGGTCCCTGGCGCCTCTGGGCCCGGCTTCTTGGTACCGCAGCACCTTCACGTCGGGCAGCTGGAGTTCTTCCCTCCTGCGCCATCCAGGAGGGCTCCGTCCAGGAGGGCCTCCTTTCTTTTCTTCCTTCCCCTCTCGGAGAACCTCCACTGGAAAGAGATCCTCCTCTAAAGTGTGGGAAAGAGAGGCCTGGGGGTTCAGGTACCTGAACAGCGGGGTGTCCTGGGCCTCACTGGGGACCAGCGCCGTATGGATGGTGAAGTGGGCCAGGGCCTCCTTCATCCTCAGCACCTTCCCTGTGGGCAGCTCTCCCACCTCAGAGGAACGCTCCCCCTTGGGCCGGTGGGCATTGGGCCAGTGCTGTAAGACTGTCTCAGGAGGCCGGTAGAGCTTGTTGGGGTTCAGGTGTCCAGAGACGTAGAGGTAGACGTCCTCCCGGTGGTCTTTCTGAAGCCGATTCAGAAGTTTCTTCAGATTACACAGGGTCTTCACGCCTGGCGTCTGGCAGTGCTGCCACTTCAGGTACACTGGTCAGAAAAGAAAAGGAGACTCTTAGGCATCGCTCTTAGTTCCACAGTAAGTCAGCTGGGGCACCGGCTGAGAGGCGTAGCCCCTGCCCAAAAGAGGGTCTACAGAGAAACAGACGAACAGAGTACATGACCCGGCCCTTAAAAGTCAAAGACACCCATGCCCGATCTAGTATGTGGGTGCAGATGAGAGGCCGGCAGACCCCCAGGCTGTACAAGCCAGCCCCAGAGCTCCGGGCCCTCAAAGCCAACAAGAAAAAGACAGAATATCTTAATTTGGCAGAGTATTTCTCACAATATTAGCAAAGGCTCTGAAAGAAAAGTGTACAATCTTAATTATAATTCTTAATGACGATGCTTAAAGATGTCCTCTTTAATGTATTTCACATGCAGGGGAGCACAGACAGGGTTTGGGCTAAAACCCTCAGTTAATGCTAAAACGTCTCAGGAGTCCCTGACTAAACCCCTCAGTGACCAGTGGCTGGCTCACCCCTTCCTGCACCATCCCCACAGAGCCAACCCCTGGGGCTGTTGACCCGCAGTTGCCTCCTCTGCAACATCAGAATCATCATCTCAAACAAAATGGTTGATCGACATGCAGATGGAATCACTTTTGGCAAAGAGGTGCATGGCCTAGAAGAGATACTCCGTAAATTCTACCCATTTTGGCTGCAGGTCTAGAGTGTAGGCAACATATTACTGAACACTACAGATAGAACAGGAGGAGCCCAGATTTGCCCCCTTTATTTGCTATTTTCTAACCTAAGAAGAAGAATTTCTTTCTGGGATGCTGTGTACTGTGATGGCCAAAGGGCAGCAGGCCCATCCATACCCTCCTCAGAGAAATTTCCTCCGTCCATTGCGAAGCAAACCATCCTTCCCCGAGTCCATCGAGGCGGCTGAATGCTGGAGCCAATACTTTCAGCAGAGGGCTGCTAGAGAATCACCCCTGTTGATCAGCTTAGTCCTTCAGAGCAACCACTTAAATGATTAACAGAACAAATTCTCCAAGACAGCGATCATTGCAGTTCATCAAAGGCATGAACACTTAAAGCTCTAAAAGGCACCTTGTACCAGCTCTATGGAAGATGGAAGAAGGAGGCAACTTCGTTGCTGTTGTGTTATCCTTTGTTTATTTTACTTCCAAGAAGGATTTGAAGCCACCAGCAAGTCAATCCACACAATCATTTTCCCACTTCAAATGCTTTTTCTTTTGATTGTAATAAGACCTGCTCCAGACAGAAGTTTCCACTTCTGTCCGCCATGTTCTTGTAAGATATGCCATGAATCCCCATCGTGGCAATAAATATTTTATTTTCCTATCTGAAAACATTATGTGTGTGTGTGTATCCTGCCATCTCTGCCTAAGAGAGAAAACAAACAATAAATGAAAGTTTTAAGAATTTATTGGAAAATATGACTCTTTTACAAATGATCTGAAAACAAATTTGCTGTCAGTAAAACCAAACCAACTTTTGAATGTGTATTGAATAGGAACATGTAGTGATAGGTCTTTAGACTACATTTGGATTAATACATATTGCCAAAATGTAGTATTAAACATTTTTAAACAGAGGTTTTCTATTTGTTTGTTTCTTTGGGAATGTATCCTTCCCCCCGCCCGCCACCGACCCCAGAATAGGACAATAGGTCTTTAATGTCAAAATTATTACAAATCAGGCTGGGTGCGGTGACTCACACCTGTAATCCCAGCACTTTGGGAGGCCGAGGCGGGTGGATCACTTGAAATCAGGAGTTCGAGACCAGCCTGGCCAACCTGGCGAAACCTTGTCTCTACTAAAAATACAAAAATTAGGCATGGTGGTGGTGCCTGTAATCGCAGCTACTCGGAGGCTGAGGCACCAAAATCGCTTCAGAAGCTCATCCCTCCACAGTTGAACATCAAGCAAATCTCACAAGCCAGCAAGAGCTGCTCCAGGCCACTTACATTCAGGCTCTAGCTCCTCCGCCATGACTTCCCTTCAGCTGCCTGGGCTGGGCTGTCGCCGTGGAAACCACAAACATTCTAAGCCCTCCCTAGCTTCCCTCACTGCTGAGCAACCAGGCACAGCCTCTGCTGCGGAACCTCCCTCCAACCCCTCCCCTCTTCGGTGCCTGCGACTTTCTGGAACAGGGAGTACTGGTGTTTGCTTGCTTACTTTTTAAAGTGAAACACTTTTCGTGATCTGAAAAATATCAAAGTATTCTCGCATTCCCTAATTCCTCTCCAAAGCCCAGGGGGCAAAAGATAACTGGTCTTCAGGCATCTGCTATAGAAATGTGCACATTGGACAGTGCGTAACCCACCCAACTGTACCTGGACAACCAGCACAGAGCAGGTGCCAGTCACTTAGTGATCATTTAGTCGCTTTGTATTATTATCTATGTATTTGCTAGGGGGGAATTGAGGTCCTGTGGGGTCATTTGCCCAAAGTGAGTTAGCAGAGAATGGAATTTACAGATGTGTAAGTGCACATCTGTGTGACTGCAAAGTCCATCCTCTCTCCTCAGGCTATCCCATGTGTCAAGGGAGGGAAAAGCTAAAACTTCTATCTTTGAAAACTGTAATTCGGTTTATATGTCTTGCAGCCAGAAAGAGAGTACCGGAAGGGCGATTCTGGATCTCAGAAGTAACTTTGACACCAACCCTCACTACTTACCGCTCTGAAATGGGAAAGACAGTGATGTAGGCGTTACTGGTTGTGCGGATGGAATTACAGGGTGCTGTGAAGGAGGCGGGGCACTCAGTGTTTGTTGTTTCTTTGTTTCTGTTGATGCTGCCTATTAGTTCAAACTGCACCATTTTGTGAGCCCCGCCCCATTTTGCAGACCCTGGTCAAACAGAAACATTCCACGGGCGTCGGGCCACGAGAAACATCCTGTCCAACCACCTGACTTTCTTATCATCCCCTGCTGGGCAAAGCCCTGCCCGGCAAAGCCCCCAGCTGAAGGATCATCCTCATCAGATCCTGCTGAGCAAAGATCCAAGGAACATTCTATCACATCCCCCAAAAAACAGGGCCACACCACCTTGCCTTGGAACATCTTATCAACATCTTCCTGGGAAGCAGGCCATACCCACCAGGCCCCTCCCGCCCAGGCCTATAATTACCCCAGCCTGTAAGCCGAGGTCAGCACTGGCATTCACCTGGTCCCCCATCTCTGCAGGTCTTAGGCTGGACATAGAACCTGAATCGCTGGAGAGCTGCCAATTCTCTCTTTCTTTTACCATCGCCTTCCCTTCCAAACCTAACACTGGACAGATCCTTGAAACATGAACATTCTGGAAACCAAGAAGCTGCCAGGACCCTCACCTGCTTAGCTGGTTTCATCACCAGGTGCGTTGGAATTCCTCCTGTGAAAAGGTCACCGGAGTGCTTACTGCTTGTCTCTCTGGAATGTGCATGGTAGTTAGGCATCTTAATCACGACAGAAAGGTCGACATGAAGATGCCTGAGCTGCGTGAGGTTGTCTAGATATGGGCACTGGCGAGGAAACGCTGTGTGCCGTCACCTGCAGCTCATTATGAAATAGGCTCACATGGGCACCGGCGAGCAAGCGTTGTATGCCCCTCACCTGCAGCTCATTATAAAATAGGCTCACATGGGCAGCAGCCCAGGTTTTTAGATAACCAACAATTAGAGATGAAGACATGAGCCTCTATGCTCAGAATTCCTTAGTAAACTAGTCAATGTCGTAAGTTCTAAAATAGCCCGTCGCTTCCACACTGCGCAGTCAGGCAGAGAGGTGACAATAGGTGTTTTCCACTTTTCTTTCACAGATGGGCAGGAGGGACAAAGGGCCCCTCTGCAGACCTTGGGAGGGACAGTGATGAGGGGTGCGTCCCACTGCGAGAGCTCCTCACCTCTGGGGTTCAGCCTGTGCTACCCTCAGGCTCCTTGGCACAGACATGAATTTGACTCGTTTTACGTAGAACTTCTGAGTATTGGTTTTGATCAAAAGAAAATAATTTGTTTTGAGGGCCTCAGTTTCTCCCAAGTCATCCCTTATGGCAGAACACAAATGCAGTCAAATTAATTCATCCACCCCTTATTTATATGCTATCAAGATCAGAAAGTCAATGATCAAGTCAATATCAGGCCTTAAAAGCCCACTTGTGGCTCTCCTATTGCTAAATATTTCATCAAAGCATTTGAGGCAGAAACACATTTAATCACAACATTATGAGTTGATGTGCCAGACACACACTGGATCTTCCTTGAGGCCAGACTTCTATGTAGAAATGGCCAAGAACTGCTTAGCAGGCAAATTGTGCCTGCACGTATTTCAGTGACTGTGGCTGCTGTTTTGCTTATCCACTCTAGTTAGCACTTGAACACATCCTAAAACACTTGGACACTGAATGCAACCCGATGGTGAAACCGTTTTACCATCCCAACTAATCCATGCATCCACCCATCCTTTCATCCTACCCCTCATTCCAGAAAAAAATATAAAAATAAAACAGCATTGTCTACTATTATTTCTTTGCTAGCACTGCAGAAATGCACAATTAATTCCTTACTTTAAAAATGCTCGGTGGAGAGGAGACCACTGGGGAGTAAAATGCGTGTGAGCAGCAGCGGAGATGGGCACAGACCGGAAGAGGAAGGAGTGAAGGATTCTCATCTCATGGGCTGTGGAGGCTTCCAGGAAGACCACTTGTTCCAGGTGTGAAGGATGGGCGAGCAGGAGTTCCTTGTCAATCGTGGGGGAGAAGAGGGGAGCATCGGTCAGAAGAACTGATGGGTTCCAAAAGGGAAGAAGTCACAAATAAGTGATTCCAGTTACTGCTTTTCAGCTATTAGAATCTGCTGTGCAAAAACGAACTGACTTGCAATAACTTTTAAAACATCTTTGTGCTTCCTAAGTTCTGGAGAAACTGAATGATGCTTTTAAGAAAGTTTAGATAGACTGTAAAGCAAATGCTGGCCTGGCAGGAGGATGTGGGGTTGGGAGTGGGATGAGAATGCTGAGATGGGGCAGGGGCAGAGTCAGGAGGGAGTTGCAGTTTGGTCTTGAAGACGGCTGAAGAGTAATCAAGAGTCACTGAAAAATGTTTTACAGAGCGGGGTATCACCACTTTCTATTCTAGAGAGATGACTGTTGCTACACTTCATAGAGAATGAAGGGAACAGTGCTAAGAGCCAAGAATGACATCTCCAGCTCTAGGCATGTAAATGATGGTGGCTGGCAGTGACACTCCGAATTTTCCACCCTCCTCTTGATATGTCAGGAAAAGCCTCTCACCCATCGAAGGCCAAAGTGCTTGGCTCCTGGGCTCTCTTGCCCTCTTGCTTTTTCAAGGGCCCTGGTTCATTGGCCTGTTTTCCCATCTGTCTCTCCTCTCCTCTCCTCTCCTCTCCTCTCCTCTCCTCTCCTCTCCTCTCCTCTCCTCTCCTCTCCCCTCCTCTCCCCTCCCCTCCCCTTCTCTCCCCTCCCCTCCCCTCCTCTCTTCTCCTCTCCTCTCTCGCTGCCTCTCTCTTGCATCACTCATCTTTGCTTTTCTATAGGAACATTTCTATCAGAAAACTAACATGCTAATTTTTCTCATCTCACACACACATATAAACAAGACCTTTGCATTGACTCTACACCTCTCTAAGGCAGGTATTCCACACAACAGATCCAGGTCAGAGTCTGTCACAAGGAAGCTCTTGGCCGGCCTGCCAAGGGGGAGGAAACGCAAAGCTATCGCTCCGCCTGCATTCTCTGTGAGGGAGTCTCCTACAGCACTGTTATCTGTGGCACAGGTGGGCCATTTCCACGTATCCCAAAGCTTCTCCTGTGGAGCCTGGATTTTGCCCTAAAGGTAATTTTCTGCAATATAGCTTCATTTTTGAGTGGTATTTGAAGGCAAAATAACTATAAGACTCTGGAAGTTTGAAAAATCGATGAAGAAATCGTGCAGACAGAACACACCACTTGAAGAGCTCCCTAACATGCCTTCCCCACCGCCCACCTCCCCAGCAAATCCCTTTCCCCCTTTGGAAAGTAAAACAAACCTTCATTCAATGACATTGGTACATAAAAGCTGCATTTCTTTATCTTCAAACTGTTGTTTATCACTCATCTACACCTGCTTCCAAAAGCTCCATTATCTTTTCAACTGTGAAAATGATTTGGGTATCTAGGGGCAGGACAGGAGACACCAGGATTCCCCCATTAAGTGAGAGGTACGTGGGTCGGTCGTGAAAATGCCCCCAGCACATCCCATACCCTCTGGTGACTCTCTTCAGAGACCACCCATCTGACCAGATGCTTGTACGACTTCCCGCAGACAGCCCGTGTAAACAAGAAAATTCACGCACACCATCTCTCCGTCTGCTCTCTCTTCCATGATGACAGCGGGCCACTCCCACTTTTTCTCTTGGAAATCGTTCCGTACCAGTGCGTAAAGAGCACCTGACGTTTTACATGGCTGGGCAGTGTCCTATTGCATGAGTCTACTGTGATTTATTCTAATCCACAGACCACTGATGGACACATACGCTGTTTCCATTCTTCTGCCATTAAATCCCACTGCTGGTCCTCCAGTCACTTTATGTGTGCGCGAATCTGTAGGTCAACACAGAACTTGAGCACCTGGGGTGGAGTTGCCGAGTTTGTGCCCATGGGATATTGAGAAAGAGCGTCACATTGTTCTTGGAAGGGTTATTATGATTTTCTCATAATAACCGCTGTTCTCCCAGCGGTAATGAGAGTGCCTGCTTCTCCACCTCTTCATTACCAGATGGCATTTTCAAACACAATGTCACCACACCATCTGATCTTTGCCAATACAAGGTTGCCGACCAGATGTCAAGAAAGAAGGAAAATCTACAATGAAACTGTGAAGGAAAAAAAAAAAACCCTAAGGTGTTATAAAAATACATTGTAAGTGCAGTGATGAGTCTTAAACTGTTTTACATAAGATGACCAGGGAAGGCCTCTATTTGTTTTTTGTGGCTGCCATTATAAATAACCATAGACTTAGCAGCTTGAAAGAAACATCAATTTATTTTCTCACATTGCTGGAAGTCTGAAGTCTACAATGGCTCTCACTGGCTAAAATCCAGGCGTGGGCAGTGGGCAGGGCTGCTTCCTCCTGGAGGCTACTGGGGAGAGTCCCCTTCCTTGCCTTTTTCAGTATCTAGAGGCCACCCGGTTCCTGGTTCCTGGGCCCTTCCTCCATCTGCAAAGCCGATGAGGCTGGGAGAGTCTTTCTCACATCCCAGACACCCTCCTGCCTCTCTGTTCTCTCCTTTTCTTTTGAGATGGAGTCTCACTCTGTCACCCAGCCTGGAGTACAGTGGCACGATCTTGGCTTGCTGCAACCTCTGCCTTCCAGGTTCAAACAGTTCTCCTGCCTCAGGCTCCCAAGTAGCTGGGATTACAGGCACCCACCAGCATGCCTGGCTAATTTTTATATTTTTAATGGAGTCAGGTTTTCGCCATGTTGGCCAGGCTGCTCTCAAACTCCTGACCATGGGGGATCCGCCCACCTCAGCCTCCCAAACTGCTGGGATTACAGGCATGAGCCACTGCACTGGCCTGTTCTCTGTAAAAGGAGCCCTGTGATGACACTGCACTGGCCGAGGTAGTGCAGGCTCGTCTTCGTATTTTAAGCCCCGCTGTTCAGCAGCCCTGATCCCCTCTGCAGCTCCACATCTTCTCTGCCCAGGGACCTCACATCTTCACCAGTTCTGGGGATTAGAGTGTGGCTCTCTTTGACTTCAGACGAGGTGACAAAGAGCCAGAGGAAGAGAATTCTTGGCATCAAGCTAAAGAGTGTGGTGCAGACCTGACCTCCCTTTTCCCAAACTCGTGTGTGGCCTGACACTGGAGGTAGAGCATTGGCTAGGGATCGGGGAGATGGTCCAAATCACTGTTTGTTTTTTGTTGTTTGCGCTTCATTGGTCTGGTTTATTTACGATTAGAGAGATTTGAGGGATCCCATGTTGAGGGAATGGGGCCAGTGGAGTGAAAAATGTTGAAAGTCTGGGAAACAGGGGCCATTTGATTTCATGACTTGGTACATGCCTAAAAGGTGTGTCTGGGCTGGGTGCGTTGGCTCACGCCTGTAATCCCAGCATTTTGGGGGGCCAAGGCAGGCGGATCACTTGAACTTGGGAGTTCAAAACCAGTCTGGGCAACATGGCAAAGCCCCTACCAAAAATACAAAAAAATTAGCCAGGTGTGGTGGTGTGTGCCTCTGGTTCCCAACTACTTGGGAGACTGAGGCAGGAAGATTGCTTGAGCCTGGGAGGTGGAGGTTGCCGTGAGCTGAGATCACACCACTTCACTCCAGCCTGGGTGACAGAGCAAGACCCTGTCTCAATACATACATACATACATATATACATACATACATAAATATATACATACATAAGTAAATGTAAAACTAAAGAAATAAATCAAAGGTGTGTGTGACCTGCTCCAAGGGAATCTTGCCATAGACAAGGGGGAAAGAAATTCACTGTTGCTGGAGATGGGAAAAGCAAACCAGAAGTGGGGTAATCCAGTTCTGTTTTCCAGTCATCCCGATATTAATGTAGTTCTTAGGAAAGCACACCTATGTGGCTCCTGGGGGATGATGTCGAGGCACTGCACGTGGGGCACAAGGCCCTCTCCAGCCTGGCTTTGAGGAAACCAGAGGCCCTAATATTACACCCTTTGAATTTCCCCAGGGAGTGGAGTTGGCTGTGTGCAAACACAGGGCGACGTCTGCGAGCTCGCAGCGCAAACGTGGGAACCCCAGCATGGTCTGGCTGCAGAGCCTGTGTACTTTTCCAATCAAACCCGCATCTATGGAGAAACAAGACATGATTCCTACCAACTGCTTTTCAAAATATTTGGAGTTGCTGATTCTTTACTGTTTCTGGTCCTTGTTTCACATTGCTGATATTTTCATTGGTAACAAGCGCTTGCTCGCATATCTAAAAATGAAATAACGGGAGGCCTATTGGTTCCTGAATACAAGGGCTAGAAAGGAATGAATGGAGCCTCCTTCCCACTTCCACAAGCGTTTCCAGTGAGGCTGAGGGTTGTTCCCACCCTCGAGAGCGAGACCTTCCCCTTCCAGGGCAGACGGGTGGCCACGGCCTGTCCTTCCCCTAGGTGTTTTCACAGCAGTACGGCAGACATAAGGATTTTCTGTGTGTAGAACCCAGGGTGGGGGAACATCGCTACTTTAATAACAAATAAAGCCAGAAGTTGTCCAAATAAGAACAAACATGATTGACTTTTTAAATTCCTAAGGTTAGGAAATGTGAGCTGTCAGGGCAGAGACCTGAAGTCCTGGTTACTGGCCACCCTCTGGGCTGGCTGGGGAAGGGTGGCCGCTGGGAGGCTTTGGGCGCTTCCTTGATTTCTCTGTGCCCTTTGCTCCCTTCTCAATGCAGCACCACAACCCAGAGGAGCCTCCACTGGCCGCCCCCACCGTGCTGAGGAGAGTGGCCACTCAACACCCGGAGGGTTCGGTCCGGTCCATTCATTCCTCCGAGCATTCCCCACACTTACCGAATCGCAAGCCTCCTCCCCAGCCCACCCCCTCAGACACACGGAGCTGGTTGGCATTTTGCCTGGAGACACTAACCTTTGTTCTCTCCACCCTCTTTTCCCCTAAATACAATGGCACCGACATTGGGTGTTTTTTGGGGAGGGGGCGGCACAGGATAATTTAAAGCCATTGTAATTTTTGCTTTGTCCCCTCGGGCCTTCCCTTGTCATTCCCGAATCCCAGAGGGGTTTATGACACAGGCAGAAAGCAGGCATTTGGAATGATTCTCCTTTCTCCTTCTTGGTGTTTGTTTTGGAAACCGAATGTCATCGACTGTATTGAAGGATTTACGCTGAGGGAAAAGGAGAGACAGTGGCCTTCGATAAGGGGAGGAGGGGAGGGGAGTCCAGCCTGGAAAGAGGACACCAGCGTGGACGGTGGACGGGGACCCCTGCCCCCGCGGCGGTGCTGCGCTGGCCTGCCCTCCATGGGGAGTCCGTCATCAGGACCCAGGCCAGGAGCAGCTTCTCAGGAATGCAGAGAGGCCTTTCTTGAACACTTGGAACAAATCTGAGAGTCTCCAAGGAACTGAAGGACGTCCCTAAAGATGAGTGGGATAAAAATTCCCTCCACCTAGCAAAAAGGGAGTCATCAGACTTGAGATTTGAAAATGAATTGGACATTTTTCTTCCACCTGGACTGTAGAGTATTGCAGATGCCCACTACACACCCATGTACTATTCTTCCAAATAAGAGCAGCAGAGCGAGTGACCGTATGCCTGCCACCTAGGTGACACAATTGGTACTCTGACTTCCTTATCTGTCCCTCCGACCACAATTTGTGCTGACGTCTTTGAGTCGGTAGTAAAGTGATGAGTCTTTACCCCTAAATAATTCAGCATTCAGCATGTCTACTAAAAGAAAGACATTCTCTTTTAAAACCACAGACCATGGTTACTTAAGAAAATCAAGTCGTGACTTCCTGTCTGCAGACACCTAGCAAATATTCACATTTTCCACTTTTCCACAACATTTCTTCTATAGCTGTGTTTTCAAATAAGAATCCATATATTTGGTTATTACTCCCTTTTATTTATTTATTTATTTATTTATTTATTTATTTAAATTTTACTTTAAGTTCTGGGATACACGTGCAGAACATGCAAGTTTGTTACATAGATATACATGTGCCATGGTGGTTTGCTGCACCCATCAGCCCGTCATCCAGGCTTTCAGCCCCGCATGCATTAGGTATTTGTCCTAAATCTCTCCCTCCCCTTTCCCCCTAACCCCCAACAGGCCCCAGTGTGTGATGTTCCCCTCCCTGTGTCCATGTGTTCTCATTGTTCAACTCCCACTTATGAGTGGGAACATGCAGTGTTTGGTTTTCTGTTCCTGTGTTAGTTTGCTGAGAACAATAGTTTCCAGCTTCAACCATGTCCCTGCAAAGGACATGACTTCACTCTTTTTCATGGCTGTGTAGTATTCCACAAAGTATATGTGCCACATTTTCTTTATCCAGTCTATCCCCTTTTTAACAACTTTTTTATATACATACAATCCAGCCATCTACATTGCATGATGCACTGGTTTTCACGATAGTCACAGAGTCCTGCTCTTTTCACCTAAAACAGTCACTCTTAAAAAAAAATTATATTGACATTTTTAAAAGACCAGGCTGGTTGCTTATACCCTCTCTACTTTTGGGATTTGTCTGATTATTTCTTTCTGTGCTGTGGTTGAAATTATATTGGTTGATTCTAAATCAATAAAATTGAAGTTTGGTCTGAGGTTTAAATAGTTATAATTAAGTTGAATAGTTTGCTAACACTTCATGGGTGATGATCTGTGATTCCCACTGTTGAGGCAGGAGAATGGGGTATAGAGGTAGGGAACATAAGGCCAGTTCACCCCCCCGTTAACTGTGACGGGAAATACCCTCTCCATAGGGGGTACACCAAATAAATGACTTTGTAACTTTACTTCATCCTCTTCATTTACATAAGGTGTATACCAGGTAACCAATGGAAACCGCTAGAAAGTGCCCCAAACAATTCTGTAACAGGGATCCTGAGCCCCTGTGCTCAGGCCCAATCCCACCTTGTGGAGTGTCCTATCATTTTCAATAAATCTCTACTTTTGTTGCCTCATTCTTTCCTTGCTTTGTTTGTGCGTTTTGATCAATTCTTTGTTCAAGAAGGCAAGAACCTGGACACCTGACACTGATAACACTATCAGTGATGCAAAATTAAATCAGCTCACCCCTGAGGGGGTAGGTGGCCACCATGTCCTGTTACAGGTACAGTAAGCTTTCCCCTTTGCAATTAGCAGGGATGCTGCAGGGTGACACATGACTCATGCAACTCCCCAGATCCCTGAGCACCTGCCACCTCTGTTCATGGTCCTTGCCTGAATCCTTAAGTCAAGGGAGTTTGTAAATGTCCATTTCTTCCACATTGATGGCTATCATTTCTTCCCTATTGTTGAGATGTCATAATGTCATTCTGAAAAACAGCTTTTCCTCATCAATCTGGTACGTAATCTCCTAAATTGGGGAATATTTTATTCTATAATTACTGCTTTTGAAGTAAGGAATTGGTGTAGCAGTCACCTCTAAAACCACCTAATGAATTTATTCCTTCTTTTTATTTTGAACATTGTGATAGACATGGATTTTCTTTTCTTAATGTAATATAAACAATCACAGTCCTTCTTCTTCATAGATTTGTTGAGAATGTATTCAACATATCATAAAATTCACCCTTTTAAAAGTGTATAATTTGTGGTTTCTGATCCATTCATAGAGATTTGTAGCCATCACCACTATCGAATTTTAGGACATTCTCATCGCCCCAGAAAAAACCCCTCCACATGCGCAGTCACCCCCAGCCCCAGCCCTGGGAACCATTCATCTACTTGTGTGTCTCTATGAATTTGCCTATTCTGGACATTTTACATAAATGTGGTCTTTCGTGACTGGCATCTTTCACTGAACAGAATGTTTTCAACATTCATCCATGTCGTGGCAGGTATCCATTATTCAGTTTTTTATAAATCGTATTCCACTGTATGGCTAGGCCACTTTTGAGTGTCTATTTACTCAGCTGATGGTCACTTAGATTCTTTCCATTTTTTACATGAGTAATGTTTTGGTGTGGCCGTGTGAACATATGTTTTTATTTATCTTCGGTATATTCCCAGGAGTGGAATAACTGGGTTATGTGAAAACTCGATTTTTAACATTTTATGGAAAGCTTAAAGACTGTTTTCCAAAGTGACTGCATCATTTTGCAACCCCATGATGTATAAGGGTTGTAATTACTTCACTTCCTCACTAACATTTGTTATTGTCTATCTTGTTTATTTTACCCATCCCAGTGGGTGTGAAGTGGTATGTCACTGTGGTTTTGATTTGCATTTTTCCAATAACTAATGATGTTGAACACCTTTTCATGAACTTACTGGCCATTTATGTATCTTCTTTGGAGAAAGGTCTATTCAAACCCTTTGTCCATTTTTTTTAATGGGGTTATATGTCTGTGAGAGCTCTGTATATATTTTGGATATGAGTCCTTTATCACATACAGGATTTGCAGATATTTCCTCCCTGTCTATGAGTTGGCTTTTTACTTTTTGATGGGTTCCTTTAACTCACAAAGGATTTTAATTTTAGTGAACTCTGTCTTATTTTTTCTTTTGTTACTTGTAGCATTGTTGTCATAGCTAAGAAGTAGTTGCAGACCTCACGATCACTTGGGTGGTTTCTGCTAAAATGCCATCTCATCCATCAGAGGTGTCTACCACTGTCCATCAGCCTCTGTCCCTTCCCTTGCCCTATTTTTTTTCATTGCTGTTGCCATCACCTGACACTTTACATAATTATTGCATGTTCATCATCTGTCATTCTACTCAAGAACACACAATCTTTGACAGCAGAGTTTTTAATTCCTGTTGTGCACGGCTGGATGCCTGGTGTCTGGGATACAGTGAGGCTTGTTATGTATTCCCTACAGCTGAGGAAATTATAGGCAGACAAAAGACAAGGCAACTGGCCCACAGGCAGAGCTGCAGCACAAAATGCCACGTCCTATGAAGCAAGAAAATTGGGCAGCTGAGTTTCTGCTAAACACATTGGAGGAATGCAAAAGAAGCAAGAAAAAAAACCCAAAAAACCCAAAGACAAAACAGACATCATTATTAAAGACCATGTGTCCAAGGAAGACTTTGTGAATTGAAAATTATTTTACAGATAACAGTAAGTATCCTGGCAGAAGAGAGAAGCATCCCTGGTGTGGTGATGAATTTCACACATCAAGTTGACTGGACTACAGGGTGCCCAGATATTTGGTTAAATATTATTCTGGGTGTGCCTGTGAGGGTGCCTCTGGATGAGATTATTGTTTGAATGAGTAATGTCTTTATCAGCTCAGACTGCTGTAACAAAAATACCATAAACAGTGTGTTTCATCAATTACAGAAATACATTTCTCACGGCTCCATGGGCTGGAAGCCAGAGGTCAGGATACCACCATGCCATCATGGTCCAGTGCCAGGGAGGGTCCACTTCTGGACTGCAGACATCTGACCTCTCCCTGTATCCTCACATGACAGAAATAGAGTGAGCTAGCTCTCTGGCCTGGTCTTATGAGCTCTATTATCATGACATAATTACCATCCTAATGCTTCTCCTCCAAATACTATTGCATTGGGGATGATAGTTCAGCACATGAATCTTTTTCAAAGGGGTCACAAACACTCAGACCCTAACAGGTAGAACGAGTAAAGCAGGTTGCCATCCCATGTGCTGGCCCCAGTCAGTCTGTTGGTAGCCCTTAATAGAACAAAAGGAGGAACAGGAGACAATCTGCTCTCTGCTACAGCTCAGACATCACTCCTTTCTGGCTTTTGGACTGGAACTCACACTGTTGGTTCTCTGACTCTTAGGCCTTTGGACTCAGATTAGAACTTCTCCCAGCAGCTTTCCTGGGGCTCCAGTTCATGGATGGCAGATCATGAGACTCCTCAGCCTCTGTGATTGTGTGAGCCAATTCCTTATAATACATCTCACTCTCTTTCTCTCTCTCTCTCTGTCTCCAGAGATCCCAGACTATATATACACACACACACACACACACATAATATGTATGTTATATATACATATATATAATATATGTGTGTGTGTGTGTGTATATATAGAGAGAGAGAGAATAAGAGAAAGCTAATACACCTGGTTAGATTCAAATGGACCATGAAGGTTGATATGGTTTAGTTGTGTCCCCATACAAATCTCATCTTGAATTGTAATTCTCACAATTCCCATGTGTCATGGGAGGAACCCAGTGGGAGGTGATTGCATTATAAGGGTGGGTGTTTCCTGTGCTGTTCTAGTGATAGTGAATGAGTCTCACAAGATCTGATGGTTTTAAAAACGGGAGTTCCCTGGACAAGCTCTCTCTTTGCATGTTACCATCCATGTAAGACATGACTTGCTCCTCCTTGCCTTCTGCCATGATTATGAGGCCTTCTCAGGCATGTGGAACTGTGAGTCCATTAAACCTTTTTCCTGTATAAATTACTCAGTCTCGGGTATGGCTTTATTAGCAGTGTGAAAACAAACTAATGCAAAGTTACTAGGCTGTTGAATCATTGGATAGGTGTAGCACTTTTCTTCTGAAGGAAAAGCAATTCTTACAAAAAAAAATTAGCAATTCCTTTACTGTGGAAAAATTAGCCACTGATAATACACGAATAGCACCTTGCTGTGACTCAATACTGTAATGCATGTACTTACATATTAACTCTACAGTAAATTCTGTGTCATTCCCATTGCATAGTCACCAGTCACCAGCTTCAAGTTAAAGAAATCTCTAAGCTACTAGAACCAAGAATGGGAGAGGCAGAATTGGCTACACCTGTATAGCAAATATAGAATTCACCAGTCTCAAATGCAAGTAAAAAAAAAAAATAACTACTCTTCTAGAACTATTGAATTTGCCTTGAATTCCTAATTTCTCTGTTTAATTTGATTTGAATTCCTAATTTATCTAATGCAAGAAACTTAATACAGTCATCATGTTCAGGAAAATTCTCTAAACTCACTTCTTCTCGAATTCATTTAGGTTTTTAAATCATTTAAAAGCCTTTTCCCACATTCTTCTCCCGCCTGAGTTTTAGGTGTGAGTTTGGGGAAGTCGGAGGTTGAATGTGGACTCTGGAGCAGGAGTACGTTAAGGGTCCTTGCCTTGCTGTGCTGCCCACATGACTGCCATTGCAAGGCCCTTGCTGGCTCTGGCCTCTGCCACCTGTCCTCACTGATGTACTCTGTGTCAGCCTATGCTTATCTGGGCCAGTGTTCACTGAGGCAGCATGACCCCATTGGACCTCAAACCCATGGCATTGTGGCCATGAAGAACTGGACCCCATGTCATAACCATGAGCTGATTCCCTTTGGGGCCACTGCCTGCACAGAGCTGACGGTCAGACTTGGTGCACCTGGTCACCTCTGCTCTTGGTCATTTCTGTCCCCTGCCATGTAGGACTGTTCATGGAACTTTGGGATGTACCACAGGCTCTGAGCTCTAGAACAAAATCAGGCACAAGGAGCCTCTGGGTTAGAGTCTGCGCACCTGCTCTGGGGGTTTTCTGCCCTGACTTTCTATCCCCACGGTTCCCACCTTGGCGGAGAGCAGGGCTGGACCTCTTTTTGGAGGCAGCCTGTTGTGAATTGCCTTCTTCCTCACATTCCTTCCTTCCTCAGTTCAGGCAACCCTCATTGCTGGGGGCTCCTGAAAACATCTTGTTTAAGCCAGATGGTTAGCTTGTAAATACGAAAACTTCTCCCAATACTTCATCTACTGTGAATTTCCAAGTTATATTTTGAGAAAGAAAAGTGGAATGCTGTTTGCTTCTTTCTCAGACTTCCTACTCTTGCACCCATCCAGGCAAGGAGTGAAGAGGAAGGAGCATTGCTCATGAAGAACTCGATGCTTTGGGACAAGGATCTTGACTGATAACTTGAATGTTTTATGTGCCTTACTTTAGTCAAGATGCAATGTTTACCAACAGGCACTGAAGCAAGGAGCATTTCAGGACATCACAGAGCTTACAGATGGAGTCTCAGAGCCTCGGTGGGCTCAGGTACGTACTCCTACATCCTCATTTACCAGCTACTGAACCGCTCTGCATTTCATTATTCTGATTTTTAAAAGAGGGGCCCTCTTACACGTAATTCACAGAATTGTTGTGAGATTGAGTTTGGATGAGTAGGATGCAAGAGTGCCTGCAAATAGTAAGTGCTGAATAGATGTTAACCTCTATTATTTCCGCCTGGGCAGGGTGCACATCACAGCCCCATTTCATCATGAAGGAGGGTCAAGGGAGTACATTCTGGGGACACATCACTGACCGGCAGAAACAGGCTCTCGAGGAGATTCCCAAATTTATGTTTTCAAGAATGAATTGAACCAACAGAAATCAGAGTAAAGTCACCCCAGTAGAGAGAATTGTATGTGACATTCTCTAAAGGACATGGGATGCTCAACGAATGGTGTGACTTCCCCAGGACTGAGCCACAGGCCATGGCAGGTAGGAGGTCACCTGAGTGCCAGGTGAGGCACTTCCGCAATGTGCTATTCTGTAGTAAGGAAGGGCCCAGTGGCAGGCTGCTGGCACTTTTCTCAAGGGAGAATGTCAAGAATACTGCAGGCGCCTTAGCCAACTTCTATTTTAAAGCAATTAAAAAAGATGAGGTTCAGCATGAGGAGGCATGATAGCCTTCTGCAATTAACTGGAAGATTGTCAGGTGCAAAGGAAGTGGACTTCTCCGTGTGGCTGCAAGCTCAGAACTAGCATGTTGGAACAAAGATCATAAAGCAACAGGATTCAGTCCAACTTTGGATAGAACTTCCTGGCAACTGCAGCTGTCAACCAGTGGTCTGTTTTGCCTCACGGTAGAATGTTTTCCAACTCAGGTGCGGTTTGTTGAATGAGTATCTATCAGAAATGGCAAGTAAGGGATTTTGCATTGGCTGATGGGAGATTGTACCCATGACCTCTCAGTCCAATCCCTAACATTCCTGATTTCACAGGCATAAGCCTGTTATGCAGGAGACTTAGGAAACAGGGTGGTCTGACACTTTGCTTTTTTAGGTGATGCAAAGTAAAGCAGGTAAACGTTTTCTTAATGCATATGAATATGTTTGTATACCTTAGTCATTCTGTATGTTAAAATGTTTGAATCTGTTTTCTTTTTAATGACGACTTACCACGCTCTAAGGTCATCCTTTTGAGCAGGAGTTCTAATTAGTGACATAGACATCAAAAAAGCTAGACATTATCTGAATATATACAACTACCAGCTAAGAATTTTGAAGTTGATATTTCAAATAAATTCCTGTTTTGATTCTTCTAGTCACTATCCTTTGCTCTTCACTGTCGAGGAAACGTCTAGATCTGCAGTGGAAGGCGTTTTTATATTTCTGATAGTGGGCGAAGGGTGTGGGAGAGGAAAAAGCTGTAGACATGCAGGGGCATGCTTCTGTCTGGTTTCTGTCTCATCAAGCTCAGTTTCCCCTTACGAGAATTGAATCAATTGCGGGTTTTTGAAATTAAAAATTGCAATTAAATATCTGAGATCTTCAGGTCTTTAAATGCGTGCTTTCCCATCCAGACTGCAGTAACTATGATCATGAAAACAGTCCTTACAGAAAGGCACAAGTGCACAGGAATCCATGGCTAAGTGACTTTGTCTTTGGCAAGATGAAGGTGTGAGGGCCAACCCTACAGAAACATGACATCCCGTCCTCTCCTTCTAATCTCTTCTCCTTCCATTCTTTCCTTCCACAAACTAGGTGCCTAATAAAATGCTTGTTGAATAGATGTTTGTTTGATAAGTGTTGCTTTTGAGGATTCTTCTTGCATTAGGAAATATATGTGATGGAGAAATTTTACTCTCCTCAACACTGTTGCATTACAGTTGATGGAAAAATCAAAGGTATGCACAGTTAAGACGAGGATTCAAATTCAGATCAGCTTTACAGAGTGCCCATCTGCAACTTGAATTACTAAATAACTTTATGGATATATTAGCTCATGAAATTTATTTTTAGCTCAGCATTTTTTTTCACAGGAAATGAATATTTAACAAAAATCCTGTCTACTATATGTATAGTGCTATGCATCCGTAGGGCATTCCATTAGTAAGAGTTTGGTATTGGAGAAGAATTCCTTTTCCTTCTAATTCACAAGGCTATGGACACTCATATGTTTAAGCCTCTCACATTTAGCTCTAATATGTTTAAGGTTAGGGAGGATCAGGGAATAAAATTTAACTTTTTGGTCTTACATATTTATCATTTGCCTACTCATTTGATGGCAAGCAGAGATAGTCAAAATGAAAACATAATTTCTTTACCTAGAGTTTTAAAGATCATGGGTATACTTATCACTGTGTACACAGTATGTGAAGTTTTAGGCCTGAATGTGTTTTCCTATAGGAGAAAGAATCCCAACACGTACACATAAACACACATGCACCACTGCGTTTTGCCCAGCACTTCTCTTTTCAGGAGGGTGTGCTTTTAGTGAGTGTGCATTTGCGTTGTTGACGCAAAGACTCTGAGGGCCAGGGAAGCTCCCGGGGGAGCCTGTGGGTTGGCACTCAGGGCTGCTGGCTCAGTAACCTGAAGCCATCACTGCAGCACCACGGGCTCCCTACACACTATCTGAATCTTTAAAATTACAGAATGGACTCCGAGTTAGTAAATCATACATTTAGCATTTTATATTGTCTTGTGCTGTCTGGTAGAAAATAGGTGAAGCAAACAAAACACGTTAATTCAATGTAAACTTGGTGTTTTCTAGGCAAACAAGGCCTAGAGTGTTTTCAAATGACCTTTTGTGAAGTGTCTATTATCTTCCCCACAAATGAGAGCAAGTGATATACGTGAAAGATATTTTAAAAACTCTGTATTCAATTATTCACACCAAATGATATCCATTAAAATTATGAACATTTCTAAATATATTTCATGTATCATACATATATATATATTTTATGGGTATAATTACATATCAACAAAAGAATTCTTGCTGCTTTAACCATGTAAGTAAAACAAAGATTTTGCAATATAACACTCATATATGCATATATACTGGCTGTTTGAATTATGAATTTATTTACAACTTGCCTAGATTATAATAAATGATTACTGTTCTATTATACAAACATAACAGTGTTTTTTAAATACAAAGACTGCAAATGAATACATGAAAAAATTACACACATGTACAATATTTATAATTTATAAATGCAAAGTTAAGACCTCTTTAAATTATTGCACTTGCGCATTTTACAAAGATTTTTGTCATACATATAAAATCATTTTTTAAAATTTACTAACTTATCAACTATGATAAAGTTAGATGCCATTAACTTGAAATTCTTTCTCCTTCCAATAGAGAGCCTATTAAAATTCTGGACACAGGTTCACTGACTCTACAAGTCAGTTCTTTATGAGCATTGTAATTTTGACAGCATATAACCTGTATTACTCTCCAGTAGTTTTTGGTCAGCAAGATTATCAACAGCAAACTCTCAGATGCCTTAGCTACATATGGATCTAGGATCTCTTTTGTTCATATATTCATGTAAAGAAAGCCATCTTTTCTTCTCAGGAAGAATGAAGATGCTGCATTTGTACAAATTTTGGTAACTATTTCACAGTGTGTTGGGCAAGCATGTAATTTCAAATAGGTAGGGGCATTGTATAGAAACACCTTCTCTGGGTAAATCTATTACACTCTCAACTTGCACATGAAATGAACACATAGCATATACACCATACGACAGATCATATGGAAAATAATATTCCTATATGTCATTTATATAGGCTCTTGGAGATACAGCATAGGACTGGGTATTAAGGTGAATAAAGAAAAAGACAAAGGCTGTAACGCCCATGATATAATATTTCAGTTGGGCTAGAGGGTTAGATAATACACTTTTAGAGCTTAACTTACAATAGAAACAAAACCCTTCTACTTAAACTTCTGCAAATACACAGTACCTCAGAGACATTAGAGGAAAACTGAAATGTGTAAACTGACTTCCCTACTTAGTAAGCCCTGGATTCAGCTGTAAGTTTCCACCTTGGTCCTGAGGTGACATTATCCTTTGCCTCACAGGGCCACACCTGGCTCTGCGTGCCATTGATTAGTTTTCTCCCAGTTGCAGGAAAGGGCAGGTGGGCTCTGTATGGCTTCGCAAGCCCTGCTCTCCATTGCTGGGTTGAGAAGAGAAACACCAAGTGAGGACAGCATTGCTTCTTTGGATGTTAAATGTATTTCTCGGGTAACATTAATGTCTTTCTCTTTGTTCTATCTTCTTAATTTAGAACCAGCACACCGTTGACACTTTTTAAATTTTTCTTGCTATTTTTATCATATAAAATGCATCCAATGTTTCAGACAACCAAAATATTCCGTTGGAAAAAAGACAAAAAAGTGTGCACTGCATTGGATATTACTAATTTAAACAATATAAATGGTTAAAGAAGCCAGCAAAATATGTATTGGCTAAATACTGATGCACACGTCAAGATCTCACGGCCATGCGCTGAAAGCATGGGGAAACTCTAATGGCTGACATACTTGGCTGATCTACATTTTACATCATTTAAAAATCAGCTCAATACTTGCAATAGAAGAGATTCATTATAGTGACTAAATAAATACAGTCTTTAAAGAATTAAATCCTAAATAAAATCTGCAAAGTGTCAAAAGCAAACATATGTTTGAAATATGTAAAGACAGAAGTGATTTTAAAAATCATGCTTAGGTACCTGAAACCCCCAAAAAATCATATCATAACCAATGTCACAGTTCTCTGAAGTTCTTGCCGAAAAGACTGAATCTGAACAGTTCGCTGGTTATAGTCACCAGGGTATATGTCAATGAAGTCAAATAAAGGACAGAAATCTGATGAGGAGAGGATGATCCTATTCATTCAACTTGATAAAATGAACTGTGAGTTCCTGTAAATATTTTCAATTATAGTTAAGCAAGAAAAGCAAAATAATAAATACATGAATGAAGAATTAAAATTGCAGTATTTAAAATAAAGGCACAGGCCAAGGCAGGTGAATAATTTAGTCCTATTAAAGCTCAAACCTTAATTTTGAGTTAAAAGACAAGAAACACAATACCCAAACCTAAACCTATTAAAAAACCCAGGTATTTAAGGATTGATGCATCTATTTATATCCTGTACAAACATGTCTCGTATACACAAACATACCAATAAAGAAAAATTAACTGAGATTTTACAAAATGAAAAAAATCTAAAAAGCATGCCAAAAAAGAGGAAACCTATATTGAATAAATGTAGTTTCCAATTAGTTGTTTTTGTTGTATGGAGAACGAGTCACCTGGGGCACCACTGTAAACATCTGTACCTTCCTTTTCCATTGAAGAGTCAGGAATGGGAACGATTGTGTCTAATATTTTGGTCTCTTTTGCAAGATGGGTTTTTCATACACCTCTTAGAGAGAAGTACAGCTGGGAAATGGACCAGAGGCTTTGCCCTATTAATACAGCTATTTTTTAGAATTAGTTTCCACATCCATTGTATTTCCTTTGACCCTTTTCTAATTAATTAATTCACATTGCCTGTATTCAATATTTCATGGTATTGGCAGACATTTATGTTTCCAAGGACATTTTCCGCTAAAAAACACATTCACTGTGTCCAAAAAGATAATGGAATAATTGCATATGACCATAAAACTTGTCTATTATAAACCAACATAACCAATATAAGTGTCTGCAAATTGAATATCCTACATATGCTCGTAGCTGGTTACTAAATTTATACTGGGTGGAAAATTTGGCACAATACACAATACGACCTTAATAGGAACTCATCAAAGCTGTTGTTAGTAAAAACCATCTCTTGGCTTCTGGTGTCACATTGTTCTTTTAAGAAAAGATCTGGGAAAAGGACAAGAAACAGAACTCAAAAGTCTGTCTCCTAAACATCTGACAAAACACAAAAATACTCCTAACTGCATGTTTTCCAAAACAAATTATTAACTAAATATCACTGCATCCCGAGTCCTTTTATTTTAGGTAAATCTGTGATTACTAAGTAAATCTGACACATGGTAAAAGCAATATTGACAGTTTACATCAGAATACAGTCTTTTGTTCATGCTGTGCTTCTATTATGACAATATTTCACAAGAAATTAACCAACCAGTAAATCCAATCACATTCCTTTGGGAAACTGTTCTAAATAGAGATTACATAATACACTTGACCATAATAAATTGAGAGAATTTTCTGTAATAACCTAAAAATGTAAATGTAGCCATGAGATTCCTACCGCCATATTTTCCATATTAAAAAACAGAATTCATACATTCTTTTAAAATTCTTGTAATTAAACAATAATCTTAAATAATTTATATCCCTTCCTGAAATTCAGTCTCCAAGTTAAATTAGATAACTAAATTAACTTTTGTGACTAAAGTTGTATTTGGTAGAATCCAGCTTCATAAATTTGTATGCAGAAAAATATGTATCTTGTTCAAATGCAGTTATATGAATACACTAACACAAAAATGACACTTTCTTGTCAACTGTCAAGTAATATGCATTTTCCGTCAAGAAAAATCATTGCTCTTAACGAATGGGAGAATGGGGTTGATTTATATTTTTTCCTACATGTTTGCTTCTCTCTTCCTCTTTCCTTCTGTCTCTCGTGCGTGTGTGTATGTGTATGTATCATATATACACATATGTATATGTATGTTTACATACATGAGTGTGCATCCTATATACATCTATGTGTGTGTTCTACATATATTACATCCATCCATATATATATGTGTGTGTATATATATCTAGCCACAGTGGTATTTCTATCTCTTTCGTTACTACATTTTACCTCATAGTGTATAATGAAAATAGCAAATGGAGCTCCACGTAGGGAAGATGGCAACTTTCAGAAGCCCACAAGAAAACTGAACACATAGTGTTAATTTTAAAATAAGAACAGTGCTTATGTAGAGCCAACTCTGCCACAACATAAATAAACCATGTTGTAGAAGCCTCTGATTTAATTTGGCACAAACCAGGCTCATATGAACGAAATGCCTATGGTAGTAAATATGTAGAAGCATATTTTTCCATTTTATTCAAACTGACATTCCAGTTTCCTGCCACATCAAACGTGAATATGTTGTTATGATTGGCCTGTCACTTCCTGAGTGAGTCTCTGTCTAATTCAGGTTTGGAGATTACTGTGCCATTGTGCTGAAAATCTTTAAAGTATTAATATGCACCAGAAGTGACTGCTTTATAATCTTTGTAGGAAGAGGTGCAGAGTATTACTTTTGTATTTTTTAAAACACTTACATTGTATAGTAATACTAGTCAACCAAAAAGCTGTATAGAAGAAACCATCGAAATCCACAGACTTCTATGGAGTGATTTGATCTGTGAGACGAGTAAAGAGAACAGAAAGAAGGTCCAACATGACTGTACTGCTTTCTGCTTCTGTTTCTGTGCTATGGACAGAAAGCTCATGAAATATGACCGTGCAGCATGTGGAAAGAGATAAATGAGAGGTGACTGCAGCAGGTCAGAGTAAAATGACAAAGGACACATTTTATGGTTTGATGTTTAAAAGAGAAATGTATGGTACTTTAATTAAACAATGTTTAGAATTAATCTTTCGTTGTGAATGAGAGTCTAAAATTCTGCAATGACACAAAGTGAAACTATGAAGGAATCATTATGAAAAATGCACCCTTTATGTCCATAAGACTTGTCCATTCAAAAAATTATGATGCCTTGCTTTTATTTTGTTCTTTATGCAAAGGGTTCAGTAAAACTGCCAAGACGACAACAAAAACAATTTTAAAAACTGACATCTTTTGAACTGCTACTTGAAGTTCTGAGATTTATTGTAAGGTATACCTCATCTCTTCTCAAAAGGACAGGAAATCTATTTGTTTCAGTGTTAAATTTATTCATCTCAGCCCTTTAGTTTTAACTTAAAGAGTTATGTTTAGTCTAACTAAATTCATGAAGCTCTGAAATAAGAGTCTGACGTTTTGCCATCATTTCTTACCCTGTAACCTCAATGACATTTGTCCTGAGGCTGTGGACTACAACTCAAGTTAATTACAAGTAGGTCGTACATGAACATTCACCATTCACAATAGTAATGTGTAAAAATTCCTATTTATAACCAACAACATCAAAGCAACATTGATGTGAAAGCCCAAGTACAATACCATAATAGTACCATGTTAAACCCTTATTAGAAAGATACAATGGAAAAGTACCCCTTCTGAAGAATTTTTGTCCATTTCCTTTAAGGCCTCAGCAATATTAGCCTATTAGAAAAGGCTGGTTTGCAAGTCAAATGGAGTCACTTGGCCAGCTGATTTCTGAACACGGGGGTGGTCCTGGTTACTCAGTGTCTACGATGCCCCACAGAAGAGACTGGCAGGAAGTCCTCTGCTTGACTTATTTACTTGATGTTACCTTCCTGAAGAGGTTTGCACCCAGTTACCAGGTATAGATTCCCCTCACCCCCACCCCCCCAAAAAGGAAAAAAATGTCAAAGAAGCAAGATGAGGATCTGTAGGTGGGACAGCGTGTCGGGGTGACCAGTGCTCAATCTTCAGATGCAGCTGCCTTCTGAGCCACGGACGGGGATGAAATCCAGGTTGCAGTCTCCTCCCCTCGAATCACCTTCTCCCACTGATTGAGATTATCCCTAGGGATAAAAGATGCAGTTTCAGGGGAAGCTGAATAAAGGATTTCTGGACTTTGTCTTGAAAACTAACCAAATAGTCCTGTGGCATAGCCCTGCACAACAGCATTGTGTGGGGCCCTCCGACATGGTTACCAGCATGACGTGGCCAGGCGGGCTCCTGTGATGGCTGCTCAGGAAAGAGATTCAGAGGCGCCAGAGGGTCAGGGGCACCTTGGTCCACCCGCTCTGGACCGCGAACGCAGCAGAAATGCTAGGGCTCAGCATGCGTCCTTTCTTAGAAAGGATTAACTTGAACAGGGAAAGAGCTCTAGGTTTTAATACTGAGGAATATGCAGGATCGTGGAAAGGAGGAGGTCCCAGAGCAGTAGGAACACTCGGTGACAACAGGGACCTTCCTACTGAGAAGTGTCGACAGAGCGTCTCCCAGGAGGCCTAAACCTCACCATCTTACACTTGCTCTTATTCTGAGCAGTGTGTCACATGTACAAAGTCATCCTAAGTTACACCTGAAATTTTCTTGTTATAGTAAAACCATGTTAGTGCTCTGGTAAGTCCTCACCCAAGGCAGTCTCATTTCTCGAGTCCTCTAATCTTTCTCTCTCAGTGTCTGTAATTCAAGTGTCACAGGCATCGTAATCTTCTCTAACTGTGTGATCACAACCACTGCAAAACCATCATCTTACTCCCCACAGTTACCCCGGCAGAGCTCTTAGCCAAATCACTGCAAAACCATCTTCCTCTACACGGCTACCCCGGAAGAACTCTTGGCCACATTCCTGTGTCAAGTCACATGGCAATCTTGGCATTGCGAAATACAAAACTCCTATGAGACACAGTTTTACAATTCTCTCCAATTTCTTTTAGCAAACATTCTAAGACACATTCAGACAGACAAAACTCTAAAATATAACTGAAAAGTGTGGCTCTTTTAACTTTTGTAACATATCATGAGGTATTATTTTTCCAGACCCTAGAGACTTCCGATATATTGGAAAAAGCCATACACTAATTTTGGTATGTTTCCTTGAACACTGAGGATACATCATAAACTTTTTAAGCATTAATAAGATTAAAATGGCCTTTAAGAGGTTATGTGGTCCAGCCAAGTATACTGAAGCAGGAATGAGGCAGAGCTGCCCACACAGTGGACACCATGTTCTCAGAGTTCCACAAGGAAGGCACCTCCATAGCTCCCTTCAGTGCTGGGCACACGCAGTCAGCACTCATGCCCTGGCTTCCAAGTACCTGGCATAAAACACACAGGATTTCTGGACAGGAAAGGACTTCTGAAGATTGCTTAGTATTTATTTAAACAACACCTTTGAATTTACATTGATATTCCACTTTCTTTTTAATTTTGCACAAACTTTTATAACCTAATTCCCTCAAGAATGATCTGGCCTCACACTCCATATTGCCCATTATGACTCAGGCTTTTGTAATAAGGTAAGATTTTAATAAACTAACCAGGGAGTAAGGTCAATTAAGGCTCAGCAAAACAAGGTGGGATGCTACGTTTATCTCACAGGAGCAGGGAGGAAGGAGAAACCATTTCTTATATATATAAATTTTTAAATATTGCCTATTGGTCTTGTTTTCCTTGAAAAAAGTAGAAAAAAAATTTCAACAGCAGAAGATAAGAGTATATTAAGTTTCTGGTTTTGTGTAAAACTCTCTGGCCAGTGTCTGTCCTCCGTCCTCCCACAGGGCATCCACTCCAACCCACCCCAGGCAGAGCTATAGCTAAGTAGTTAAAACATGGCCCAGAGCCGTGAAAAGACCCACACGCACAGCTGCTGGCTATAACCCTTTGACTTCCTCAGAGGGAATTTTTAAAGTAAAATGAAAATCTTTAAAAATACCCAAGGTTCTTAACTGAGTTCACTCTTTTAAAAGGATAAGAAAGGAATAGGGAGAAATATGAATCTAGAAGAGATAACGATGCTTCAATGTCTTGTTGGAAGGAGAAAAAGACTTAAAGACGAAGCGGTTATCCAAAATTTAAGGTCCCCTTCTTCCATTTAAACAACAAACTGTGTGATCTCGTCAGTCTCTTCCTGCTCAGGCATCCTCAATAGACACCACTGCCTTGTCTTTTTTAAAAACAGCATTGGGCGGGTCCTCTGCAAAATAACAATAATAAAAAAACACTTCTTCCTCCTTTTTGGTGTATGAAGGACTTGATATGAATAGACACTTGACATATACATAGCGTACTACTTAGGGACATATTGTGGCTGTACGAGTAATGAGAGCCAGGAGCCCCTCTTGCAGGACCGACTCCACGTATCACTTAGCAAAATGAGGCAGCCTGGTCAAGGGCTTTCTATCCCAGGCCTGAGGACCTCCAGGGACAAGGTCCCCTCAGCACAGATGCAGCTCTCATAAGGCTTGAAACCAAGCTGGTCCTGCAAGAACCACACACACGCCCTTTCTGAAAGAAACACCTGGTACCCCACCCAGACTGAACGTGGGCGTACGAAAGCAGGAAGGATCTCCCACACCGAGACAGAGACTCTCCCAGTCACTGGGTCATCTGGGCCCTGACTGTGTCTGGCCCCAGCCCCCAGCCTGTTCCCACTGTCCCTCTCTTCAGAGTGCGGCCAGAAGAAGCTGCCCGAGCACCCAAGGTGCCTGAGGCTCGTCTTTCAGGAGAATTGAACCAAAGGGGAGAAGTCGTGCCTCTGGGGAAGCCAGGCAAGGAGGCCCCGAGCCCCTGAGCACAACAACTCGATACCTAGACACACACACAGACCACAACACACTAGTGGAGTAAAAAAATCCTATACAGATCTCAGTGATTTTAGAAACAATATTGTTACAGCTCGAACCATAGTACATACCTGCATGCTTTAAGGAGAGGCTCCGTGGGAGGGAGGATCTGGGTAAGGGTTGTATAGCAGGGAATGGCTACGGCATTGTAGAACCCAAGCTGCCTCCGTGCGAAAACCACGGACAAGAAACAAAAGTGCATATTAGCAATTCTAGTGATATTTGTATTTCTTCAGTGAAGGTTCTGTTTCTGAGGCCTAATTATAAAATTACATGTTCTAGTTTTGCTGTATGTGATATTTAGGTTCCATGACTACGATTATAGACTGTATTTTAAAATGCATTAAAATGGATTCTAGAAATAAAACACATGAAGATTCAAAACATATTACAAAGGTTAATACCTACTGAAATCTAAGACCCAAGTACATTAAATGATATTCCGCTAATGGATCAGTCAGTTGATCATTCGAGTACTGTGTTATCTCCAGTCACCTTTAGTGCTTTCCTGCAGACACTTCAACATAAAGCCTGAGATTCTTCCGCACATATGGCTCTTCCTGCCCTCATGCTCAGGTGTGCAGCAGTACTTTCTGCTTGTCTGCTACTCTTGGCTTTGGTGCCCTGTGTGGTGTCCCAATATTTTACTCATCCTCCCAGCCCTCTTACTTGAACTCAAAGAAATGTCATTGGTTTTATCATAGCTCTTCCCATTTACTGTTCTTTCAATAGATCACATTTCAAAGTTTAAAAATCTGTCGTACTTTAAACAATACACAGAGAATATTTCATTAGGAATTCTGGGTCACTGTGCAAATAAGACTGGCCACCTAAAGACCAGATGTAAAAGATATGTGACTCTTAGCCAGATAACACAGCTTGTCCAGACATAAGTCACTGGCCAAGTGGCTGCATCATGTACAAGATAAATAGCTCTCTAGATGAGGTGACCCCAAATCACAGCTTACCAATTTCTCTAAAGTACTGAACTTCAGTGATATGCACTGAAGCATACAGGAGGATCGGATTTGTGTGGTTCCTTTTTGCTTTCTCCTGTTACAAAGTCTATCGTCATAGCACTCTTACTAAAATAGCACCTGTGTTATTTCCATTTTTAACTTTATGGCTCATGCAGAGACTTTCTTATTCGAATATTTAGCAGATGACATGGGGCAGAAGGTCCCAGAAAAGATACTAATTATCAGAAATTAGAGTATTTCATTATTATGGCAAATAATAATTTCACAGTCACCAACTATTTAGAAGCAATATGGTTGGTAGAATATTAACTGATCATAGAACTTTTTCTTTAAATCTTTATTAGGCTGTAAATGAAAATCAAACTATTCTAAAACAAACTATTATCTTAATTAAAAACACAAGAGCAAAACCCATATTGCTGACAGCATGAATGAGAAATTTCCAGTTATGCCAGGCCTTCTGTGGGGATGACTGTAAACTACTGGGAAAGAAAAACCTTTAGTTCCCTATCTTAAATAATACAAGAAGACACATTCCAAACAAGTTAATCAATCAAATGCAAAGTAATAAAGAGGAAACTAAAGAAAATATAGGCAAATATATTTACTCTCAAGGTGGGAAAGGACTTCTCAAATACATTATGAAAAGCAGACACCAAACAGGAATGACTGACAGCTGTGACTCCATATATGGGAAAATTCCATAAACAGTGGTAAAAGGTGACAAAAACTGCAAAATACACCCACAGCAAACACGATAGGTATTCAGGATCCGTTTCAAATCAAGAGGGAAAAGTGCCCACGCCATCAGAAAACCTAGCCAGGGGCATGAGTGGAGGCGATGGCCATTCATTCAGTCTCTGTTGTACTGGTGCCCTCTGTGGGCTGTGGACTTGCCTAAATTGTGTATAAATCAATTTTAAATAAAGCAGGGAAATTTGAGAACTTATCAAAAACCTGTGGATTTTTTGAAACATTTTCTAAACTTATCTGTATCATAATTATTTGCCCACGACTAACTTCCTTGTTATGCCATTAGAAGATTAGATACTTGGCCGGGCGCGGTGGCTCACGCCTGTAATCCCAGCACTTTGGGAGGCCGAGGCGGGCGGATCACAAGGTCAGGAGATCGAGACCACGGTGAAACCCCGTCTCTACTAAAAATACAAAAAAAAATTAGCCGGGCGCGGTGGCGGGCGCCTGTAGTCCCAGCTACTCAGGAGGCTGAGGCAGGAGAATGGCGTAAACCCAGGAGGTGGAGCTTGCAGTGAGCCGAGATCGCGCCACTGCACTCCAGCCTGGGTGACAGAGCGAGACTCCATCTCAAAAAACAAAAACAAAACAAAACAAAAAAACAAAACAAAAAAACAAAAAAAAAAAAAAAAAGAAGATTAGATACTTAACAAAAACCATACTCTCAGAAATACATTACACCACACATACACGCATGCAAAACTAGCGAGGCACAGACCTCTCAAAACATTGGAAAACAAACATAAATTATGTAGTATGACCTGAAAAGAGGATAGTTGATGTCAATTTATGTTGAGACAAAACACAAAATGCACTAAAGTACTAAGCATTATTTGTCAGAAAAAATGAACCTGAATCAAAATCTATAATGTAACTCTCCAAAAATATTTTTGTTTAGCCAATGACAAAATATTTTCTGCTTGTTAAAAATAAAACAATTCAAAATCTTCTACCCCCTCTATTTCACGTCAGAAAAGAAAGCCTATTTACTGCAATGGCAGCTGAAGAAAGGAGTGCTGGCAAAGGTAGTATGAATTCTTTCAATCCACAGAGATTTCCTAACTTTGGTCTTATTGTCCCCAAACTCCATTAAATGGAGAAAGTTTCAAGTGGTCCTGGCTTCTGTCCCCTGAGCACTAAGTCTTTCCAGTCCACAAGGCAGCCAGGCCCTCAGGATTCCTCACTGTGGCTTTTAGCCTTGCGACCAAAATCAGTGGTTGGAGTTGGCCGTCAAACCCAGATTAAGAGTATGAACTCTTTTAGCATCTACTTTCCTGAGTGTCTTAGGAAGTGAAGGCTCATTTGAGTAGGTGATTATTCAGTGTAAACAGCTGTTGTTTTTCCAATTCTCAATCCTGTAAGATAAATTTCTAAAGTTTCCATATTAATAATCACCAGATCTGCCTGTAATAACCCATTCCCTTAACATATTATATGATGACATATGCTTTCCATTCATGTATGATTTTATGCCCATCTTAAACTATTTGACTTCAGCAATTACAATTTACTTTAATAATTCATACCTGGCCTTGGGGGACTTCATCCTTCTTGTCTCTGTCCATCATAGGAATAGGCTGTATTCCCAATTTCTTCATTTCATCACCCTAAGATGAATGGGGGGAAAGTCATGCTTTCTCAAATTTCAAATTGTTATACAATTTTGATATTATTGAAATATTCCCTTTATTCATTAATTTTCTTCAAAACAAATAATGTTTGTTGCTGTTAACTCAAGGAAAAACAATCAAAATAATGAAAAACTTAATGTATCATTATTTTGTACTTTATCTTGATTTTCTCCACTACTGAATTACCAGAACCCCAGCCATCATTACTGGTTTCATTTTGCAGAAGTTAGTAAATAAATGTTATAATAAGAGGAGATACAGTGAACAGTGAGGAGAAACGACAGTAACAAGATATGGAATAACCTCCAGGCCCTTCTCTCTTTCAAATGATCCAAGTGCATGGAACTCAGTGACGTTTGGCTTTCCAGAGGAATATTTACAGAGGAAGAATAAACAACAACACTCTGCTAAAATGTACTAGTAAAGACGCAGTACAACAAACTACACATATCATTTAATTTACAATTATAGGAATAGTTACTAAAGATTCACTACGTTAGTTACTAAAGATTAACCTACAGTTATACGTAATAGTTACTAAAGATTCACTATGCTGCAGGCACTGAGCTAAGTAATTTGTAAATATTACTTCATTTAATCCTCATGAAGTACTCTAGGATACACTGTTCCCATTTTAAAGATTTTAGAAATTATCTTGCTTTTTATTTATTTGCTAAAGTTAAAACTTGTTACAATCTTCTTCCTGAAGATTTCCTAATCTTTTTCCTAACTTCCCACTCTTCCCTCATATTCTTTATTATTTTAGTAACACTAGTCATGTTTTTAGAAATCAGAAGTACAGCCTAGAAACTTCCCAGACTTGTTAAAATAGGGTCTACAATCAAATTACTATAACCATAATTGAGTATTTTTACGTACAGGACCAAAGCACTTGTCCTGACAAAGCAAAGCCATGTCAAGCATAGCTGCAGTTCCATCGTTATCACTTTACATTTAAAATCAGTGGTCTCAAACTTTTTGCTCCTCTATTCAAAGTGAGTGAGACATACTAAGTCCCTCGCTCTCAAAGACTTGAAACGTCCAACAAGGAAACAGCTTTTTAAACAAACAATGATTTGAATATGTACTCAAAACAAAAATGCTAAAAAGGAAAAGAATTCAGTGCTACGGACCATGCTTATAATTAGGAGGGCTGAGCCAATCTGAGGCTTTCACAGAATGCAGAGGGCAGGAGCGTGCCCCAGGCAGAGACTGCACGGAACAAAGACCTAAATGGCAGCTAGGGGCTGAGACAGGGAATATGCCTGCACAGCAGTGGGCAGGGGGCCAGCCACATGGGGCTCTCCACATAGAGGTCATGATTTTGGTCTGTATTACAACAAGGGATCAGAAGCACAGTACGGATGGAATCTGAATTATTATCATCCCTATCTCATAAACTGGCCTGAGGTTAAATACCAAGTGCCCAAGCAGAATTTGAATTTCAAGCAACCTGGCACCAAAGACCACATTATTAATGATTTCTGCACAAATTCTAAAAGGTAATGGCAAGGAATTCAGTTAGAAAGTGGCAGTACTCAAGGCATGAGTTGGTGATGATCTGAAGAGGGGAAGGATCGTGAGGATGGAGGGAAGAGACAGGACTTTATAGATACTGAGATCAACTGTCAGGACTTGGCGAATGTATTCCTGCTTCTTCCTGTGGACTATTGAGGTTGGTGAAAGGCTTCAACCTGCGTGCACCTAAGAGCACGCAGAGAGCTGAATCATTATCTGTGGACTGAATAACCAGGGAATAATATAAAGGAAAAACATCTCCATTACAGATTGGTCACATTTTGGCATTAAATTCTCCAGCTTTTAATCCTGCACCTTCCTTTTGCTTTAAGTTGTCATTTGATGACTGCACGTTTTCTATATTCATCTAGAATACAGAAATCATATTACAGTCTATGGTTATGCCTTTCTCACAGCAATCCTGTACCTACACAAAACGTGCGTTTTTAGTATGAGATAAAAAGACATTTCACAAACAGTGCAAGGTTTTCGCTCCTGCTGGCATAGCTGCAGTGATGGCTTCATGAATTTTTCTTTTTTTGCAGTGATCCTTACACGGGATTCATTTATGTTAAAATGTCAGCAACCACAGCTGCAGACTTCAATCTAGGGAACCTATCAAGCAACTCAACTTTTTCTTGTCATGTCATGACTTTTCTCTGCTTCTTGGGAGCACTTCTAGCATCCTAGTGTAACTCTGTATAGGTGCTATGGTGTTATGGAGGACTTACGGTATTGCACTAAACACAATGAAAAACATGCACCCCGTCTCCACTAAAAATACAAAAAAATTAGCCGGGCGTAGTGGCGGGCGCCTGTAGTCCCAGCTACTCAGGAGGCTGAGGCAGGAGAATGGCGTGAACCCAGGAGGCGGAGATTGCAGTGAGCCGAGATCGCGCCGCTGCCCTGCAGCCTGGGCGACTGAGCAAGACTCCGTCTCAAAAAGAAAAAAAAAAAAAAAAAAAAAAAAAGAAAAACATGCAAGAACCACCAGATATCACTTTTTACTGTGATACACAATTTACTGGAGAGACGAATGGCTCAGAGATGATTAGCATCAGAGTGTTTTAAACACAGCATTTTAAGTGGATACTCGTAACACCTGAACTCACCATAATAGCAAAAGGAGGCCGCTGCAAAATTATTACAGTACTGCCGTATGTATGCACTACAGTTAACTTTATGCAGTTATGATTTAACACGGCATCTGTTTGTTTACATTTCTCTCCACAGTCTCTAAGTGTGTGTATAAGTTTTGATAAATTTTAACTTATACATTTTTGTGTATTTTATGGTAGTAAATGATAAAATTGACTAGTATCTACATATATTTTATGCACTTACGGCATACCTAAATTAAATTTTAAAAATATTTCTAGGGTATGCTGCTCTGTATTTTTGTCATAAATCTCCAAAACATCTTCCAATATATTTACATAGTGGATATCTACATATAAGTGGATCCACACAGTTCAAACCTGTGTTGTTTAAGGGTCAACTGTGCATCACAATCAATCTTCCTACTTCAGTCTGATGGTAACTAGGTTCTGACACATACACAATAAAATAAAGAAAAAGCTCATGCGAGACCACGCATACGCGATGTATAAGGCATTCTGGAGAAATCATGCCAGGAGTATAATCAACTCAAGGTCTGTTATCCTCGTACAGTAAACCTACTTTGGCTTTATTATTATGAAATAATTCAACATGATAAACTCTTCCCACTAAACTCATGGCTGAATGATTTGCTGTTTATGTTTTACATACATGCTTCGGTATGAATGAGATGTATGATGGAATTATCAGCTGCTTTGTCCTCCAAATTTACTTTTATTTCTTCAAACCAGAAGAGGTACTCAAAAGATTTACAGCTTTCTTCATAAAGTAGTTTTTGCATATGCAAAGGCCTAGGTATTTGTGACTCATTTGGATCGGAGAATTACATTCTACTTACTTACATACAATTCCATAAGCAAATTGAGCAGTACAATACACATTACTGATAAATTAGATAAATCAAGAAAAGGTGCTAATAAAAGTAATTTTGTGTTGTTTCAGGAGTATTATGAGTGAACATTCCACACATTCTGCAGAACACATAATTTGCAGCTGAGCTATTGATTATATTTACATATTCTCAATGTCTATGGTGCAAAACAATTATTCTCCTGAATTTTTAGCTGCAGGCGGATATATCCCATATTATGGGACCCTCTGAGTACTTTCTCCAAAGTAGATGGCCAGTAATGTTTATTGAATGAATGAAGGAAAGATCAGCTGTTAAGTACTTTACCGTTAAGAATACTACTTATATAATACTGTTATACTATACCACTGTTCAGTGAATAAGTTCCTAAACTCTTTCAGTTGAGCTCAGAGAATTAGACACATACGCAAGTAATATGTAAAAGAACAATCATTCTCTCTTTTTATCTGCTAAATCCTTCAGTATCTCATTCACCAGAGCTTTCTGAAATAACTATCAACATGAACAACTGAGTATTCTTAGCAATTTATCCACACATTTAATTTATCCTCACTATCTATGTCAATATAAGAATCAAGAACATACCTCAGCCCAGAATTCTGCATATATATCATTTGCCGTCAATTTTGTAACGGGCCACAGTTTTGTCACAGAACAAAGGTCACAGGCAGTCATCATCAAACCAATTACACGGTCTCTAGAACACAACAATATAAGACTGGTCAGCATAGCATTTGCACATTTATAATAAGGACTAGAAAGACTTCTGTATTTCAGGAATAAAGTTTTAAGTACGTATTACTTCATTAAACAGCACATAGAAGTGACAGCCAGGACAGTAAAATGGAATGAAAAATTAGTGTCATTTTAATCATAAGAACGGGAGTCATTTCTATCACAAGTCCCATATGTTCCTGTTGCCTCAATGCTACTGAAGAAATCAAATACAGTGTAAGCTTTGGCTAGGCTGTCATCTAAATCCCCACTTTTATGGCTATGGACCAGGCTTTCATTCTCTTTGAATTTTGGAAATTTAGAGTGGGAAGCTGTCTTAAGAGAAAATCTATCCCAATCCTTTCATTTTATATTAGCAAAGTCTAGGTGCACAGAAATGACTTTTCCAAAGGGACAGGAATTTGTGGCAAGGCCAGAGGAGGAGGCAGCTGTGTAACTTTGTTCCTCGCTCTCCCCGTGCGAGTGTGTGAGCTGGGTGCAGCCTCCACTGTGCTTCTCATTAGCAGATATTTCTTTTCAACACCAGTCTTTCAACCAAAATGACTCTTCCCGTTTCAGCTGCTTGCATTCATAACTATGTACTCCATGTCTGACTTTATTTTCTAAATATGGTTTGGTTTAATCTTTCCTCTTGAAGAACAATAATCACTTTAAAAAAATCAAAGACAGATCCCCTACAATTTGAATAGATTTGGTCTAGTGATATGTGGCTACCCTAAGTGAAGTCTATACTTAACAGAATAATTAAGTGGTAGTAATTAAGAAAGTGTAATGTACAACTTTACCTTTTATAAAGCAAATTACATAATTTTAAAAGACAAATTATCAACAAGGATATAAAAGTGTGTAATGAGTGAGACGATGCTCTTATTTCTAGCTCCTATCTCAATTCTAATGAGTATAAGCAATCCCCTGCTGTTAACCACTGCCTTACCTCTTCTAGGTCCACATTCTCCATCTGTGGGCACAGTCCTGCCCTAGCTCCTGAGCCTGTCTTGACCTGGGCAGACAGCACATTAGGAGCATTTATCTGTCAATTTGGCAGAGACTCTGCTCTAGGAGTGCTCTTAGCACATCTTAGCTCAAGCTAAGATGTTTGGATACCTGGAATACCCTGATTCTTATGATACCATCCATCACAGAGTTCTTTATTTTCCATCAGCTCGCTTCCTTTAGCCCATTTAAGTAATCATCAGCTTTACCACCTTACTTTTTGTAAGGGCACATTTCAAGAGGGTATCAGGTCTCTTACAGGTTAGACTAAATCACTTTACAAACATTGGTTAGATTTATGCATACCCTTCCTGTAACCCCAAATAGATGCCATGTGAAGATTTATCCTTACACTGATCAGGGAACTGTAAAATTTTCTTAATGAGGTAGTTTCTAAGAACTTTGTGGCTTGAAGAATATTTTTGGATTTGGACTTCTAAAGTAATGAATATATGACCTTTTTTTTCCAACAGGTAAATTCATTTAAACACAAATCGAATGTGAAAAACTACCATTTACAAATATTTCACATGTTTAAAATAATTCAATCTCACTAATTTATATTTGCCAAAATAATCAGTTTATCATGGTAAATAATCTAATAAGGTTTATCTCAAAAACACTTTCATAAATCTGTAAAACAAAAGAAATGTCAACAGAACTGGGCATTATAAAATACATGAAAGCAATTTTCTCGCTAGAAATTATTCCCAACATAAGGTTGCCAATATAAGGATTGAAAGGATTGTAAAATAGTTATTTAGATTTCACTGTCAAAATTACTTAAAGCACAAAAAATAAAACAGATTAGAAATTTGGCATCAAACGTCTTTAATAAATATAATTACTCATTTTTTACTCCCAATTCCAAACCAGTTAGATGGCCATGGCTGTACAGAACTATCAATTGGAATCAACATTTTATTTCTACGCATGAATGGAATGTAGAACTGACTGCTAACCGGGATAGATCCTTAACTCCAAATGTGCTTTAATAACCATTTGTGAAAGGGATCATGTCCATGCTAAGCCTACTCTTGGTGTGAGTTCATATAACCTAGTCACTAAAAACAGTGAAGAAGAGCCCAACACAACTCCTATAAAACGATTCTTAGTCACATAATATCAGAAGGTTTAACTACGTTCATTTACCCGCAAAAGTTTTGAATGCCTGCATTTATCAGGCAGTTACAGCAAAGAACCAAATAGACCCTGTTCTCAGGTTAATAATGTTCTAGTAGGGCAAGGCAGACAATCAACAGGTCAAAAGTTTCATGAAGCAAGTGCTGGGTAAAAAATAAATAAATAAAATAATAAATAAATAAGTAAATAAGTAAATAAATAAAGGGAGGCTACCACGTGAAGATCTGGAAGGTCCAGCAGAGAGAAGTGCATGTGAAGTCCTAATGTGGAAACAAGCAAGGCAGGTCTGAAGAACAAAAAGAAATGCCATTCTTGCTACGACACACTGAGTGAGGTGAAACACAGAATGTAGTTAAGTTTGGAGAAACAGGCTGGAGACAAGATAGGAGTTTAACTTTTATTCCAAGTTTGACGGTAAAATCTTGGTGGCTTTTCCCAGAGGAGTGGCCTGATACAGGTATTAAAGAGGATCACTCAGGTCTGCTGGGTGGAGATGACTTACAGACCCGTGAAGAGGGAAGGGCAGGTTCGGAGTGATCACTCAGGAGAACACTACAGTAGTTCAGATGAGAGGTGAGGGCAGCTTGAATTATGGTGACAGTAGTGGGATGGGGGAGTAGGAGGAATCCAGACATTAGAGGCAGAGCCAAATGCAAATTACTAACACCTGTAAGAGTTATAAAGACAAGGCATCTCTCTCTCCCATCTTCCTTTCCTTTTCCCCCATTCTCCCCTTCATATATTAATTACTCCAGATCAAGTGGAGTAGATAAAGAGCACAGGCTCTATCACAGGTGTGCAGATATTCCAACCTGAAAGAAGTGGGCACCTCTCCCCAGTGTGCAGGTTTGCCTTCTCAGTATCATCCTATTTCAAGATTTTCTTCCCACATCAGAAGATCATGGAATCACAGAACTTTACCAAAGGAAGGCAAAACAGACCACGTAGCCTGCAGTACTTCAGATGAGTTACCGATGGGCAAAAAGGAAGCCCAGCCCTCCCACACTGCCCCCAATCCCATGCCACACACTCTGTAAACCTGGCCAGCCAAGGATATACTATTTTGTTGGAAAAGAAGGAGAAACACACATTCTCTAATTTTATAATGATTATTTGAAATTTCTTTTGAATTTCTGTATTCAAAAGTATACTGATATATAAGCAAAGACCAGAATTCTGTTATGAGGTAGTTTTAATTATAACTGTTAAGAGTGGTTAAGTGTTATCAAGTGGTTAACTAGACAGCAAACATGTGGGGGATGTACAGTGGATGCTTTGTTTAGAAGCTGCCATCTAGCCTCATTTTAATTATTTTACTTTAAAATAAAGTCACGCATAGAATTTGAAAAGAAACTAGGTTCAATTCTTTTTTTCTCTAAATGATCATCTTAAAGCTTTTTTTTAAATCTTGCTTTTAAACTCATTTTCAAGGGGTTTTAAATCATTGGGTTGAGTAATTTAAATCACATCTGTAATAACCACTATACTTTCATCAAAATGTGACCTATTTTGACTAATTCATTAAACATTAAGCTAGCCTGAGGATAATACAGTTTTTCTAAAAGTATTATTTAAACAGCTGCATACTCAAAATCATAGAAAATATTTTAGAATTTTACTGTTTCCAACGACATAAATAACTTTCATATAAGTATAAACATGATATAGTAATTATCTCACTAAAATACACTTTAAATTTAAGTTCTAAAATCTTAAGTTAATAAAACCCTAAATATGTTGCTTCTTTTAAAAATACATTTTTCTGTTACAGAAATATGTTGCTTCTTTTAAAAATACATTTTTCTCCATCACAGAGAGAGAAAGAAATTATAAACGAATGGAAAATGAATCTTAGGTAAATGACTGCCACAGAGGAAACTGCTGTTATTCAAGTTAATACCAGAATTCTTGTATGATTCCTAGAGTTAACAACCTTTACACGGTCTCACAGAGTACCATACATAACTTTAAATCAAATGGGAACATCAGTGATCTTGCTTTAGAACTTCGGTTCCCCACATTTCAGGTTCTTCAGTTGAAACATCAAACATTCCTGACACAGGGAGTCCTTTATGCACTTACAGTCCTATAGCAGGTAAAGGCTGGAGGCTGCTGCCGCATTTGGGAAATGCTAAAGAAATCACATTACAGTATATATATATATATATATATATATATATATATATATATATCTATATCTATATCTATATCACACATCAGATCACACATCACATAGACACATTTGTTCTTCAAAGCACACAGCAATAGCTATGTAAAAATATAGAACTTTTCCAGTTTTATTTCTGAATTATTTGAAGAATTAACAAAGAATTGTTTAAGTGTTTAATACTGTACCCTTTCTTTGACGTGCATGTACATCTAAATTAAGAAAAGACTTCAAGGGAAGTGGAGCAAAGGGATTGCTTTTGAAGGGTACAAATATTATCTGGGACTAAGAGAATAAACATTTTCATTTTAGAAAGGTAACAAAAATAAGACAAATTATGATTTTTAAGCCACGATTTCAAATTATGAAATTAGTTTATCTTTACAATTTGTGTTTAAGAAAGGCAGTTCCTGCATGAAATACATGAAAGCAAAAATTTAAGAAACTACCAACAACTTACAAATTTGTCATCTTAATACTTAAAAGGATACTTTTACCTGATATCATAGCCTAAAACGCACTATGATCTTTTCTGAATTCGCTGAAATGGTCCTTAGGCAAGACTATACCTGGTTCTATTTAGCCATAACGAGACCATGCTTGCTCATTTCAACAAAAAACAATAACTCTACTTTTGCCTATGCTTGGCTTGAGTTCACAGCTGGTTTCCAGATATGACATTTGCTTTTAGTTGTAGTCAGGAAAAGCGCTTTGAAGGGAAATTTCAGTGCAGAAATCAAGCAGTTCACAGATGATTGGTGGCCCTGCGTTACATTTCCTATATCTTTTCTGTTAGTAGCAAATCCCCTTTCATAAGCTAGATTTAAACTGTCTGATATAGTTGTCCCCCACCCAAATGTCATCTTAAATTGTAGTTGCCATTATCTCCAGATGTTGTGGGAGGGATGAGGTGGAGATAACTGAATCATGGGGGCGGTTTCCCCCTTCCCGTTTTGTGATGGGAGTTAGTTTTCACAAGAGCTGATGGTTTTATAAGGGGCTTCCCCCTTTGCTGGGCACTCATTTCTCTCTCTCCTGCTGCCACGTGAAGAAGGATGTGTTACCATCCCCTTCTGCCATAACTGTAAGTCTCCTGAGGCCTCCCCAGACATGCTGAACTGTGAGTTAATTAAACCTCTTTCCTTTATAAATTACCCAGTCTTGGGTATTTCTTCAAAGCAGCATGAGAAAAATAGACTAATACAGTAAATTGGTACTGCAGAGAGTTGGGTGCTGCTATAAAGATACATGAAACTGTGGAAGTGACTTTGGAACTGGGTAATAGGCAGAGGTAAGAACAGTTTGGATGGCTCAGAAGGCAGGAAAATGTGGGAAAGTTTGGAACTTCCTAGAAACTTGGGGAACTCAGAAGACAGAAAGATGTGGGAAGGTTTGAAACTTCCTAGAGACTTGTTGAACAGCTTTGACAAAAATGCTGATAGTGATAAGGACAGTAAAGTCCAGGCTGGTCCAGGTGGTCTCCGATGTAGATGAGGAAGTTGTTGGGAACTGGAATAAAGGTCACTCTTGCTATGCAAAGAGACTGGTGGCATTTTGCCCCTGCCCTAGGGAACTGTGGAACTTTGAACTTGAGAGAGACGATTTAGGGTATCTGGTGGAAGAAATTTCTAAGTGGCAAAGCATTCAGGGGAAAGCAGAGCATAAAAGTTTGAAAAATGTGCAGCCTGATGATGTGGTAGAAAAGAACAAATTTTCTGGGAAGAAATTCAAGCTGGCTGCAGAAACTTACTTAAGCACGGAAGAACTGAGTGTTAATCACCAAGACAATGGCAAAAATGTCTCCAGGCCATGTAAAAGACCTTCATGGCAGCTCCTCCCATCACAGGCCCAGAGGCCTAGGGGGGAAAAATGGTTTCACAGGCCTCCCCCTGCTCTATGTAGCATTGGGACATGGTGCCCTGTGTACCAGCTGCTTCAACTCCAGTGGTGACTAAAAGGGGCCAATGTACAGCTCAGGTTGTTGTTTCAGTGGATGCAAGTCCCAAGCCTTGGTGGCTTACATGTGGTGTTGGGCCTGCAGGTGCAGAGAAGTCAAGAATTGAGGTTTCAGAGGATGTATGGAAAAACCTAGAGGTCCAGGCAGAAGTTTGCTGCAGGGCCAGAGCCCTCATGGAGAACCTCTGCTAGGGTAGTGTGAAAGGGAAATGTGAAGTCAGAGCACCCACACAGAGTTCCCACTGGGGCAGTGCCTTGTGGAGCTGTGAGAAGAGGGCCACTATCCTCCAGATCCCAGAATGGTAGATCCACCTACAGCTTGCACCATGCACCTGGAAAAGCTGTAGACACTCAATGCCAGCCCATGCAAGCAGCTGGGAGGGTAACTGTATCCTGCAGAGCCACAGGAGCAGAGCTTCCGAAGGCCGTGGGAGCCCACCTCTTGCATCAGCATGACCTGGATGTGAGACATAGAGTTGAAGTAGATCATTTGGAACTTTAAGGTTTAATGCCTGCCCTACTGGATTTTGGATTTGTATGGGGCATGTAACCCCTTTGCTTTGGCCAATTTTTCCCATTTGGAATGGCTATATTTACCCAATACCTGTATCTCCATCGAATTTAGGAAGTAACTAACTTGCTTTTGATTTTATAGGCTCATAGGTGGAAGGGACTTGTGTCAGATGAGACTTTGGACTTGAACTTTTGAGTTAACACTGGAATTAGTTAAGAATTTGAGGGACCGTTGGAAGTATAGGATTGTGTTTGGAATTGTGAGGACATGAGATCTGGAAGGGGCCAGGGGCAGAATGACATGGTTTGGCTGTGTCCCCACTCAAATCCCATCTTGAATTGTAGTTCCCCTAATCCTCACTTGTCATGGGAGGGACCAGGTGGAGATAAGTGAAACATGGGGGTAGTTTCCCCATCCTGTCCTCATGATAGTGAGTTAGTTCTCACAAAAGCTGATGGTTTTTTAAGGGGTTTCCCTCTTCACTCAGCACACATTCTTCTCCCTCCTGCTGCCATGTTAAGAAGGACGTGTTTTCTTCTCCTTCCATCATGATTGTAAATTTTCTGAGGCCTCCCTAGCCATGCTAAACTGTGAGTAAATTAAACCTCTTTTCTTTATAAATTACTCAGTCTCAGCTATGTTTTTATTAGGAGCATGAGAACAGACTAATACACTGTGTAATAATTGATTTCTAGGATCCTAAATTCACTTGTCAGTCTTCGCTAAAGTTTAAAAAAATATTTATTATTAAGTGTAAGGTATTTGTGAAGTCTGCCCTGTATGTCCTATGTAAACAAATTATTCATCTACATTTGAAACACACATGACAATGACTTTCATACACAATTGGGCTTTGGCTGTTTCATTTTTAAAATAAAATATCATAAAAAAATACCTAGTGTCTTTAATCACAGTTGTGGTCACAATGTCAATATGAGTAAATGACATAATAGCTAACGACATCATAGTAAATGTGAGGGGCAGATGGTAAGGACAAAAGGTAAGGACAAAAGGTGGGAAGCAAGTGTCAGAAGATTAGGACTTCTGGTTGGGCGTGGCGGCTCATGCCTGTAATCCCAGCATTTTGGGAGGCTAAGGCGAATGGATTATGAGGTCAGGAGATTGAGACCATCCTGGCTAACAGAGTGAAACCCCGTCTCTACTAAAAATACAAAAAATTAGCCAGGCATGTTGGCGGGCACCTGTAGTCCCAGCTACTCAGGAGGCTGAGGCAGGAGAATGGCGTGAACCCAGGAGGCGGAGCTTGCAGTGAGCCGAGATCGTGCCACTGCACTCTAGCCTGGGTGACAGAGTGAGGCTCCGTTTCAAAAAAAAAAAAAGATTAAGACTTCCAGCAAAAGTCAAGAGAATGTAACTCCAGAATGAATGAAACAAAGAATGAAATTAAAAAAAAAAAATTACCAGGACAAAAATTGCCAACAATCAAAGATATACATGAGTACATGATCACATTATACAGCCTATAATTTGAATTACTTGCTATTTTGGATTATTCGTTTACTTAAGAAATATTTGCTGAACACCTACTATGTGCTAGACAGTGTCACAGTTATCCATACCTCTGGGCTTTACCACTACACAAAAGCCCAGAATGTGACGCTTTCCATTACATGACATGCCATCATTGCAACAAGGATGGTATGCCACATCATTTATGTTCAAGCCAATACAGTTTTGAGAGCAAAAGCCAGACTGCTACGAATTATTTTAGCTCAACAGGTGTTAGCTGAGATTGATCTAGGCAAACAGTGGAGCATGGTCACTCTAATTTTAACACAAAATATCCATGAAATAAACAATGAAAATACAAAATTTGGGAATTTTTTTTGAGACTGAGTCTCACTCTGTTGCCTAGACTGGAGTGCAGTGATGCGATCTCAGCTTACTGCAACCTCCGCCTCCTGGGTTCAAGTGATTCTCCTGCCTCAGCCTCCCAAGTAGCTGGGATTATAGATGCCTGCCACCACGCCCAGTTAATTTTTGTATTTTTAGTAGAGATGGGGTTTCACCATGTTAGCCAGGCTAGTCTCAAACTCCTGACCTCAAGTCATCTGCCCACCTTGGCCTCCCAAAGTGCTGGGATTACAGGTGTGAGCCACTGCACCCAGATGATTTGAGAATTATTCTAAAAATATTAACTTTAAGTATTAATTTTTCTAATAAATGAAAATGCATTTATAAGTTGCACCTTTCTCTCTGTCTAGTTATGGTACAGAAATACACTGATTCTTAATACAAATAAGGATGTCTGGCTCTATACATTTGGCAACTTGAGTTCTCAAGCCAAGCCTGCCATTTATTTCTTCAAATGAAATAGACACTCCTGTGTTTTAGTATTAATTCTGGATAGAAAGGAAGAGGCCACTGACTGTCATCTAGCAACTACCCAAGACAGTAATTATAACTGACATCTCCAAAAAAGATCACCTAAGAAATATTATCATATATTAGCTACAAAGTTTCAAACAATATCAGATAAATTGATTCACTAAAAGTACAAAACAAATGAAACTAAGTTGGATATTTATCAAACTAATAAACAACAAGCATTTAAAAAATTAGTTCTATTTTTAACAAATGGTGCCAGAACAACTGGACATCTGCACGCAAAAACAAAAATAAAAACAAAAACAAAAAACAAACAATGCATCTAGACAGAGACCTTACAACCTTTACAAAACTTAATTCAAAATGGATCACAACCTTAAAAACAAAACACAAAACTGTAACATATATATAACATAGAAGAAAAATATATTCATCCAGAATTTGATGATTACTTTTAAATACAACACAAAGGCATGATTCATGAAAGAATAAGCTAGACTTCATTAAAAATTAAAAAATTTATGCCCTGCAAAAGACACTGTCAAAAGAGTAAAAAGGCAAGCCACAGACTGAGTGAAAACATTGGCAAAAGGCATACCTGATCAGAGGCCGTTACCACAAATATACAGAGAACCCTTAAAATTCAATAATAAAAAAAATACCCAAATATAAAATAGGGCTAAAGACATGAACTGACACCCCACTAAAAATATATATAAAGATGGCAAATAAGCATGTGAAAAGATGGTCCACATCATATGTCATCATAAATATGTGGATTAAGACAATGAGATAACATTACACATCTATTAGAATGGCCAAGATCCAGAAAACTAACAATGCCCAATGCTGGATATGGAGTAAGAGGAATTCTCATTCATTGCTGGTGGGAATGCAAAAGGTCCAGCCATTGTGGAAAACAGTCTGGTATATTTCATACAGAATTAGACACACTCTGATAATATGACCCAGTAATCATGCTCCTTAGTATTTACCCAGAGGAGTTGGAAACTTATGCTTACAAAAGCACCTGCACATGGATGTATAGACAGCTTTACAAATAACTGTCAAAACTTGGAAACAACAATGGTGTCCTTCAGTAGATGAATGGGTAAATGAATGTTGGTACATCCACACAATGCAATATTATTTGATGCTGAAAAGAAATGAGCTATCAAGCCATGAAAAGACATGGAAGAAACTTAAATGCATATTACTTTGTGGAAAAAGCCAATTTGAAAGTCAACTACTCTATGATTCCAACTATATGATATTCTGGAAAAGGCAATGGTATGAGGACTGTAAAAGGATCAGAGATTGCCAGGGGTTGTGGAGAGCGAGGAATGAATAGGCAGAGCACGAGGGATTTCTAGGGCAGCGGAATTCTTCTGTGTGATGCTAAAATGGTGGATACATTTGTCCAAACCCATAGAATGTACATCATTAAGCCTGGATCCTAATGTAAACTACAGACTTTAGGTGATAATGATGATTCAATGTTGGTTCATTAATTGTAATAAACGTACCATTCTGGTGCAGGATACCAACAGTGGGGGAAGTTGTCCATGTGTGGGGACCAGGATATAGAGGAACTCTGTACTTTCTACCCAATCTTTCTGTGAATCTAAAATTTCTTTAAGAAATAAAGTTGGTTAATTCAAAAAAGAATTATAGTTTCAAATAAGAGGGAAAATTTATAGGCTAAGATAAATGCCCACATCAGAAATAACAGCTGGAACTAGGTTCCAAAAGAAAAGATGAATTGTTAGTAAAGGCATGACACCACACTGATAAGCAAAGGTAAATTGTATAATAAAGAAAACCAGTCTGGAAATGTATTTCTGGCTTAAGACCATACCTTAACAGAGAAAAAATAATTTTGGAGAAGTATCCTTTATGAATAGTATGGAGAAAACTCATGAGCCATCCTGAAGAAAGAATAACCAGCAGCGGAGGCAAGTGCCTATCGTATAACCACATCAGTCCTAAGGCCAACGACATCAGCTAAGAGCATACTTAATCTTGTTTCTTTTGAACATGAATTGTCCAAACAAGAAAATAAAGAGTAAGATATAAAAGCCACTTCGAGCTGGAGATGGTACCTGCACATCTGCACAGATGAGAACTGAGTTATTTGAATAACTCAAATCAGTTGTTCAACTGAGTGACTGAATTCCAATTGAGTTATTTCTACAACTGAGGTAAAGCATCCATCTGCAGACTTCAGATGGGAGAAACAACTGTAAAGATACAGATGGTGCCACCTAGGGAACATGGGAAGCAATAGCAAATCTTTGAAAAGGACAGGTGGAGGAGTCCACATCCTCATAACAGGGGAAATGATGTCTATGTTAACTCGAGTGTTATAAGGAGCTCTAGAAAATGGTGAGGAGAAGAGAAGGGTTTCTAATAGCCATGAGGGCATTTCCGCGCTGGTGGTAAAAGCCTTCCAGTGACCAAATTCTACATAGTCCATCTCCTACGACAGCAAAAAATGGCTTGTGTTGGGCAATTCCTTATATAATTAGCCATCACAGCAATGTAAATGTGTGAATTTTGAACTCATTATTAGTTCTTAAGTACATTATAACTTTACTCATTATAAAGCAGAATTCTGTGGACCGCTTCTACGAGCTTATCAATTCCTAATCACCTCACAGTGAGATAAGATCTCACTTAGTGAATTAAGGATCATTCTATATTAACCTTTTAATTATTTCATTTAAAGTGATACTGAGGTAATTGACATCTTAAGAACAAAATACTTGAAACAAAATGCTTTGTATTTTATCACAGCAGATTTCTAGATCATGTTATTTTTTATACTTTAGGTTCTGTTATATAGAATGAAATGCATAAATCTGAAGGATATTGGATGAGTATGAAAATATATGCAGTCTGTAACGACCACACCAATGATGACAAGAAAGGTTTTTATCACCCAGAAACCTCTCATTTTCTAGTCAAGGTCTCTAATCTAACCCCAGCAACTGCCAGTTTAAATTCCAGCACAATCACTAACATTATTGTTTTGCCTGTTATAGAACTGCATTAAAATGGTATCATATAGTAGTATGTAAGCATTTTGCTCAGATTAACATTCGTGTGATTCAACCATGTTGTTTCATGATTCAGAGTCCATAATTTTAAAAACTGCTGAATAGTACAGTATTCCATTGTTTAAATGTCTAAAGTTGTGTATCTAGCCCTTGTTGCTGGACATTTAGGTTGCCTCCAGGTGGGATATACTAAGAGTAATGTTGCTATGAACATGTATCCTAGTCTGTGTGTGAAAGTAAACTTTCCTTCCTCTTGAAATAAAAATACCTGAGAGTGAACTGCTAGAACACCGTGTAGGAACATGTTCAGCTTTATTAAAACAAAACAAAACAAAAACAAAGCAACTAAGGTGTCTTCTAAAGTAGCTGTACAAATTCCATATGCCTACCAGCAATATATGAGTATTTCGGCTGCTTGACATCCTTGCTGTATTAGTCCATTTTCACACTGCTATAAAGAACTACCTGAGATTGGGTAATTTATAAAGAAAAGAGGGTTGATTGACTCACAGTTCCACATGGCTGGGGAGGCCTTGGAAAACTTACAATCATGGCAAAGGTGAAAGGGAAGCAAGTATTATCTTATATGGCCGCAGGGCGGGAGGATGGAGACACACACAGAGAGAGAGAGAGAGAGAGACAGAAACAAAGAGAGAGAGAGAAAAGTGGGAGGTGCCACACACTTACAAACAACCAGATCTGGGTGAGAATTCATTCACTATCATGAGAATGGCAAAGGGGAAATCTGCCCCCACGATTCAATCACCTCCCACCAAGCCCTTCCCTTGACACACGGGGATTACAATCTGAGATGAGATTTGGGTGGAGACACAGCCAAACCATATCGCTTGTCAACAATTGATACTGTTGGTCTTTGTAATTCTCGCCATTCTAGTGGGTGCATAATGGTACACCACCCTGGTTTTACCTTATGATTGGAGATGTTGAGAAAATGCCATGTGTTTATTGGCTTTAAATTCTGTAAAAATCTTTCATATAATTTTTTCTTGGGTTATCTTATTATTGACTTTACAAAGTTATAAGACCTTTATTAAACATAAATACTGAGAATATATTCTCACATTCTGTTTGAAGATCAACATCAAAGGCTTAATATTGGGGGGCTCATTACTTAAGGGTAAAAGACAATATGCTTTCCCCCTAAGAACAGGAACAAGAAGAATGTCTGCTCTTGTCAATTATATTCAGCACAAGCCAGACAATAATCAAATAGAAATAAAAGGCAAACAGATTAAAAGAGAATTGTATAATTATCTCTATTTGAAATGACATAATCTTATGTGTGTACGGAGATGTCTAAGCATTAGAAGTAATAAACACATTCATCAAGATTTCAAGATACAAGATCAGCAGTACAAAAATCAATGAACAGGCCTAAAAGACAGGTACAGAGCATGCCACCCAAGAACAAAATATATATTCTTTTTGAGTACACATGGAACATCCCCCAGGCTAAATTAAATGTTAGGAAATAAAACAAGTCTCATTAGATTTAAAAGAATAAAAATAATACAAAATATGTTATCTGACCACAATGAAATCAATAACAAAAAGAAACTTGGAATCTTCAAAACTGTACGGAAATTTTAAAACAAATTCTTACATGACTATTATGTGCTAAATTGTGTCCCCAAAAGAGATATGTTGAAGTCCTGACAGTTCCTCAGAATGTGACGCTATATAGAAATAGTGTTCTTCCTGACATAATTCATTAAGATGAGGAAATATTGGAAAAATGTGGGCCCTTAATGCAATATGACTGGTGTCCTTATAGGAAGAGGAAAGTGATACAAAGAAGGAAGGATGCCAAGTGAATACACAGAGACACACAGGGATCTCACCACTGGCATGTGATGATGGAGGCAGAGATTGGAGTGATACACTCATAGACTACAAATGCCTAAACTTGCCAGCATCTGTTAAAAGCTAGGAGAGAAGCATTGAACTTATGGTCCTTCTGAACCCTCCAGAAGGAACCAACGTTGCTGGTACCTTGATTTCAGACTTCTGGCCTTAAGAATTGTGAGAAAATAAATTTCTGTTGTTTTAAGCCATTTGGTTTGTGGTATACTTTGTTACAGCAGTCCTAGAATATGAATACAATAATAAATGTATCAAAGAAGAAATTAAAAGGGAAATGTGAAAATCCCTTGAGATGTATCAAAGAAGAAATTAAAAGGGAAATGTGAAAATCCCTTGAGATGTATGAAAATAAAGACACAATATATCAAAGCTCATGGGATGCAGTTAAACAGTATTTAGAGGAAAATTTAGAGCTATGAACATCTATATTAACAAAGAAGAAATAATTCAAATCAATAACCTAATCTGCCTTAAGACACTAGAAAAGGAGGAGCTAACTAAAACTAAAGCAAACAGAAGGAAACAAATAAAACTTACAAAAGAAATAAATGCAATTTGGATGAGGAAAACATTAGGAAAAAATCAGTGATACCAAAAGCTGGTTATTTGAAAAGATCAACAAAACTGATAAACTTTTAAGCTAGACTGACAAAGACAAGACAGAGAGGGAGAGGGAGAAAAAGAAAGAAGATTCAACTTAATAAAGAACAGAATTGAAAAAGGGAACTTTACTACCAATCTTACAGAAATAAGAAGGATCATAAAGAACTACAATGAACAACTGTATGCCAATAAAGTAGACAACTTAGTTGAAAATGGACAAATTCCTAGAAAGACATGAGTGACTAAATATGACACAAGAAGAAATAGTCAATGTGAATAGATGTATAACAAGTAAAAAGACTGAATTAGTAGTCAAAGGGAAAAATAATAACCACAAAGAAACATCTATACCCACATGACTTCACTGGTAAATTCTATCAAACATTTGAAGATGAATTAATAGAAATTCTTCATAAACGCTTCCAAAAAATAGTAGAGGAGGGAATACTCACCAGCTAATTCCATGAGGCCAGTGTTACCCTGACACCAAAATAAGACAAATACCACAAAAAAGAAAACTATAGAGCAGTACAATTTATGAATACAGACACTAATGTCCTCAACAAAATACTATCAAGCCAAATCCAGCAATATATAGAACAACTAAACACCATTATTACTTGATATCTATCACAGGAATGCAAGGTTGGTTTAACATCTAAATATCAATTAATCTAATGCACCTTAATAATAAAATAAATAAAAACTGCTTGATAATCTCAATAGATTCAGATAAAGCATATGATAAAATCCAACGCCCATTCACAATAAAAAAATAAACACTCAACAAACCAGAATTAGAAGGAAACTTCCTCAACCTGATAAAGTTCATCTATAAAATACCCATATCTAATATTATACTTAATGTTGAAAGACTAGATGCTTTCCCCCTAAACTCAGAAACAAGAAAAGGATGTCTTCTCTTGTCACTGATATTCAGTATAAGCCAAACCAATGATTAAATAAAAAGAAAGAAATGGGCAAGGCGCCATGGCTCACGCCTGTAATCCCAGCACTTTGGGAGGCCAAGGAAGGTGGATCATGAGATCAGGACTTCAAGACCAGCCTGGTCAAGATGGTGAAACCCCATCTCTACTAAAAATACAAAAATTAGCCAGGCGTGGTGGCAGGTGTCTGTAATCCCAGCTACTCGGGAGGCTGAGGCAGGAGAATCACTTGAACCCAGGGGAAGGAGGGGACAGTGAGCCAAGATTGTGCCACTGCACTCCAAGCCTGGGTGACTGAGTGAGACTCTGTCTCAAAAAAAAAAAAACAAACAAACAAACAAAAAAAAACCACACACACACACACAGAAAAGAAAGAGATGACAGGTTCTGAATACAATTGATTGTACAACTATCTCTATTTGAAGACCAAATGCCCTTGTGTGCATATGGAGAAACCTAAGCAATCCACCAAAAAATTATTAGAAGAAATGAGTTAATTAAGGTGTCAAGATATACAATCGGTAGTACAAAAATCAATTATTTCTAGATACTAACAATAAACAATGTGGAAATAAAATTAACAAAATTTCATTTACAATATTATCAAAACAATAAAATCCTTAGTAATAAATTTAACAATAGAAGTACAAAATGTGGGCTTGAAAACTAGAAAACATTGTTGAAAAATATTAAAGAACAATAATTAAATGGAAAAGCATCCCATAAACACAGACTTAATACTGTGAAGATGGCAATACTTCCAAAATTGATTTACACATTCAACATTATCCGCATCAGAATCCTAGCTAGCTTTTCTGTAGAAATTGACAAGGTGATTCTAAAATTCACATGGAATTGCTAGAGACCCAGAATAGTGAAAACATCAGAAAAGAAGAGAGGAAGGAGGAATCAGAAACAGAAAAGCACTTACTGTTATTCTAGATATTTGTAACTCTAGATAATACAAGTTGCTACAGACTGAATGCTTCTTTCCCCTAAAATTAATATGTTAAATCCTAATGCCCAACATGTTAGTATTTGGAGGTGGGACTTTTGGAAGGTGATTATGTCATGAGGGTAGAGCCCCCATGAATGGGATTAATTCCTACATAAAAGAAACCTCAGAGAGCTCCCTCCCTTCTCCCATCAGGTGAGGTGGCAGCTAGAAAATGGCTCTCTAGGAACCCAAAAACAGGCCCTCCCTCAAACTGAGACACTCAAACTGCCAGTAGCTTGATTCTGGAATACTCATACCCCAGAAATGTGAGAAGTAACCATTTATAAGCCACCCAGTCTATGGTATTTCGTTATAATAGCCTGAAGGGACTAAGGCACAAATATAATCTATAAATAAAGAACACATTGATTTCTATGCCTGGTGCAGGGAAATTTGATTGGGAAAGGGTAAAGTGGTGGCAGGGTTTTTTATACCTTTACCGTGACTGGTAATAGTTGCGTTTGTCAAAACTTAAAATTAGTGTAATTATACCTCAATAAAGTTGCTTTAACAATCATCTTTTGTGTCTTGGCCAGAAAGAAAATATTGATCAACTATAAAATTTTAATTTAATAGTTATATTCTGTTTACAACAATACAAAGAAGTCTATAGGAACAAAAAACAAACAAAATAAAAACAAAAAAAACCAAGCAAACATCCAAAGTATCTAGAAATTAGAAAATTACTTTGAAATAACCTCTATATGAACAAGAAAACAAAAGCAGAAATAAATAATCTACAAACTAATGAAAAATACTTCATCAAAACTTGCAAGTTATAATTTAGTCAACACCCAGATTATAATACATATGATTGTTTCATTACTATTCAATCAGAGAAACAAGGAAAAAACCCAAAAGTATAATGAAAGCATAAAAATAAAAGCTAAAATTGATGAAAGAACAGACAGCAAATAAATGAAAAATTTTATAAAAGTTAGTTTTATTAAAAAGGAGTAATTAAAAATTCCCATGCAAGTCGGATTACGTAAGAAAGGAAGAAATAAAAATATAAAACACTAAAAATCAGATATAAATACAAATTTAGTAATGTCAATTAAATTTTAAGTGAAAATAATCTGTGCATATATTTTTATGAAGTTTTAAATCTCAGGGCAAAAGATAATTTTGTAGCATAATACATTGCCCAAGAGATGGAATAAAGTGGCAAAAACAAAACAAATCCCCAAACCATAAAAGACACTGAAAGTTTGTTAAAGATTTTTCACTTAAAAAGGTGATAGGCTGGAAACGATGGCTCATGCCTGTAATGCCAGAACTTTGGGAGGCTGGGGTGGGAGGATCACTTGAGCCCTGGAGTTCAAGACCAGCACTGGCAACACAGCAAGACTCTGTCTCTACAAATAATAAAAAAATGTAGCCAGACATGATGGTGTTTGCCTATGGTCCCAGCTATTCAAGTACTTGAAAGACTGAGGTAGGAGGACCACTTGAGCCTGGGAGGTCGAGGCTGCAGTGAGCTGTGGTTGTGCCACTGTACTCCAGCCTCAAGGACAGAGCAAAACCCAGTCTCAAAAAAGTAAATTAAATTAAATTTAAATTTAAAAGGTGACTAGATAGTTTCACAAATGAATACTTCCCCAAATGGTTAAATGAACCTTCCCAAAATGGTTAACATCAGTTATTTAAAGTTTTCCAGATCAGAAAGAAAGATCAATAGTTTATAGCAAATTATAGGATACCAAAAAAACAACTATATATCAAAATTAATAGATTACATGCAAATATGCTAAAAAAGAAAAGTTTTATTTTCTTAGCATATTAAAGAACTAATTCCATGGAAAAGTAGAGTTCAAGAAATTAAGGAGTGGCACAAAATTAGAAAATTTAAAAATGTATTCATCAAATAAGAAATCAGTAACACTAAGAAATTAGAGAAAAACCTATCCATAGAACATTGATACCGATAAACCTTATACATGATAAACATGATTTATCAAGATACATCAAATACTACCTTAAAAATTAAAACTCTAAACTCATGTCTATTAAAGTCATGCATATATTAACGTGCTTGCTTTCTTCACAATAATCTAATGTTGTGTTGTAAATTCTAGCTATGCAGTCAGACCAGAAAGCAAAATACATACAAACATCAGAAAAGTAGAACAAATTTTATTCATTTGTAGATGACATTACTATATGCTTTAAAAAGCCAAGAGACTAAAATACAACTTTTCAGCTGATAAAGAGTATATAATGAAATGGCGAGATACTAAACAAAGTTTTAAGATTCTGGTAATAATAGAATAATAATAATAAATTCTAGATAGAACTAAAAACAAATCTTGAAGATGCTGTCTACTACCTAAAAACTGGCATAAGTGGGAGAAGATTTAAAGATTTAAATTAGATTTAAATTAGATTTAAAACTAATTTAAAGATTTAAGTGGGAGAAGATTTAAACGTTGTAAGTGGGAGAAGATTTAAACGTTGTAAGGCAAGACCACGCTGGGTGAGATCCTTATTTAGACAGCTTTTCTACTAAGGGCATATCATAAACACAGCCCAAAAGAAAGTCAGGGCCCAGTGAGAAGGGAGAGACCGGGCATGTCAGAACACACATAAGTTGAGGAGGGAAATCCTAGAAAGCAGAGAGAACCACAGAAGCGGCAGTCCCCCAAATTTGAATTCATACTCCTTTCAAATCCTTGACAGAGGGTAACAAGGCCAAAACAAAAACAGAACCACCCAACTAAAGCTTAAAGGAACATACTCACATATTTAGGACGATTCATGAGAAATGTAACTGGTCACTAGGATAAAAGTTAATTACCTTCAGAGAAAGACAACAGCATCCAGAAAGATAATGGAGCTTGTTATCCATAATGTAGTATACAAATATAAAAAAAATTTACTAGCCATGTAAAGAAACTGAGAAATGTATTACACAGTCTAGAGTAAAATCAGTAAACAAGACAAAACTCATAGAAAACCCAGATAGCAAAAATTCAGACAATGATTTCTAAATAATGTACAGATATGCTAAAGAATCTTCAGGAAAATATATATTTACAAAAGATAGGTGAAGAGATGGGGAATTTCAGGAGAAACATAGCAGCTATAAAAATGAACCAAAAGGAAATCCCAGAACTTGAAAATATTTTTTATATATATATATATATGCATATATATGCATATGTGTGTGGCTGTGTGTGCGCGTGCATGCGCATCTGTGTGTATCTTTAAAAAATCACTACATGAGGTTAACTACAGATTGGACAGAATATTAGGAAAAAAAACAGTGAGATTAGACAGATCACAACAAATTACACAAACCATTACCAGTGAAAAACCATACAGAGCCTTAATAACCTGTAACACAGTATAAAGGGGTCTAACGGAAGAGACTCTTGACACTTCTGTTAGACAACTGGGGCAGAAAAAATATCTGAAGAAATATAATGCTTGAAACTTCTCCAAACTTCACTGAAATCAGCAGCCCACAGACTCAGAAACCTCAGAGGACATCAAAAAGAATGACTGTAAAAGCAGTCAGGGTAAAAGATCACAGCACACACAGGGCAGCAACAACTGCTGATTCTCAGGATTAAAAAAAAAAAAAAAAAAAACAGGCGGAGGCTAGAAGACCATTTACTGACTTTCGTGAAATGCTGAAAAAATAATCTGTCTACTAAGAATTCTAAGTCCAGTGAAAATATCTTTAAAAAGTGAAGCCACAATAAAGCCATTCTTACATTAAAAAATAAAACAAAAAAATACACACACCTCAAAGAACCTGCTGCCAATACACTGAGAGACGCCAGAGGAAGTTCTTTGGGCTTCAATGAAATGACAGAAGTTGGAAATTTGGACCTACATGAATGAATTAAAAGCAGAGGAAATGGTATACATGTGAAAATATAAAAAACTATTTTTCCTAGCCGGGCACGGTGGCTCACGCCTGTAATCCCAGCACTTTGGGAGGCTGAGGCAGGCGGATCACGAGGTCAGGAGATCAAGACCATCCTGGCTAACACGGTGAAATCCCATCTCTACTAAAAATACAAAAAAATGCCGGGTGTGGTGGTGGGAGCCTATAGTCCCAGCTACTCGGGAGGCTGAGGCAGGAGAATGGTGTGAACCCAGGAGGCGGAGCTTGCAGTGAGCTGAGACCGCGCCACTGCACTCCAACCTGGGCGACAGCAAGACTCTGTCTCAAAAACAAAAAACAAAAAACAAAAAACAAAAAAACAAACTATTTTTCCTAAATTATTTTCTTGGTTTTTTGAGATGAAGTCTTGCTCTGTTGCCCAGACTGGAGTGCAGTGGCATGATCTTGGCTCACTGCTACCTCTACCTCCCGGGTTCAAGCAATTTTCCTGTCTCAGCCTCCTGAGTAGCTGGGATTACAGGCATGCACCACCACACCTGGCTAACTTTTGTATTTTATTAGAGATGGGGTTTCACCATATTGGCTAGGCTGGTCTCGAACTCCCGTCCTGAAGTGATCAGCCTGGCTTGGCATCCCAAAGTGCTGGGATTACAGGTGTGAGCCACCACGCCCAGCCCATTTCTTTTAAATATTGGCAACCTAGGTGGGGTGTATAACATATGTAGCAATAATATCTACATATATAACAATAGCAGAAAAGACAAAAAGAGGTATAAATTGAATTTTTTTAAGTTTTTTGCATTGAATAAAATTGAAATAATATTAATTCAAAGCAGACTAATAAAAATGCATACTGTAAACTCAAGAACAACCACTTGAAAATTTAAAAAGGGTATAACAAGAAAAAACAAAAGCAAATATAGAATGAAATATCACTCCCCCAACACAAATAGCTCCAAATAGAAAATGGATAATTAGACAACTTATAAATGCAAATAGACTAAACAGTACATTAAAAAGCAGTGATTGCAAGTCTCAACTATTGCTATTAACAAGGCACACTTCCAATGCAAAGACAGATGTTGAGATAGTAAAGAATTATGAAAGAATATGATATGTCAACAGTAAACATGAGAAAGCTTGTGTGGCTATTTTAGACACAGAAAATTTTAAGAAGCATCAGCAGAAAAAAAGAATTTATTTCACACTGATGAGAGGGTAAATTACTGAGAAGCCATAATAAATCTAAATGTGTAAGCACCAAATAAGTTTCAAAACATATGAAGCAAAAATAACGTATCTATGTAATTCATAATTTTAAATATATTGGAAACTGTATTTCCAGTTGGAAATCAGAAAAATTACATTCACAAGTGAAGAAATCTGTAAAATAATCCATATAATTTTATCAAGAAAGCTACAGGAGGAATGTAAACAAACTGTACAATTTTATTCATGACTACAGAGTCATGCCATGTTCTTAGAAGAGACAACACACTTTCATTTTAAAGTGAGTAAATAAATGTCATAAAACTGCAATTAAAATGTCAACATAGATATTTCTGACTGAAAAATAAAGTCTGAAGGAGAATATTCTTTTTATTTTTAAATATTAATGTTGAAAAAAGCAAGAGGTCATAAGGTCTGTAATTTATGTTGAAATGGCACACTCCCCATTCCCCAAAAGCAAGCAAAGAAAACATGGTAAACTGTTGCCAATTCTTGAATCTAGGTATGACTGTACATTGGATTATTTCTACTTTAATGTAAGTTTGACATTTTTCTTAAAACATTTTTTACGAAGTGACAATTTCCATGAATTGAAAGTAAAGATTATTTGGGCAGGTATGTATGATACATTTTAACATATTTATAGAATCAAAGCTGTATGACTGTAGTGGAGAATTAGATAATTAGTAATAAATGGTTTACAGGGTCTAAAGAATTATCCAAGTTTACGAGAAAATGTAATAAATTCAATTCAGAAGAAACCTGATTATTCATTAATAGTATCAATTCATTCCATCAGAAATAAAGTTATGTTCATAAAAATATAAGTCTAGAAGAATTAAGATCTAAATATAAAAATTAAATCTATAAAAATACGTAAAGAAAATTTTAATTATTTGTTACTATGAGACTTGATTTCTTTAAAAGATCAAAAATTTGTCCTCCTGAAACTAAATTTGTTTTCAAAAGAAAATCCAAATAAGTTTTTTGAAAATCATGTAAAGAAATATCTGTAATATATAACAGAAAATTTTAATATCCTTAACAAAAATATATAATAAAAACTGATACATAAAAAAGTAAACAATTCAACAAAAAATAAGCAAAATTTATGAATAAACACACAGAAGTAAGAATAGTAAGTAAGAAACAAACATAAAAACATCTTCAACATAGTGAGTGGTCAGAGAACGGCGTATTTACTGAGAAACATCCTCAACATAGTGAGTGGTCAGAGAATGGCGTATTTACTGAGAAGGGGTTTCCACCTTTATCTTAGAAGGCATGTGAATTTCTACAGCCTTTTCTGAGAATTTAATATATGTATAAATTGATGGCAATATACGTTCCAGGCATACATTGTTTTATTGCATTTTGCCTGATTGTGCTTCACAAATACGGTGTTTTTGGTTTTTTTTTTTTTTTTTTACAATTTGGAAAGTTTTGTGGCAACCTTGTGTACAGCAGTAGCAGCACCATTTTTCCAACAGCAAGTGCTTACTTTGATTCTCTGTGTTACATTTTGGTAATTTTCGAAATATTTCAAATATTCTCATTATCTTATTGTATCAGTCATGGTGATCTATGATCAGTGATCTTTGATGTTACCATTACAATTATTTGTGGGTGCCATGAATCACACCCACATACAACGGTGAACTTAATCGATAAGTGTTGCGTGTATTCAGACTGCTCCACCAACTGGCTGCTCCCCCAGCTCCCTCCCTGTCCTTGAACATCCTTGGTCCCTAAAAGCAATAATATTGAAATTAGGCCAATTAATAACTCTACAATGACCTCCAACTGTTCAAGTGAAAAAAAGTCATATGTCTTTCACTTTAAATCAAAAGCTGGAAGTGACTAAACTTAGGAAGGCATATCTAAAGCTGAGATAGGCTGAAAGCAAGGACTCCTGGGCCAAACAGCCAAGTTGTGAATGCAAAGAAAAAATTCTTCACGGAAATTAAAAGTGCTACTCCAGTGAACACATGAGCACTTAAGTGTTCTTGATGATATGAAGAAAGTTTTAGTAATCTGGATAGAAGATCAAACATTCCCTTAAGCCCAAAGCTAATCCAGAGCAAAGCCTTAACTCTGTGCAATTCTATGACGCCTGAGAGATGTGAAAAGGCCGCAGAAGGAAAGCCTGAAAGTAGCAGAGATTAGTTCGAGAGGTTTAAAGCAAGGTAAAAAGTGCAAGCTGAAGCAGCAAATGCTGATGTAAAAGTTGCAGCAGGTTATTCAGAAGATCTAGCTAAGATAATGGATGAAGGTGGCTCAACTAAATAATGGATTTTCAGTATAGACAAAACATCTATTAGAGACATCTAGGACTTTGATACCTAGACAGGAGAAGTCAATGTCTAGCTCCAAAGCTTCAAAGGATGAGCTGACTCCTGTCAGGGGCTAATGTAGCTGGTGATATCAGGGTAAAGCCAATGATCATTTACCATTTCAAAAATTCTAGGGTCCTTAAGAATTACGCTAAGTGGATTCTGTCTGTGCTCGATAAACCGAACCACAAAGCCCCAACGATAGCACGTGTGTTCAGAGTACGATATACTGAATATTTTAAGCCTACTATCAAAACCTACTGCTCAGAAAGAAAGGTTAGTTTCAAAATGTTACTGCTCACTGACAATGAACCAAGTCACTCAAGAGCTCTGATGGACATGCACAAGATTAATGTGTTTCCAAGCCTGTTCATACAACATCTATTCTGTAGCTAATGGATCAAGGTGTAATTTTGTCTTTCAAGTCCTATTATCTAAGAAATATGTCTTGTAAGAATATAGCTGTTATAGATAGTGATTCCTCTAATGAATGTGGGAAAGGTGAATTGAAAACCTTTTGGAAAAGATTCACCATTCTAGATGCCATTGAGAACATTCATGATTCACAGGAGGTAGTCAAAGCTTCAAGACTTCAGTGGAGGAAGAAACTGCAGATGTGGTAGGTAGAAACTCGTGGAGCCTGAAAATGATGACTGAGGCAATCATCATCAAACTTGAATGGATGAGGTGCTTCTTATGGATGAGCCAGGGAAGTTTCTTGAGATGAAATCTACTTCTGGTGAAGATGCTGTGAACATTGTTGAATTGACAACAAAGGATTTAGAATATTCCATAAACTTGGTTGACAAAGTAGGGGCAGAGTTTGAGAAGACTGACTTTAATGTTGAAAGAAGTTCTACTCCAGGTGAAATGCTATCAAACAGCATCATAAGCTGCAGAGAAATTTTCCGTGAAAGGAAGAGTCCATTGATGTGACAAACTTCACTCATGTCATATTTTAGGAAATCGCCACCTCCAAGTTGGGCACAGTGGCTCTTGCCTGTAATCCCAGTTACTCAGGAGGCTGAGGTGGGAGGACTGCTTGAGGCCAGGAGTTTGAGACCAGCCTGGGCAACAAAGCACTACCTTATCTCTAAAATAAGAAATGAAAAAAATTAGCTGGGCATGGTGGTGTGTGTCTGTAGTCCCAGCTACTCAGGAGGCTGAGGTGGGAGGATCCCTGGTACCCAGGAGTTTGAGGCTGCAGTGAGCTATGATCATGCCACTTCATATTGACAGGCTGAACAAGACCCCATCTTTAAAAAAGAAGAAAATAAATTGCCACATGCATCCCTACCGTCCTACGATTTACAACCACCCCCTGGTCAGAACCCACCAATGTTTAGGCAAGACCCTCCACCCGTAAAAAGATTATGATTTGCTGAAGTCTTAGATGATCATTAGCATTTTTAAGCAATAAAGCATTTTTAAATTAAGGTATGCATTTTTTAGGCATAATGTTATTGCATACTTAGTAGACTGTGTGGTGTAAATACAACTTTTATATGCACTGGGAAACCAAAAAATTTGTGTGGCTTGCTTTATTATGAAATATATTTTGTAATACATCTGAGTTATGTCTTAACATACTGTATGCACACATGCACACACACACACCCCTACCTTTAAAAAATCACAGAAAAATGCATAAGATGACATTACATCAAATAGATAGTTGATACTGGAATGCAGAAAAATAGAATATTACTCTTTTTTTATACCTCTACATTATTTGAATTATTAAAACAAACATGCATTGCCTTTCAATGCGTGTTTCAATACACGTTTGTTTTAATTGCTTTTCAAGTTATATGTCAAAAATTATTTATACATGTACCACTAACACATATGTACATGAGTGCCAAAAGTGATGGTATTTTCAAGTAAATGTTTAAATTTCCTATTTTATAATAATTATTGTAATCATTCTGCTGAAAAGATTATATTCAAGAAACTAGATACTAGTTACATGATTCTTATTTACAACTCCAAAAGAAAAAAAGGAAAGTGCATGGGTTTCAGGAAACCAAGGGATATTTCATGAAGGCTCTATTTCCCTGATCTTCTGATTGCCATAAAAAAATACTGAACAAACACCTGTTTCTACAGGTCTTGGAACAAGGACTACACACAACCTGTTGGAGACATAAAGACTGTAGACCGCACTTCTCATCTGGGCTGAAGGAAAAGAAAGACATGCTAGAACACCCTAACTGATGTTTAGGTGCTTTTTCCTGACACCAACACTCTGCATGGTCCTGGAAGAGGCCCTGGCAATGTCTTCAAACTGTCATGTGTGAAAACAAGATAACTTTGTATTGTCTTTCTTAAATAAGGTTCCCTAAATTGTATCAGTTTCAAACTCTACAAAATCTGGATCTGTCCAGTTTGCAGGTAAGTTGAATCACAAATAACTGCTACTTATCCAAAGGCATCAATATCATTATACAAATGGTATTTATTCTTGAAGAGGTAAACTTTATTAGTCATTTGCAAAATTTGTGTTTTGTATTTGATGTACCTGAGTGAATAGTGAATTGTTTCTAAGAACTTTAAAACAGTCTGTCTCAAAGAACAAAATGTAGGATCAGTACTTAATGAACCACAGAGGAGATATACAGAACACCTAAAAAAAAGTATAAATTCAAATTCAGCAAGACTGGCATAGAAGCAGTAAGTCAGTCCTCACCAGCTGAAGGATAAAGATGTCCTCATTTAAGATGAAGTTGGTCAGACATGCAAACACAAAGCCACAGCAATAAAAGCTAGTGTCACCACTACAAACTGTCAAGGGGAGATGGCAGGTTAGCCAATGAACTTAGATCTAATATACAGATGGGTGAACAGGTTCATAATGAACATACCTGACCTATTTCTAAATCCACTAGGCAAGACACACCCATCCTCAAAAACAAAAGGGCATCAGACTAATTTAGCCTGATTCCATTAGGATATCTAATTTATCTAATCCTCCTTGTGGTAATTCCATGTTCACCAAATAAACTTTTCATCGCTACTTGGCTTTCTACCCCATGGGATGCCAATATTCTCACCCTTGTGACTGCCTAATACAATTACAGATCAATAAAAGGAGAGTCCAGTTTCTATATCAATCACATTAGCTTGCTTAATAGGACTGGATTCTGAAAATGGAATCCATTTTCATTTGCTCTTGAGTTTCTGAGGCCAATGGCCACACCCTGAATGGTGATCAATGCAAGAAGGGACCTCTTGGGGAAACATCACACCAGCCTTCCCTTTGAAAAGTGCCAATCCCCATGTGACTAGTGTAACTTCCAATCTGTACTTTAATTATCCTCACTGGACACTGTCAGTAATCTTGTCAAACAATAAAATGTCTAAAGTAAATATAAACAAGATGTACATAAAATGAAAAACATGTAAGTTTTTTACTTTCCTTCTTTCAAATATAAACTTATGCCACATTACATTTCTTAAGTATCAATTTATTCCAGATAATACTTCCTGGGCTTCTAAGCTTTTGAAAGTTATTTTTTACCTATGTGATTGATTATTAAGGTTTAGCGATCCGGTCTGGTACATCTCTTCCAACTGTTTCCTGTTTCCAAAGTATAAAGCAAGGTCTGTGGCAATGATGGCTTTGCGGATGATCTCAAGCACCTGCTCGTATTCACTGGAGCTCAGAGTGGAGAAGATATTGTGCCCTTCCAGCTATGGAAAAAATACAAATAAAAACCACCAATAACAAGCACAAACTCTAATCTTATGACATTTTCAGTTATTTGAAACAATATAATCAGTCAATGACATTTGGCACACTAAAGAAAGGTTTTGGGGAAACAAAAGAATGGTTAGAAATGACTAATGAAAATTACATTTTGGTTTCTCTTTAAGCTATAGAAACAATGAAACTACCACTTAAATAAACTACTATAACTACAATAACATCATTTACTACCATAAAACCCCAGTGATTTAAATATATCTAGTTCTTGGATATTTCTAATAGTTAAAAAACTGGAAAATGTAAAATATTTAAGTTAAAACTTTTCCTCTTAAGCAAATTAAAAACTTGAGTAATTTTCGTATTATACTAGAACCTTAATGGCCTTAAAAAGGCGTCTGTATCCTTGTCCACTTCAGGTTGTAACATATCAAAGCATGCTTAATGGGTAGTAATATATTTCTCTGTATCCTAGAAGAAAATGTCCTACAACCTCAATAAAATGTTTATTCAAACACATTAAAAACTCTAAGGGCAAGAGTACCTTTCCCTACAACACAAATCACTGAAGGTGATTCTAGAATCATCTTCTATTCTCAAGGGAGGTGGAAATGGCAGATCATCACCCTAAACAAGACCAGAACATTGGTAATCTGGATTCTATTCACTCAGAATATCCTTCGTGTATTAATCTTTTAAAAACTTTATAATAATTTCGATTCATCAATTATTTTGATATTTTTCATTATTAGTCAATATAGTACTACTCAAAGTTGATTTTTAATTAATTTCACTTTTAACATACATTTATTGAGTTAAAATACAGTAAAAACAATGATTGAAGTATATTTCTTTACAAAATTAGACATCTCACTAAGGCACTGTCTCTTCATATTCTTAAATGAAACTGTACATGCACCATTTGCTTTCAATTATCAGAATAGCCCCATATTATTTGCTGTTAAAGTCTCAGAAGTATTTGAATTACTGTGTGATAAATGCAGCAAGTGGACTCAGGTCTAGTTATTTATTTTCCTGACAATAACAGTAGTAAGGCCTTACATTTGTAGAAAGTTCTATAGTTTACAAAAGCAGTTTCAAATACATGACTTCACTTTCAAATTATAAAACTTATATTAGTTCAGAGTTCCCACATGGATTATGCATGAGATGCTATGAGATGAGCCGTTTGAGCACAGGCTGGTTAGTGACTGATGGGGACAACGGGAGGGGGCTCAAGCTCTGGCCTGGTGGCTGAATTCAATTTTCATCCAACCTCAACTCTCTTCAATTTTGTTGTAGAAAGTTATAAGAAGGAAATATTTACTCGGATTCATGCTATGGTATCTGCTTTCCTTTGATGTGACCACAACTTAAGTGAAGCAGGTAGCCTCTGCTTCAACACTGAATGCCTGTGACCTCTATTTCCCACTTCATGAACATGTTTCAGCATATCTGGCTGGTGCTCATGCATGCATCTGCTTTCAGCAGGTCATGTGAAGGGAATCACAGCTGCTACGATTTTATGCTTTGTATTTGTATGCTTTACTCTCTTTATCACCAATAATTATCACCATAACTTGTTAAATTAGAGTATATAAAATATTCTAGTCTGCTGTTGACATTTAAAAAGAAATATCTCTAAATTTAGCCTAGGCTCTATAAATTCTGTAGGGGGACACAAGAGTTACAAGCTCACTGCAATTCTACACACTGCGTATGTCATCTATCAGCTCACGTTTTTATCAGAGTCCCAAAAGTATCGACTGGCCCAGAACAAATTAAGATTTATTTTAAAGAATTTATATATTCTACTGACTACTTCAGAGTCATTACTTTTCAGTATTAAAGGAAACTAGGTGAAAAAGCTCCATAGAGGGCTTTTATAATGAAAAGGTCTAACTCATTTACTGTCCCCTTCAATAATTTACAAGAGTAAAGGGAATTAATGAATAATCAAAAAATAAATGTCTCCCCTTTCTTTCTTTGAGACAGAGTCTCACTCTGTCGCCAGGCTGGAGTGGATCTCTGCTCATCACAACCTGTGCTTCCCAGGTTCAAGTGATTCTCCTGCCTCAGCCTCCCGAGTAGCTGGGACTACAGGCATGCACCACCCCACCTGGCTAATTTGTGTGTGTGTGTGTGTGTGTATTTTTAGTAGAGACGGGGTTTCGCTATGTTGGCCAGGATGCTCTTGATTTCCTGACCTCTTGATCCACCTGCCTCGGCCTCCCAAAGTGCTGGGATTACAGGCATGAGCCACTGCTCCCGGCCATGTCTCCCTTTACTTTAAGAGAATCTAGCATTTTGCTGCTACCCAAACTAAAGAAAATATGGAAGGGAGACACAAGCAAGGAAGCATAGCAGATAAACAGTGTCTTCTTTAAACCTCCAACCTCACATTCGTTAACACATAATAAATCCTTATAATGCATTATAATACTTTTATACACCAATTGATAATTTTACTATAGTTACGTAGTTTGAAGTCTATGTTAATTCAAGCTAGTTGATTCCATTTTGCATCAATCGAGCAGGAAATAGTAGACTTTTTATACCTAGGAATGTTTCTAAAACTTTATGCGGGTGAACAGCATGTAATTCTTAACTCTACGGAAGCCCACAGGTAGGCTCTGGTTGTATGTCAACGCTGGGGCTGAGATCTGGTATTAAGAGAATGGAAACAATGTTGAAATTGGTGCTGATGCTGAAAGATGACCCCGGGACTGCCTTCAATAGATGATTGTCAATACTCCTTCCAGCCCTTAATCATGAGGATCCTAAAGGCTCTTAGTATTCTGTCCACTGCTGGAGGATTAGGGAACCACTACTTTCGGAAAAAAAATGTCAATGATGCAACTAAGTGCATCAAACATTCATGATGGCAATGCCTTTAAAGTATCTATAATACTGATTTTGAAATTTAATTACCTAGTACATTAAACCACATATTAGGAAGCATTATAGTACTGTAATTAAGAGCACAGATTTTGGAGCCAAATAATTCTAGTTTTTAATGTCATTCTGCCACTGATTAGTGATGTGACAAATAGAATAGTTAACCTCTTTGATGCATATTATTCTCATCTGTAAAATGAAAATAAATAATAATATCTATCTCATGGGGATATAATAAAAATAAACTGTATTAAAATATGTACAAAACATTTAAGTTTCTGGTGCATTGTAAGTACCCAATATATGATAAAATGATTACTATTATAATAGTGATGATTGATGATGATGATGATGATGATGATAAAATCTACCAGTAAAACTTCTACAGTCAGAGTTAAAGGAGAGATGAAAAAACAAACAAATGTATGCCTAAAAATGAATTTGATAGCCAAATACCTTTTCTATTCGGAACACAGCTGTAGAAAAGGACGGATTTAAACTAGCCACTGTGTCACGTATTTTAGATTACCAGTACAGTTGAATATAAGTACAATAATTTAAGTATAATTGTAATACACAACAGCAAATTGTACCTAGTGTAGACAAATTGGAAGAACTCTCTAGCTGAGTCACAGAAATAGTGCTGCTGTAAAGAGTAGTAAGAAGCCACGGGATCCCAAAATGTTGATATAAATAGATAATTTTCTGAAATATGATCACATTTCAAAAGCAACAGATAATTTAAGATTAGTGGAATATTAAGGAAATGTTCTTAATAATGAGAATAATCATTCCTAATTGGTCTGTTTTCTAAAATTTTGACTATTTTCGAAGTCAAAATGGGGTATTCAAAGAAGGCAAAAGAAAGAAAAAAGTATAGTTTCAATGTTCAAAATAGTCAATATCTCATGAGTAAACAGAATAAATTGATTTAATACTCCAGCAATAATGGTTCAATCACCATTACTAATTGTAAGCTAGTAAGTTTTAGGCAAGAAAACAAAGCTCACCTACGTTCTTGGATGTAACTGTCCACACAAAACAGTCTCCTCACATGAAAGCAATCTGCTTGCCTTCTTCCCCTGCTCAGCGTCTCAGCTCTCTGTCCCACCGGACACAGCTACTCACTAACCTTACATAAAGCTTCAGGTTCAGTCTCTGAGTGCTGGTTCTGCCCACTCTGCATCTTTCCCTCCCCATGCTCTACCTTCACACTTCCACTTGTGCCCATATCAACAGCCCCAGAGATGAGCCTGTGAGTCCAGGGGTGAAGAAGGGGCAGTGACTCTCCTTAACAGCTTCTAATTCAGAAGAGGTGGGAAGCTGAACTCACAAAGAGAAAACGTCAATACAATGTTAAAAACAAACAAACAAACAAACACAAATCACTAAGACGTATGTATGCTTGAGGTGCTCAGGCGCTCAAAAGGGGGCAGTGCTGTACCCCAGTGATGTGGGGATGCAGTCAAAGAATTTTACTGGATGAGGTCATGCCTGAGTTGGGGACCACAGAAAGGGTGTGGGGTAATTACACATAGAGGGAACCCGGCCAATGGCACAGAGTTAAGATACGGTCTGAAACTACAGAAGCAGAGCAGATACTGTAGTCCTGGAACAGACAGGGGCCACTCATAAAAGACTTGTATATCAACTGAGAAAACAGGAAATTATTCCAGAGGCCCCAGAGAGCCACTAATGACTTTTAAACAGGAGAAAAACATATTCAGACATATACTTGGAGGATGGATTTGAGACAAAAACACTCAGGGAAACACTGATGGATAAGGGGGAAAAGGTGGAAAAACAGACAAAATACAAGGAAGGCTGAAACTGGGATGTCAAGTAGGGACGGTGCTTGCCACTTGGGAGCTGTAGTGGTCAGAGGGGCCAGATTACCATTTACTAGAGACTCAAGAGAGTTTCCTCTCTGCTAAATGTCCACCACGACCTCTACACAGCAACGGCCCCGAACACCACGAAAACAATCCTGATGGCCAGCATTAAGACACAATGGGAAGCTCAGGGATGCAGATTGACCTTCTCTGCAGATGGTCTTGTATTTACCCTTACTTCATGACTTAATCTCTTCCCACTGCCCACTCAACATGGGATTATCTACTGCATCCCTATCACTGTAACCAAGGTCAAGGCAAGCTGTGAGCAAATACACACTTCCTGCTTTTCTCTACCATGAGTAACGTGTGTGTGTATGTGCGAGTGTGTGTGTGTGTGTGTGTGTGTGTGTGTGTGTGTGTGTGTGTGTGGAGGGAGATGGAGAGAGAGGGAGGGAGGGAGAGAGAGGGAGGGAGGGAGGGAGGGAGGGAGAGAGAGAGACAGAGCGATTGAAGGATAGCTTTTTCAAATCTATTGTAATATTCTCCTTGCTTGCTGTTGTCACTGTGTTAGCTAGCAGTATTCTCCTGAATGCCCTGCTTATCCAGTAGATACCACTGGCAGCCATACTGAAAGCTGGCACTCAGGTTGGCAAAACTACAATAAGCAGCCACTTATGCAACACACACCTGTGAAGATGCCTGATGGGGAACTATTTCCAACCATCATACACAAAATTGCTTATGTTGTATCCGTCTGTGTGACCCGAGGATGGGCAGTGCCATGCTCACAATCATCTGTGTGGCAATGCAGGTCAAGAAAGCAATGGGAAAAGTCTCTTGTGGATAAACAGAAGTATCACAGGCATTCATATCATGAAACTACATAATGTTCTATTTTAATGACTGGAAGTTGGAATTTTTAACTGTTACCCAAGGATAGCATCTTAATTAGTCAAGCTTGTAGGTGTCTTTTGATGAAACATAAAATCAGCAGCACTTGGTGGTAACAGGATGGAGGGATGGGAAGATAAGGCTAAAGAAGGGAAAAATGGTGACTCTAAGGTCATCAGCCTGCTTTCCTGGGTCAATGAGGTTGCCACCAGAGATACAAAATACAAAAGGCACCTAAAGTGTAATACCAAAGCACAATTCGGGCCATACGGAATACAGGGTTCAGGTGCTTGGGCAGAAGTCCTATTGAGCACTAGGCAGAATCACACGGGTCTGAGAGTCCTCAGGATACCACTGTCAGTTAGAGTCATGGGTGTGCCAGGTGGTGGGCCAATGAGAAGAACAACGTAAGGGCCGAAGTCAGGGAACTCAGGCCTTCCTCACTCTAGATTGTGAGTTCCAGAGGACAAGGATTTGTGGTTGTTCTATTTATCACTATATCCCCAGTGCTTAAAACATGTGTTGGCAAATAGAAGGTGCTCAATAAATCTGTTTGTTATTAAATTGAATTTCAGGGACAAGTTAGATGAATCTGAAAAAAAAAAAAAACCACTCAGAGAAGTATCATGAGGATTACTGCAAAATCAGCCAAGAGCACAGAAATTTTCAGAAGAGGAAGACACTCTTTCCTGAATATTCCTGCTCATGTAGATTGGGCTGTCTGTTTATGGCTTCAATATCATTTCTCTCTGGGCATAGGTCAAATTGAAGGGATTTGGTCAATCGAATACATAAATTTGTTTTCAAACTGGTAGTGCTTTTCATCTTAATTTGCAGCAATCCCGAGTTCTTATTCCCAGCTTCTGTTTTTGTGGTGTATCTAGTACCTTATCTTCTCTAACTAGGAGAACAAATTTGCCATTATTATTACTTCACCAATGACTGAAATTCCAGCTCTAGTATCTGAATCTATTCTCCCTCTCCTTTTTGAATGCCAACAGCTTACCTGTCTGAACTTAACTTACTGCCATGAGTTCCCGTTAGTAGTTCTCATCTTTTTTAGGAACACTGCCTTAAGTCATCTGAAATCGCCACATCGCTGAGGGTTTGCCAAACTGGAGGCAAACCACCCTAAACATCCATTTTTTGATGTCAGCAACTGGGCCAAGTCTTCCCAGGGCTTAGGTGGACCTGGAGCCTCCCCATCCCCACCCGCCTTGATGTGACTGCTATATTACAAGGTTTTTTTTTTTATTCTACTCAATGGCAATAAACTTCGCAAATCTGGTCTCCTTCAAAACTAATCCTATTGTATTTAATACAGGCTTTCTAAAGAAACTCTATACTGGCTATTGAAATTCAGCTGTGATTAAACTGGTAGCAATGTCGCACTGTCAAATGCATGAATTCATTTAGGACATGGGATGCTAATTCAGTGACTCCTAATTATTTCTAAGTGAAGTTGCCCTGATGTTGTTTCTGGTGTTTATTCATCTTAGACAAATAAAGAGTCTCCATTGATGAGTGAGGTCAAAGTAGACATCAGCTGTCATGAAGTTTTAGAATGTTCATCCATTTACAGAAAGCATGTTTTACATATATGTATAAATATATGTACACATACATATACACACATGCCTTTTATCCTGCTTACATTTCTATGTATCCTTGTTTTATGCATGGACATATCTATGTAAACATATGTCATTTAAAAAGGAAAGAGCTGGTGTCAAGCAAATGACAGGAATGATGACTACACGTTGCTTTCAGGAGTCAACTGGCCCATGAGCAAGCTTAACATCAGCTGCCTACTGGGGATGGCTTGAAAATGACTAAAATAGCTCCATATCTGAAATACTTTTCACTTCTCCCCAGCAGGTAATTCGAAGAGCACCCAGAATCGAGTAAGGTGACCACTGACCTTCGTGAGACTGAGGACATGAGACCTGGAAGGTCAGTTTTGCTGGGTTTTAGAAAGGACTGAGCATGCAGCACTACCAATCACATGGACAGTTAAGTCAAATGAGGAGGCACTAAGAGAAGCCTTTGGGAAACTGAGGGGAGAAAACAAAATCCTGGCATTTAGAGGAGGCCTGGCTTATTCAACAGAGAAATACTGCACCAAGTGGCAAAACCTATTCTGCTTCACAACTTGCCTATGGCCAGTTACTGGCAGAGTCACTGTTGGCATTTTGCTAAGACATCCTCAAAACTCAAAATCCTTTCCCTTAGACTCATGATTGGAAGACGTAACAAGGATTTCTCTTCCTACTTAGAGGTGCTGACAGTGAGGGGAAAATATAGGGCCCACTATACTCAAGCTGAACAGAGATTATATTTTTTAAAACTGTTTGTGATAGGAATCAAATCATTATGATGTAATGGCTACCGTGGTAAGGTGAGTTTGAGAAAAATCATTTAAGAAAGAAGGAGCGCATATATCCCATGTTGAAGTGATATCTGTGATTGTCTACATCAATTACCAAGAACATCTTAAAGGTAATAAAATAAATAAACAAAACACACAATCTAAAAAAAAGAAAAAAAGCTACAATGCCCTTAAAACCTTGTATTTACCTAACTTTTAAGATTTACTGTTCAATACGTTCTGGTTCAAGAATATGAGAATCTATAGAATTAATTGATTTAAATTACATAAAATAAGTAATGCTTTAGGGTTACATGTACTTATTGATACAATATTTAAAAAACAAATGTAAGTGCAAAATACGTATATTCAAATTCTTTGTAAAGGATTCTTTATGCAAAAAACACTATTATTTAATGAGGACTATAAATATAAGGTTCTACAATAAAATATAGCTATTGCTTTTAAGGAAGCCATAATGATCTTCCTTTTCCACCTATGAAGTACCACTATCTCCCAGACAGCCCTTGAGACTAAGCAGGAGATGGTGTGCGGTGACTCACCTGGAGGATGGACACGGTCTGGGAGAAGTGGTGCTGCTCCATGGTGGAAGTGGAGTAGAGAGCTGCTAGAGGGTGGTCGAACTTCTGCAGGTAGGTGTTACTGAAACCTCTGTGGTCTAGGTCATGACACAGACACGCGATCAGCAGTCCTTTGCGCTTTAAAAACCAACATGATGCAGAGATGTTCAAAACACAGAAACACACATGCGCAGACTTACCGCTTACATTCATGTCACATTACTTTCTGGCATTAATATAGCACAAACATGGCATTCTGGCATAAAGAATCCTACACAAATATAGCAAATCCTTAGGAATCTTTGAAATTCCAGATAATCTAACTCATTTGTAGCCCCTTTCTTTGTTTCTCTGCTTATGAACGATAGTCAAATTATTTTTGAGTTTCTCTCTCAATTCTAGGAAAAGGTGCAGGAGGTATCAACTTAAAGGTATAAAGCAAATGCTCCAAAAAATTACAGATAAAGCAAACCTGCACAAGGAAAGAAAGGCCAGTTTCAGCAAAATCTATTTGATGTTATCTAACAATACTATTGCTATTATAAACAATAAATATAACAGGTAAATCATATCGCATGTAAAAATGGCAAATATATAGAAAGAAAGAGCAGACTAACGGAAATTAAAGAAAGTCAGGCTGAGTACAAAATAAACTAGGCAGGCGCGCCTCATTAAAAGGCCAGGTGTGAGGAGAGACCTGAAAGAGGGGAAGGAGAGAGGCAAGTGCAGTGTGGGAGAGGAACACACAGGGCAGGGGAGCAGTGACAACATAAACTTGGAGGTGAGTGTGCCCTGAGACTTGGAGGATCAGGAAGGTGGCCAGTGGGGTCAAGGGGAGGGGAGGCAGTCAATATACAAGGCTTATATTCTCAGTGATCGGAGGAACTATTATCACAGGTTTTTTAACAGAGCAGTGTTATCATTTTGGTTCTATGTTTACAAGATTATTCTGGCAACTGTGTTGAAAACAGACTCCAGAAGGATGAGAGATCAGTGAGGAGGTTTCTAAAGTAATTGAGGCAAAATATAATAGAGCTTTAGACCAGGATAACAACAATGAAAGCTTCTAAGAGGTGATTAAAGTCTGGATGCGTTTTGCAGGCAGAACCAACAGGATTTTTTGACTGTCAAAGTGTGTAAAGAAAGGAGGTGATAAGGGGTCAAGTATGACCTCAAATGTTTTGGTCTTAGAAGCTGTAATGATCAGCATCAACTGATATGGGAGAAGTACAGGTGGAATGGGTTTGAGGAGAGAGGTCAGGAGTTCACATTTAGACTGAGGCCAGGAGTCTACTTGATAGTCAAGAGGAGATTTGACAAGCGGAGATTTTGTTTTGACAGGTAGCAGCTACTGAAGCCTCAAGGCCTGGAGATAGGCCTTTGCCAGAGAAAGTGCCCATGTGGCATTTAAGGCCACATGATTGGCTGAGCTCACCAAGGTTGTAGTTTGAGGTCGGAGGAGGGTCAAGGTCTAAGCTCTCAAGTACTCCCAATTCTAAAATAAATCATCCAGTGGGCAATTAAATACTTGATAAAAATTGAAGGGAAGAAAGAATCAGAACTCTAGAGGTTAAATCCTATTATAACAAATTTCATATGACGGTTTCTATTCTCTCATGAAGGGATTTTGAGTGGAATGCAGGTTATGCCAAACACTGCTTGAAAAGATTGAAGTGTTTAAAGAATATTAAGAGATTCAATGTGTTAATAACAATCACAATCAGAATTTTATTTTGAAAGACAAATTATACCTGTAAAGGGGGAACAGCCTGCATGGTCTAAGTCTGAGGAAAGAGAAGGATTAAGAAAAAAAAAACAACAACAAAACAAAAACAAACAAACAAAAAATCCCAAGGAAGGAACAGCTGGTGCATTAGCAGGAAAACCGAGTGCTGAATGTCCTGGGATTCAAGTGAAGACACTGAGGGCTGACCCTCGGATCTCGCTGGGTGCAGGTCACTGGTGACCTGGAGCAGGGCATTTTCCGGGGTGTTAAGTTCAGAAGCTTGATCAGAGTTGTTTGCAGAAAGAATGCGAGGAGAGGATTTTGAAAGAGCCAGTAGGGTAACACTTACATGGGGTTTACTGCAAAGAAGAGCTAAGTAACAGGGAGGGAGCTGAGGAGAGTGGCAGATCAGAGCATATTCTAAGAGGGAAGTAAAAACTGCATGCGTCCATGCAGATGGCAATGGTCCAGAAAAGAGGGGTGAGAGCATGATAACGGAGGAGAGAGAAGAGAGGGAAGCACTGGTAGGCAGTGCTCTCAAAGAGGTGGTGGCGACAGATATGACAAAGCAGAAGGGTCAGTGCTGGAGAGGAGTGTGAAGGTTTAAGAGAAGTGTGCAAGGCAGAGCCTGCTGAGGGCAGATGCGGACAGATGGGGGTGCTGGATGGGAGTCGGTAGAAGTTCTCACGGGCGCATTTTTAGCGATATGCGTGCTTCTTTATCCTGATAATGCAGGACTGGTTTTTCCCGCAACATAATTGGAAGGGAAATCTCACCAGCAACCCCTAACCCCATGAAGTATCACGTTAACAATCATACTTGCCTGGCATTCTTAAGATAACTGAATTAATTATGTTGTTAATATCATTTTGTTTTGGGGTGGTTTCCATGTTTTATGCTGCTGTGTCATCATGATGTACCTGATAAGAAATCTCAAGAGTTTTACAATCTTGCACAATACGTAAAAGTTATCATCTTTCTAGTTTTTAAACTCACTTTTAAAATTGATGTGACCTTCAGTAGTTTTATTAAAGGTGTGCCAGAATCATACATCTGAAAATAATGTATAAAGAATCACCCTTCTTAAGCATTTCCCTTTAACAAGATCAAACGATAACTTCTAATAGTTCTCTTAGAGGTTAAATTTCTTCTTTATAAAATATGTTTTAAATATTTACATATGTCATTTGGGGATTATTTTTCAGCCAAAACGATCTGATGTTTTGGGAAAACGTAATGATATAATTCCAGAAATGAATTAGGAACTTAAATGAGAGTCAATATGTATCAACAAAGTTTTTCTCACTTACCGTTAAATTTTCAACTTTTTGAATATAAATTGCAATGCAATTTGAAAGTATAATTTCTATAGTTCTTAAACTCATAAGGTATGGCAAAATGGCAAAACAAGACAATGAAATTGCTTTCTTAAAAGGAATAGAATGGAGAAAATGCTCAAAGTCTCAACAATATGGGGGTCAATAGAAAAGGACTTTGTTACGACAAACAGGAAAAAAGGACCGATTTCATCTGGATATTTTGGGCGGAGGTAATAAATAATAAATTACTGATTAGGTTAAACTCCACTTGAACTAACAATTGTTCTGAAAAAGCAACAAAAACTAGAGGATAATTTTTTATTCTTTCTTTAAAATGCTACTATTTTTTTTTTTTCCTAGAATGCATCTTTCGAGTTTTCCACGCAGATTGTGAATTTGGTCCAATAGGATGGAAAAGGATAGGATGGACCTTCACAAGCACTGGATTCTAGATTAAATGTGAATTTGAGAAAAGCACAATTTATGTATCACAAAGATAACAGCTCCTTTCTCTGGACAGTCATAGGTCCCCTAAAAGATGAAACCAGTTTTACAGAGGACAGAAAGGAGGACTCCATCTAAAGTGTGAGCAGACACTCCCAGGATCAGTGTGGTCAGAGGCAGGGATATCCTTCAAAGTCGGGATTGTCCAGATGTAGAATCAGCATCCTTTGTGGCCACGAGTCACTAAGCGCTAAGCCTGGCTTTCAAGTAAGGGACTGTGACTGTGGTTGACGAATGGAAGTGGCCATCTCCAATTCTAACTCTGAGATTCTGAAAGCTTTGGATATGTCACCAACTCTGGGTATTTAAAGTTGGGCAAATTAATTAAACATTTCAGATCCTTTGTTTCCTCATGCTAGAGGAGGTCAAAATCATTTCTGTCTTCACAGTATTTAATGCTCTAGGTTCTCAAATAGACAGGATACATCTACATTATCCAGGGCATATAAGCAATGAATAAAATTCACTGTTTATATCCCTTCAGAACATTTAAGCTTTAATAGAGAAGGCTTTAATAGAGAAGGCTACAAAATTAGTGATTCCTTGGGGGATATTTTGATGCAGTTAAAATTTCTTTTATCTACATTTCTTATACAAAATAATATGCTAAATGCTCGGGTATAGGAATCTAAAAACGGGATGCCCTTGATTTAGTAAGCCAAAATTTGTCTTGGAATAACATGTCACAAATCCATGTCATTAATGTGCTCCCGATACACAGTATGAAATCCACTGAGGTTACGAGAAACAGCGGTGAAGAGTGCATACCCACCTCAAGGTCTGTGAAAAGCGCGTGGTTGTTCTGAAGTATGGCGTACATGCAGTGTGCTACAGTGACCGCATGCTTCCAGTTGTGATAAGGAACCCGCCGATAGTTCTTCTTCACAGACATAATAAAACGACACAACTTTTCGAGCTCAAAGCTGCATGGAAAAGAAACTGTTATGACCGAAACCAGTAGAGAATCACTAGATTGCAGGAGAACCCCCTAGTTTAGGTACACATATGTCTGTATCTCACACACTTATAACTCTAAAGATTTCCACCCTGACTGAATCCATAAGCACTGGAAACTCATTCACCAGTTCCTTTCCAGTTCTCTAGCCAAAAAGAAGAGAATACAGACTCTTTTATGGTATCTGTTGTGATATAGTAACTGTCCCACCGGCGAGAAAATATCAGTATTCGTACACAGTCACCTGTCACCAGCCCTCATGATTTTCTTTAGTTATATGTTCATTTCCTAAACCCCACAGTGCTCAAAGGACAACAACCCATCTTGCTAACAGGTATTTTGAGCTAATATTTTCCAAAAAGAATATTCAGACTTACAAACTGCAAATATGTGTATCATGAGACTTTTCAAAGCAATTCCAAAGTATTAAGTTTTATTATATACTAAAATTGTTAAGTCCCAAATGAACATATCCAAATACTTACATAGTATATAAAATAATGTATATTTTATTACACATATTGTTATACTATGTGTTTATATTATTATGTACTTATACGTATTTAAGACTCTCTAAACTCTCAAAATAGACTTGAGACAGCTTAAAACAAAAGCATATATAATACAAGGCTTTCTGAAATACCAAGGAGGTCGAGAATTCATAAAAACTTAAAAAAATATGTAACCTGTGTTTTTCTCCACTGAAAATTTTCAAATGTATTTGAAGTATAAGGTATGGCATTTAAAGAATTCCAACTGGTCAAACTCTCAACTGCATTCTGAGAATTAACTGGAGTTAGGTATCCTATGTGCATCCTTTTGAAACACTAATTTACAAAAAGTCACAGATAGGAAAAACACAGACTTCAAGAGGAATGACAATTAAGTTCTAGAGAAACTAAGAGGTTCTATAAGACATTTAATTCCTAAATGAGTAAAAAAGAGCAAAAGAAAACAATTCCTTGCATTTTAACATTGCATGTTTACACTGTAAAGGATCAGATATAAAGTCAGGAAAGGCCTCTAGGACAGCCAAATTGGGTGGGGAAAAGATTTGCAATGAAATGGTGCCATAATTAAATTACTGACAAAGTACCACACTTTGAATAAGAAGACATGTTACTTTTTGATCTATTCTAATAGATACATGATGGCAGGTTGAAAGTTGATGCTATTTACACGTGGTATTCTAAACATTTTTTAAATTTTTATTATACTTTAAGTTCCAGGGTACATGTGCAGAACGTGCAGGTTTGTTACATAGGTACACGTGTGCCATGATGGCTTGCTGCACCCATCAACCCTTCATCCACATTAGGTATTTCTCCTAATGCTATCCCTCCCTTAGCCCCTGACCCCCTGACAGGCCCTGGTATGTGATGTTCCCCTCCCTGTGTCCATGTCCTCTCATTGTTCAACTCCCACTTACGAGTGAGAACATGCAGTGTTTGGTTTTCTGTTTCTGTGTTAGTTTGCTGAGAATGATGGTTTCCAGCTTCATCCACGAAAGGACATGAACTCATCCTTTTATGTTTGCATAGTTTCCATGGTGTATATGTGCCATATTTTCTTAATCCAGTCTATCATTGATGGGCATTTGGGTTGGTTCCAAGTCTTTGCTAGTGTGAACAGTGCCGCAATAAACATACATGTGCATGTGTCTTTACAGTAGAATGATTTATTATCCTTCGGGTATAAACCCAGTAATGGGATTGCTGGGTCAAATGGTATTTCTAGTTCTAGATCCTTGAGGAATCACTATACTGTCTTCCACAATGGTTGAACTAATTTACACTCCCACCAACAGCATAAAAGTGTTCCTATTTCTCCACATCCTCTCCAGCATCTGTTGTTTCACGACCTTTTAATGATCGCCATTCTAACTGTCATAAGATGGTATCTCATTGTGGTTTTGATTTGCGTTTCCCTAATGACCAGTGACGATGAGCTTTTTTTCATATGTTTGCTGGCTGCATAAACATTCTGGTCAGTAGTAACCCCTGTCTCTTTCAGTTACACCGCCAAATGAAATTCTAGCCTCTGTTTTTATGAAAGCTTTTTGGATTTGTTTTTTAACCAGGCTACAACCACGTTGCTAGAGCCCCAGCAGAAAATCTGAAAAGGCTGCGTATTTGTACAATAATCTCAGCCCTTTTTTATTTGAATATTTAGAAAAAAAGTAATTTATATATGCAATATTTTAAAATAATTTCAAACAAAGATGGTGGTGAGGCATATATGTAGAAGGAGGAAGAGGTTATGTCACCCAATATTTCAAACAGTAAATTTTAAAGTCATTCATACCAGGATGTCCCACAGGACCGATGAACCATGTAGACAAAAATTCCAGGCCACATGTTTTCAAAAGGACCAATGTCAAAGTGGAATCTGAAATGTTAAAAGGGCAGTTTATCACTAAAGGTAATTAGAATAAACATAATAAGTAAAGAAAATCATTTAACTTTTTTGTACCAAGGAGCTAAAAAGACACTGGGAGCTCAGCCAAACCTTTTTCTGCCTTCTCAGCCACATCTCTCTGGCACTGAAAGATTTTCAGGAATAAATTCCACATATTTATTCCCTTAGAAATCTAGTCCAATATCCAAGTTATTGATTCATTTTCTATTAATCTGTTTAAAATGATGCTTCATTTGTTATCAGAGACATTAAAAGAACAAAAAGGCGTATTACAAATATTAGATACATATACAATCATAGAAAAGGGGGGAAAAGCCTTTTCAGAAGTATTTTTGGAGTTGAAATTGTTTTACCTCCTATTTTAACTGCGATAACAATTTCACTAATATAAACACCAAAGTTATTACCTATTTTTCATTTGCTAATTTAGTTACCAACATTAGACTTGAATTAACAGTATGGTATAATATATACTATAATTTCAACTGTAAGGCAAATAGTAGCTCTAAGTCACTTCTGAAGGTTTCCTATGTAGATACTGTTGGCTTACACTTACAATGAACATACAAACGGCTTCTAGTAACTTAAGTATCTTAACATAGGATTAAAAAATAAAGTATGAAAGTCAAACTATGACAAAATTCTTGAATTTAATTTGGAAGTTTAAATTTATAGGGAAATGAGAACTTTTTGATATCTTATGTTAAATGCCATTTTGAGTGTCAAATATTAAATGGTATAAAGTATGCAACAGACTAATGAGAAATGCTAACATTTCGGTTAACTCATTTCAAAACTGAGTTCAGATTTTTTTTTTTTTTTTTTTTTTTTGAGACGGAGTCTCACGCTGTTGCCCAGGCTGGAGTGCAGTGGCGCGATCTCGGCTCACTGCAAGCTCCGCCTCCTGGGTTCACGCCATTCTCCTGCCTCAGCCTCCTGAGTAGCTAGGACTACAGGCGCCCGCCACCACGCCCGGCTGATTTTTTGTATTTTTAGTAGAGACGGGGTTTCACTGTGGTCTCGATCTCCTGACCTTGTGATCCGCCCGCCTCGGCCTCCCAAAGTGCTGGGATTACAGGCTTGAGCCACCGCGCCCGGCCCAGATTTTCTTTTTTAAGGTGATGAGATCTGGCCTTTATTTCCAAATCCTCTCATACTATCTGGAATCACTTTGGAAGGAGAAAATGGCAACACATGAAACTCCACATGTAATACGAGTATAATAATTGTGACTCTAATTCTATAATCTGTCTCACTTTAAGTTCAATTCAATTAAAAATCGTTCCTGAAGAAACTGACAAAGCAACATACTTACAATTCAATTTCTTTGCAGAGACGCACAGGAAGGGTAAATCGCATGAGGCCTTGCCACTCTTCTGCAGTACAAATGCTATGGTAGGACAGCTTTTCCATTGTTACCCGGTAAATGCACTCTGAGTGGCGAATTCTATGATACATCTAGAAGGCAAATCCAAAAAAAAAAAACCCAAAATTAAAATAATATTTAAAATGTTTTGTCACTGAAGTTCAGAATTTGCTATTAAAGAATCAGAACTAGAATTAAAACCAAAGTAGATTTATTATTATCCATATTTCCATATGCACAGGGATGTGCACACATGACTTTGCAGATTCAAAAGAATTTTTTTTTTTAAAAAAAAGATGGTATCTCTGCTTTAAAAGTTTTCCTCAGACATCTCTTGGTAATGAGGTTACTTGGCATTTGTCTTCTTTAAAATGCTCTGTATTTCTGTATTTTTAAATAATAAAAATTAAACACATCCATTTTATTATCAGAAAATGAATATTAGTATTTTTAAAGATCACAATAAGATCTAAGGTACTTCTCAATCTATTACAACAAAAACTTTAATTACTACATTTCACCTGTGCATCAAATTCAACTTCCTTGGGAGGGTTTTATCACAACATTTCCTTCTCTGGTTTTTAGTCTTGACTGTATGCTTTTACTATTCTTAACAGGACTGAATTTGGGGTGTTATTGGTGTTCCAGCAATGAACTCACATGAGTAACACAGGTTTGCATTTGTCAGTCATAGACTGTGTCCATAAAGTAGGTATATAAATTGGTAATTACATTGAAAATGGATAGGTACATTTTGCCATCCTATTAAGTTGAAATCTTGTGTATCTGTATCTGTTTGCAAATGTTTTACAAATAATTATAAATTAATATGTGAGATAAAATAAAAACATGCAGTGGAGCCAAAGGAATGGGTCAATATTTACTCTTGTGAATGATTAAATAGATGAGATTAATTAGGAACTATCTGAAGCAAATTAATACTGAAAACGTGGTGAGAAGGTAGAGTAGCTTTTGTAACATTTTGCATTTTTAAAGTAACATTTTCTACAGGCTAGCTCACCATCTGTAGGTCAGACTATCCAGTCTACATAAAAATACAAATGAAAGCTGGGCAAGGTCACTCACCCCTGTAATCCCAGCACTTTTGGAGGCCCAGGTGGGTGAATCATCTGAGGTCAGGAGTTCAAGACCAGCCTGGCCAACATGGCAAAACCCTGTCTCTACTAAAAATACAAAAATCAGCTGGGTGCACGCCTGTAACTCAGCTATTTGGGAGGCTGAGACAGGAGAATCGCTTGAACCTGGGAGGTGGAGACTGCAGTGAGCCAAGATGGCGCCACTGCACTCTTGCCTGGGTAACAACAGTGTAACTCTGTCTCAAAAGAAAAAAAAAAAAAAAAAAAGAATGAAGCTAAATGGGTCAAGAGTGAAGATATTTTCTTTATTTCATCATTTAAAAATATTTAGCTTCCTTCTTGGCGATCTCAAAGTCCTCTCGGTCTAGAGGTTACTAAAATGTTTGATTGTGAAAACCCTATCAGTAAACAAATGGTGGCAATGCAAACCCAATGAATGAATACACAGTAATTACATGCACACAAACTGTACTCATGTATTATTTATATTATAAATAGAAACTAAAAACATTAAAATTAAGTGGCTATATTTTTAAATATTTTACCTACTAAGTAAGTCTTTGTTCTTACTAAAAAATTAGTTATTTTTAAATGAAAGTACTATATTTAAATGTTATTAATCATCAAATGCTTTCTGTAATACTTTTGGAGATAATGATTTAAGGGATGGTTCAGTTTAATTTATTTCGGTATTTAGATTTTCAGTTATACTATTTAAGAAAGGTATTCCTTAAGAAGTATGTTGATCCAAATGGAATAAAGGCTGTATTGGCTGTGGCTAACGCCTGTAATCCCAGCACTTCGGGAGGCAGAGGCAGGCAGCAAGACTAGCCTGGCCAACATGGCGAAACCCTGTCTCTACTACAAACACAAAAAAATTAGCCAGGTACGGTGGCACACACCTATAATCCTAGCTACTTGGGAGGTTGAGGCATGAGAGTCATTTGAACCAGGAAGGCAAGAGGTGGAGGTTGCAGTGAGCTGAGATTGCACTACTACACTTCAGCCTGGGCGATAGAGCGAGATTCTCTCTCTCCAAAAAAAAAAAAAAAAAAAAAAAGGTTGTATTGGCTGTTTTTAAACATTACACTTATATTTTTGTTTCCTAACTACTAACATGTTTGGTTGACATTCAAACGCATTTCCATTTTTCTTGATGTCAATCAGTTGACCCTGCAAACTAATCAGCTACGTTTTTATATATTATCAAAAAGCATTCAAAATCAATGAAAACTCTTTGTGGAGATTTGTATCAGTTAAAACCTGCTTCGTAAAACAAAATCATTAAAAATTCAATTTTAAAGGTAGAGAGAAAAAAAGGGGGAATAAAGAACAGATAAAACACATAGAAAACAAATAGCAAGACGGTGGATTTACACCAAACATAAAATCTGAATGGTGTACACATCATAATTAGAAATCAAAGACTGTCAGATTGAATAAAAAAGTATGGGCCAACTATATACTGCTGACAAGAATTTTACTTGAACTATAAAGACACAGAGTAAAATTAAAATGATGGAAAAGATATACTATTTAATACCAGTCAAAAGAAAGTTACAATGACTTTATTAATAATAACAGGCAAGGTAGAGTTCAGAACAAAGACTATTACTAGGAATAAAGAAAATCATTTCAAATAACAAAAGGGTCAGGTCATCACAAGGACGTAACAACCCTAAGTACGACACACCTAATAAGACAGTTTTGGTATATATGAAGCAAACAATGATAGAACTGCAAATAAAATAGACAAATAGATAAATCCACAATCAGAGCTAGAGATTTCACACCACCCTTTGAACTGAACTACTCATATATCAATCCAATCAAAATCCCAGTAGACTTTTCTGTAGGAAATTAAAAGCCGCTTCTATAATTCATATGGAAATTCAAAGGACCGAGATTAGCCAAAATAACTCTGAAAACAAAGAATGAAGGTGAGGAAATTATATTGCCTAAATCCAATTCTTATTATAAAGTTATAGTAACTAAAGCAGTGTGGTTCTGGCATCAAGGGGCACAAACAGATCAGTGGAACTAAACACAGAAATAGGACCACACACACGGCCAGGTGATTTTCAGCAACCTGCAAAGGTGAGGCCATAAGGAAAGGATAGTTGGTTGATTCAGCAAGTGGTGCTGCAACAACCAAATATCCAAAAGCAATAAATAAATAAATAAAAACTTTGACCCTTACCTTGTATCATATACAAATATTTACTCAAAATGAATATAGACTTAACTATAGAACCTAAAACTATAAAACTTCTAGAAAAAAAAAAAACAGAGGAGAAATGTCTTAATGACCTTAGGTTAGGCAAGTATTTCTTCAATACAATGTTAAACATCATAATGAAAGGCTGAATTATCAACTGGACTTCTTCAGAGTTTAAAACTTTTGCTCTTAGAAAGAAACTGTTAAGAGAATGAAAAGACAAGCCAAAGACTGGAAGCAAATATTGACAAATAATCTATGTGATAAATGAAAATGACTTGTATCCAGAATATATCAAGAGCTACTAAAAATCAGTCAGAAAACAAACAACCACAACAAAAGATGGACAAAAGATTTGAGAAGACACTTCACCAAAGATGGTGTACAGATGACAAATGTGAAAGAACTGGAACACATACCATGATCTGGGGAATGTAAGAGTACAATCACTTTCATAAACAGTTTGGCAGTCTCTTAAACAGTTACAGACCTCTCCCAGGTTACCCACCACTGCACATATAAATGGTTACCCAAGAGAAACGAAATCTGCGGTCACTTAAAGGCTTGTACACAGACCAACTGTTTCCTGCAGCTTTAGTGTAATAGCCAAAAACTGGAAATCACTCAAGTATCTATCAACAAGTAAATAAATTAGTTGTGGTGTGTCCATACAATAAACTACTAAGTAATAAAAAGTAATTAACTATTTACGTACACACCACCACCGATGAATCACAAAATTATGTTAAGTGAAAAAAGCCAAATAATACAGATTATATGATTCCCTTTATACAAAATAATTCTAGAAAACGCAAAGTAATTTATAGTGACAGAAAGCAAAACAATGGTCACCTGAAGATGGGGAGGGTCAAAAGGAAGGGATTACTAAGGGGCCCACAGAAACTTCTGTAGGTCAAGGCTATATTTATTATCTTGACTATATTGATGGTTTCATGGGGGTGTGTGTATGTATATTTAAACATCTGCACATTACTGTGTATCAATAAACCTCAGTGAAACTATTTTAAAAGTTTCTGCTCTTTTTAAGGGTATAGATGTCACAATTTGTATACATGACATATAGATTTCAGCAACAAAGTCACATGATAGTGAAAATACTGCCAAAGATCTGTTTTCAAAGTGCTCTCTTCATAGCGTGAATTTCTTTGGAAAGCAATTATTTTCTCATGCAGTGTTAATGTCACTGGCAACTTGAGGGTTCAGATTAAATGTTATTCCTCTGAATATATCTTCTAAATACTTTCATTTGTCATTAGAAGTTGTTAGCAAATTTGGAGTCTTTGTCTTTTTGTGAAAGAAGCATGTGTATCTAATTTATTAATTGAACAACTGTACCAAGTATTTTGCTGCAAACAGCAAATCTGTGGGTAGCACAAACGAAAATGCATGAATATTTTGAAATCATCTTCATAACTGTGATTTTTTTTTTTCCAGGTGATAAAATAATCCTCCTTAGTAGAGTCGAGAAAGAGCGTAGATAGGTTTAGAAGCGTAGGCTGGACACTGCTGTCACCTTGTGACAGCTAGGAAGCTGCACAAGGCCCACCCTGTGAGAGGAGACTCTGCTTCCCGGACAAGCCATGACCTTCTAGTACATGAACTTTCTGAAAGCTCCGTCCATGTATTAATAATCAATAAAAATTTCTTTAATATCATTTACCCAAAAACATATCAAGACCCAAGTTTTCACATTTTCCTCATATACCTTAATGGAATGTCACTTGCTTTCCACTTTAGAGATATTAGATAGAGATTTAGAGATTCTGGTAGGAAAGTGAACAATCCACAGGATTTACTCAGTATTTACTGTAAATTGATATTACCTGTAATTCAGTGCAATTCTATGGTAAAGCTGTTAGTAAGAATAACTATACTAGGCAGTAAAGTAACTGCTACTATAGTCATTAATCCTATTGAGTATTTACGCAGGCAGTATGCTAAGTGTTTTATACGCATTATTTCATGTAGGTCTCACAAAACTCCTATAAGATAGTTACTCCTTTTATTGCCATTTTGTATGTTTATGATCTAAAATTAGAATAAATTGTATTTCTATTATTCTTACAGTTTTTCATATCAATATACTGAAAATACATAAAACTTTAAATTTTTAGTCTTTTATTTTTTATATTTGTAATCAGTGTAGGTAAATAACACTAATTACAAGATAAAATTAATTAAAATAACAGCATGAAATAATTAGTTTTAGAAAATTTTATATTTACTTCCCATTTGCTAAATGACCTTTAATACGAATAGTAGAAAATAACAAGATCTAGGATTATTAGTAGATGATTTTATCATATTCATGCAAGTTGCTGATGAAGGTAGGAAACGATGTTGTCTTTTTCAGTGCATTTTCTATAAATTATTTGCCTATAACACTGCGTAAATAATCTTGCAGTCACTGTCCAAGTAGAAGAGAATTCTAGCAGAAAGAACTGCTATTTGTCTAAAACTGAAATATATTTTGATGGCCTATCAGTCTTAGGCACAAGGATATTGAAAAGGTGTATGTGCTCAAAAAACAAAATGATAAAAACCTGGAAAGAGGACTGTAAGAGCATGTCTACCATACGTTAAAAATACACCCAATCACATTTTATAAAATGGCATTCCTACTCAACTGGCATACAAAAATATTTAATTAGTGATTATTTAGAAGGTTTTTCTTGGGGCCTATTTACACAATAACCCTCATTACACTTAGAAAAGACTGTGTCCATGAGACACCCTAATATTTGTAATTAATGTTCATAGTAAACCTAGAGTCACTTTAGGGTCAGGCAACTCTTAGAAATCTAAACTCTGGAATCATCTACTTGGAACAAATCTCTTGTCCATCATTTACAAATTGTATACATTTAGGCAAATCAATTAATTCTCTGTTTCCCAGGATCTCATCTGTAGACTAAAGACACTATAGTACTTAGCCAAGAATGTAAGGTTCAATGGAATAACACGGGGAAAGGCTAAGAACAAGCACTGGCCAGTGACTGTGAAGCTCTCAGTGCTGTCAGCAACCTTATCTTAGACGGATATCAGCACTGTGTTGCCATGCAATTTGGCTCTTTTGTTTGATTTTGGTGATAATCAAGAAGAGAGTCTACTTTTCTATGTGGCAGGGGCGCACTGAACTGGCTTGCAAGAGCCAATTATGCACATTTCTTCCCAGCTCTGCATTCATTATGGCCCATGGGTAGCTTGAAATTGTCCATACTGGGGGAATGTACACCAGAGACACCGGGAGACACACAAATCAGGACCATTCTGTTTTTAGAGAGGTTGCTGTTAAACATTTACTGCACACCACCTGGTATTCTTTAAGATTCAAGTAGTTTAACTTTGGGAACGTTTGAGACATAATAATTGTCCTACTGTTATAAATTGTGTACTCTTTTCCCCTATTTAATTTACATTTAAAATCAAATTGACAAAATACTTATTAAACTATTTTCTATATATTTGTCAATAGCATTAAATGATATCATTAGTCAAATTAAATTGACTCTCAAAGCAAGTCCTAAAATCAAACAAATACTCCACATACATATGGGGAATACTGAATAAGACACCTGTAACCACCCTTCTACTCTACACTGCCATGAGATCCACTTTTTCAGCTCCCACAAGTGAGTCAGACATGTGATATTTGCCTTTTTGTGCCTGGATAATTTTATTTAACCTATGACCTTCAGTTTCATGCATGCTGCTGCAAGTTACATGATTTCATTCCTTTTTATGGCTAAATAATGTTCCATTGTGCATAATGTTGGTTAAGGGGTACAAAAGCACAGTTGGATAAAAGGAGTAAGTTCTACTGTTTGATAGTACACTAGGAAAATTACAGTTCATAATAATTTATTGTGTATTTCAAAATAGCTAGAAGATTCATAATGGTTCCAAAACAAAGAAAATATAAATATCTGAGGTGTCAGATACTTCAGTCATGTTGATATGATTAACGCAGTTACAGGTATCAAATTATTCTACTTACTCCCAAAATATGTACAACTATGATTAATCAATAAAAAGGAAATGCTGTGCTGTTTATTTTATAGCACAGGGCAGTGCTGCAGCAGACTAAAGAAATAACAGACCCATCAGAGGGTGTGGCTTGAGGCTCCGGGATGTGAAGGGAAGGTCCATGCAGGATGAGACTTGCCTGTGGCTGCAAGAGGAGAGGAGTTGAACTGAGAACTCCGTAAGAAAAAAAGAAGCCTTGTCTCTACTTGGGGCTATGGGTAGAAAAGAAATAGTCTCCATCCATTGAGAATATGGAAATCAAGCCTGAACCATATGTAGTTGTAGTTTCCGAATTTATACTAACATATTGCAGGAATTTCAAGCTAAAAACTTAACAGAAACAAAAACCTGGACCCAGATCACTGAAAGCCTGGGGCACATGGAACACATTACATACATCTGAGCATGAGGGTCTCCCACAAGGGAGATAATCTGAGAGAAATTTGAGTAGGTAAACAAGTAAACGATGACATGAAAAAAAATCTAAGAATGGAAAGATCAATAGATATTAGTACCCTCTACGAACTGAGCTAATGAAAGACACTTAATGTGAGATTTAAAATACACTGTTGCAAAAATACGGCATTTGGTATGTGACTTACTATGGTTGTACGACTATTCTAGTTTATGGAAACCACAGCCCCAAAATGCAAAACCAAAACAAAACAAAACAAAAACCACAAAGATTTCTTTCTGTTTCTTTCTCAGTAGAGTTTTATCTTTGACCTAATCGTCGGTGGAAGTATTTAAAACCCTTTCTAAAAGACAGGCCCAAGCACCTGCTGTCTATGGCACCGAGAGAATTCTTTCATGCTGAGGACTGCAAAGGTGACAACGGTTTTCTCTCATGTGTTTCCGTGGATTTGAAACCACTGGGAACAAATTTTTAAAAAAATGTTTGTGTGTGTTATGTTCCTGTGAATAAGAGACAGCTGAATTCAGGAGAAAGTAGGGGCATTGGAAAAATGACTCTCCAGCCATGTGCCCAAATGCACCCCTGTATATGGAAGCACCCCCGTATACGGAAAACAACTGGTGTCCTAATGCAGGAATGCTGACTTCTCTCCTCTGTAAGTTGACAAGTTCCATCTTAGGGCAGACACTAAAGGTCTTCCTTACTATTTTCCGGTAAATAAATGAAGCAAATCAAATTTTAATGAATTTATAGCCTTATAACCAAAAGAAGAAAAAAAAAAGACTGAACTCAGCTGAAATTAGTTATCTATAAACTTGTAGACTTGGAGAAGCATTAAACTTTTCTTTTCATGTAACCCCAGAAATTCAGTTTAAGAATTGTTATTCATTAGTATCTAAGTGTATTCACATTCAAGATGAGGGAAAAGGATGTGTGTGTGTGTGTGTGTGTGTGTGTGTGTGTGTGTGTGTGTGTTTCTGTGTGTGATCATGACACTACTAACAGGAGATAGTTGAATTTTAGGAGATAACTTTGTGACTCGATGCATTGGTATAAGATGTATTTTTGATTTTTCTTAGAAAACTTTTGTTGGGAGTATACAATACTCTTAAGGCAACCTTCAGTTCATCATCTATAATTGCATATTTAATTTACATAATTCTCCTTTGAAGTATGTCCCAAGTGTTAAACTTTCTGTGAATCGATTCCAAACTCTTTTATTAACCCTATCTTTGCTCTACCATCTATATTACTTTATGAAATTTTTTTTTTCTGAACTTTTCCCCCTCATTTCTAACAAAATTAACCTTACCTTCTGTGATGGTTAATTCTAAGCATCAACTTGACTGGGTTAGAGGATGCTCGGACAGCAGGTAGATCATGATTTCTGGGTGTTTCAGTGAGGGTGTTTCTGGGAGACTGGCACTGGAATCAGGGCACTGAGTAGGGAAGATCTGCCCTTACCCAATGCGGTAGGGCACCAGGCAACTGGCTGAGGACCCAGACAGAGGAGAAAGGCAAAGGGCAGGCAAAGTCTCTTTCTGTTCTAAAGCTGGGACACCTACCCTGTTCTGGAACATCAGATCTCCCGGATCTCTGGTCTTTGGAGTTTAACTTGCACCAGGTGCACCCCAGCTTCTCAAGCCTTTGGCCTCTGACTCAGGGTTTCACTATCGGCTTCCCTGGTTGTGAGGCTTTCAGACTTGGACTGAGCTGTGCAACTGACTTTCCTGGTTCTCCAGCTTGCAGATGGCCTATTGGGGGACTTTTTAGCTTCCATAATCATATGAACCAATTTCCTTCCTAAGTCCTCTCTCATGTATCTATTCATTTATATATGTATCCTGTTGGTTCTGTTTCTCTGGAGAACGCTAATGCACCCCAGTCCATCCTTTATATATAAAATGTAAAAACACTTCTTAATAATTGTCTTCCCTGTAAGCAACCTTAGGACCTTAGGGAAGAACAATGTCAGAGAGAAGGCAGTACACGTAGCGAGCACTGGGACCAGTCTGCAATCATTCATACCCTGGCTCTAGCACATACTAGATATGTGCCCTTGGGGAAGTTATTTAAACTTTATATATCCACTTTTTTTTCTTATGAAACATGGAGATAATAATAACCACACTCATCGGATTGTTGTGAGAACATATGAAGAGAGATTTCATATGTAAAGTGTCTAGAACAATGCCTGTCACACAATAAAGCTTTATATAAAATAAGAGCTGTTCTTATCATAGTCATCTTTATATCCACCATCTGGTATCAAAAAGATACACAATACCTGGTAGTTGAATTCTGGAATGAATAAAGGTTCAACCACTTATTAAATTTGTCCTTAACCAACTAACTACATTTTAATAGCAAATTTAATAGCAAAATTCATGCCCCTTTCATGTTAAAATGTCTTTCTGTCCAAAATGCACACAGCTAATCTGTTTTAAAATATTTATTTTTCTAGGCAAAAGATGAACTGATATTACTGTTCTGTTAGCTTTTCTGAGGCATATTAAATGGTTTCTTTAAAATCACAGTATAAATGAGTCAATTAATTGACTCGGATTTAAAAGATGTTTTCTGTTGATAGTACTTCCAAGTACATTGTTAGCTCAATAAATGAAAGAGAGATGTTGCCAATCAGAGACATTCTCCTTTATTCAATAAAAGGAACGTATTCAAATATTTCTAAAGATGAAATAAAGAAAAATAAAGACATAATAAGCGTTAATATGGCCTATGTGCCCTGCTTCTTAGATAGGCTCTTAATCAAACAAGGCCACAATAAAATACGCTGTTACATTATCATGTTCAGTATTAGAAATAAGAATTTTCATGTACAAAACATGCTTCTGTTAGGGACATAATAATTTGTTCAAGAGCAGAAATACTTTGAATTCTCCGAGATCAACACAATTAAAATGACAATAACGGTCAACAATTACAAAGAACTTCATGCTGCACAAAAAGATTCTTCATATTTAAGATCTTGATCATTACTAATGTATGTTCTCTAGAAAGTAGAACATTCAGGAAAGGTGGGGAACCCGCAGCTGTGACTGAGTGTTTGGGACAACACATAAAACAAGGTGCTTTTCCTAATTTTCATATGATGCTTGGGGGAAAAAAATGCTCAAAACAGCAAAGCAAAATTGCTAAAGAACAACCACAGGCATCTCAGTGCCAGAGTGATGACCAGAATTCGGGTCTTGTTTGTTAGTAGCAGTTCGTGGCATCAACCTTTTCAAGTGGGTAAGGTTCTAGGGATCCTACTATAAAGAAAGCAGATGCTATCTTATTGAAACTAGCATAAATTTGGAGCTATTTTCTTTTATTTTTTTTTATTTAGATGGATGCTTTCTTTGACAGGCAAAAAATATCAATTTAAAGAAGACATGTGAACTGGTCTTTCCAAACTGGAACGAAGTTTTTAAATAAACCCAGCCACCAGTCTTCATCAGACTGGAAGGCCAGGGAGAAGAGGGAAGAAGGAATCATCATGAAGCTGTGGACTCAAATCTCTTATTCTTTCTGAGTTGGAAAAACTTCAAAAATAATATAATTTTTATAAGCTTTAGTAAGGAGAAAAATATACTGCAGTTAAAAAATGGTAATAAATTCCACAGAGAGCTTGCAGCTACACTGCGTATATTTTCAATGTATACCTTAAAGGTAACCAGCTTTGGCTGGGCAAGGTGGCTCATGCCTGTAATCCCAGCACTTTGGGAGGCAGAGGCAGGTGGATCAACTGAGGTCAGGAGTTCAAGAATAGCCTGGCCAATGTGGTGAAACCCCCATCTCTACTAAAAATACAAAAATTAGCTGGGCATGGTAACGCATGCCTGTAATCCCAGCTACTCAGGAGCCTGAGGCAGGAGAATTGCTTAAACCCGGGAGGTGGGGGTTGCAGTGAGCCAAGATCACGCAATTGCACTCTAGCCTGGGTGACAAAGAGTGAAACTCCATCTCATAAAGAAAAGGTAACCAGCTTAAGTCCAGTGAGGGTGACTACTTGGCGGAACTGCTGCTGCATGTACTATTTGTCACCGTCGGAGAAAAGCATTGCTGTGATGGGGTTCAAAGTGTTTAGAAAAATTATAATCATTTCCAATATCAACTTATACCAGTCATTTTACCAAAATTTTACCCTACACAATTTAAATAATCAATGTAAAAACGAAATGACTATTAACTTACAACTTTTCAGAGGTTTTTTGTTTTTTTCTGTGCAGTTTAATCATGAATTAAATCCAGGTATTATGATACCACAATTAGTGACTTAGAAAAACATTTGAATCTGCTAGTCTACTTCTTAATTTATGTATTCTTGAAAGTACATAACATTTCAAGAGATACATGGAAAAATGAATAAATTTTAAGATGATCAATTTACATATTCTTAACTTTCACACATATTCTTACTAAAAATGACTTTTTCCCGCATCCCATTTTGAAACTGACCTGTTATCAAATTGCTGTTGATACAAAGGGAAAATATAAAATATTGGTATTAATGAGGGCTAATAAAGGTTTCTGAAACTTTCCTAAAATATTAAAGGTGAACTTCAGTAAATTCTCAACTGATAGCTCATTAAAATAATTTTTGGTGTCAGAATAATCTGTACTTTTTGGCATCTTAGCTCAGGTAGAATTAAGAGAAATTGTGATAATAAAACTTTATTAATGGAAGCAATTCTTACAGCTTCCTTAAAAAATAAGAGGGACAAGTTGTAATAAGATTGATGCTGAATCTGAGAGCCAAATTTCTCACTGTCACAAAGAAAGTTCCTAAGATGAAAATAAGATGGCTAGAGGGCATTCTGTGGTATTAGACTGGAGGTATCAATAGGTATCGTAGAGAGAGAAAGAGACAGAGAGAATGAATGGACATAGAGATTTATGTATAAACTCGCTTCTGAAGAAGTCAGTGAGAAAGTAGGGGGAGAGTCCTGTGGAGAAACCTGCAGACATGACCGTCAAAGGGCAGAAGGTTAACAGGCTTAGTGATGAAGCACATGCCTGCTGACAGGATGCACTGAGGACACATCCGTACGTGAACTCATTGTCACAAACATGACCTTATATAATCATGAGGAAACACCAGACAAATCCAAAGTAAAGAATATCCTAAAAAACAATAGGTGTATACGCTTTAAAAATACCCGGGTCATGAGAGACAATACTAAGGAATCGTTCCAGATGAAAGGAGACTAAAGAGGTCTGCAGATGAGATAACAGTACAGTACTTGCGATGGGTTAGATCGTGGCCCCCCTAAAATTCATGTATTAAAGCCTAACCCCTAGCACCTCAGAATGCAGCTGTATTTAGAGATAGGGCCTTTAAAGAGGTAACTAAGGTAAGAGGAGATTTAAAGTGTGGGTCCTAATCTAATACGACTAGTGTCTTCATAGGAAAAGTCTAGGACACAGGCATTTACACAGAGACAACAGCAACCATGTGAGGACACAGTGAGAAGGCAGCCATCTGCAACCAAGGAAAGAGGCTTCAGGAGAAACCCACCTTGATCTTGGACTTCCAGCCTCCAAAACTGTGAGAAAATAATTTCCTGTTGTTTAAGCCACCTGGTCTGTGACGTTTATTACAGTAGCCCTAGCAAGCTAATACAGTACCAATGTTACATTAGGCAGTGGAAAAATAAGATAATGTCCTTGTTTTTAGAAAATACAAACTGAACCATTTAGGAGTTGTGAGACACTGTATCTGAAACATACTCTCATGGACATGAGAGAAAGGCAGTATCTATGTAAGAGAGAAAGAGAGAGACAAAAAAAGTATGTCAAAGCAAAAATGGCCAATATATTAACATTTGGGGAATATGGATAAAGGTATAAGGGATCTCTTTATATTACTTTTGCAACTTTTGCTTTTGTCTGAAATTATTTCAAAATAAAAAGTATAAAAAATTATGCTAAATCTAGTTTCATTTAACAACAAGAAAAATTCATGAACAGGTATATTAACTATTGTTGTTTTAGGCCATAGGTATCAAAGAAAAAATTTTTCAATATTTTTGTTTTTTATTTTTTGATGTTTATCAAAATGTTATAAGTTGTTTTGATCACATATATACTAATAATACATAATACCACAATCCAAAATGAATTTTAACACTTATTATACATGTTTTACACATACCCATGTATTATCTTATAAACAGAAATTATCTTAGGGTAATTAATAAAATAAAGCATAAAATATATTCAACTTTTGTTGGATAATCAATACGTACTCAGAGAGTAAACATAACACTAAATTTTCTCATCCTAAGATCTTGCTATTGTGTTTTTAAATATAATATGTATCAAGCTTTTATAGTACTTAAATTCCATTGGCTACATTTAAAAATGATAACAGTCAATATTCAGAATAAACTAGAAATGACAATCTTTGTGACTTTTAAACTAAATAAGACAAGCATAAGCTGTCAACATTATTTATGAGAGACACATAGATACTAAAAATATTTGAAGCAAAAGTGTTTGACAGCATTCCTAGTTTATTTCTGAGGAGCTACGTAAGAGTAACTGTCCCCCAAAAGGGCACCAGGAATGCATAAGGAGAGAGGACGGGTATTCTCTTACTAAATAGCACAAACTGAATTTAAAAAGTTTACCCTCAGTCACCAGAAGGTAAGTTTTACCAATCTTTGTCCCTAGGTATGTCTCCACTGTTCCTATGAGTTACATGGTTACTCTTATGGAATACAGTCCTACTACCAAAAAAGCAGTTTCTAATTGATTAAGGGGGCAACTCCAATTTATGTTGATTTAGCTCTATGAAAAGGTCACCATACTAAAATTTTCCCTAACCTCAGAATTCTAGTAATATCATTAAAGGATTACTAGAGTTTACAGAATACTATATGTTCAATTCGTTTAAAATAAAACAATGTAAAAGAAAGACAATAAATTCTACTATTTTTAAATTGAGACTTGAGAATCCACATTGAGCTTCATTTTACCCTTCAGTGAACACGGTATAACTTTCATGAGGACTAATGAGTTAACACCTAGAATGCTTCTGACATGGGCAACCTGATGCCTCACTTTTTGTCACAAACAAAACTTTCCTGGTGGGTGTCAAAACATGAGCTATGACTCTACTTTCGTGTAAGGATCTCAAATGAATGCATTTGACAAACAGTCAAGATTTAGGTAGCATTTTCTTTCTTCATTTCCGTAGATACCATTAAATATAAGCCTGATGCTTGGACATTTTACCTTGACAGTCACTTCGTTTTTCTTCTTAACAAATTCCCACCTTGAAATAAATGCAAACTGTTAGAAGACTGTTCTTTTTCCTTGCAAGGAATTTTATGACATTTTCTAAAACATGCACAATCAGGAATCACTCACTTTTCCTGGTTTGTAAAGGAAATATAAACGAAAAAAAAAAAAAGCCCCTTAAGCTGCTTTATGAAAAAGTTTTCAAATTAACATGGAGTAGTAAAAATATGGTATTTAATAGATAGTACTTACATTAGCACAGTGTAAGGCTAAAGCACAAAAGACGGCAAACATTTTGAAGTTGTTTTCATCGGTTTTAGAGAAGGCACTGCCACTGATTTTGTTGACCATCTGCACCACACCTATCACGCTGCCTCGGCTGACGATGGGCATGCACAGGATGTTCCGCGTGGTGTAGCCTGTGTACAAGTCTACTTCTCTGTGGGGTGACACAACCGAAAATAACAACAAAAAAAGGCAGAAGAAATAAAGGACACAGTCAATCATAACTCTCCCCTCAGTCTTTGCAATTTACATATGCTTCTATTCCATATGACGGTAATGGCACTTTTAGCTTCTGCATTCAGGGACGGTAACATTCCACAGAGTTTCATTAAAACCTTCCCCAAAATATTCTAACTGTTGGTTCTTTTGTCTTCAAGTGAGTTTTCTAGGATAGTCTCTAAGAGGATTTCAGCCTATCATTTGAAGTATCCAGCATTACTAAGTAAACAGGAAAAAATATGTGGATTCAGAGGACAAATTCAATTAAAGTTGATAAAATAACATGATCCTTTGAAGTTGATCATGTTTATGGGAGAGGTAACTTGCTAAACCAACTTACAGAGTTTCCACTTTAAAAACTTGGAGCAGTGGTCAGCAAACTGCACCCAGGGGCAAAATCAGCCCTCTCCTGTTTATAAGTAAAGTTGTATTGGAACACAGTCACACCATTCATTCATAGATTGTCTGATTCTGCCATCACCCCACAAGGCTGAGTTGTGGATTTGTGACAAGGACATTAGTGCCTATAAACGCAAATATACTCACCATCTGATCCTTAATAGAAAAAGTCTGCTGATTCCTATTGTGAGGAAATGTTTTCAGAAAAAGGGGCTAAGCTGCATAGAAACAGTGATATAGCTAACAGTTGGCAGTTACATGGGAGTCTTCAGCGCCTGGCTTCTCTCATTTAGCACAATGGTTTTTGAGATTCATCCATATTGTTGCATGTCTTAGTGGTTAAGTCCTTTTCATTGCTGAGTTATATCTCTATTCAACGGACATATCGTATTTTGTTCATTCATTCACCAATTATCAGACAATATTCTTTTTTTTTTTTTTTTTTTTTTTTTTTTTTTTTTTTTTGAGACGGAGTCTGGCTCTGTCGCCCAGGCTGGAGTGCAGTGGCCGGATCTCAGCTCACTGCAAGCTCCGCCTCCCGGGTTTACGCCATTCTCCGGCCTCAGCCTCCCGAGTAGCTGGGACTACAGGCGCCCGCCACCTCGCCCGGCTAGTTTTTTGTATTTCTTAATAGAGACGGGGTTTCACCGTGTTAGCCAGGATGGTCTCGATCTCCTGACCTCGTGATCCGCCCGTCTCGGCCTCCCAAAGTGCTGGGATTACAGGCTTGAGCCACCGCGCCCGGCCAACAATATTCTTTTAATAGCCAGTTTTGGCAAATATAAATAATGCTGCTTTGAAGATTTGCATACAATTCCTTGTAGCACCATATGTTTTCATTTTTCTTGTAGTAAACAGAAGTGGACCTGATTAGTGGACTGTACAGTAAGTGTATATTTAACTTTTCAAGAAAGTGCAAACCTGTTTTCCCAAGCGGATGTACCATTATATATTCCCACCAACAATGTACGAGGGTACTCGTTTCTCCACATCCTGGCCAATCTTTGCTAATGCCAATGTTTTAAAGTCACAGCCATTCTAGCTGGTGTACAGCGAGGTCTCATGTCAATTACATTTATATTGCCCTCACTTTGAGCATTTTTCATGTGTTTAGTGATCAGTTGTATATCTCCTTTTGTGGACTGTCTGTTACAATCATCTGCCCTTTGTATTAAATTGGGTTATCTTCTCATTGGTATGTTGGAAGAGTTTTTATATATAAGTATTTTGTCAGATATGTTTTACAAACATTTTCTCCTAATCTGGTGCTTGCATTTTCATTTTCTGAACAGTCTGACTCATACATTTTTACATAAAGATTTGACATAAGCATATGCAAATATATTTAATTTTTAAGTACTAAATGATGAGCTTGGACTTTTGGAAAAAAATAAACTTTCAGTGTACCTTTAATTTATTGACAGTATATATTACTAGAATATTGCTGGTTTTTTATATGAGTTGTGTATATTTGACATCAATTGATCAAATACCTGAATCAACTTCCTATTGCTTATGTTATTTATCTCTTAAAGTAAACCACGTGTTGGGATTAACTAAACACTGCTGTCAAACTACGTAAATATTACTCTTAACAGTCATAGCATCAATCCTGAGACTTTCCATTTCTAGAGGTTTATTAAAATCAGATTACATAACTGGGTTTGCAACTCTCCAAAGAAAGTCAGAACAAAACAAAAAAATCTTTATAAGCCATCTTAATATCCATCTTCAATAATATCCAATAAAAGATACAACTTAAGTTACTTTGGGTCGGGTAAATTTTCCAGACCTTTTACGAATATTATCTGTGATCTTAAAACAACAGCAACAAAATTGGATTATCATACTCATCTTAAAGAGGAGGAAACTGAGGCTCAGAGAGATTAAGTAACTTATGGTAGGTCAATTGAGAGCTAATAAATGACACAACAGTGCTTCAAAGCTAGACTTACTCATCTCAAAAGCATGCAAATTTCTTACTATGTGTTGCAGCCTTTGAGCATATGATTTGATGGAGAATATGTTCGTTACAAAATCATGACACTGTAATGAAAAAAAAGTCCCACAGTAGCTCTATAAATTAGAACTTCCGCCTATCAGTTATTTTCATAACATTCTAAACTCCTCTATCTAGATATCATTATACATTAGTGGATTAGAATCCATCATTTTATAAATATCGGAATATACTGACTACTGATAGCAGAGTTGGTTCAAAAAAGAAAACTAAGGAAGAAAGAACTAAACCGGGACATGGAGAACTCAGGCTCCATGGAAGAGGTTTCAGCTGAGTGGGACATCACAGAAGAAATCAATGGAGTGTCAAAATCAGCTATTTCTTACCTGTTAAAGCGTGGGTCTGCATAGGCATCTGGAATGTTCAGGACTTCCCCTGTTCTTGCTACTTGGCCAGCAATTCCTTTCTCAATTGAAAATCTGCATATGTAAAAGAGAAGGACATGCTAATTAAAATATGGATGCTGTAGAATAATTCAAAAATATTCCATTGTTAACAATATTGAATTAAAAGCACTGTTTTACTTAAATGCATGTATTAATTTTATATTTACATATTCTGAAAATCACCTTATAAAATATGTAAACATAAAGCAGGGAAACATTACACAGTAACCACCTGAGAACCTTAAAATATTAATTCACAAATTGAGATCAAACAATCAGCTAGTATCCTCCTGCTCTGAACAATAATAATCTCTTCTATTTGCGAAGTACCTTATAATTTACAAGATGCTTCAACATAAATTTTTTTAGTGGATTCTCAATGAAGTGTGAACGAAGGCTTATATGGGTTCAGCAATTTGCCAACATTCATAAAATATCAGTGGCACAAGGCAAACTAGAATGCTGGTCTCTATCATTGTGCTTTCTACCACACATATAACCAAACTCATAGGTTATGCGTGAGCTTGAGATATTATACAGAACTGAATTTTATGGTGTTTGCAATGCAAGTACTATACAGAAATAACACAATGTACAACTTCTAGTATTTTTACCTAATTTGTTAAATTTTAAAATAATCGAAATACAAGGATTGTCTATTTTTTGTATCTAATATCAGTATTTTTCCTTTGTAAAAATATTTTCATACTTATATGTTTCTCATTATTATACTATCATCACACACGCACTCATTTCAAAATTTCCTTAAGAAAGCTGTCTACAAGTCACAATATCTACTTGTTACATAGTTCAAAAATCATTTCCATATTATTACATTGTCAACATTATAGGAAATCACCATTACTGAAATAAAGCTAGAGGACTATCAGAAAGACTCGAAAGACAGTTCACACAAAAGAGAATCTACTTAAAACCCTTAAGAGTGAACCATACACTGCACACAACTCAGGGCTGTCTTTCTCCTGGTTTTCTTGTGCTTTGAACAACATAAACATAATGAATTAGATTGCCATGAGCAAAGGGTACCAGAATCCATTTGATGATTTATGCTTGTTTGCGTTGGTCTGAGAGCAGTCTGAACTTTTGTTCCTGCTCTCTGTGGTTTGCTTTCTATGGTCAGTGGAAGCCACAATTAAGAAGCAGCCCTTACATAAATGGCTGCCATTAACCAGTCATCTGAGAGTTACAGTAAATCATACTCTGTTTTTCTTATGCTTATAAACACAGGCTTTAAAATCATTATTTTCAAAATTAAATCAATACCAGTAGTGTTAGGAAACACTCAAATCTCCAGCAAGAGAAATGACTTATCTAAATGACTATATCCAGATTGCTATACTGAGATCTAGCAACAATTAAAAACAACAACAACAAACAGACAAAACAATTGCAAAACCCAAGTACCAATATAGTGCCTATAAATGAGAGTCACAGGAATATGGAATATACAGGAAGTGCTGAGAGGCAGACGGTGGTGGGGCCCCATGCTGGGGCACACTTTGAGTTTCCTTGATACTAGTTTCCTTTTATGATAGACTGTCCAAATAAACAGCAATCCTTAATTAAGAAGACACAGTGCTTTACTAGAATGTTGTTATTACCAGAGAACTTTATGGCATTATACAGAAAATGAGTTAAATAAGACACATAAAGCAAAAGAAATGCAAATGTCTAAAATTATTTTCTCAGCTTCTGAATGTTAAGCTTGATTCTTAAACATTTTGTCAGAGTGCTCCTTCTGTAGGTTTCCAGGTGCGATATGAGCAAGCCCCCATGCCTCCATCAACAAAATAAACTCCATTCTGTTCATTTAAGCGACAAGGGTTGCCACTTAAAAAAACAAAGACTTTAGTTTCGAGATGCAACACAAGTGTGCTATATGATTGATTAAAACAACTGATCAGTCACAGAGTGTATTTAAGTCATCAAATATACCAGATCAATTTCTACTACTGTCTGGACTTTGAGACAGGCCATAGGCTGGGAAGAGGTAGAGGCCGAATTGGATAAGCACACCTTTCCTCTTGGACATGGGAAAACCTGCAGATTCCAGATGGAGTGTACCTTTACCTACCTGGGAGCACTAGAAAGTTTTTCCAACATGATTTCCAAAAGGACCGCCTCCGGAAGACGGCATTTCCAGGAGTGACGCTAAAGCTTCCTAGGCGCGGTTTCTCTGGCACTGACTGCAATGTCATTCCCAGAAGTACTACCTTCAGGAGGCGGGTCCTGGTGGGAATGATATCACAGTATGACAAGTATTGTCAGCATACCTGTGAATAGGCACAGAAAAATGGGTAACAGAACACCTGCACATCTATCATAAGAGGATAGGACATTCTACTTCTAGCTGTACCTTATCTCTTTGGTCTTCTTGAAGACGGGTTTTCCTTCCTTTTCCTCTCCAATATCAAAAAGGTCTGAATATAACTCCTTGTTCTTATGGTCTACCTGGAAAAGTGCACAACGGTCGGCATTCACCAGGTTTTTTGCATATATCTAAAGACAAATGACAAAATAAGAGTAAGGCAATGAGAAATTCAAAGAACTTGCAGGTAAACTTTATCATAAAGTAAGTATTAATTTCAGCTGTCCTACACTCTAATTGGTTGGTATTAGCATTATAGGTAAGTAAATATACAAGTATATAAATATTACATATATATGATCTAAAAGTCATTGTTACATGCTAATACTAACGGATCCCAACAGAATACACAGCTGATGCGCATCCATACTGCTGTGCTGGAGGGAAGCTTATCAGTCATGTATTCTGATACCAACTGACACTTCTGTTTCAGTTGGTAAGCAGCTGCTGGCCTAACTTCCCAAGTGCCCTTCTGCCACCCAGGCCCTCTTCCAGAATCTCTCAGGCCTTCCCTGGTGCCTGGATCTGAGCCTCTGTCAGCACTATGACCAGCATTCATTCTGATTAGTTGGTGTCTGTGATGCAGCAGTTGTAAAAACTATGAAATATAACCTCTAAGGAGATACATGGTTCTCATATTTGCATTAGCTGACTTTCATTTGATGTACTGTCTAATAAAAATTTGTACAGATTATTAAGTGTTTACTATGTGCCAGCCACATTTATATAATTTATATAAATTGATTTGCCTGCTCCTCACAATAACAATATTAACTCAGGAAAATTTTTTTCCCCATTTTACATATTAGGAAAATTGAGGCACTAAGAAGTAACTTGCCCCATTATTACATGAATAGTAAATGGTAGTGGTATTTGAACTGATACTAGCTGTTCCCATGGCCCATGCTTTTATAACAAATATGCTTTTCCATTTCTAAATGGAAACCATGTATTCATTTCATCACTCATTTGTGCTCCCATTTCCTTCAACAAATATTTCTTCAGTGCCTAACATATCCTACTGTCCTGAGTGGGTTGGGGCTACAGCTGTGTCATTAATACAGTATTTACCTATACTGAGAATTCTGGTAACTTCAACTATCCAGATTATAGCCATGAAATTATTCCTCGGAGAAAAAGAATTCATCCTTAGCATAAAACCACCACCACAAAGTCTTTGCAAGAGGAACCTTGCAGTCAGGGGAAAATACAGCATCTCATATAAAAAGTATTGATTTAATAAAAATAAGTCTAAGTTAGGAAACTGTCTTCATCCTACGATTACACTATTACACCTTTGTGTTCACTGCTCCTATAGAACTGTATTTATACACCCGATAAATACTGGCTGTGCCCACTCTGCAGGGACTGAGTATACTGCCTAGTATCAGGACCTCTAGGTTACTCCTCACGTCCCTTAGCCTGTGAACTATATAAACAGCAGAAACCACTTCTCTTTTCTCACAGTATTCCAAATGCCAAGAAGAAGGCTGAGTTAGGGCCAGCTAAATTTTGTGGTCCAAACCCAGCCCCCTGCCTGTTAATATAAATAACATTTTTATTGGGACATAGCCCCGTTCATTAATTTCTGTACTTTTTATGGCTGCTACGACAGCAGAGTTGAGTAGCCGCAAGAGAGTATGGCCCACAAAGCATAACAACTTACTATCTGGCCCTTTACAAAAAAAGTTTGCCAACCAATCCCTGGCTTAGAACATGTAAGATCTCTATAACCCAAAACTCTCAATACACATTTGAGGAAAAATGAATCACACAAAGGCAGGACAAGAGTGATGGAGCTGAGTCGTTGGCAAATACAGAAGAATCACTCATCTAATTCACACACCCCTGAGATTTTAAATTATTAAGTAACAAGAATGACCCTGCATTATTAAAGATTAAATTATGTTCAGTGAAATTTGTATCTGTAGTGTCTGGGGTAATGTCAGTTGCTTAATAAATATTTTGGCATAAATATGTTAATATTTGTTGAAAATCTGGATCAAATGGACAATGTTTCAGAAAATAAAATAAGCTTAGAAGGTGTTGAAAAATGTAAATCAAACCAGAATCATAAAGATAATTCAAAAACTATCAAAAAATATTACCAAAAAAGACACTAGCCTCAAATGGCTTCAAATACGAGTTCTTTAAAAATCGTCAACAAATTCCCATACAATTTATATCGATCTACATTCAGAAAAGAACAATTTTTTCCCGTTGTTTTTACAATGTACGCCGTATCACTGATACTGAAAACTAACAAAGAAACTATAAAAAAGAAAATCATGGACAGCTTTACTTTTGAAACAGAAGAAAAGTTATAAATAAAAATGCAACCAAATCAAATTTAGCAATAATTAAACAAATATGACAATATTGAAAACATAGTTTACTCTGAACGCTCCAGTAGCATAAAGTCTATTATAATTCATAATAGCAGTAAGACCAAGGAGAAAAATCTGCAAGATTATCTTCCTGGTAGTCAAAAAGCGTGTGATGAGCCTTCGTGCAGTGGTTCATGCCTGTAATCCCAGCGCTTTGGGAGACTGAGGTAGACAGATCTGTTGAGCCCAGGAGTTTGAGACCAGCCTGGGCAACATTATGAGACCCCGTCTCTACAAAAAATATAAAAATTAATCGGGCATGGCGGCATGCATCTGAAGTCCCAGCTACTCAGGAGGCTGAGGTAGGAGGATTTCATAAGCCCAGGAGGCAGAGGCTGCAGTGAGCTATGACTGTGCCACCGTACTCCAGCCTGAGTGACAGAGCAAGACCCCGTCGCAAAAACAAAAGCATGTGATGCCATTCAGCAAAATCATTAATGATAAAAACTTTAGTAAAATGCAATAAAAGAATATATAGAAAATGTTAATAATCCTTTCCTCAAAACAACAGTCCTTATTACACCAAATGGTAAAATAACAGAATCGCTGCCTTAAGATACTAAAGTTAAGAACAAGACAAAGATATGTTATCACAATCACTAGCATGCTAGTAGGCAAGAGGAAGATGTGAGGTATACATACTTGAAGAGATAAAAGTTTTTATTGTTTAAGGATAATGTTATTTCATATGTCAAAAAAATTAACAGACAAACAATTATAGGCATTAAGAAGGCTTCTGTGGCCGGGTGCAGAGGCTCACGCTGTAATCCCAGCACTTCGGGAGGCCAAGGCCCTTGGGCTGCTTGAGCTCAGGAGTTTGAGACCAGCCTGGGCAACATGGCAAAAACCTGTCTCTACTAAAAATACAAAAATTAGCCATGCATGGTGGCATGCGTCTGTTGTCCCAGCTACTTTTGGAAGGCTGAGGTAGGAGGATGGCTTGAGCTGGGGAGGCGGAGGTTGCAGTGAGCAGAGATCGTGCCACTGCATTCCAACCAAGGTGACAGAGACAGACCCTGTCTAAAAAAGGAAAAAGAAGCTTCTGTTTTAAGATGAGCATTTCTAAACATATGTTTACCTTTTCACTCTCCCCAAATATTAAGGTTTAACATTGAAATGACCCTCAGATGCTGAAAAGGAGTTAAAAATATCTAGACATATTTTGGCAATATTTATAAACTCCAAGCATCAGAAGGTCAATCTAAAAGCCACCTCTACTCCCCCACTACACACACGTATACACACATATGCATACATTTACCTGTAAGTGGAACAACACTCTTTAGAACAACAGTAGATTTTAAATTCAGATTTTAAATTAAAGTCTTCAAATTTCTAAGGAAAACTTACTTTAAGTCTAAATTTCTTTACCAAGTCAAACTAGCATAAAGGCAATATAAAGATATTTAAGAAGGGTACAGTACTCAGAAATGTACTATCTGTGAACTATTTTAGAAAAGGAGATGGGCTCAAGCAAAAATAAAGAAATAGAAAAATAAATTCAAAGACACTGGGAAGACTCGGGGTCCAAGAAAAAGTGAGGAGGAAATAAATCATTAAAACTATACTGCAACTGTAACACTTGTTAGTAAATGATATCTAAAAAATTATAGGCATCATGAAAAATTAATTTAAGAAACATGAAATATATAAAAATATGTATACATCTAAAACTATGTAAGGGTAGTGGATAAGAAGAGTAAAAAAAAAGGAAACAAATGTGCTTCATTTATTATCTTGTTGGGGTCTTATTAGCTGATTTGTATCAAACATTAAGGGAACAATAACGGAACAAACATTGGTATCAAACATTAAGGGAATAAATAATAAGTATACTTAAACCACTTTAGACCACAGAAAGGAACAGAACATTTCTTAGCTCATTTTATAAGCGTAGCATAACCCAATACCGATACAACCCAAGGATAGAAAAAAAGAAACATTGAGCAATCTGATGAATGAATATAGATGCAAAACTTGGAAATAAATATTAACACCCAATCCAGGAATAAAGAAAACATTACAATTGAATAGCCTTTATGCCAGGAATGTAAGAGTGGTTCAACGTTGAGTAATAATACAGGTGTCTACTCCAATCATTTTTTAAATAGCTTATCAAAATTTGATAATACTGAACACCAAATCAGATGCAAACTCACAGAAAATTAGGAATAGAAGAAAATGTTTTAAAATTGATAAATTATATCTGCTGTGGATCCACAGCAAATATACATAGCAATGAAATGTGAGAGGTACACACATCAAGAAAAATCAATATATCCCTTTGTTGACTTCTGTTGCTTCCAATGAAATGTGGGAGGTACACACATCAAGAAAAATAAATATATTCCCTTGTTGATTTATGTTTCTTCCAATGAAATGTGGGAGGTACACACATCAAGAAAAATCAGTATATCCCCTTATTGATTTCTGTTGCTTCCAATGAAATGTGGGAGGTACACATGTCAAGAAAAATCAATATATTCCCTTGTTGATTTCTGTTGCTTCCATTCAACAGTGTTCATCAGGTTGCAGCTAATACATTAACAGACACAAAGAAATAAGTACTGTACAAACTGGAAAAGAAGAACCACTAGAACCTCTACTATTGTGCATTATAAATCACTGTCCTCTATCTTGAAAACTAAAGACTATAAACTGGAAAAATGAGTTAACTATGGGGGACCATAATGAATACATTCACTCAAGAAATATTAAAAAAAAAAAACCTGAAAATAAGTAAATGTCTTTGGCTAGGAAGACTCCATGTGCTGAAGATATCAAGTTTTCTATAAATTTAAGGCAATTCCTATATAAATTACACAACATAATGAACTGAGATTCATCACAGGAGTGCAAGGTTACTTTAACGTAAAACAATCAATTGATGTAATATACACTATCAATAGAATTAAAAGTAAAAACCATATGATCATCTACACTGATGCACAAAAATTATTTGACAAAATGTAACACACTTGCGTGATAAAAACGCTCAATAAACTAGGAATAAAGGGGAATTTCATCAACCTGACAAAGGCCATCTATGAGAAAGCCACAAATAACATCATATTTGATGGCAAAAAACTAAATGCTTCTCCCTTGAGATCAGGAATGAGATAAGAAGGTCCACACTTGCCACTTCTTTTCAGTATTGTGCTGTAGGTTCTAGCCAGGGCAATCATGCCAGAAAAAGAAATAAAACAACCTGGAATAGAAAGTAAGGAGTAAAACTGTCTCCAACTGGATATATATATATCCACTAAGAAACTAAGAAACTATAGGAACTAATATATGAGTTCATCAAGCTTGCAGGATACATAATCAATATATAAAAACCAATGTTGTTTCTATATATTTGCAGTATAAAATCAAAAAATAAAACTAAGAAAACGATTCCATTTATAATAGCATTAAAAATAAAATACTTAGGAATAAATTGGCCAAAATAAAAGCAATACTTATTCTCCAAAACCACAAAACACTGTTGAAAAAAATTAAGATCTAGATAAATGGAAAAATACCTCACGTTCATGTATTAGAAGACTCAATTGTCTTTCAGTTGTTAAGATGGCAATACTTCAAATTGTTCTACAGATTCAACACAATTCCTATTAGCATTCCACCTGATCTCTTTGTAGAAATTGACCTGCTACTTCTAAAACTTAAATGTATTTGATAGGAACCCAGAAGAGCTAAAAGAATCTTGAAAAGTTGGGGAACTCACACTTCCTAATTTCAAAAGTTACTACAAAACCACAGTAATCAAGAAAGTGTACTGGCATTACCACAGAAATATAGAGCAACAGAATAGCATCAAGAGTCCGGAAATAAAACCACATTTTATGTTCAACTGATGTGCTGGGGAAAACTTGATAGCTACATGGAAATGAATGAAACTGGACCTTTACCAAACATCATATATAAAACTAACTCAAAACAGATCAAAGACCTAAATATAAGAGTTAAAAACCCTACAACTCTTAGAAGAAAATATCTGAGTAAATTTGCATGATCTCTGATTTGGCTTAGATATAAAACTAAAAGCATAAACAGCAAAAGAAAAAAATAGCTAAATTGGATTTCATCGAAATCTTTGTGCCTCAAAAGACACTATCAAGAAAGTGAAAAGGCAACCTACCAAAATGGGAGAAAATATTAGCAAAGCAATTATGAGACAAGGGAGTTATAGCTAGAATATATGAAGAACTCCTAATGAGCCAATGATAAAAAGTGGTCAATGGCTCTGAATAGACATCTCTCCTAAGACAACATACATGCGGCCAATAAACACAAGAAAAGATACTCAACATCATTAGTCATTAGAGAAATACTAACTGAAACCACACTGAGATAGCAGTTTACACCCATTATAATGAAGAAGTCAGATAATAACAAGTGTTGGTGAGGATGTGGAGAAATCAGAACCCTTGTGCACAGCTGTTGGGAATGAAAAGTGGTGCAACTGCCATAGAAAGTTTGACAGTTCTTCAAAAAGTGAAACACAGAACTATTATATGACCCAGCAATTCCACTCCTAGGTATACACCCCAAACCATGGAAAACAGGCATTCAAACCAAAACCTGTAGAGGAATGTTCACAGTAGCACTATGTACAAGAGCTAAGATGTGGAAACAACCCAAATGTCTATCAATTGATGAATGGATTTTTTAAATGTGGTACGTATATCCATAAAATGGAATATTATTTGGTCATAAAAATGAATGTGGTACTGACACATGCACAGTATGTAATTTTGAAAACAGTATGCTAGGTGAAAGACGCCAAGGCACAAAAGGCTACATATTATGTGATTCTTTTCAGACAGAATGCCCAGAATTGGTAAACCCACGGAGAAAGAGAGTAGACAATGGTTGCTTAGGGCTGGTGAGGCAAGGGGAAATAGGGGTGTAAGGAAGTGATAAGCTAAGGAGATAATAGCTAAAAAGGGTATCCAAGCTGCTTTATGAGTTAATGAAAATGTTCTAAAATTGATTGATGATAGTTGCACATATCCATGATTATACTAAAAACCACTGAATCGAACACTTTAAATGGATAAGCTGTATATACGTAAACTACACTTCAATAAAGCTGTTTTTAAAAGAAAATAGTAATAATACAAAGAACAAGCAATAAGTGCTTCTTGTACCCCTAGTATAAGCTCGATGTCAGTCTACATTGTAACTTTATATTTTTCTTAAAGGTATTCACTGATTTACAAATTCCTTCAGTTGTTTCATAACGAGAAGTTATTTTAATGTACAATTCTTTTATTTTTGTCTAGATAAAACTATAGAAATAACTTATCACAGAAAGAACGTGCTGAAGTTAATAACCTGTGTTATTCTCTAATTACCCTTAGTAAACTTCCTGTCTCTACAAGACGTTGCACAAAGCACACTTCATACTTGTCTTTTACTGTCAAATAAAAAAAAAATCTTATCAGTATGCGACATAAAATTGCTAGATGAGAAAACTCTTTATTGCAGAAGGGTACTGTATTTTGAGATGGACCAGAAAAATGAGGAGAAAGAGCATTTATTAAAGCACGTAACAGGGCACAAATGGTACCGAGAAAGCCTGGGCATCCATGGCATACACCCACACATTCTGACAACTAGAAGCCACTTCTGAAAGAAGTTTCACTAGAGACCTAAAAGTACTCAGCAGCATAGGGAAATATGCCTATGACTCTACGTCATACAGCTTTCGGCTCAAAAGTGCCTGATAGCCATCTAAGAGAAAGGAATAATTAAGACTAGAACTAAGCAGAATGAACTTGGAGATCAGGAAAAAATCAATGGAGAATTCCTAACATATCCCATATATAAGAGGTGTTTTGAAGAATATATAAAGAAACCAAATGTCTTTTCTAAGTCTGGCTCTCCATTAATAAAGAAAAGCTCTGAGCTTTTTAAAAACGTTATTCAAACTTACTGCCCCAAAATTAAAAGAAGTGACAAACAGATCAAGGTGTGAATTCCTAAGCACCACATTTTCATAATATTAAAAGTGCCTGTGGATAAAAAAGTGTAAATGTTATGTCATATATTAGCACCATGGGTCTAAGGGTTAAATAAAATCATACTCAGAACAAAAACAACCTACCATTATGTGTTCAAGTAGAGAATCTATTGCAACTATGTTATCAAAATATGTTCTGAAAAAAAGAAACAAAAGTCCTGTAAATAATTTTATTAGATCACAGTACATATTACACTTTGAATACATTTCTTGGTTTTGTCTACATCTAAATAAAAAACATAAATATCATTTGATTTTTGTGATTTGGTAAAAAAAAATCAGTACTGTAATATTATTTTAAAGAGATAAATGAAACTTTATCATTGACCTTAGAGTGAGGGCTCTATAATTCCAGAGAATGCAATCAGTATTTATTTTATTGACAAGTATCAGTGTAGAGAGAAAGTGTGTTGCATTTAACAAAGTACACAGAAATAAAATTGCACCTACCATATTTAATATTTTCATTAATAATGCTGATCTAAAATAAAAATATTTAAATGTGCTAAATCTCATCAATAGTTAAATATAAATTATCACTGAAAACTGGAGAAAGTTCGTACTTAAAGTGTACTGAGAAAGTAATGTAATTCCGTTGAGAAGAAATGTCAGCATACAAGTAATGCTAAGGATCTAATGACTTTATATGAGTCTATATTCATTGTTATGAACAGCAAGTAAATGTTTCAGAGGCAAATAGTGCATATACTAAAATGTAAACCTGAAAAAATGTAAATCAATATGCATGTAATATATAGAAAATGTAAAGAAGGACTCTTAAGATAGACTCCACTGGCTAGGTAGTGCTTTACCTAGTTGGCTTAGGTATCCAAAGAGAGCTTTTTCAGTCCCATACTACTTTAATTTTATTATTTCAAAAACTAACTGTAACATAAACTAGTAACTTCAAACTAATTAATGAGGATCAATAACAATTACTGACAGGTAAATTGTTAGGTGCATTTACAGTGACACGTGAGACATCACATGTCATCATTGCTGCTGGAGGACACAGAGGAAAAACTACATTATTACTTCAGTAAACTTGGAGGAGGACATGACCCTAAAGTTACCATGTCCTGGGGCATATTTTTGATTTCAATGATTAATTATATGGGTCAGATATATAGACAATGTCCCCTGTAGTAAATAAAAGCAATAAAAATATGTGATTTAATAAATATCTATTATATAACTGCTTCCACTGTCAGTCAAAGGGAGTTTTTCTAGGCCAAACCAGGGAAATAGAACATTTTCTCGGAAATGATAACTGAGATACTATACCTGGGAAAATGTAAATAATAATAATAATAATGTTTAACTTACTGACATTATTAGAAAAACCAATTAGGACTTTTTGTAAAAAAATAAGCCAGAACATTTTCCCTCCCACTGCAGCCAGTATTCTCCTGCAAAAATAGAGATATTTAGTGTCTTTAACATATTCTAAGAGAGTCTATTTAGAAAATATACATCAAAATTGAAAATTAAGATAATCACATATATATCTGCAATCCTTCACTTTAGAGTGAACGTGAATGAGAGTATAACTCTACAGTCCACAATGATTAACCATTCTTCCCAGACTACTTGTGAAGATGGATCTTCAGTTAGCAGCTGCAACAGACGATAGTCTATTTCTGCCACAGGCTGCCCTTAATTTAAACCGTTGATTAATAAGAGCTACTACATCCCTAGAAATGAACACTTACTTTGATACGTCGAGTAGAAAGTCATTCAATTCAGTCTGTTTGGCAAGGCCTCTGCATACCTACCATATAAAATAATAGCTACAATTATAAGAGATTTCTGCTTATTTAAAAATAAAACTTCCAGAATACTAAGTACCTTATTTATTGAAAGAAGGCCTAACACAATCACTTGGATTATAATGTAATAATATCAATAACCATTAATATTTACTGAATACTTAAATGTGCTAAGCATTGTTCTAAGCACTTTATATTTATTGTTTCAAGCAACAAAAAACATTATAGGTTTGGAAGTTACATTTCATAATGGAGTTATAAAGATGTTAAAAACCTTACTGAGGCTTCAGAACTAATAAGTGATAGAAGCACCATTCAGGTCCGGGTACACTACCCAAGTCCCTCTTTAGAACTACTTTACACTGTACTTCTAAAAACTGTAGTTGAGCACATATTCCACCTACACTTCATAATTCAAGAGTCCTTTCCACTCGTTCTATTATACTACAGCTCGATTTTTCTTCCTAGCATACAGTTCCTCCCTCATCAGCTTCAATTTGCTGAAACGGAAGTAGAAAAATAAAACCACCACCAAAAAAATTAAGAGAGAGAGGGAGAAGATACAAAGAATGCTATATTGCTACCATGTTCTTGAACTTTAAAGTCTAACTACCAGTAAAACTCTAAGTAGTTTGTCAGTTTTAAATTAGGTAATATCTTCAAGAGAACCAGATATCTTAAAGTTAGAATGTTTCACAGACCACTTAGAGGAAAATTTAACTTAAGAAATGGAATCGGCCGGGCGCGGTGGCTCAAGCCTGTAATCCCAGCACTTTGGGAGGCCGAGACTGGCGGATCACGAGGTCAGGAGATCGAGACCATCCTGGCTAACACAATGAAACCCCGTCTCCACTAAAAATACAAAAAAAAAATTAGCCGGGCGTGGTGGCGGCGCCTGTAGTCCCAGCTACTCGGGAGGCTGAGGCAGGAGAATGGCGTGAACCCGGGAGGCGGAGCTTGCAGTGAGCCGAGATCACGCCACAGCACTCCAGCCTGGGCAACACAGCGAGACTCCGTCTCAAAAAAAAAAAAAAAAAAAAAAAAAGGAATGGAATCATAAAAATATCAATGCAACTCCAGTAGAAGATTATTCCTAGATTTTCAGCACGACATATGCCATTTATTGCATAAATACATATATATACACACACACACATATACGCATTATACATACATATATATATGTGAATGCACACACATGTAATTGCAGAATATTTAAGGCAGGGAGTAAGTAAATACAACTGATTAAATTAAAATTTCTAGAAATAATAGAATATTATAATGTCCCAAAATAAGGCATTAGGTGACTTAACCTCTACTCCAGTCTGCAATGCTGTGCTCTAAAAACATTCTTCTCCCTTAGGAAGCCCCTGTGAAAACAGCCCAAAAACTCACCTGCACCTGATGTATTGCTACGGAAGCCCAGGCAAGATTTGCTGTTGCAACCTAAAAAAAATTAGCAGCACATACCTATAAGTAATAATATGTATTTTATACATGCATATAACAAGCTTCTATTAGTCACATGTAGTCATCTCAACAAAGGACTGGGGCATACATGTCTATGAAGAATTTTCTGAGGTCACTGAGCTTTTGAACATTTTCCAAACACAAAGCACCAAATACTCACAAGGTTTTTCTTTTATATTTTTCCCCTTCTATTTAATTGACTTTAATGTTCTCTTGTTCATCTTAATTTGGAATAAAATGAAAAACAAACTGATTTGTTAAGAGAGCTGTAGCCCGATGATTTTAACAAAATTATTATTTTTCAGTTTAACAAAAATGCTATTGAAAAGTAATCTAATGACCACTTTAAATAATGAAATATTTCTAAAATGTAAAAATCAAATATATATCTTATATATATATATACACACACATCAGCTAACAAGTTCCTCAAAATTACTAGCTATTCTACTTTTATTATTCACTCATTCAACAAATATTCATGAGTGTCTATTATGTACCAGGCACTATTCTAGGTGCTGGAGGTACTGTAGTAAATAACAGAAATGGAGTAGCTTTCAGTGTACTTCAGGGAGAAGCACAAGCAAGGAAATAAGTATAGCATATAATATACTAGATGGTGACAGGTGCTACAGAGTAAAAGCAGCAGATAGAGGGAAAGAAATACTGGATAGGAGCCAATCAAATGTACATGAAGTGTTCAGGGAGGGCCTTATAGATAAGGCAACATTTGAGGAAATTCCAAAGGATGTGGCTGTGAGGGGGATAAGTGGAGAGAAGAAAAAATGTAAAGGCCTGAGTAGTAGCCTGTCAGCCTTGCCTGAGGATGCAGCATGGCTGGAGTGAGTGAGGGACAGGTGGGGTAGCAGGAGATGGGTTCATTCAGGCAAGTGGACAGGAGTTGGGCCACTGAAGGGAATTGGTTCATACTGGATGTGATAAATATCATGTTAATATTTGCTTTTAGTATTAATGAGCCAATTCAGTGAACAGTGAATGGAAGTCAAATGTATTTGACACTAGAGCCTTTTATTCAGGACACAAGCTAAGGAAAAGACATTTTAAAGAAAACATAAAGACAACCAGAGTGCGAAACGTCTCCAAGGTCATTCTACTACTTTCTATGACTCAGAATATGGCATACCTTTTATTGTTATACTGTATTTTACTTAACAAAAGGACCATATTTCTTATGTAACCAGTTTCCTCTCTAAACAGAAACAGGTTTTAGAATCATCATTATTAGTATCAAAACACTGTTAAGCAAATTGTGATTTTAAATATTCATTCATATATTTTCAGTTTAGTATTACTTAGCAATACTAACAAGCACTTTCAGTAAGCTAGGTACAACTAAAAATTCTAACATGCAGCGTTTAAAGAGCTCACCTCCTGGTGACTAAGACAGAAGGCTTCTTTGCCCCAGTGCCGATACAGCTCAAGAATACCAATCAAGTCACCAATTGCAGTGACAATTGGTAAGCAAAGAACAGACTGGATACGAGTCCCTGATTCCAGTCCAGTACCTCTTGGAAATCGCTCATCCTGAAAAACAAAAAGAGAAAAAGACATCAATTCAGTGACATGATCATTAAGTTATGATTCTTATTTCTATCAGAAATTGCCATGATACTTGTAATCAATAATAAGCAGTACTTTTCAAAGGAAAACTAAATGATGATAGCCACCATCAATCTTATGTAAGGAAATGCTTACTTTTTCATGGAACTTATACCCAAATATTGCTTTAACATTTCTTTATCCTTATGCAGTATACATTGAATGAATGATGAATGTTAATTTCATATAATAAAAATAATCATAAATGCTGACATCATCTTGTATGTGCTAGAACACTCTCAGGGTATTTACAGGTACAATGCCGCAGAGAAAATTACTCCAAATGTAAACACTATGTGAAGAAAATTATATGTAAACTTTTTTTCTACTTTTAAGCCTAGAGTAACACAAAAGTGTATGTTAACAACAGTCATTCTAATTGAATCTCAAAGGCCTATAGTAAGTATTCAAATCATCTAATAATGATCAATTATTTATCATAAGAAATGAAATTGGTTCTTTGATTTTTTAATAATTTTCTAGCTTAGTAAAGTTACTCAAAGGAAGTACAGGGAAATTGAATGAATTAATATCAAAAGCACCAATTCTATTTATTCAAATTCTACTATCTGTAAGAAGCTATCAGGATGAATTAGAGCGTCATGAAATAGTGTAACTCTGTACTTGTAATTTACAGATCTTTTGAAAATGTACATACACAATGGAACATTTTCAAATGAGAAGTTATATAGCATTGGCCCTCCTCTCTCCTTCCCTCCCTTCTTTCCCTTCTCTCTTTCTGTCTCTTCCTTCCTTTCTCTAGCTACCCAATTTATTCAAGGTCATACAAACAATGGTGGAAAAATCAAAACTAAAACCGAGGACTCATGGCTCCTATTAGCACTTAGAGCAATTTTTTTTATACCTGTATACTTGTTACCTTTAAAGTCTATATTCCATGTCATAAAATTTCATTAAAATGTCCACATGTACTGTGGAAGACTAGACTGAGGGCTCCAACTTGTCTAGTTTCTCTGTACCTATGTCCTTTGTTAAGGATCAATACCAAGTCTGGGCCTGTCCATGTGATTTGCTCTGGTTAATGGGAGGGTAGTAAATTTGATGTAAGCAGAGACTTGAAACCTCACTTGTACCTTTCACACTACTTCTTTCAGACTCCTGCTACCATGCCAAAAACAAGCCAGGATAGCCTTACTGGAAGGGGATGAGAGGCACAGGGAAAGCAGAGGGCATAAGAGGCCAGCCAGCACCTAACTGATGGCCAGCTGACCTCAGACACATAGGCAAGCCCAACTGACAGCAGTCCAGATAAGCAGAACAACCCAGTCCTTAGATTCATAAGAAATAACATGTGGCTACCATATGACACCACTAAAATTTGAGGTAATTTGTCATACAGCAATAGCTAACTCATTCATATGCATCCTAGCAAAATATGAAACATAAAACAGTTAATCATTTAGTTTACATTCATATAAATATACACGGTATTTTTGTGTTAACTGTACTGGCATGTGTTGAAATAAGAACTGTGCAAATTTAGCTCTTAGTTGGTAAAGGGAATTTTCTGAGTACAAAAAATTAACTTACACATCAATATACTGATCTGTAACTAGCTTTAAAGCTTTTAAAAATGAAACAGTTTAAATTATACCATCAAAATGATATGCCATCTTTCTTAATTAAATACTTCAGGTTAAAAAGATCACACAGAGTCAAAAAGCCACTTACTCCAAGGATGTCTTCTACTAGCAATGTCTTCCTGGACTTGGCCACATAAGCAGAGATGGTGGTGCCCTGAGTGATGGGCCCAGCAGGGATGAGGCGGGGTTTTCCTTCCTTTATCCCAGGTGGTGTGAATATGCACAGGCTCTAGGGAGAAGAAAAGATGTTTTACAGACTTTCCTGTACATATGCATAGTACAAAAAGACACACGTGAGTCTTACTCAATAGTCATAATAAATCTGTGAGTCAATTAAAAGAAGAGTCATAACATGAGGAAAGGTGCTTTGCCATGATCAAACCAGATTATCTAAAGTGAAACTATCTCACATTTCCAATTCACAAAAAATGCAAACTCATATGTAAAATTTGAATGTACAGGCACAGAAATACTCGTCAAATAGCCTCCTATTCTGATACACAGAAAATAATGAAATCAGAAAAAATACCTCCCGTGATTGGGATCAAGATTCTATCAGACCACAAACACACACAGGGTCCAGCCTCCCTATAGACTTGATACATGTTACCTGAAGATAGAATCAGTAGCCGCAAGTCAAGTGATTTGGTTACATTCTTCATTTTCATTAGAAATCTTCCCTTCTCAGAACTTTCTCTTTATAAGACTCACTCACATTGCTTCGATGGCTAGTTTATAAAACTGCAGATTCAGAATACTCTAGATGAAAAATTTGCTCTTCTCTGAGCAAAAATCTTGACAAAATCTGAGTGATCCTTCCCCTTTCAAATGACAGGGTGGGAAGGTAATGTCCTGAAACTATTTTAAAATAAATCGTTTTTTAAAAATAGAATCAGTTATTTTGATGAAATCCAAACATATGTTAAAACTACTTTCTACTAAATAAGAATTGCTACTTAAATCACATAGAAATTGGGGGCAGTGTTTTGACATAATTGTATTACGATTATCTACAAAATTTGAAAATACTAAGGTTTAGGTAAATTTCCCACAGACTTCACTTTATTTTTATCTTATGTTGGATTACTCTAAGAACGAAGACAATTTGAAGCAGTAAGTATTAGACAGCCCTCTTAACCTAAGTACCTTTCTACAATACTTGTTATTATGAAGGTAGCTCCAAGGATGAGACAGATATATTTATTAACTTATCAGGTAAGTGGTTTTTAAGCTTTGTAAAATTACAGAACTCTTTCTTTCAACATGTTAAAATCAAAAGAGAATGAACCCCATTAACTTGACTTAATAAATCCCATAAACTTGGTTTAATGAACAAGGAGGAAGGGAGAGGAAAGCAAGGCTTTGCTTTAACCCTGGGTGCTTTAAATTAATAACAAGTATAAATGATTAGAAGTTAAGTTCAAAATACCTGCATTTCCAAGTATATCTACATAGGGCTGTGCTTAAGTCGTATTTGCTGTTAAGTACAATGCATGTGAAAAATTTATTTTAAGTAATTATTTTGAAAAGAACGAAGCTATTTAATATGTTCAAATAGAAAGTATATACTTATGGATTAAAATTTTCATATATGATGAATGACAGTTGCAACTTAGTTATTCTTTAAAAGGCTAGAAAAACCATTTTCTAGTTACTATAACTACATTAGGCACCAATATACATATGGCATAGAGTAAGACTCTCGTTAGATTCAATATCTATCATTGTCCAAATACAATTCAGTTTGTCACCCTTTCTTAAGACAGAACGAGTAGAAAGGTAATTCAAGAACAAAAAGGAGATAAATGCAAGAAAAAAAATTAAAAAGTGACATATTTAGAATGAAGAAAAATTAGAATTGACAATGATTTTCTCAAACTATAAGGAAGCAACTGTCCCTTTTCTGTACCAAAGACAGAACTGCAGGAAGTGAACATAAATTGAACCGAGTGGTTTAGATAACTCTTAAAGAAGAATATGTCATAATGAAAACAGAAGGTGAACTCTGGAGCAAGCCTCCAACAGTAGCTCTGAATTTTTGTGGGGGGTGTGGAGGGAGTCATAGTTTTTGGCTGCATTTGTTTGTTTGAAAAGGTAAAACACACATCTTTTTTTATGACTTAGCCATAGGCCCTTTAAGGCTGAATTTAATCGCATGTTCAAATTATATGTAGCTTCATAATCCAATAATAATGGACTATCTTATACATTCCTACATTATTAGATGATCATATATTCAGTATTATAAAATATGTACTGCTTCTGTGTAGGTTTCATATGATACACAAGTAACAGATAAGCAAATACTGTGCCCGAGAGTGTATGGAAAGCTCTTCTATTTATTAAGTTTGCTGAAAATTAAAGGTTTAGAAGTCTTTTAACTACTTGCCAGAATATGAAAAACTTCTCCATGTAGTTAAAAAATAATTATCAAAAATCGACTAATACTTTATAGTGGAAGCTTCATACTTGTTTTCCTAATTAGCTCATGATTTTTGTTCACATTAATCAAACAGAAATGTTTCCAATGAGAGCTGAGGATAAATGCTAACAAAACATTGAATATATAGCAATATGAAGGCCAAAAACTCCAGCAGAAGGGAAAATGAAGCCTAACCTCACAACACACACTTGTTTCTGACATGTTTTCATGGCTCCACTTTCCCTCCTTTATATTAGTGGTTCCCTACTCTGTTGTTTTCGTTTCATTTGCCTCCAAACAATTTACCTGCAAAAGCTCCCTTTTTAACATTCATTTCTAATTGAGGATCAGTCACTGGTTGGAATCACATGTTTTGCAGAAGTATTTTTTTAAAGGATTTTTGTAGTTGAATGCATTGATAGGTAGCTACCTGTTACAAATATAAAAAGTCAATAATGAACCTCTAAAATAGAGGTTGAATTTTACACATATTCAGGGCTAGGGAAAAGTTAATTCAAACTCCCTTTATTCCACAGATACTGTCAAGTAGGAGGTCATGGACTGAATCATCATTTTCCCACTGATTGAACTGTCACCTTCATCATACATTTCATCCTCAAATATGCTTTTTTTTAATTTTTAATTTTTTTTGAGACAGAGTTTTGCTTTTGTTGCCCAGGCTGGAGTGCAATGGTGCAATCTTGGCTCACTGCAACCCTTGCCTCCTGGGTTCAAGCGATACTCCTGCCTCAGCCTCCCGAGTAGCTGGGATTACAGGCATGTGCCACCACACCCGGCTAATTATGTATTTTTAGTAGAAATGGGATTTCTCCATGTTGATCAGGCTGGTCTCGGACTCCCGACCTCAGGTGATCCACCCCGCATTAGCCTCCCAAAGTGCTGGGATTACAGGTGTGAGCCACGGTGCCCCACCTATCCTTAAATATACTTGGGTCTGTTTCTGAATTCCCAATTCTGTATCATTGGGTTTACTTGTAGACCACAGTTTTAATTATTATAAAAAGTTTACAGTACATTTTGTGATTTGGCAAGGCAAATCCTGACTTAGTTCTTAGTATTTCAAAATAATCATGATTTATTTTATAAGCTATACACTTTGGCCTGGGCACAGTGACTCATCCTTATAATCCCAGGGCTTTTGGAGGCTGTGGTAGGAGGATGGCTTGAGACCAGGAGTTCAAGATCAGCCTGGGCAACATAGTGAGACCCCACCTCTACAAAAAATAAAAAAATTAGCTGGGTGAGGTGGTGCATGCCTGTAGCACTAGCTGCTCAGGAGGCCGAGCTGGGAGGATCACTTGAAGCCAGAAGTTTGAGGTTACAGTGAGCTAAGATTGTGTTACTGTACTCCAGCCTGGGTGACAGAGTGAGATCCTGCTTAAAAACAAAAAAACAAACAAACGAAAAAGATATATACTTTGCATTTCTCATTGGTGAAGTATCTACATGAATGCATTAATCATTAATAAAAGATTAATGTAAATAAGTTCTAAAGACATTTACACAGGAAATAGGGACTTCATTTTTCAAAATCAATATAATTGCTGACTTAAAGATTTAACTGGGATATTCAGATTAATAACATAAAAAACCTTATGCTCACTATTTTCATAGAAGGATGAATAAAAACACCAGACACTATTTTAAGAAGTATTAAGCCTCTTATCCATATATTTACAGTATCAAATTTATCTATAATATCCAGAGTTGAACTGAGTCTTTAAGATTAACTCCTGCTCTACTATTGTATAAATATATGAAAACTGTAATTAGAACAAGCATCTTTTAGAGGCCAGAGATAAAAACCACAACTAAAAAATAAGGAAAACCTTTAAAGTTTCAAACATTAGCCACCTCTATCGTTTCCAGAGAAGAAAGTAACTGCCTTCAGGATATCTACTTGACCAAAGGCTGCTGTAGTTCTTTAGCATTTGAGAGTTCTAGAGGTGAAGGTGACCACTAGTCACTCCACCTCTCAACTAGCATCAATGAGACTGCCCAAAGAGTAGAAAATCAATCCTATCAGAGTCCAGGAAGTCCTAGGGGAGGAATCAGCTTTTAAATTTTTCTAAGAAACTCATTATAAGGTAGCTAATATTTTGTGGTAACAGCAAATTTTGGTATCTATTTCTAAAGAGATAATTTAAACTAGAAAAGATTGGGTGCACAAGTCATAATCAACAGGTTGGTTCAATAAAGGAATTAAAAACATTCAAATTATAAAAATGTAAATTTGGGGAAATAAATTGATTTGGTGGAAAATGAACAAGAGAACAGACTAATACAATTTAGAAAAATACCATCTTTTAATGAAATGGAAAAATCCAATTCATTGATATCAGCCAAATAGATGTTTACTTCACTTGGTTAACACTTGCCTTCATCTTTCTTTCCATGTACAACTCAAACATCACTTTACTCATGAGACTTCAATTCAATGTTAAGACTTCAACTCACAACCAGTTAAATTTTAGAAACAAGGTATTTAGGTTTACCAATAGGCTATTATCCTTTTAGACACTAGATGGCACTGGATAGTAAACAAATTTAGATCTATGTAGATGGCCGTAAGTAAATAGCTCCCACATTTACCTGGAACTTGATATATGGATGACTAACTTTGTTTGCATAATTCTTAAAAATAAATCTGCTGAAGTTCACTGTGCACTTGAAAAAGGCAAACAATTACTATAAACTACCAGCTCTGAATACGAAGAATGCAATACTTCCGGTGAATGTTTAATGCATACATATTGAAGCTAAAACTTAAGATTCTTCCGCTCTTCCATTTTTTCCAATTGTATCCCAAGTACAAAACTGAAATGTGTTCTTCCCAGTATGTGGGTAATAAAAATCAAGTAACAAAAGGGCAGGGGGAAGCTACGTTCTTAAAAGAAGTATTGTGTTAGGGTGGAAAGAGCATAGTTTCTCTTTGTAGAAAGCACGGTAACTTTGGAATGGGAGCCTAGCCTTTAGTTTTTGACTAGCTGTGTGGACTCGGACAATCATTACCCATAAAAGAGACCTTGGCTACCTCATCCCTAAAATGAAAGGATTAAATTAAAAAATTTGGAAGTGTCTCTTTTAGCTTTAACATTCTATGAATCTAAGACTTCTAGAGTCATCTAGTTGCTCATGTTTATAAATAATAATAACAAACAACTGCTTAACTAACTTATCAAACCTGTAAATTGTGGAAAGATTATTTTTAAAATAACATATATATATATAAAACTATCAATAAATTTACTTCTGAATTAAAAATTTTAAGGTATAAAGTACATAAGGTTTTCAGCTTTCACAAACAACTCTGATAGATAACAGTGGAAAAACTATAAAGATAATATTATCAGGTATGTTATACATGTAACTAAGCATAGCCATACAAACAAGAAAAGTTGAATTAAGCAAAAATTCAGTCATGAAAAAATTATTTTTTTCCCCAAAACATCTCAAGAGCACTTTGTCTATAGCAGACATTGCTATGGGCCAGGATACAACATACACTGTTTTCTTTGTTAACTCCAGATTTCTCAGAAATTGCTTCTTCTGCCCAAAAGACATCCTTTATTTTCCCTCTCATCTACTAAGTGAGAGGTCTTAAATCCCCACTCAGATATTATCTCCTCAGCATCCAATCTGTTTTTATGTGCTGCAGCCCCATCACATTCATGGTCACAGAGCCCTTGAGCTCCTCTGTTAGCACATAAAAATCATGTGCTGTAACTAGCTGTTGATTTTTCTATCTCCCCTACTGCTTGTACATTCTTTGATGTCAGAAATAATTTTGTTTTTGTTTGCTCAGCAATTTAGCACAGTTTTTTGGTACTTAGCAGATGTTTTAAATGGTTTGTTAAACAAACAGCATTTATGGTGTAACATTTAACTAATGGAGGGTAAATGGTAAATTAAGGTTTAGAAAGTTTAAGAATCTTTCTAAACCATGGGCAAGGACTTCATGTCTAAAACACAAAAAGCAACGGCAACAAAAGCCAAAATTGACGAATGGGATCTAATTAAACTAAAGAGCTTCTGCACAGCAAAAGAAACTACCATCAGAGTGAACAGGCAACCTACAGAATGGGAGAAAATTTTTGCAAACTACTCATCTGACAAAGGGCTAATATCTAGAACCTATAAAGAACTCAATCAAATTTACAAGAAAAAAACAAACAACCCCATTAAAAAGTGGGCAAAGGGTATGAAGAGACACTTCTCAAAAGAAGACATTCATACAGCCAACAGACACATGAAAAAATGCTCATCATCACTGCCCATCAGAGAAATGCAAATCAAAACCACAATGAGATACCACCTCACACCAGTTAGAATGGCAATCATTAAAAAGTCAGGAAACAACAGGTGCTAGAGAGGATGTGGAGAAATAGGAACACTTTTACACTGTTGGTGGGACTGCAAACTAATTCAACCATGTGGAAAATAGTGTGGCAATTCCTCAAGGATCTAGAACTAGAAATACCATTTGACCCAGCCATCCCATTACTGGGGATATACCCAAAGGATTATAAGTCATGCTGCTATAAAGACACATGCACACGTATGTTTATTGCGGCACTATTCACAATAGCAAAGACTTGGAATCAACCCAAATGTCCATCAGTGACAGACTGGATTAAGAAAATGTGGCACATATACACCATGGAATACTATGCAGCCATCAAAAAGGATGAGTTTGTGTCCTTTGTAGGGACATGGATGCAGCTGGAAACCATCATTTTCAGCAAACTATCGCAAGAACAGAAAACCAAACACTGCATGTTCTCACTCATAGGTGGGAACTGAACAATGAGATCACTTGGACACAGGAAGGGGAGCATCACACACCGGGTCCTATTGTGGGGAGGGGGGAAGGGGGAGGGATAGCATTAGGAGACATACCTAACGTAAATGACGAGTTAATGGGTGCAGCACACCAACATGGCACATGTACACATATGTAACAAACCTGCACGTTGTGCATATGTACCCTAGAACTTAAAGTATAATAAAAAAATTTTTTTTAATTAAAAAAAAAACTTGCCAAGTCACACAATTATTAATTACACAATTATTAAGTGGTGAAACAGAACTCACACAATCTAACTCCAGAACTAAACTTATTTCAATGCTAAACTACTTACTGGGAAGTTTTCCTTTTCCCCCCAAGTTCTGAAAAAGTATAAGGAGCACAGGAATTCTCCTTCTGAAAGGGCTGCCCCAGTAGCAAATGAACAATGTAGGTACAGGAGCCCAGGCTGGGCTCATCACTGTCTCTCCAGGTTTAACGTGGTGCCTGGTGATGACTGGTGCTCAAAAACAGTCAGATGAATCAGTGCCCTACTGGTGTGTAGAAAGGTAATATTTCAACAGTGTCTTCAATTTCCTCCTTGGCTACTGGACTAATAAGTTTTCGATTTTCATTTGTATTAAATAGGATAATTAATATTTTCCTTGAAAACTGTTCATTTTTATCTAAGTTTTCACATTTGTTAGTAAAAATAATCCCTCATAATTTCGCATTTTCATTATATCTATTGTTTTGTTTTTAAATTATTAAACAAATATAATTATGTTTCTCTTTTTTTTTCATCAGTTTAGTAAACGGTTTGTCTGTGTATTAGTCTGTTCTCACACTGCTAGAAAGAACTACCTGAGACTGGGTAATGTATGAATAAAAGAGGTTTAATTGACTCACAGTTCCGCAGGCTTAACAGGAAGTATGACTGTGAGGCCTCAAGAAACTTACAATCATGGTGGAAGGCAAAAGGAAAACAAGGAACTTCTTCACATGGTGACAGGAAAGGGAGTGCAAGTGGGGAAGTGCCACACACCCTTTTTTTTTTTTTTTTTTTTTGAGATGGAGTCTTACTCTGTCGCCCAGGCTGGAGTGCAGGGCGAGATCTTGGCTCACTGCAAGCTCTGCCTCCTGGGTTCACGCCGTTCTCCTGACTCAGCCTCTGGAGTAGCTGGGACTACAGGTATCTACCACTATGCCCAGCTAATTTTTCTATTTTTAGTAGATACGGGGTTTCACCATGTTAGCCAGGATGGTCTCAATCTCCTGACCTTGTGATCCACCCGTCTCGGCCTCCCAAAGTGCTGGGATTATAGGCGTGAACCACCACACCCCGCCCGCCACACACTTTTTTAAACCATCAGACCTTGTGAGAACACATTCACTACCATGAGAAAAGCAAGGAGAAATCCGCCCTCATGATCCAATGTGGCAATTACAATTTGACATGAGATTTTGGTGGGGAAACAGAGTCAAACCATATCATTCTACCTCTGGCCCCTCCCAAATATCATGTCCTTCTCACATTTAAAGACCAATCAGATCTTCTGCACAGTCCTTCAAAGTCCTAATTTATTCCAGCATTAACCTGAAAGTCCAAGTGTAGGCCAGGCACGGTGGCTCACGCTTGTAATGGGGAGGCTGAGGTGGGTGGATCACCTGAGGTCAGGGGTTTGAGATCAGCCTGGCCAACATGGCAATGCCCCATCTCTACTAAAAATACAGAAAAAAAACTAGTCGAGCACAGTGATATGTACATGTAGTCTCAGCTACTCAGGAAGCTGAGACAGGAGAATCGCTTGAATCCAGGAGGTAGAGGTTGCAGTGAGCTGAGACCATACCACTGCACTCCAGCCTGGGTGACAGAGCAAGGCTCTGTCTCAAAAACAAAAAACAAAAATAAATGTCCATGTCTAAAGTCTCATCTGAGACAATGCAAGGCCCTTCCATCTGTGAGCCTGTAAAATCACAAACGAGTTAGTTACTTCCAAGATACAATGGGGGTACAGGCATTGGATAAATGCTCCCATTCCAAAAGGAAGAAACTTGCCCAAACAAAGGCAGTACAGACACTGTACAAGTCCAGAACCCAGTAAGACAGTCATTAAATATTAAGGCCCCAAAATAATCTCCTTTGACTCCATGTCTCACATCCAGTGCATACTGATGCAAGGGGTGGGCTCCCAAGTCCACAACCACAGCTTTGCCCCTGTGGTTCTGCAGGGTATGGCCCCTGCGGCTGCTTTCATGGGCTGGCATTCAGTGCCTGCTGCTAATCCAGGCACATGGTAGAAGCTGTTGGTGGATCTACCGTTCTAAGGTCTGGAGGACAGTGGCCCTCTTCTCACAGCTCCACTAGACATTACCCCAGTGGGGACTCTGTGTGGGGAACTCAATCCCACATTTCTCCTCTGCACTATACTAGGAGAGGTTCTCCATGAGGGCTCTGCCCCTGCAGCAGAATTCTGCCTGGATATCCAGGCATTTTTATCATCCTCTGAAATCTGGGTGGAGGCTCCCAAACTCTTGCCTTCTGTGTACCACAGCTGGAGCTGAAGTGAATGGGACACAGGATGCCATGTTTGGAGTAGCAGGTCCTTGGGCTTGGTCCACGAAACCATTTTTCCTAGGCCTCTGGACCTGTGATGGGGGTGCTGCTGTGAAGATCTCTGAAATGTCCTGGAGACATTTTCTCCATTGTCTTGGTGATTAATATTTGGCTCCTCTTATGCAAATTTCTGCAGCCAGTGGCTTGAATTTCTCCACAGAAAATGAGTTTTTCCTTTCTACAACATGGTCAGGCTACAAATATTCTAAACTTTTACGTTCTGCTTCCCTTTTAAACACAAAACCCTCTCTTTGTGAACGCATATGACTGTGCATGGCTAGGAGCAGCCAGGCCTCATCTTCATCTGAGACCACCTCAGCCTGGACTTCACTATCCGCATCACTATCAGCATTTTGCTCACAACCATTCAACAAGTTTCTGGGAAGTTTCAAACTTTCCCTCATCTTCCTGTTTTCTTCTGAGCCATCCAATTTCCTTTGCTTTTAGCCATTATAGGAGTTCTATGAAGAATTCTTAGACAGAAATTAAATACATTAAAGTTAGGGTCTAGCCCAGAAAAGAAAAGGAACCACAAGTTGGTAAATCCTAACCTAATATACTGAGTTTAACATGTGTATTATTTGGATAAATAATAATGGTATTGATAACGTCTTCTAACTTGTTTTCTTGATATCTCAGTAACTAAAAATACTACTACTTTTCTGTCCATTTTCTCCATTTTGCTTCAGAAACTTCAATGCACCAGAATAAATGACAGTTTCGTTTTTTAACCTGATCTAATTTTTTTTCTTTTAACAGTTGGATCGTCTTTATAAGTAATTTTGTTATAATCACATAATGATTTCCATAACAATATTTTATGTTTTAATTTTAGTGATTTTTAGTATTTAAGTTTTGGTTTTTTTCTGCTAAATGTTCTATGTGAAAAAAACCACAGAATGTTTTTTCCTCCTTGCTTATATGAATGTGCGTTTTTAAATTCTATTATAACTTCTGACATATTTAAATGTTATTTAAGTTATATTTCTCATTACATCAATTTCAGAAATTTATTTCTACCGACTGAGAAGAAAATTAATACTTTAATATGTGTAAAAACTTATTAAAGTGTAATACTTTAATAAGTGTAAAAACTGTATAATTCTTTTTTTAACCCTTAGTATTTGTTGATATGGACAGAAAATTTTCTCAGTCTATTTGGGTTTTATTATAATTTTGTCACTAAAGTATACAATTTTTGCTGTGAAATTGAGTTATTTAAGAAAGACTTTCTTGCTATGATTTCAAATCGTGACAATTCTTTAAAGATTGATAATTATGTAGACTATGCTACCTTTCATGTGCAAAAGACGAAATACAAAAATATATACATGTATCTGCTTACCTAGGCAAAAGATGTTTAAATTAATATGGTTAGTTACATTTCAGAAGTGTATCTTCTATTGCCAGCAATACAGAAGACTAGATCATTTGGCTGACACTTTTGAAAAAACAATTTCAAATTTATTTAAAGGCGGCATAAAATATATTTTACCCTTCTTTTATATTGCTTAGCTGGGTGAGAATAATGGAAGGAATCCACAGAAATCTAAAAGGAAGTAAATAAAGGAACCGTGGGAGTTGACCAGATCCCAAAGCTGGCTTTCTCTTGAGGGAATTAACTAATGACTGAATAGACTGATCTTCTCCCAGGAAAGCCACATGGAGAGTGGGAGACAGGAGAGAGAAGTTGGGACATTTCTGTGAGGGAAGTCTAAGTAAAGACCCCTTTAGAGGGCCAGGACAGGCAACAGGCCACACATTCCTCTTAGGTTGAAGGACAAATACACTTACCCCAGCAAAGAGGCTGCAAGGAAACCAGATTATTTTGAAATTAGTACTGGAGGGAAAATAACAATCTCCTCTGAGAAGTCACAATTGTGCACCATGTGGATTTGACTCTTGAAGCCATACTACTTTGTAGTCTGAAAATTCATCTCAACCAGATAATTTAGTTTAAAATGGTTTTGGATTGGTAGTACCTTAAGTGACTAGCAGAAACAAATGCCTGCCTATCTCCAAGAAAGGAACTAGAAAGGCACTTCTAACAAGCCTTGAGAGTATCCATTTAAGAGCCCCATGAAAGAATAGAATTCACAACTACAGAGAGAGAGAGAGAGAGAGAGAGAGAGAGAGAGAGAGAGAGAGAGAGAGAGAAAGACAGAGAGAGGGAAAGAGAGAGAGAAAGGAAAAATAAAAAGAAAACCATAAAACACATAAGCACAAAAGTCACCATCTGTCAGAGTTGGACAAAACAAACCCAAGAAAATGTAAATTCAAAAGAACATAGAAGAAGTATAGTTAATGTATTTCAAGAAATAAAAGACAAGTTTGAAAACATGTACAGGAAATAAAAACTATAATGAAAACCAAAATAAATTTAAAAACAGTATCTTTATTTTAGTCAATATTCAGAGAGATAATTTATCAACCTGAACTCTATCTACCAAAGATATATTCCAGGAAAGTGGGTGAAATAGAGACAAATTCACACAAACACAAACTGAGAGTGCTTTCCATCAGCAAACTCTCGCTAAGGGAAACTCTAGAGGATGTATTTCAGATGGAAGAAAAATGATCCCAAACAGGACGACTCGAGATACAAGAAGAAATGAAGAATAAAGACAGTAGTAATAATGTAGATACATCTAAAGAAACACTTGAGTGAACTTAAGATTTCTCAGCCAATGTCTTCTTCCTACCCACAGAAATCCCTGGGTTAAGGAAATAACAAGGGCTTAGCTATCTAGGTGGAATGCATAAAGGGCAAAACAGAGTGAGCAAAACACAGTAATTGTCCCCAAGAATTATCCTCCCAGGCAGATAAGGTACCTGTCTTCATAAAGCTGATATTCTAGCAAGAAAGCCAGATAAGCAAATAACCACTCAAATCACAGATAAACATGTAATCACGGACTCAGCTATGTTCTATGAAGGAGACATATACAACACTGAGAAAGCAAAATACAGTGTACAGTGGGATCTGACTTGGGAAGTTGAGAGACAGCTACAATTTCACTATGTACCCTGCTGTTCACAGGGATATTAAGTTGAAGAAGAGACTCAGTCCCTGAGATGTGGGAAAGAAAGAAGGAACAGGGAATCAGTGCCCCTAGAGAGAAGCATGCCCAGTAAATGGACTGGCCTTAGGAGTTTAGAATAAGGAGCCAGAATAAAACTGAGAGGATATTGTACCAGTCCTTTAAGTTACTAAAGTAAAAGATAAGATGAAATAATTCAAATTGATACATAAAATTACAATTTAGATATTGTAGATAGAAAACCTTTTTGCTGAATCACAAGAGGAAACTACCTCATTGAGACCAATGTATAAAGAAGTCTGCAAATAAAGCAAAAAAAAAAAAAAAAAAATTTTTTTAAGCCAAGTGATTAAGAATATGGGTTTTGTAACCTAAATCCAAGCCCTGCAAAGTCAGCATTTTGGGCTCCCATCCACTGCAGCCATGGGGTGCCTGCTGCCTGCACCTCTCAGTCTCTGCCCACAGCTGTCTCTATTCTCTTTCCACAGGGCAAGAGAGCATCCTGTAGGGGCAGCCTCAACTTCAGGATTGTTATCACTTTCGTTCAGGTGAACGGCTAGAATTGCTGAGTCCAAGATACAGGTTTTAACAAAGAATCTGCTGGGGCCCTCATGGGCCACATGTCCACCCCGATCTGAACTAGACACCCAAGGGTAAGGGGCTGGATGTGAGCACGGCTGCATGGCCACATGGGGGACTGCTGGAGGCGGCTCAGAAGGAGTAATACGATGTGGACCACAATAGACTGCATTCCACACATATCAGCCAATTAAAAACTAATGGCAAACTGCAAAATATTTTTCTAAAAGAAATTATGAACTTTTAATAAAAACTTGGACGTTTTAAAAATAATTTTTAATGCACGGAAAAAAAGTAATATCCATTTGTTATTTTAGTAGCTTAGCCATTTTAGAATACTACCAGTGTCTGAAATATAGTTTATTTAGAAGTGGTAGTAATATCTGAGTAATGCAAATTAATAAACATTCTTATCTGACTGTTTATATGAAAGGCACTAGGAGAGGGGCTTGGGAAATACAAGAATGAACAAGAAAATGTCTTTGCCCTAAATAAGCCTTTGAAACAAGCATAATTTATTACAATACAAGGGAAAACAATCGCCATGGAAACGAGTAAGATAAGCTGTAAGTTAATTAAATCAGCCAATAAATATTTTTGTGCAACTCTTTTCACACTCTGCAAAACTGTTATATTTGAGTCCTACTAAAAACCTCAGAACGCTTTTGTCTCTATTCCTAGTAACACTGTATATAATGTAAATAATTTTATACATATTTTGATTACTCAAGAATACATGTAGCATATTGCAAAAATACATTCCAAATCTCAGATAGCAATGCCTAACACATAAGAAATGTGAAGCAAAAATGTGTCAAATAAATTTATGAGGAAATTTATACATTAAAGTTATGAATATTAGTATTATTAGCTCATGTTATGCTAAAATATGTATACTTTTTAATACTGTATCAAAAATCAAATGCCAGTAATTGAACATCTTGAAATACTTTTGGAAGTGCCTATGTATGTTGCATTTTACGGTGGGCTGTGCTCCAGGTAAGTTAGACCAGAAACGCAGCATCCGGGCTGCCAGCAGAAGACTGGAACAGCCAGAGCTGAGAATCCCCATTCCTTGCCTGGCCTGAGCCTACTACAGTAAGGCAGCTTAGGGATCTAAACTCAGAGCCCTAGGACTACACCCTAGGAGTTTTAGAGTCATCTGCAAAAACTTTACAAATCACCAAGAAAATGTTCAACTTTCTGTAGATCATGTGTAAAGAGGGTACAGGAATTCCCCTACAACATCCAAGCTCACAGTGCCAAATAACTTTTACACAAAACACTAAATCTAGAAACACCATTTATAACCGAGGGTACTACAAACCAAAGGAAACACACACATACACACACACACACACACACACACACACACACACACACACACGATTTTATGCCTAAATGTTGCCATGTCGGTAAAATGCTTGACTGGTAACAACCAAATATAGAAACTAAAACCAAAATGAATTTAAACGAAAAATACTTAATCATGAAATGTCTGTTGTTTATAACTTTTTTAAAGGAGCTTATGATATTTTCTTATCTAGAGCACCAAAATCTAAATTTAGATACTTACATTATTGCACTCTCCAAGGAAATACAATGCAAATCCATCAGCTTTTGTGGCTGCCAAAGTAATAAGAAAAGAAAGAACTGAGCTCAGTGGGAGAATCTAACATGTATGCATTCTCTACGGTGAGCGGCAGATGTGAGTCTTTCAAACTGATTTGTTAACAGAATCAATGGTCATGCAGTAAATGGAACAGAATCATTTATGGCCTTACTCAACAGCATAATGAAAATATCCTCTACATGTTTCATCAGTGAGTATACAATTTAAGATATGATATCCTCAAATGCATATAGCAGTCAACGTACTACATAGTAACATATTTGTTGAACTGTAAGTATTCAGAATCATTTAATATTTTTTAAATTTGAGAATTGTTTAATTTTTAAAGTTTTTAAAATACCAAAAGTGATATTTATAATATTAATTAACCAACATTAATTCTCAACCTAAAAAGCCGATGTATTTATCTGTAATTGTCACTGAAGCAAACATAATTTAACTTACCTAAAATTGCTTTGGGGTCATCTGAAGGCAACTATAGCAGTTAACAGTGTAAGTTCTGGAGGGACTGCCTCAATTTAAACCCCTACTTAACTCCTTTTTACCTGTGTCACTTTGGGTAAGATGTTTAATCTCTCTGTTCTATAGCTTCTTCATCACTAAAATAACTCCTTTTTACCTGTGTCACTTTGGGTAAGATGTTTAACCTCTCTGTTCTACAGCTTCCTCATCAGTAATATAGTGGTAATAATAAAAACAACCTCACAAGACCATAATAAAAATAAGCCAGTTAATGCATATAATATGCATAGACAGGTGCCTAGCATATACTTAAATATACAATAAATGTGATCACTACAGTTGGTCTCATTAATATTTTTATTTTCAAATTAAAAAACAAAAGAAAAATGAAAGATACAATTGTCATAGTGGGTATCCTTCTGAAAAACGTGTCCTAAAAACAAGTGCATCCTTCTAAAATACTACTTTTCTGATATAACTTTCCCCATTCTATTCACAACATAACCCATTTCTTAAATGGTATATAAAATTGTCATTTACCCAAATATATTTAAAATGCTTATTCTCTCTTTTAAATTAATACATTTTATAAAGATGTGATTTAATTCAATAAAACTATACTTTCCAAAGGAAACTAGGTGTGAATTAGAAGGCATAGTATTTTACATGTATATATCAGGCAGATACTTATTTGGGATTAGATAATTTAGAAAGTTTTAGGTTTGACTCACTCTGGTAGTTTCATAATAAAAATTTTCACTTCAAATTTAGTCCAGAAATAGAAGTAAATATAAATGACTTTCATCTGCCCCTTAGTAAGTAAATTTTTTTTACTGCTTTTTGTAAAAGAATCTTTGCCCAGTTTTTCTAAGAGGAACACAAAATGCTTCTTACCTATTTTGATGATGCTGCTCAGTTCATAGAGGAGTAGCTGGTTGTCTCCTCCTGTGTCCAACCGTTGTTCTATATAGCTGTTTAGTTCATATACAACTCCCTGCATATTCGTATCTTGGTACTTTGGATTAAAAATAACAAAAATAAAAACAGAGTTTAAATAAAATATAATAAAAATTCCTTAGTCTGTAAAACATACTATTATGTGACTTAATACACTAAGCTATTCATTATGCTCTTATAGCATGATTTAAATATTATAATCTATTTTATAAAACAAGTAGATTGAAAATTAAAATTACTATGACTATTTATTTATTTTGAGACAGGGTCTATCTCTGTTACCCAGGCTGGAATGCAGTGGCACCATCTCAGCTCACTGCAACCTCCACCTCCTGGGCTCAAGCCATCCTCCCACCTCAGCCTCCCAAGCAGCTGGGACTACAGGCACACACCACCACACCATGCCTGGCTAATTTTTGTATATTTTGTAGTGACAGGCTTTCACCATGTTACCCAGGCTAGTCTCGTACTCCTGAGATCAAGTGATCCCTCTGCCTCAGCCTCTCAAAGTGCTGGGATTACAGGCATGCGCCACTGCGCCTGGCCGACTTCTTATTTAGAATTATCCATAGACTGCATCTATGCAGCCTATTTATATTAAAATAGCGCTGTTACAAAGTTTAACTTTGTTTCTGAAGTTTTATATATATGAGGCAACTGGATTAGTAAAAATAATATCATAGAAGAGCTTGCTGAGTGCACCTCTGTAAGATGTTAGAAAAGTCTGCTGCAGTCGCTGCACTGGGTGAAACAAGTGTCCCGTGTGCCACTCTAATTTTCCATTCCTTTCCATCTATATGGCTCCTCCTTGGTCTGCTCTCATCCCTGCCACCATAGCAAGAGTTAGACGCTTGCACTGCAGCCACTGTCCCCACAGCAGCAGCCCCACAGCATGTCCATAGCACAAGGCTTCATCATGGCACCAGTGACAACAGCAGGTGGACAGGGAGATGTCAACCCCCACCCTGCTCTAGTTCAAGCTACACTGTGTATTCTCTAGAGGAATAAAAAACAGTCCTCCAATGAATCTCCCTGCTCCCAAACTTGTCTTACTAAACCTAGTCTCAAGACGCCAGGTACTGTAAACTTGAAATATAAAATTCTGTCTCTCCCTGGCTTAAAACACTCCTGGGGCTTCCTACTGCACTTGGAATAATAGACAAAAACGCCTCACATGGAAACACACCACACGCTGCAAAGCATGGTTACTATCCAGCTCAAAACTTCATCTCACACCCCATTCCCTCTACCCTCACTGTCCCAACCCTGGCCATCTTTCTGCTTCTTGATCATTCGGATAACTTCCACTTCTAAAGGTCTATTACTTGCTGTTTTTCTTGAGCACTATACTCAATAAATATCTGTTGAATGAACAAATAAGTAACCAACCAGTCAATGACTGGACAAATACCACTGAACACCCAGACAATGCACTAGAGCAGGCTCTCTTCTAGTCATCAGAGACCCTAGAACAGTGAAACTATTACATCTATTGTCTTCAGTGAGCTCACATTCTAGTTGGAAGGGAATCAATACGTAAATATGGCAGGTTTTCATATGAGAGCACCAGCTTGGGTTCAGTGTGCTAGCGCTAGGTTGGCTGAAATCTGTCCCCAAAAGTGGCCGATGCTCCACGAGGTTGAAACCTCAGAACTTCCCTGGTATATATTCAAAGGCTTAGCAAGATTGGAATGCTGGATTTGCCTGATAACGGGAGACCAGTTTGGCAATCCCCTGGCTATGTCCTAGGGATGCCCGCCTTCACCAAGGCCATGAGAAATACGTTTACAGGGGGAGTCCTGGAATATGTGAATATATACCTGGCTCTGGTGTGGGCCAGGAATTAATGTGGGAACTACTGCCATATGGCTGTGTTCCTTGAATTCACCCAGAAGATGCGATATTGATGTGGCAGAGGACAAGTGGGAGCACTTCACATTCAGAGACAAGGTGGGTATTGTCAGCACAACCAACAGAAGTAGAGCTGCGGAGGAATCTGGTCACAGAAATATTCAGCACGGCTGCTTGATCCCAGGTGCTATGGTTTGAACATTTCCTCCAAAGTTCACGTTTTGGAAACTTCATCCTCAACGCAACAATGTTGAGTGGCGGGCCCTTTAAAAGGCAGAGCCTTGTGAATGGAATCATGATGTTTGTGAATGGAATCATGGTGTTTGTGAATGGAATCATGGTGTTTGTGAATGGAATCATGATGTGATCGGGAGAGTGAATGAGTTATCACGGGAGCAGGGTCCTGATAAAAGATGACTTTGGTCCTCTTCCCTTCTCTCTCTTGTACATTCTCTCGCTCTTGTCCTTTCTGCCATGGGATGACACAGCAGTAAGGCCCTCACCAAATGAAGGCCCCTCAACCCAGGACTTCTCAGCCTCCCAAACTGTAAGAAATAAATTTCTGTTCTGTATGAGTTACCTAGTCTCAGATACTCTATTACAGCAGCACAAAATGGACTAAAACAGAAAACTGGTACCAGCAAGTGGGGCTATGGCAATAACAAATATCTAACAATGTGGAAGCAGCTTTGGGACTGGGAAATGAGTAGAGGCCAGAAGAACTTGGAGGAAATGGCTGTGAAGAGCCTAGACTGCAATCAAGGAAGCATGAAGGGAAATTCTGGTGTGGGCTTAGAAAAAAACAACAGCTGCAGGGAGGGCTTTAACTTTCTTAGGAATTACTTAAGTGGTCACAATCAGAAAGCTGATAGAAACATGGACAATAAAGGCTATTCTGATGAGGTACTGGATGGAAATGAACAAGATGCTGGCAACTGGAGTAAAAGCCATCCTAATGAAGTCACAAAGAACTTGACTGATCTGTAGCCATGTCCCAGGGCTATATAGAAAGCAGAACTTAAGGGCAATGAACTCAAGTATCTGGGTGCCATTTATCAAGACAAAACGGGAGAAAGACCGTAAAGCTGCTTCAGAGATCTTGGAGGCCATCCCTCCCATCACAGGCTCAGAGCAGGGCCTTGAGGGCAAGGTTTCCAGAAAGGTGTCCATGGAACCTCAGCTTTTGCCGCCCAGACAACTTAGAACTCTACTCCCTGCATTCCTTCACAGTGTGAGCCCGGCCACGGCTCGAGTGAGTTCAAGTGCAGCTCCTGCCGCACCTCCAGAGGGCACAAACAGTAAGTCACAGTGGTATCCACATAGCACTAACTGCCAACTTGCCGGCTGCATGAGCTGTGGTGCCACGGCAGCCTCTACCTAGATTTCAAAGGATGTCGTAGACAGCCTGGGGCCCACGGACAAACTTGTTGCAGCAGTGGAGCCCCCACAGAGAGCCCCCAGTAGGCCAATGGCTAGTGGAGCCCTGAGAGTGAGGCCATCTCAGAGGCTCCAAAATGTAGAGCTACCAATGCAACTCCACAATTCTGAAGAAGCTCAGGCATGAGAGACACCAACCTGTGAGAGCTGAAGTGTGGGCTGGCCCCAGCAAAGTCATAGGGGCAAGGACACTCAAGGCCTTGAGGAGCCTAATTCCCACTCCAGTGTGCCCAGAATGGGAGGAATGGAGTCAAAGAAGATTATTCTGCAGTTTTAAAACTCAATGTTGTTTTCTCTGTTGAGTTTTGGACTTCTGGGACAAGTTACCCCTTTTCTTGTCTATTTCTCCTCTTTGGAATGGGAGTATCAATCCTATGCCTGTTCTACCATTGAATTTTGGAAGTAGATGACTTATTTTGATTTCACAGGCTCAAAGCTGGAGAAGGTTTGTTTCAGGAAGAATTGTTCCTTGAGTCTCACTCACACCGGATTTAGATGAGACTCTGGACTGATGTTGTACAAGTTAAGAACTTTGAGGCCATTGGGATGTAATTAATGCATACTACATGTTAAAAGGACATGAATTTTGGTGGCCAGGGGTGGAGTGCTATGGTTTAAATGTATCTCCCAAAGTTTGTGTTAAATAATCCCCAGTGCAACAGTATGGAGAGGTGGAACCTTAAGAGGTGATTAGGACATGATGGCCCTGTCTTCATAAACAGATTAATACCATTACTGGGGGAGTGAGTTAGTTATCTCAGCAGTGGGTTTCTGAATAAAAGGATGAGTTTGGCCACCTTCCTCTCTCTCTAAAGCGTGATCTCTTGCCCTTCCACCTTCTGCCATGGGATGATGCAGCAGGAAGGTCCTTGCCAGATGCAGGCACCTTGACCTTGGGCTTCTCTGTCTCCAGAACTGTAAGAAATAAATTTATTTTATTTATAAATTTCCTAGTCTGTAGTATTCTGGTATAGCAACACAAAACAAAGACAACAGTGTCCCTGGAACTGAACAGGGCAGCCTATTGACATATTTTTTTTCATTTGTTTAAACAGAAATGTTGTGGCTTAAATGAACAAAAATCTGACTTGATGACCACAAGAGAAGGTCAGAATACTTCACTGAATTCCCAGACATGAGCCAATTCGCAGGCCCAGAACTCCTTAAATATAGAAAGAGAAAGCAAGGTCCCCTTGAAGAAGAATCCTACTGTGCTGCCCAAAATTTATAGCATAGATCTCCCGCCTACCTTTCCCAAAGAGGTCTGCAGCCATTTACCTGGGTGACTGAATATTATGGGGGCACGCAGAATTACTAGACTTGGGGAACCACTGGACATGAGCTCTACACTGACATTAATTCTTTATTATTATTATTATTTTGAGACAGGGTCTAGCTCTGTTGCCCAGGCTGGAATGCAATGCAGTACTAATTATTAAGAGACCCAAACTCCACTGAGGTGTACCAATCAAAAGGGGCTCATGGAGATCAGGTAATCAGTGAAGTTTTAGCTCAAGGTTTGTCTCAAAAATGAGCCACAATGGGTTCTCAAACACACTCTCTGGTGACTGCAGTTTGGGAATACACTTCTGGAACAGACATACTCAGCAGGAGACAGAACTCCACACTGAAGGATCCCCATGCAGCAAGGGACTGAAGAAGTGAGACTTGGAGAAATCTGAGGGAAGAGCTTCCCAAGTAAAGAGAACAGGATAAATCAATTAATTACAATGACCCAAAGTGGCAGAATAGAAACCTGCTAAGCAATTCTTAAGCTGCATTTCAAACTCCAAAAACTACTAACTGCTACTATTAGGCTTTTACCTGTGGTAGCCACTCCCTGTTCTCTTTCCAAGCATTGAGAGCCTGGGCTGTGGAAGAGGTTCTCTCAGCTGTACGTATTCCCTTCTCCCATCTGCTGCTTTCCTGGGCGGTGCCTAACATTTCTGAGGGCTGGTTCCCCCTTCCTTTAGCCTTGTGGGTCCTACTTGCTTTGTTGCACACCTGACTATGGTAAGTCATTGGTCTCCAACTCAGTTTTGTGAATTTTTGTTGCTAAAGTGTAATCTTAACAGCCAAAACTCAGTTATTTTCTAGCTCCAAATTTTTGTCCAAGTCTTGCTCTTACCCAGGTACCTGTTGATAGGTATTTACATAATTACAGAATTTACATAAAAATCAGGAACACTTGAAATTCTAACGACGCTAAAATATGAGAGCATTGTTTGAGGTCACCAAAACTTATGTTATTTTCTTTATCATCTGTAAGCAGACCCTATTCGAGCTATTTCAAGTTCTGAATAACTCCAGATAAAATCTACTCTATCACACCCTCTCTTCCTTACTTATTCCACTTACGCCAACCACTAGTTCTGTACTTTCTTTATCCCATAGTCTTTAAAAGGAGCTTCTATGAGAATGAAGCTAGCCTAAAAGAAAGCTGAGCCAAACGATAGTGAAAGACCTAAGTCATAATGATAGACTTTGAACACCTAGATCCAGCCACGCAAAAGCTTCATGTGATTAAAAATCACTCGATATTTCTTCTAAATAAACCAATACATTCTCTGAATTATTCATTTTTCACGTGGAAGAAAGGAGCATTAGCCATCTTAAGGGGAGTTTTTAGTCATTCAGTCCCTATACAAATGATACACGGCTGACTCCTTCCTCTTAGCATAGAATTCTGAGAACAGGCTCTTTAATAATGACCTGTGTGCAGGGCTGAGATCAATAACCAGCTGTTCTCCAACTCTTTTGGGCAGGAAATGGGTTGTTACAAACAAGTGAGAACAAGAAGACATTCTGGGAATTGGACAGTTTATCATGAGATTTCATTTCACATCCCTGGGCTTTAGTTTTCTCATTTGTCTAATGAGAAGGCTGAATTATACTGTCTGTAAAATACTTTCCCTTTCCAACACTAACTTTCTAAGAAAAGCTATGACCTAGGTTTTAAATTTTTTTCTTGTTTATATTAAGCTTCATATTCTAATATTTAATCTAATAGAATATGTTAGCACATCCTGTTTCCTTTTGTTTCTCATTATAACTGCAAACATAATAGCAAAATGTTTTTTACTGTAATTACTATTTTATATTGACATATTAACTCAAATATTAAAGGTCTATCTACATAGTTAACAAATCACTCAAACCATAATATACTATAAAATATAAAATTACATGCAAATGTACAAGAATAAGCAAAGTTGTTATTTGGTTGTTAGCCTTGTGGTCATTCTATTATTTATCAGGACTGTTATGAAAGGCAAAGCTGAGGTGACAAATTACGTCAATGTCAAATCACATACTTCTAAGACACTTCTATGGAAACCCCATGATAAAGGAATCAATCTCTATTAGATTGAGTAAACATGAATTCTATGGCTTGACTAATAACAATCACAATAAGTATACTAATAAAGATGTTAAGAACTTGTATTTTTACAGCATTTTTAACTTCATAAAGTCCTTTCATGCCTTTCCTAAGAGAACCTACAACAAATTTATACTGGGCGTCACTGCAGCATTCATAATTTGAGAGGAGTCAAAATTCCAAAGTAGAGTAAGTTGGGAGCTACACAATTTCCGAATCAAATTGGACACCACCATCTTCATATTCTGTTGCATGCTGATCTCATGCAGTACTTGCGTCTTATTTGAGCAACCACCAAAAACACAGCTTCACAAAGATAAGACCTTAAGGAAAGAACTGTAGTGATCTAATAGTAAAAATGAACTATGTCAAGCTAACATTGAAACTGAACTACATCAGATTCTGTCCAACATATGCCACTGTGTTTCCCATGACATTTTAATATATCCTGATTGTTATCCTTGTATATTTGCTGTGGTGCCTCGGGGTATTTGGAACACAGTTTGGGAACCAGGGGAAAGCCACTCTCTTGTCTAGGGGGAAACAATATTTTACAGAATAAAATGGTAATGAACAAATCGGTGTTAATCATTGGTTCAGAAAGGAAGTAAAAGCTGGTTTAACCGGGAGGACAAATGTTCCCATGCCTGCTAAAATGAATTAGCTATGTAAACATACGTTAGACAGCCACTTAGCCAAAAAAGTTTGGAGGCAATTCAGTAATCACATGGAAACTGTGACCCCTGTTAGTCCCGAGAGTCTGTGATTCTATGAGGTGGCACCAACATATCTTGAAGGCCAACAATAAACAAGAAGCCATAAGGAGACAAACGTTAAATTGGATTAATATTTAACAGCATAAAAAGGAGCTCCTCAGTTTCCAATATAAACTTCAATGCTGGAAAAATATCTTCTTCTCATCATTCTTTATAGTATTCCTTTGTTTCTTTTTATATTGTTTATAATGTTTTATTTTGACATAATTTCAATCTTACAGAAAACTGCAAGAATAGTACAAGAAACACCTTGTACATCTTTTACCCAAAGCTGTAGACTGTATCTCTGTCTCCCCCTTAAAATTCCTATGCTGAAATCTTAACCCCCACTGTGATGCAATCAGGACGTGGGAGCTTCAGGGGAGTGATTAGGTCAGGAGAACAGAGCCATCATGAATGGGATTAGGGACTGGACACTTCCACCCTGTGAGGACACTGCAAGAAGACAGCTGCCTATTATCAGGAAGAGATCCTCAGCAGACCCCGGATCTGCCGTCACCTTGACTGATCTTGAACTTCACAGCTTCCAGAATTGTGAATTTCTGAAGTTTATTAAATCACCCGGTCTATGGGACTTTGTGACAGCAGCTAAACCAGGACACTAAGATTTACCAATACTTCGATTTGCCTTATTTGCCTCAGTATTCTATCAGTAAATTGTATCTATCAATCTTTCTGTCCACACATGCACACACACACACACTCACACGTTTTATAAATATGTTTTAATATTTAAGAGCAAGTTGGTGTGCCCCTTTATTCCAAAACACTTCAGTGTGCATTTCTCAAGTAAAAGAGCATTCCCTTACAAGTTAAATACAGTTACCATGATCAGAAAATCTAACATTTCTACAACAATACTAGCTAAATAAAAACACACATTCACAGTTCACCTGTTGTCCCAAAAATGTCCTATAAAGGATCATTATCCCTCACTCGTCTAAGTTCAAATCCCAGATCACATATGCTACTTAGGCATCACATTTCTTTAGCATCTTTCAACGTGGAACAGTTCCTCAGCCTGTCTTTGTGTTTCCTGAACTTGATACTTTTGAAGAATACAGGCCAATTTTGTTTGTCTGATGTTTTCTCAAGATGAGATTGAGGTTCTGAATTTTTTTCAGCGAAACAATGAAGTGATGAAGCTAGAAAGCCATAATCTGAAGAACAGTGAGCCTGCCGGGCTGCCTCCCTGACTTCCCCCATATGAACATGGAATCAAAGACTTATCTTACACAAAAGGGCATGATCCACGATTATTGTCATTTAATTTGATGCTGAAATTGGCCCAGATTTGGCGAGCAGAAACTCCTTCAAGACAGCGCCTGTATCCTTTTGACACATCCTAATGATTCCTTCAATATTTCCTTACCTTTTTGTCACATACTTTGCCAGCCCTTGAATCAGCCATTTCTAATCCAAAGAAATCCCAGTTCCCTTTAGTAGAAAATGGTATTTAAAATCCAAGAGTTGGAGTTATATCACACTGCTGTCAATGCTTCTAATGCATTACATATAGACATAGATATAGATGTAGATATAGATATAGATAGATATGAAAGGACCTCATCAATACATACACACACACACACACACACACACACACACACACACACACACACACACGTATGTATAAGCTGATAACTGTCATTCTGTATGTATTTGTCTGCTTACATATACATATATTAAGAGAGATGAAAAACCATGACTCACTCTGATACCTCCGGTTCCAACCAAACACTACAATGTATATTCCACTCTTCCCTATTTCTGTATTTGTAATTACCTCACCCAACATGTGAAATCTGGCTGCCAATATCCTTAATACACTTATATATTTTCTCAAGTCTAGAATACACAGAGGTAGTTTTAGAAGTGTTAAGCCATACCACTTCAAATAGTAAAAGTATTAATTATATGTTAATTTTTTTTAGTTTTTTAGGTAAAATTTGCAGACACTGAAAGATACAAATCTTAAAGGTACAAGTGCATAAATCCTTGTAACATACATCCTACCAAAGAGAACACTTCATCTCTTCATAAAGTCCTTTCTAATCAATCCCTGTCCTCAAGGCAGCCAGTCTTTTTGACTTTTTCCCACCATAGATGAGTTTTGCCAGCTTTTGGAATTATTTGTAAATGGAATCATACAGTATGTACTCTCTTGAACCTGCTACATTGGCTCAACAGAATGTCGGGGCAATTCAGCCATGGTGCTGTGTGCTTCAGCAGTGTGTTTCTTTCCATTACTGGTAGCATTCCGTTGTATTAATGTACTATAATTTGTCTATCTGTCGCACTATGGCTGGACATTTGGAATGTTTGTGTCCAGTTTTGAGCTATTATGAATACAGCCTGCTACGAACATTCTTACAGAAGTCTTTTTTGTGAACACAGGTTTTCAATTACCTTTGGCAAATATCAGAGTAAAATTCCTGGGTTGCAAGATAAATCTATGTTTAACTTTACAAGAAGGTGCCCCCCTTTTTTTCCATGCTTTATATTCTTAAGAATAGAGTTATCAAAATGATTTAGGCATTTTAAAGGAAAAGAAGTTAAAAATAAAGGTGCTCTATATCACACAAACAGCACAGGCTAAAAATCCTTACTATTCTGTAATGAGCAACAATGAGCAACTATAATGACCAGTGAAGGAAATCTGTGAGCTACAAAGGCATGGGTGGAAAAGCTTGGGGGTAACACAGAGGAGGTCACTGATTCTTTGCAAATGCTTACTTTAAAAAGCTTTAAAATCCTAAACAGCACATAAAGGACCAGGAGATATTCATCCTGAGCCTATCCTAGCACTATGGGGAAAAAAGAAAAAGCAGCCACCTTCACTTGTTCTACAGTGTAACTGAGCACAGAAGAAATGCTACACAGAGCTGTTTCAAAGGATTACAGGAGAGTAAGTAAGGCACTGTATTAGTTCCTTCTCACGCTGCTAAGAAGACATACCCAAGACTGGGTAATTTATGCAGAAAAGAGGTTTAGTTGACTTAGAGTTCACATGACTGGGGAGGCCTCAGGAAACTTACAATCAGAGTGGAAGGTACCACATCACAGAGCGGCAGGAGAGAGAATGAGTGCTGAGCAAAGGGGGAAGCCCCTTACAAAACCATCAGATCTTGTGAGAACTCACTCACTATCATGAGAACACGGGGAAATCGCCCCCATGATTCAATTATCTCCATCTGGTCATGTCCTTAACACATAGGGATTATTACAATTCAATGGACTCCGCCTGTGTTCTAGAAATGCAACAACAAAGCCGCAAGCACATCACATCTGTTTTCGGCATAGTTTACTGAACATTTTAAGCCCATTGTTGAAACCTACTGCCCCCCAAAAATATTCCTTTCAAAATATTAGTACTTGGCGTGGTGGCTCATGCCTGTAATCCCACTTTCTATGCCTGGTGAAGATGCCATGAACATTTGTTGACATGATGACAAAGGATTTAGAATATTCTATAAACTTAGTTGATAAGGCAGAGACAGGGCTTGAAAGGATGAACCCCAATGTTCTACTGTGGGCAAAATGCTTTCAAACAGCATTGCATGCTGCAGAGAAATCTTCTATGAAAAGAACAGTCTGCTGAGACGGCAAACTTTATTTTTGCCTTATTTTTAAAAATTGCCACAGCCACCTCAACCTTCAGCAACCACAATGCTGATACATCAGAAGCCATCTACATCTAGGCAAGAATCTCCCCCAGCAAAAAGATTACAACTTGCCGATGACTCAGATAATCATTAGCATTTTTTAGCAATAAAGCCACACATAAGTTTATTTATTATTTTTTTGTTTTTTGAGACAGGGTCTCACTCTGTTGCCCAAGCTGGAGTGCAGAGGCACAGTCTTGGCTCACTGCAATCTCTGCCTCCCAGGATCAAGCAATTCTCCTGCCTCAGCCTCCCAAGTAACTGGGATTACAGGTGCCTGCCACCATGCTGGGCTAATTTTTTTTTTTTTTTTTTTTTTTTTTTTTAGTAGAGATGGGGTTTCACCATGTTGGCCAGGCTGGTCTTGAACTCCTGACCTCGTGATCCTCCCGCCTCAGCCACCCAAAGCACTGGGATTATAGGCATGAGCCACTGCACCCGAGCATTATTTTTAATTAGTGAATGCACATTGCATTTTTAGACATAATATTATTACACACTTTATAGGCTACGGTAGAGTATAAACATAACTTTATATGCACTGAAAAACCAAAAAATTATTGTGACTCACTTTATTGTGATATTTGCTTCATTGGAGTAGTCTGAAACTGAACCCACAATACCTTCTAGATATGACTATATGTAAGGTTTTTAGCAAATATTTATTTAGCAATGTGTCAAGCATTGTCAGGTAAGGCTACTATTCTCATGGAGTTTAAATCCTATTGGGGGAGGGAAACAGATGAACAAGAAATTATCAACTCGTGAAAATGCCTATGACCAAAAAAGTATCTGATGCCTTTGCTGCCAACTTTAATAAACCACAATCTACGTGTGATTGGATTTTGTGCATATCTACTCCATTACTGGAAAATTATTGTATTCTTTTTTACACAATGAAGAAATGCTCCCCAAATAACCTTTAAACAGCCTTTGAATTTATGGACTGGGACCACCCATCTTTAGGGGCCTAAAGCAGCTCCTCTGTTGTACCAGATTTCAAAATCTCTAGTCTAGCATAGACTGGTGGCTGCCAAGAATGGTGTGGCAAAACAGGTGGTAATTTAGAGTCTTGTGAAAGAGGAATGTTGTTTAGTTCCCACTTTTAACATTTTTATCATAATCGTTTGATATCATTTTTTAGACAAAATGACTCCTTGCCTACTAGCATAGTGAGTAATAAGATATGCATCTTCTATGTATCATCAGCATCACTTAATTATCATGGAATCGGGAACGGACTTTAAAAGACAAACGGTTCAGGTCTGTAATCTATTGTTAAGATTATGGGTTTTGCCTTAGGTACAAAGAGATCACTGTCTTTAGCAAGCATTCCCTAGTATTTAAGGGGTCAATATGAACTATTTCCATACAGCAGGATATTGTATTCAATTCGGTAGAGAAGTGTTTTACACTAATATACACAGGAAGCCAACGTGCTTAGGAGGGATGCTCCACACGGGTTTCTGAGGTTGCTACGGCTATAGTTCATAAGGAGCAATAAAGCTCCTGAAAAGAAATTTAGCCTAAAACAACCAATCCATAATTTATGCTAAGAGTTTTTCTCTCCAGTTTCCACAAAACATGAATCTGCATGCCTGAAGATATTTCAACTTGTGTAATAAGGTGAATATGGACTTTTCTTGCAGTCTTCCTGTGGGGTTCTTCTTCATGAAGAATGAGTGATTTTCCATCTGGGTGAGAAATTATTACTGGGCTCTTTGATTTTCAAAATTCAAAATGTCAGAATTTCACTTTACCTTACTGGAACACTGTATCTGTCAACTGGTTCCTCTGGCTTCTAAATCCTGTGTTGATAATCAACAAGATAGGATGCCTGCCTGCACTCCAGGTATTTGTTTATAAGTATCATTTTGGACCATTCAAAGCCCACCACTTAGCCAACGCCTGATTTTAAGAAACCTCTATTTGGGGAGCTGGAAAGTGACAGGTTTTCTATCCACTCCTCCACACGCTTTCACTTCTACCCTTGGGTCACATCGCATTAGCCCTGTGGTTGTCAGCTGGAGTGAGTGAGGGCATTGGTGTTCAGTCCATGTTTGCTGCTACAAAGGAATACCTGAGGCCAGGTAATCTACAAATACAAAAGGTTTATTTGGCTCACGGATCTGCTGGTGAGGGCTTCTGGCCGTTTCCACCCCTGGAGGAAGCAAAGGGGAACCAGTGTGTGCAGATATCACATGACCGGAGAGGAAGCAAGAGAGGGAGTGGAGTTTCATCAGAAGACTTGTTAGGGCCAAAACAAACCATACACAAACCATAGCAACAGGTAACAAGAACTGACTCCAGGTAATTCTAACTTATGTCTACTCTAATCCAGCCTTCTGTATGGTCAACCGCACTTTGAACACTGAACCACATTGTAATACTATGCCTTTGAAACTTATTGAAAATTGCTGTAAATCAGAAATGTAAACTTATTTGCATTTTCATAAAATCCAGGATTAAAAACTTTGTCCTGAAAAAGACTGATCGGTATCCTTCCCTTAGAGGATAAGGAAATCAACTTTGGTTTACACTTCACCTGATTAAACATTAAAAGCCAGATTTGCTACTCATTCATAGAAAAGTATTACCTCTTACAAATTGTTTTCTTTCTAGCTCTTCCTCTGTTGTATTTGGTTATGCTTCTTTTTCTGGCAATCAATTAGAAAACCTCTTTTTAAATGGTATAGAAAGAAAAGCAATGGAAAGTGAGTAAATGGTAACTAGTTGTGAAGGAACAGGTCGAGCTGCAATAGGGAGGATCTGGGAGGCTGATAGGGCCTCTCGAAGTCCTTAAAGACTCTGTTTAGGCCATCCTCCTCTCTCTGTCTCACAGCATCATCAAACTTTCTCTGTCTACTGAATCATTTCCACAAATACATAAACATGCTGTCATTTATCCCATATTTTAGGAGAAAAATACTAAAACAAAACCAGGGCTTTTTGTAGCCTCTTTATGGCTCTCCTATATATTTACCATCCATTTCTCTCCTCTCTTTTCAGGTAAAACTCCATAAAACAATTGTATCTGTTGCTGCCTACAATTTCTCTTCTCTCACAAACTCCAGTTGCTCCAAGAAAACAGCTTTCACTGAGGTCACCAGTGACCCCACACTGCCAAACCCAAAGACCAGCTCTCAGCCTTCCTTTCCCTTAAAACTCCAGCACCATTTGACATAGTTGATTGCTCTATTTTATTTTAAATAATTTTTTCTTTAAAAGAAACATACGCCTCTGATTCTCTTCCCACCTCTTGGACAATTGTTTTCAGTCTTCCTTTCTAGTTCTTCCTCCCTTAGAAGTCTCAGACTTCTAAATGTCATGTTCCAGGGTTGAGCCACACTCATCGGTCAAGTGATCTCATCTGAGTTCATGACTTTAGCTACTATCTGTATGTGGATGGTTCTTAAATCATCATATTACTAATGATCTCAAATTTATATCTCTAACCCAGAACATTTACCGAAACTCCAGTCTCATATATACAACTTACTACTTAACATCATCCCATCTGGAAATCTATTAGGCATCTCCAACTTAACACATTCAAAACTGATTGTCTGACAGGAACCACCCCTTGAATACACACCCTGACCTGTCCATCCTGCAGGCCCTCCCACGGAGGGCCTCCCAGCCTTCCAGCGGCTCAGGCAAAACCCTGATGCCTCCTTTCTTCCTTCTTTTTTAATAGCACATGTCTGGATTAATCAGTAACTCTTGCTAGCCCTCCCTCCAAAATAAACACAGAATTCTACCAAACCCAAGCATTTTCCCCTACCTCCATTACCACCAGCCTGCTCCAATCCCTTATTAGACTTACTACACTAGGCTTCTATTTGCCAATCACCTTTGGCAATGAAAAATTATTCTTTTAAAGCGCTGTTGAATTCATTTACTTAGGATTTGTGAACTTTTGTTTGCACTAATAAAACTGGTTAACAGTCTCTTAATTTAACGCTTTTTTCTCTTTTGTTTAATGCTCTAACTTTTGTGTCAAAAATAATATTCCCTTTTGAGATGAGCTATTTTCCTAGCTTTTAAAGTGCACAATTCATATAATGTAGAAATTTTCTCCTCTTTAATGTTTGGTGGAATTATTCAGCAAAAGCTTTTGAGCCTCAGGTCATTTTAGGTGGTCTTTTCCTAATTTTTTCAGTTTTTTCACTCTAGCAGTATATTCAGGTTTCTTAACTCTTCTTCAATTTTGATAATTTGTAATTTCCTCAAAATTGGCCATTTCATATAAATTTGCAATTATATTACTATATAATATTTGCTATTCTCTATTTAATTATTGACAACCTCCCTGGTGTCCATATTTATATTCCCTTTCTCATTCCTAATGCCTATATTTTGTTTTTTCTTAAATAGATCGCCAAAGTCAATCTATTTTATGGAATTGATGTATTTAAAGAACTATCTTTTGCATTATTAATCAAGTCTATATTTTAAATTTTGCTCCATTAATTTCTTCTCATATTTCATTAATTCATCCCCTATGCTTTTTAAATTTGTTTTGGGTTTTCTAATAAATAATTGTAAGGACATAAATTTTAATCTTATTCTGGTTCTGTCTCTCAGGTTTGGTAGACTTTATCCCCATTTTACATTTGGGTTTAAAAAGCTATTTTTCAAAAGGTCTTTCAGATTAGAATGGCAAAGTAAGAATTCAAATCTAAGTGTCATTTACATTATACCAGAGAAGTTCTTTTGAATGTATAACACACAGAAGAAATAGAGATGCATTCTTGTAAAAGGAAATACGACTAGTTAACATATAGAAGTATGTGTATTTGCTTTAAATAAAAACATTAAAACAGTGTCATACCATTTACATGTGAAAAGATATGTAATTGTTATTTTAATGGGACTACAATGAAACCTTCAACTGTAACAGTAATTTAGTTGAACCAACTTAACAGTGTGTGTTAAATGTCATAAATTAGTCATGTCCTTTGACCTAGTAACATTGGATCCTAGTATTGTTCTTTAGGAAATATTTCACAAGAATAAAACTGCTATATACATAAGTATAACCAGTCTACAAAAAATTAAAAACAATCTAAAGGTCTACCAATAGAATGAAAAAGTAAAAAATTATCACACAGAAATTCAATGGGCATTTTTAGTCACTAAAGATAATTTCAGACTGCATAAAATCATGAAATGCTTATAGCACAGTAAAAACCAGAAATCAAAATAATATGTGTATGGTCATTATTACCAAATAAATATATGCATGTGAAGAAGACACTAGAAATAAACATTCCCAACTGATATAATTAACTGGATTAGAGTGATTTCAATATATCTCAGAGGCATAGTCCTGATCTCTTGAAAATGCAAGTAGAAATGATTTTAACTGAATAAAAGTAGCTTTAGACAAAGCTGATAGGAACAGGATCCAAGAGCAGGTGTTGGAAGTAGTCTTCAAAAGGTAAATTCCAGTGTGATGCTCAACCCCAAATACAGAAACAAGAAGAGAGTCGATGGAAATACATTTTGATACACAGAATAACAAAACAACAAGGGCTCACATCACATAACCTCAGTCTTCTCAAAAATATAGAGGCCACTATAATTAAGAATGATGGAGACAAGCTTAGAGCTGACAATTAAGTGGAGAGAAAAAAATCTAAAACACCTGCCATGTAAAGACATCTCATCAAGCCTGTATTTTGAAGCAAAGGAAAACACGGTAGCCAATCAGCCAAGAAAGCTCATATTTAATAGAAAAAATAAAATAACATAAATAATCACTAAAGAAATGATGGCTTTCACAACCATGTACTGGGAGTATCTTCTCTAACATTACTGCAATCGACTTTAAGAAAATTCTATTCGCCAGGCGCGGTGGCTCAAGCCTGTAATCCCAGCACTTTGGGAGGCCGAGACGGGCGGATCACGAGGTCAGGAGATCCAGACCATCCTGGCTAACCCGGTGAAACCCCGTCTCTACTAAAAAAATACAAAAAATTAGCCGGGCGAGGTGGCGGCGCCTGTAGCCCCAGCTACTCGGGAGGCTGAAGCAGGAGAATGGCGTGAACCCGGGAGGCGGAGCTTGCAGTGAGCTGAGATCCGGCCACTGCACTCCAGGCTGGGCGACAGAGCCAGACTCCGTCTCAAAAAAAAAAAAAAAGAAAAAGAAAATTCTATTCACGGAATAATATATGCTTGCATAACAATTATCTGGTCAGTGGTTTAATGATTTCCACAAGGCTCAGGTACTCTTAATTTTCAAGTCATTCACTCAGTTAAGGTAATGAATAGATTCATACAGAAACTGAAAATTCTAAATTCTATACTCAGTGACTGATTAGTTGTAGAGCATAATTATGATCACAACTAGTCAGATGTTGCCAAAGTTTCATTTGAAATCACAGGGTACAGCTGATTATGTTACTCCTCCTGTTTGGGGGAAGGTCTTTATTATAGAGTTCTCTCTTACTTTCTGAGAGGTGATACATTTGAAAGAGCTGAGGCAACAAAGCATCCCACACTAGGTCTTCTGCAGCCAGGAGGTTCTCAAGCAGTACTGTAAGAACAGATGCCAGTTAAGGAACTTCTACCATGCAGTCCCTCATGGCCCAGCACTATAAAATGTTTTAAGCAAAACAAAACAAAACAACAAAGTTAAATTGCAAATAAGAAATAACATACAAGATACAAATTAATAAGAGATCTGAATAGCAGGGAGACATTCCTATGTGAAATCACCAAAACATTCCTTAAAGAAGTAATGTTCGGCCGGGCGTGGTGGCTCAAGCCTGTAATCCCAGCACTTTGGGAGGCCGAGACGGACGGATCACGAGGTCAGGAGATCGAGACCATCCTGGCTAACATGGAGAAACCCCGTCTCTACTAAAAAATACAAAAAACTAGCCAGGCGAGGTGGTGTGCGCCTGTAGTCCCAGCTACTCGGGAGGCTGAGGCAGGAGAATGGCGTGAACCCGGGAGGCGGAGCTTGCAGTGAGCTGAGATCCGGCCACTGCACTCCAGCCTGGGCGACAGAGCGAGACTCCGTCTCAAAAAAAAAAAAAAAAAAAGAAGTAATGTTCACCTTCATATAAACTTTTTCCTTCTGTGTAAACTTAGCATGGCTCTTCCAGTTCAAATTTGCAGTAAAAACATTTTGAAGGAAAAATCTGAAAAACTACCATCAAGTATTATGCTTATTACTGGGTGATGAAGTAACCTGTACAATGACCCCCACCATTTACATGGGTAAACTGTGACATGCAATTTACCCATGTAACAAACCTGCACATGTTTCCTCAATCCTAAAATAAAAGTCAGAAACAAGAAAAAAAAAACTATTTTATGCAACTTCTTGTTAGGCTAAATGAGGTTCTAATTCTACTGTTAGTATTTGTAAGTATTCAGACATACATCTAACATCCTAAATTTTTAATGACATTACTATTACAGAGAAGTACGGCTTCAACCAAATAAAACTGGACTCGATAAGGAAAAATTTTAAATAAATGCCTGACATTGAGAAAAAGAGAAAAAAGCAAAAGAGAGAGAAACAGAGCGAGTGAGTTTCTAAGTGTCTTTGGGCTACTGCTTTTTCGAGCTTCCATCAAACAGTAGGAAAATTAAGCTCTACACATGTACCCGCATCCCTGGACCTCATCCTCTGCTACTCCACACATCTGCCAGGCCGGCCCACCTGTCCACTCCCCCGCTGCTGACCATTCCTTCCACTGTGCCCTGGAACTCACTAGCATGTGCAAACCCCTTCTATTCTCAAACTCCTCTGAAAGAAACCATTTTTCCATTTTTCACATTTTTGCCCTAACTGAAACCTTCCTGCCCTCCTAATAATACTGTTTCCTATAACAAAACTGATTATAACATAATATAAAATTAATCTGTAGAATATATGGTCATAAGTATTAATAGATGATTCAGAAATTTCTTAAATGCAGTAACAGAAATTTTACAAATATGAAGAAAAGACTGGCTACACCAGGAAAAATAAATATTTTCAAGTTGACATCCTATGAAAATCTCCCCCTTCTCATATGAAATAAGCAAAAGTGAAAAGGAGAAAGCTGAATTAGTGATGAAATTAGGTAACTATGGCTGCTACATGCCACAAAATTCAAGACAATTTGGCTAGACATACCAATGAAGCCAACTTTAAAACATTCACTAAGAACTTAATGAAAATGTCTCCTTCCCAGGAAAATTACACTGTTGCATCAAGTCCATAAAAAAATATTCTGGGGAAAGTAATGACACAAGATCCCATTTAATATGCTGAGAGTTGGATGTGAGTTCATGCTCATGTCTGCAACAGGGCCCTGTATTTAGAAACACACGGAATAGAAATCCAGAGAAATTTAATGATTCACTAACTGAATTACACATTTCTTTTAAAACTTGGCATACAGAAACACTAAATAAAATGGATACAGTCATACTGTTCACCATGCAAGGTTAAAAGGAAGACAAGATAATGAAATCTGGATTTCAGTACAGCAATTTGTTTCAATCAACCTAGAGAAAAATCACTGTGATCAGCTCCCCCAGGAGAATGTCCACAATTCCAGTTTCCTTGGGGTTCCCCTCGGTCACTCCAGACTGAACTGGTGCCACTGATGCTCATTATCTAGCCCTCCAACACACTAAACAGGAAGATGCTAAGGACATTTACATGAATAGTAAACAGAGATAAGGATAATCTATTAATGAAGAGCAGACCTAACATCACTCAAGGATAAATATAGTTTTTTTAAAAAAATCAGCAAATGACTCCTCAACACATAAGACAAAAAGAAGAAGAAAAAACAAAACAAAACAAAAATATCCAAAGCCTTAGTATTATACTAATACAGAGGATAGAAGCGAATTTGGGATGTCATGCGAGAAGGAAGATACGCAAAAATATTAAGGAAAGTATCTGTTTTACACTCTCAAGATAATTAAAGAATGAACAATGAGAGATTATCAAATAGTATAAGACAGATTGAAATGAAGAAGAAACACCCAAAATACAGAAGTAACCTTTAATTTTAAAAGAGTCATTATTAATTTAAGCAGAACGAGAAACAGGAGAGAAGTTCAAGTCAATGACAAAGAGAATAAATCTGAGAAGTTCTAGAATGTGTAGTAAAAGAACAAGGAAAGGAGAAAGACATCGGTATTTCTGGTGATCTTAAAGAGAACGAAATAAATGCGAAAGAACAGATGCACCAATAGAACAAGTGGCATAATACCCTGAACTAAAAAGGACTTTGAAACTGATTGAGAAAGCTCACCACATACTAGGTTAAATTACTCAAAATTAAAGCATCTACGTGACCTAGTGAAAATAACAAATTCAAAGAGCAAATGAGACACTTACAAATACATTCAGAAATGAAAAAGGCAACATTTACTAAGAATCAGAATGGTCTCAGATTTCTTCTTGAAAACATTAAATACAAGAGTGTGATGAAAAATACTAGAGCATCTTGGGGGCTAAGTCTATACCCAAGAATTCTAGACCTGGCTGGAGGTTGGCATTTTCTAGCAACTCAGCATCCATATACTCTTTTTATTCTGACATTTTTATCTCCCTGTTCTTGTCAGTAATCTTTTTGACTTAGGAGCTGAAACCACTTAAAAAGAGTAACAGTAATAATAACATAAAGGATTAATACTGCGGATTAGATGGGAACAAACGACCAATAGAGATATGACTGATAGAGTATCCCTCAAATCTCCCCCAGCCGCATCATCTCTGACCAAGGCTGCTTCCTTTGCTCACTCAGATCTGGCCAAGATGGCCGCCTTGCTATGCCTCCAGCAATGTGCCAAGCATACTCCTGTCTCGGGGCCTTTGCACTTCCTGTACCACCTGCCTGGAAAGCTCCTACTCAGTTCTCAGCATGGCTCACTCCTTCACTTCCCTTAGGTTTTACCTCAAATGTGTTCCCAGTGAGCCTTGCCTGGCCCCACATCATCTACCCTGCCTCTCGCTTTTCTATCTCCACAGCACTCATTACCACTGAGCACAGTGCATGCGTTATTTATTGTTTACGGACTCTACCCCACACTATGGAAATGCCATGAGTGCAGGGATTTCTATCTAGTTTGTCTTTGATGTATCTCAAGAGCCTAGATGAACTGGGACTCACCTAATATTTGTTGATAAAATGACAATGACTGATTAGAAAAATATGGTAGGGTAAGATACACTGGTTTCAACAACGCATTTGACACAATTTCACACTATTCTCATAGGTGATATTTCCACACTCGGCATTTCCTAGATGATAATTATTGTAAAGGGGGCACAGGAAAACAACTTGGAAAAAACACTCAAATTCGAGGCTTCGAAACACAGAGAAATAAATAATATGTTAGATAACAGAAATAAGACTGAGACTCATCTCAACAGGTTGAGATGGATGAAAACAAGATGGAATGAAGGTGAAATAAATGTCTAGTCCTGCAGTTAAAATTCTAAAACAAAATCTGCTGACAAAGAAACTTTTTGATCTCTGACTTCACTGATTTCTCCTTCTTCCTCTCCTCTGCTGACTTTTCCACATCTTCTCCACCACTCAACAAGTGGAGTGTCCAGTTTAGTGCTTCGGTCTTGACTCTCTTTTCCACAGACAAGCTCTCTAAGAAGTGTCACCTACTCCCACAGCCTTAAACATCATTTATACACCACAAACTCCCAAATGCATATCTCTACCTAGGAACTTTTCTTTTAATTTGACCATATATGCACTTGCTTTCTAAAAATCTCCAATTCCGTATCTGATTCCTTACACTTACTAATGTCCCAGTCTCAATCAACCCCATTCCTCCTACAGTCTTCTCCATAACAGTAAAGAGAAATTTTATTCTTTCAAGTGCTCAGACCAAAAAAGTTGGGAGTCATTACTGAGTCCTCTCTTCTCACTCACCACATACAACTACAAGCCAACAATAAAACAGTAAGTTCCCCAACTGACTGAAAGACCCTCTTCTCAGCCAAGGGCATTCCAAAGTAGACCCAAAAATCTAGTTCAGGCAGTGATTGGGGCGCAGGGGGTTGGACATGCCTCATTATAACCTCCTCCCTTTGACATTCAGGCACAGCTGACCAGCACTGACACTAAAACAGGTTTTAAGACTGATGCAACAGACTTTTTGTGGCTGTAAGACATCAAACTCCAGCCTGACTCTAGTACAGCAGCATCATGTGACAGCAGGTCCTGAAAGAAATTGAACTATTTTAACGCAAACATATTTCTTTGACATATTTTGAAATGGCCCTGCAAAGCTGTCTCCTGTGGGGAAAATCTACGTTCCATAGAGAAACCCCTTCCCTTTCCAGGTCTTTTCTCTGAACCAGGAGAGGCTAAGAGTCTGGTAGCTTTTTAGCTCCGATAAGAGCTCTGAAACCTGCTACTTGGAGGCTTCATTTGCATGATAAATGCTTGGTCTCTAAAACCCTTACCTTAAGCCAGACATCCCTTTCTATTGATTCCAGGTCTTTGATAATAACTCTTTCAACCATTCAACCAATTGCCCATCAGAAAATTGTTGAATCCGACTGTGACCTGGACGCTACCTGGCCCCCATGCTTCCAGCTGTCCCACCTTTCCAGACCAAACCAAGGGATATGTACTGAATGATATCTTACGTCTCCCTAAAATGTGTAAAACCAAGCTGTAGCCCAACTATTGTGGACACATCTCAGAAGCTCCTGAGGTTATGTCATAGGCATGTCCTTAACCTTGTAAAAATCAGCTTCTAAGTTGACTGTGACAGGTCTCCGATACTTTTTGGTTTATGCTTCCATAAGCAAAACCTGTCTGCTCTTTCTTCTTCTACATCCAACATCTGATCCTAGTTCACCATTACAACCCTAATCCTAGACATCATCCTCCCCTGCCTACACTCCTAGACTACCACTGGGTCTACCGGTTTCCACTCTTACTGTGTATACTCTCGATTCGGCAGCTAGAAGAAGGCCTAAATACCCCCAATTCCATTCCAACCTCAGTTCTCACTGGTCTCCGCGTGACTCACTCTGCTCATCACAATGGCCTACCTCAGGGCCTCTGCAGTTGCTGTCTCCTCCTTCAGCTGATTCTCTCATTCCCTTTGGATTCCTCTCAAATTCACTTAGGAAATTAACCTCTCTTGACCACTGCATATGTGCAACAAGCCAACAAACACCCTCTGAACCCACCATCACTCTCAAGCCCCTTATTCTGCTTTATTCTTCCATGTATTTATCACAGTATTTATCACTGCCTGATAGATGTACACACAAACAATATACACATCATACGAATTCTCTGAACTGTTTCCACAACTCCCTTCTATACTATGAGAGCCTGAATCCTGTCAATTTTGCTCACCGTTGTATCCACAGCACCTTAGAACAATGCCTGAAACAAATGCTCAAAAATAATGGTCATTGAATGATAGGTTAGAAGATAGGGAGACAAAGAGAGGAAAGAAAAATAGAAAAAAGGGAAGGGGAAGAGACATAAGACCTACAGGTCTGACTTCACGAAAAAATGATGACAGTTTACTCAAAGTTCAATAACAAGAAATGCAATGTAGTTTCTTAAAAAATCTAACCCTCCATTAAAACCGTATTGACAGATACATAGGTTTCAAACTAAGACAGGTATCTGTCCCACCTCCTTTTACCAGGCTCAAGACAAAATTAGTCTGTAGTGTTAAGGTTGCAATGTTTTAAAGATATATTAACAATGTATAGTTTGTCCAAAGAATGTCAAACCTACATCTTAAGGAGGCATGTGGAAAATAAAGTTTAGAAACTAAGATCTTTTACTAGAAAAGAAATAACATAATCCCTATACTCAAAGAGTTTGCATATGAAATAAAAGTCAAAACAAATACTGGAAAATGGCCATTTTGGGAGGCTGCTTGGTTCTAAACGAGAAAGTATTTCATAATAATTAGAACTGCCTAGGCTGGGCTCAGTGGCTCAAACCTGTAATCCCAGCACTTTGGGAGGCTGAGGTGGGAAGATCACTTGAGCCTAGGGTTCGACACTAGCTTGAGCAACATGGAGAAACCCCATCTCTATTAAAAAAAAAATTAGCTGGGCATGGTGGCACAGGCCTATAGTCCCAGCTATTTAGAAGGCTGAGGTGGGAGGATCATCTGAACTCGGGCAGTCAAGGCTGAAGTGAGCTGAGACTGTCCCACTGCATTTCAGCCTTGGTGATGAAGTGAGGCTTTGCCTCAATTAAAAAAAAAAAAAAAAAAAAAAAAAGTATATGAGAAAGAGAAAGGGGAAAGAAAAAAGAAAACAAAAACACAACAGAACTGCCGGAGAGTGTAACCATCACCTTCAGTGGAACTAAAGAGCATGCGTTCTGTCAGGGATGCGTTAGAACAGAAGCCCTGTGGCCAGTCACCATCTACCGAAAGGTTGCCCAAGGAATTTCTAAATCTGAATCTTTACTGAAAATATGGCATACTATTTCATAAAGGAAACTCTGAGTATTAGTCAAATAAGCATTGATCAAGATACGGGATACATTAAAAAAAATTATAGAGATCTTGGCAATTGATACCATTTCTAGGTTATCAGCTCACACCTTTAGTATTTCTCAATTACAGATACACTTTTCTCCAAATTTGGCATAATGTCAGAGAATCTTATAAATAATAGCAAAGAAAAATCACTACATATAGTTTCATCATTTTTTCTAATGGCCTTATAAGACAGTATGTAGTATTGTCAATGACACTGTCTGAACACATGGCAGCTGTGCCAATATCAACACTCTAATATTTTATGACTCTGCCAAAGTTCACTTTTCAGAGTCCCCATCTTACCCTCAAGCATCACTTTTTAGCATTTTCTGCTACTCCTAGCAGCTGCCAAAATTCTAGGTCCACTCCCTATCACTTCCTGGTAGCTTTTGAGCATCCAGACCAAGGAACTCTTCAGTTGTGAGTTCCACAAATGTGAAATTAATAACAAAGGCACCCAGGGAAACAATGAGACTCACAGAAACCTCAAGAGTCTCCTACATTGCTATGGACAGAAGGAATTCTGCCCTCGCCTATCTCCAAACCCCCAGCCCCCAGCACTGGCCCAGGTCATTTTAGAGATTTCTTTCTTCAGATGATCAAAAATAAAGGAATATATCTGCATATGTGATTCTATTAACAGTTTTTCAGTTTATATATTACAATAAAAACTGACCTCTAAGGTTGCATTCAGTTCCATTCAAACTGATTATTTGCAATATTTCATCTACACTTAAGATCTTTGTGTAATCCAGGAAAAACTAAGACATATTTCCAAATGTAATCACTTATAATTTTATAGCACAAACAGTATGCTGAATGCTTTCAGTACTCACCTGCCATAGTTTTGAAGCCTGCTAAGGCTCTTAAAGTTAACTAGGCCATGAAAACAGTCCCTTTAATATTTATAAAATTTCTAAGCAATATTATGTTTTCAACACATGAGTTGCCATCTTTTGTTCTCCCAAAAAGAAAGTGCATAAACTCAAAGGCAGAGGCTGGGCGGGTAGCAGACATGAGTAAAGCCGGCTACATGGAGGACTGAGGCTGACTCGAGAGCATCATGCATCTGAAGGCAGCTTCCGCTTCCCACCCTGGGGAGACTGCTGCCCTGGGAGAGTGACCTTACCTTCGGGTTCAAGAGAAGCCAGAAATCCAACCTTTACTACAGTGTCTCAATTTCTAAATGTTGGCAACTGATTCAGAAAAATCCCACAGGCACGTGCAGCCAAACAAAATGCATCTGTGTGCCGTATTCAGAATTGAGGTCTCCAATTTGCACCCTCTCTACCGACTTTATTCCATATTAACGAGTGATACTTTGGAGGGGGAACTCAGTTTTTGCCATTATCTTTCTAACACTTTAATGTGTTAGGGTACTGAAAAATAAATAAAACAGATTCGTTTCCTATATTGTAGTAGTAAAAATAATATTCACGTTACTTACCCTGCTGACTTCCTTAGGAGCCGATTCATCTGGGGATAGAGAAGGAAGAGGGAAAAACACAATTAGAGACTGAGTAGGTTTTAAAATACAGAATATGTCATTTGCTTTCAATAAACTTGAATGGTTTTTTGCAATGCTTCCTCTTATGAAATCTACAAATCTGATTTGTTAAAACTGTAAAGGTTGAACATAACAAATTATGACTTAAGAAGTATACATTAATTTCACAGGGAAACTGAAATACCACCACCGCGTTACCTTTCTAGAGGTTCTAAAATGGATATGATATGCCTGTAAGAATAGCTACACTGTGGTATATTCAACTACACATACCTAAAATGGGGTTGATAACACTTCAGTATTCTATACAATACAACCCACACAAATATCCCAAATGACCTTTCACACTCGTGCTTCGTACAGCAGACCTGGAGCTGGTGTGAGCTGTTCTGTTGAAATAAGAAACGTACCTGCATGGAACTCTGGTCAAGGCATGAAACATACCCACTAATAATAGTGCTGCTTTGTTCCATGTGTCTGAGGAGTTGGGGGGTTGTTTATACCAGCTTGTCAGCATTGTTGATTGGTAAAGTGAGACTGGGGTGGTTTGCACAGGGTCTAGGTGAGAATCCCTGGATGGCTCTCCCACTGGGGCTGGCTACAGGCAAGAAAATGCCTGTGTGACCAACAGGGTGTAGAATAAGCTGGCAGACACCCACTCTCGGTCCATGGTTCTGAGTGTTGCACACACAGGTCATTGATTCTGACCTGTGAGAAAGTGTGTGTCCCTAAGAGGAGGGGCTACTGGAGCTCAATCCGGCATTGACAGGCTCCTTGCTATCTTTTTCCTGTAATAAACTTGACATCTGCAAAGACTGTCATTTTGGTTCCTGTGTCTTCTTGAGCAATCAAATCCTGTTGTCTGTCACCATCAGAACGAACTTAACGTACAAAAATGGAATGTAGCTCCATGCTTTAGAACATTCAGGTATTCAGATCGACAGTACCTAGTTTTTGTATTACTGTATTAATACACAATTGCTCATATATTTTCTTATCATTGTTGCATAATGGTTAGAGTATGGCCTCTGACTTCCCTAAGAATGTAACACATGTAACGATGTCATAGGAAAAATGTCTTATCTTCCACCTTGAAGTGGCACCACAGAAGTATTTCATTTACTCTTCGACTCCTAATCCTCTCTGAAGCTGAGACTATTTATCATTACAACAAATTTATTAACAGATTCTAAAGTTATAGAGACAAATGTGCTTTTAAATTTTTCAAAGTTTTGATCTAAAACATTTAATGAGAATGTTTGAAAAAGTCAAACAATTAAAAGGTATACAATGAAAAGGAGCAACGTGTGAACAGGTTTAATACCAAGACTGCATGCAGTCACCTAGCTATGACATTATGGAATTTTCTACCCTCTGCTAGTCACCACTACAGATCTGAAAATTAGTTCAAGGACCGTGTGAATGTCCACACATCTGCAAATAAATGTTCCTTTGGCTTTTTCTCTTAGTCTTGCTTAGTTAGTACTTCTCAAACTTGAGTGTGCATAAGATAGCCTATGACATGTGTTTACAAAATCAACAATTTTTTGCTTTATGGGCAATTTAAAGTATTTGAAAGAAAAAAGTTTACCTATAGCCGATTTCTGGCTTTTCACCTTAGGAGCTGATTTAGAAAATCATTTTCTCCAACTTAACACTCAATTGTAGTTAAATCAATGTTAAGTCTAGTATATTTAAAAACTATAGTATTTTACTTAACTGAGAAAATTAATGAACACAGTGCGATTTCTTGTGTAAGGGAACATTGCTTCCTATTTCTTATAGTTGGAATTTTCATTTAGTTGAATTCTCTTGCCCAAGAAAAATTTAAGCATGTTGAAGACAGAAACTTTACTTTCTCTTCTACAGTAGAGTTGCACTGTGGGAACACATATGACGGACAGTGGCTTAGAGCAGGGGTTCGGAACCGGGCCACACAGCAGGAGGTGGGCGGTGGCAAGTGAGCAAAGCTTCGTCCGTATTGACAACCGCTCTCCATCGCTGGCATTACTGCCTGAGCTCCGCCTCCTGTCAGGTCAGCAGTGGCATTCGATTCTCATGGAGTGCAAACCCTACTGCAAACTGCACTTGCTAAGGATCTAGGCTGTGCGCTCCTTATGAGAATCCAATGCCTGATGATCTGAGGTGGAGCTGAGGTGGTGATGCTAGCGCTGGGGAGTGGCTGCAAATACAGATAAACATTAGCAGAGAGGTTTGACTACACAGAGATCACAGGAAATTAACTGCTGGCAGACTCATATCAAAACTCTCTCAGTGAGAGGCAAGTGACAAGCTGCATCTGGTTGGTGGCAGGCTTTACGGTGTGGCAAGTGAGCTGATGTGCTTCAAATTGCACAGCTGCATCTAGTGGCAGCTTTAACCTAGAATCTGACACTTATTCAGTCGACGTGTGACCTGCCTATTATTTTATTTACCACTTCCATCTGCACCTCTTTCCCACACTATGCACTTGTCTCAGCCACAGTTTTGGTAAGCCCACAAGTCAATCCCAGCCGAAATGAGTAAAAGACAGACAACACCGTCGAGCTTCTTTGAAAAGGGGGAAGACCTAATCATGAGAAAACAGAAGACTCTAAGGCTGCCAACGAAAAGAAAGCTGTATTTAAAAGAAAATACCAAGTCCTATTTAAATTACGGGTTCACTGCAACAGGTGATGCACATTCTCCAAGTCCACTTTGTATATGCGGTGACCAGCTATCCAAGGAAGCCATGAAACCTTCAAAACTGCATTGCCACATGGAGACCAAGTACCCTGCACTAAAAGACAAGCCTGGCTGGATGCAGTGGCTCACGCCTATAATCCCAGCACTTTGGGCAGATCACGAGGTCAGATCAATACCACCCTGGTTAACACAGTGAAACCCCGTCTCTACTAGAAATACAAAAAATTAGCTGGGCATGGTGGCACACACCTGTAATCCCAGCTACTCGGGAGGCTGAGGCAGGAGAATCACTTGAACCCGGGAGGCAGAGGTTGCAGTGAGCCGAGATGGCGCCACTGCACTCCAGCCTGGACAACAGAGCGAGACTCCGTCTCAAAAAAAATAAATAAATAAAAATAAAAAGACAAGCCTTTGGAGTTTTCAAAAAAAAAAATTAAAAAACATGGACACCAAGAACACAGGCAATTATTGAAGGCAACCAACTTCATCAAATGCGTCTACACTGACAGCTTTTTTTCTTTTTTTTTTTGAGACGGGGTTTCACTCTTGTTGCCCAGGCTGGAGTGCAATGGTGCAATCTCAGTTCACTGCAACCTCTGCCTCCCAGGTTCAAGCAATTCTCCTCCCTCAGCCTCCTGAGTAGCTGGGACTACAGGTGCCCACCACCATGCCTGACTAATTTTTTGTATTTTTAGTAGAGACGGGGTTTCATCATGTTGGCCAGGCTGGTCTCAAACTCCTGACCTCAGATGATCCACCTGCCTTGGCCTCCCAAAGTGCAGGGATTACAGGCATGAGCTACCACACCCGGCCAAGAGCATCATTCTTAGTGGCTAACCGCGTTGCTGAAGCTAAAAGACCCTTTATTGTTGGTGAAGAGTTGATCCTGCCTGCTACTAAGGACATCTGCTGGGAACTTTTAGGAGAGGCTACAGTTCAAAAGGTGGCAGGTGTTCCTCTTTCGGCTAGCACCATAACTAGATGAATTAATGAGATAGCAGGGGATACTGAGACACAACTGTAAAAGGGGATTCATGAATCACTGTGGCACACAATCCAGGTTGACGAGTCTACCAATGTTGACAGCCAGGCAACCATGCTTGTTAATGTGTGATATATTTTTCAGGGGGATGTGCATGAGGATATGTTATGTGCACTTTTGTTGCCAGCCAACACCACAGCTGCAGAACTATTCTAGTCTGTGAATGATTACATATCAGAAAAACTAAATTGGTCATTTTGTGTTGGTATACACACGGACAGAGCAGCTGCCATGACTGGACAGCTTTCTGATTTCACTACTCAGGTCAAACAGGTCTCTTCTGCATATAAGTACCACGCACTAACCGACTGTGCCACTGGAGCTCCTTAGGTTGCTTCTGAATGTTAGTCTATGCACTGTGTCATCCATAGGGAAATGCTGGCTAGCTGAAAAATGTCATGTGAACTTAACAATGTTTAGCAGAATGTGATTAAAATTATCAACCACATTAAAGTACATGCCCTTAACTCACGTCTGTTCGCACAGCTCTGTGAGGAGATGGACGCAGAGCACACACACCTTCTCATACACGGAAGTGAAATGCTTTCTAAAGGTAGATTTCTGGCCAGAGTTTTTGAAACCACTCCAGAGATTTCTTTTAGAAAAAAAGTCACCATTGGCAGCACATTTCAGTGACATAAAATGGGTTGCAAAACTTGCTTAGTTGTGTGACCTATTTAACCTGTTCAACGAACTCAACCTGTCACTTCAGGGGAGAACGACAGCTGTGTTCAAGTCGGCAGATAAAGCGGCTGCATTCAAAACCAAACTGGAATTACAGGGGTGACGAGGGAATACTGGGATTTCTGACATGTTTCAAACATTAGCAGAGACTGTGAAAGAGACAGAGCCAGGGCCTTCTTTCCCCCAGCTGATGCAGGATCACCGCCTCAGCTTTCAGGAGAGCTTGAGCGATACTTCCCAACCACAAAAGAACCCGGAACCGGGAAGGAATGAATCCGCGACACCCACTTGTGAATAAGCCTGGTGAATCGACTGCCTGTGCTAGAAGAGGATCAGCTGCTTGAGATGGCAAATGACAGTGGCTTTAAAAATGTGTTTGAGACAACTTCAAATCTCCGTATGTTCTGGATGAAGGTCCAGGTGGAATATCCTGAGGTTGCCACAAAAGCGCTGAAAAGCTGCTTCCGTGTCCAACAACCTGTCTTTGTGAAGCAGGGTTTTCTGCAGTGACAGCGACCACAAAGACATTACAGAGCAGCGTGGACATAAGTGACACACTTCAGGTGTCACTGTCTCCCGTCACCCCCAGATGGGACTGTCTAGTTGCAGGAAAACAAGCTCAGGGCTTCCACCACTAATTCTACATCATGGTGAGTTGTATCATTATTTCATTACATAATACAACGTAATAATAATATAAATAACACGCACAACAAATGTAACATGCTTGAATCAACCTGAAACCACCCCCTCCGACCAGTCTATGGAACAACTGTCTTCCACAAAACTGGTCCCTGGTGCCAAAAGTTTGGGAATCGCTGGTTTAGAGCATGGACTAAGGTCTGAAGCCCAGACCTGCAGTCACTAGTGACATTACATTGGACAAGGTGCCACCTTACAAGTTCAAAGTGAAATAAGTTAACAATATAAATTGTTACTGAAAAAGATCGTCCTCCCTCAGCCCAAAGACCATTTCAAGGTAAGAGAGAGGGAAAACGGCCCCTTCCCACTCATGCAGTTCACGACTCCTTGCAGATCACACAGGAATTTCAGGTTAAGAACCCACGGGGTAGAATGTTCCCTTTTCCCTGTACACTTCCAGCACACACTCACAGTTGAAGTGCCAGAACAGCACTTCACTCAGATCAGCAATGAAGCTCTCTTTGAAACAAAAGGTTAGAGGAACATGGAAAAGAAGAAAATTGCCATGAATACCAAATTTTGAGGTACTGATGAGGAACAAATTGGCAAAAAAAAAAAAAAAAAAAAAAAAGAAAAGAAAGAAAAAAGTTCCAGAGGACACTAATTTTCATGCAGCATAGGGTTTTTGTAAACAGGTGTTTATTCAACAAATATTTACTGAGGGACCACTGAGTGCCAAGAATTTATCTCTGATCTCGATAAGCTTGCATTCCAGTGGGATGAATAAATTAGGAAATGAAGAGATGAAATAATTTCAGAAAATAAATATCTATGCTTGTTAAAGAAAAATTTAATTTTTAGAGAAAGATAAAGCATCTTTGATCCAAAGCTAATTTTAATACTTTTTAAAAGCCTTAGCAAGAACAGTCTACAGGAAAAAAAGGCGCTAAGGGTATTTCATAGTAAGCACACCATTCACAGCAAGAATGTAATAGTGTAGCTTTCATGGTAAGAAGTTAATTTTAAATATTTTTTAAATCAAAATCTGGGAAAATGGTGAATAGGAGGCAGGCCTAACTTGCAGCGCCCACTCAGGTGGACAGAGCAGCCTGTGTAAACCTACATCGTCAACTTTTGCTCCAGGAACTAACACAGGAACATCCCAGGCAAGCCTAGAGAATCCACAGACCCTTTGTAGGAGGTGGATTGCAGCTGCAGGCTCCGTGGGACAGCTGAGGAACTGTGGTTCACTTGCTTTCTCAGATGGAGGCTTGTACCCTGGGGCAAGTTCTCAGTCCTGCTCACTAGCTGTCTGGAAATAAACTCAGTCTGTTGGGGGGCATGGTGGGTGTGAGACCAGCCTTTTGGGTTGCGGGCTGCAGGGGAGCTGGGTGAGGCCTGTGGCTGCCAGCTTTACCCACTTTTCTGGTGACCTATATGTGACAGCAGAGGTCCCCAGGGAACATAACTCCATTGGTCTAGGAACCACACCCCTGTCCCCTACAGCAGTCACAGCAAGCCCTGCCCACGGACAGTCTGAGATCAGACATGCCTAGCCCTGCCTCCACCTGATGGTCTTTCTCTACCTGCCCCGGTGGCCAAAGTCAAAGCCCACCCTGCCCACTACTGGAGAAACATGAATATTTACCCAAAGGCGACCCTAGGGCAAGCTTGTCTTCTCCCAATACAACCTCAGCTGATGCACTATTGACAGTGCCACCTCCTGGCTGGAGAAGAACCAGCACAAAACCAGCACACTAAACAAAAACACAATCAAGGACCCTCAGAATCCATTTCACTCCCTGCTACCTCCACTGGAGCAGGTGCTGGTATCCATGGCTGAAAGACCTAAAGACAGATCACATCACAGGACTCTCTGCAGATACTTCCCAGTGACAAGCTGGAGCCTAGTACCTCTGCTGTGTGGCTAGATCCAGAAGAGAAATATAATTGTTGCAGTTCAGCTCTCAGGAGGCCCCATTCCTTGGGGAAGGGGAAGAAAATCACATCAAGGGAGCACCCCATGGTACACAAGAATCTGAACAGCAGCCCTTGAGTCCCAGACCTTCCCTCTGACATAGTCTACCCAAATGAGAAGGAACCAGAGAAACAATTCTGGTAATATGACAAAACAAGGTTCTTTGACACCCCCAAAAGATCACATCAGCTCACCAGCAATGGAGCTAAAGCAAGATATAATCTCTGAATTGCCAGAAAAAGAATTTAGGTCGACTATTAAGCTAATTAAGGAGGCACCAGAGAAAGGTGAAATCCAACTTAAAGAAATCAAAAAAATGACATAGGATATCAATGGAGAAATCTCCAGTGAAATAGCATAATTAAAAAAAAATCACAACTTCTGGAAATGAAGGAGACACTTAGAGAATTGCAAAATGCACTGGAGAGTCTCAGCAATAGAATCAAACAAATAAAAGAACTTCAGAACTCAAAGACAAGACTTTCAAATTAACCCAATCTAACAAAGGCAAAGAAAAAAAGAATTTAAAAAACGAACAAAGCCTCCAAGAAATTTAAAATTATGTTAAACAACCACACCTAAGAATAACTGGAGTTCCCGAGGAAGAAAATAAATCTATAAGTTTGGAAAACATATTTGAGGGAACAATTGAAGAAAACTTCCCCAGCCTTGCTAGAGATCTAGACATCCAAATACAAGAAGGTCAAAGAACACCTGAGACATTCATCCCAAAAAGATCATTGCTGAGGCACATAGTCATCAGATTATCTCTAGTCAAGATGAAGGAAACAATCATAAGAGTTGTGAGGCAAAAGCAGCAGGTAACCTATAAAGAAAAACTTGTCAGACTAACAGCAGATTTCTCAGCAGAAACCCTACAGGCCATAAGGCATTGGGATTCTATCTTTAGCTTCCTTAAACAAACAAAACAATTATCAGCCAAGAGTTTTGTATCTAGTGAAACTAAGCTTCAAAAATGAAGGAAAGATAAAGACTTTTTCAAACAAATGCCAAGAGAATTCGCCACTACCAAGCCAGCACTATGAGAACTGCTGTTAATAAAAGAAACTCTAAATCTTGAAACAAATCCTCAAAACACACCAAAATAGAACCTCTCTAAAGCCTAATCCTCACAGGACCTATGAAACAACAACACAATGAAAAATACCCAAGGTATTCAATAAATAGCAGGGCGAATACAACAGTACCTCATATCTCAATACTAACATTGAATGTAAATGGCCTAAATGCTCCACTTAAAAGATACAGAGTGGCAGAATGGGTAAGAATTCACCAACCAAGGCCAGACGTGGTGGTTCATGCCACTTTGGGACTCTGAGGCGGGTGGATCATTTGAGGACAGGAGTTCAAGACCAGCCTGGCCAACATGGGGAAAACCCATGTCTACTAAAAATACAAAAATTAGCTGGGTGTGGTGGCATATACCTGTAATCTCAGCTACTCAAGAGGCCGAGGCATAAGAATTCCTTGAACCCGGGAAGTAGAGGCTGCAGTGAGCCAAGATCACACGACTGAACTCCATCCTGGGGGACAGAGCAAGACCCAGTCTCCAAAAAATTTAAAAATACATTCACCAACCAAATATCTGCTGTCTTCAAGAGACTCACCTGACTCATAAGAACTCACATAAACTTAAAGTAAAGGAGTGGAAAAAGATATTACGTGCAAATGGACACTAAAAGCGAGTGGCAGGAGTAGCTATTCTTACATGAGACAAGACAAACTTTAAAGCAACAGCAGTTAAGAAAGACAAAGAGGGACATTATATAATGATAAAAGAACTAGTCCAACAGAAAAATATCACAATCCTAAATATATATGCACCTAACACTGGAGCACCCAAATTTATAAAAGACCTAAGAAATGAGATAGATAACAACACAATAATAGTGGTGGACTTCAATACTCCACTGACAGCACCAAACAGGTCATCAAGACAGGAAGTCAAAAAAGAAACAATGGACTTACCCCATACCCTACAACAAATGGACTTAACAGATACTTACAGAACATCCTATCCAACAACTGCAGAATATACACTCTATTCATCGGCACATGGAACATTCTCCAAGACAGACCGTAAGATAGGCCACCAAACAAATCTCAGCAAATTTAAGAAAATCAAAATTGTAGCAAGGATTCTCTCAGACCACAGTGGAATAAAATTGGAAATCAACTCCAAAAGGAACCCTCAAAATCAGACAAATACACAGAAGTTAAATAACCTGCAAATGAATGATCACTGGGTTTGAACTACACTATAATAGTGACACAATCTATCAAAACCTCTAGGATACAGAAAAAGTGGTACTAAGAGAAAAGTGTACAGCATTAAGTGCTTACATCAAGAAGTCTGAAAAAGCACAGGTAGACAGTCTAAGGTCACACCTCAAGGAGCTAAAGAAACAAGAACAAAACAAACCCAAACCCAGCAGAAGAAAAGAAATAAGCAAGATCAGAGCAGAACCAAAATGAAACTGAAACAAACAAAAAAATACAAAGATAAATGAAACAAAAAGGTGGTTATTTGAAAAGATAAATAAAATTGAGAGACCATTAGCAAGATTAACCAAGAAAAGAAGAGAGAAGATCCAAATAAGCTCAATAAGAAACAAAACGTGAGCTATTACAAACACCACCACACAAATACAAAAGATTATTCAAGGCTACTGTGAACATCTTTATGTGCATAAACTAGAAAACCTAGAGGAGATGGATAAATTCCTGGAAATATACAACCCTCCATGATTAAACCAGGAAGAAATAGAAACTCTTAACAGATTAATAACAAGCAGCAAGATCGAAATGGTAATTAAAAAGTTACCAACAAAAAAGTCCAGGACCAAATGGATTCACAGCTGAATTCTATCAGACATTCAAAGAAGAATTGGTACCAATCATGTTGACACTATTCCACAAAATAGAGAAAGAGGGAATCCTCCCTAAATCATTCTATGAAGCCAGTATCACCCTGATACCAAACCCAGGAAAAAACTTAACAACCAAAAAAAAAATAAAACTATAGACAAATATCCCTGGTGAACATAGATGCAAAAGTCCTAGCTAACCAAATCCAACAGCATGTTAAAAAGATAATCCTCCATGATCAAGTGGGTTTCATACCAGGGATGCAGGGATGGTTTAGCATTCACAAGTCAATAAATGTGACACACCACATAAACAGAATCAAAAACAAAAATCACACGATCAACTCAATAGATGCAGAAAAACTATTGGACAAAATCCAGCATCCCGTCATGATTAAAACGCTCAGCAAAATTGACATAGAAGGGACATACCTTAAGGTAATAAAAGCCATCTATGACAAACCCACAGCCAACATTATATTGAATGTGAATAACTGAAAGCATTCCCTGTGAGAACTGGAACAAGACAAGCATGCCCACTTCCACCAGTTCTATTCAACATAGTACTGGAAGTCCTAGCCAGAGCAATCAAACAAGAGAAAGAAAGGGCATCTAAACTGGTAAAGAAGAAGTCAAACTGTCACTGTTTGATGATGACATGATCACATACCTAGGAAACCCTAAAGACTCATCCAAAAACTCCTAAAACTGGTAAATGAATTCAGCAAAGTTTCAGGATATAAAAATAATATACACAAATCAGTAGCCCTGCTATACACCAACAGCGACCAAGCTGAAAATCAAATCAAGAACCCAGCCCCTTTTACAATAGCTGCAAAAAAATAAAATACTTAGGAATATACTTAACCATGGAGGTGAAAGACTGCTACATGGAAAACTACAAAACACTGCTGAAAAAAATCATGGACAATATAAACACATCCCATGCTCATGGATGGGTAGAATCAATACTGTGAAAATAACCAGACTGCCAAAAGTAATCTACAAATTCAATGCACTTCCCATCAAAATACCACCATCATTCTTCACAGAACTAGAAAAAAAAATCCTAAAATTCATATGGAACCAAAAAAGAGCCCACATAGCCAAAGAAAGGCTAAGCAAAAAGAGCAAATCTGGAGGCATCACATTACCCAACTTCAAACTATAAGGCCAAAGTCATCAAAACAGCATGGTACTGGTATAAAAATAGGCATATAGACCAATGCAAACAGAATAGAGAACCAATAAATAAGGCCATATACTGTCAACTGATTTTTGACAAAGCAAATAAAAGCATAAAGTGGGGAAAGAACACCCTATTCAACAAACGGTGCTGAGATAATCGTAGAAGAATGAAACTGGATCCTCACCTCTCACCTTATACAAAAATCAACTCAAGATGGAATCAAAGACTTAAATCTAAGACCTGAAACCACAGAAATTCTAGAAGATAACATCAGAAAAACCCTTCTAGACACTGGCTTAGGCAAAGACTTCATGACTAAGAACCCAAAAGAAAAAATGCCACAAAAGCAAAGACAGATGGGACTTCCTTAAACTAATAAGCTTCTGCATAGCAAAAGAAATAATCAGCCGAGTAAACAGACAACATACAGAGTGAGAGAAAATCTTTGCAATCTGTACATCTGAGAAAGGACTAATATCCAGAATCTACAAAGAAACTCAAATCAGCAAGAAAAAAAGCAATCCCATCAAAAAATGGGCTAAGGACATGAATAGACAATTCTCAAAAGAAGATACACGAATGGGCAGAAAACCTATGAAAAAATGCTCAACATCACTAACGACCAGGGAAATGCAAATCAAAACCACAATGAGATGCCACCTTACTGCTGCAAGAACGGTCATAATAAAAAAATTTAAAAACCATTGATGTTGGAGTAGATGTGGTGAAAAGGGAATACTCTTACACTGCTGATGGGAATTTAAACTAGTACGACCTCTATGGAAAACAGTGTGGGGATTCATGAAAGAAATAAGTAGATCTACCATTTGATCCACCAATCCCATTCCTGTGTATTTACCCAGAGGAAAAGAAATCATTATAGAAAAAAGATACCTGTACATGCATGTTTACAGCAGCACAATTTACAGTTGCAAAAATATTGAACCAGCCCAAATGTTCAGCAATCAATGAGTGGATAAAAAAAAATGTGGGGTGTGTGCATGTGTGTATGTGTGTAATACACACAACACACATAGTAGTATTCCATGGTGTGTATGTGTGTGTGTGTGTGTGTGTGTGTGTATATATATATATATATATATATATATATAATTAACAAAGAAGAAATCCAGAATAAAGAAAAGTGATCATTTAATGCCTATATTAGAAATTAATATTGAAAACCACATTTTGCATTCCAAATTCTAAATTGTGATTTTCCTATGAACTAGCTACAAAGTTCCTGAGAATGCATTTTGAACAGTTTCTACTTTAATTGACTGATCATTTCCTTGAAGTTTAACATAGGGTCATTTTTACTAAATCTTCCATGAATAAGTAGCCTGCTTTCTGTGTTCATTCCATTGGATGAGAAAAGAAATCTAAGTCACACACTGGTACTATGGAGACCTTTGTGATTGACTTCACTGCACCTCTATCCTTCAACACTATCCATCTCAGTTTGCCTTTCAGACTGTAGTTATTATTAGCCAGGATGGTCTCGATCTCCTGACCTTGTGATCCGCCCACCTCGGCCTCCCAAAGTGCTGGGATTACAGGCGTGAGCCACCGCGCCCGGGCAGTTATTTTAATATTTCTAAGTGAAGCACACCTATCTTCCCTTTATGGGAGACAAGTATTTCCATGAACATTCATAAACCACTTATCTTTTTTATATACATCTGTATCTTAGGAGTTGAAGCAGTACATTCAGCCTCCCCCAGCCATTTCTAGCATCTCTAACAATTATATAATCTTAACAATTCATCCACAAGTATTTACCAAAAGTTCTACTTCATGCCAGACACTGAATAAATGTCTCCATTGGCCCAATCAGACTGAAGAAAATGACTTAAATTTCATGGGTTTGAGAGAACCACAAACAAGAAAGCTTTTCGGACCTAGCCAGTGGTGGCAGCCACATTATAATCACGAGGGCATCAACCTGAAATCAACAACAACACAGCAAGGAAGACAGAGGGGAGACAGGAGGGGAAAGGGGTTGGAGGGGAAAGGGAGAGAGAAAGGGATGGGAAGGAGAAAAAGAGGGAGGGGAAAGACATGAGAAATTGAGTCTTCAGAGACATTTCCAGCCAAATTAATCAGCCAACCTTGAAGCTTGCCTTACTTAGGGACTTTTTAAATACGCAAGATAGCTAATTTCCCTATGAAGTCAATTTTACCAGGTAAAACTAAAAACACTCAAGAGAGCATTTAAATGCAACAAAATGTTACGAGGACATTACTTTTACATCATTAAATTAATACATGTTATTTAAAATAAAATCTTGTAGAAAACTCTTGTTCTTACAAAATAACAAATTCCTTTGTTCTAATCTGGTTTGGCTCTATTTATCCAACTGGAATACACAACACATAAGGCTCTTTTCACTCCAGCAAGGCTGGCTTCACTACACTCTCAAATACGTTTTGCTCACTATTAACTCAAAGTCCTTTTATCTTCCAACAAATATTTACTGAGCACCTACTAAGTGCCTGTCACAGTTCTTTATGTTTACAATAGCTTGGAGAATAAAAAAGAGACAATAATCCTTGTCTTCACGAAGCTGTATTCTAAACGCAGGTGACTGTCAATCAACTTGATAAATAACTACATCATAGAGCAGGTTGGAAACGTTTGGTTGGGAGAATGCAGACCAGGATAAGGGGAACCGGAAGGCAATGAGGGAAGAGGATAGGGAGCAGGATGCGGTGTAAAAAAGCGTGGTTGCAGCAGTCTCCTGGAGAAGGTGAGCTAAAACAAACACAGCAGCCACCCAGGAAGAAAACTCCAAGCAGAGGGCTCAGCCTGCACAACGACGCTGAGACGCAAGTGTGCCTGCCATACCCCTGCCACAGAAGATGACCCCCGTATTTCCAAATACCAAGTCCTTCAAGACTCAGCTCAGCTTCTAGTCCGAGAGGTCCTCTCAAGAGCAATAAGCCCACTGATCTCTCTTGTCTCGGAACTTTTCTATGTTTTTTTTTCTGTTAGGAAAGCAGAATATGACAGAAATAAGGAAGACAGGTTTGGAGTTAATAGATCTGTTTTCAAATCTTAGCTTCACTTCCCAACCATACATGGGTTTCTTTACCTTTCCAAACTTGCCTACCTTATGGTTTTAAAATGAGATGATTTAGGATAATGTTAGGATTAAATGAGATATGGATAATTCTGACACAGAGAGAATGCTCAATAAATTGTTTTGTTCCTGTCCATTCAACTTAACATTAACTCTCTTCTGCCTTCCACTGATAGCTGGACACATGTGAAGGACTTAGCTTCTTAACTAAATATAAATTTCTTGACAATAAGAGACCACATCTAATATTTCTTTTACATTACTGAAAAATAAAATCATTCCAAAATGATTCTGTGATGATTAAGACACAGATAATAATGTTTTTGCATACAGAACATTTTTATTTGGTCACGAAAAGAGTGCTAAAATGCTAGAAATTGCTACTTTGACCAGAGGTTTAAAATCTCTTTGTCTAACTATTAAATACGGTTTCCAAAATCAGTTTGTTTTATCTTCATTCTTACTATATATGTTTTAAGCATCAAAAGCTAGGCATTTGTGGAAGAACATGAGTCATGTAACCAAGAACCAGAGTACCATGTTAACTGATCTGCGCTAATAAACCCGCTACTTTGCAGAGTTACTGATGACAACACGTGAAATAAACTACAAATCACTGTGTGGTTGGAAGATATAAAGAACAATATACTTGTGATATTTTTCATCAGAAATAAAAAATGGGGGTCACATATAAGTTCACAAGCCATATCAAAAAAAAAAAAAAGGAAAAGCAATCATTTTCTTCTCTGAGAGATTATAATGATTTTTAATAACTCGTAATCACATTTTCTGACACACAATGTTGTAGTATAATCTTTTGTACTTAATTATATATAAACAGAATGACACCATCCCATCACCGTCACCATCAGTGACATTAACACGAAGCTTTCCAATTCCATAAATGAAAAGTGATGACTTAAAAAGCCACAGTGTGAACCGCAGGTGTTCTTCTCCTATAGAAAATGTAACAACTTATAAAGTACCTCCCTTGTATTTCATTTTAGAGACATGAGAAATATCAATATATATACTAGCATAACTATTATTTACATAAGATGATATAGTTTTATCTCATATCTAAAAGAAAAGATCACAGGTAAATTGGATTTCACTTATCAAGGACATAAAAGCAAAGTTCAAGAAAGTCCTCATAACACAGTCATGTAATATATATGTTACTCTTCTTTTCCACAGTTTACTTCATAGAACTTAGTCATCTCTAAATGATTTAGAACTGTGTTGATTCTGTAACTTGAACCTAGATGCTACCAGGACCAAGAGCAAATGCAACCAACCTTAAGGTTTCACCATCAGAAACCTCAGCAAAATCTACCCCAGAGAGGCCAAGACACGAAATTTTTTCTTATAGTTATCTGAATATATCTACCAATACATTAAGAGCTGCTGAAATATATAAACATATCTATGATCATGACAGAAGAAACAAGTAAATGTAAACTCTGTTGACATTTGAGGGATTATTCACTGCCTTAACTTGGATATTCAGTAATACCTCAAAATTCATAGTGTCGAGTGGCTATTTATAAACAGCTAAGAGACTTTAGAATTATGAATGAAAATTTACTAAGCCTTCCTAAAACTCTTACAATGTTTTGTGCCTCTTTAGAAGCATTTTTATTATGTTGCTTTAGTATTGAGGATGTGGGGAAATGAGAAGTCCAAAGCCTTCTTACTGTATTTATAACAATTTAGGCCAGGCACTGTGGATCACACCTGTAATCCTAGCACTTTGGGAACTAGGGTAGGAGGATAGCTTGAGATCAGGAGTTCGAAACCAGGTGTGACAACATAATGAGACCCCGTGTCTACAAAAATTAAAAAATAGCCAGGCACAGTGGCATGTGCCTGTAGTCCTGGCTACTCAAGTGGCTGAGGCAGTAGGCTATGGCAGGAGGATCACTTGAGCCCAGGAGTTCAAGGCTGCAGGGAGTCACGATCCTGTCACTGTACTCCAGACTGGGTGACAGAGTAAGACCCTGTCTAAAAAAAAAAAAAAAAAATCAGTAACAGTAAGGGTTTAGCATCAAAATGTGACCTGGTACTTTTCTGAGGTTGGAAAAAAAAAAATCCCAGAATGTATTGTTCACCTCCGGATTCTAGCAATTCTCTGAGGTGTACAAGATTCCATGAAATTCGGCTATCACACATTACTCTATCAGCAGAGATCCTAACTGGTAAGTGTTCATAGTATAAGATCGTGGCACTAAAAGGAATATAAACATGAAGAACTCAGAATGAAGTTTAAAGTTGTTGACTAAATTTTCTCATTTTGAATAAGAAGCTGGGTCATGTGTTGTAAAAGTTCCTAGCTGTCTGCAAATCAATTAACTTACTTTTGAAAATGTTTTTGTTATTCTCAGAGTCCATGATTACTCTAATGACTACTAACTTCATTTGTCCATCTTAGAACTCCTCTTCTCAAACTGTTCAAAGGAAAAATTAAAATAGCAGCGCTATTACATGTGCAGGTAGTAGTTTCACATTCATTCCACCTGTTTGACATTAGATCAAATGTGCACTAGATAGAATAAATTTATAATATTAAGTCTCTTCTTGGTTTCTGTGGACACTGAAAATGACGAGACCAGAGTACTTTTCATTAAAAAAAAAAAAATTCTTAATGTCTGCAGATAGGTAAAGATAATGAGTGGTTCTCTCTCTGCTTCAGACCATCTGACAAGGCAGACATACGAAAAACGCCAGGGGGAAGAGTCTGATCAGGCCAACTGCAGCCAAGGGACAAGCAGCAGAGGAGGAGGTTGTTTACTCCATGGCAGTGAAGCACGATCCTGCCTCAAGTACACTTACATCTCCAGAAGGAATGCAGCCTCACTACAAAATACTACAAAATACACACATGTACACTGGACGTATGTTTTATTTATTATCAATATCACTCAAAGAAATAAGAAGCCAGGCAAATGCTTAGAGCCCTTGAGACAGATACTAGCTAATAAAGACAAGAAAGAGAAAAAAAATGAATAGTCTACAATGTTCAGCAATGTGGCTGAATTGTGTGTTAACACACAATCCAACTTCTTCAACATTTCTTTTGTATCAGTTAGGCAATTATAGCTCGTAGACAATTCTGTATTAAGACATTTTACCTAATTTAAAACTATTAGCAGCTTACAGCAATGATCAATGAAGATTCATTTCCCTTTGTCTATAATTTGAAATAACTTTATACTTTTATAAAAGGCAATTTTATCCATATGCTGAAAGAAAACTAACTATATATAGTATTAAAAACAATGTTCCACTTTTGCTTATGAAGGATTAACTGCTACAGAAATTGCCTTCTAGTAATAAACAACTTTAGAAAATCAGAAGAAAATACGTGAAATGAAAGTTTTTAGACACTGAACACAAGGCAATGCAAGACAGTGATCCTAGTGATTTAAATACATAGGAAAAAAAAAAGCCAATGTTCATTTAGGATAAAAGCTCATAGCAAACTAAAATTTAAGGGGATTTCCTTAACATGGTAAAGGAATCTATAAAAAATCTACAGGGAGCATCACACCTAATGGTGTAAGATTAAATGCTTTCCTACCAAGATGGAGAACAAGGCAAGAGCATCTGCTCTCCGCACTCCTATTCGACAATATACAACTGTATTTCTACCATGCTGAATATGCAAATTATATTCAACATTATTCAGTATTCTCACCACTATTCTTTTCAGTAAAATTTCAAAAACTGTATATACATACACACACATACATACATACAAATTACATATATTTAACATTATATATAATAGGTATTATGTAGCCAACATAGATTAAAAAGGAAAAAAAAAAAAAAACACAACTATTCAAAGATGGCATGATCACCTAGGTAAAAAGTCCTGAGGAGGCCGGGCACGGTGGTTCATGCCTATAATCCCAGCACTTTGGGAGGCCAAGGCTGGCGGATCACGAGGTCAGGAGATTGAGACCATCCTGGCTAACATGGGGAAACCCTCTCTCTACTAAAAATAAAAAATAAATAAATAAATAAATAAATAAAAGTCCTGAGAAATCTACAAAAAACTACTAGAATGAATATGTGAGTTTAGTAAGGTCACAAAATACATGGTAAGAGAACTTCAAATCCTAAATAAATAGTTAAGTATACCCTGTTCAAGGATCAGAATTGTTATCAATTTTCCCCAACTTGATCTGTAGAGTAAATACAGGCAATTCAAAATCTCAACAGGCTTTCTGTCAAACTTGACAAGGTATCTGTAAAATGTATATGGTAATGTAAATGACCCAGATGAGCAATTCATTTTTTGAAAATAAATAAGTTGCAGAAGTTATGCTACATTCCAAAACTTCCTACACAGCTACATTAATCAAAACAGTATGGTGCTGACATAATGAGAGACATGCAAATCAATGAACCGAAACAGAATGTAGAAATAGACATATGCATATATGTGAATTTAGGCAAAGATACCAAAGTGATTCAATGAAAACAGGATAAGCTTTTTCAACAAATGGTGCTGGAAGAAATGGATATTCCTAAACAAATTAACCTTAACCCTTACCTCACATGATATATAAAGATTAACGTGAAATAAATAGATGAACGTATAAGGGTGAAAACTGTAAAATGTATGTAAGAAAATAGGAGAATATATTGAGTTAGGCAATGATTTCCTACAGTAGACACAAAATACACAAATCATCAAAGAAAACATTGATAAAACAGACTTTATCAAATTTAAAAACTTTGGCTCTTCAAGAGACACTGTTAAGAAAATAAAAGCCACAGACTGGGAGAACGTATTTTCAAAATATGTAATCTGGCAAAAGACCTATAACTAAAATACATAAAGTTCTCTTACAACTCAATACTAAGAGGATGAAGACTCAAATTTACAAAGCAGCAAAAGATTTGAATAGATTCTTCACAAATGAAGATATAAAAATGAAAAACTCATTAAAATGTTTAACATTTTTAGTTATTAGGAAAATCTAAATTATAATAAAAAGAGGTATCACCCAGTACCCATTAGAATGGAGAAAATTAAAAGAATGTGAAGCAATGGGGTTTTACAGTACATTGTTAAACGTGTGGCGTATCTGAACAATGGGATACTACTGAGCCATGAAAATGAAGAATGTACTGATACACACAACCGCCTCTGCAAATCCCACAACCATCATGCTAAGTAAGAGAAAGCAGACGCAAACGGCTTCACACTACATGAGTGTCTTTACATGAAATTCTACAAACTATAATGATAAAAGGCGATCAGAGGTTGCCAGGAACTAAAGGAGGGTGTAGGGTGTAAGAGGGAACATTACCTACAGAGAGGTATACAGGGACTTTCTGAGATGAAAGAAACGTTGATTGGGATGGTGGTTACAGGATAGTACACATTCATCAAAACTCATTAAACTATATACTTGATCAGATTTATTCTAAGTAAATTAGACCTCTATAAAGCTGATTAAACAAAGAAACAAGAAAATATGTCTTCTCCTTAGGCTTGAACTCGATGTGAAGCAAGCCCCATGATTTCTTTCTTCCACTCTTGGCTTGGGCTTCCATTCAAGATCCCATCTTGTCTAGGGTGTGCTCCTGGACCTACGTTTCAACACCAGCTGAGGGCAGCAGCAGGGGAGATGTTCACGTGTCCTTCGTCCCCTCCATTCTTTTCACAGCCACAAACAACCTCAAGGTTATTCCTCCACATTTACTAAGAACTTCTCAACGTGACTAATATTATTTCTTCCCCTTAAAACCACCTCGAATTATTCTGCACAGCATCAACATCCACATGGAAGAATGCAGGGGGCTGGATGGCAAGCAAACCAACGCAGTCTGCACAGGGAACGATGAAGTTGTTCTGGCAATAAGGAGTTTTCAGCAAAACTTAAGGGGCCAGCAGGAAGAACAAGAGTTCATGCAGAGGCCTGTTGGGCAAGGACAGCCACAGGTCTCTGCCCATCAAGAAATAACAGGCCTGGGAAACTTGGCACTAGATTCAATAAGAACCCAGAGAATCAACATTGAAAAGCCAAAGCCTCCTTTTCTTCACTACTATGATGCTCCCTAAGTTTCCCAATATATCCACCTGTTCACTGGAATAAAGAAAAGTCAGAAAGAAGCCATTAAAGACAGGAACTCTTAGACCAACCAACTCTGGAAAATAGTTTGGCACTTTCTGAAATCCTAGTTTTAGATATTTACCTAAGACTAAGTATCTAAAAGACCAAGTATCCAAAAGAAATGAAATTAATGCAAAAAAAAATAAGTAACTGAAAGATCTTTATGGATAAGATGGTTTTCCACTAACAGTGGGAAATATAACCCAAAAGCAGAATAACATTAGGTAATAAAATTATGTTATTTTGCATATCCAAGTCAATTTTGCTACTGTATTTCCACAAAGAAAGCCAAAATTATTGTCATAAAATTCTTTTTTTAGCATCTATTAATTATAATCAATTACAAAAGTGCATTAAAAATTTATTTGCAGAAAAGGCTGTATAATTTAAAAGCACTGCTACTTGTGGTTCTCTAAAAATCTATAAAACTGATGACAGGGAATAATTCTAGAATCCTACCAAGTAGACACAGGTAAAACAATTATAGCCTAAGGAGGAAGAATTGTTTTAGAATATCATTTTGGAAAATTTGAGAAGATAACCACTAAAGAGAGAAAAGAGGTCATGTGGTTAAAGTAAAATGCATTAGAGCTCAGTATTAAGATGATTTATTTAAACTATATTATAGATTTATTAAATACATATATTAAACACATACATTAAATACATATATATGTATTTAATGTATATAATAAATCTATAATATATATAATAAAAATACTATATTATAGTATATAACATATACTATAAAAAAAACCATGATAGCATTAAATATTTAGAATTGTTTAAAAATAAATTACAGCATCGTTAACTTAGATAAATGACTGAACATTCTTCATCTCTAGTATGATCCTGGTCCAATATGCTGAGGTCTCTAAAGAGACTCACTACGGTTCTCCAGCACAGCTGTAGCCACAACAGCTTCTTGGGGTTCAAGTCAATGTGCTTAGAGACAGTCATTCATTTATTATCAGAAAATCTAAAGCTTTTGGTACTGAACACTGTGATTTAAATTTTGCAACTGATTTTTTCACGTTTCTCAATAGGACTAGCTTTTATTTCCAAGTAAGACTTTATGTTAAGACTCATATATTAAATAGATTAAAAGAAATACGGTGGCAGATATCACAATTGGCTTAACATAAATTCCAACCTCCGCTGGGAGCTCCCTTTTGTTCCGCTTAGGCCGGAAAGCTAAAAACTACATTTTCAGATTTCCTAGCATCTTATCAGGTACTGTTACTAAGGTGAGACTGAATTCAGAACGGAGTTAAGTGGGAAGAAAGGCAGGGCCTGCGGTTCCCACTTTCCTGAGAAGTATCAATCCACAGCCACCAGATTCCTGTTGCCTGGGCTTCCTACCGACAAGGAGCAACTTCAGCAGTCACAGCCAATGATGTGAAATTCTGGGGCCTGAAAGCTTCTCTTCGTAGCTCTGCCTAGAGATGATCCCTCGAGTCCTTCTAATGATTTTGTAAGTCACTGAATATGTTTCTTTCTACCTTCCATTGTTTTCTATTACCTATAACCAAACCCAAAGATAAGTGTTTTATTAGTAAAAATTTACTTTAAATGCTATAAATTATGAAACATCTCATGATAAAGCCAACAAATAATAAAAAATACATTGCCTCACAAATTCAAAAGACTCCAGTTTAAAATGGTTCAAATATATTTACAAATGTTCTTCTTTAAAAGTTAAACCAATAAATATATAACTAGTCACATTTCTTAGAACAAGAAACATCTGAACATACAATAAGCCAACCACTGTATGCCATTTTGTGATTAAATATACACTGATGCAACTTTCCAATAAAATGATGATGAGAGTCAAAATATTACTAATATGATACTTTTAAAAGAAGTTCAAATAAATATGCAGCTAGGTCACTACAAGCTTTGCCTGAGTTCTGCATAAAAATGAGTTGAACTGACAGTACAAAGTTAATCGTTTGGGGGTCTCCAACATATTAAAACTTGGTATAATTAAATATGTCTGTTGTCTTACTATAGTTAAAACTGCCCAAAACTATTTTGGGGGCCTAAATTCTTTTGAAGCAAAGCCATAGACCTTCTCTCAGAGAAAACAATATACATTTTAAAATCTTATATATAATCTCAGAAGGATCACATGAACTCCAGTTTGATTTCACCATGATCAGGTCACAAATTGGTTGCATTGAAAAGATGGTCAGTACACAAAGCATTTTAAATTCTGAATTCTAAGAAAAGAAAACATAAAATTCTTCAAATATTCTAAAAGTAACATACATAAAAATATAAACAATAAAAAAAATACCAAATATATAGTGAAAAAAATAATGCTACTTCTCTTATTTTTCAATTGTATTTTCTAATTCTACACTGCCTCCACTCATGGTAGCCAATGGCAGCCAGTGTTCCTGTTGGAGAACGTCTTTTCCCACTTTTTTACATTCCCATATTAACATAACTATATAAGTACTTCTGTTGGTTTTTTTTCCCCCACTAAAATGGCACTGTACTATAATGTTATATTGCAGATTAATTTTGTCACTTAGAATTTCACATTCCTTTCTAGACCATAGAGTTCCAATTCAATTTTTTGAATATATGCATAACATTTCATACAATAAATGTATCACAATTTATTCAATATTTCCCTTTAGATGGACATTTAGGTCGATTTCAGTATTCTATCTCTGTAAGCAACGTTGTGATAAATATTTCGGCATGTATATATTCAATATTCTCCCTACTTTAAAAGTGTTGAATAGTCTCCTAAAAGAAAAAAGTTACCAATAGAGGTTACTTTTCTATAGAGGAGATTTTATACAATGTATAATAGAAAATAAGTACAGAAGAACAGTAATATTGGCTAAATAAGCATTTGTGGGCACACTCAACATATTATTTCCAAGTAACAGTGCCATGTCTGATATGGTGAAAAGAAAAATTGTTCTTGAGAATGTATCTTTGATTGAAAGGTATGCAATCTCACTAAAACTTCTGGCACTGATAGGCTTTGCCTTGACACTTGGTTTCAAGGATTTTAAGCTAAAGTAAGGCCATGTGCCTTATCTGTCATTCAAAAAACTTATAAAATGATTCCACGTATTCACAGCTTTTTATTTGTAGAGTATTTTTACTCACACCAGCTATAAATAACACACTGGTTTCTCTGGTTCATTCTAGTACACTTGAAATACTGCCATAATAATCAAAGACTTATCTCTTAGCCCTACTTTCCACTGCATTCTCTGATGTCTTTGTCCCAGAAGCTCAGCCTGTTTTCCTTCTAATCAGCAATCATCAGCTCAGGAGGTTTTGAGCAGTCTTCACCCATTTAGCAATTGATGTTTAGAATTTGTGCTTTTGAAAAGCATCATTTAGTGATCCCTGGAAAGAGTGTGGTTGGCTGAAACTACAGCCAACCTGCTGCCTTACAACTAGATTTTTATCGCTGTTTCCCTACCCTGTACTTGTGCTTCATGCTGGAGTTGAAATTTCGTCCTATATCCCAACATGCTTGGTTAGGGCTCAGACAAGTTGGGTAGTAACACTTACAAGGCTCTCAGTTTGGGTAGAAGTTATTCCAACAGGAAGAGGTCCCACTCACTCTGTCCCTGCAGTCAAGGCTAGCTAGAGTTCAGCTTGGAGCAGACTGACTATACAGTAACACAGTACAAGGAGGAAGCGCTTTAGAAACCAAAGGACAAACTTGCCTGACTTCCTTAGTTCTGTTGTGAGGATTAAATGAGCTAACACAGCACTTGTAAATTAATGCTCCTTTTCCCCTTGCATGCGCTCGTCATGAGACTCCTACTGTCATGTTCCACCTGGAAGACAGACACCCCAGAGTCCAACTACACCAAGCCCAAGTCCAGCAAGTTTCTTCCAGAAGTTCTACAATCATCAGAATTTCAGCCTATCTCCTGCTGGATTTGTCCAGATCCCTATTACTAACTTGAATGGCTCAAAAATTCACATAATCACAACTGAATGATTTTTAGCTCCCCCTTTTCTTTTTCCTTTCCACTTCATTTTTCCACTAAACACTTAACTACACACTTCTTGGGAACTATCAAGTTCTACTGATGGGCCCTATGGTTTTGGGGACTTTCGGGGTAATACAAATATTTTAATTGTTTAGTCTCTTAGAAAAAGGCTTTGAAAATCCTACACATATTTTAAAGTCTTATCAGCAAATTCTGAGGTTATACAAAATGTCACCTACAATGAAACAATGTTTAACTTCAAATAAACCACCTCAAAAACCAAAAGTACATAAATTAAAACAAACCACTTGAATTTCAACTTATGTGGATATACTTCAAGGAATATTTCTATCCAAAGCCCAGAAGAAACAGACTGTTCCGAAACTGAAAAGTAGTATTTTAAAAGGCCATGACTTGTATTTTCAAAAAAAAAATTTATGAATGTATACTTGACAAAGTGACATGCACATATTTAAAGTCAAAAGGTTGCAAAGTTCACATACACATGTGAAACCACTGCCACAACTGAAATAACACATAAATCACCCCCAAAAGTTTCCGCAGATCCATTAGAATCCCTGCCAACTGCCATCCCAAGCAACCACCGATCTGTTTTCTGTCACTGTGTATTACATTGCATTGCCTAGAGTGTAGTATAAATAGAGTAGCAGAGTACAGTCCTCTTTTCTGTCTGGTCTCCTTCACTCAGTGTAACTGTTTTGAGATTCATCCACACTGTTGCCTGTATCAATAATTTATTCTTTTTATTGAAGAGTAGCATTCCATTGCATAAATATACCACAGTTTATCCATTCATCACTTGGTGGACCTGAGTTATTTCCAGTTTTATTCCTGTATGATTTTTCCGCAACAACACAGGCTTTCATTTATCTTCAGTAAATACCTCAGAGAGGAATGAATGGGGCTCATATGCTCAGTGTCTACATGACTTTTAAGAAACTGCCAAGCTATTCTCCAAACTGGTGATAGCATTTTACATTCCCTCAATCAACGTCTGAAAAGTTCAGGGCCTCCACATCCTTGACAACCCTTGGGATAGTAACTGCGTTTAATTTTAGCCGCTGCAAGGCGTATGCAGTGATACCTCACTGCTTTTTGTCATCAACAGTTTTACTGAGGATTAATTTACATACCATAAAGTTCACCAACTGTAAGTATACAAAATTCAGTGTTAGTATGTTTATACAGTTATGAAGCTATCATAATAGTCCAGTTTTAAAACACTTCCATCCTCATCAAAGAAAGTTCCCTCATAACCATTTACATTAAACCCCTGCCCCCACAGAGAGCTCAGCAGTCAGCGGTGTGCTTCCCATCTTCACAGACTGATTTTTTTCTGGGCATTTCATATAAACAGAATCACATAATAGATAGTCAATTACATCTGGTTTCTTCCACTTAGCACAAATTTACTCAGGTTCATCCATGTCAAAGCATATATTCATACTTCACTATTTTTATTGCTTTCTTTTATTGATACATATTATTTTCAATATTTATGAGATACATGTAAGTATTTTTTACACACACAGAATGTGTCAAGATCGAGTCAGGGTACTTGGGCTATCCATAACCACGAGTATTTATCATTTCTATGCGTTTGTAATATTTTGAGTCTTTTCTTCTGGCTACTTTATTCTTCTGCATATGGATATCCAATTTTTCCAGCACCATTTATTGAAGAGGGCTGTCCTTTCCCCAACATATGTCCTTGGAACCTTTGTTGGAAATCAGTTGGCTATAAATATGTGAAATTATTTCTGAGTTCTTTATTTTGTTCCATTGTACAATTTGTCTATTTTTATACCAATACCATGCTGTCTGGATTACAATCGCCTTGCAATAAAATATAAAGGCAGGGAGTGTGACGCCTCCGGTGTTGTTCTTTTTACCTGGGATTGCTTTGGCTATTTTTTGGTTCCATACAAATTTTAGGATTTTTTTTTATTTTTGTGAAAAATGACATCGGTACTTTGATAAGGATTGCATTGAATCCGTATAATGCTTTGGACAACATTCTTATTTTAATTATACTAATTCTTTTGATCTATGAGCATGGAATATCTTTCCATTTATTTGTATCCTCTATCCTCTTCAATTTCTTTCTTTCAGGGTTTTGTAGTTTTCCTTATTGAAATCTTTTACCTCCTTGGTTAAATTTATTCTTAGGTATTATATTTAATTTTTTATAGCTACTGTAAATGAGATTGGCTTCTTGATTTCTTTTTCAGCTATTTCATTAGTGGTGTATAAAACACTGCTGACTTGGCCAGGCGCAGTGGCTCACGCCTGTAATCCCAGCACTTTGGGAGGCTGAGGCAGGTGGATCACAAGGTCAGGAGATTGAGACCATCTTGGCTAACACAGTGAAACCCCGTCTCTACTAAAAATACAAAAAATTAGCCGGGTGTGGTGGTGGGGGCCTGTAGTCCCAGCTACTCGGGAGGCTGAGGCAGGAGAATGGCATGAACCTGGGAGGCGGAGCTTGCAGTGAGCCGAGATCGCACCACTGCACTCCAGCCTGGACAACAGAGTGAGACTCTGTCTCAAATAAATAAATAAATAAATAAATAAATAAAACACTGCTGACTTGTTGTTGAGTTTGTACCCTGCAACTATACCGTATTTGCTTATTAGCTCTACAAGTTTTCTGATGGTGTCTTCTGGTTTTTCTAAATCTAAAGAGCATGTCATCTCCAAAGAGGGACAACCTGACTTTCTCTTTTCCAGCTTGGATGCCTTTTATTCCTTTCTCTTGCTTGATGCTCTCTGGCTCAGACGTTCAGTAGTATGTTGGACAGGAGTGGTGAAAGTGGGCAGCCTTGTCTTGTTCCAGATCTTAGAGGAAATGCTTTCAGTTTTCCCACATTCAGTATGATATTAGCTGTGGGTCTGGCATATATGGTTTTTATGATTTTGAAATATGTTCCTTCTCTGCCTAGTTTGCCGAATTTTATTAAATGAGATGATCATACAGTTTTTGTTCTTCATTCAACCGATGTGATGTATCATGTATATTGGTTTGCATATCTTAAACCATCCTTGCATCCCTAGTATAAATTCCACTTGATTGTAGTGTATTACCTTTCTGATGTGCTGTTTAGTTTGCTAGTATTTTGTTGAGGATTTCTGCATCTATGTTTATCAGAGATAGAGATACTGGCCTGTAGTTTTCTTGTTTTGTTGTGTCCTTGTGTGGCTTGGGTATCAGGGTAATGCTGGCCTTGTAGAATGAGTTGGGGAGAATTCCCTCCTCTTCAATTTCTTGGAATAGTGTGAGGAGGATTGGTATTAGTTCATTATGCTTGGCAGAATTCAACAGTGAATCCACTGGGTTTTCTTTATTGGGAAAACCAATGAGCTTTTCTTTATTGGGAGACATTTTATTTCTGATTCAATCTTGTTATAGTTATTGGTCTGTTCAAGTTTTCTATTTCTTCCTGATTCAATCTTGGTAGAATGCATGTGGCCCGGAATTTATCTATTTCCTCTTGGTTTTCCAGTTTGTTAGTGTATAGTTGTGCATAATAGTTTCTGATGATCTTTTGTATTTCTGTGGTATCAGTTGTAATGTCTCCATTTTCATTTATGATTTTGTTTCTTTGGGTCTTCTCTCTTAGTCTAGCTAATGGTCTATCATTTTTTTTTAAACTTTTCCAAAAACCAAAATTTTGTTTCATTGATCCTTTTAGTTATTTTTAGTCTTATAGTTTTTTAGTCTTTCACTTAGGTCTCTGGTGATATTTATTTCTTTAATTCTATTAATTCTGGATTTAGTTTATTCTTCTTTTTCTAGTTCCTTGCAGTGTATCATTAGATTGTTTATTTGAACTCTTTCTACTTTTTTGGTGTAGGTGTTTGTTGCTATTGTCTTCCCTGTTAGTACTGCTTTTGCTGTATACCACAGGTTTTGGTGTGTTGTGTTTGCATTTTCATTTGTTTCAAGAAATATTTTGATTTTCATATTAATTTCTTCATTGACCCCAATGGTTATTCGGGAGTATCTTGTTTAATTTCCTTGCATTTGTATAGTTTCTAAAGTTTCTTTTTTTTTTAATTGATTTCAAGTTTTATTGTAGTCTGAGAAGACACTTTATTTCAAAATTTTAAAAATTCATTGAGAATTGTGTTGTGGCCTAACATGTGGTATATCCTGAAGACTGTTCCATGTGCTGATGAGAAGAATGTGTATTCTGCAGTTGTCAGATAAAATGCTCTGTCAACCTTAGCTCCAGCTGATCTAAAAACCACTTTAAATACAATGATTATCTGGTGATTTTCTTCCTAGAGGATCTGTCTAATGCTGACTGCTGACAGAGGGATGTTGAAATTCCCCACTCTCATTGTATTGGAGTGCATCTCTCTCTTTAGATCTAGTAATATTAGCTTTATGAATATAAAATTCATAAAGATTCTCCAGTGTTGCGTGCATAAATAGAATTACATCCTCTTGATGAACTGATCTCTTTATATGATCTTATTTGTCTTTCTTTATCGTTTTTTACTTAAAGTCTGTTTTATCTGATGTAAGTATAGCTGCCCCTGCCAGCTTTTGGTTTCTATTTGAATTGAGTATCTTTTTCCATCACTTTAGTTTCCATCTATGTGTGTCTTTACAGGTGAAGCGCATGTCTTGCAGGCAGCATACAGTTGTATCTTTTATTTTTTCCATTCAGCCAGTCTATATATTTTCAATAGAGAATTTATTTATTCACATTCAAAGTTATTATTGCTATCGGAACTTGTTATTGTCATATTGTTGTTTTCTGGTTGTTTGTATATTCTTTGTTCCTTGCTTTTCTCTTATTGTTTGTCATTGTGGTTTGGTGGTTTTCTGTAGTGGTTCCATTTGAGACCTTTCTCTTTCTGATTTCTATATTTGCTTTACCAGTGAGTTTTGTTCTTTTATATATTTTTATGATAGTAAATGTCATCTGTGCTTCCAGTTTAGGGCTTCCTTTAACATTTATTGTAGGACTGACCTAGGAATGATGAATGCCCTCAGCTTTTGCTTGTCTTCGAAAGACGTTATTTCTCTTTCATTTGTGAAAGATAATTTTGCTGACAATAGTAATAATAGTAATAAAATATTATTTATTAATAGTAATAAAATAATAGTAACTTTGGTTGACAGGTTTTTTTAAAAATTCAGCACTTTGAATATATCATCCTACTCTCTCCTTGCCTGTTACCTTGCTCTTCTGCTGAGAAATCCATTGTTAGTCTGATGGGGCTTGTAATAGTATCCCATTGTATCAATGTATCATTTATTTGCCAGTTGACTGACATTTGAATTGTTTCCAATTTGTAGCTATACTGAATAATGCTGCTATGAAGATTCATACACATTTCTTGATGCAGGTATGTTTTCCTCTCCCTTAGGTAGATTCTCAAGAGGAAAACCGATCACCAACTATCCTTTCCAAAAATCAATTGTTTTGGCATCTTTTATGAAAATGAGTTGACCGTGTACAGATTTATTTCTGGACTCTCAATTCTGTTTCATCGATTTGTATGCCTATCTTTGCAGCAATACCAAACTAACATACAGTGTTCCTACAGTAATTTTTTAATCATGTGATGCAATTCCTCCATATTGAACTTCATTTTAACATATTATTATGACTCTTCTAGGTCCTTTGCATTTCCATATGCATTTTAAAATCAGTTAATCAATGTCTATAAAAAGACCTGCAGGGATTTTGATAAGGACTTCACTGAAATTATAGATCAATTTGGGGAGAATTGTTATCCAGACAATTCATAAACAGTAAATCTGTCTTCATTCATTTAGATTTTCTTTAATTTCTTTCAGCAATGTTTCATAGTTTTCAGTTTAAAAATTTTGCGCTTCTGCTAAATGTCTTCATATTTTGATATTACTGTGAATTTTAATTTCTTTCAGATTGTTCATTTTTATGTAGAAATAGTATTTAGTTTTGCACGCTGACCATGTATCCTTTTTTGTGAAGTGTTTTGAATGTTCTCCATAAAGGATGTTGTCCTTTGTAAAAAATATAAGACAGTTTTAGTTCCTCCTATCAAATCCGGGTCCTTTTTTCTTTTGCCTTATTGCTCAAGTTAACAAGTGTCCTTCTACTTTGCTGAGAATTTTTATCATAAATTTTTATTTTGTACTTTTAGTAGTATGTTCTGTTACATTAACTGATTTAGTAATATTAAATCAACTTTGTATTTCTGATATAAATCCCACTTGGCCATATTGTATCATCTTTTTTACATATTACTGACATTGGTTTGCTAATTTTTTAAAAGCATTATTGCATTTATGTTCACGAACAACATTTATCTGTACTTTTCTTCTGATATCTTAGTTGGCTTTGATATGAGGTTAATACAAGACTCACAGAAGTTGAAATGTTTTTCCTCCTTCTCTATTTTCTGAAAGAGTATGTGATGGATTGGCATTATTCTTTTCCAATATTTAAAAAAATTCACCAGTACCGTGATCCAGAAGCCAGTGTTTGTTGTGGGAAGATGTTTAATTACTATAAGCCTGTTTCAGTATGTAAACCTGCTTGGTTTTACATTCCACTAGGACTCTTTCCAAGAAGTGACCAGTGGGAGCTGTGAAGAGATGGGGACCTTCTCCAGTTTCCACTGCACATGTGCATATCTTCAGCCAGAAACAGGTTTACCCCAATCTTGAATGAAATCTCAGGCTAGTAAAGCCTGGCCGGCACTCTGCTAGTTGCTGGCCCCAAAATGCCATTGATGAGGGATGAGGTTATTGCTCATGACTCCAAGTTGAGTGAGTCCCTGCAACTGTAGAAGAGAAGCTGTCAGGACCTCTGTACCAATGTACTAGAGTCAGGGGGCACTGGAAGTAGCTCCAGGCCATAACACCACAGGGCCCACAGTTTTTAGTACAGGTCAGCAGGTTTTAAAGTATGAATGATTCTCGGATTGTGTACGCCTTTGAATGATGTCCACAGCACTAACATGGCTGTTTCTGTCCATATTTTCCACTTCATAATTGCCTTTTGGGGAGGGGATTTCCTATTGTCTCCCTTTAGCTTTACCTGGAAATCCTTTTATCCAAACTATTCATTTTTACTACATAGCAGCAATTCTCAAAGTGTAGTTCACTGACCTCTGGGCTCCTAGACACTCTTTCAGAGGGCATGCAAATCAAAACTATTTTCATAGTAACACTAAGATGTTATCTGACTTATTTATATTCTCTCAGGAGTGAACACTGTATTTTTCAGAAGCTACTTAATGCTTTGACAGTCCATGACATGTCTACTTTGCATTCTAATGCTTCTAAAATGTTTTTAAGGTCATAAGTTCACAGTTTAGGATATAAATATGTTGGTCTTCAGAGGCTAACTATGTTCTCAATACTTCTACAGTGCTTTTATTTGATATATTTAGTTATACCTATTGTAATCTCTGCAATGTCATTAACATCCAATAAATAGTTACGTGAAATTCCAAATTTTCTTGTACCCACATAAAAACATAAAATGTATATATATAAAATTATTGGTTTATTATAATTATGTTATCATAAAATTTATAGTATATTTTCTCATATATATATATATATATATATATATGTGTGTTTTTTTGAGATGCAGTCTTGCTCTGTCACCCAGGGTGGAGTGCAGTGGAATAATCTTGGCTCACTGCAACCTCCGTCTCCCGGGTTCAAACGATTCTCCTGCCTCAGTCTCCCAAGTAGTTGGGACTACAGGTGTACGCCATCATGCCCGGCTAATTTTTGCATTTTTAGTAGGGACGGGGATTCACCATGTTGATCAGGCTGGTCTCGAACTCCTGACCTCATGATCCACCCGCCTCTGCTTCCCAAAGTGCCGGGATTACAGGCATGAGCCACCGTGCCCAGCCTATTTTCTTATATTTAAGACTGGATCATTGGTTTTAAAAGGGGGAGCTTAGTAAATTTATTTTCTTAACCCACTGATGTTCTATTTATATTTAAAAATACCGAACAAGATAAAAGTGACCTATCAGAAGATTCTCTGATTTATGGAATGGAGAAATCTACTCCAAAGGAACTAGGTGAAACTGTAAATAAGAAAAATTTGCTATGGCCGGGCGCGGTGGCTCAAGCCTGTAATCCCAGCACTTTGGGAGGCCGAGACGGGCGGATCACGAGGTCAGGAAATCGAGACCATCCTGGCTAACACGTTGAAACCCCGTCTCTACTAAAAAAGTACAAAAAAACTAGCTGGGCGAAGTAGTGGGCGCCTGTAGTCCCAGCTACTCGGGAGGCTGAGGCAGGAGAATGGCGTAAACCCGGGAGGCGGAGCTTGCAGTGAGCCGAGTTCACGCCACTGCACTCCAGCCTGGGTGACAGAGCAAGACTCCGTTTCAAAAAAAAAAAAGAAAAAAAAAAAAAAAGAAAAATCTGCTAAAATATCATTTCCTTGGCTTTAATAATTTATCTCATCCTGCCTTAGGCAACAGAACATTTTCAAATAATATTTCAAATAGTTTCCTCCTAAGGCCAGCCCCTTCACTTAGTGCTATATCTTGTTCTCTTACGTGATCAAAGCCATAGCTCCAGCAATCTCTTCTCCATCTCCCACCAACAATGTTTCCCTCTCTACTGAAGCATTTCCCATAAGCATACAGTCTTTTAATACTCCCATGTTAAAAATAAAATTAACAAAATGTCACCTTCCATATGCCAGTCCCTATCTCCTCTCCTTCAAAACAAACCTTAAAAGATTATGTATATGCTTCCTTTCTAAGTCCCCGCCTTAATTTTGAGTCATAGTATTCTCAAAGACACGCGCACATCAAAAAGAGGTGCTCTTGCCCCTGTTTTTATGGACCCACATCAAAGAACTTCCTACTACCATTGTACATAAAACCTTATTTGATAGCAGTATTTTGCCTAACAGAACAAAAGTCCTTAATGATCTGACACCACCTCACATGTTAAGTATACAGGGCCAAATTATAAGCAGCTTTCACATTTCTAAAAAGTAATTTTCATAAACGGATAGAAGAGTAAGGTTAACATGAAAGCCTATGAATAGGTCACTTGTTTTTCCTCATTATTTATCCAAACAAAATCACTAGGGAAAATTTTTTAACAAATAATCATAAATATCATGTTTTACTTTAAATTACATACATAATTACTCCCTTTAACCATGTTCTTACAAATGGAAACAAGGCCATGTTAGAGTAAAATAAAACCTACCTTTAGACGATGTATCCTCAAATACAAAAAATGATTCACTGTGATAAGCAATATATAGTTACTCTAAAGAATACAGCTTCCAATTAATATAAAGAACTATATTTTTAACATGTGTTAAAATGTACAACCTTATATTCATCACATTACCATAAATCAAAAAAAATCTCATTAAACACATTACAGTGCTTCTGAATTACTCAATCATTCTATCTTAATTTGTTAAAGGGGTATTTAATACGCACCCCTTGTGTCAAACATTGCATAAGATATTAGAAGCCTAGTAAATGCCTGGCAAGTTATGCCACCAAATGATTCGTCCTTTTAATTTAATTAGAAAACTAGTAATTAAAATATATGTCTATGAAATTGAAGCTAGTAAAATAAATATGAAATAGATGACTTTTTTCACAAATACATCTTATAAGTCTTAAATGGACTCAAAAGACTCATGGTCTCTATGAAAAATAAGATTAATGATCAAGTGGGCTTCATCCCTGGGATGCAAGGTTGGTTCAGCATATGCAAATCAATAAACGTAATCCAGCATATAAACAGAACCAAAGACAAAAACCACATGGTTATCTCAATAGATGCAGAAAAGGCCTTTGACAAAATTCAACAGCCCCTCATGCGAAAAACGCTCAATAAATTCGGTATTGATGGAACGTGTCTCAAAATAATAAGAGCTATTTATGACAAACCCACAGCCAATATCATACTGAATGGGCAAAAACTGGAAGCATTCCCTTTGAAAACTGGCACAAGACAGGGATGCCCTCTCTCACCACTCCTATTCAACATAGTGTTGGAAGTTCTGGCTAGGGCAATCAGGCAAGAGAAAGAAATCAAGGGTATTCAGTTAGGAAAAGAAGAAGTCAAATTGTCCCTCTTTGCAGATGACATGATTGTATATTTAGAAAACCCCATTGTCTCAGCCCAAAATCTCCTTAAGCTGATAAGCAACTTCAGCAAAGTCTCAGGATACAAAATTAATGTGCAAAAATCACAAGCATTCTTATACACCAGTAACAGACAAACAGAGAGCCAAATCAGGAATGAACTTCCATTCACAATTGCTTCAAAGAGAATAAAATACCTAGGAATCCAACTTACAAGGGTTGTAAAGGACCTCTTCAAGGAGAACTACAAACCACTGCTCAGTGAAATCAAAGAGGACACAAACAAATGGAAGAACATACCATGCTCATGGATAGGAAGAATCAATATCATGAAAATGGCCATACTGCCCAAGGTTATTTATAGATTCAATGCCATCCCCATCAAGCTACCAATGAGTTTCTTCACAGAATTGGAAAAAACTGCTTTAAAGTTCATATGGAACCAAAAAAGAGCCCGCATCTCCAAGACAATCCTAAGTCAAAAGAACAAAGCTGGAGGCATCACGCTACCTGACTTCAAACTATACTACAAGGCTACAGTAACCAAAACAGCATGGTACTGGTACCAAAACAGAGATATAGACCAATGGAACAGAACAGAGTCCTCAGAAATAATACCACACATCTACAGCCATCTGATCTTTGACAAACCTGAGAGAAACAAGAAATGGGGAAAGGATTCCCTATCTAATAAATGGTGCTGGGAAAATTGGCTAGCCATAAGTAGAAAGCTGAAACTGGATCCTTTCCTTACTCCTTATACGAAAATTAATTCAAGATGGATTACAGATTTAAATGTTAGACCTAATACCATAAAAGTCCTAGAAGAAAACCTAGGTAGTACCATTCAGGACATAGGCATGGGCAAGGACTTCATGTCTAAAACACCAAAAGCAACAGCAGCAAAAGCCAAAATTGACAAATGGGATCTCATTAAACTAAAGAGCTTCTGCACAGCAAAAGAAACTACCATCAGAGTGAACAGGCAACCTACAGAATGGGAGAACATTTTTGCAATCTACTCATCTGACAAAGGGCTAATATCCAGAACCTACAGAGAACTCAAACAAATTTACAAGAAAAAAACAAACAACCCCATCAAAAAGTGGGCAAAGGATATGAACAGACATTTCTCAAAAGAAGACATTCATACAGCCAACAGACACATGAAAAAATGCTCATCATCACTGGCCATCAGAGAAATGCAAATCAAAACCGCGATGGGATACCATCTCACACCAGTTAGAATGGCAATCATTAAAAAGTCAGGAAACAACAGGTGCTGGAGAGGATGTGGAGAAATAGGAACACTTTTACACTGTTGGTGGGATTGTAAACTAGTTCAACCATTATGGAAAACAGTATGGCAATTCCTCAAGGATCTAGAACTAGAAGTATCATATGACCCAGCCATCCCATTACTGGGTATATACCCAAAGGATTATAAATCATGCTGCTATAAAGACACATGCACACGTATGTTTACTGCGGCACTATTCACAATAGCAAAGACTTGGAATCAACCCAAATGTCCATCAGTGACAGACTGGATTAAGAAAATGTGGCACATATACACCATGGAATACTATGCAGCCATAAAAAAGGATGAGTTTGTGTCCTTTGTAGAGACATGGATGCAACTGGAAACCACCATTCTTAGCAAACTATCACAAGAACAGAAAACCAAACACCGCATGTTCTCACTCATAGGTGGGAAGGAACTGAACAATGAGATCACTTGGACTCGGGAAGGGGAACATCACACACCAGGGCCTATCATGGGGAGGGGGGAGAGGGGAGTGATTGCATTGGGAGTTACACCTGATGTAAATGATGAGTTGATGGGTGCTGACGAGTTGATGGGTGCAGCACACCAACATGGCACAAGTATATATATGTAACAAACCTACACATTGTGCACATGTACCCTAGAACTTAAACTATAATAAAAAACAAACAAACAAACAAAAAAGAAACCTGGTATGTAAATAACTAAATATAGAGACGTACAGGAGGCATCTTAAAAAAAAAAAAAGAAAAAGAAAGAAAAATAAGATTTAGTTTATCATTCAAATTTCATCAGAGACAAAAACACAAGACAAGATAGTCCAACACAAACACCAGTTAAAGCAATTCGGACCCAGCATTTCTCACGAAAAGGAATCTCTCATTCTAAAGTATTATTTTAAATAGCATTCATATTATTCATAATTTCCCCCAAATTGGAAATAACCCAAAGAAGCTTTAGAAAGTAATCAGATAAATTGTGGTACATCCATACAACAAAATACTACTCAGCAATAACAAGGAACACACAATTGGTACAGACAGCAACTCGGATGAATCTCAAAAAGGCTCGACACTGCATGATGTCATTTACATGACATTTGGGAAAAGACAAAACTATAGTGATCGCTAACACAGAAGCCATTGCCAAGGATTGGGTGAATGGAGGGTAGGATTATAAAGGTTAGCATAAGAAAGTGCCATTCTTTATGCTGAGGTCAGTGGTGGTTACGTGAATCTACATGTGTTAAAATTCATAGAACTATACATCAGAAAAATACAAAGTCAATCATTTTTACTATATTCAGGTCGGGTTTTTAATATATACAGCTATCATTTTGTGAGTGATTACCATGCATCCGATGCTAATCATGACATCAGTCCTATGAAGTGGGTTTTATTCCCATTTTAGATATGAGAAGCAAACTCAAGGAGGTTAAAGTTAAGTAATTAAATGAGGTTATCTAGCTAAATATTAAGTGGAAGATCCCAAATTCAATTTTAAAGTTGTCTGATTCCAAAGCCTGAACAAAATATTTTGCTAAACACTCTGATGTTGCTAGAAAACACTGACTTCTAAAATTCACAGCTTTCGTTCAAACCCATAAATTACGAGAGCAGAACAAATCAATTAAGGACATTAAATAAAGGGCACAAATTAAAATGACAAAAAATGAGTAGGTAGGGTCAAATGAAGAAAAATCTATACAGTAGAACCCTTCATCTGCAGTTTCACTTTCTGCAATTGTAGTTACCCACAAACACAATATTAGATGGAAAATTCCAGAAACAATAATTCATAATTTTAAATTGTACACTATTCTGAGTAATACGATGAAATCTCACACTGGACAGCTCCATCCTGCCCAGGACATGAATTTTCCCTTTGTCCAGAATCTCCACACTGCAAGCACTCCTGACCCTTTAGTCAGTAGCTGTCTGACTTATCAGATCAACTGTCCTGGTATCCCAGTGTTTGTGTTCAAGTCGCCTTTACTTAATAATGACCCTAACGCACAACTGTAGTGATGCTGGCAATTCAGATACACCAAGAGGCCGTAAAGCACTTCCTTTAAGTGAAATGTTGAAAGTTCTCAACTTAATAAGGAAAGAAAAAACAATTGTCTGCTGAGGTTGCTAAGATCAGTAGTAAGAACCAATCTTCTGTCCATGAAACCACGAAGAAGGAAAAATAAATCTGTGCTTGTTTTGCTGTCTGACCTCAAACTGTACAAGTTACAATCACAGCACAAGATAAGTGCTTTGCTAAGATGAGAAAGGCATTAACATGTGAGGGTGGAAGACATGAACCGAAACCAGTTCCAAATGATGGCAACAGGGTTTGGTATTATCCGTGGTTTCAGGCATCTACTGGGGTTCATGAAATGCATATCAGTGCATACCGGGAAACTACTGTACATACTGGAATGGAATGGGTTTTGAATAAAAAGAAAGATGAGGGTGAGACAATGTTAGTACATTTCTGTAATTTGTCATGAAACTATCATTTTAATTGGATTTTTAAAAAGTAGAACATTTTCACACTGACATCAGTGGCATTTAAGAACAAGCTAGAATAGGGAACAAGTATTTTTCCATTTGATAGAAGAAACTAGAGCCTCAAATTCAATGAAGGTGTTCAGTGTATAATACTAAAAATTCAAACTTATGATATACGGCTGATCGACTACCCCCAAAAGGAAGAACAAACAGACCTATGGACTATGGGTTTTGAATAAATTCAGATATCATTAAACAAAAATCTAAAAGAGTTATAATCTTAAGAGTTACAGAAATTACAACTTCTAAAACCAATGGCGTTACTTTGTTTAAACAAACAAACAAATATCAAAATGTCTATCTCATCCAGGGTAATAACTGAGAAATCTCATGGAGACTGAGATGAGGAGAGGAAAAAAAAAAAGTCAGAAGGGAAATGAGAAGGCTGAGCAGAGGAAAGATTGAGGTCCTCCTGTGTGCCGTCATCTATTCCAACCTGTGGCTAGTAGCCAAATACTCCCTGCTGCTCAATTTGTGTAACTATTATTTGCCTTGCTTCGTAGAACACGTGTTTGGCTTCATGCTAAAAGTATTCCCAGATATATGAAGAAAACAGAACAAACTCATCCCTTAGCTTTCTTTCAAGCTATGAAAGGGATTTCTTAAAACTCCTGAGGTGCCTACGATAACACATGTGACTGTTTAATAAACATATTTATATATTTTTAAGTTGAAGTGTAGAAAATTACGTAGCTTGACTTTTTCTGGTTTTCTTTTTAATATTCTTACCACTGGCTGGTGATGAACAGGGTAGGGAAGAAATACCGAAGTTCTATCTGATGGTTACCTTTTTCAAAATGCTCACCTACTTTTTGTATTGGGGCTCTACAGTTTTGAAAGTCTACTTCAGAAAATCAAGTAAGTGGAAAGGAACTCAGTGGTCTTCACTTTGCTTTTATTTCTCTTGAATCCAGACCTAAAACATATGAGCACCAAGCTGCCTTTTCAAGTTTTAAAATTCTATTTGAAGTAACAATCACGATATCCCCAGAACCAATATCAATGCTAAATTATAACACCATTAAGTTCCTTCTAGAAGGTAATTAAGTACTTCTTGACTTATATAGAGTTCCTTTTGTTTCTTATGGGAAAAGAAGAATCGTTTGAAGCATGTTCTATCATAAAATTCCTAATAAACAGCCTCAATGTGATCTGAAAATTGTTTTAACTTCCAAGATGTGAGTAACATCAGCAATTTCATGTAGCACCTCTACTTTTAAAAATAATCTCAATCCTACCAAATAAGTCATTTTATAAACTATAGAGAATGCTCTGGACATTAGTAATATGCATAACATCTGAGGAGGAGACTTGGAACTACTTCATGCTTGACAGCTCAAACAAATTCCAAGGGGAGGGCGAGGAAGGGGAGGGATGGGCATGAGGACAGCTACTACCTGGACACCTAAGTGATTTGACAGAGCATCTAAGAGAGTAGAGCCCACAGATTTTTCAGACCAAGCACTAAGAACTTCCTAACCTCTAGGCCTGGAGCTAGTTACAGGCCAAATAGTAAAACAAGAGAAATGTTCCTTTGAAGTCCTCAATGGCCCTTTTATCACTTAAAGTGAGTCTGTCAGTCAATTACTGAATTCCTATGTTCAACGTTAACTGAGTTACTAGTTGGCCAGGAATTAAGAAACGATTGGAATATGACACACCCTTTGTTCTCCAAGAGCCATGAGTGCATTGGGTGGACTGGACAATTACATCCCCAGAAATAGACCAGTGAGGAAAGGAAGCTTTCTCTAAAACCTCCCACTGTAGGAGCCCCCTTCAGGCTCTGGGAAGAGCCCTAGGACAGGCATACTGCATTTCATTGTGCTTTGCTTTATTGTGCTTCACAGATAATATTTTTTTTTTTTTTACAAATTGAACGTTTGTGGCAACCTGGCAGCAAGCAAGTCTGTCAGCACCATTTTTCCAACACCATGTGCTAACTTGGTGTCTGTGTGTCACATTTTGGTAATTTTCACAATGTTCAAAATACTTCTTCATCATCATATCTGTCATAGTGATCAGTAATCAGTGATCTTTGATGATTTTATTGTCATTGTTTGGAGAGTTACAAACCATGAGATGGTGAACTTAATTGATAAATATTGTGTGTGTTTTGACTCCTCCACCAACTGGCCGTTCCCCCACCCCACCATCTCTCTCCCTCTCCTTGAGCCTCCCTATTCCCTGAGACACAACAAAATTTAAATTAGACCAACTAACAACTCTACAATGGCCTCAATGTCCTTCCGTTTGTTCAAGAAAAAGGAAGAGTCACATGTCTCTAACTTTAAATCAAAAGCAAGGAATAATTAAGCTTAGTGAGGAAGGCATGTCAAAAGCTGGGACAGGACTAAAGCTAGGCCTCTTACACCAGTTAGCCACATTGTTAATCAAAGGAAAAGCTCTTCAAGGAAATTAAAAGTTCTACTCCAGTGAACACATGAGTGATACAAAAGAGAAACAGCTTTATTGCTGATAGGAGAAAGCTTTAGTGATCTAAGGTAGAAGATTAAATCAGCCACAATGGTCCCTCACGTCAAAGCCTATCCAGAACAAGGCTCTAATTCTCTTCAGTTCTATGAAGGCTGAGAGAGGTCATGAGGAAGTTGCAAAAGAAAAGTTTGAAGCTAGTAGAGGTTGTTAGTTCACGACGTTTAAGGAAAGACGCCATCTCTACAACATAAAAGCACAATGTGAAGCAGCGAGTGCTGATACAGAAGCTGCAGTAAGTTATCCAGATGATCCAGCGAAGATGATTCACAAAGGTGGCTACACCTGGTGCTTTCTGGCTCTATAAATTTGACTACTCTAGGTACCTCATATAAGTGGGATCATATAATATTTGTCCATTTGTAAGTGGCTTATTTCACTGAGCATAATTTCCTCAAGGTTCAACCACGTTGTAGCATGTGTTAGAACTTTCTTCCTTTGAAAGGCTGAATAATATTTTATTCTATGACTAGATCCCATTTTGTTTATCCATTCTTCTGTTCATGGACACTTTTGTTGCTTCCACATTGGGCCATGAACAGACCAACAATGAGTTCTGCAATTGAATCAGTAATAACAAAAAGCCTACCAACCACAGAAAAGGTCCTGTGTATGTGAATACAAAGCCAAATTCTAACAGATGTACAAATAAGAGCTGGTACCAATTCTAGTGAAACAATTCCAAAAAAATTCAAGGAGGAGGGACTGCTCTGTAACAAAGACAACATCTCCCTGATAGCAAAATCTGGGAAAGACACAATGAAAAAAGAAAACTACAGTCCAATATCCCCGATAAACATAAATGGAAAAATCCTCAACAAAATACTAGCAACCCAAATCCAGCATCACATCACAAAGTTAATTCGCCACAATCAAGTAGGTTTTATTCCTGGGATGCAAAGTTGGCTCAATATACGCAAATCCACACAAAAGACCACATGAAAAGGTCTTTTTAAACGTTCATCTCAGTAAACATACAGAAAAGTTTCAATAAAATCCAACATCCCTTCATCATAAAAGCCTTCAACCAACTAGGCATTGGAAGAACATACCTTCAAGTAATAAGAGCCATCGATAACAAATCCACAGCCAACATCATACTAGCAGGCAAAAGCTAGATGCTTTTGCTTCTAGTTTAGTAACTGAAACAAGACAAGACTGTCCACTCTTATCACTCTCACTTAGCAGACTACTGGATGACCTAACCAGAGCAATTGGGCAAGAGAAAGAATTATAAAAGGCACCAAAATAGGAAAAGAAGTCAAATTATCTCTCATCACTGATGATATAATTATATACCTAGAAAACCCTAAACAATCTACCAAAGGCTCCTAGAACTGATAAACAGCATCAATAAAATTTCAAGATACAAAATAAATGTATAAAAATCAATAGTTTTTCTACATACCAACAATATTCAAACAAGAGCCAAATCAAGAATGCAATCCCATTTACAACAGTCACAAAAAATAAAAAAAAAAAAATACCTAGGAATATATCTAAGGAAGTGAAAGTTATCTACAAAGAGAAGTATGAAACACTGAAATAAATGATTACATAACACAAAGAAATGGAAAAAATATTATATGCTTCTGAATTGAAAGAATCAATATAATTAAAACGGCCTTATCACCTCATCTATAGATTCAATGCTATTCCCATCAAACTATCAACATCATTTTTCACAGAATTAGAAAAAAACTATTCTAAAATTCATGTGGAACCACATAAAAGACCAAATTGCCAAAACAATCCTAAGCAAAAAGAACATGGCTGGAGACATCACACTACCCAATTTCAAACTATGCAACAAAGCTACAGTAACCCAAACAGCATAGTACTGGTACAAAACTAGACACACGGAGCAATGAATAGAATAGAGAACCCTTAAATAAAGCCACAAACCTATAGTAATCTGATCTTCAACAAAGTTGACAAAAATAAGCAATGGGAAAAGGACTCCCTATTCAATAAATGAGCCTGTATTAACTGGCTAGCTATACGCATAAGAAAGAACCTAGACCCCCACTTATCACCAAATTTTAAAAATTAACCAAAGAGAGATTAAAGACTTAAATATAGGATCTAAAACTATAAAAATCCTATAAGAACCCCAGGAAATACCCTTCTGAACATCAGACTTGGCAAATAATTTGACTGAGTTTTCAAAAGTAATTGCAATAAAAACAAAAATGGACAAAAAAAACCTAACTAAACTAAATAGCTCTGCACAGAAAAACTATTAACAAACAGACCACTGTGATGGTTAATACTGAGTGTCAACTTGATTGGATTGAAGGGTGCAAAATATTAATCCTGGGTGTGTCTGTGAGGGTGTTGTCAAAGGAGACTGACATTTGAGTTGAGCTGGGAAAGACAGGCCCACCCTTAACAAAGTGGGCACCTTCTAATCAGCTTCCAGCGAATATAAAGCAGGCAGAAAGACATGAAAAGGTGAGACTGGCCTAGGCTCCCAGCCTACATCTTTCTCCTGTGCTGGATGCTTCCTGCCCTCGAACATCAGACTCCAAGTTCTTCAGTTTTGGGACTCAGACTGGCTCTCCTTGCTCCTCAGCCGGCAAACGGCCTATTGTGGGACCTTGTGATCCTGTAAATTAATACTTAATGAACTCCCCATTATGGATATATATCTCCTATTAGTTCTGTCTCTCTAGAGAACACTGACTAATACAGATTTCAGTACCAGGAGTGGTTCTAGAGGAACAGAATATTAAAAATGGAGTTCTTTCATTGGTTTTGGGGTTTCTGGAGTTGGCTGCTTAATATAATTAGACCCAAAAACGCTAAGCATTCTACTTCTAATAGTATGGAGAACACCGATAGTCCTTGGCATAAACTGTTTAGAGAATTACACAAAATAAATGCATTTGACACTCCTGATTCAGTGCTCCTAAGAGGCAAGGAGTTTAGTGACTCTATGCACAATACCTTTGAGTATATGTGGAGAACCAAGGACATAATGAAGTTGGTTTGTTGCTCCTAAGGTCATTGGACAAAGTGATGAAAGAAAATGATGAACTCAGGGATTCTGTCTCCCGGCTTCAGAAGCAGATAGTCAGCCTCAAATCTGCTAAGACTGCCCTGAGTCAGAGTCTTATCTCCTGTAGAGAAGAGCTGAAATTGTGGAAAAACAAACACAAGCTCTTATCATGTGTTGTGGGAAGTCAGGGACCCTGAATGGAGAGACTGGCTGAAGCCATGGCAGAAGAACATAAATTGTGAAGATTTCATGGATGTTTATTAGTTCCCCAAATTAATACTAGTATAATTTCTTATGCCTGTCTTTACTGCAATCTCTGAACATAAATTGTGAAGATTTCATAGACACTTATCACTTCCCCAGTCAACACTCTTGTGATTTCCTATGCCTGTCTTTAATCTCTTAATCCCATCATCTTCGTAAGCTGAGAACGAATGTTGCCTCAGGACCCTGTGATGATTGTGTTAACTGCACAAATTGTTTAAACAATATGAAACCTGAAAGAACAGGGCACCTTGAAAGAACAGGATAACAGCGATTTTCAGGGAACAAGGAAGATAACCATTAGGTCTGGCTGCCTGAGAGCCGGGCGGAACAGAGCCATATTTCTCTTCTTTCAAAAGCAAATAGGAGAACTATTGCTGAATTCTTTTTCTCAGCAAGGAACATCCCTGAGAAAGAGAATGCATTCCCAAGGAGAGGTCTTTAAATGACCGCTTTGGGAACGTCTGTCTTTTACAGTTGTAGATAAGGGATGAAATAAGCCCCGGTCTCCCAGGCTTATTAGGACAAGGAAATTCCCACCTAATACATTTTGGTCAGACTGCTTGTCTGCTCTCAAACCCTGTCTCCTGATAAGATGTTATCAATGACAATGCATGTCCGAAACTTAATTAGCAATTTTAATTTCGCCCCAGTCCTGTGATCTCACCCTGCCTCCATTTGCCTTGTGATATTTTATTACCTTGTGAACCATGTGATCTCTGTGAACCACACCCCATTCATACACTCCCACCCCTTTTGAAAATCACTAATAAAAACTTGCTGGTTTTGCAGCTTGGGTGGCATCACGGAACCTGCCAACATGTGATGTCTCCCCCGGGCACCCAGCTTTAAAATTTCTCTCTTTTGTACTGTTTCCCTTTATTTCTCAGACCAGCTGACATTTAGGGAAATAGAAAAGAACTCACATGAAATAACGTTGAATTATCAGGGGCTGGTTTCCCCCGATACCTGGCGCACCAACGTGGTTTTTTTCTTTTTCCCAAGTGCATGTGGGAACCCAATTCCCTTTGGTAAGTGCAGAGAAACATATTGGTTTGGTCCACAGATACGCATGTTTGACTCCCTGACGACTGGTGAGTAGTCTGTGTATGGTCCAGGTTAACTATGGGTCATGTGGAGTCTAAACATCATGCTTATCTCTGCTATATTAAACTCCTGTTAAAACAGGGTGGTGTTCGAGTGCCCGTGGAAAATATAGTTGCTCTGTTCAGGACAGTGGAAGAATACTGTCCTTGGTTTCCTGAAAAAGGAACCTTAGATGTAGAACTATGGGATCATGTTGGTGCAACATTCCGGGAACTGGTATCCACAGGGAATTATGTTCCCATCACTGTTTGGGGTGATTGGACCTTGGTACGTGCCATCTTGATGACATACCAATCCCGTGACCCCCTACAGTTACCACAGTTTTCTGAATCTGACGACCCTCCACCTCTTCCTCAACCTTCCTCTCCTGCATGGCCTTCATCATCTGATAGCCTCTCCCTTTGGCTACTCCTCCCCCACCTGACGATGTTGAGAATTCAGTGTCTAACTCTGGTGACTTTGGATTACAGTCACCCCCTGATGATCTTATTTCTTTTCACGAAGAGCCAGTACTTGTAGCTCCGGCAGCCCCAACTCACACAGCCCAGGACCATATATATGCTAATTCTTCTCTTTTCAAACCTCTGGAGTCACCTAATGGCTCCAGCACTAAACTACAATTTACCTATAATTCTTCAGGCCCTCCCCTGTCCACTTCAGCCCCTCACTCTCCTGTCGTTTTGGTTCCTCAGCCAGTCACTTTGCCATCCACTCAGCCTGCTTCTCTGTACCCTTCTTCACACATGAACGCCAGTAATCACCAGTATACTTCGGCTCCTTCTGCTCCCCCACTGCCCCTTTCTCACACTCTCATTCCAGTCCAACCCTCTCACCCTCAGTTTCCCTTATGTACACATGCTTTTCCTGTCACTTCTATGCCGACTCTATCTCAGATGCCTACTCTTGAAACTTCAATATGACAACGCTTATTACACCAAAACAAAGAAACAAGTGGATTAGACGTGTAGACTTAATCCAGTTGTGCTAGACCCACCTAACTTCCAAGGGGTACAAATGCGTCATTATGTACCTCTGAATCTTACCTTTTTAAAAGAATTTAAGGATGCTTGTACTCAGTATGGTCCTACTTCTCCTTATGTTAAAATGGTATTACAAACTTTTTGTACAGAGGTCACTTTACTCCCTTTAGACAGGGACCTTTTGGCAAAAGCTGTTCTGACCCCATCTCAGCATTTACAATTCTGTACCTGGTGGTCGGAAGAGGCTCATTTGCAGGCTCAGCTAAACCGGACTAATGGCATTCTAGTTACTCAGACTCAGCTCACAGCCTCTGATAGTTTCTCTGATACTTATGCCCAATTAAATTTTGATACTCTTACCTCGGAACAAGTAACAAAGGTGTGAATGAGAGCTTGGGATAAATTATGCACCCCAGGCCAAGCTCCTGTTTCTTTTACCATGGTTAAACAAGGTCACTCTGAATTATACCCTGATTTTTTAGCTAAATTACAAGATGCTGTTGAAAAACCTGTCTCTGATGAGCACACTCAAGGTATTCTCCTTCATATGTTGGCTTTTGAAAATGTGAACCATGAGTGTAAAAATGGCCATACGTTCTGTCCAGCAACAAAATTTACCTGATCATGAGGTGTTGCCTGCATATATTGAAGCTTGTGAAGGCATTGGATCAGACACCCACAAAGCTATTCTGTGGGCACAGGCCATGAAGGACACCAACCAAACTGGTCCCACTAATTCTTTTCTTGGAGCCTGCTATACTTGCAGTCAACTTGGTCACACTCGAAAAAACTGCACTGTTAAAAACTTAAAAGTGGCCAAGCCGGCTCAACAAACATGGCCAAATGCTGCTGCTACTATTTGCCCATGTTGTCACAAAGGTAAGCATTGGGCAAGTAATTGCCGCTCTAAGTATGATATAGATGAAAATCCTCTGCCACAACACCAGGGAAATGGGGAGCAGAGCTGATCCCAGGCCCTGATATCAAATGGGATGCTTCAGACTCAGACCAATGTTGCGTTTCCACTTCAGGTGGTCCCAACGCAACCCTCAGCACAAACAAATTTACCTACAGCCAAACCAAATGGGTCCCAGCCTCTCCTTCTGTCTCAGTACAATGCTTGTCCACCTCCAGGGTAGGGGGTGGGGCGGTTGAACTCTGTAGTACTATTCCTCTGAATTTACCACCTACCTATTTGCCTATAATTGTCCCCACAGGGGTCACTGGCCCTTTACCTCAAGGTTCTGTGTGCCTGATGTTAGGTAGGGCACCCACCTCTGCTAAAGGAATCACCATTCATACTGGTCTCATTAATTCTGATTCCTCTGATGAGATTAAATTAACTGTGACTGCCAAGGTTCCTGTTTCCATCCTGGCCAGTGAGTCAATTGTTCAATTGCTTTTTCTACCTAATATAGTTTTAAACAAAGGAGACAAGACATGAGGCCCTGAGATGGGCTCCAGTGGTGAAAAGGCCACTTATTGGATTCATGTAATTTCTAAACAACGGCCCACCTGCACCATACACATTCAAGGAACAAAGTTTAGGGTACAATTCAGCCCTACATCATGCCAATTCCCATTAATCTTTGGGGTAGAGATTTACTGACACAATGGGGGTCTGAAATTAATATTCCACATAACTCTTATACTGCTTCCAGTCAGTGTATGATGGAAAACATGGGGTTTGTTCCTGGGTTCAGTCTCAGTCCAAAACATGAAGGGATTACTAAACCCCTCCCAGTTACTATAAAAGAAAACAGGGTGGGTTTAGGTTATCGTTTTTAGTGGTGGCCACTGCCATGCCTCCTGAGCCTATCCTTTTACAATGGAAATCTGACACACCCGTTTGGATTCAGCAGTGGCTGCTTTCTAAAGAAAAACTGGAGGCTTTAACTCAATTTGTTTCTGGAGCTACAACTTGGAAATGTGGAACCTTCTCTTTCTCCCTGGAATTCTCCTGCATTTCTAGTAAAAAAGCCATCAGGCAAGTGGTGGATGGTAACCGATTTAAGGGCCATTAACGCTGTAATGAAACCTATGGGGGCCGTCCAGCCCGGCATGCCTGCCCCTGCTTTAATACCTAAAAATTGGCCTCTCATAGTTATTGATCTTAAAGATTGGTTTTTTTCATATTGCTTTACATAAATCAGATTGAGAAAAAAATTGCTTTTATTGTACCATCTCTCAACAATCAGGAGCCTGTAGCTTGTTATCAATGGAAACTTCCTCAGGGAATGCTGAATAGCCCCGCCATCTGCCAGCTTTATGTTGGACACGTGCTTTCACCAGTTCGAGCCCAGTTTCTCCAGGCCTATGTTATTCGTTATATTGATGATATTTTAATTGCTGCCCCCACTGATAAAGAAGTAATTGACTGCTACCAAATTTTGAGCCGCTGCGTTACAAAGGCTGGATTACACATTACTCAGGATAAAATTCAACAGAATACTCCCGTTCAATATTTTAGGAATGGTGGTAGATAAACAACGTATTCAACCTCAAAAAGTTCAAATTAGGAGAGATTCTTTGAGAACTTTAAATGACTTACAAAAACTTTTGGGTAACATTAATTATTTAAGACCTACTTTAGGTATTCCAACCTATGCGCTGTCTAACTTGTTTTCTATGCTGCGGGGAGATTCCGATCTCTGCAGTCCCAGGATTTTGACCCCTAAGGCTTTACTAGAATTGGAATTCATAGAGGAAAGAATCCAGACTGCCCAGTTTTCTAGAGTACAGCCGTTTCAGCCTTTTCAGCTTCTGGTTTTCGCTTCATTACACTCTTCTACCGGACTAATCGTCCAACATAATGATTTAGTAGAGCAGTGTTTTCTTCCTCATTCTGTGTCAAAAACTTTGTCTGTCTATCTGGACCAAATATAGCCATCTTAATTGGATGGGCTCAGTGTAGAATACTTCAAATTTCTGGATTTGATCCAAATTTAATTGTAGTTCCTTTAAATCAGCTCGAAGTTCAAGCTGCCTTTCAACATTCCTTACTGTGGCAAATTCACTTGACTGATTTCATTGGCGTTACTGACAATCATTATCCAAAGAACAAATTGTTTGATTTTATAAAAATGACGTCTTGAGTGGTCCCTCGATTAACCAAAGATCAGCCCATTCCTGAGGCCATTACTGTGTTCACTGATGGCTCCAGTAATGGCAATTCTGGTTATGCAGGTCCTACAGACAAGCTTATTTCTACTTCTTATACTTCTGCTCAAAAGGCAGAGTTAATTGCTGTGATTGCTGCCTTACAGGATTTCCCCAAACCTTTAAATATTGTCTCTGATTCTGCTTATGTTGTACATGCCACTAAAAATATAGAAACTGCTACTATCAAACATATTGATGATTCTGAATTGGCTTCTTTATTTTCAAGGTTACAACAGGTGGTTCACCAACGTATACACCCTTTCTATATTACACATATAAGATCTCATACCACTTTACCAGGACCCATGTCTGCCGGTAACCATAAAGTCGACTGTTTGGTCTCTTTTGCAACACAAGAAGCTCAGGAGTTCCATAATCTCACTCATGTCAACGCTGCTGGACTAAAAGACAAATTTGCTCTTACCTGGAAACAGGCTAAGTTTATTGTTCACAGCTGCCCTCCGTGTCAGGTCTTCGTACTTCCAAATCAGGAACCTGGTGTTAATCCCAGAGGCCTAACTCCTAATGCTTTATGGCAAATGGATGTGACCCATGTTATCTCCTTTGGCAGACTGTCATATGTGCATGTTTCTGTAGACACCTTCTCAGGTTTTATCTGGGCTACTTGCCAAACAGGGGAAGGCACGGCCCATGTTAAAAAACATCTGTATTCTTGCTTTGCAGTTATGGGGCTTCCATATCAAATAAAGACAGACAAAGCCCCTGGATATGTTAGTAAGGTTTTTGATTTATTTATGCAACAGTGGGGAATTTCCCATATTACTGGAATCCCTTACAATTCTCCGGGGCAGGTTGTGGTGGAACAGGCCAATTGCACTTTAAAAATCCAATTGTCCAAACAGTTTGAACAACAAAAACATAATTTAACTAGCCCCCTCCCTCACTCCCAATTACATTTGGCATTGTTTACTTTAAATTTTTAAAATATTTCTAAAGATAATAATCTAACTGCAGCTGAACACCATTATACAGGCAAAAAATTCTCCCTAAATGAAGGCAAGCCAGTGTTATGGAAAAAATCCCAAACCAATACCTGGGAACCTGGCACAATCATGATGTGGGGAAGAGGATATGCTTGTGTTTCACCAGGAGATCATCAATCCCCTGTCTGGGTACCCGCCAGGAGACTCAAGCTTCAGGTGAATACTGACAACGAAAACCACAGGGAAAAGATGTCCATGTCAGAGACCGCCCTCAGACGTGGTGAGATCTGTGCCAACTCTTCAGAAGCAAGCACACCAAATCACAATGGGTCTGATTCAATCCTCCCTGATGGCAATAGAGACCCACCTAACTAATCCCACTTCTCGTGATTACCTTTCTTTTTCTCCTTACAAACCTAAAAATCTCACCATTTCTATTAGTCTGAAAATAACATCCCTCTGTTCTCTTCCTCCTTCAGCACTCAATCCTGCTTACAATAGGTCTTCTTTAATGATTCTCCTCCTTATACTTTCTGTCTTACCAGTTTCCTCTCACACTGATTTACCTGCTACACAAAATTATTCTTATTGGTCTTATGTACCTTTTCCTCCACTTATTCAACCTCTCACCTGGATAGATGCTCCTGCGGAAATATACACTAACAATAGTATGTGGATGCCTGGAGCTACAGATGACCGTTGCCCTGCTCAATCAGGAGAAGAAGGCACTGCATTTAACGTTACCATGGGTTATAAACACCCCACTCTGTGCCTCGGACATACACCTGGTTGTATGCATCTAGAAACTCAAGTCTGAGCTGCTTATCTTCCGGAAAGATCAGTTACAGAGGAACCGGGACATTTGGTCTCTGGCCTCTCCCTTTCTCCTTTAAAACAAATGAAAGGGGGAGTAATGGGAGATACCCCATACTTTCAATAGAAACCTGCAGGAAAACCATGCCCTAAACATTTTGAGGGCCCATCTAAAACTTTAATTTGGGAAGACTGTGTTAACTCACACGCAGTAATATTAAAAAATGACTCATATGGTTTAGTAATAGACTGGGCACCAAAGGGCTATTTAAAAACCAACTGCTCCTCTGGTAGAAAAGAATGCCTGGAGGCTACTTATTTGATTTCTTATCAGGAGAACGAGAATCATCATTCTACTTTGAATAGGAGGTTCAGCTCGTTCTTTCCCTTAAAATGGAAAGATAAAGGCATTACCCCACTGAGGCCTCATATGATACTCCCCATTCTGAGCCCAGAACACCCAGAACTTTAGAAATTGGCTATTGCTATGTCTGGACTGTAAGTATGGGAAGGGGAAACTATTCTGTCTGTTGTCCCCGCTACCGCCCCCATCTCTCAGTATCAGTGTAGATCCAGACATTCTGCTTTACTTACCTCCAGCCTGACTATTCCCATACAGAGTTGTGTTAAGCCTCCTTACAAGCTGTTAGTGTGAAATATCAAAATTTGGACAGACAATCAAACTGTCCAATGCATTAGTTGTCATTTGTACACTTGTATTAACTACCATTTTGACTCCAGGAAAAGTGTAATGTTGGTTCAAGATTGAGAAGGAATCTGGATTCCGGTAACTTTGCCCAGACCTTGGGAATCCTCCCCCTCGATACATTTAATTAACAAAGTGTTACAGCAAATTCTAAAAAGATCTAAGAGATTTGTTTTCACTTTAATCGCTGTGATCATGGGCCTAATTACAGTCACTGCACTGGCCACCACTGCCAGAATGGCGTTACATCAGTCTATTTAAATGGCTCATTTTGTTAATGATTGGTAAGCCAATTCCACCCAAATGTGGAATTCTCAACAAGGCACTGATCAAAACTTGGCTAATGAAATTAATGATTTAAGACAGTCCGTTATTTGGCTTGGAGATCGGGTAGTGAGTCTCGAACATCGCATGCAAATGCAATGCGACTGGAATACTTCTGATTTCTGTATCACCCCGTATTCCTATAACAAGACTGATCATTCACGGGAAATGGTCAAAGGACACCTTCTGGGTAGGGAAAGTAATTTATCACTGGACATAACTAAATTAAAGAAACTAATTTTTGAAGGCTCTCAAGCTCATTTATCCATTGTGCCTGGAGTTGAGGCGTTAGATCAGGTGGCAGAAAATCTTTATGGACTAAACCCCATGACTTGGATTAAGTCTATTGGGGGTTCGACTGTAGTAAATTTTGGAATTATGTTTCTCTGTTTAATTGGCTTGTCTTTAGTGTGCCGGACCAGTCAAAGAATCCTGCATCAAAATCGAAACAACGAACAAACCTTCATCACCATGGAACTTCATATAAAAAGAAAGGGAGAGATGTTGCAAGAAGTCAGGGACCCTGAACGGAGGGACCGACTGAAGCCATGGCAGAAGAACATCAATTGTGAAGATTTCATGGACATTTATTAGTTCCCCAAATTAATACTTTCATAATTTCTTATGCCTATCTTTACTGCAATCTCTGAACATAAATTGTGAAGATTTCATGGACACTTATCACTTCCCCAATCAATACTCTTGTGATTTCCCATGCCTGTCTTGTCTTTAATCTCTTAATCCCATCATCTTCATAAGCTGAGGATGAATGCTGCCTCAGGACCCTGTGATGATTGCATTAACTGCACAAATTGTTTAAACAATATGAAATCTGGGCACCTTGAAAAAAGAACAGTATAATAGAGATGTTCAAGGAACAAGGCAGATAACCCTATTAGTTCTGCCCTTCTAGAGACCCTTGCAACAACCAAGAAAATGGGAGACAATATTCGCAAACTATGCATCCAAAAAAGGTCTAATAACCAGAATCTACAAGGAACTTAAATCAACAAGCAAAAAACAGCCACATTACAAAGTGGGCGAGTGACATGAACAGAAAAACTACATATTGAGTACTATGCTAACTTCCTACTGAGTACTATGCTCACTACCTGGGTGATGGGATCAATTGACAAACTTCAGCATCATGCAATATACCCATGTAAAAAACCAGCACATGTACCCCCTGAATCTAAAATAAAAGTTAAAATTAAAAAAAAAGTTTCCAGCAAAACTTTATTCTTTGATGCTCCACAAACAGATATAAAAAGGTTTTGCTTCAATTTCAAAAATTTGAGTCACTACATTAAGATATGTGTAAGTCATCGGTTGATACTGACATGATAAACCATCAAACAAGTGTACTGATGTTTTGGAGAAGCATCAATCAACCAAGGAGACTGAGACTTCACTCCATTAATATTTTCAAACCAAACAATACTATGAAATTTCATTCAAAATATGTATTATCAAATCTCCTTCAAATCTTTCAATAACTTGACATTGCTTGCAGCATGAAATCCTAAATCTTTATACATGTCCCAAAAGGTCCTTGATCACTTCTCCATCCTCCTCCTCTACATGGGAGCCTTTCCATCACTTCCTTCCTCTCCCTTCTATTTAGCCAACTCTAGTCATTCTTTGTGCCTCAGCTTAAATTCCAGTGTCTCAGGGAACCCTTCCCAAACCCCCCGAGGAGATCACATACTCTAACTACACGCATTCATTGTACATTGCCCTTTCCTTTTAGCACTTGTATAACTGATTTCAATAATTATGGCCTAATTAGTTGCTTACTATTTTTGCCCCATTTAGATTCAAAGCTCCATTAGAGCTGAATCTGTGTCTAATGCTTAGCAAGCGCTAAGCACATACTAGATACTTGGTAAAATTGAGGAAAATAAATTAATTTGTAAACCCAATGAGACCAAAACTGAGCTGTGTGCTTTTCTATATTCCAGTTCAGCCATCAGCTTCCTATGTGACAATCTAAATGACTAATGATAATTTATTATTGAGGGGAAAAAAGGAAATCACCAATAATAGAGCATTCATAAATTAGACTAAATGTTCATTATCCTTTGAACAGAAACAGAAGTTGGGGCAAAATCTTCAACAAAAAAAAAAAAAATCCAGGTGTCTTTAAAATATTTTTTCTATTTCTTTCCTATTAAAAAACAGTATTTACAAGAACAATATAAATGTACCCATCAATCCCACATTCAAAACAACCACAATAACATATTTTTTTAGCATTTATGTGTTGATTATTATCTCACAGGAAAGAATTATATATAGTTCTGCAACTTGCTATCCTTTATTTAAGCTATCAATTAAATAACTATTTTGAATATTTATGTTCTTTCTACTTTACCTATTACAATCAATGTAGAACACCAACAGGCTAATATATGAAATGGGAATTAAAAGACAAAAACTTTAAACCATCTTCTTGCATTCTTAAAATAAGAAAAATAATTTCAAGATTTATAATCTGTAGCAAAACTACCTCATAGCATAGCACATCAAAATTACTGGTACAAAAATGAACAACAGTTTAAAAACCCAAAAACTTTTTTAAGAAAAGGAATAATGAGCATATTCATTGAATCCAAACTGTTGTTTGAATTGAACTGTCATGCTAGCCAACTGGCTTTAAACTAACCTCTGTTTTGGTGAAACCAGCTTTTAATCGTAACTGTTTGTGCCAACTCCTCCCATCTCAGGGCTCTGGTAGAAGTCAATCACAGGAGCTCTGCTTTCCTGCCTTTGCTCATGTTTCTCCCCAGCCACGACAGCACCACCTTTATTCTCTCATGTGCCCCCAGTGCCTACAGCAGTAGTTCCCAAACTAGCCAGCATCAGAATTACCTGGGGAGCTAATCCAAACACAGATTTCCAGGCTCCTCCACCAGAGTTTCTGATTTAGCATGTCTGGGGTAAGACCCAACCCATGACATTTCTAACTAGTTCGCAGGTGATGTTCATGTTACTGGTCTGGGGATCACACTTTCAGAATCAGCGCTAAGCACATACTAGATACCTGGTAAAATTGAGTTCAACAACTCCAAGAAAATACTTCCCAGTTTTCATGCCTCTTCATGACCTCAAGTCTCACAGTCTTGTCTTCCTAAATCTACACCATCCCATTTAACACTTCATTACACACCTGAGTCACTGCTCTCTAAAGGTTTCATATATTCTTTCACCACAAAATGAGAAGTTTCTCAAGGTCAGTAGCACAAGAAATATTACTCTGGTGACACAAATTACTCAGGACACAGCAGACAGAGAGCGGGGACTCAGTATCTCAGCCCAGTTAGAATGGCTAAAAATAAACAACGTGGATTCTTCAATCTCAAGCAAATTTAATTTATTTTAAAATTTGTACCTGCTAAACATTATACTGGATTTTTTCAAATATATAGTCACAAAATATTAAAATAACCTTATTCTTTGATGATGTGTTTATCTGACTTCCCCTATATGAAAGTGATCTTCTTGAGAGAAGCAACTTTATACAGTAATATGTCACTTAATGGTGACATACAGTCTGAGAAATGCATTGCTGTGATTTCACTGTTGTGAGAACATCATAGAGTGACCCGCACAAACCTAGATGGTAGAGCCTACTTCACCTAGGCTATAAGGTAGTCTAGCCTATCTGTTCCAGGCTCCAAACCTGTATGGCATGTGACTGTACTGAATACTGTAGGTAGCTATAATACAATGGCAAGTATCTGTGTGTCTAAACATATCTAAACATAGAAAAGGCACAGGAAAGAGATGGCATTACAGTCTTATGGGACCACCGTCGTAGAGGTGGACTATAGTAAATTCCTTGTTCTCCAATTATACACTCATAGTGGGTACTCAGTAATAATTGTTCATTGGCATACTAAATGACTAGCCAGAAAATGAATAGTACCGGCATTTACTTGAGAGGTGCAACCCTCTCAAGTGGATGTTTGTAGAAATAATTATTCAACCTTAGGTCAAATAATTTAGATGATTGTTAAATCTTCAGGAAGCTTTTAAGAAGCAGATTCTTTTTAACTTGGAAATGGTTTTGCCACTTATATTTCACAGGTTTTTAATTTATTTTAAAAAATCACTTCAGAAATCAATCTAGTCTGCAACAAAGCTATTATATTTATTTGAATTCATTTCATATTCTCTAACATTATTTGTAATAATATGACCATCTATAAAATTATCAAAATCCAAATAAATGTGGTTGAACTGCTATGAATTCTTGGTCAAAAGGCACAAGTGATTTCCCTGACCTGGCCAAATACTCTCAGAAAGAATACATCAGATGAGAATGGGCAGTTTTATGGTGGTATGCTCATAGACTAACCAAGAAAAACGAAAGAAGACTCAAACAAAACCAGATACAACAAAGGAGACATTTTAACAGATACCACAGAAATTTAAAGGATCATTAAAAACTGCTATGAGCGGCCGGGCGCGGTGGCTCAAGCCTGTAATCCCAGCACTTTGGGAGGCCGAGATGGACGGATCACGAGGTCAGGAGATCGAGACCATCCTGGCTAACACGGTGAAACCCCGTCTCTACTAAGAAATACAAAAAATAGCCGGGCGAGGTGGCAGCGCCTGTAGTCCCAGCTACTCGGGAGGCTGAGGCCGGAGAATGGCGTGAACCCGGGAGGCGGAGCTTGCAGTGAGCTGAGATCCGGCCACTGCACTCCAGCCTGGGCTACAGAGCGAGACTCCGTCTCAAAAAAAAAAAAAAAAAAAACTGCTATGAGCAAAGATATGACAATAAGTTGGAAAGCCGAAAAGAAACAGATAAATTCCTAGACACACATAACCCAACATGATTGTACCAGGAAGAAATAGAAAACCTGAAGGGACCAATAACAAGTAACAAGATTGATGTAATAATAAAAAGTCTTCCATCCAAAAAAAAAAAAAAATCTAGGACCTGACAGTTTCATTGATGAATTTCACAAAATACTTAAATAACCAACCCCAATTCTATTCAAAGTATTCCAAAAAATTGAGGAGGAGAAAATACTTTCAAACTCATTCTATGAGGCCAGCATTATCCTGATTCCAAAACCAGACAAAAACACAACAGAGAAAAGAAAATTACAGGCCAGTATCACTAATGAACATAGATACAAAAATCCTCAACAAAATGCTACAAAACTAAATTCTATAATACATCAAAAATCCATTCATCATAATTAAGCAAGATGCATATTAAACATGTAAAGATGGTTTCAACATATGCAAATCAATAAACATGATAAATCACATGAATAGAATCAGACAGAAAACATGATCATTTGAATAGATGCTGAAAAAGCAGTCAATAAAATTCAACATTCCTTTATAATAAAAACGCTCAGCAAACTGGCTATAGAAGAAACATACCTTAAAACAATAAAGGCCATATGCAACAAACCTATAGCTAACATGACACTGAACAGGGAATGACTGAAGTCTTTCTTGTAAGATCTAACAAGACAAGGATGCCTGCTTTCACAACTTATTCAATATAGTACTAAATATGTGATTTCCATTTCTGAGTTATTTAAGATAATGGTTTCTAGTTCCAACTACATTGCTGCAAAAGACATGATTTCATTATTTTCTATGGCTGAGTAGTATTCTACGGGGTGTGTGTGCGTGTGTGTGTGTACACACACCACATTTTCTTTGTCCAATCATCTGTTGATAAGCACTTAGGTTGGTTCTATATTTTTGCTATTGTGAATAATGCTGCAATAAACATACAAGTACAGCTATCTTTTTTATATAATGATTTATTTTCCTGGAATAAACTTAAGCAAAGAAGTGAAAGATACCTACAATTAAAACATAAAACACTGATGAAACAAACTGAAAACAAAAAACACGGAATTATGCTCATGGATTGGAAGAATCATGTACTATTAAAATGTCCATACTACCCAAAGCAATCTACAGATTAAATGCAATCTCTCTCAAAATAACATTGTTTGCAGAAATAGACAAAACAATCTTAAAATGCATATAGAAAGAACAAAAGACTCATAAAAGTCAAAGCAATTCTGAGCAAAAGGAACAAAGCTGGTGACATCACATTACCTGACCTCAAATTACACTATAAATCTATAGTAACCAAAACAGCATGGTACTGGCATATAAACAGACATATAGACCAAGAGAACAGAACACAGATTGCAGAAATAAATCCATATTTTTTAGTCAACTCATTTTTGACAAGGGCACCAAGAACATTCAATGAGGAAAGGACAGTCTCTTCCGGTGCTGGGAAAATTGGATATCCATATGTAGAAGAATCATAATCTACACCCCAATCTCTCACCTTATACATAAATCAAAATGGATTAAATACTTAAATGTAAGACCTAAAACTAAGAAACTACTACAAAAAACATTGGGGAAATGCAACAGGGCATTGGTCTGGACAAAGATTTTTTTGAGTAAGACCTCAAAAGCACAGGCAACCAAAGCAAAAATTGACATGTGATCACCTCAAGCTTAAAAACTTCTGCAAAGCAAACAAAGTGAAGATACAACCTACAGAACAGGAGAAAATATCTGCTAACTATTCAACTGACAAAAAATTAATAACCTGAATATATAAGGAACTCAAACAGATCAATAGTTAAAAAAAAAAAATCTGAGCAAAAAATTAGCAAAAGATCCGAATAGGTATTTCTCAAGAGAAGAAAGACATACAAATACCCAACAGATATATGAAAAAATGCTCAATATCACTACTCATCAGGAAAATGCAAATCAAAACGACAGTGAGATATCATCTTACCTCAGTTAAAATGACTATCGTCAAAAAGACAGGAAACAACAAATGCTAGTGAAGAAAGGGGAATGCTCGTACACTATTGGTAGGAATGTAAATTACTACAGCCATTATGCAAAACAGTATGGAGGTTCCTCAAAAAACTAAAATCAGAACTACCATAAAATGCAGTGGCACTGCTGAGTATGCACCTCAAAGAAAGGAAATCAGCATATCAAAGATATATCTGTCCTCCCATGTTTATTGCAGCACTATTCATAGTAGCCAAATATGTAATCAACCTAAGCACTCATTAATGGGTGAATGGATAAAGAAAATGTGATATATATATATATATATATATATACAAAACAAATATTATTCAGCCATGAAAAATACAATCCTATCATTTGCAGCAACATGGATGGAACTAGAGTTCGTTAAGTGAAATAAGCCAAGCACAGAAAGACAAAAATTGCACGTTCTTGCTCATATGTGAGAGGCTAGAAAAGGGATCTCATAAAAGAAGAGAATAAGCTGGTAGTTACCAGAGGCTGGGAACACCAGTGAGAAGAAATTGTTCAGAGTCGTTGGTTAACAGGTACAAAATTATAGTTATATAGAAGGAATAAGATCTAGTATTTGGTAGCAAAATAGGGGGACCAATCATTAAACCTGAGTAGTAGGTTTGGGATATTCTCAACACAAAGAAATGATAAATGTTTGCAGTAGTGGATATCTCAATTACCCAGATTTGATTATTACATTGTATGCTTGTATCAAATATCACCTGCACCTCATAAATATGTATAATTACTATGTATTCATAATAATATATTCATATTTTTAAATTTTAAAATACATAAATACCAAAGATCCATCTTTATGATAATGTGAACACACAATTAACAAAAATAATGGAATATTCCAAATAACTCTTTTTTTTTTTTTTTTTTTTTTGAGACGGAGTCTCTGTCACCCAGGCTGGAGTGCAGTGGCCGGATCTCTGCAAGCTCCGCCTCCCGGGTTTACACCATTCTCCTGCCTCAGCCTCCTGAGTAGCTGGGACTACAGGCGCCCGCCACCTCGCCCAGCTAGTTTTTTTTTTTGTATTTTTTAGTAGAGACAGGATTTCACCGTGTTAGCCAGGATGGTCTCGATCTCCTGACCTCGTGATCCGCCGGTCTCGGCCTCCCAAAGTGCTGGGATTACAGGGGCGAGCCACCGCGCCCGGCCCAAATAACTCTTTATAGATGAATTCACATCAACTTTATCTTCTTTCTAGTTACCAGATGGTGGACTCATGTTTATTTATAATTCAGATCAAGGCATTCAACACATTTTCTGGTTTCCAATACCAAAAAATATAAATAAAATATATGAAAATTCCATGTAAGAATGTAATTTCAACATCTGAGACAAAAAAATTGAAGGAAAAAGAGAAAAGTGTCCAAAATTAGGTTCTATGCAAACCATTTCAAAAATGTGGGGCTTTTTTCTTATCATGAAAATATACTAATAGTTAATATATTATTTATTAGTATCCCACTTACTAAACCTTCCAACACTACATGTTTTGGCAAAGTAATTTATGCCCCATTAATTTAATATCCTTCTTCCTTATATATACTAGCACAGAAACCATCTGTTACATATTAAGCCACACAAATGCAATTTAATCTGAATTTTAGACTATCAAATTGTAGGTTTAGGGAGCATAATTTAAATCCTACTTATTCTAAGAATAAAATATCTAACTGCTTTATTCGCATTAAAATTAAATCCCAATTCTAGAATCATTGAAAGGAAAACATATATAATAGCTACATTATTTGAGAAAGAAAGAAAACTTCACTTATTTGTTGAAAAAAACTTAAGATATCAGGCAGCACAAATATTTTCATTATTAACTATTTAAATTTATAGGTACAATGATAGTGATATGGTCTGTTGTTGAATATTTTAGACACAATCATAGTAATAAAAATTACTGACCACAAAAAGTGGCATTCTACTTACAATTTTAAATGACTGTGGGTTCATCAATCACCCTCTGGAATACTAAGTAACTTACATTTAAGAAATTAATGTTATGATTACAGTTGAGGTTTTTAAGAAATTAATCCACTTATTTTAAATATTATTCTAGTACAAAAACATGGCAAATATAGTCATGCTACCATCCACTTCTTCATGCACCCTTTCTCATACCACCAACACTGTCAACTCATAATTTTTTACATTAGGGGCCAAAAGGAGACACTGCTGATTGTCAAGGTAACTCATGATTCTTCCTACATATAACTGAAATATTGGAATGGCATTAGTGGTGGGAAATTGTTTTCCATTTTAGAATATTCTTATAAGAAATGCAAAACAATGGACCTTCATTATATCTTAATGTTTATTTAATAATGTATTTATACTTTGTATAAATATAGATGTGTAAATGTTAAATCATTTAGTAATCTGAATCTTGAAGGGTACCAGCGGGACAAAATTTACTGTCAAATTTACTTTGCCTAAAAATACAACATTTAGTGGGCAATATATGCCTAGATAGTTTTCTTTTTTCCCCAAGTTTTTTTTAAAATAAATGTATAGCTGTTTGATGAAACCTGTTTAAAACTCTGCTTCGAAGCTATATTTTATTCTGAGGATGTATCGGCCTTAATGCTTTCTGAGGAAGTTTTTATATATTCCCTAAATGAGTACAACAGGTTATAAAATAAATAAATGCAGTCTCTAATTTCCATATATCACTGAAAAAATGGTGGTTTGGAATTTAGGTTCAGAGATCAACTTTTAAAAGGTAATTTTCCTCTCAACTGTAGACAGAATTTTATGTATCTGAAATGAAAATGCTATGAAAGCAATACAATTAAACTGAAGAGTTAGAAAAAAAAAGACTCTGAAATTTAAATCTTTGAAGACTTGTCATGTTACACATTTCCCAAAACCTCCTTCTCCCTATCTGTTGAAACAAAATAGACAGTAACTCACTGTAATCTCCCCTTTCTCTGTTAAGACTCTTCCCTGACAGGGAAACTACAAGTTTGGACTTTGCTTAAACCCACTGCCAGACTAACTAGAAGAAAGCAGTAAATTACAACTCCTTCCTTCTATTTGTAGACTGAGAACCCTTTAACAATTTAATAATCCCAGCACCTAAACAGAACTTGACACTCAGTTTGCTGAATGAATGAAAACACAAGGGACCTGTGGGAATTAAAATACACATTGGCCAGGAGCAGTGCAGCACGGCCGGTAATCCCAGCACTCTGGGATGCTGCGGTGGGGGGATCACTTGAGGTCAGGAGTTGGAGACCAACCTAGCCAATGAAAACACAAGGGACCTGTGGGAATTAAAATACACATTGGCCAGGAGCAGTGCAGCACGGCCGGTAATCCCAGCACTCTGGGATGCTGCGGTGGGGGGATCACTTGAGGTCAGGAGTTGGAGACCAACCTAGCCAACATGTTGAAACCCTGTCTCTAATAAAAAAAATACAGGCCGGGGGCGGTGGCTCACTCCTGTAATCCCAGCAATCTGGGAGGCCGAGGCAGGCGGATCGCGAGGTCAGGAGATCGAGACCATCCTGGCTAACACGGTGAAACCCTGTCTCTACTAAAAATACAAAAAATTAGCCGGGCATGGCGGCGGGCGCCTGTAGTCCCAGCTACTCAGGAGGCTGAGGCAAGAGAATGGCGTGAACTCGGGAGGCAGAGCTTGCAGTGAGCCGAGATCGCCCCACTGCACTCCAGCCTGGGTGACAAAGCGAGACTCCATCTCAAAAAAAAAAAAATACAAATAGTAGCCGGGTGTGCTGGTGTGCACCTGTAATCCCAGCTACTCCAGAGGTTGAGGCAGGGGAATCACTTGAACCTTAAGGCAGAGGCTGCAGTGAGCCGAGCACGCACCACTGCACTCCAGCCTGGACGACAGAGCAACACTTTGCTCAAAAATCAATCAATCAATCAATCTATTATATAGTATCTTCCCTCAAGAGGCTATTAAATGAATATGAGGGAGAGAAGCATAAAAATAGCTCTGTGTCCCTGTAGTATGAGAATCAAATGTAGTGACCCTCACTCAGGCTGTTTCACTTGGAGGTTTAGTATTTAACCCTCCCTAATTTATTCATTCATTCAAAAATGTGAGGAATACAAAAATTACTATGATACACGCAGTTCATGCCTTCAATTGATCTCAGAGTAAGTGACTCATGATTCTATCGAGATTCAGATGCTGGACACTTGGTGATCCTTTAGCTTCCCTTTGCAAGTTTAGTCAAATAGAAATCTATTGGAAACAAAATAAAAATTCCGCTACGATACTCAAATCAAACATGGTCAGCATTCACACTGCTTACAGTTGTTTTTTTCCTTTTATTATTATTTTTGACTTATAATAATTGTACATATTTATGGGGTACAGTGTGTTACACGGTTTTACTTCATTTTCTTTTTTCTAAATGACAAGAAATGAAATAATTTAGATAGGCTTGTCACATTTTCAACAAGCTATCCTCCAATATCTTCTATCTGTCACAGTTTCTGTTTCTGGTTCCACTCATGGAAATAAAAACACTTCCTGAAAATCCTCTCCACAAAAATTTTCTTCCTCAAAAAGTTTTCAGTGAAGCAACATGGAAGGAGAATAAGGCATACTTGAGAAGAGGACTTTCTTTTTGTTTTGTTTTGTTTTTTTGTTTGTTTGAGACAGAGTCTCACTCTGCTTCCCAGGCTGGAGTGCAATGGTGTGATCTCGGCTCACTGCAACCTCCAGCTCCCAGGTTCAAGTGATTATTGTGCCTCAGCCTCCCAAGTAGCTGGGATTACAGGCATGCGCCACCACGCCTAGCTAATTTTTGTATTTTTTAGTAGAGACAGGGTTTTACCATGTTGCCCAGGCTGGTCTTAAACTCCTTACCTCAAGGGATCTGCCCACCTCGGCCTCCCAAAGTGCTGGGATTATAGTCATAAGCCACAGCGCCCAGAGAATAGGATATTTTTTAAAGAAACAGGAAGAAAGGAAAGAAGGGAGGAAAGGATGAAGGGAGGAAGCCTGGCTTTTATATCGGCCTCAAGGGCCATGCTACAGAATTTCACTGAACATGAAGCGGTATATGATGAGATACATTCTTTTGATGAACACCCTCAGACGACAGGCTGACAGGGATTTTACTAGGCTGCACAGTAGAATGTAAAGTTCCTTTGTATATGCTTCCACTGCTTGTATCCCTGTTTACTGCTGATGCACTCTGCTATGTGGTTCTACGTCTATTCCCACAACTAGATGGTAAACTCCAAGTCACATGTCACTCAGCCTCTTTCCACCATCCTTAGCCCTCTGCAAGGTCAAATAAAAAACATCTCGTTATAAGAAAAAAAAAAAAAGTGAGGAGGACAATAACTGAGTAGGCTTTCAGTTACACACTGCTGGTTTTAATAATTATTTAGCTCTTCTGTACATGTGTTCAATAAAGTATTATTTGATAAATATAGGAAACAAAGATTTGGGAGGTAGGAAATGACACACTGACATGTTTATAAAATTCAAGAGTTAGTTTTCATGGCAGCACTACTATAGGCAGAAGTTTTCATTTTCTAAGACCTGTATTCAATTTCGTATCCCACAAAGACCATATATTCTTACACTATACTATTATCCCTCATTACATAGCAAGTTGAAATTTGCATCTTTATATATCAAGGGCTTAAGCAAAGCTGAGCCACACTTTTCAAAGTGTCAAACATTTCAACTGTTTTCAAATGTTTGAGGTTTATAAAAACTAAATTATGCTTTGTCAAGCTTTTTTTAAGGTTATTAAATGTCAAGATTGAGAAGACAATGCTTGTTTCTCACTTATTATTTCTCTTCTCCCCTCCCTCTCAATCCACACTCACAGGCATACACATACAAACACATTTGCATACACACACTTTAAAAACTACTTCATATTTCAGCACAAAAGCCCTCATTAAAAAAATTACCGCTATAAAAAATGAATAACAAAATTTCAGAAACTTTAAAAACTAGTGAGGAAAATTACCTTTACTTCTAACACCATAACATTTTAATAACAATGATACATTTTTATTCATTGTTATTAGACATTTTAGAACTTTAAGATAACACCTTTTTACCTTAATAAAATTTCCCCCAAAATAGTATTTTTGTGTTTTTAATATAAAAGTTATACAACAAAACCTGCACATTCTGTACATGTATCCCAGAACTTAAATTTTAAAAATAAAGTTATACAGTCAAAAACACATATAAAATTGTCACAATAAAAACAATATTCACAGAAATAAGTTTAGCCAAATACAAATCCATTTGAAACAAAATAAAAATTATACCACAATATTCAAATCAAACAATCCAATATATTAATATACATTCAATTTGAGGAAAAATTTATTTTGCTTCACATCCCCTTTGAGTCTCTAGTTGTTTATTCGTGAATATAACTGCTTCTTAAGCAGTCTCTGCATTAAAAATACATGTGTTTCAGAGACTAAGAGAACAGCATGCAAAGAGACTCCTACTGTAGAAAGCTACTTTGCAGAAAATTTAAACCACGATGTGCTTAAAATGCCAGGATCTCAAAAGTTAAAACAGTGGTTCTCCACTCCTTTTCTCATTTCATGAGAGTTTAGATCAAAAAGATATCCTTGTTCTTTTACTGAAAGTTTACTGACGGCAAATCTTCCAGAGTCTGCGTATGAATGAAATGCCAAGTCTACAGTGCTTTCCAAATATAAAAATTGTTTTTATATTGGCTTCTTTTTGTAAAGGATTTCTTTTTGTAAAACACTTCTCTTTATAAAATATAATAAGTATATCTTTGAAATATATACTATGAATAATGTTTATCTCATCACTAAAAGTAATCCTTAAATAAAATCAAGTATAATATTGACTTCTGCATTTTTCAATATGGTTGTATCTTAATCAACCAAATTCTCAAAATTTGTCAAGTTTTTATTTTTAATTAGTCAAGGATCTTTCCTTTGCATTTATTTGTTCTCTAACTTATTTTATCTTTTTAAATGGAATAACTCTGATAGAATTAAAATGGTAATTTTTGTCTATGTTATATTTCGCTCTCTAGAATAGATTAAATGCATGGTCTTTTGCGGTAAGATAGAAAAAGTTGGTTTAAAATGAGATCTTACCTTCTGATTTGTTGTTCTTCCTCTTCAGCCATTTCTCTACTGTCTCTGCACTAACACTTTCAGATACAAATTCATCTAATACCTGGGGGTGAAGAGAAAGATATGCCTTCACTTTTTCATCTGTCAAACCTGTAAAAGAATTGAAAAGAATAAAATTCACCTATACAACTTCTTCATATAAATGAAAGGTATAGTATCACAACACATTATGCTAAGACCCAGCAACCTCTCTTCTAATGGAGAGAGGGCTGGAAAGAGTGGGAAGGGGAAGTTATTGCTTAATGGGCATAGAGTTTCTACTGGGAGTGACGGCAAACTTTTGGAACTAGACAGGTGAATACTGCCCAACATGGGGAATATATGTAATGCCACTAAATTATATGCTTAAAACAGCATTTAAAATGGTTAAAACACCATTTTTCATATATGTGTGTGTGTGTGTGTGTGTGTGTGTATGACCACAATAAAAAAGAATTTAGTTAGTTTAGCAATTTTAAACTACAGATATTACATCATGTTACACAGTTGTTTCTAACAATAAATTTCAGAGTTACATATGAACCAATGCTAAGATCCAATGCTGTACATTAAGGCTTACAGAGTACTTATTTTTTCGGTATATAGTTACCATAGATTTAGTGGTGAAAGCAAGTGAAACTCTAGCAAGAGTAGTAAACAGGAAAATCTAGCACTGAAACATTATAGGTGCTAAAAAAAGATTTAATACATAAATGAATAAATTTTTATCGTTTATTGCCTTACAACACAAATCCTTCCTTTTTCTCAAAGGCATTAAACCCAGTGGTATAACTAATGTTCAGTTCAGAATAATCTTGACATTCATTCATTAATATTCTGTGTATGTAGTCAGTTTCACTGAAATAGTTTTCATAGTCTAATGATAAACATAAGATTTACATATACATATGCAATGCATGTGCGATACACATATGCAATGTATGTGTGATATACATATGCAATGTATACTACATACACATTACATATACATATGTAATGTATACATTATATGTATGTGTACATGTGTACATGTGTACATTACATATACATCTGTAATGTGTGCATTACATATACATCTGTAATGTATACATTATATGTATGTGTAATGTGTACATACATTATACATAAGCTTTTCAAACAAAGTATTTTCACATGTTTTCACATCTCACATATAAAGTATATGTTTTCAATCTGGTGCTTTGGGTCGGTATGCCATTTCATTAAACAACCCCAAACACAAACAGGCTTTGAATAATTATCCTTCAGTGATGGGAATTATTTTTACTACCATATCTTTTCTGTGAATTATTTGAATAAACTACCCTTTTTAGGGATGGTTAGGCTTAAAAAAAAGGCAATGGAAAGCTGCACTCTGAGAAAGAAAAGAAGGAAAGGAAGCTTATCTTTATGACTCCAGGGAGTAGGCTGTATGTTTCCCCAAACAGACAAAACAGAGAATTCATATGTGTTAATTAATTCTGCTGGGAACTAAAGTCACAACTGTTGGGATTCTACAACAGAATGGTATAACTGAAAAGGAAAATGACTTATTTCAATGAAATTGGTAGTTAAATAGTCAATTTAAACACACACACACACAGAGTTGTATAAGACAAATGAAATAAGACCCCTGGCTATATTCACCTGCAAAAGGGCCCCAGTGGTGTAAAATTCAGTGTGAGAAATTCTATAAAATGCTAAATATAATTGACTCAATAAAGTAAGTGCTCTCCTGACACAGCAAATTATAGTCCCTAGAAACCAAAGGTGCAGGTTACTACAGTAAGCTGATAGCATACTTGACCTTTGAGAAGATAGATAATGCAAATTTCATGCTCTCCTTAGGTCCTCCATATTCAATATTGACTCCTTCTTAAAATTTCTTTCTGCCACTCCCATGACACAAGGCTATAGAATTTTTATCCTAACTCTCTAATTGCTCTTGAATTCTGCTTTCTCTTCAACAATCCATAATGATGACACCAAAATCTAAATCAGGAATCTTAACATATTTTTAATCTCTAGTCTAGCTCTTTTCCCATCACCTCAAGCTCCATCTTAAGTCAAAACTACATGAGTTATCTCCTTCTCGCTTCTTCCCAAAGAGATTTTAACTCTTGGTTTTCCTTTTTGTGTTACTATTACTCTACATTTTCCCAGAAACTGAGGCTGAAAAACATAGTAATAACTAATTCCTCCTTGTCACCTCATTTCATCTTAGTGCATTACCATACAAGTCACATTTGCCAAATTACATGTCAGATAAAAGATGTGTATCCAAAATAAACAACAAAAGAAAAACACTCTTAAAACTCAACAATAAGAAAACAATCAACTCAACTGAAAAATGGGCCAAAGGCCACTTCAGTAAAGAAGCTATAGATAGGGCAATAAACATTTTAAAAGATGCTCATTTGTTTTTTTGTTTTGTTTTGTTTTTTTGAGACAGAGTCTCGCTGTGTGGCCCAGGCTGGAGTGCAATGGCCGGATCTCAGCTCACTGCAAGCTCTACTTCCCAGGTTCACGCCATTCTCCTGCCTCAGCCTCCCAAGTGACTGGACTACAGGCGCCCGCCACCTCGCCCAGCTAGTTTTTTTCTTTTTTTTTTTTTTTTTTTTTGCATTTTTTAGTAGAGACGGGGTTTCACCGGGTTAGCCAGGATGGTCTCAATCTCCTGACCTCGTGATCCGCCCGTCTCAGACTCCCAAAGTGCTGGGATTACAGGGTTGAGCCACCACACCCGGCCAAGATGCTTATTTGTTAATTGTGAATTGAAGTTAAAACAAAAATGAGACTTATATTACACATCTATTGGAATGGCTAAAATTAAAAAACAAAAAAACTGACAGTACCAATTATTGGCATGGATGCAAAGCAACAAAAGTTATCATTTAATCCTGATAAGGATGCAAAATGCTACAGTGACTTTAAAAGGCTGTTTTGCAGTTTCTTACAAAGCTAAATACAGTCTTTCTGTGTGACCCAAAAATCACACTAGTAAGCGTTTGCCCAATCGATATGAAGACTGGTGTCCACACAAAAACCCGCATGTGAGTGTTTTTGGCGGCTTTACTCATAATCACCCAAATCTGGAAGCAATCAAGACATTCTTCAATACGCAAATTGGATAAACAAACTGTGATACATCCATACGACCAGATATTTCACACTAAAAAGAAACGGGCTAACAAGCCATGAAGTAACATGGATGAGTCTTAAACGCATATTGCTATGAGAAGAAAAGTCAGTCTAAAAAGGATACACAATATATGATTCCAACTATACAACATTGGAGAAAAGGCATAAGCTGTAGAGGTAGTAAAAAGATCAGTGACTACCAGGAGTTCAAGGGGAAAGGGCAAATTATGAATGGGTAAAGTACAGGGGATCTTTTAGGATGATGAAACTATTCTGTAAGACTACTATAATGATGAATACATGACGCTATGCATTTGCCAAAAATCTGTAGAACTTTATAGCACAAAGAATAAACAGCCATGCATGCAAATTTTTAAAAACTCACTTACAAGGTCAGGGGGTCTCAGGATGGAAAGCATAATGCAACCAAAGAATCTAAATATATTACACACATATAAAACAACCTCCCTGAAGCCGGTGGCAGAGGATAAGGTGCTAATGTATATAACTTTGAAAATAAGTGGGGTCTGTGAGAATAAAATGCAAATAAACTGTACATAAGCACCACACTCTAGCTGGTAAAGCTGTTGTCCCAAGAGGGTACAGTTTAACACTGGTCAATTAAACAAATGAGTGGCAGACGGTGGGAACAAGATTTCTCAATGGTAGCATGGGATGTTACAGATAAACAAAAGGAAGAGTTCAGAATGATCCATGTGGTAATGAATTAGAGTTGGAGATATCAGTGAACTCATGTATGACCATACAAATAAAAACGGTTACATATAGGAATATCGGTAGATACGTATATCTCGTAAATACACACAAGTCTCACTTTGCTAGGTTAGTGGAGACGGCCTAGAAGCAACAATATCCTGGTATAATTGCATATATATAGCACCTAGAGCTTGGTTGCTAGTACCAGTCTACAACAAAAGGAACCAAGACTCCATGAAGAAACAGCTAAAGTTAGGGTAAGAACAGAAAATACATAAGCTTGGAGTAGCCAATGATTTAAAATTTGCTACCAGTAAATCGCACAGACAGACTAATACAGATAACTATTCCAAAGTAATTGTGTATACTTGAGCGAGTATATTTTTAAATATATTGTTCATACTAATAAACTACCTCCTTTCATCTACGTAACATTTTGCCAGAGTGCAAACAGATAAAACTAATTAAACTGACTTTCATCTTCATTTCATTTTTCAACAGCTGGCAGGAGTACTAATGAGGATGGGCTGGTTAAAAGTAATAAATGATAGAAGAGAAGCACATGGTTATTGATAGACTGAATGATCAGGGTAAGTCAGGAAGAGCTGATGAATTTCATTAATTTTCACAATGCAGTTTGCAAGTGCCCATGGAAAATGTCATGAAGGATTACAATCTAAACGAAACCACACTGAAAAGCAGAGTGGTACATGTAGCAGTTAGATTTAACACTGACCTGAAGATACGTAACAAAAGGCATAATAAAGACTGATGAATATTTTAGTACAGATAATTGCTTCTGTGGCTAACAGCCAGCAATCTGAGGGGTAGATAAGAATTAACTTTATTTTCTTGCTGAGTAATTCTTTTAAAGAACTAGATAAACATCACATCAATATCTCTACTTCAACATTTTGACATTGAGACACAGAGCAGTGATGAAAAGGATTGGCATCTTTGAGTTTCCATGCATAGTAATGCAAAATATCAGTAAAAAGTAATAACGTCAACAATGATACATTTTTGTATCTTTGTTGTTAAATATAGTAGCATTGAGGCTACTTTTCTCCTGTCTTCACAGAAATCTTACAAGCTTCTCATAATGTAACACATTATTATGCTACCCTTTTGGTTTTTGCTTTCTGAAAGCCACAAATTCAACTCTTTTTCAGATGAAGATTTTGCATGTATACACATATGTATAAATATACATTTAAAACTTTTATCAAACCACACAAAAAATGTAGTGGCCCTATGTACTCAACAGCCAGCTTCAACAATTACCAATTCATAGCCACTATTTTCCATCTCTACCACCTACTCTCCTCTCATATAATTTCAAAGCAAATCCAAGAAATTATTTTAATATATTAATACATTTCAATATGTATCTCCAAAAGATAAAAATATTCTAACCATAAATGCTACTATCACACCTAAAGAGACGTTATTATTTTTAATTCCATCAGAAATATCCAGGCTTTAAATCTCTTTTTTTTTTTTTTTTTTACAGCTTGTTCGTCTGAACTAGGACACAAGTAAATCAAGTAAATTCAACATGTTACAGTAGTTTGGTATTTCATTTTTAAAATCATATTTAGGTCCCTTTGTCCAATAATATTCCCCTCCATCTCTTACTTTCCCCCATTATAACTTATTTCTGAATAAAATAGGTTTTTACTCTATGGTTTACTTCAATCTTGATTTTTCTGACTTTATCCCTGTGGAGCTTAGCATGTTCCTCCGCTCTCTGCATTTCTTGAAAATTGACATTAGACCTCAAGGCCTGAAGAGATGTAGGTTCCATTTGGGGGTACAAGCAATTTGGCCAATGTTACTGCACACTTCTGTCAGAAGTTTTTTGTGATATCAGCAGCATTAGAGGCTCCTGAGTGATTAATTCAGTAGGGCTTGACAATGGTGATGTTCCTCATTCTATCATGCCTTCTTCATTTATTAGCTGAAATAATATGAAGAGAAACTTAGCTTCATCTACTATGTGGTTGTCCAGTGGGACAGTTCATCTAGATCAAACAAGACAAATGGTTCACCAGTTTTGAAAATAATGAGTGGATACAGCAATGTTCTCCCATGGGTAAACAACTAAAAAATAATAGTATTACTATGAAACCACATATTTGAATAAATTTGATCTGTTCCTTCCATTGTAACCATTATCCTTAACTGGTGCTCAAATTGTCCCATCTTTCAGCCAGGTGGAGGAGCCTCTTCAAGCAGCTTCAGTCATTCTGACAAGAACCTAGTAGATCTCAACAGCTTCCATCCTCTGCTAGTATGAGATATCTTAGGTTCCTCTTGTTCATTTTCTGCCCCAGCTATAGATTCATACATTTTTTTCCTCAGGATCTCTAGCTCCTTTCAGTGAATAGAAGTATTCCAATTTCAGGAAAATGGAACTAGATTACATAATCATTCATTGTTCTATCACACAACAAACATATAAGGTGGATTTCTTTATCCTTTGAGATATATACCAGTACAAATACACATTATTATGGTTTTTTCTGTTTTTGTTTGAGACAGAGTCTCGCTGTGTCACTCAGGCTGGAGTGCAGTGGCGCGATCTCAACTCACTGCAAGCTCCGTCTCTCAGGTTCATGCCATTCTCTTGTCTCAGCCTCCCGAGTAGCTGGGACTACAGGCGCCTCTCACCAAGCCTGGATAATTTTTTGTATTTTTAGTAGAGATGGAGTTTCACCGTCTTAGCCAGGATGGTCTCGATCTCCTGACATCATGATCCACCTGCCTCGGCCTCCCAAAGTGCTGGGATTACAGACGTGAGCCACCGCACCTGCCCACAATATTATGTTTTAAAGTCACTTGAAATATTCATCTCTCTGTGGCTATGTCACCAACTGAATGCAAATTAGGTTCATTTCTGATATATCTTTAAATGTGTCTTTATAATAATATACTAATAAGCTAAAGTCTTTATTTCTGAAGTCTTATCACCTTAATATCCATAAAAAATTATTTATTTTAAAAGTCACTTTCAAATCAGAGGCTAAAGAATTATTGCTTTACTCATTCTAAGAAATAATGCTAAATTAGTAATCATAGGTACTAAAGGATCTCTTGTAAGAATTAGGCAAAAGCATTTTTCAGTATTAATTCTACCATTTTAATTGTGGAGAAAGATCCCAATTTTGTGTCTGTATTAATTTTAAAAACCAGTCAAAAGCATATGGCAAGTATCCAGTATATCATTCCTCCTCTCCCATTATGCCTCTCCCCCACGACACCTGAGTTCTGGTTCCTACAACTCCATATCACAGTGCTTTTACATGCCCTAAAACAGGTCTTCTTGACCTTAAAAGAATTATTTCCTGCCACATTAAGTATCTTATCTCAAGCCCTCTGTCCTTCCTCAATCACAGAAGGGAAAATATATTAAATTTCCATTATCTCACAGTAACTAAACTCAGCTAGGTTAGGGAAAACCTTTAAAAAAAATCTAAAGTATATGTAACCAAAAATCTTTTATTTATTGTAATAATTCTCTCAATTTTGTAATTTCTTCTGTGTTTAGTCCAGATACAAACAATAAGTAAAATCATTTTCAGCTTCTTACAGTGTCAGTCCAACTGTAAGATAAATTTGGGGGAAAATACCACCATCTCATGCTGTTAATTACTGAACTATAATAGTCCAGTTATCAAAGAACAGCTTGAACTGTGAGGGGACTGAAATGCATGTCATATGAGGAGTGGGTGAATGAGTACAAATGTTTAGTTTGAAGAACACAAGATTCTTGGTGGTCATTGCTATTTAATCTGAATGTTATTTAAGTAAAACAGGTTAAGATATTTTTGGTTCATTCATTTCTTGTTTTGTTTTTTTCCATCCATAAACCCAGGGGGTAAAACTAGGATTAATAATTGAGGAAGTCAGATTAACAATTCAACTTCAGGCAGAATGTTTAGGAAACAAGGCTTCTGTAACTGGAATGGGCTACATGAGCCGACAGTGCATCCTCCCGCGATTGAAATGGTCAATGAAAGGGAAATCCAGTAACTCTCAGCATGAGATGGTTTTGTATTCTCCAAGCACCAAGAGATGAGGGTACATACACATTTACGTTAAAAAATCTTATTAGTTTCAAAAGACAATTTCAAAACATATACCAGAAGTAGTAAATTTTCTTTATATTTCTGCATAAATAATTTTAGCAACTTAATAACAAAATCTGTCAAGTTAAAACAAAACGTATCTTGTGTCATACTAAGCAGTGTTGTACCACCACACTGCTCAACAGCAATGTTCTCGTAAACTTGTGTGTGTGTCCTCCCAAACTGCATACAATTGTTCTAGGTTGAATGCATATGCATCTATGTAACACCTTCCTTTATTTGTCCAAAAGCAAATGAAGGTCAGCGGATGTATAACTTTAAAATCAGGTAAGTTTGCTTTCAGAATCCCAAAATTCAACTTTATATACCTCCTTCTCTGTATTTACCTCTCATGCATCTATACAACTGTTTCACCTCCTTCCCCACCAAAAAGATAAAATAGCTAATAGCATTTGTTAATAACAGTTGGCCTACTTTCAATGCTCTCTGCATATAAGATACTATGTTATACACGTTACACATACTAGCCCAGTTAAGCCTCAGAGAACTAAGCATGCGACACACAGAAAATGTTCAAAATATTTACTTAATAAATGAATGATAATCCCCAAAATATAAAACCGGAAAATGAAGCACAGAGAAGTTAAATAATCGTAGTAGTTCTCTATTGGCCACAGAAGCAATAATTAGGGTTGGAATGAAGATACAAGCCCAGGATGTCAGCTCTTAAGGCCAAACTGTGTTGTGTTTCTTCACACTTCCTCCTGTCTGAGCTCATTACACTTTAACAGGAGTGGTATTGGTCAGGGCTACCTCCAATTTGGAATTATATTTTACACATTTTACCTCAAATTATAAACTGAAAAATCTGACTGCTAATCTCAGGCTTTGTTTTGTTTGTTTGTTTGTTTGTTTGTTTTTTGAGAGTCTTGCTCTGTCGCCCAGCCCGGAGTGCAGTGGCGCGATCTCCACTCACTGCAAGCTCCGCCTCCCGGGTTCACGCCGTTTTCCTGCCTCAGCCTCCCGAGTAGCTGGGACTACAGGCGCCGCCACCTCGCCCGGCTAGTTTTTTGTATTTTTAGTAGAGACGGGGTTTCACCATTCACAGGATGGTCTCGCTCTCCTGACCTCGTGATCCGCCTGCCTTGGCCTCCCAAAGTGCTGAGATTACAGGCATGAGACACTGCGCCCGGCCTAATCTCAGGCTTTGATAAAGAGGAGGAAAGAAATCTTTGCAGCAGAAGCCCCCTGGAGTCACAAGACTAGTGCTGAAAATAAGTCTAATTGGAGGATGGAAAGGGAGCGGTCAGTAGCAATGATGCCACTTAGCCCCATGCTTCTCCCATTTCATTCCTCCAGCTTGCCAAGCCCTTCCTTTCCTCTCCTCATCCACGGTCTTCGCTGCTACCTGCCCTCAATCCCCTCCTATCTTAGGGCTCAGTGAGACATTTAGTCAATTTAAAGGCAGTTTCATCAGAGCCACCTTCACTAGCCACACATTCTCCACTCACTGTACTATACTCTCATTGTACCCTCCTCCTCTTCCACTTCCAGACATTCATCAAAAGCTGAAATCTCCTACTTATTAGTAGGAATTTATTAAACTTCAGCCTCTTCAGCTAGACTATAAACCCCATGACCTGTCTCATTCTCTACATAGCACAGTGCCTGGCTCTGGGCAGAAGAAGGGTTAACACAGCAGACCGGACAGAGCTCTCCTACTTTGAAAGGCTACTTTGCAAGGTCAGCCCTTGGCTGGCATCAAGGACTTTGGCTCTGGGGGTGTTCCCAGTCAACAGTTAACTGAAGACCAGGCCACTGTGCCTAGACTGTTTGTGCAAACAATATGGGTTCACGCTGAACACCTGCATTTCTTCTGGGAGTCTGGAAGTTTAGAACATACCAGGCAGAGGGTGTGTACACGACCAACCCCCAATAAGAAAACTGGGAATTCAGTCTCTAACATGCTTCCCTGGTAGGTAACACTAGACAAACATTGTCAGAAGTCACTGCTGGAGGAGTGAAGGTGTCCTCGGAAGGCTGTGCCAGGTCTCTCCTGGATTTCACCCAATGCACCTCTTCCCTTTGTGGATTTTGCTTTGTACCTTCGGCTCTCATCAAGTATAGCCTTGAGTACAACTACACGCCCAGTCCTGTGAGTACTTCCAGCAAATCACCAAACTGAGGGGTAATTCTGAGGACCCTAAACACAGAGACTATCATCAATTGAATTAATTAATTAGTAATTCTTTGTCTTGTATGATTTCACAGAAGACTAAGAAGGGAGTGGTATAGGTTTGTTTGCTGAAAACTGCCCAGTTCACAAGATCACAGACGGACCCACCAGGAATCCCAAATCCTACAGCAAGTGCCCGAGCAAAAAACCCCTCCTCTCACAGCCTGCTGTACCTACTTAAATTCCCATTCCTGCCCAAGCCTAGATGAGATTTTCTTTCTCTTACTTCTATCTTCACTTTTCTTTTTTCATCTAAATCGTTTAAATATGTAATATGTCACCCTTTACATAAAACTTCATGAACATAACCATTTATATAGCAGTTCTTTCTAACCACTTACTGATTAAGGGATAGATAGGCTCTAAATTTCTTTTTTTTTTTTTTTTTGCATGGTTCGGGGGAGCTTTTTTTTTAAGGGCAAAGTCATTTATATGGAATGAATGGAGGTTAGCCAGGTGACAGATGTAAACAATTTTCACTATCATTAAAATAACTTTAAAGTTTTGATAGAAACAAAGAGATATTTCTTTAGATTTTGGTTAACTCCACAGACTAGTATCGATACCATTTTTAACCAAGAAGGAAAAACAGGAAGCAAACTAAAAACAAATGCCTTATAATAATTATCCTTGTCCCCAGATATGTCACCTAAAATAATTTCTTTCCATCCAAATACACTCCACTGAAAGAGAATTGGCCTATGACCTAGAAAGCAGTTATCTAATGAACCTTGGTTTAATATACTGCCAGTGTTCTGACCTACATAATTGATTACCTATTTCACGTGAATCAACAGCCTAAGGGGTGCCTTAGCTGCAGAGAAGGTATTGTTTCCCACATTCGTAATTTGCATTTGTCAGAAATAAATTTCATACTGCTGTATTTCTAAACCAAAGTGAAATTAATTACTTGCTTTCTCTCCTAAGGACATAAATGAAAGTTTCTTTGAACTGAGAAAGTCAGCTACAAACTTGAGCTGCTCAAAGTGATAACATACGGATGAAAAATATGTTTTGATAGAACTATTAGGAGTAAGCTTAAACCCACCAAAATTCACCCTTTCTGTGACTCAGAAAACCCAATCTCCACAGTGAAGTCTCAAATGAAGACAGGACATTCAGGCACAGGTTAGGTCATATAAAGGATTCAGTGCTCCCATCCCTTCAGCAGAAATATAGTTCCAGATCTACAGTAACGCAGTGGGGGACTGGGGTTCTGAGTCAAATGCTCAAATATAGGCTATTTTCCTTAAGAAAGTCACTTAAATGTCTTGAGCAATACCTCATAAGCATAGGCAACCAGAGTAAACATGGACAAACGGAATCACATCAAGTTAAAAAGCTTCTGCCCAGTGAAGGATACAATCAACAAAGTGAAGGGACAACCCATGGAATGGGAGAAAACATTCGCAAACTGTCACTCTGAGAAGGGATGAATACCCAGAATTTATGAAGGGCTCAAACAACTCTACAGGAAAACATTCTAATAATCCAATCAAACAATGGCCAAAAGATTTGAATAGACATTTCTCAAAAGAACACATACAAATGGCAAACAGGCATATGAAAAGATGCTCAAAATTACTGATCATCAGAGAAATGTAAATCAAAACTACCATGAGATATCATCTCACCCCAGTTTAAAATGACTTATATTCGGCCGGGTGTGGTGGCTCACACCTGTAATTCCAGCACTTTGGAAGGATGAGGCAGGTGGATCATGAGGTCAGGAGTACGAGACTAGCCTGACCAACGTGGAGAAACCCCGTCTCTACTAAACTACAAAAAACTACCAGGGCGTGGTGGCGCACGCCTGTAGTCCCAGCTACTCGGGGGAGACTGAGGAAGAGGAATTGCTTAAACCCAGGAGGTGGAAGTTGCAGTGAGCCGAGATCACGCCACTGCACTCCAGCCTGGGGGACAGAGTGAGACTCCGTCTCAAAAACAAAAAAAAAAAAAACAAAAACAAACAAACAAACAAAAAAAGACTTATATTCGAAAGACAAGCAATAGCAAATGCCGGCGAGGATGTGGAGAAAAGGGAACCTTTGTACACTGTAGTGTGAATGTAAATTAGTACAACCACTATGGAGAACAGTCTGGAGGTCTCCCAAAAAACTAAAAATTGAGGCACTATATCTTCCAGCGATTCCACTGTTGGGTATATACCCAAAAGAAAAGAAATCAGTATATCAAAGAGATATGTGAACTCTTATGTTTGTTGCAGCATGGTTTACAAGAATAGCAAAGATTTGGAAGCAACCTAAGTATCCATCAACAGACGAATGGATAAAGAAAATGTGGTAAATATACACAACGGAGTACTATTCAGCCATAAAAAGGAAGGAGATCCTGTCTTTTGCAACAACATGGATGGAAGTAGAGATCGTTATGTTGAGTAAAATAAGCCAGGCACAGAAAGACAAACATCGCATGTTCTCATTTATTCGTGGGATCTAAAAATTTAAATAATTGAACTCATGGACATAGTGAGTAAAAGGATGATTACCAGAGAGGTTAGGAAGGGTAGTATGGGGCTGGGAGGAGGTGGGGATGGTTAATGGGCACCAAAAAAAATGAACAAGTGAATAAGAACTACTGTTTGATGCCACAATAGGGTGACTATAGTCAATAATAACTTACCTGTACATTTTAAAATAAAGAATGTAATTGGAGTATTTGTAACTCAAAGGATAAAAGCTTTCATGGATGGATACCCCATTCTCCATGACGTGCTTATTTCACATTGCATGCCGGTATCAAAATATATCATGGACCTCATACCTATATATACCTACTATGTACCCAAAAAATTAGAAAAAATAATTTTAAAAAAAGGAAGTCACTTAACCCTGTAAGTCTCACTGTCCTCATAAACAAAAGATGGGCCCAGTAACAGTACCTCCTCCATAGGGTTATAACCCATGCAAACATCTGAGCACATACTAAGTGACTGGTGACAGTCAATTCAATAACATCTATCTTCATCAAAACAGTAGCACCATTATATCAAGAAATATTATCAGATTAAGATTGTGAGACAAATGCCTTCCTGTTAGAAAAGACCATGCTACTCTGTTTTAGATACAGTGATAATAAAATCTCTATTTACCTATATTTAAGAATATTTCATCTAGGTGTGTCTCAGAATAATTAATGGTTTAGATCCATCCATGATGCTTATATTGAGAAGTATCAAATCCAAAAACTGTCTAGCTAGCCATCATATTAACTGGAATGCGTACCCAAACTCTAACCTCAAAGACACCGAGACAGCCTAATGTGAGAGCTTCCAGGCAGAACCCACAGACACGGGTGCCCAAGGCTGGATCCAGCCATTTTGCTACAGGGAACAAGCAAGAAGAAAGTGAAGTCAAAGACAAGTACAGTTGACATTTGAACAACAGAGGTTTGAATTGCACTGGTCCTATCCGCCGATTTTTTCAATAATTATACTGGGAAAAATTTTGGAGATTTTCAACAATTTGAAAAAAACTTGCAGATGAACTGCATAGCCTAGAAATACTGAAAATGTTAAGAAAAAATAGGTATGTCATAAATGCATGAAATATATGTAGAGACGATATGTGTTAATAAACTTATGTTACTGATAAGGCTTTTCTGTCAACATTCAGCCATTTGTAGTTAAGTTTTTAGGGAGTGAAAAGTTATATGCAGGACTGAGCTGGGGCATCAGTACCTCTAATCCCTGCATTGTTCAAGGGCCAAGTGCATTAAACAACACTCTACAGAGTGCTGGCGGTTGAGACCAGCTTAAGGGAAATATTCAAGCTTGAGAGATGAGCATGCATGAAATAGTCAATGAATCAAAACAGGGGTAAAAACAGGAAAAGAATAAGGGGCCAAGGGTTTGGTGAAAGTCATGTAAGGAAGTCCAAGGATTCTGCCTTGAAGACAGCTGGGAGGGACACAGTTCCCTTCTTTGTATTGTGACATAGTTCAAATGGTTCTTGAGATGTGCTAGCTAATTTGGATTAAAGGGAACAACAGTCACAAACTTTGAAGGTAACAGACATGTTATTACATTATATGATAACATTAACCAAATGACAAAGACCCAGCTCTGTCACCTGAAAGGGAAAGTGAATTCTCAAGTGCTGGACAATAACCATGAAATACAAATAAGCCTAATGCTAAGTAAATTCTGCACCTCAGCCACAATGCACGCAATCAGCCTGTGGACAAACATACCAGCTACGATAGGTCAAGTAGAACCTTGCCTGGGAGTCTAGAATCACTTTCCACATTTAAAATAAGAATTAAAAATCTATGACTGTCTACTGAGATTTTCAGTGAAGCCTTGATAAATCTTAAAGAAAAAAAAAAAATTCTGAGCCAGGTGCAGTGGCTCATGCCTGCAATCTCAGCACTTTGGGAGGCTGAGGTGGGTTGATCACCTGAGGTCAGGAGTTCGAGACCAGCCTGGCCAACATGGCAAAACCCTGTCTCTACTAAAAATATAAAAATTAGCCAGGCATGGTGGCATCGGCCTGTCATTCCAGCTACTTGGGAGGCTGAGGCAGGAGAATTGCTTCAACCCAGGAGGTGGAGGTTGCAGTGACTCGAGATCATACCATTGCACTCCAGCCTGAGTGACAGAGCAAAACTCCATGTCGAAAAACATATATATATATATATATATGTCTGATAAATACTCCCACAGAAATAAACCTTACAGTATCCACTGTTTTAAGAGAGATTAAAATACGTTAAAGAAGAAAGACAAGAAAATGCGTTTCTGGTAGTATAATTTAATCTTGTGGAAAAGGAAACAAAAAATGGAGAAAAGAGAGACCAAAGAAAGAGACTTATATACAGATTCATAATTAATAACCTTCACAATCACAGTTTCAACTGGGATTTGAAGAAAGCAAGAAGAATAACAACCATAATTTCTTATGGCCATTTAGTAAAATATTGTTTAAAATGAACATTATCATTTATTTAAAGACTTCAAAAATTATACCCTAAAAGTGAATGTCATATGTTAGGCATTCTATAAACTATTCCTTTCCACTTATCAAAATATGTTTTTTGAAAATCATGATATTCATATACAGAATTGAAACAAAGAAAAATCAAAGAATATATAGGCTTTCTCAAAATAAGCTGTCATATTTTTTCTTTCTTTGCTAGCAAATATACCTTCTTAAAAATGTTTGATTATCAATTCACCCAAAATGCTTTTTTTAGACTTCCTCTATACAAGGACACTACTATTTATATTTCCCCAATGCAATGTAATTCATTTAAAAATACTGTGAAGTCTGACTATGAGTCAGGCATTATATTGTGTTTTAGGATGAATAAGGGAACTCAAAAAATGAAGACAAATAAAGATGAATAGTTAGATGGATAACCATGCTGCAAGGTCGATAAGGGTACAATTAACACAAACATGAAGTATAGCTGACTTGATTAATTCTAAGTGTTGAGATTCTTTTTACTCAGTAATTGTTTACTGAGTGCCTACTATGAATCAGGCATATCTTGATATGCAATATATAACAAACAATATGCCTAACCTATGGAGTTTTGAAATTATCTTTAATACTCGCTAAGCCTAGCCAACAGAAACTGGTGACAAATTATAGATAATGAAGCAGTAGAATATGTCAAAGGTGACTCCAAAGTTTCTAGCTTAGGTAAGTGACCAGGCAGCGATGCTAGAACACGATTGAAAATATAGAGGGTTGTGAAGGATTCATGGAAAAGAAAATTGTTTTGGTTTGGGATCTGCTTAAATGTAGCTGCCCATAGGATGGCTATATGGTTATTTCTAATAAGAAGTAGGAAATAAACATGTGTGGCTGAAAAGAAGAAAATAGGGGCTAAGAGGGATATACGTGGAAGTCATCCATTTTCATAACAGCTGAAGATTTAAAAATAGATTAGATTTCCCAGGAATACTGAATTGTATCTTATGTGGCAAAGAAAAAGTGAATTCTCATCTTTGTCCTATATTATTGGTTTAAATCATAAAAGAAAATTATATACTGTCTCATTAGAAATATTTTTAAGTCATTCTAGAACAATTTGAAACATATATGAGAATTTTTTGCAACAAGATTATACAGTAAGCCCATTAATAAATCCCTTCTTTATTCAAATCATCAAGATTCAAAACCACCAATATAGTATCGTACAGGATAACCTTTTGTGGTAGGCAGAATTCGAAGACAGTCCCCAATATGGTTTGACTCTGTGTCCCCACCCAAATCTCATCTTGAATTGTAGCTCCCATAATTCCCACGTGTTGCAGGAGGGACCCGGTGGGAGACAACTGAATCTTGGGGCCAGTTTCCCCAATACTGTTCTTGTGATAGGGACTATGTCTTACAAGATGTGATAGTTTTATAAGGGATTTCTGCTTTCACTTCTCATTCATTCTCTCTTGCCACCACCATGTAAGAAGTGCCTTTCACCTTCTACTACGATTGTGAGGCCTCCCTAGACGTGTGAAACTGTGAGTCCGTTAAGCCTCTTTTTCTTCCCAGTCTCATGTATGTCTTTATCAGCAGCATGAAAACGAACTAATACAGTCCCACTCTGCATGATCTCCAGGACTGTGAGGATGTATTTTGCTTCCACAATAGGACATGTTATGCTGCAGGTTGGTCCTAAAATAGGAAGATTATCCAACTGGGCCTGGCCTAACTACATGAGTCCTTTAAGAGTAGACAGCTTTCTCCTGTTGGTGGCAGAAGTTCATGATTCAAAGCACAAGAAGGATTTGAAGAGTCATCGCTTGGTTGAAGATGGAGAGCCATATGCTAAGAAATGCAGCCAACACCTAGGAGCTAAAGAGACCTCAAGCTGACAGCCAGTAAGAAAATGGGACCTTCAGTCCTACAACCACAAGGAACTAAATTCTGCCAATGACAAGAATCAGTTTGGGAGTGGAGCTTTCCCCAGAGCCTCCAGATGAGAAGTAAGCAAGGCCAACACCTTTATTTCAGTCTTGTGACATTCTGAGCAAATAAAATAGTTACACAGGATCTACAGAACTGTGAGCCAATAAATGGGTGGTGTTTTAAGTCACTAAATTTGTGGTAATTTGTTATGAGACAACAGAAAACTAATAAACCTTTACAAACTGAATTACTTTTGTTATTAATCCAGTTAAGTAAAAAGAAACATATTTTCCAAACTATGTCACCCTTAACCAGTTAAGCAAAAACAATAACTGCTGACAGTTGTCAAGTTGTAAACAATACTTTGTTTAGTGTAAGCACAAACCCAGGGGAGAATATCTATGCTTTTGTAAATCTCATGTTGAATTGTGGCCCCAAGTGTTAGAGGTGGGGCCTGGTGAGAGGTGACTGGATTACAGGGATGGTGTCTAATGGGTTAGCACCATCCCCTAGTGCTGTCTTGTGATAGAGTTCTCATGAGATCCGGTTGTTTAAAAGTGTGTAGCTGGCTCACGCCTGTAACCCCAGCACTCTGGGAGGCCGAGGCAGACGGATCACGAGGTCAGGAGATGGAGACCATTCTGGCTAACATGGTGAAACCCTGTCTCTACTAAAAATACAAAAAATTAGCCAGGCATGGTGGCACACACCTGTAGTCCCAGCTACTCAGGAGGCTGAGGCAGAAGAATCACTTGAACCCAGGCGGCGGAGGTTTCAGTTAGCTGAGATCACGCGACTGCACTCCAGCCTGGGTGACAAGGCAAGACTCCATCTCAAAAAATAAAAAAATAAAAATAAATGTGTAGCAAAGCGTCTAGCAGTACCTCCTTCGCTCTTTCTCCTGCTGCCATGTGAAGACATGTGAAGACGCAGGAAGCCATGCTTCCTATGCAGCCTCCAGAACAGTGAGTCAATTAAACCTCTTTTCTTCATAAATGACCCAGTCTCAGGTAGTTCTTTACAGCAGTGTGGGAACAGACTAATACAATAAGCATACAGTTCAATGCAAAACTTGATTAAAATCATGTAAGCCAAAAGAATCACAAATACACCATGAGAAAAGGGAAATAATAACAAAAACATAACATTTGTTGCTATAGAAGGGTTGCATAACATTTTTTTCTGGCCTAACAAATTAATGTGTTTCAAGTGTTTTAAGATGTAAGTCTTAACTGTAAACTGAAATTACTACAATTGTTGCAGATTGTCAACATTCACTTATTAGTTTATTCAAAAAAAACTACATCATACTTTTTAAAAATCTAAAGAACTACAGAGTTATCAAATTTTAGCATTTTTTTAATAGTTGCCAAATTGTAACCATTATTTATCAAATTCTGGTAGAGAAATAAGATAAAGTTTTTTTAAATCATTAAATTTGAATTTAAGAAAATAAATGTTGGCCAGGTGTGGTAGCTCATGCCTATAATCCTAATACTTAGGGAGGCCGAGGCAGGAGGATCACTTGAGCACAGGAGTTCAAGATCCATCTGTGCAACACAGCAAGAAATGAAAATAAAAGAAAGTACACCTGTGGTTCCAGCTACTCAGGAGGCTGAAGTGGGAGGATCACTTGAGTCCGGGAGGTCGAGGCTACAGTAAGTCATGATCATGCCACTTCACTCCAGCCTGGGTGACAGAGTGAGACCCTGTCTCAAAAATAATAATAATAATAATAATAATAATAATAAACAACTAATATTTCTGGGCAAAAAAAAAGAGTTCTAATAAAAGTTAACCAAGTCAGTCCTTGACAAGTATATTAGAGAAGTGTATTTGAGAAAAAATACTAAAAGCGCATTTACATTGCTATATAAACTGATATTTACAATGTCTCTTAGAACAGAGAGAGAAAAAGAGATTCATATTACCATGGAGGGAAAAACTATGTGCAACTCTTCTTTCAGTAAGTTAAATGAAAAATAAAAGCCCTGTTTTTGATTTCCAGAAGGATCATTTTTAAAAATCTAAAACCTATCATACATGAAAACAGTACATTCAAGACTACAATTTTGAAAAAATATTTATTTGCCCTCTGTCTCCAAAGTTTGACCTTCTCTGTTGTTCAACAAGTTCAACAAGTCTTCATCCAAATAACTGAAAGCTTTGAGCCTATCTGCAAATACATACAACTCACTGTCCCTCTGTTCTGTAGGACGCCTATACATTTTAGTACCTTCCCTGTTTGCAGGAACAGAGCAAGTAAACTCAGTAGAAAATCAAAAGAGAAACTGATAGGTCCATTTAGGAAAAGTAAGATTAAAATGTCTGTGACTTGCAATGCTGAAAGGGCTTTTAATACTTATGAATAATAAGATCTTAATTCCTCTAAAACATTATGCTGATAACTGATTAATGAAATTAGGTCAATAATCACCAATATCAACTCACAGAAGATTCACCATATTAACTTCAAGTCTATATTTAATCTCCCCAAATCCCTCCCCCAACATATAAAGTTTTATGAAGTATTAAGATTAGATTTTACAAATCATGTATAGAGTCATTTCCATTACTTTTCAATGCTTCTGTATAGTGTTTCAAAATTCCAATGTTAGAAATTTAAATGATTTAAATATTATAATGTAATTTAATTATATTCAGATAAAAAGACTGCCAAAAAATCTATTTCTTAATCTAACTGCATTTAAAAAAAAAATAAAAAGCACAGACACGATCTCTCTCTTTAAGGCTACTGTCTGGAAAAGCAACTATTACCTCTCGAAAGCATCTTCCTTGGGAGCAGAACTAAATGACTAGACCAGCATGACCATCATTAGTTTACTAGATATACTATATACTATATCTATGTACTATTTTAATAATTAAGACAATTATAATGTTAAAATAGTTCAAAAGATATGTCAAATTTATATTTAAAGGGTATAATTCATATTATGTATAAAATAGAATACAGCCTGTTATTAAATCTATATACCTGAAGAAAAGTAATGAATTAGACTTATGTCAACACAAAAGGTCTCAATTTTCCAACTATTTTACATGAAAACACAGACACTAATATTAGCTCTTCAAGATAATTTTCAGGCCGGGCGTGGTGGCTCAAGCCTGTAATCCCAGCACTTTGGGAGGCCGAGACGGGTGGATCACGAGGTCAGGAGATCGAGACCATCCTGGCTAACACGGTGAAACCCCATCTCTACTAAAAAATACAAAAAACTAGCCGGGCGAGGTGGCGGGCGCCTGTAGTCCCAGCTACTCAGGAGGCTGAGGCAGGAGAATGGCGTAAACCCAGGAGGTGGAGCGTGCAGTGAGCTGAGATCCGGCCACTGCACCCCAGCCTGGGCGACAGAGCAAGACTCCGTCTCAAAAAAAAAAAAAAAAAAAAAAAAAGATAATTTTCAGATGGATATTTAAACTACAACTTAAGACAAAGATGAAAAAATCTAGAAAATATCAAAAGAAAGTCTTAACCATTAAAAACAGCAACTAACAATTCTTCAAGACATATTTGATTTTTTTTTTGTTTAGCATCTACAGTCCCTAGTTTTACCACTTTCTTCTCACCTATGCCACAATCTGAATCACAATTCTGTTTTCCAAGTTTCCTTGACACTGCACTGCTCCACTACTGCCCTGTACTGACCATGTTATAGTAGGTTAGCAGGGAGATGGTCCTCTTATCTACTAGACCTAAAGATCCTTGAGGACAGGAGAATTGTCACAGTCAGATCCCACCTGGCCTGGCATGTAGTAAAGTTTAAATCGTAAGTTCTCAGCTGGGAGAAGCTTTAGTCCCCCAAGAGACATCTGGCAATGTCTGCTGACATCACGGGTTTTGGCTGTCATAAGAGGAAGGGGGTACCACTGACACCTAGTGACATCTAGTGGGTAGAAGCCAGTGAGACTGCCCAATATCCTATGGTGCACAGGAAAGCCTCCTACAACAAATAATTATCCACAGAAAGCATCAACAGTGCTCATGTTGAGAAACCCTGTTTTCAACAAGTGTATGCTCATATAATGTGGACTTTATGAAGACAACAAAACTGTATAAAATACTGCAATCGGAATAATTTCAGTACTTATTATAAAAGTATGGCACATAAATTAAATATCCCACAATCAAATATAGAGGAGAAAAAGAAAGGAGAGGGGAGGGGAAGGGAGGGGAGGGGGAGGGGGAGGGGGAGGGGAAAAAGAAAAAAAGAGGAAGAGAAAGAGGGAGGGAGGGAGGGAGGAAGGAAGGAAGGATTGATTTAGTAATGATATAAAAATGTCATTATGCTATTGCATTGTAGATAAACTTCAGCTATTTGCTTCTAATTCCCAATATATGGAAACCAGAGGCACAAGAAAGTATCATGTTTAGCACTGACAAAGAAACTAAGTATAGACATCATTTCTTGGTACTGCCCCTAAAAGCTGAATGTTTCTTAAGTGATACAGCCTTTCTCACCTATTTATCTAACATATAAAATAAAAATTATACCTCTAACTCATGGCTTTCATGAGATTTAAACATAATATATGCAAAGGACATAAACCATGGCTCAAAAATGGTAGATACCGCCACGCACGGTGGCTCACGCCTGTAATCCCAGCACTTTGGGAAGCCGAAGTGGGTGGATCATGAGGTCAGGGGTTTGAGATCAGCCTGACCAACATGGTGAAACCCCATCTCTACTAAAAATACAAAAATTAGCTGGGTGTGGTGCCATGCATTTGTAAACCCAGATACTCAGGAGGCTGAGTGAGGCAGGAGAATCACTTAAACCTGGGAAGTAGAGGTTGCAGTGAACCGAGATCACGCCACTGCACTCCAGCCTGGGCGATAGAGTGACACTATGTATTTTAAAAAAAAAAAAAATCCTCCTGGCCCTTCTTAAGTCCATTGGTGGCTTTCAAATGAAATGCTGAGTCCCATAGGGTTACTGATGATCAAGACATATCTTGAATCTAATGCTACAATATACTGATAGGTTAGTATAAACTCTCTGGTACAAAACATTGCACAGAGGAAATACTTTGGACAGAACTAACGATGTTTTTTTAAATAAAGAAATGTTGCACCTCTTGAATAATCTATGGAATGCTTGCATGGGAGGATTATAGTAATTCTCACTCCAATACATTCAAGCTTAAGAGAATAAGTAGAAATCAACTCAGGTCACTTTCAAAAAGCATTTAGAATAACCAAAAAAAAAAAATGACAATGCAGAGAGTTCAAAGGGCCTATCCTTCCACAAAAACACCAAAAACCAAGCTAAAACTGTCAAAATCAACTTTGTCAGAACTCCGGAAAACAGTCCAATGTTTACAGCAACCAGGCAAATACTGAATACAGAAATAGGCAACTTAAAAACAGTAAAAGACCTTTGCAGCATTTAATCTACCTTTGCCCCACTCCAACCCCCTGGGTCAGCAGAAATCTTGAAGATGGCAGTCCACATTCCCAGCATGGGAACTTGATCTCTAATTTCACAGGGAAGAGAGCAGATCTTGTTCTCAAAGAGTCTGGTTTTCTATTTTGATCTGTCTGACATTAAGTATATGACTTTACTTCACCTAACTCAGAACTCTCTCAGAAAGAAGGGTGGCTACATGGAAAGTAATCCTGATAACATTTCACCTGAGGGCAAAAGACTGCAGCTAAAGCCAACAACAGACATACTGAAACACTGGAAAGAAAAGCTTGGAAGAGATATTCTTTGAGGGGAAGTAAGGCATTGAAAGCTCTGGCATATACAAGAGAATTTAGAAAGCCAAATGCATGCCTGGGGAAGGATACATGCTCAAGGAAGACCTGAGAAAATACTAAATCCTCAAATTCTTACCTCTGGCTGATGTCTAGCCTCAGTGAGAGAACAGGAAGTGGAGGCTAAGGCAGAGCTGTGAAAAGCTTAGCTAAGCACTGAAGGACTTTGCTAACTCAGAGCCAATATGCAGAGATGGACAGATTTTATTTTTATTCCTTCCTTTTATGGCTTTAAATATTCAATAAAATCTCTATCAACACACCAACTAAACAAATTTAAAATAACAGAGAGTTCTGATACCACACAGAACAAAGAATGCAATTAAGTAGTTTAAAACAGACACCAAAAATAGATTACTCACTAAACAATTAAACAACTACAACCCACAGTAAGAAACAAAAATAATAAAGAGAAAGAAAATTTGTTTTACAGAGCTATAATATTCAAAATGTCAAGTTTGCAACAAAAATCTATGAAGCATGCAAAGAAGATGGTATAGGCAATTCACCCACACACATAAAATGAACAGAAAGTGTCCTGGAAGAAGCACATTTGGAACATACTAAATACTTCAATCAGTTGTCTTAAGTATACTCATAGAGTTAAAGGAAATCATGGACAAGGAATTAAAGGAAACCAAAAGATTATTGTCTCAAAATTTGGGAATATCAATAAAGACACAGAAATCATAAAAGTAATCAAACAGAAATTCTGGTGCTGAACAGAACAATAATTTATCTAAAAACCTCACTAGACAGTTTCAGCAGCAGATACGCACAGGCAGAAGACTCACTTCAGCATTTCTTACAAGACAGGTCTACTGGTGACATATCCTTCACCTTTGATCTTGAAGGTAAGTACACTGAAACTATCCAGATGGACAAGCAGAAAGTAAATACTGTGAATCTATACAGATGGACAAGCAGAAGGAAAAAAGAACGAAGAAAAATTAACAAGGCCTAAGAGAATCATTGCATATAACTCAACTATATGTTTCTATAGAAGATCCAATTTAGATACTAAGACAAAAACAGGTAATAGGTTGAAATTGAGAGGATGAAAAAAGATATCTCAGACATATCATAACCAAAAAAGTGGTACATGTCTTAACTAGTGCAAAAGAACTGTGGGATACCATCGAGCCTACCAAATATGTATAGCAGGAGTTTCTAGAAGGAGAAGAAAAAGAGAAAGGGGTAGAGAGATTATTTGAAAAAACAATAGTCAAAGAGTGCTAACTTTGATAAAGGACATTAATCTAAACATCCTAGAAGCTTCATGAGCTCCAAGGAGGATAAATGCAAAGAGATCACCAACAAAACATGTTATAATCAAACTGCTGAAATACAAAGACAAAAACAGAACCTTGCAGGCAGCAAGAGAGAAGCAACTCACCACATAAAAGGGTGCCTCAATGAAATTATTATTAACAGCTGATTTCTCAGGAGAAATTATGCAGGCCAAAGGCAATAGAATGACATTTTTAAAGCATTCAAAGCAAACATAAATGCCAACCAAGAATTCTATATACAACAAAACTACCCTTTAAAATATAGGTAGAAATTAAGAAATTTACAGATAAACAAACAGTGAGGGAGTTTGTCACCAACTGACCTGTCCTACAAGAAATGCTAAAGTGAGTTCCTCATGTAGAAAAGAAAGGACCACAGTAAGTCAAGGCAATATTAAGAAATAAAGAACACTGATTAAAAAACAACTACATGGGCAAATACAAATGCCAGTATTACTGTATTTTGTTTGTAACTCCTCTTTTTATCCTTATGTGATCTACAAACCAAATGCTTACAACAAAAATTAAGAGTCTCTGTTACTGAGCACAGATGTAAAAATATAATTTATAGCCACAAAATAAAAGAGAAGGAACAAAGTTGTATAGAACAGAGTTTCTGTATACAGATGTTCCTCCACTTATAACGGGGTTACATGTCAATAAACACATTTTAAGTTGAAAATATCATAAATTGGAAGTATGTTTTCAATTTAAAAAATGTTCAATTTACAATGTGTTTATCCAAACATAGGCCCATCTTAAGTCAAGAAGCATTCTGAATGTGTATCACTTTTGCACTGCTATAAAAGAATAAACATAATCAGTAAAACCACTGTGACTCAGGGACTATTTGTACTATTAATGCTAAGTCGATATTAATTCAAAATAATTTGTTGTAAGTTTAATGGGTCAATTGTAAACTCCAGAATACTCATTTTATAAAAACCTAAAAGGAAATGAGAAACTAACAAAAACAATATGCTCAAAACAAAACAAAACAAAAACCACATACACACACACACACAAAGGCATACAGAGGAAATGGAGAACAAAAAAACATAAACATATAAAACAAAACAAAATGGCAGGGGTAACTCCATACTTACTGATTATTTCAAATGTAAATAGATTAAAATCTCCAATTAAAAAACAAAAAATTGGCAGAATGGGTTTTTAAAAAATAACTCAACTATATGTTGTCTATAAAAGATCCAATTTAGATACAAAGACGAAAATAGGTAATAGGCTGAAAGTGGAAGGATGGGAAAAGATATTCCATTCATAAAGTAGTCAAAAGAGAGCTACAAGTCTTAGCTAATGCAATAAGACAAGAATAGAAAACTAAAGGTTTACGGTTAGGGAAGGAATAAAACTGTTCGCAGATTACATGATTGTCTATATGGAAAATTTTTTTAAAAAATCAACAAAAGCTTCTTGGAACTAATAAGCGATTATACAAGATTTTTAGCATATGAGGTTAAATCACAAAAATCAGCATCTTTCCAATATTCCAGGAATGAACAAGTAGATTTTGAAATTAAAAGCACAGTATCACTTGCACTAGCACACAGAAAATGAAATACTTGCATATAAATCTAACAAAATAAATACAAACTCTATAGGAGAAAAACTACAAAACTCTGATGAAAAAAACTCAAACAACTAAATAAGTGGATACATACTCCATGTTCATGGATAGGAAGACTCAATACTGTCAAGATGTCAGTTCTTCCCAACTTGATCTATACACTCAGTGCAATCAAAATAGAAACGCCAGGAAGTTATTTTGCGGTTACTGGAAAACTGATTAAAGTTTATATTGAGAGACAAAAGTCTCACAATAGCAAACACAATATTGTAAGAGAATAATGAAGTTGGAGGACTGATAATACCTGACTTCAAGACATACAATAAAGCTACAATAATCAAAACCATGTGGTTATTAGGGAAATAATGGATACATGGATCAATGGAATGAAACAGCCTATAAACAGACCCAAATAAATACATGAAACTGATCTTTGACAAAGGAGCAAATGCAATACAGTAGAGAAACGATAATCTTTTCAACAAATAGTACAGGAACAGCTGGACAGCCACATGACAAAAAATGAATACAGACAAACACCTTAAACCAGTCACAGAAATTAAATCAAAATGGATCATAGACTTAAATGTAAAACACAAATTGATAAAACCCCTAGAAAATAACATAGGAAAAAATGTGATGACCTTGGGCATGTCATTTACTTTTTAGAAGCAACACAAAGACACGATCCATGAAAGAGAGAATTGATAAGTTGTACTTCAGTAAAATTAAGATCTTCTGCTCTGCAAAAGAAACTGTCAAGAGAATAAAAAGACAAGCCACAGATTTGGAGAAAATAGGTGCAAAACACATATCAGATAAAGACTTACCCAGAATAGACAAAGAACTCTAAAGCTCATTAATAAGAAAACAAACAACCTGATTATTAAAAGAAGTCCAAAACATTAACAGATATGTCATCCAAAAAGATATACAGATGAGCAAATGAAAAGATGCTCTACATTATATGTCATGAGGGAAATGCAAATTCAAGCAACGAGATACCATTACATACCTATTTAAATGGCCAAAATCCAGAACACTGACAACACCAAATGCCAGCAAGAATGTGGAACAACAGGATCTCATTCACTGTTGGTGTGAATGTGAAATGGTACTCTGGAAGATAGTTTGGCAGCTCTGGCAAAGGTCACAGTGTGGGTCAGTGTCTGGAAATGAATGCCAGAAAACATAGGACAGGAAATCTCCAAAATCTCCAAAGCCAGGACAAATCACAAAGTGCCTGATAAGTCATCAGTTGCTGTGTTCTAAAGGCAACCAACAGCTGCTAAAGGGCTTTGTTAGGCATCTCAGTGACATGATCATAATCATATTTTTAAAAAGCAAACTCAACTCTGGTAAGTAAAATATGAAAAAATGAGCAAGTCCAAATCCCTATCCTTACTGTCATACACTATTGGTAAGAGTCTATATTGATACAATCACATTGAAAAATTATTTGGCAGATCTACTGAAAAATCTGAACACATGCATATTCTATGACCCAGAAATTACACCCTTAAAACTGCATACTTACGTCCATCAAAAGCCATATATATTATTACAATATTCAAGGAAGCACTATTTATGATAGCCAAAACATGGAAACTACCAAATATCCATCAACATTAGAACAGATAAATCACTTGGTATATTCACACAATGGAGTATCATACAATAATGAGAATAAACTATTCAGAACTGCATGGAATAATATCAGTGAAGTACACAAACATAATGTTGAACAAAAACCAGACATAAAAGATAAATACTGCATGATTCTATTTATTTAAAGTTGGAAAAATGTCACTATCTGTAAGAAGTCAGAAAAGTGTTACTTTAAGGGGTTAGAAACTGGAAGGGCACACAAGAGGGGCTTTCACTATTATCTCTATTTTTTCAGTCAAGGAAGCCAAAATTACTTACAACTAGTAAGTTGTGGAAATGGCATTCAAATCTATGCCTGATTTTTAAAAATACATAGCCATGGGCTGAAAATGACCTAGAAAAACTGTCAAAGTGTTCTTCAACCAATGTTTATTGTCCTATGCCTTTATGCACACTTACTCCACTGCTAATAGTGCCTTTTCTTCGCTGATAACTTCCCTGTAAACACCTGCTTATTATTTCTACTATGAAACCCATTCCCAATCTCTCCTCATATACTTAACATACTCAGTAATCAGGTGTTTTGTCTCTCTCAATACTTTTTAAAATATATATATATATATTTTATATATATATAATTTATAGAGTGCTTATTAAAATCAGGCATTTTGTTGGTCTTTTCCCAATAAGGATAAAGGGGTTCCAAGATATAAATAATCCAAGGTCACATGTCTAAAAAGCATTAAAACTAGAATCAAAATCAAAACATTCTGAATGCAAATCCAAAGCTCCTTCTATTATGTTTCCATCTTTCAGCTTATCTTATTGCTGATAATCTATTTATCTGCTTTAACCTCAAAATTCTTATTTCTTTGGAAGCTAAGAGTCTCTACTTACCTTTATAACATCTGCCCTAAGCCAAGTGCCCAGCACACAATAGGTACTCAACAGGCATTTTTTAAAAAGAACTAAGTATAGTAGCCCCCACTCATTATCCACGGTTTCACTTTCTTCAGTTTCAGTTAATCACACAGTCAACCACAGTCCAAAATATTAAATGGAAAATTCCAGAAGTAAACAACTCATAATTTTAAATTGTGCACTGCTCTGAGTAGCATGATAAAAATCTCACATGGTACAGCTCAGTCCCAACCAGGACATGAATTATCCCTTTGTCCAGCTTCTCCATGCTATAGACACTCCCCATCCCTCAGTCACTTTGTAGCCATCTTGCTTATCAGATCAACTGTCATGGTATCCCAGTGTCTGTGTTCAAGTCACCCCTATTTTACTTAATAATAACCCCAAAGTGCAAGAGTAGTGATGTCGGCAATTCAGATACATCACAGAGAAGCCATAAAGTAGTTCCTTTAAGTTAAAGGGTGGAAGTTCTTCATTTAATAACAAAAACCAAAGGTATGCTGAGCTTGCTGAGATCTGCAGTAAGAATAAATCTATCCAAGAAATTGTGAAGAAGTAAAGAGAAATTTATGCTAATTTTGCTGTTGAAAATGTTATTGGTGAGAAAATGAAAAAGAAACTATTCTGGAAAGTCACAAAGTTTATACAGCTATGCTTGTTCAACAGAATAGCCATTACTGACAAGTAGCTATTGGAGACTTAAAAAGTTGCTACTCCAAAGTGAGATGTGCTGTGAGTGTAAAATACATACTGGATTTCATAGACAACAGTACAAATGTAAGACTGTAAAATATTTCATTAAATAATTATTTAATAATCAGAAGCTAAAATTCTAATATTCTGGAATAAATTAAGTCCATTTTATTATTAAGTTAATTTCACTTACTTTTTAAAGTGGCTACCAGAATATTTTAACTTACATCTGTCATCTTTATTTCACGTTACATTTCTCTTGAACAGCATTGTTGTAGGGGCCTTTTTTTCTCCTTACTAAAGGACATAATCTAAATTGTCCCTAATTGAGACTATTAAAATGCACAGTGTGAATAGCCCATGTAATTGCCATCATTTGTCCTGGGTTCCACATCAAGAAATGAATTTATTATTCTTTCTTCTTTTGCACGAGTGTTGTAAGACTGTGTCAATGTTCAAAGAACGTATTCCAACCTTTCCAATGTGCTTAACAATTAACCTTGATATCATCATTGTTTAAGTGACTGCTGTGGGTCTGAATGTTTCTGTCTTCCCGAAATTCTTATGTTCAAATTTGTAGTATAATATAATTATTTCTGTTTACCTTCACAGCCTGTGACAGTCTTCCCTCCGTTCAAACTGCTTGTTTCATGTCTCTTTATAGGAAATGTTCCTCTTGTCTTGTTAAACTCATACCCTCTTCTTAAATCTCCTCCCAAAATTTGTTTTTTCAAGCAAGGAAGAATGCTTCACAGGAAACGTTACTCCCTACTCTCATTCCGGTTTACTGTTCCCTGTGTGTAGGCACTATCAATAAATGTTGAAGGAAACTCAGGACTGCATCAAGCTGCATAAACCCACATATGTTCTTTGCTGTTAAGAGAAAAAGAAAAAAAATTGGAAGTGCCAAAAGTGTTTGTTTTCTGGAGAGGAAAAAATTAAGCAGGAAAAACTTTAGAATGTAAGCTACACAAAAATTTTTTACCCGTTCTAACCAATGGAGAGCCAAGAAAAGTTGGGACAGAAACCACAATGTACATTCTTCTCTGGTATGGACTAAATTGTGTTCCTCCAAAATTCATGTGTTGAAGTCCTAACCCCCAGTACCTCAGAACGTGACTCTGTGTGGAGAAGGGATCTTAAAGGAGATGATGAAGTAAAATGAGGTCCACAGGGTGAATCCTTAATCCAATATGACTACTATCCTAAAGGCAGTCCTAGCAAAACTCATGCTCTCCTTTCTGAAAAAAATGTAGACTTAAAATTGTTTAAAAGGCAGAATGAATCTTTTAATAATTGGACAAATATTGTGTCAAAAATAATAAGCATACAAAAACAAAAACCATCAATCCGATCTGATATCTAAAACAAGCAACTGTAGCACTACCGTGTTCCTAATGCTTACATTTAGCTCAAGCCACTAGGAGAAACAATCATAACAAATGGACAGTCCTTGAGTAAGAATTAATACTGGACCAACAGTGATATTTTCTCATATACTTTCAAAACATACACACTTGAATTTTATAATTCACATGATTTTGCTTTGTTAATATCAAGAAAACAGCATATTTTTTATAAGCTATATGGTATTTTCAAAATCAAAACCAATCTTCTCAAACACTACTTAATTTTAAAAGAGGAAATAATTCGATTTTCTTTAATGATAAGCTGGCATCTCAACAAAAAAGGGTCTGCCAGAAAATCAGTGCTATATAAGACATACATCAATTTCTTAAGCATTGATATGAAGTCTTTCTCTGGTCTCTGAAGTAGAAACTACGTCTTATTCATCTTATCCTGAGTGCTAGTAATTACAGTCTATTATTATTAGCAGCATTATGTTCTATAAAGCCCACACAAACACTGAATCAGCAAATACTTGACCAAATCTTGCTCCTAGTGGAAATACAAGGTTAGGTTCCTACAAGCCTTTAGTGACATTTTCATCAACCAATCAGTACATAACCTTACTCTGCACACGCACATGTCCACAAATGACAGTGAAAGCACTGTGAGGATTGGGGTTACAAATCAATTTTAGTGAGTAAGCAAATGAGCAAATACAAAATTCAAAAATAATGAGAATCAACTATACTTTCACACACTAAGCATTCAATATATGTTTCAGAATCAAAGGAACAGACAGATAAAACTATTATCTTACTGAGGTGCTTTCATTACTTCTAGTAATTTCATTATTTTGATCACATCTAAGACACTTATATGACACCGAATCTTCCAGCTGTTTGCGAGCAGAACAGCAACCTGAGTCTCTGGGAACCACATCTGTCCTCTGCCTTGCTTACCTTACAAAACAATTGATTTCATTATTTATTTTACTAGATCTTTGCTGATAAATATGAAAATACTGGAGAAGCACACACCATGCAATTCTCTTGGGAAACCTAGGAATTCAAGTCCCACCAATAGACTAGAACAAGAAATTACACATCACTTAGGCATCATCAATGAGATACTCTAAACATTCCTATGCTTGAGAGTCAGTATCACTGCTATGGATAATGTTATCTTAGTGAGACAGGCCAGAGTTCCTAAGACAGTTCTCTTCACATTTTGTTCTTGGAGAGATAGTTCTCTAATTTGTGACCTTAGCCATTTTAACACATTGTGACACTCTTTGGAAGCATTACACTTCACCTCTTAGGCAAACTGATTTGGCTTTTAAAAAGAAATCCCCATTCATAAGTGTTTAGTACCAGTTGACCTGCTTGTATTTATTTTCTGATAATCCACAGTCATGCTACACTGTTTGAAGCTGTGCTGCAAATACTTCAAAAGTTTCTATTCACTTGTTCACACTATAGCTGTTCCACTTCAGATCATTCGTTACACAGCCCCCAACTTGCTATGCTGCTGTCAAACATCTTGTTCCTCCACTTCAACAGCTGCTAATTCTTTCTTAACATTTAGGAGCCAAATTGTCCCTAGTGACTAAGAAATACTATGAGTAGAAACACAGGCATCTAAGCTGTGCACCCTACTAACATGAACTTACTGCACAGAGCAGTGAAGCACGGAAGAATTGTGTCCGCTTATCTTTACATCAGAGAAAGATTTAAACATGGCACTTCCGCTTTCTTGAACGTTTCATGTATGTATGTCACCTATTACCTGTAAAACTCTAATTTCCTTCCCTAATACTTAATCTTTTCATGAAAGCAAGTTTAGTGCTTGAAGAAAAGTGGCATTATTATTCTGGTCTCTATGGCAGCATTTAATTGAAAACAGAAAATTCTAATTATCAACGATGACTACCAAGGTACTCTTAGTTCTACCATTTACAGAATTTTTGAAATAAGTCACTTAACAAATGAGGAAATATGCCTCAATTTCCTCATTTGGAAAATGGAGATAATAATATCTACACCTCATACATGAAAATTGCTTTAAAAAATTCAGAAAATGGCAGCTCTTATTACCACCTAAGTATTAAAAAATTAGTTTATACCTAGTCAACAAAACATTCATCAAAAAATCCAATATGACATTGTTATAAAGCGGTTTCTGTAAAATACCTTAATTCAAAAATGTCATTTTAACAATTCAGTGGCATTTCTAAACTACTAAAATACTTTCTTTTGCTTCCTTGGTAACAAAAATGTAAACATTAAATAGTCACTCGGCTGGGTGCCGTGGCTCACTCCTGTAACTCCAGCACTTCGGGAAGCCAAGGCTGGAGGCTTGTTTGAGCCTTAGGAGTTTGAGACCAGCCTGAGCAACAAGGTGAAACGCTGGAGGCTGAGGTGGGAGGATCATCTGAGCTCAGGGAGGTTGAGGCTGCAGTGAGCCATGATCGTGCCACTGCACTCCAGCCTGGGCAACAGAATGAGACCCTATCTCAAACAAACAAACAAACAAACAAACAAACAAAAAAGCAGTAATCCTTAGCTTTACTTCCAGTATGTCTCACCGTTCTGTAGAGTGCTAATTGTAATCCACAATTCTCACTGCCAACTTTGTTCAAGTAGCGTTCATGTTAAAATTTCAAGTTTAAATGACAATGCAAAACTGGCTATATTTCACTAATCTGAGCTAATCTCATAATTAATTACGAAAAGTTTTATATATAATACGCTAGGCTATTTAGATTTTCAGGTCTTTCATCCTGATATAGGCACTTTGGTCTACCCTTTTCCACAAGGCAGCCATAAAATTACAGGTTTGTAATTATCTTCATTCTTTAGGACTTCATAAGGAGCCCATAAAACAATTAAATGACATTTTATAGAATAACGTACTGTGCAGACTTTTCACTATGATGACAATTTGGCCGTAGAGCATGTTCATGATGTCTGGATTTTTTTTTTTTTTTTTATCAGTAGAGAGAATGTGTTTGGCATATGCATTAGTAGACTACTACTAGTCTTGAACAGTTCCATCTCATGAATCTAACATTTTTCATATTTCAGTATAAATGCAAATAAGTAATTGAGATAAACAGCTTGTCAGGCATTAAGTGTTACTGAAATGACCCTCGTCTACATTTAGCTTTCCCCCTCCTCATAGATTTATTAAGACAGGGTTCATTGTCCAAATACTGGTGACAGAGTTTAAAAGCTTATATATGAGATATATTGAACTCTGCCTTTCATCAAATTTGCCACACTTACTTTCTCACCAAAAAATGCAAAAATTCAAAGTCTTAGAAGTGGCAACAAACTGATCATGAAATGTTATGTATAAATGAATTAAACGTATTTTTGCTATCAAACATTATTCCTGCCAAACAACTCAGAAATAATACCAAGCCATTTAAACAGACAGGAATCTGGCCTACGGTCAAGAAAAGTAATTAAAAAAAATATCTCAATAGCTGCTTTTTCAAACAAAGAGTCTTTTCCCCTGCTCTGGCACAAAATTCGGGAAAAGAGCCAAGGTGCTACTTCTCGGCCCTTTGACATCAGGGGAAGACTGTGTGCGTCAGCGGGCCCAGTAGGGACCCCTGGCTTATGACAATGTGCCATGTGCTTCTTATCTTATCAGCTTATAGTGCCTGGCACTTCAGCCATTACTGTGTGAACCCTGGAGGAAGGAAGGTGTTTGTAATTGTGAGAGTGTAGGTTAAAGTTAGGAGCTAAGCAGGTTTTAGCAACTTATTAACAAAACAAACCGTCCAACATATGGCATTAATAATAATAAAAGCCTCTGCCTTCAAATTCAAACTTAAGAGAAAGTGAGTTTTTTTAAAGGGGTGTTCTAGCTGCATATGGGAACCACTTCCCCTCCTACATATGCAAATAAATGTCAAAGCTGTAGTTTCAGAACACTGACTCCATTACCTTATTAAAAAAAGAAAAAAAGCAATTTGTTAGAAAATGTATGTGTGCCTTTTATATTAGTTCTACTAAAAACGGTGCTGGGGCAGTGAAATCCCGTCTCTACTAAAAATACAAAAATTAGCTGGGCGTGGTGACGGGCACCTGTAGTCCCAGCTACTTGGGAGGCTGAGGCAGGAGAATGGCATGAACTCAGGAGATGGATCCTGCAGCGAGCCGAGATCGCACTACTGCACTCTAGCCTGGGTGACAGAGCGAGACTCCGTCTCAAAAAAAAAAAAAAAGGGGGGGGGGGCGGTGCTTGGGGATTGGGAATAGGTTAACTGCTTTCAAATGCTGGCCAATATTTGCAGCTCTAAACACAAGGCAGAGGAGAGAGTTCCAGCCACTCAGGCAAGTGGAGCTCAGTCACACCAGTGAATTCAGGATTGAGGGATCCAAAGAGAATCTGCTAAAGACACAAATTGTCTCATAAAAACTATTTCACCTCAAAATTAATCTTCAAAAAACCTATCCTTGACTTAAAAATCATTTTAAAACACCTTAAAAATACTCAGAGAAATGTCACACTTGCTATTTGAAAACTAATCTGGTCAACGTAATCAACACATTGTAAATGACAAAAGTAAGAGTTTTACTTACTAGTCTCAGCTCAGACTGTACATTAAAAAGCTCTTTATTAAAAGTGAGAATGCATTTATACCATAATTTACAAGTATCTCAAACTAATACACCTCATAAACTGTCATCCTGGTTATACAGCTAAGAAAACAATAGATTTCTGATATTACATTATAACTGTTTATTATTCCCTCAAGCTTACCTGTTAAAACAGGGTATGATTCATTTGCTCCCTCCTCTATGTGGGTTAGAGGTCATGCCGTTATAAACCACGAATAAGTAGAAAAATTATCTACTCCCTCCTGTGACAAAATTCCCCTCTCTGATGACACCATCCTATCCTTACACCTCATTCTTCCTTTCACTACTTTTGAGTCAGGTATTTGCCCTCAACTGTACACTGTGGTCCCTGTTCATCTAGTTTCTCTCCCATTTGAATTAACTTTGCCTTGCTATTGAGTTTAAAAACCGTTGCCAATTACTGCAATAACACCTCAGCAAGCACCACAGAATTCTTTGCTTAGTCCCACCCCACACTAGGGAAACCTAATCATTCGAGTTTTGTGACCTGCATTTCTAACTGGTTAGAGAAAAATGCAGTCGTGTCAATTCTTTTCCGTCTCTTAGATGGATCCCTATATTGATCCCACAGCAGCCGGCCCAAGACTGTTCCATTACTCCTAAGCATCTGGACATGGCATGATCACCCTGACACATGACCTAGCCTTTTGTTACTCAGAGGATCCTTTATTTTTCCTCTGCAATGTTTCTCTGAACCTCTACCCACTTTCTAGCTTCTCTCCTAACTCAGCTGGCTCTCTTTTTTGGTTCTTGATTCGTTATTTTAATTGCTCACTTAGTTATTTCCCCTTTATGTCTCATGTCTTCAAACTCTCCTTGCCCCTTTTAATGTAAAGATTTCTAAGACACTCATACTTCCACCAATCCTGAAACATGATTCACAACAACAAAATGTCCTTCACACCTGGTAAACCCAACACACCTTCTATTTTTCTTTCACCATCAAAGTCAAAAGAGTAGTCCAGTGCTTATTTTAATGTCCGTAATTCTAATTCATGCATTAATCATCACCCAATGATTTCATTCCCCATAACTGCATGAAAATCATTTTTTGGTTAAACCAGCTTTCCAAATTGCTAAATATCATTATCGCAGTCTTCATCTCCCTTGGTCTCAGTAGGATCAGATATTGTTAACTAATCCCTTAGTTTCTTGGAAATTTCTCCACATAACATAGTAAAGCAGGTCATTTAGCCAATAATCAATTTGCCTAAAGCAAATATGTAACCACCCTATGAAAAATAAAGGGAAAAATCACCCAACTAGAACATCACAGAAATCCTCAAAAGCCATTAAAACTAACCCATCCAGAATGAAACACTGTAAACTTTTTTGGTGCAATGAAACCCTGTCAATGATATTGTAGGGGTCTTGAGTGAACGTTGGCACCAAAAAGACTCAAGGTGTGAACCAAACAAAGTTTTCATCAATTGATAATTTTAATGAATTGGCAGATCAAAACAGAGCTACAGAGTACTAGTTTGCTTCCTGTCTATCTGAATGTCCCTTCTAAATTTCTTTTGCTGGCTTAGTGTCCTCTACTCACCTGTTAAATGTTGGGATTTCCTCTCTTCTATCCTCATTCTACATTCTTTTCCTTCAAAGTCTTCTCTACCCCCATCTCTTCAACTGTAACATCTCTGTGGATGACTTCTATATCTATACCATTAGCTTCTAAACAAAAACAAAACAAAAAAATCAAATAACTAACAGATAATTCTCAGCATGGCTACACCTTAACCTACTAGAATCTTCTCCCTCTTCTCCTCCTTCTCCTCCCTCTTTCATATCCCATCTCTTTAAATGAAATCATCCTCTTAATCACCTAAACTAAATATCCCAGTCATCCTCCAATCCGCCCTCTTCTTCAATCCCTAAATGCAAATCACTGATTTCTGTCGATCGTACCTTCAGTGTTTCTGCCTCCTTTAAACCGTCTTCACTCCCACTGCTATTGTCTTTGTTCAGACAGTTAGCCATTATTTTTCCCTCTCAGGGAAGGTCACCATCTCCAGTTCAGAATAAATCCTGATTTGCTAAATCAGTCATGGTAATACTCTCCTTCCCTGAAAGTTGTTAGTTTAGCTCCACACAGAAAAGTCCACTCTTCTTCCAATGTGCATACCAGGCCTACAGCCAAAGAGCTGATCTTGCCACCATCAAAACAAAGTCCATTAGCAAAGTGGGAAGGGTAAAGAAGCAGATCCACGGGTGTGAGTAACTAAATCCATCAATCCTGGAGTTGCCCTTCCTCAAAGGCTCGTGTTTCGTGATGCAAATTTTCCCTATTGTGTAAGTAATCTGAAGTAGGGTTTCTGTTACTCGCAGCCAAAAGGTGCTCTAACTGAGCAGACCCATGCCAGTGCACAGCCTTCTCCCTCAACTTGCCTTTCTGGTTTCAGGGCTCCTGATCAATCTTCCTTCACACTACTCTACTCTCAGAAGTACTCTCCTGGGGGACGTGGAGTGATCCCTGGGCCCAAAAGTCTGTGACCAGCCCATGCCCAGCTGGCATTCCAAGACCTTCCAGGGCAGCACTCAACACTCCATACTCAAGAAATTCTGAGAAGTCTTCTAGGGCTTCAGCACAGCAGGAAGCTGGGACCACTCAGCTGCTGAATGGGCTGTAAAGGCCCCACGCCCCCAAGGGCACAGGCGACCCCCATCTCTGGGTGCCAAGCCAAGGAGCTGCCAATGGGCTTTACACCCACGGTTCTGGAGTCCACCTGAGGCACTCGTCCACCCCAGGTCCCCTCACTCTTGGAGCTCCCCACACGTGGGCTCCCTGCTATGAGTCCCGGCCTCCCTGCCGCCATCCACTTCAAGACTGGATTAGAGCAGCCCTCATGCAATCAGCAGCCACAGCCAAGGTGGCACGTGACAGGTGGGCACAGGCACTTCTGATGACATCATGCCCACCCCAGAAACTCCGCCCACCTGCTTCCGGCCTGGGCTTCCTTGGACGGGCGGGAAACTTCCTACGGCTGGGGAGGGCCCAAGACCCGAGTCCAGCAGCTAGAGGACGCAATAGAAAATACACAAAACCAGAGAAACCCGGGAAACTCTCTAAACATGGACCCTGCCGTTCCTTGCACGGGGTCACCTCTGTGGCATCTCCACGGGTCTCTCCTCTCCCTGGCTAGAGACAGGAACCAGGAGCGCCCGCTGGATAAGCCATGACCTTCAGTTCAGTACAAGCAGGAAGTTCCCTCTTTATTCAATCCGGACCGACTTCCGGTAAATACGTATATCCCAATTGTGGGCTGAATCGCCCAGATGCTCAGGGCTGCCAACCTCAGTCTAAGGGAAGCCCAGCATCTCTTTTAGTTCAACAGACAGCAGCTTTTCTTCTTCTCTGGATGGCTGCACTGTCAAGAGCTTTTGTTTGATTTTTTCTTTCCCCCCAACGACAAATTAAGTCAAGATTCTGTAAGGGTAAACTTACTCCTCCCCACAGTCCCTACCCTCCCTGAAAGAATCCAGAAGTATTGTTGACTGTTATAGATTACCTTTTGTAAATGCTACAACGTAATGAAACAACATGATAGGTGCAAAGTCCACTTTAACCAAAAGAACGACACTCTGTTTCAGATTTTCATTTTAAAAAATCTGATCAGTTCCTCACTGTTCCAGAACAAAGAAGAAAAACAGAGTATGGAAGCATCTCCACCATCTGGCCCCAAACAACCTTCAGCTCCAGCTATTCTCCCCATTCCTATGGTCCTCAAGATTTCCATAAAACCCACACCTACACCTCGACTCTTTCCTACTAAATGCATTTGCCCTTGTTGGCCGCCAAACTCTTTTTCTGTTTTTTTCTTACATGGTATAATATAAAGTCAGTCTCTCCAATTTATTTCTACCCATTTCTGCCTTACTGTCCCAACTGCCCAAAAGTTAATCATGCATGTATTGGGCCTTTGCTAAATAATGATAAAATAAAACTACTGCTTGCTTCCCTTAAGGGAAGATAGACCACAAACAGCTACAAATCAGTGGGATAAAAAGTGCAATCACTGTACATGAGGTCTATAGGAAAAGGAAGAAAAGCAACAGACTAGGTGAGATACTAAGGTCAGAGAAGCTTCTCACAGACAAATGGACACCCAAATTTAGCCTTGTAATCCACTAACAGACAAGATGGAAAGGGCATCCCAGACAGGAGGAACAGCACATACCCTCCCAAGAAGGCACGAAGGATCAACCTTTTCAGAAATTCAAAAATTACATATGATAAAAGGCATGTGGAAGAGGTGGAGGATAGGTGCTCAGAGTAAGCAAAGGCAGTTTAAGGATACGTATGCCATGCTAAGGACTTCAGAATTTTATTTGTAGGTGGATGGAAATACGCAGGATTTCACCTTGAGAATGATATAAGCAGATGTGGATTTTAGAATGCTCTTTACTCCCATCGAAAGGATTGATTGAAGCCAGGAATGCCCATTAGTCAGCCACTGCAGCAGTGCAGTTGAGAAACAGTAGTAGAATAAAACTGATAATTAAATGGCAGGCTGACAAGACTAGATGACCAGTTACATGCACAAGATTAGGGAGAATGACAGGGAAGATTCAAGCCCTCCCTGACTCTTTGCCGTCTCTCATACCTCATATCCATACCATTAAGCAGTCCTGTTGTTGCAAACTTCTAAATTCATCCAAAACCTAATCATGTTTCACCTTCCCCACAGTCAACACCATCAATTCAAGCCACTATCATCCTTCATCTGGCTACTGCAATAGCTTTCTAACTGGTTAACCTGCATACATCTATAGTCTGGTCTCAATCTAGTACCCAGTGAAAACATTAGCTAGATCATGTTGCTGCTCTGCTAAAAACCCTCCAACTTCCCCTGATCTCACACAGCAAAGGCCAGTCCTTACATGGCCTGTTCCTCATGACATCTCTCACCTTGAACAAACTAGGCATACATCCACATCCTGGCCTTTTCCCTGGCTTGTCCCTCTGCCTGGAATACTGTTCTTTCCTCAGGTGTCTACATCACACCCCTGCAAGCAATTGTTCAAAATGTCACTGTCTCAAATGAGAGCTACATGGTATTTAATACTGTTGTCTCCCAGCCCCCACTGCCCCAACTCCTGACCCTCCTCACTCTGTTCTACATCATTTTTCCTGTGGCACTCTAAGTTTTCGAATATCCTACATAATTTACTTTTATTTGTTGTCCATTTCTTTTACTAGAAAACATGAATTCACAAGGACAGGGCTCTTCTGTTTTGTTCATTGATGTATCACAAGCACTTAGAACAGCGCCTGGTCAACAGTAGGAGCTCAATGCATATTTAAATTAATGAATGTTTGAATAAATGAACCCAATACTTGGAGTCAGGAGAGAATCATGGGGAGGAACGGGTCAGGTATGTCTTCTGGAAATGACACCTGAGCTGAGCCTTCATGAGAAGAAATTAAGCAAGCAAGTAAATGGTCTGGAATTTCCAGAGATGACAGCATGAGAAGGTAGAGATGCAAGAAGGGCACGGGACTACAAACAGTTTGATGTTGCCAGAGCTTAAATAAGAGGCAAAGAGGTAGAAATAAGGCTGGTTCTTGTCAATTAGTGGAAGGTCCTGATTATATTCCAGCTCAAGTAAGTTTACTGTGAGTTTCTGAAACATCCATCAGACTTTAGTGACAACAATTAGTTTCAAGGAAAAAGTAATGTGCACATATAGGGTAGTGGTGATGTAGCCAAGAGATATTTTTAAAATATAACCAGCAGGATTTATTGAATGGACTGAATGTGGAGAGAGTGGTGAATGAGAATAAAGATAAGTACCAGCTTTCAAACTCACGTATATATGGTGTAATGAGAAAGAAGATGGTAAGTGTCCTACCCAATGAGAAAGAAGATGTTAAGTTCAGTTTTTGACTTGTTAAATTTTAGCCCATTAAAGTTAGAAAAAATGGTGATAGAAATAAACATTAATTTCCTTTTTAGATCCATTATGGTGACATGATGGAGAAAATATGAGGTAAGAAAATCTGTCAAGTTTCCATTCTAACCTTACCACTCATAAAAAATATTCAGGTGTTAACTTAAATCTTTCCTTTCCAAAAGAATACTTTAGGCCATTTAATACTAATTAGAACCTCACCATGCTCTGACAGAAGAACAGTGCTACTGACAAAATGTTTCCCCCCAAAATTCGTATGTTGAAGCCTTGATCCCCAGTGCAGTGGTATCTGGAGGTGGGGTCCTTGGGAGGTAATTAGGTCATGAGGGGTAGAGCCCTCACTGACAGGATTAGTGCCCTCATAAGAGCTGAGAGATTAGTGCCCTAATAAGAAATGAGAAAGAGAGGATTTGTCTCTCAAAACATTTCTCTTACAAGAAGGCAGCCATCTGCCAACCAGAGAGAGGGCCCTGCCCAGGAACTGCATCAGCCAGCACCATGGTCTCTGACTTCCCAGCCCCCAGAACTGTGAGAAATAAATGTTTAAAAGTCACCCAGTCTGTGGTACTTGTTGGAGCAGGTCGAATTTACTAAGACAGGTAAGCATAAGCATTTTGTTTAAAAGTTTGATAAACAGAAAAAAACAATTTCTCATTATGTGTTTCTGAGGTTTTTACAATTTGAGAATTTTGATTATTCTGGTGGACAAAAGTGCTAAATCCTCCTCGGACCGGGGATTAATATATTCTCTTTGGCACAATGGATTTAAGTAGCCCTCAACTGATCTCATATTTAAAGCAGAGACTATGAATCAGTCAGTTGTTGTGAGAGGAACATCTGGATTAGACATCTAACAACAAGGATCCTAGTTTTGATTATTTCATTTACTTGCCACCAAATGTGGTTTTAGTGATTTTTCTTATCTCTTTATCTGACTGTATGCTTATTTGTATATTCAGTAACTATTTTTGAGCACTAACAACATGCTAGATACTAGAAATCTAAGAATGACAAAAGCATGGTCCCTGTCTTTTACTTAAGCTGGTAGACAACATAGAACAGATGAAGATAAATAACATTAGAGATGCCTGACCCACCTATTTCCCAGGGCTTTTATGAAGCTTCAACAAACTGAATTCTTTTCAAAAATATACAGCTCTCCACAGAAGTAAAGTGCTAATATTTGAAGGCAGATATTCACCACAACAGCACATTTCTCTATGTAGGCTGTTTCGAGTAGTCACTATGGAGCTTAATGAGGTAAGTGGAAATACAGGGCCCAAAAAATCAAAAGTCACAACCAATGGAAAAATAAAAACTGTATCGTGAGAGCTTCTTAAGTATGCAGAAGCATATTTTTAAAATCATTACAAGCATATGACTTCTATATCAATCTAATAACAGGATTATATTTCAAATTAAGTACATTTTTCTAAGGTACAGTTGTTCACATCAAATGATCTAATTGTCAAGTCTAAATAAAATAAATTTACCTATGTTTAAATGCACAATGAAAACAACCAGTGAAATTTAAGTGGAAGACTGCTAAGAAAAAATGTATATATATATAAAAATTTCACTAAACTCAAAGGAAAAAATGTAACTATATACCAAAAGAAACACCATGGATTCAAGGGTCATGAGAACAAACAAAAAAACAACAGTTTTACTCTGGGTATTTTATTAGCTTGTCTTGTTTTTTAATCAAGACAAGTATAGATGACCCTCTATTTATGAATTTTTATCCCTCGAAGTTCTTTATTTAGTGGTCCTTTTCAAATTGTTACACATTCAAAAATTAAAACAATATAAAATATATATATTAAGAAGTCTCATTCCCACCAGATTTCTCCCCCAAGAAAACACACAAGTATGTTTTCCTGTGTGTCCTACCAGTATTTCTTCATGTGGCAAATAACTCAAAATTTTTATAAATACAAACAAAACATATCCATATGTGTCAACCACCAAGTCCCGGCCTCCACAGCTGCTTGATTGATGCAAAGCTTTTCTTAGCCAGTTGCTTGTGATAGCATTAGTCTGAATTTGTTGAATACCTACTATGTGTGGGGCAGTATACTAATCATTTTCCATTTACTAAATCCATCTTCAAAATAATCCAGATAAATTATTCTTACTATCCTCATTTTACAGAAGAGGAAAGAGGATTAAGAAGTTAGGTCACTTGCCAAAGTTAACATAGCAAACGTGTACCTGAGCTATGTTTCAAAACAAATCAGTGTGCCTACAGATCCTCTTTACCGTATATTCTCTACTACCTCTTCAGTCTTACTGCCTCGCCAAAGTTTGCAAGTAAAACAGTCAGATACTCTAGGAGGCCAAAAATCACTTCCCAAAAAGATACCCACGTCAAATCCCTGGAACCCATAGAATATTTATTTGCCTTATGGCAAAAGATGAGATGATAGTGAAAGATCCTGGGAGGAGGAGTTTACCCTGTATTATCCAAGTGGGCCCTAAATGATACCACTTCAAGGTATTCCACATGGCATCCCTTCTAATCAAGGAATTTACCTCATAGCAAATGAGGTATGACCATGGACCCATCATCATGGAATTCACTGTTCAAACCATGTCCCCATATCCTGAAATAGCTGGTTTGACAGAAAAGAAAAATGGCATTTGAAGTCTCAGCAGCAGGTAGGTTTAGGTGAGATATCTTGCAGGGCTGGGGCAATGTTCTGTGGGAGACTGTATATGTACTAAACTGGCGTCTAATGTATGATACCGTTTCTCCCATAGCCGGGATTCATGGGTCCAGGAATCAAGGGTGGGGAGGAATAGGAATGGCACCCCCTAATATTACTCCTGGTGATTTACTACTAAAATGTTCACTTCCTGTTCCCACAACCTTATGCTCTGCTGGTCCTTCAAAGGAAGGAATGTTTCTATCAGAAGACACAATGGCTCCAATGAACTGGAAGTTGAGACTGCCACCCAGCCACTTTGGGCTCCTCAGGCCTCTGAATCAATAGGCAAAGTACTGGCTGGGGTGATTGATCCTGATTGCCAAGAGGAAATGGAGCTGCTACTATCGGGTAATCTGGCTCCAGGCCCAAATCCTCTGTGTGATCTTTCAGGTCCAACATAGGCAGTTACAGAGTTGTGCCTGGCAGCCCTCATGGAGAAAAACTGACGCCACCATACAACATGGTTGCTGCACAGTCAGTGCACTGCAGTTTTCTGGAAGGAGTTGCAGTTGAGGACTCAGGCTTCCCTGACCCCTGGGCCAGCCATGCTTGTTCACATATCTTCCTTCCTTGTCTAGGCACCTCCATTCAGCCGCCTTTTTACTGGGGGCCTGGAAGACGTGCTTTTCTCCCCTTTGTTTCGGTACTTTCCCATACCTAGCCCTTCTCCCAGCCAACAGGCCCATAAAGAGGCAGGAGCCTTTTGTTTGAGACTTCCCAGCAGTGAAATGCACCCCTCATCTGAGCTGATCCATCTGACTCTCACCCAGTGCCATTCTGCAGATTGACAGCCAGCACCTCTGGGGAGCCAGCACCGTTTTGTGTCTCTTGTTTACACTGTCCCAGCAAGTGAACAAAGGCTTAGTTATTCCTTTTGGTTCGGCCCCTTGTCCTAATGAACCACCTAGACACCTGGTTGCTTTTCGGCTACAGAAAGGAGGTTAGGAAGAACATGACTGGAATGTAGAATGCCCCTTAGGGCATCTACCACCATGCCCTGTGACTGAAGTCCATGGAAAACCAACAACCCCTTTCAGGCAGGACTGTTAATGACCCAGGCCCCTCAGGAATGAGGGTCTGGGTCACCCTACAGGCAAAGAACCCTGAACAACAGGCTGTGGTCCTCCCAGAGGGCAAAGGGAATATAGAATGAGTAATGGAAGAAAGTAGCTATAAACACTATCTAGGACCAGGCAGTTTCAGAAATAAGGGCTGCAATGTTTATGAGTATTTCTTATTTTGTTATGAGTATGTGGGTATATAAATAATTAAGCAATTATCTCTGCATTCTTCCTGCTCTTATCCCTTATCATCTAACATAAGATGCATGAATAACAGTGAACTTTACATCACAGTATTTAAGTTCTAGGATGTTAAGGAAAACAATGAACACCAACCAGGAACTTTTGCATACCCTTCTGGGGAAAGGGTTAACACATTTTTGGTTGTAAGTAAGAGAGCTGCATCATGTCCTGTGGAAGTATGACTTTGTGGGTGTCTTTATTTGGAGATTAGTCATAGTTTAAAGAGAAGCATATGAGTGCCAAGTTTACAAGGGGTGATGGCCAGTTTTATGTGGGAACTTGACTAGTCTAATATTCCCAGTTACTCATTCAAATACTAATCAAGGTGTTGCTGTGAAGGTATTTTGTAGGTATGATTAGCAATCACAGTCCATTGACTTTAAGGAGATTATCCTTGATAATCTGAGGGGGACCTACATGCAATCAAATGTATCCTTAAAAGAGGGAGGCAGAGCAAGTTTTGAGAGAGAAGTGCACAGAGAAGGGGATGTGAAAATAGAGGCAGAGAATAGAATGATGCTGCCACAAGACAAGGAATGCCTGGAGTCCCCAGAAGCTGGAATAGGCAGGAAAGCACTCTCCCTTCGAGCCTCTGGAGGGTGTGCAGCCCTGCCAATATCCTGATTCCAGACTTCTCTTCTCCAGAATGAGAGAATGTATTTCCGTTGTGTTAAGCCACAAAATTTGTGGCATTTGTTAGAGCAGCCACAGGAAACTAATATAGGTACTTAACAATAAAACACAGTAAGAAAAGAAACTTTATCTGAGGAATGCGAGCCGGCTATAAATTATCAGACCCACAGAGGCAGGAGGGTGAGGCAGGAGTTGCATCCCACTTCCCCTCCTTGAGCTAAGTAATCAGCTCTTGAAGCTGCTTGCTATGTGTGCTCTGACCAGCTGCCGCCAGAAGCAGCTGTCAACTAACCAAGCAAGGCCACTCACTGGACACCATACCGCATACCCCACACTTCACCAATGTATAGTCAATCACTAATCAATCTTATTTGTCTAACCAACGAGAATTCCTGACAAACAGCTGTATCAGCCCCACTCCCTGTCCCCCTTTCTACTTTGGAAAACCTGCTTCTAACAAAGGCCAAACAGAGGGTCTGAGTCTTCCAGGCGGCTGTCCTCTCACCTTGGCTCAAGTAAATTTTTTAAAATTATATTTTGTGTCTCAACTTCCTCCTTCAGGTCAACACTATAATGAGAATCAGATAATATTGTAGAGAAAGAATGAGCTAGTACATGCTTCCATTAAGCTACTGCACAAGTAAAACAAGTTTTTAAAATTGAATTCTTACTGAGACACCAATAGTTAAGATGTCCTCCCTCCCATTATGCTACAAAATATGAAACCTGTGACTCTTCAATATTTCCTTTCCCATTTTGCCATTTCCTCAGAGATCTGACCAGGTGGGGCAAATACTCATGTCCCAGAAGAGACCTGATACTATATATTAAAAGGCCTAAAAAAAGGCAAGCAAACCTCTAATTAAAAATGTTAATAACCATCCACAAGGGTCAAATGATAGTTTAAACCCCTGAAGCTATACAGAAATAATATTCTAAATCATACTACCATATTGTAATTTACTAAGAAAACCACAAGTAAAGTCTAGAAGCCACCAAAATCCATGATTCTTAATACTTTTAAGTGACGTTTCATAAGAATGTTAGTTGGCTTCAGAGGTTGAAATACCAACTTGCTTCCTTGATTTGAAATTTGATGGGAAGCCAACATCTAGAACTCGGTAATGTTACCTACAGCAGTCTTTCTTATATAGCTCTTTTATATTTGCCTTGAAAAAAAATGCTGAACTAATGACAAAAGACAATCTTGGGGGACTTTGTCTTAAAATCTGAGGGTGGAGAATCAGCATGCAAGCAAAACTTCAGGTGGCAGCACCTTTGGAATCGGCACCTCGCCAACTGTGGGGCATCCACTCAAGCTCTGGGGGATGGAATTCCCATACAACCTCGCCAGCCATCTCCAGCGGGTGACCAACTCTAAAGGATGAGAGCAGGGGAAGTGGAAAAGCAGAGAGTAGAACGGCGTGTGGAATGTGAGTTTCTGGAGGGCAGAGATTTTGTCCTGTTTGTTCTCATCATATCACCTGCATGTAGAACAAAGAAGACAGTAAATATCCGTGGAACAGGTCAATGCATAGAAGATTCGGGTGGAGGAATCAAAGAAAGAAGTAAACACGGGAGGAACATAAATTTTCTGAAAGTATATATGGGGAGAAGGCAATTAGAATGATACAAGGAGAAAGTTACATACCAAAACCCAGCTCTCAAATTGAAATTTAATACCTGTCTCATGCACAGCAGCAGTTTACGGAAAACAAAATGAGTAATTTCCTTAGGTTCTTGGGTACTAGATGGGGGTAAGTTATTTTTTGCTGTAAAATTTTAGCATGTATTCCCCGAACAGACAAAGGAATTTCTCATTTAATTCATTGTTTCATCTTATTAACACTAGCAGTACTGATAGAAAATTTAATCATTGCATGTTTCATTGTTAAAGCAGAAGAAACCTGGCAATTAGCAAATTCCAGACCCACCCAATATTTGGGGGATTTCTCTAAATGTCAGATATGAATTTTTTTTTCCTATTTACCTGATTGACAGGATAGCAGAAATAAGGTATAAGGACATTGGGAAATTACTGTTAGAAAAAAAAGAATGCAACACATAATTTTCATATGTCTTCCAGGAAAGAACAACCATTATTTTTGGCCTTTTAAAATTCAAGCTGCAAACCACAGAGGTTAGATGAGGTTGAACACCTCATAAAGGTCCCTGCACACAGAAACATTCAGCAAACATTGCTGACAGATGACTGTCATTGGTATGGAGGGCTCAGAGATCTAGCAACCAAAACCAAGATTCATTACAATGCTTGCTTTAAATTTTGTTTTTGTTACCACTCCAGTAAAACTAGATGACTCTCTTCTATTTTAACTAGTATTAGTCTTTATATTTTCCCTATCATCAATAAGAAATGTATCTTCTGTTCTTAAGGTAATTTATAATGCTGGTAAATACCGCTCTAAAAAAAATTGATATGTATAACTATATGTCTATACCTTTCAAACTAAGTTATTCTTAAAATTGACACTAGGTGAAAATACTTTCCTTCCCCATCTTAATATTAGAAAAAAATTATCTTGGGGGTGGTAGCAAACTGTTGGAGAGTGAGGGAAATAAAGTAAGAATTTTTTTCTTTTTTTTTTTGAGATGGAATTTTGCTCTTTTTGCCCAGGCTGGAGTGCAATGGCGTGATCTTGGCTCACTGCAACCTCCGCCTCCTGGGTTCAAGCGATTCTCCTGCCTCAGCCTCCCGAGTAGCTGGGATTACAGTAATGCGCCACTATGCCCGGCTAATTTTTGTATTTTTAGTGGAGATGGGGTTTCACCATGTTGGTCAGGCTGGTCTCGAACTCCCAACCTCAGGTGATCCGCCTGCCTTGGCCTCCCAAAGTGCTGGGATTATAGGCATGAGCCACCGCTCCTAAAGTGAGCTTTATGATTTTACTTTGTCCCCTGCTATCAAGTCAGTACTTTCAGATATATTCCATAAAAAGGGGGAAAACCTATATTCATCTGCCATTTTAAGAAAATATGATGCTACAGTTCATGAAATCCACATCTGAAATACTAGTATAGTGAAGAAAACATGAGTTCTGGGAGCAGACAGGTGTGAGCTTGAATCTCTAATCTATCACTTATTAATGTAACCTCTGTCCGGACAATTTCCCCACCTACACTATGCAGTTTTTGTGAATGTTAAATGAGGTAAGTAATGTTAAGACTCTAGCATAGCCCTAATACACAGGAAGTACTCAGCAAATATTTAAAATAAATATTCATAAAAGTCTCTTTAAGTATCTTTATTTTCCAAATATTCTACCACCCAATGAAAGCATTAAGAAACCAGTTCTTTTCAAATCAGCCATGGCCACAAAACTAACACAGTTAACACAGATTAATATATTGCCAACATATACAAGCTCACTTGTACATGTCTGTACAAACTGCTGAAGTCCAAAAAATAAAATTTCATCAATTGCAAACATACAGAGCGTGCAAAATATTACAGGCTTTTAGATAGCTTCCAATTCTGCTTACAAGCAAGGTACAGGGGAAAAGTTAATTGGGTGAAATGACTTGAAATGACAATGAGTATCAGCTGAATAAGGTCCCGTACAGCCTGCTGTGTTCACTATAGCACTCAGCATGTATGGCCTCTACATGCTTATGGAATAGAGAATATGAAATTTCCCCAATTTTAGTTGTTCTCTTAAAGGTTTGTTACTTTATATTTAAAATGCATTGGTTAAAACTTTAAAAAATGTTTTATTTCTTTATTTTTCATTTAGCTTTAAGTAAAATAAAGACAATCGAAAATGAACACTAGAACCTTTTTTCAAACTTTGAAAATCAAGTTAATATTTTCTGAGGCTGGTTTGTGAGTGCATGGGTATTCATTTATTCACATGTTTTAAATTAATTACATGTATCTTCAGACACATAACAGTCCCTGGCATAGAGATTGTTTCTGAATGGATGGAAAGAAGAAAGGAAAGGAGGCCTTCCTGGAGTAAGGGAAGAAAGGCAAATGGATGTATGGGAAAAATTATAAATTTGAAAAAAGTGTCACAGAATGAAATTGTCTATATTCCAGGCTAAATAACTTACCTGCATATGGTATGAACTGCAGGTTAAGTAACAAGTTAGAAAGCAAGGGAACAGATTTTAAACAAGTCTAACCAACCAGCCACTAAAAAAAAAAAAAAAAAAAAAGATACATTTAAAACTCTACCTTTAAATATAAATTTCATTTAAAGAAAAATGTAAAGAGTTAAGAAAAATACTTCAAAAGGCAAACTGTTAAGTTTAAATATGCATATTGTATTATTTCACTTTTTATGACAAACCAAGATAAAAAGTACAAAGGACAGCAGATACTTCTGAATGTCACTTGAAAAATTTGGATTTTCAATTGTACACACCTGAGGTTGAGGCAAGTTATTGGCAAAACCATTTCAGGAGTGTTTATGAAGACTAGAAAAGGTTCAGGGATAGAATATAGAGGGCAGGTTATACTGATTTACAAGAAAGCAGTCATAAGAACTAACACTCATGGGGTAGTCACATGTGTTTTTCACAAAAATTCTATAAGGTAAGAATTAGTATTATTCCCTCCATTTTAGAGGATGAAACTGAAGCAGAGAGGTTAAATAGCTGGTCGCACAGCTAGTCTGCAGCAAAGTTCGATTAAAACCCAGGCGTCTGCTTCCAGAGTCCCGCTTGCAGACACAAGAGTAGAAATATATACTAAATCAAGTTGAACCATAATGCAAATTCATAGCAAACATAAAGAGTATGTGCTTTTCATTTTGACCCAATAAACACCTTTTGAGTGTTTATTATGTGCCAGGTGCAAAACTGCAGCCTCCTTTTTACTTCATGTAATGCTAAATTTACAATCTGTTTTGAGTAGATACTAAAAAATGACTTAAGTCGACGGGGCGGTGGCTCATACTTGTAATCCCAGCACTTTGGGAGGCCGAGGCGGGCGGATCACGAGGTCAGGAGATGGAGACCATCCTGGCTAACACGGTGAAACCCCCTCTCTACTAAAAATACAAAAAATTAGGCGGGTGTCGTGGCAGGCACCTGTAGTCCCAGCTACTCCAGAGGCTGAGGGAGGAGAATGGTGTGAACCCGGGAGGCGGAGCTTGCAGTGAGCCTAGATTCCGCCACTGCACTCCAGCCTGGACGACAGAGCGAGACTCCATCTCAAAAACAACAACAAAAAAATCAGACATTTAACTCAAGTACAACAACGTTGACATGATGACATCATAGATATGTATGTAATTTCCCCTCAGCTAACAAAGTATTTAAATCAAAATAAATTAGAAAATTAGATGGAGTTGCTTTGCCCAGATACTTTCTCATTGTACTGTATTAGTCATTTGGATTATGAGAACAGCAAAGCAAAAGAAGTAGTATTTTTATTGGGAAAAAAAGAGGAGCATAGGATGGCATGAAAGACAGGAAATCAAAAGATCATGTGTAATTCACTGTAAATTTGGTAACATGGAAAACAGTTAATTGTGTTGCAGCCATATCTGTAAGTCCTAATGGCCAGCACAAAGGGGGCTTTTTCTTTCACAGAAAAAAAAAAAAAAAAAAAAAAAAAAAAAAAGTGGCCAAATGAATTTTAAGCAATTTCTCTGACAAGTATTTTCATTGTGCTTCTGTTATTCTTCGAAAACAGAAACTGGAATGAGGTTTAAGTTTTGCACTTGGAATGAAATTAGCATGATCGTATAGTTGGTGTCAATAAAGAAATTAATTGTTGACTGCTGGCTTTGCTGTATTCTGCTCTACTATTGTAAAATCTGTCAGTCCCGGCTGCCATCTCCCCTTCAAAACCCAAGTTTCCCAATAAAAAGAACCACAGTTGTATGGAATGGGTCGCCAGAGATTTGAACCTCCACAAGCATTACTCCCTGGTCCTGCCCTGCTCTGCAGTCTTTGCAAAAAGACAATGGCAAGTTCACCTCCTACTTGCGACACCCAAAATGAAGCTTAAACAACTCTTCAAAACATGTGTGTTGTTGTGCTGTTTTTTTGTGTTTGTTTTTTTTTTTTTTTAAGTTAAATTAGCTGCTGAATGTATTTTAGCCCAATATAAATTAAGGATATAATCTACCTGACATTGCCTTGAATGGGTTTTTATGCCGTTTACAAGAAGAAACTTAAAACTCCATAAAGCTGACCTATTCATTCATCGATGCTTTATATTTAAAAGGCTCTATTATATGTCCATCCCAGAAAACCAAATATCCATTTTAAAACACACGTAAGACAAAAATGCTATAGTAGCATACCAAAAACACTCCCTACAGCATTGGTTTAATTCAAGTCCTTACATATATATGATAAACTTAAAAATTCAAAATGTGCTAAGCTGGAGGCATCACACTACCTGACTTCAAACTATACTACAAGGCTATAGTAACCAAAACAGCATGGTACTGGTACCAAAACAGATATATATAGTGTAACAGAACAGAGGCCTCAGAAGTAACACATCTACAACCATCTGAGCTTTGACAAACCTGACAAAAAACAAGCAATGGGGAAAGGATTCCTTATTTAATAAATGATGTTGGGAAAACTGGCTAGCCATATGTAGAAAACTGAAACTGGACCCCTTTCTTATACTTTATACAAAAACTAAATCAAGATGGATTACAGACTTAATCCTAAGACCTAAACTCATACAAACCCTAGAAGAAAACCTAGGCAATACGATTCAGGACATAGGCATGGGCTAAGACTTCATGATTAAAACACCAAAAGCAATGGCAACAAAAGTCAAAACTGACAAATGGGATCTAAGTAAACTAAAGAGCTTCTGCTCAGCAAAAGAAACTATCACTGGAGTGAAGAGGTGACCTACAGAATGGCAGAAAATTGTTGCAATCTATCCATCTGACAAAGGGCTAATATCCAGAATCTACAAGGAATTTAAACAAATTTAAAAGAAAAAAACAACACCATCAAAAAGTGGGCAAAGGATATGAAAAGACAATTCTCCAAATAAGACATTTATGCGGCCAAACAAACATACGAGAAAAAAAGCTCATCATCACTCGTCATTAGAGAAATGCAAATCAAAACCACAATGAGATACCATCTCACGCCAGTTAAAATGGCCATCATTAAAAAGTCAGGAAACAACAGGTGCTAGAGAGGATGTGGAGAAACAGGAATGCTTTTACACTGTTGGTGGGAGTGTAAATTAGTTCAACCATTGTGGAAGGCAGTGTGATGATTCCTCAAGGATCTAGAACCAGAAATACCATTTGACCCAGCAATCCCATTACTGGATATATACCCAAAGGATTATAAATCATTCTACCATAAAGACACATGCACACATATGTTTACTGCAGCACTGTTCACAATAGCAAAGACTTGGAATCAACCCAAATGCCCATCAATGATAGACTGGATAAAGAAAATGTGGCACATACACACCATGGAATACTATGAAGCCATAAAAAAGGATGCGTTCATGTCCTTTGCAGGACATGAGTGAAGCTGGAAACCATCATTCTCAGCAAACTAACACAGGAACAGAAAACCAAACACTGCATGTTCTCACTTATAGGTGGGAACTAAACAATGAGAATGCATGAACACAGGGAGGGGAACATCACACACTGGGGCCTGTTGGGGGGATATAGGCCTGTTGGGGGGAGATAGGGTTAAGGGAGATAGCATTAGGAGAAATACCTAATGTAGATGATGGGTTGATGGGTGCAGCAAACCACCATGGTTAGTGTATACCTATGTAACAAACCTGCATGTTCTGCACATGTATCCCAGAACTTAAAGTATAATGGGGAAAAAAAAAGTTCAAAATGCCCTAGCTAAGAAAGTTGATGGCATGAGTCGGTATTCTGATATGATCAAAAGCAGTACAAATATGGGGTACTACAAAAAAAACCTTAAAAAGGAGCCATCAATGAAAATTGCATATATTGGCCATTCCATCAGCAAAATCTACTGCTAATACTGAGACATTACATTAGTCACATTTCAATTTATTTAAAGTTTTCTAGTAAATCTTTATGTTTTATAATAAAGATATTTTATTATAACTTGCTAAGATATTTTTAAATGATGATATTCTAAACTATCCACCTTGTAAGGACACTTACTAATATTATGTGGTATGTGGGTCATTCTGAGTATGTTAAGGACGCATAACCCAGTCAAAATTCCAAAGACTGAAAACTTTGCTCAGATTCCTTGTTCAGGCATAGCACACAAAATAAATTATTGTAGGTGAGCTAAATAACCAATATTAAAACCTGCACCATATGACAACATTCTTAATCATACTAATTTGTGATGTATAAGTTTTCTAATAATTGCTTTCTATGCCAATTACTTTGTATAATATCGTTTTACAAAAATTAGGAAGAACCCTACGATACTGGATTTGAATTGGAGACAGCATTATAAGTCATCATTTAAGTATACATTTCCTAGCTTTATCCACTGTCAAGGCCTAGAAGGAATAACATCCAAGTTGCAATGCGCACATCTAGCGCTCAAGTCTTAGCTACTAAATACCATTTCACACTGAACAGAACCAGAGTTCCCTGGAGAAGTGGCTGATTCCAGGTCTGAAATAGGAACATACAAAGTAAATAAGGGAAATGTGCGAAGAGAGCGACTGTTTCTGAGACTAATAAAGACATAGGAAATACAGTAAGAAAATGTTTGAAAGAATGCATATTGGCCAAATCTGGGTAATCTGAGGACTGGAAATAATAAATACAGCAATAGATTATAACACATTAAATATAAAAAAGAATAGACATGGTAATGTATTAGAATACTGAATAGAAAAGGAATCCATGGGTCCTTCATGATACCCAAAGTGAAGCAGAACGAAAAAGTGGGAGCAGAGTGAGGGAAGTCCTTTTCTCTCAGAAGAATTCAAGCTGTAAATACAGACGGAATAGCAGAATTCATTCAAAAATCATCATTTTCTAAGCCCCAAAGCAATAATTCCAGCCAAGATCATCAATGAACAGTAAAACCACTGAATGACAGGGTGTTGAGAAATATATATTCACAAGATCTCAAAGAATCATTCCATGGATTACTCATCACAAAAGAGAAATGACACCTTTCTGGTGGAGACATCTGGCAGACTCCATCTGAACCTAGTGAGCAAATTTAGCATCACCAAAAATAGAAAGGACATGCAACGCGATGGTAATTTGTGCCAAGCCAAAGAACCATATACTCACGTGCATAATGTTAAAAAGGACACTTAAAAGGATGGCAGGAGGTAAGTCTGGTGTGGTAAACAAGATCAGATCAAGAATTATGATTATCCCCAATCTACAGGTGAAGAAACCAAAGTTCAGAGAAGTAACTTTGTCAAACTCATGTATCTAAGTGATTGGCAAAGCTGGAATTTGAACAAAGTGAGTCGATTCTGAAACCCAGATTCTTTGGACTGCAGGAGCCTGGCAATCCCAGCCATCACTGGGTTTAAGGCCCAGGTCCAGCCATATGGAAATGGCTCCCTTAAGCCCTAGCCAGCGACTTTAGGGGCCAGCCCTGCAGCTCACCTGCCCTAGCCTCAGTCCATCCTTTGCTGGCCTACTTGTCTCTGGATTAGTCCTCTCCTGGGAGTCAAACTAACCTGTCTCCCCACCAAAGTTGGGCAACATCACTGTTACAGAAAAGATGGCTGGAAGCCTTTGGCTATATTATAGAGTTAAGAAAATTGGCTCAATTATCACACAGATGGACATCTGCAAAGTTAATAAAGACAGGCCTGTAGAATGACCAAAATTAAATTATTATCATTTCATTGTTCTAGTCCATTTAAATGAATGAAATTGAACATGTGACATACCCATGAAATGCTTGCCCATGTTCCATTATCAGGGCCTCAAATGAAAATCAGTCCTTATTTTAATAAACTTACACCCAGACTTCTGTCATTATACAGCCAAAAACCTACTCCGTTATCTCCAACTAATATGTCTGTCTTGGTCTTTTCAGACTGTTGTAACAAAACACCTTAGATTGGGTAATCTAAGAACAACAGAAACTTATTTTTCACAGTTCTGAAGGCTGGAAGTCCAAGATCAAAGCACCAGTAGACTCAGCATCTGGCGAAGGCCCCTTCTTCATGGATGAGCCTTTCTGTGTGTCCGCACATGGCTGAAGGGGAAAGCAGGTCTTTGGGGCCTCTTACTAGAGCATTAATTAATCCCATTCTCAGGGTGGAGCCCTCATGACCTGACCACCTCCCAAAGGCCCCACATTCTAATACCATCTATCTTGGTGATGATGTTCAACATATGAATTCAGGGCTGAGGGAGGACAAATATTCAGACCACAGAAATGGCCAAAACCAAACACCTGATTTTCTTCCTAAAACTGATCCTCCATTCTTCCATCAAGGCTGAAACCCTGAAGCCATCATTGGCATCTTTCTCTCCTACCTTACAGCTAATACATCAGGAAATCCTGTTGGCCGTACCCTGAAAAAGTATCCACAATGCTTTCATTTCTCATCCAGTCTACTGCGTCCACCAGCCCTTGCCTGGGTTGGCCACTGGGCTCCTAACTTGTCTCCCTGTGTCTGCCCTTTTTCTCCTACAGTCAATTCTCAACACAGTAGTCACAGTGATCTTAGGAAGTCAGATCAGGTCACTTCTCTCCTTAAAACTCTTCAATGAACCAGGTGCCATGGTTTTACCTGTAATCCCAGCACCTATGGTGGCTGAGGTGAGAGGATCACCTGAGTTCAGCAGTTCCAGACCACGCTGGGCAACATAGCAAGACCCCTTCTCTATAAAAAATTTTTAAAAATGAGCTGGGTGTGGTGGCACACACCTGTAGTCCCAGCTACTTGGGAGGCTGAGGTGGAGGACTGCTTGAGCCCAGGAGGTCGAGGCTGCAAGGAGCCATGATCGCTCCACTGCTGTCAGCCTGGGCAACAGAGTGAGACCCTGTCTCAAAAAAATATGTAAGTGAATAAATAAACAAACTCTTCGGTTTCTTCCTGTCTTACTCAGAGAGCAGACAAAATCCTTCGTGGGGTCCTGCATATCCTAGGAGAACTTTGCTCTCCTCCTCTACTGACATGGCCTCCTTGCAGTGCCTCCAAATATGCCAGCCATATTCTGAGGCCAAATTTTTGCAATTGCTCTTTCTTCCTTCTGCTTGAAACTTGTTACCAGCTGTCCATCTGGCTCACCTGCTCTAAATTTTTGCTCAAATTTTACCTTTTGGTGCAGCCTTCCCTGCCCATGTTAATTAAAACGGTAACTGCCCTTCACTGCTTCTTCTCCATAACACTTATCAGCAATCTGACACACCACATATTTTCCTGATTTATTTCTGTCTTATCCCTCCTCTCCTTTAATGCAGGTATCCTGGAGGAAAGTGATTTTATTTTAATCGGTTCCTTCACTGCTGTATTCCCAATTCCTAAAAAAGTTCTTGGCACATAGTAGACACCTGATATCTGTTATATAAATAAATACATGATAAACCCACACATACAGACCATGGATTAAGAAAATTATCCTGTGGATTAAGTTTTTTTTATACTCACTTTCTTCTAATATAGAGTACTAAAAGCCAAATCAGGTTTTAATGGAGAACTAGTCACAAAGTTATCTCAATTCTCAAATCGTATGTAGAAAAGTAAGCCGATGAGTCTTTGGCTGTATTTGCACCCAAGCATTTTCCTATGTAAAACTCAGGTTTTGGTCACAAAAATGGTTTCTCCCTTTAAGCTAACTGGGTTGATTGTTAAAGTGACATATGTATGATATTAAATGTGACCAATAAATAGAAGGAAATCCTCAAATATGTCCAAACGTAGCACACAAACAAAGACTTATATGCATTTTACAGGACAGAAAAAAACAAACCCACTTTAGAAACAGGATGACTACTTTACATGTTCCAGTTAATTCTTTTCCAGATAGCTTAATAGCTATGGACAAGATCTCAGCAACATCAAACTGCCGCAGACAGGAGAAAAGCTGGATGATACTAGATTTACTCACAGTTTTTGTTGTGTCCTTCATAGGCCCTTAAGTCCCACTTATATATAATGGAATGTAAATAGAAAGTAACAGAAAAAAGACTGTGAGGCTGGTAAAATGGAAAAGAAAAGAAATGGCAATCTGAGGTCAGCTGTGTGTGACCCACGTGTAAGACTGAGGTCGAACTTGTCTCCCTGTGAACAAAACACGGCAACAAGAGCTCCACTAGCACAGGTCACACTTTGGTCTCTGCTCACCTGAGGCACTCAATGCCACGAGTCAAGACAACAAACCACTCACAACTCTAATTTTAAGAGAGTCTTTTTCCACTTACTTTTTTGTTGAGGGAAAAAACCCCAAACCTGTCAGTTTGCCGATTAGGTTTTACAATACCAACATACATCTTAGCAGTTACTTAAGTATACCTGAGAATGGTGGAATTTATCACTACAAAGTTTGGAAGTATACTTTACTAATAGTATTTAATTTCTATTCTTCTTATTAACAGATCTTAGAGAGAGAGAGGGAGCACCAACAATATCAAGGAGATCTTAAAAACAGAATGTTTAAGAGTTACATGCAACACATAAGCAATTTTTTCAAAAAGAGAAGAAAGGAAAGGCATTTTTAGCAAAACTGTCTTTAAAATTTTCTAAACTTGGCCGGGCGCGGTGGCTCACGCCTGTAATCCCAGCACTTTGGGAGGCCAAGGTGGGCAGATCACGAGGGTCAGGAGATAGAGACCACAGTGAAACCCCGTCTCTACTAAAAATACAAAAAATTAGCCGGGCATGGTGGCGGCGCCTGTAGTCCCAGCTACTTGGGAGGCTGAGGCAGGAGAATGGCGTGAACCCGGGAGGCGGTGCTTGCAGTGAGCCGAGATCACGCCACTGCACTCCAGCCTGGGCGACAGAGCGAGACTCCGTCTCAAAAAAAAAAAAAAAAGAAAAAGAAAAAAAAAATTTTCTAAACTTAAAACACTTGTACAGAAGTTGTTTCATATCATGAAAAATGGGAGTTCATACCTTTCTTTATAATCAGGGTTCAAATGGCGCGGCCCCTACTGTGTGACCTTGGGCAGTGGACTTATCCTAAGGTTCAGATCTGTAAAATGGTGATATTAATAGTATCAATCTTATAAGGATTATCATGAAGACGAATAAGGATAATGCACATCAAATTCTTAATATGCCATCTGGAACATGGCAATTAATAAACGGTTCCTTGGGTTCTTCTATTAAACTCATACAATAGGTAGAATCACAAACTAATTTTCAAAGAAAAAAATCCATTACTCTTATAAATTTTCAAATAAATTAGGAAAATTTAAAACTAATAGCTCTGCACTGGGACCTGGAGGGCCCGCTCCTGCCAGCCACTGGGAGGCTGGCTATGGACCTGCCTTCTGTAAGATGAGGGGATGGGGTCAGGACTTCTGGCTCCTTGTACATGTCCAGTTTTCTCTATGGAATGCTCTCTTTTCTCTTTTCTACCCTACGCAGACTCCCTTTCCGGTCCTTCAGAAGAGGTGAGAAGCAGTCCTACTATTAGTACTTCCAGATCAGCCTTAACTCTAAGTTAGACATTCTCATATATTCGAATCTATCTCCCACTGGTAATTTCAGAGTTGCCATAAGACAGCTGTGAAGGAATTGTAAAGGAAATAATCCTAATGAATTGGATGCCAACTCCTCCACTACTGTGACTGCCAGCATTTCTGGCAAACAGTAAATGCTTTGCTGAAAACAAAAGCACACTAAAACAAGCAAACAAGACGAAGCAGACACAAAACGTAAGCCTTCACCTTTACAAGGCAAACAAATCTTTAGGCACAGTCCTTGCTCAATTCAACTCACTCCCTTGCAATAGGGGTGGCTCTTTCTCTGCTGCACGAATGCAGAGTGCCTGTATAGTTTCCTCTTCTTCAGTACTACCCTTTCCGAAGCCTCCTTCTGGCAAATTTCAGTTTTAGTTTTCATTTTCTCACCAGTCTCTCTCCTGACTTCTGGGAGTAATGAAAAGTCAGAGGAACCCCTAGAGTCACTGTTTCCATCACTTAACCCGTGTCAATTAGGAAAATACAAGGTATGCCTCAGTTACATTTTAGTATCATAAAGCTTCTTAGAGCGCCTCAGGGTCTTTAAACAGTGTTAATAGATTACCTGGTAAAACAGTAAGAACTTCATGAATATTTTTGTTATTATCATATGAGCAAGCAAGCACCCTCCTCACCATATAATGTTGCCATACCAGTTAACCGTCAACTGCTGCGTCACAGGCAGGAGTGGGAGTGCGTCTCTGGCCAACAGTACAGAGCTGGTGAGCGGGCCTCCACGGCCTCCTCCACAGCCTTCCTCCCCGGTTTGGCATCAGTTACATAGACTTGCCTAAGAACGCAGTCTTGCACACATCCTTAGATTACTTTCTTTCTACCTGGAGGCAAAGGTGACACACTGATGGGGTCTCCCATTGCCCAACTCTCAGGCCTAGGATTGGCCAACTGCCCTCCCAACAGATTCCAACTGCTCAAGGCTGAGTGCAAGCTGTTCCCTCTGGCGCCACTGACATCATAGTCCGACCCGGGAATCCTCACCACACTGCACCTCACACACCCCTCCCCAGCCAAAGGCTTTCATCTGTGTCAAATCAACACTTCCCACCCCAAATGAGAATCTGACACATTATAATCACCTTCACTCCTCCACCGAGGATCCCACGAACCACAGAAGACTCACTCGTTTTTCAGGGCTGCATGCTGGGGACACACTGCCAAAACAGGCTGCAGCCCTTCCAAGACGCTCACCACCCGGGAGAGGGAGCGTGGCCGGCCAGGGCAGGGCTCTGAAGGACGATTGTCCAGGAAAATGGAGTGAATGAGTTCTCTGTAAAGTCAGCTTTGAAGCTCAGAGTCCAACTGAACCCAATGAGAAAGTGGGTTGTCTTTTGAGAACGCTTGCTTCTTTCTGTTCAAGAAACCAAATTGTGTGTGTGTGGCTGCGCACGCATATACACATAGGCACGTCAATGTTCTAATGTGTCCTTCCATGTACAGGCTAGCATATATTTCTTCACTGTTGCACAGCCAAGCCTTTTCCTCGCTCACTTTCACCCCAGCAGCATCCAGCCATTTTTTCCGGCATTAACTTCCTCACTTGATGTTTCTCTCTGAGTCTCACTGAGCTTTCGCACCAGCAGATTTACATCTGCAGCTGTCCTCAGCAGCCTTTCACTCCCACAGTATGTGCTGTATAATGGCCTTGAGACTGCTTTATCAAGGACACAAGGTAATTGCCCTCAGCAGGACCTGAAGGACCTGCTAAGTTCCTTTTAACTACTCGGACATGATTGTATCAAGCAAAGTCAGACAGTAGTATTTTCAAAAATTGCTCCTGCTCTCTTCCCTCCATTCCTGACTCACAAATAAGCACCGAATTCTTTAAACATATCTGATGCTGGAAGCAAGATTAGCTAAGTCCAGTGCTCAAAGGTTTAAATATGTTATATGGTTTGGCTGTGTCCCCACCCAAATCTCAACTTGAATTGTATCTCCCAGAATTCCCAAGTGTTGTGGGTGGGACCCAGGGGGAGATCATTGAATCATGGGAGCTGGTCTTTCCCAAGCTGGTCTTTCCCATGCTACTCTCGTGATAGAGAATGAGTCTCATGAAATCTGATGGGTTTTTCAGGGGTTTCCACTTTTGCTGCTTCTTCATTTTTTCTTTTGCTACTACCATGTAAGAAGTGTCTTTCACCTACTGCTATGATTCTGGGGCCTCCCCAGCCACATGGAACTGAAAGTCCAATTAAACTACTTTTTCTTCCCAGTCTCGGGTATGCCTTTATCAGCAGTGTGAAAATGGACTAATATAATATGATTAAAGTATTTTTTCTCTAGCTACCCAAATATAACAATTACATTTTTTACAGTTTTATATTACACATAATTTGCTAACATTTATTGAGTGCCTGCTGTGTACTACGCAGTGTTTTATGTGACTTAGTGACATTGTAATATGAAATACTTCTACCAGCCCTATGAGGTAGATAAATGAAAGAACTGGTAGACTCCCATACTTTTAAGATCCAATTGCCCTGTCCTTTAAATTCCTTTCACAGAGTAATTATTTTCAAGATTTCCTAGTCTTTAGATGCCACAGCCCCCTAAAGTTTTCATGTTAAGAACTTGCTAACAGATAACTACTTAGTGTTTCTCAAAATTTACATAGATTAGTCAGGGAGGTTCTCTTCTGCTTTCTGAAATTTTCATTTATTTGCTCTTAGGTACATTAAAGAATCATTAGGGTCCCCCATGCCTATCCAATTAATTCATTATAGTTTATAATTATGTAGCCTCCTCTCAAAGCCCCTAAAAATAAAGAGTCCCATAACAGAAGAGCCTCATCTACCACCGCAACATCTCATCCCACCCTGTCCTGTTGGCAACAATTATTGTTCTATGCTAGATGACAGAAAGCCATGGGAAAAATCCTTTTTGTAACCAATATATTTAAAACAGACACTAAGATCAGGATATACTAAGCAAAACAGGTTAGTAAGTTTGTCCTTGGGTCAGAGTCTTTTCATTCAGTCCTTTTCTCCACGGTCCCACTTTCCGTTTCTCTTTTCACTAGCCCCCAGCCTCAGCATCCTCCATGGGCTTGGACAGTGACAGCAGAAAGTGGGGCCATAAATCAATCAAGTAAGGCATGCTGCAAACTCAGGCAGAGGTGGGCCTTGGCCCACCCCAATCTTTCTCATGCCTCTTTCTCAACCAAGTGCCCTAGGAGGCAGCTACCAGCCCATGCGAGTGGGCTTTGGGGAATAATCCACATGTCTCCTTTCAGTCTCTCCCAGGGGAACTTCGATTCCAGAGAAAGAAGTGTAGCACCAGAGTGCCCTTCCACATGTGCAATTTCAGTCACTGTAGAAACTGAGTGGGAACAGCATTTTTGGGCAGGAAGCTAAGTTTTAGGGCCCAGCATGTGGACAGGCCCCTTCCAAGGTCCTGGGAATGACCTCAGCGATGAGTTCACATTATCACGTTTTTGGGAAATTTGAAAACATAAGGTACTTTTGTATTCTTTTCCATAAGTAGGGCACCCATATGATAAAAAGATCAAGCCCCCAAAAATCCAGCGGTCCTAAATCATATCTTGTACAGGTGTGAGGCTCAGGAGGGTCCCTCATGCCTACCTACTTGATGGGTTTGTAAGTAGACAGCCTCCTCTCAAAGTCCCTAAAAACAAAGAGTACTATCACTGAAGAGCCTCATCTACCACTGCAACATTTCGTCCCATTCTGTCCTGTTGGCAATAATTATTGGTCTATGCTAGACAGACTACATAAAATCTAACCTAGTTTGTATTACATTTTCTTCATGTAACATCAGAAGTTCTTTTCCTCACAATATGAAAGCAAAATTAGGTTAAATTTTAGAAGAGGGAAAATAAGAAGTGAAAATATGTTTTATTTTAAAAACAACAGGAAAAGTAGTTACTAATGATGCACACATTCTTTTCAAATATATCTGGAACCAACTTTGACAAGCTATGGGCATCTTTTAGAAACTATATTGTCCAAAGATTCTGCATCAGTAAGTGTAGACTAGGGGCCATGAAACTCCTCCATACGATTCTATCATCCAGTCATGTTGAGGAACCTCTGCAGGAGACGTCTGCAGTTCTATCCCCTAGCAACTCTTTAAAAACTCACTGGTGCTTTATCATATTTTAGCATTGTCCTTTAGCCATATAAGGTCAAGGCCACTGTAATACACATGTTTGTAAGCAGGAAAGAGTGAAAACATAGAATCAGAGAAATAACATTTAACAGCAAAAATGACACTTCTAACAATTCATTTTGTAGTTGAAAGGCACCATAGTGAAAACATAGGAAATAGCCATAATAAAAGGCTTCTGAGTAATAGAGGAAAGTCTTCCAGAAAGCATTCGGTTCTTAAGATATATTGTTATTTCCTGAGGTACCCTTTAAGTCTCTCCTAAGTGGCTCAGGTGAAAGGCCCCGCCGAGAATCTAGGAGGGGGCAGTGTCCCAGTGAGGCCTCTGGGGAGGGCCCATGCTCTGTGTCCCGTGCACAGAGCGACTGCACCATAGTCATAGGCACGATGACCCCTAATGGTATTGACAATGGAGAGAAAGGGGGCAAGTTCAATGACGTATGTGTTATTTCTGAAGTTGGTATTTTTTACAACGACAAAAAATCGGCACTAACTTAAATATGTATCCACTAGGGAATGGATGAATAAAAGGTGATATATGCAACAACTGAATGCTCGCCCTCAATCTGCTGAAACAGGAACGAAAACCACGGGACTGATCATCCAAACTGGAGCTATTTCCACTTGTCTAACCCAATGCTTACAAATCATGCTCTTTCTAGGACACATAGAAAATGTAACAATCAGACACGCACATAAAGAAAATACTTAGGATTCACCAAGAAAAACATATAACAAAGCAACAGGGAGGTCTTCCTCTGCCACCAAGTCTAAAACTTAGGTTCTATCCTAGCACCCATTTCTTCTCATTTGTAATCTTTATCAGCAAATGTATTTTGTCAGTAAACTCTTAACAGTAAATTTCTTTATGACTATTCATTTAATTGTATTCATGGGTCTGCAGTAAAGCACTGGGAGGTTAGGGACCATTGTATCCCCAAGGATAATACAGCCAGCACCTGGCAAACAGCAGACCCCTACCCTGCCATAAATACTTTCAATAAGTGAATCATTGAACATAGTTTCAAGCACCATTCACATTTTGATACCTTACAAATACTCAGCTCCAGTTCATCCTCCTGGTACAGCTGAGTAGCTGACATCAGCCCCTTCTGGTCCGGCTGACTAGCTGACATGCCCACATGAGTGTCCACAAGTTACCTGAGAAGCTACATGCACAAGACTCCATTTACTCTCAAAAAAAAAAAAAAAAAAAAAAAAAGGTGTTACTATACTGTCTTTTTTTTTTTTTTTTTGACGAGGTTTCACCGGGTTAGCCAGGATGGTCTCGATCTCCTGACCTCGTGATCCGCCCATCTCAGCCTCCCAAAGTGCTGGGATTACAGGCTTGAGCCAACGCGCCTGGCCACTATACTGTCAAAAGCATACAGAGATAGCTACACAAGAGCGTCCTGGATAACATTACTTGTAAAAGTAGATATAAAGAAATAACCGGAAGCCTCCTACATGGAATGGGATACAACTTACCCTTTTACACTAAGGTGTAAAGCAGATCTCTTAGGTGCTTCAGTGGAAGGCTGGAGGGCTGCTTGCGCTATGTTACTAAACACAAAAGGAAGCTGCTAAGGGTACCATTCTGTTTAAGATGATCATTACACACACATGTGGCTTTCAATGTAGAGGAAAAAAATTAACAGGGTCTTATGTGGGTGGTGGAATTTCTTAGCTTACTTTGAAGACTTTCCACATTGTTTGAGTTTTTCAAGTGAATAATTCCTACACAGAAAGCTGGACAGTTAGAAAACAAAACAATAAACTTTCTCTATTCTCAAACTGTATTACAAACAACTCTCCAGTCACCAAATCAGAAGTGTGGTAGCTCTCCTGAACCCCCTTCGTTGCCTCATTCATTACATTTCATCACGGGAATATGTCTCATGAAATTTCATTGCTTCATTTTGCTCATACCTGTTCTCTTTCCATCTCCTCTGCCTGAATTTAGGCCTTCATCATCCCTCTCTACAGCAGTCCACAAGCTGGCTTCCTTTCTTTCATCTGTGACTCCTGCCAATCCTTGACATTGTTTCCATGCTTCTGGAACCCATATTAAAAAACAAAACAGGCCGGGCGCGGTGGCTCAGGCCTGTAATCCCAGCACTTTGGGAGGCCGAGGCGGGTGGACCACGAGGTCAGGAGATCGAGACCATCCTGGCCAACATGGTGAAACCCCGTCTCTATTAAAAATACAAAAAATTGGCCGGGCGCGGTGGCTCAAGCCTGTAATCCCAGCACTTTGGGAGGCCGAGGCGGGTGGATCACGAGGTCAGGAGATCGAGACTATCCTGGCTAACATGGTGAAACCCCGTCTCTACTAAAAAATACAAAAAACTAGCCGGGCGTGGTGGCGGGCGCCTGTAGTCTCAGCTACTTGGGAGGCTGAGGCGGGAGAATGGCGTGAACCCGGGAGGCGGAGCTTGCAGTGAGCCGAGATCACGCCACTGCACTCCAGCCTGGGAGACACAGCGAGACTCCGTCTCAAAAAAAATAAATAAATAAAAATAAAAATAAAAATACAAAAAATTAGCCGGGCGAGGTGGCGGCGCCTGTAGTCCCAGCTACTCGGGAGGCTGAGGCAGGAGAATGGCGGGAACCCGGGAGGCGGAGCTTGCAGTGAGCCGAGATGGCGCCGCTCACTCCCGCCTGGGCGACAGAGCGAAACTCCGTCTCAAAAAACAAACAAACAAACAAACAAAAGCCACACAGCTCGGAAAGAGCCCTTCCACTCATTCTGAATGGCCTGTGCAGTCGCGTTCAAGCGGCTGGGGCTGCCTGTGGCACCTGCACAGCACATCTCCCACCATTTCTCCCACAGCGCTCCGCATTGTTCTAAAAATAAAGTTTCCTGTAGTTCCAATGTTTCACGGTTTGTTCATGCTATTTCTCTTAACCTGGAATGTATTGCCCTTGTCCTCCAGTCAGAGTAGAATTACTTCTGTTTAAGAACTCAAGTCAAACACCACCTCCTCCTCCACATCACTTTTCTGCTCCTTTTCCCTCAAGCAAGTCTCTGGCTCCTTCCTTTGTGCTCTCAGTGAATCTTCCACTGAAGCCACAGGGAAGCCACACACAAACTGTCATTTGTGGCAGGCTGTTAAGTGCCTAGGGCTTCAAATGCTTTGGCACATGCAGTGCTACTACTGTTTTGAGGTAGCTGGCTGTCGACATCTTATAGAAGTTAGAAATGTCCCCATTTTTGGAATAGAAGACGGAAAGGTTGGAGAGTGGGGAGAGAGACACTTGTCCAAGACCACATAATGAAAAAGACAGGTTTTGATTCTAAATCTTTCTAGCATCCACTGTGCTCTACAACCTATATTAATATGTCATTGTACTCACTTGCTTGAATTTCTCCTTCTCCCTATAATATCCTTATTTTCTCATGGACAGGGATTATTTCTGATTCATCTTTTGATCCTCAGACCTAGTACAGAGCTAGGCACACAGCAGGTGCGTGGGGATGTGGTGTTGAGTAATGCAGCCAAGGGAGCTGGGGAGAGTGCAGTCATTAGGAGTCACCCAGTCTGACCTTGAGCAAATTATTAACATCGCGAACAAGCAAAAAAACATAAATAAAGCACCAGCCACACAGTGTGGGACACAGTAAGTTCTCAAAAATACTACCAACAATTACAGTAACACTGAGGAAAGAGAAGCTCATTAGAGGGGCATGTGTCAGTCCGTCAGAGCTAAGTGTTGCTGAAGTAATAAACTATCCCAAGATCTTAGTAACTGAAAACACCCAGGATTGGTTTTTCACTCACTGTCCACATCCATGAAGTTCGGAGGAGTCTCCTTCCTCTACTTTGTAATCACTCAGGAACGCAAGACCAAATGCCACATGGAACAGCACTGGCTACCACCGCAGCAGGGGATGGGAGCGTAGGAAAGTGTGCATTGCCTATTAAAGACTTCCACAAGTCAGTAATACACCTCACTTCCTTCCACCTGCTATTGATCAAAGCAACTCACATCATAAACTTGGATTCTTACCTCATACCCAGGAGAAAAACCAGAAAGACCACATCACTAATGACTACAGTGGGAACAGAGAAACATATCTTAAGAGTAGGGAAGTGTACCCGGTACAGCAAGTAGGAGAAAGGCTTCGGGTAGGCACAAAAATTGTAAAAAATGTCAACAGATAAAACAGTAAGTCAGGTATGAGGAAAATCATCTGCAGCTTGGTGGGACTGGACCATGGAGTGCGTGCAGTACGTGCAGGAGCCTAGGTGGAAGAACAGGCTGAGTCAGGTTGTTAAGGACTTTTCTGCTCTATTACTAATCATAAGAGGGGTGGGAGCCCAGAGGATCAACATGATAATATCTGTTACTGAATAGGATCACTCTGGCAACAACTTAGGGCTCTTCATATTCCAATATAATATATACATTTATCCTAATATACTTATTCTGTTGTTACCTTGTCATTATCTAGTTTCTTGCTTCCCAACTTGGAAGAAGTTTTGTTAAAAATGCTTGCAGAATACTTACTTCACTTTAAAAAAGAACGTACTGAACTTTCAGAAATCCACTGACTGCAGGGCCTGACGGTGCTAATGATGCACAGGTCTCCTCTGCACAAGGAGCATGTATGACACACCCAATGTCTTGAGTTAATGTGGATAGCAATGCTTTAGCTGCAATTACACCCGTGCACAGCATAATGATGTTTTGGTCAACAAGGGACCAAAGATATATGAGATGGTCCCATAATATTATAACGAAACTTAAAAATATTTATTGACTGATGATGCGGTAGCCTTCCTAATGGTATAGCACAACATGTTATCTTTTTAATGTTCAGATATACTTGGCATACACAAATATTTACCACTGGGTTACAGGTGCCTGCAGTATTCAGTACAGTCACATGCTGCATAGGGATGGCAGCCTGGGAGCATCAGGCCACACACAGAGCCTAGGCGTGTGGCGGGCTGTACCATCTAAGTTTGCTAAGTGCACTCAGCGATACACAATGAGGACGTCACCTAGTGATGCCTGTCTCGGAAGGTATCTCCACTGTTAAGTGACACATAACTGTATTTAAATATCAAGACAACAGTTTCAGAGCCTGACGCTGGGCAGCTGCAGCGTGAAAAGAGTTTCATGTATGTGAAATGTGTCTCTAAATGAGTTGGATAACATTTTGGAGATTCATTCAGTTTATAAGGATGAAATGCAGCACACTTTTAACGGCATCGACTTTAGACAGCTCTCCATCACCTGTGTATCTGCTATCATCCAGAATCCAGATCTGATGTTCAAGCGGGCCCTGAAATCCCCGTCAACGTCAGTGTCACCCCATCACACCCAAGTCTCTGGTCCTCAGCTGGGTTTGCAGAGCACAGAAGGGGAATGACCCACATGAGTCTGTGCTGCATGATGAGATGATGCCACAGTGTCCCTCCCAGGACTCATATTACTATTCTATGAACAGTTATTTTAATGAGAGTATTGCTTTTGCTCCCATAAATGAAAACTTGCAGAACTTTTTAATACAATGCCCAGCTTGAAGGCAATGAGCCCATTGTGGTGGCCAACCTCATGGACACCTCTCCTCTCCTTTAAATGCCTTAAGAAGAAGTGGCCTTCAAAACTTTTCTGTCAAGTTCCACCTCTATTTATGAGAAACCATAAAACAATAGAAAGATCACATTGCACAAGGAATCAGAAAATCTTTTTCTGGTTCAAGTCCCTGTCCTTAAATTCCCATGTGAACTTTAGCAACCGGCCTAAGTTCTCTGCAAATTACCTCACCTCAGCTCTCCTCTCTATAAAATAAGGAACACTACTAGTCTACCTTAAGAGACTTCCAATCGGGAGAGCTGCGGGCCTACGTCAGCGTTAAAGCAAATCCTAATGCTATTCCTAGCCCTTGCTTCTGCTTGTCTCTCTCAAAATAGTGTTTCTTTCCACTGAATAAAATTCCAATATGTTTGTTTTTCAAAAGATCCTTTTGACTGCAAGAAACAAAAGCCTAATTCATACTAACAAGCAAAAAACCAAAAGGTAATTTATTGACCCATGAAGGAGTCACCTGGACCTGTGGCAAACTGTATATGAAAAGGAACTACATGATTGTTGTACTAAGCCATTGAGAATTTCATAGCACTTGTTACTGAATGGGAACCTCACCTGTCCTGACTGATAAGCTGACTTCTTTCCAGGACTGAAAACATATCCTCCCCTGCTTACCAACCACAGTGAAATGTGAGAACTGCTTCTCCAGGTTGTCCTCCTGCCAGGCCTGAGGAAGGGCTCTGATGAGCCTTACCGTGGTGGAATCCCAGACCTCAATGAGTGGATACAACCATGTACCAGGCCCACACCACGTGCCTTCCAAAGCGCCATGAGATCTGAGGCTGTGCCCAGAAGGAGCGGGGAAAGCTGAATGGAGTGTGAATAAGCAATAATGGCTACCGTCCAGAGAATTCTCTGTCTCTCAACTAAACCTCTGAGCAGTCAATCACCTGCTAAGCCTATCGGCATTCCTGCTGTAGCCATTACACATTTTCATTTCCTTGAAAACACACAGGAAAATCCTTCATATACACAAATACAATTTTCTGTAAGAAAATCTGACACAATGTTTGGATTAAACAAGTTATATTTATTGTATACAACCATAAGTATAATGAAGATAATGTACTGTTTAGGTTTGATCTCCTTCATTCAGAAACAACTCTCTTATCCAGCCAGTGAAGCAATTACCCAAATTCAATTTGAAAAGTATACTGTCATCAGTAATAACTTCAAACAACTTCACTGGTTGCCAGTACTGGACACCACCTTTCCCTGCTTCTTTTACACACTTCACACATCCTCATCTCCCTCGTGATGAAACACATATGTTACCTACATGCAAAAGACAACTCAAATTTCACTTAGGGTTTAAAAAAAATCACTGTATAGTGAACAATCATTATTAACGACTAATATCTACAGAAGCCCATCCATGCTAACCTGCCTTTCATAAATGGTATCTAGACCAAATGAGATTTATATCGCTCAGAGAGTAAGAGAAAGTATGTTTTTGATGGAAATATTTGCTATTCTCCTATCACTCTAAACTGTGGCAACCCTAGGGGAGGATCTTTTCTTTCATCCCCTTCCCCAACCCAACAAAATGTAAGCAAACATCAGGTACGCTCTGCTCCTTAATCCCACACACTTTTACAACAGTCCTCACTTTAGAAAATGATGTGAGAAATAAACACGTATTTTTTTTTTCTCTTGAGACACAATCTCACTCTGTCACCAAGGCTGGAGTGCGGTGGCATGATCTTGGCTCACCACAACCTCTGCCTCCCGGGTTCAAGCAATTCTCCTGCCTCAGCCTCCGAGTAACTGGGATTACAGGCGCCCGCCACTACGCCCGGCTAATTTTTGTATTTTCAGTAGAGAAGGGGTTTCACCATGTTGGCCAGGCTGGTCTCAAAAGCCTGACCTTAGGTGATCCACGCACACTGCCTCCCAAAGTGCTGGGATCACCGCCGTGAGCCACTGCGCCTGGACATATTTTTGTCTCATGTTGAGATGAATACAAATTAAAGTATACTTCAAGAAACAGTACTAAAATAATGCAAGACATATCTTTCCAGCAAGAATGTCTCACCTCACCACATGTCTTTCTTAACTATAAACATATCTAAGTATCAACACAGCAAAAACCAGAATCTTAGTGTTTTAATAGGGCATAAATTCAAAAATGTGATTCATAAATAACATAAGAACTATTAGTGAGTTCTTTAACATTTGGAGTCAGTAACAATGTTTATAGATGAAAATACATTCAAATTTGATACATCAAATATTTAAAATGAACAGAAAAGCATGATTTCTCTTTAGAGGATAGTTTCTTTTTTATTTTAACCAATTTTGCTTCACATAGGCATACTTTCAACTGGAAAACAAATCCCTTATTTTGATTCTATCCCTTGTATTATATAACAAAAGGTTATGTTAGTTTTCCAACAGAAACGGCCTTTAAAAGAGTAATTCTATATTTTTTTGCATGTGTTCAGGTTTTTTTTTTAATGTATCACATTCCATAATCCAGTATTCAATGGACCAAATACTTGACTATAATCAAGAAATTGCCTATTAGGGGACACCCCGGAAGTCACAGAATTTCAGAGGTTATAAAACACTATTATTCAGACAGGCGTGGTGGCTCACCCTGTAATCCCAGCACTTTGGGAGGCCAAGGTGGACAGACTGCTTGAGCTCAGGAGTTTGAGACCAGCCTGGGCAACATGGCAAAACTCCGTCTCTACAAAAACACAAAAATTAGCCAGGTGTAGTGGTACACACCTATAGTCCCAGCTACTCGGGAAGCTAAGGTAGGGGGATTGCTTGAAACAGGAGGTTGAGGCTGCAGTGAGCCAAGATTGCACCACTGCATTCCACCCTGGGTGACAGAGCAAGACTCTGTCTCAAAAATAATAATAATAAAATAAAACACTATTTTTCAAAACTAAGTGTGAAATTACCTAAGTGATTGTCACGATGTAGCACTGAATTCCTCTTCTGAATAGCAATATTCAGAAGACACAGTAAAAGAACAAGTTAAAGGTAGAGTAATACTTTAACAAATATACTCCAGCCCTTATTTCCCTCTCCAGCTTCAGACTCCAACATTAACTGCTAATACCAACTTGCTGTCTCTTATCTGTCCAACAAGCACTTCAAAATCTCTTGACCCAAAACTGAACTCAACATCTCCCACCCCAAACCAGCCCTTCCTTCCTCCTCCATTCCCTTTTTCGCAGACAGTCGCGCATCATCCACCCAACTGCCCACACTCAAAACTGGAGGCCAGCCTGGGACGCTGGCTCTGCTCCCACTTCTGCCGTGTGCAACCATTAAGCACCAAGTTGTACCGATTATGCGGCTCAGACATCTCGCAAACATTTCCACTTACTTTCACTTCTTTTGTCAGCTACTAGCTCCTAAACACTTAGCTGGTTTAGTCCACCACTCTACTGACTACTCTCTGCCTTCTTCAGCTGTTTATAACGGCCAGAGCAATCCTTGTAAACTGTGAATTTAATGTAATTCCTCATACTCTCATTCTTAAAAAACTTTAGTCAATCCTCATATTTTTGGATAAAGTCAAAACTGTTAATATGGCTCCTAAAACCTCCAAAAATCTGACCCCCAAGTCACCTCTTCAGCTTCACCTCCAACCACCCACCTTCCTAGGATAACTCCAAGCAAGCACGTATTGATGTCCAGCTCCAGGAACATGCCATGCGTGCTTCTCACATCTGTCCTCACACGCCACTTCCTTCCTCTTCTAGAATATCTACCCTCCTGCAACGCCATCTCCATCCCAGCCTGGTTAACTTTACTTGTCGTTTAAACCTCACTTTAATATGATTAATTCCAGCAAAGATTTTCCCCAACACAGCAAGCCTGCATTAAGTGTTCTCAATGTATCCTATCAGGACACAAGGACTATCTTTATTTTGTTCACTGTTGTATTTCCAGCATCTAGCAGAATTCTTGGCACATAGTGGACACTCAGAAAAAATCTGAATGGCTGATTAAATGGCAGAAAATGGAGAAAACATTTTAAAATCTTCAGTCTCACTGACTCTCCTGATCAAATAGAAGTAAGGAATGCTGAGTACAGGGGTCATTCACTACAAAAAAAAAAAAAAAGTAGTAAGAATCCAAGTGAAGTGTTAAACCCATTGAGCAGAATTTATAGAAATACATGTAAAATAAGCCGGGTGTGGAGGCTGACACCTGTAATCCCAGCACTTTGGGAGGCCGAGGCGGGCAGATCACAAGGTCAGGAGTTTGAGACCAGTCTGGCCAACATGGTGAAACCCCGTCTCTACTAAAAAATTAGCCGGGTGCAGTGGTGGGCACCTGTAATTCCAGCTACTCAGGAGGCTGAGGCAGGAGAATCGTTTGAACCCGAGAGGCGGACGTTGCAGTGAGCTGAGATCACACCACTGCACTCCAGCCTGGGTGACAGAGCAAGACTCCACCTCGGGGAAAAAAAAAGAAATATGTGTGAAATAAGTCATTTAATTCCATTCATTATTTTTAGGTAAATCACATTTGGTAACTTTACTGAATCATAACAATTATGTACATCCTATCAATTTAAATCTGTCAGTTTTCTAGAAACACATTTTATTCATATACTCTGAACAAACTGAAAAATATTTCTAACACCAAAGTGATGAAAATAAGTCTGCATTTTTCTATGTGTGACACATAGAAGCAACAGGCGAAGATGATCAGTTGATAATGAAAGCAGTAGGATATTTGCACTTCGTTAGGTTTTTCAAAAGAAGAAGTAAATCATTAGATATGTGAGTCTGAGGTCCTTTTAAAAATGACATATTGAAATATTTAAAGAAAGTTTTATTTTAAAAGTCCTTTTCATAAAGTAATAATTTATTCATAATAATAAGTTATTTGGTCAGTTTAAATTAATTTTACTCAGTTACTACCCAGTTTATTTTACTGAAATTCGCATGTGTTTTCACACTCCCGCTGCTTCTCTCAGCTGTCACACAGCATCCACTGTGAGACTGCACCATGTCAGCCCTGCCTGTGGTCACTTTCATCTTCTGGTTCCTATGATCTAACCTCATGTCCTCATTGGGTTTGCAGCATTGCAGGGGAATGCATGAATCCACACCCTGAAGACCAGAACGGAGGGAAATAAAGCTAAATCTATTTTTACTGATTCACATTTGATACTTTAAAGCCCTGATTTTTTACCCACAAATTAAAATTTTCTTCCTTCAGTTTTATGCCCAGTTTACAGTTTGCAAGTATTAACTTCCTAGTAAGTTGTTTCAACCTAATTCCTCTGTTTTCCTTTTCAAGTTCACAGGAGGCATTTTCCAAGTCAGTTGTGTTTCCGTCTCCTACTTGGCCCTATCCACGTGACACAGGGTGCAAGGCCACAGAATTAAACGTGAGCAGTAGCTGCCGGTGTATCTCCTTTCGTACCCAGAATCCTCCCAGGAACCAACTGATAAAACGATTCTGAAAATAAGAGCTCCCTGTGTGAGAAAGGGAGGAAACTTCCCTAACCATATTTAGCCAAGAAACAGTGTAAGTCCCCAAGGAGCAGTCTTCAGCAGCCATTGCATGATTTCATGAAGTAGCTGCTCCTTGACAGGCAGTAGTAAAACACTTAAAAAAAAAAATTCCATGTTTTCCTTCAAGTAGCTGTCACTCCTTTAGAAAAACGTTTCTTTAGGTCTACAGCCTAAAGGAAGGGTAATCTTTTGCGAATTTTTCTAAAGTTTGTGTTAGTCAGATTAAACAATGTACAGGTAATGCACATGGACAGGCCGATATCATGTTAATGCCCTTGGCCTGGATGCAAAATTAATATCCTACAAGCAAATTATTATACAGCCACTGAGTTTCAAAGACTAGCTTCTTTCTAGCACAAATGAATTATTGTATTCATAGACTACTTATAATAATCAGTTTTTCCTGAGCCCAAAATCTCAAAATGCACTACAGTTTCCTACTCAAATAGATGAAAATTAGAGCTGATCTCTATTCAACAAAGAGAAAGGCACACATGACACTGTGCACCACCAGTTTTCACAAAACATTTTAAAATTTTGCACCAAAATTTGGGAACAGAGAATTTCTTGGTGTATTTTACTGAAAATATATATATATTGTTTAATTACACTGGCAAACTTCTCTTGAATGAATGCAAAATGAGTCAATGCTATTTCTGTATTGGATGTCCAGAATCAAAGCTATGGGAAAACCTTCGAGAAAATATATCTTAATACTAGAGATATTCTCAATAATGAAAGAAAAGACTGACATTTCCTCAAATACACAGTGCTTTCTCCCGTGTAGTTACCTTTAACATCCTTAAATGGAAATGCCAGGAGAAGCTCTGAGACTACAGTAAGTACAAAAAAGCCCAAGCGTCCATTCATTCTTAGCAAAGGAAGAGTTACTTCCTGTCACCTCACCCATTTGGCAAGTGACCCTTGCAAAGGCCACATACCCAAGTAAGCAATGCCTAAAAATCAGGAAGAGGGACGGCTTTACACGTTACATCGATCACAGTATCACAGTGCCATACCCTTAAGTTCAATATGAACTTTAAAATAAATAAATAAATAAAAGAGTTGGAGTCTCACTCTGTCACCCAGGCTGGAGTGCAGTGGCGCGATCTCGGCTCACAGCAACCTCACCTCCCAGGTTCAAGCAGTTCTCCCGCTTCAACCTCTCAAGTAGCTGGGTAATACAAACAACTAAAATAAGCCTTTACATCTGATCAGCCATGAATATGAAATTATCAATCAGTGTTAAAGTAGGGGAGGTGGGAGTAATGGGGACCTTGTTGGGGTGGTGCTTTTTGGAAAGACTGCTAATAGAGTGAACACTGATCCCAGTCTGCCCACTCGAGACTAAAGAATTTCCCAGGACATGGGACTTGTGGTGCCAAGACTAGGAAAGTCCCAGTTGGTCAGTCCCAGCACACAGATGTGACTAAAGCACTGGGACTGAGCAAAGATAAAGGTTATCACACACAAAATCAATCATAAGAGCAGGGTAAACCCAACTGACCTTCAACTTTGAGGACACACATTTATTCTAACAGCTCTCAGTGGTAAAGTCAAGTGTCAACAGTGAAATGATCACACAAAAAATAAGGCTTCTTTTCCCCCAAGCAGATTATACATATTAATTAAATGGTAGAGAAGTCAGGCACAGTGGCTCACTCCTGTAATCCCAGCTTAAGGCCAGGAGTTCAAAACCAGCCTGGGCAACGTAGCAAGACTTCATCTCTAAAAGTTAGAAAAATTGTCCAATCAAAGAGGCAGAGAAGAATCTAGTGACACTGCTTCTCTGACAGCAAAAATAACTCATTAAACTATATGTATTTAATATATGTACACATTTTATGTGTGTGGTTTAAATGTGTATTTGTTACACTGCTGAAAACTGATGCATAAGAAACCCCCAATCCAACATAATTGTGTAGTAATGGGATTTTTTTTTTTCTTTTACCCTGTGTTAATGTAACAAGAATTTAACTTGCAGACTACAAGGGTAATAAAGAAATGGGGGAAATTCACTCTCTGATAACAATTCCTAGGTCTAAAGACTAACAGCCTGACACTGTATCACACCCCAAACCAGCACATTCGACAATCATGAAAGAGGCATTTGGGAATTTCCAGAGGTGGCCACGTGTCCACCATCTCCATCAGCCTTCCTCTTCTCCAGGCTGCAGTTCACACTGACATGGCCCGCCCACCTTCAGGAGAAACCAAGACATTAAGGAAACAATGATCTCCAGCCAGGAGCAGGATTTACACAGCCCTTTCCCGTATACAGGGCCTCAAAAAAGGGGTCAGGGCCCCCAGAAAAAAATGTCTCAGGCCTCCAACAAGGGGGTAGTTGATACTGACATGCAACAAAGTCAGCTCTGTCTCTCGTCCTCACTCCTGACCCCTCCCTGTGTCCAGAGAGGGGTGATTTGTACAGCATCCCCTCCTCCTGTGAGAAACCTTGTTCACAAGAGAGTCGCAGCTAAAACTGTGAACTCACCAATGAAATGTGAGCGATGAAATGTGTTGAGAGAGAGCATTAAATGAATGTTACACAGGTACTAAAAGAGCCCTAGGAGGATGCGCTGGCCGCGGGCTAGTCTCCCATTCATATGAGAGAAGTGTGTAGTGTAATCTAGTGTAGTGTAATGTAGTGTAGTGTAGTGTAGTCTAGTGTAATGTAGTCTAGTGTAGGGTAATGTAGTCTAGTATAATGTAGTGTAGTCTAGTGTAGTGTAATGTAGTCTAGTGTGGTGTAATGTAGTGTAGTGTAGTGTAGTGTAGTCTATAGTGTAGTATAGTGTAGTCTAGTGTAGTGTAATGTAGTCTAGTGTAATGTAGTGTAGTGTACTGTAATGTAGTCTAGTATAGTCTATTGTAATGTAGTGTAGTCTAGTGTAGTATAATGTAGTACAGTCTAGTGTAATGTAGTGTAGTCTAGTGTAGTGTAATGTAATGTAGTGTAGTGTAGTCTAGTGTAGTGTAATGTAGTCTAGTGTAATGTAGTGTAGTCTAGTGCAGTGTAGTGTAGTCTAGTGTAGTGTAATGTAATGTAGTGTAGTGTAGTGTAATGTAATGTAGTCTAGTGTAGTCTAGTGTAGTGTAATGCAGTCTAGTGTAGTATAATGTAATGTAGTGTAATGTAGTCTAGTGTAGTGTAGTCTAGTGTAGTATAATGTAATGTAGTGTAGCATAGTCTAGTGTAGTGTAATGTAGTCTAGTGTAACGTAGTGTAGTGTAGTGTAATGTACTCTAGTGTAGTGTAGTGTAAAGTAGTGTAGTGGAGGGATCGGGGTGTCATCTCAGGAATCAGACACCTGGGCCCTCACTCACATGGAGCACCGTGGACAAGCTGCTTTGACCCGCTGCCATTTATAATGGCTACATGATCAGGCAGCTATAAACACTGAGATAAGATGAGATACTTAAGTGCCCAGTCAATGTGAACTTCTAATAACTGACTCTTAGAGACTCCACAGTAAACTTAGAAGTCTCAACCTACAGTCATCTAGATTTCTACAGGGAAGACTATGTTTCAAGAAGCTGAGACTGCAATTCAGCCTTTCCCTACTCATACGCTTCACTCTCCTCCATTAATTGTATTATTTCCCTGTCAATTCCTGTCCTTTAGCTAATAAAGAAAAACTTGACAAGCCACTCCACTTCTGGGCCATGACACATTTTATAATACCCAGAACCAGTCTATATGTTCACAGGAGGATAACATCAAATAAAGCAGTTTTTTGTTTTCTTTTGTGTCTCTCTCCCACCCCCACCCTGCCTGGGCAGTATCTGCACTGCACATGAGAAGGAGATGATGGCAGTAGAAATGGCCAAACAGATGCTTCTCATAAGTATCTGAGTAAAATATCTTGAGACATGTCGAAGCTGAGCGATTTCCCACCAGCCTTGCAGTTAGGGAGGCTACAAAGCATAACAGGGGGTCTGCAGTCAGGTCGCTGTGGAAAACCTAGCTGTTCCCTTCTTTAGAAACAGCCAAGGAAATGGTGAAGCATTGTGCAGAGCCACTGGAGGCTAACGGAAGAGAGATAAGGGTCAGTAAGGGAATGGAGGCGGTGCACTGTGGGGTGGCTGAAGGCAGAGGATGAGGAAGGCAGGTCACTACTTCACATGGTGGCAAGGATCATGGAGGAGCCCAGAACTCTTCTGGACTCTACCTTTGGTTCTAGAGCAGATTAAAACGGCAGAGAAGTTGTGTCTGTCTCTCCAGACAAAAAGGGTAGAAAAGGCTGGGTGGCTCATGCCTGTAATTCCAACCCTTTGGGAGGCCGAGGCAGGTGGATCATGAGGTCAAGAGATCAAGACCATCCTGGCCAACATGGTGAAACCTCGTCTCTACTAAAAATACAAAAGTTACCTGGGTGTGATAGCGCGTACCTGTAGTCCCAGCTACTCGGGAGGCTGAGACAGGGGAATCGCTTGAACCTGGGAGGCAGAGGTTGCAGTGAGCCGAGATCCTGCCACTGCACTCCAGCCTGGCAACAGAGCGAGACTCCGTCTCAAAAAAAAAAAAAAAAAAAAAAAAAAAAGAAAGAAAGAAAAAGGGTAGAGAAAGGGATAGCTGCTCACACTATTAGTCTTTACTCCAGTTCTAATTCTACATGTATTGTCCTGAGTATTTGAAAAAAAAAATTTTAAATGACCCTAATCAAATTTAATCTGTTACTGATGAAAATTATACTGTAAAATGATACATTAGGTTCAGTATATTTTAAAGATACATTCAAAACATTTATAGAACTAAAAAAAAAATGGAATTATGTTCAATGAATCCTCACGTAGCAAATTTAAGCTTTCAAAAAAAAAAAAAAACTAAGCTTCTTAAACTATTTAAAGCATTGCCTATAACGCTTATGATACAAAATTTAGAAAGTCAAACCTACTCTTTCTGGAATTGAAAAGCCCCTTTCCCCTTCAAAACAGAATCCCTGACAGGCTGCATATGATTGAAATTGTCAGTAAAGAAACACAGGATTGACCGGGCGCAGTGGCTCACGCCTATAATCCCAGCACTTTGGGAGGCTGAGGTGGGTGGATCACAAGGTCAGGAGTTCAAGACAAGCCTGGCCAATATGGTGAAACCCTATCTCTACCAAGAATAAAAAAATTAGCCGGGCGTGGTGGTGTGCACCTGTAGTCCCAGCTACTTGGGAGGCTGAGACACAAGAGTCGCTTGAACCTGGGAGGCAGAGGTTGCAATGAGCCAAGATTGCGCCACTGAACTCCAGCCCTGGGTGACAGAGTGAGACTCTATCTCAAAAAAAAAAAAAAAAAAAGAAACACAGGATTGACATAAAGGACCAAATCCTTGGAACAAAAGTTTCTCCCTCACGTGGTATCACAGCCACTGCTTTTTCACTGTGATGGGTTAACTCTACGAGACAGCTAGGCTGCGCCATGAGGCCCAGCTGTTTGGTCAAACACCAGTCTAGATGGTGCTGTTAAAGGTATTTTTAAAATGGGATTAACATTTAAACCAGTGGACTCTGAGTAAAGCAGATTACCCTCCATAATGTGTCATGCAATCTGCTGCAGGCCTTTGGAGCAAACACTGAGATTTTCCCAAGAGGAAGAAATTCTCAAGACTGAAACAGTGAAACACTGGCTGAGGTTCCAGCCTGCTGCTCTGCAGAAACTCACACTCATGGTTGCAGCAGTCTTAGCCTGTTTCCAGACTTGCTGGCCTCCTCAGCCACGTGAGCCACTGCCTTAATGTCAGTCAAGCAACCTCTCTCTGTCTGTCTCTGTATATGTGTTTGGTGAGTGTGCATGTGTGCGTATGCATGTGTGCGTCACTTAATGGAAACATGCGAGAAATATCTTGCTAGTTGGTTTCATTGTTGTGTGAACATCACAGAGTGGACTTACACAAACCTATATGGTCCAGCCTACTACACACCTAGGCTTTATGCTATAGCCTACTGCCTCCAGGCTACAAACCTGTACAGCATGGTACTGTGCTGAATACTGTAGATAACTGTAACACAATGGTCAGGATTTGTGTATCTAAACATATCTAAACATAGGAAAGGTACAGTAAAAATAAGGTATTATAATCTTACGTGACCACCATCATATATGTGGGTCCAAAACATCCTTATACAGTGGGTGACTGTGTGTATAGACATGCACACAAAGTGGGGCCGTCGGAAAACATGTTCTATATAAACGTTCATGCTAGAAAGAAGCCCTGTAAAAACAGAAACTTCTTTTATAATCAATTTAGATGCCAAGGGACACTGTCTTGTGCTCTGCCTTTGACAGAGTTTGGAAATCTCATGTTGAATTGTAATCCCCAGTGCTGGAGGTGGGGCCCCGTGGGAGGTGTTTGGACCATGGGAGCAGATCCATCAGGACTTTGTGCTGCCTTCATGATAGTGAGTTCTCATGAGATCTGGTCATTTAAAAGTGTGCGGCACCTCCCCCGACCCTTACTCATGCTTTTGCAGGTGATGCACCTGCCCCCGCTTCACCTTCCGCCATGACTGTAAACTTCCCGAGGCCCACCCAGAAGCTGAGCAGATGACAGCATCATGCGTCTTATACAGTCTGCAGACCCATAAGCCAATTAAACCTCTTTTGTTTATAAATCACCCAGACTCAGGTGTTTATTTATTTTTTGAGACAGGGTCACCCAGGCTGGAGTGGCATGATCTCAGCTCACTGCAACCTCCACTTCCTGGGTTCAAGCGATTCTCCTGCCTCAGCCTCCCAAGTAGCTGGGATTACAGGCACCTACTACCATGCCCAGCTAATTTTTGTATTTTTAGTAGAGATGGGGTTTCGCCATGTCACTCAGGCTAGTCTTGAGCCCACGGCCTCAAGTGATCCGCCTACCCTGGCCTTACAGGCGTGAGCTGCCGCACCCAGCCTCAGGTGTTTCTTTATAGCAATTCAAGAACAGCCTAATACAGCCTTTTAGCCTATGAATTAATGACAGAGGGAGAGAAAGAGAAAAAAAAAAAAAAAAGAAACCTAAACATTCTCAAAATGCTATCAAGGGAAGCACATCTAAAACATAAACTTAAAACATAATACAAAATTATTCCTATATTTTAAACTTACTTCAGGAAAGCAGGGCTTGTAGCCTGGACTCTGCAGACTTCAATGCTCACACTGGCTGGGGTCACCAGTGGCCTCTCAGCTGTGGAATCCAATGGTGGGCTTTCCCTCCCCTCCTCCCTCATGAGTAAGCAAGCATTCACCCCCTTACCAATACGATCCTTCTAGAAACACACTCTCTTCCTGACCCCAATCATGAATACGTCCCCAGGTTTTTCTCTCTAATTTATATTTTCTAACACCTCTGAAATACCTGTCTGTTCCCATAACTCCACAGCTAGCCTGGTCTCCTCCTGAGCAGCCGCATGCTTCTCTGGTTGCTCTCCAGACATCTCTATGAGGATTTCCTGCTCCCTCCCCAAACCCAAACTCCACAATGGGAAAGTGAATGCATTACTCTCTCCACAAGGCCAAGGCCTCCTCATCAAGCTCTGCTTCTGTCAGTCATTCAATCTGATTCAAAGACTTGGATCCTCCTTAATGTCCCCTTCTTCCTTGCCACCATATCAGATCAGGCTTTGAGTTGTACCCAACCACCTCTCACAAGAGTTCCCACAAGAACTGTCCCTCCTCCGGCCCAGGCCTCGTGGCCTCAGGCAGGCTCTCCTGGGCTGGCCCTGGCACTGTCTCCAGCATCTGGTCTCTCTCGCTCCCCACCCAAACTATGCACATCAATCTTCCTAAAACACTTCTTGCTTCATGTCATTCCCTGATTCAAAACACTTTTATCTCAGTACATTCTTTATTTTCTAGGTTGATTTGAACATTCAGTTGTCAATCATGCTAGCAATGTTAGGCATTTAAGACTTTAAATTTAAAGAGACAAAACTTTTAACGTAATTGGTCAGCTCTGATTGTCTCTTGCAGCATTTCTCTTTTTTTTTTTTCTTTCTCCTAAGCCCTCCTAAAACTTAACATTCTAATATAAACTAATTCCAGTTCAAAATTCCAGCCCCTAAGTCCTGCTGACTCCCACGTTAGGAGTTTTAAATTCTAATCTTGTATAAATGAATCACTGCATGCAGCAAACTCTTCATTCACCCATTGGAAAAACTTCGCTGAGCAGCGACTCTGTACCAGGCACTGCTGCAGGCCCTGGAAGCACAACAGTGAACAAAGCAAACCAGGTTCTTGCCTTCAACATGCTTACAGACAGGGAGTCAAGAAAGTAATATAATAAATAGCACATGATCATAAGTGCTTTGAAGAAAAACAAAGGTCAGTAAAATAAAGGTACAGAGCAGGTGACACAGGCAGGAGATGACACTTCACATGAGTTAGTCTGGGGAGACCCGTTAGTAGGGAGATACTCCAGCAGTCCTGAACGCAGGAGGGCCCGAGCCTCAGGTACCTGGAGGAAGAGCTTGCTATGCAGAGTGTTCAGTTAGTACAAAGGCACCAAGAGGGAGTGTGTTCGGTGAGCTCAAAGTGCAGAGAGAACAATGCACTTGAGAGAGAGAGTGCTAGAGAGATGGCCGAGTGGCAGAGGAAGCCAGCCTTCTTCAGGGCAATGGGGAGGACTCTGGATTTGACCTAATCTGTGAGGAGACCACAGGGCCACAGAAGTGAAACAGCTGACTGGCCCTGCGCAAGGCTCACTCCTGCTGCTGTGTGGAAGGAGACCAGCAAGGAGCAAGGCCAAGGCCGGGAGGCCAAGGAGAGGCCGTCTCACTGGTCCAGGCATGGGCCGTGGGCAGAGCAGTGCAGGTGGCAAAAAGAGTCCACAAGATTTGCTGTCTGGTGGGGTGTGATACTAAGAGTAGAGTCAAGAATGACTTCAAAGACTTGGACCTGAGCAAATGGAAGAACAGGGATGTAATTTTCAGAGATAAGGGAAGAAACACATGGAGGGTAGAAGCGTAAGGTTTGGTTTTGAGCAAGTCTGAGATAACTGACTGATATGGTTTGGCTGTGTCCCCACCCAAATCTCATCTTGAATTGTAGCGTGGAAGGGACCTGGTTAGAGGTAACTGAATCATGAGCGTGGGTCTTTCCTGTGCTGTTCTCGTGACAGTGAATAAGTCTCACGAGATCTCATGGTTTTATAAGGGGAAGTTTCCTGGCACAAATTCTCTCTTGCTGCCATATAAGAAGTGCCTTTTGCCTTCCACCATGATTATGAGGCCTCTGCAGCCACGTGGAACTGTGAGTCCAGTAAATCTCTTTTTCTTTATAAATTATGCAGTCTCAGGTATGTCTTTATCAACAGTGTGAAAACGGACTCACACACTAACTTTCCATGGAAACACTGAATACACAGTTTAATATGATTCCTTGAGTTCAGGGGGAAAGTAAAGTTTGCAGATCAACTTGCGAGTTACCAGTTTATAGACAAGGCTGTGGGACTAAGTGGGTGAAGAGAGAGGTTGAAGGCCTGAGCCTTGCAGTCTCTCAACATTGAGAGATTGAGAGGACAAAGAGGGGCAGCAAAGGAAAAAACCAACTCCAGTAGGGTCCTGGGGATCAAAGACACAGTTACCCAGGAAGGAGGGTGCAGCCAGCTTCGTCACATGCTGCTAAGAGGAAATTCTTCATTCTCTTCCTTGCGTAAGAAAGTCTCTTAGATCAGGGAATCACGTTCAGGAAGCCATGCAAAAGTCGAACATGAAAGTTTTCATGAAGGTGTTTATTCCAGATGTTTTCTTTTTTGGATTAGATGTTAAGATTTCCATTCATTGAATGCATTCATTCTCTTACGTTTCAACATCAACACCTCCATTGTAGAAAACATGCAGATTATTGATGTTAACTCTTAAAGAAAACATTTAAATAAATCTTGCCAAATATAACCATATAGAAAATGTTCAGAGTTAATAAGTAACAGGAAATAACTATTTAAATAGCAGACTTTCAATAACCTAACAAAGAGAGATGATGTTTGGAATATACAATTTTTTGAAAGGGATAATTATTTCCTCTCAACAGAAATCCCTTCGCCAATCTTTCATAGCTTACCTAAAATACCATGGCTGAAACTATTAATGTGTTAGGAAAGAAGACTTTCTTGCCACTACGGATTAAGAGAGAAGGTAAAAGGCACTTTGCAATTTCCTTCCCTGGTGCGGCTCACTTTCATTCCTATCCACAGTGGTGAGAAGGGGAAAGAAAGCGAGGCCCAGACAGCGGGGTTGGGGGCGGGGAGGGCGTTGAAGGAGCCGGGGGTGGGGTGGACAGGGACAGTTAACAAACACAAAGGGTCATTCTAGAGGGTCCTATCTGGAGCATCAGGGACGTGCTCAGTAGCCCTTCTGGTCCTTCTGGACTGCAGATTTATGACACAGGCTTAGTTTAGATGTTGAGAACTTTAGAAGAGAAGCAACACTTCAGATGGTGACCCAGACTTGCCCCTAGAAAAGCCAGAGTTTAGAGGCAGGAGAAAATGATATTCACTGACCTCTGTCACATCTCTAAATCTGTCCTTTCTGACAGGCAGGATTGGAAGTCCAGGTCACTTCCCATCGGTTCAAAAACTACCCAATTGCCTTAAGTGCACAAATAAGTTCTATTTGAGGCTTTATTTCAAATGCAAATTATAGGGATGCTCTACTGTTTTTACACAAAACATTAACTATTTGTTGAAGGTCTCACAATGTAACATAATCTGTATGTAACATACAGGCATGAGCTACCACACGTGGCCCTGGTATTTCCACCAGAAAACCAATGCCTCGTGTATTTTAAATGCATATGCTGTTAATGATATATTTTGTTTTTATTTTGTTTCCATTAATACATAATTTTCCCTCAAGTATACTGTTCAACAATCATCGTGCCATATGATTAATTCTTAGAAAGCAAATGGGAACTAAATAAAGATGATGCTAGATGGGCCTAAATGTCCAAAAGCTGCCTAGGGCCATCACAGAAACCACAGAAGATGTAATTGCACACTATCACATGGAGCAGGACAGAGACCAAGCTCTGCGGACGCCCTGCTGCACCCAAGCCACGTGACTTGGGGGAAGAGGGACAAACAGCCTGGGAAATGGGAGTGTCACCTCCAGCTGCTGACAGAGCGGACTAATCAACCACCACACACAACACCCAGTTTACAAACGGCAGGGATTTTCATTTTCATTTTCTAGCCACAGACCTGTCCGTACTTTAAGGTGTTAAATGGCATATCACTAAGTATCTTTATTTTCCAGCACACCCACTGTTTGTAGAACTCTGCAACAGGCAACTGTACCTGTCAGGCAAGACTCTGAACCCAGCAGTCACCTGAATGAAATCTGAGAAGCCTTGTTACCTATCACCAAGTCCAACTCATAAAGCTGAAGCCATTTACTGGCGGAGTTGCCTCTGTCTTGCATTTGAAAGCAATATATATTTTTTTTAACTGTACTTTATGTTCTAGGGTACGTGTGCACAACGTGCAGGTTACATATGTATACATGTGCCATGTTGGTGTGCTGCACCCATTAACTCATCATTTATGTTAGGTATATCTCCTAATGCTCTCCCTCCATATCCCCCAGACCCCAGTGTGTGATGTTCCCCTTCCTGTGTCCAAGTGATCTCATTACTCAATTCCCACCTATAAGTGAGAACATGTGGTGTGTGGTTTTCTGTTCTTGCGATAGTTTGCTGAGAATGATGGCTTCTAGCTGTATCCATGTCCCTACAAAAGACATGAACTCATCCTTTTTTATGGCTGCATAGTATTCCATGGTGTATATGTGCCACATTTTCTTAATCCAGTCTGTCACTGATGGACATTTGGGTTGGTTCCAAGCCTTTGCTACTGTGAACGGTGCCACAATAAACATACATATGCATGTTTCTTTATAGCAGCATGATTTATAATCCTTTGAGTATATACCCAGTAATGGATGGCTAGGTCAAATAGTATTTCTAGTTTCAGATCCTTGTGGAATCGCCACGCTGTCTTCCACAATGGTTGAACCAGTTTACAGTCCCACCAACAGTGTAAAAGTGTTCCTATTTCTCCACATCCTCTCCAGCACCTGTTGTTTCCTGACTTTTTAATGATCACCATTCTAACTGCTGTGAGATGGTATCTCATTGTGGTTTTGATTTGCATTTCTCTGATGGCGAGTGATGATGAGCATTTTTTCATGTGTCGCTGTCTGCATAAATGTCTTCTTTTGAGAAGTGTCTGTTCATATTCTTTGCCCACTTTTGATGGGGTTGTTTTTTTCTTGTAAATTTGTCTGAGTTCTTTGTAGGTTCTGGATATTAGTCCTTTGTCAGATGAGTAGATTGCAAAAATTTTCTCCCATTCTGTAGGTTGCCTGCTCACTCTGATGGTAGTTTCTTTTGCTGTGCAGAAGCTCTTTAGCTTAATTACATCCCATTCGTCAATTTTGGCTTTTGTTGCCATTGCTTTTGGTGTTTCAGACATGAAGTCCTTGCCCATGCCTATGTCCTGAATGGTATTGCCTAGGTTTTCTTCTAGGGTTTTTACGGTTTTAGGTCTAACATTTAAGTCTCTATAAGACTTAAATGTTTTCATATAAGGGGTAAGGAAGGGATCCAGTGTCAGCTTTTTACTTATGGCTAGCCAGTTTTCCCAGCACCATTGATTAAATAGGGAATCCTTTCCCCATTTCTTGTTTTTGTCAGGTTTGTCAAAGATCAAATGGTTGTAGATGTGTGGTACTGTTTCTGAGGGCTCCGTTCTGTTCCATTGGTCTATATCTCTGTTTTGGTACCAGTACCATGCTGTTTTGGTTACTGTAGCCTTGTAATAAAGTATGAAGTCAGGTGCCGTGATGCCTCCAGCTTTGTTCTTTTGGATTAGGATTGTCTTGGCAATGCGGGCTCCTTTTTTGTTCCATATGAACTTTAAAGTAGTTTTTTCCAGTTCTGTGAAGAAAGTCATTGGTAGCTTAATAGGGATGGCACTGAATCTATAAATTACCTTGGGCAGTATGGCCATTTTCATGATATTGATTCTTCCTATCTATCAGCATGGAATGTTCTTCCATTTGTTTGTGTCCTCCTTTATCTCATTGAGCAGTGGTTTGTAGTTCTCCTTGAAGAGGTCCTTCACATCCTGTGTAAGTTGCATTCCTAGGTATTTTATTCTCTTTGAAGCAATTGTGAATGGGAGTTCACTCATGATTTGGCTCTCTGTTTGTCTGTTATTGGTGTATAAGAATGTTTGTGATTTTTGCACATTGATTTTGTATCCTGAGACTTTGCTGAAGTTGCTCATCAGCTTAAGGAGATATTGGGCTGAGATGATGGGGTTTTCTAAATATACAATCATGTCATCTGCAAACAGGGGCAATTTGACTTCCTCTTCTCCTAATTGAATACCCTTTATTTCTTTCTCTTGCCTGATGGCCCTGGCCAGAACTTCCAACACTATGTTGAATAGGAGTGGTGAGAGAGGGCATCCCTGTCTTGTGCCAGTTTTCAAGGGGAATGCTTCCAGTTTTTGCCCATTCAGTATGATACTGGCTGTGGGTTTGTCATAAATAGCTCTTATTATTTTGAGATACGTTCCATCAGTACCGAATTTATTGAGAGTTTCTAGCATGAAGGGCTGCTGAATTTGGTCAAAGGCCTTTTCTGCATCTATTGAGAGAATCAGGTGGTTTTTGTCTTTGGTTCTGTTTATATGCTGGATTACATTTATTGATCTGCATATATTGAACCAGCCTTGCATCCTAGGGATGAAGCTCATTTGATCATGGTGGATAAGCTTTCTGATGTGCTACTGGATTCAGTTTGCCAGTATTTTTTTGAGGATTTTTGCATCGATGTTCATCAGGGATATTGGTCTAAAATTCTCTCTTTTTTTGTTGTGTCTCTGCCACGCTTTGGTATCAGGATGATGTTGGCCTCATAAAATGAGTTAGGGAGGATTCCCTCTTTTTCTATTGATTAGAATAGTTTCAGAAGGAATGGTACCAGCTCCTCCTTGTACCTCTGGTAGAATTCAGCTGTTAACCCGTCTGGTCCTGGACTTTTTTTGTTTGGTAGGCTATTAATCATTGCCTCAATTTCAGAGCCTATTATTGGTCTACTCAGGGATTCAACTTCTTCCTGGTTTAGTCTTGGGAGAGTGTATGTGTCCAGGAATTTATCCATTTCTTCTAGGCTTTCTACTTTATTTGCGTAGAGGCGTTTATAGTATTCTCTGATGGTAGTTTGTATTGCTGTGGGGTCAGTGGTGATATCCCCTTTATCATTTTTTTATAGCATCTATTTGATTCTTCTCCCTTTTCTTCTTCATTAGTCTTGTTAGTGGTCTATCAATTTTGTTGATCTTTTCAAAAAAGCAGCTCCTGGATTCATTGAGTTTTTGAAGGGTTTTTTGTGTCTCTATCTCCTTCAGTTCTGCTCTGATCTTAGTTATTTCTTCCCTTCTGCTAGCTTTTGAATGTGTTTGCTCTTTCTTCTCTAGTTCTTTTAATTGTGATGTTAGGGTGTCAATTTTAGATCTTTCCTGCTTTCTCTTGTGGGCATTTAGTGCTATAAATTTCCCTCTACACACTGCTTTAAATGTGTCCCAGAGATTCTGGTATGTTGTATCTTTGTTCTCACTGGTTTCAAAGAACATCTTTATTTCTGCCTTCATTTCGTTATGTACCCAGTAGTCATTCAGGAGCAGGTTGTTCAGTTTCCATGCAGTTGAGCGGTTTTGAGTGAGTTTCTTAATCCTGAGTCCTAGTTTGATTGCACTGTGGTCTGAGAGACAGTTTGTTATAATTTCTGTTCTTCTACATTTGCTGAGGAGTGCTTTACTTTCAACTATGTGGTGGTCAATTTTGGAATAAGTGCGATGTGGTGCTAAGAAGAATGTATATTCTGTTGATTTGAGGTGGAGAGTTCTGTAGATGTCTATTAGATCTGCTTGGTGCAGAGTTGAGTTCAATTCCTGGATATCCTTGTTAACTTTCTGTCTCATTGATCTGTCTAATGCTGACAGTGGGGTGTTAAAGTCTCCCATTACTGTTGTGTGGGAGTTTAAGTCTCTTTGTAAGTCTCTAAGGACCTGCTTTATGAATCTGGGTGCTCCCATATTGGGTGCATATATATTTAGGATAGTTAGTTCTTCTTGTTGAATTGATCCCTTTACCATTATGTAATGGCCTTCTTTGTCTCTTTTGATCTTTGTTGGTTTAAAGTCTGTTTTATCAGAGATTAGGATTGCAACCCCTGCTGTTTTTTGTTTTCCACTTGCTTGGTAGATCTTCCTCCATCCCTTTATTTTGATCCTATGTGTGTCTCTGCATGTGAGATGGGTCTCCTGAATACAGCACACTGATGGGTATGGACTCTTTATCCAATTTGCCAGTCTGTGTCTTTTAATTGGAGCATTTAGCCCATTTACACTTAAGGTTAATATTGTTATGTGTGAATTTGATCCTGTCATTATGATGTTAGTTGGTTATTTTGCTCGTTAGTTGATGCAGTTTCTTTCTAGCATCGATTGTCTTTACAATTTGGCATGTTTTTGCAGTGGCTAGTACTGGTTGTTCCTTTCCATGTTTAGTGCTTCCTTTAGGAGCTCTTGTAGGGCAGGCCTGGTGGTGACAAAATCTCTAAGCATTTGCTTGTCTGTAAAGGATTTTATTTCTCCTTCACTTATGAAACTTGGTTTGGCTGGATATGAAATTCTGGGCTGAAAATTCTTTTCTTTAAGAATGTTGAATATTGGCCCCCACTCTCTTCTGGCTTGTTGAGTTTCTGCTGAGAGATCTGCTCTTAGTCTGATGGGCTTCCCTTTGTGAGTAACCCGTCCTTTCTCTCTGGCTGCCCTTAACATTTTTTCCTTCATTTCAACTTTGGTGAATCTGACAATTATGTGTCTTGGAGTTGTTCTTCTTGAGGAGTATCTTTGTTGCATTCTCTGTATTTCCTGAATTTGAATGTTGGCTTGCCTTGCTAAGTTGGGGAAATTATCCTGGATAATATCCTGCAGAGTGTTTTCCAACTTGGTTCCATTCTCCCCGTCACTTTCAGGTACACCAATCAGCCATAGATTTGGTCTTCTCACATAGTCCCATATTTCTTGGAGGCTTTGTTCATTTCTTTTTACTCTTTTTTTCTCTAAACTTCTCTTCTCGCTTCATTTCATTCATTTGATCTTCAATCACTGATACCCTTTCTTCCAATTGATCGAGTAGGTTACTGAAGCTTGTGCATTTGTGACGTAGTCCTCGTGTCATGGTTTTCAGCTCTATAAGGTCATTTAAGGACTTCTCTACATTGGTTATCCTAGTTAGCCATTCATCACATCTTTTTTCAAGGTTTTTAGCTTCTTTGAGATGGGTTCAAACTTCCTCCTTTAGCTCGGAGAAGTTTGATCATCTGAAGCCTTCTTTCTCACCTCGTCACAGTCATTCTCTGTCCAGCTTTGTTCTGTTGCTGGTGAGGAGCTGTGTTCCTTTGGAGGGGGAGAGGTGCTCTGATTTTTAGAATTTTCAGCTTTTGTGCACTGCTTTCTCCCCATCTTTGTGGTTTTATCTACCTTTGGTCTTTGATGATGGTGATGTACAGATGGGGTTTTGGTGTGGATGTCCTTTCTGTTTGTTAGTTTTCCTTCTAACAGTCAGGACCCCCAGCTTCAGGTCTGTTGGAGTTTGCTCGAGGTCCACTCCAGACCCTGTTTGCCTGGGTATCAGCAGCAGAGGTTGCAGAAGAGCGAATATTGCTGAACAGCAAATGTTTCTGCCTGATTCTTCCTCCGGAACCTTCATCTCAGAGGGGTACCCAGCCATGTGAGGTGTGAGGTGTCAGTCTGCCCCTAGTGGGGGATGTCTCCCAGTTAGACTACTCAGGGGTTAGAGACCCACTTGAGCAGGCAGTCTGTCCATTCTCAGATCTCAGACTCCGTGCTGGGAGAACCACTACTCTCTTCAAAGCTGTCAGACAAGGTCATTTAAATCTGCAGAGGTTTCTGCTGCCTTTTGTTTGGCCATGCCCTGTCCCCAGAGGAGTCAACAGAGGCAGGCCAGCCTCTTTGAGCTGCAGTGGGCTCCACCCAGTTCCTGCCACCCAGTTCTGGAGGCTTTGTTCACCTAGTTAAGCCTCAGCAATGGTGGGGAACCCCTCCCCCAGCCTCACTGCCACCTTGCAGTTAGATCTGACTGCTGTGCTAGCAATGAGGGAGGCTCTGTGGGCATGGGACCCTCCGAGCCAGGGGTGTGGGATATAATCTCCTGGTGTGCCATTTGCTAAGACCCTTGGTAAAGCACAGTATTAGGGTGGGAGTGACCCGATTTTCCAGGTGTTGTGTGTCACGGGTTCCCTTGGCTAGGAAAGGGAATTCCCTTCCCCCTCATGCTTCCCGGGTGACGTGATGCCTTGCCCTGCTTTGGCTCTCACTCAGTGAGCTTCACTCCCTGTCCTGCACCCACTATCCGACACACCCCAGTGAGATGAACCTGGTACCTCAGTTGGAAATGCAGAAATCACCCGTCTTCTGTGTCACTCATGCTGGGAGCTAGAGGCTGGAGCTGTTCCTATTCGGCCGTCTTGGAACCGCCCCCCAAAAGCAATTTATTCTTACTTTACATATAACTGTGATACTTTGGGGCTTACCTGGAATATAAACCAATGCCAGGGTACATAAGTATGACAAAAATGCCTGTGAATTAAAATAATCTTAAATCATCAGAATTTAAGAGATATCATAAACTTAAACCATCAGAAATTAACAGAATAATGCACAGTACCACTCCAGGATCGGCTTGCCTGGGTTTCGAAATTCAGTGTGTGCTCAGGCCAATCTGCTTAACTTCTCTGACATGTATTTTCTTAAATATTCAATGGAGATAATAGTTATTACCACCTCACAGGGATGTACTGAGTCTTAAATAAAATAATCCAGGCAAAAGGCTTAGCACAGTGCCTAAAATACAGCGAGCATGCACTAATGTGATAGTTCTTTTTTTTTTTTTTTTCCCACAGGTAGTCTTGCTCTGCTGCCCAGGTTAGAGTGCAGTGACAGGATCACACAGCTCACTGTAGCCTCAAACTCCTGGTCTCAAGATATCCTCCAGCCTGAACCTCCTAAGTAGCTGAGACTACAGGCACATGCCACCACACTCGGCAAATATTTTTATTTTTTAATATTTTTGTAGAGATAGGGTCTCGATAACCAGGCTTGCCTCAAGTGATCCTCTTGCCTCAGCCTCCAAAGTGCTGAGATTACAGGTATGAGCCACTGCACATGGCCCTGTTATTTCCATCAGAAAAAGAATACCTGACATTAACTTGCTCAGATGTGGAAGTCAGAGAGGCACACATAATTCTTAAACAAAATTTTAAAGATTTCAGCCCAAAATGGTTAATTTCTAAAGTGTACTGCTTCAAGTGAAATTCACTATACACTAATGTAACCCTCCAGATTTATAGATAATTGAGATTTTGCTATAGCATTTTTTCATATAAAAAATAAATATTATATATAACGCCTGAATATTAAAAATGCTGTTTTTTTTTTAATTTAGATATTGAAAAGACTCTTTAATTATCTGAGGGCAACAGATCCATGCATTTAAAAGCTCAGATTTTTGTCACAGTTGTCAGAATCCTTAATATCATGATTTTTACGGTTTTTTTAAATACAAAGATAAATGACTTCACACTATTTCAGGATTTTTGATGTGCGAGTGGGTAGATGGTGTGGGAGGATATAATGACTAACAGTTGAAGAAAAACTTTTGAAGAGTTCCTAAGTGTTGGAAAAGTTTAGCTGTGCCATGTGTGAGAAAATCCCTATGCAAAGTTCAACAGCAGTGAGCTCAGAGGGATAGGACCAAATCAACTAACATTCATTACACATTCTTTGTTCTTCTTAAATAGCCCGGCAGAACAGAATTAGAATTCCAGAAAATTGTGTACCAATCCAAGGTATGACTTTAACAGTATACAGCTAAGGTTCTATAGAAAACAATTTCACCTAACCTGCAGCTTTTTAATATCCTCATACTACATTTATACAGCCAGAAAATAAGCTGCTTGAATGACATTTTCAAATGTAAACTCCTTTGTTTTGTTAATTAGATATAAATTAGTTTATAAACTGTCCAAGTAGAGAATGAAGGAATATTAAAAACCTTTTTTTTTTTTTTTTTTAAACAGGGTCTTACTTTGTGACCCAGGCTGGAGTGCAGGAGTGCAATGGTGCCATCTCAGCTCACTGAAACCCCCACCTGCCAGGCTCAAGCCATCTTCCCACCCCAGCCTCCCGAGTAGCTAGGATTACAAGTGCACACCACCACACCTGGCTAATTTTTGTATTTTTTTGTAGAGACAAGTTTTCACCATACTGCCCAGGCTGGTCTTGAACTCGTGGGCTCAGGTGATCGGCCTGCCTCAGCCTCCCAGTAAGTGCTGGTATTACAGGCATGAGCCACCACACGCAGCCTTGAAAACTACTTTAAATTAGCCTAGTTTGAGTTATGAACTTTTGCTTTTTTAATTAAAGAAGAGTAGAAAATTTTAATCAGCTGAGGAGTAGCAACTGCTTTCAATTAAAAACAAGAATAAATTGATATATTAAATTATTTTTACTGTACTAGTTTTGTTGTGGTTTCAATTAAACACCATTGTCAACAGAAAAATCTCATTCACAATTAGAAAAAAATCATATGGGCGCCAGGCACAGTGGCTCTCGCCTGTAATCCCAGCACTTTGGGAGGCCAAGATGGGTGAACCGCACTGAGCTCAGGAGTTTAAGACCAGCCCACGTAGTATGATGAAACCCTGTCTCTATAAAAATACAAAAATTAGCCGGGCATGGTAGCATACACCTGTAATCCCAGCTACTCAGGAGGTTCAGGCTGGACAATCACTTGAGCCAGGGAAGCAGAGATTGAAGTGAGCCAAGACTGCACCACTGCACTCCAGCCTGGGTGACAGAGACCCTGTCTCAATTTAAATAAACAAACAAAAAAAACTGTATATAGAAACACTCATCATCCACACTTCAAATATTCTGAAAGCTTTATAACTTCAATATAAAAGCAGAGAATTCAAGCATGGTTATTTTAACATTGATCTGAATGTATTTAAAAACTAATTATGTCAAAAAAAGATTTTAGAAATCCCAAACCATTTAAAAGTAGAGAGATTTGATGGATTCACGCAAACTTGTATTTGGGGTAGGTACAAGGCTCGTCTCAGACTTACTCAGCATGGCTAACTTAGTACCTTTATTCTGACCACCAGGGCCTATGCTGGTAGAACACGGCATATTTGGAAAAGAAAAATATTTGTACTGTAAATTCTTGGAGATACATATATTTGACATCCTGTTGTTTAGATACAAATGGGGGAAAAGTGAAGTAAACTCACAAAAAAAAACATGATGATGGCAGCCTGGAAAAAGATCAAAGGTCTAAGACCTTTTGACTTACTCAGAGCCTTCTAAGTAGGAAACGTGGAGAATAAAGGGAATATTAGAGAGACTGAACAAAAGGGACAGCTCCTCCAGAATCAGATGGATGGAATGCTCGCTTGCTCGAAGGCCAAAGCTCTGCCTAGCTCTCCTGCAAATCAGTCCAATGTAGTGAATTTTATTTTAACAATAAACTAAATGTCAGGTGCCAAAAACAACTAGAACTATTGTTTTCCTGTGCAGTTGTGTATTAAGCCAGCTAACTATTTTCTTTTGATAAAATGAAGTCTAATTTCAACTTAACCATACTGCATTTTGCATTGCTCTCTGTTCATAACAATTTTAAAGAAATAGGTTAATCTTATTCAATTTTATATATTATTAAGATTATCACTTTGGTCTAGGATTCAATCCATAATCTTTAAAGAACAGGACTGATAACAATTGCAAATGACATGATATTGATTTGAATCTATCTCAGTGAGAATTGTTACATGCATATATGTATGTATATAACAATTGTTATACATAATTGTTAGATGCATATATGTATATATATAACAACTGTTATACATAATTGTTACATGCATACAAAATAAACCACTTTTAAAGAAAAGTAACTAAAGTCGCTAGGTCCAAATAAACATTTCCATCATCCTCAGCATCTATCCTGAGAGCAGAGATGGGGACATCAAAACATTTATCCCCTTAGCATTTTCTAAGTGAGACAATTTGGACAAAAGTAAACGGTAATCAGTGATTTCCTCCAAAAATGAAATGCTGTTATTTACATTACTACAGATTTAGTAAAATTACTTTGTCATTATTTGTATGTCTGAATTAAAGAGTTTCAGTTTCTACATTTTTATTACATGATTAAATTTATTGTTGCAGAATAAATGGATAAATAACATCATTATACAAATAAATCAGAACTCTCAGTAATCACCAAGAGTAAAGGGTAGAGAAATAAGGCTGCAAAACCTGTGCAGAATGCTACAGATGCCCATCAGATATTCTATCTCTTACAAAACATTAAGTTTAACAGAAATACTCTCAGACACACAAAAATGGAATATAAACAATCACCCAAAGATAGTGCCTATTACTCAAGGTGACAGTAACATAACTGAAAAAAATTTTTTTAAAGATACTGAGTCTAGGCCAGGCATGGTGGCTCACGCCTGTAATCCCAGCACTTTGGGAGGCCAAGGCGGGTGGATCACCTGAGGTCAGGAGTTTGAGACCAGCCTGACCAACATGGTGAAGCCCTGTCTCTACTAAATACAAAAAATTAGCCGGGCATAGTGGCACATGCCTGTAAATCAGCTACTTGGGGGGCTGAGGCAGGAGAATTACTTGAACCCGGGAGGTAGAGGAGGTTGCAGTGAGCCAAGATGGTGCCACTGCACTCCAGCCTGAGTGACAGAGCGAGACTCCATCTCAAAAAAAAAAAAAAAAAGATACTGAGTCCGAGATTACAGGAAGCAGGGAATGAACACCACCCTTCACCAGGAGGAAGCCACAGAAGCCGTCTTGGTCTTGAATCATAGGAAATTAAATTCTAGTTTGAGCTTCAAGCTGTTAAGAAAGCTCAGGTATGAGACTGTGATGGCAAACGTCAAATACTAGCCACACAGAAAACCCATGAGGACAAACAGTGAGGCCTTCTCTCTCCACCAAGAAGTTTCTTCAGGCTGTGAACTCTACCAACATCTTAAACTTCAGGGAATCCTTGCGAAATGCACTGTTTTGAGAATGAGATGCCTGAAAAAGCAGAGCTATGTCCTGAATCTCACCAGGCAACAGGCAGCCGGGAGAATAGGACTTACCGCAATCCCTGCAGTTCAAAATAATCTAACAAAAAAAGAGACTATGACTCTGATCCACAAACTGGTAAATCTTGGTCAGTGAATTTCTGCCCACATGATACAACTCTGTGGGGTGAAGTGGCCGTGGAGAAACCAGATCACAACAGATCGGTCGAATCCAATACCTTTCATCACAAGTATGGGAATGAGTGTTCCTTCGGACGCACGAACTTCTCAGGGAACACCAGCTACAGGACGTCTCCTGACATCTGTGGGAGATCGTTTTGCCTGTTAGAGCTGTATATCCAAGAATTACGCAGATTTGCCAAGATGGGATCCCAGTTCTAGCTGAAATTCACAAGGCGCCCCACCCAGTGGAGGGGGTATGATTAAAGCATCACCATCACCTGTGTATTTTTCAGCAAATCAATATGCTGGAAGAGATTCCTTCACAACTTCTGGAAATAGCATACCATACTTCCGAGAAGAAAGAAAAGTCACTGTGTCAAAAAAAAAAAAAAAAGAAAAAGAAACAGCTTTTGATCTTGGTCTGATTTTAACTGCAGAATAGAGCAAATGCCTTTGGTGTAGACATCTGTAAGGCGTAGACTCACTTCTCTACATCAAAACCAAGACACTGTGCAGACTTTACAATTTTAAAGCTTCAAGGAGAGGCTTAAGGCATCAAAGAGAGATTCAAGAATCAATAATAAAGGGGCACAGGTTGGCACACCTGTTCAGTTCATGTTCCTAAAATGTGGCTCAGAAGCGGCCATTCTAAGTGATCTCTAGTAAAGATATCCTAATATCTTTACCTGTAGATTAACTTTTCTTTATAGCTACAGAAATTACAGACTAGAAAAAAACTGAAAAACCCCCTTGGAAGAGACAGAAGGTGGAATAATTGAGGGAAAAAATGAAATCAAATAGCAAACATTTCAAAACCCAGTATTTATGTCTTCAAAGGAAAGAGGAAAGTGTCTAGAGGAGTATTAGAGAACAGGAATAGTCTAGAATACATTTTTATTATTTTTTTGAGACAGAGTCTCACTCCGGTCACCCAGGCTGGAATGCAGTGGCACGATCTCAGCTTACTGAAACTGCTACCTCCCAGGTTCAAGCAATTATCGTGACTCAGCCTCCCGAGCAGCTGGGACTATAGGTATGCACCACCACACCAGGCTAATTATTTATTTATTTATTTTTGTATTTTTATAGAGATGAAGTTTCACCATGTTGGCCAGGCTGGTCTCAAGAATACTTTTATTTTTAAAAAATTCCTATTTTTCCGTAATAGATATTTTTGAAGTGATATATACAACCTGAATTCTTATCAATTAAATTCAAATGTAAACAGACTCACAGGATCTGCTATTTAAGAAAGTCCTGTCAGAAAAACAATTTTCTTTCCAAAGTGTGTAATCTCCTGAGTGGTTCCGAAAGTCAAGAGTGCAACAGAATCACCTCGTGATGACTGACGGACTGCGGGCCCCTCCCTCACAGCTTCTGTTTAAGTGCGTCTGGGGCAGGGCCCAGAAATTTGCATTTTTAGTATAACTTCAGGCCATGCGCTTTGAGAACGAATGCCTCCAATCGGCGGAGTTGCAGGATTTGTGGAATGCATGTGTCTGCAGCAGTGCCCACTGAAGATCGTGTGTGTGTGTGTGTGTGTGTGTCTGTGTGTGTGTGTGTGTGTGTGTGGAGTGTCATGGGTTGTTGTAGAGTGTGTGGAGTGTATGTGTTGGTTTCTTGAGAGAAGAGGACACAGCTGGGAGAGTGAGCTTGGGCTTTCTAGGAGAAACCTAAAGCTGAACCTGAGTCCTGCAACTTTATTTAGCTGTGTGGCTGGTTCCTCTTATGTAAAACAAGGATAACACACTCAGGATTGTATTAAATACCAAATAAATGAAGATTACTTACCTTGCCTTGTTCCAGAGAACACTTAAGAAAGTTTTCAAATATACATAAAGTACAGTGAGACAAAGATAGCATGCATTAAACTGAAATGAAAAAGAAGAAAGCAAACAAAAGGTAGGGAAGTAAAATAGAAGCAGGAAGGGAGATAACACAAAACACACGCCACAAAAGTGACACACAGGCTAGGGAGAAGCCATAAGTTTGACCATAAACTTGCCGACAAGGTGAAAATTTGAACTGGTAATTTACAAAACTCAGTGCCCACAGAAAGAAAGTAACCACTCGTCCTGGAAAAACAGAATGGTACTCCTGGTACTAAGAAAACGTGTTCGTGCCCCAACTGTCAGTCTTTCCTAACAAACTTTCTGTAGACACAATCTCATTCTGATGTCCCCAGAACCCATGCTTCACACTAGCTAGTTCCATGTGGCATGGTCCAGGTGGCTCCATGGGTCCCTGGCCTGTCTTCTTTTAAGCATTTATATAGCAATCATTGCTCTATTTTGCCTGGCAAGTGGTTGGGACTACTACTCGCCCAGGTTGCCAATGAAATACAGATCCATTTGCCTTAATCAGTAATTAAGATGGGAGGTAGAGGGGATATTCCTTTAGTAAACTGAGTGGACAACTCACACTCCTAATAGCAGTCACTTCACTATGACTGAGAGGCAGCCTAAGGGCTTCCTTTAGGTAGGGGCAGTATTCTCCATGGAAGAATGTTTGGATTCACTCTAATTGAGAGATGAACCGGCAAGTATGATCCCAAAATAAAACAGCAGTAAAGGTATGTGCCTAACATAGAGATCGAATTGATAAAAGTCATCAGAAAAGGTTAATACCTCCCAAAGGAATATTACTTGTTATTTCATTGGTGGGGGTAGTTGTTATTATTTTTCATTTTATAAGACTGAATACCAGCACCAGTTTAGTCTTGGCACAGGCAAAATGTCAAAGATGAGGTTTGCCTTCATGGTGCAAGTCAAGTTGGGTGTGAGTGTGAGTGTGTATGTGTGTGCGCGTGGGTACACAACCATCACAGCAGATTTGGAATTACGCTATCCAAGCAAACAAGTGGGTACTAGAGTACATCTACTTTTAACTTATTCCAAAGAGATCTGTGGCAAATCTAAACATTTTCTTAGCTATGAATTTTATAAAATTTATTCAGAGATTTCAAATAAGTACTTAAGACAGTTTCATGTACATAGAAATAAATGAATATGCCCATCCAAATCAAAAGAGCATCATGAACACAGCATGATCTTTGGTTTTAGTAAGATATACCATTTGGGGCATACAAGAATAAAGGTATCTTTAATAACAATTAAGGAAAAATTATTAATAAAAAATAAAGAGGTAGATATGTTTTATTTGATAGAAACAGAAGATTCTATTCTCTTAATAGAAAATATTATATACTGCACCATTACAATAAGCTGTCTGTATGCAGTGTTTCAAAGAATAACATTTAAAATAACTGCAAATATCACAAGCTAAGTGTTATCATTATGTAAGCATTTTACTGTAATGGGAGCCATTCCCATGACCTCTAGGAAATCCCTTAGCTCTTGTTCTTTATTTTTATACCAATTTCAAATGTATAATTCTATCTTACATGTACATGGTTCCCCTCTTGTTTGCCTAGGACATATGATGCATATTATCAAAGGAATCCCATACTTCTTATTCTTGAGTTAGGATAAACCCTGGGAAGTAGACCTCACACACTCACCTCAACACACTTTATCCCATTAGCAAACACACAGCTAGTTCACTGGCTATGTGAAAAGGAAATCCCCCCATACACACACACACTCACACTCTCTCTCTCTCTCTCTCTCTCTCTCTCTCTCTCTCTCTCCAAAAAAAGTTACAACAACTTTCCTAGGAGCAAAATTGAACTAGAAAGATAGAAATATGACTTGCCAAGTTACATTTACGAAATGCAGAGTCTTTCTACTAATATAGAATTTTGAGAATCCATCATTTAAAAGAAGCACTCTAATTTTATTACAATTTACGGCTTTTCAAAAAATCTTCACAAGGAAGAATGCAGGCAAAACCAGCCCTTACAGGAAACCTCACATTCCAGACGTTCCACAGGCTGAGGCCCCAACTGTATCCCCAAGAACAGCTGCTGTCTGTTCCCCTCCAGCTTCCCACCCTAAATGTAATACTTACGGTTCACAAAAGGACATTTGCCACGCAAGCTATTATTTTGCAAAAACTAGATAGACTGTTTATGCATCTGCGTGAACACATTTGTGAAATACTAATTGGGGGTGCAGAAATGAGCCTCCTTTGGATGTCCTGTGTTTGCTTGTGGCAGGCATTTTTCTATCTGCTGTAGAAATGTTCTGCCTAGCCCCAGCCACCCCTCATCTCAGAAAGGCAACGCCTTAAAGCCTTAACACCTCAAATCCAGTTTTAATATCTGTAGAATAAAGGGATATCAATAGCCTGCCTCTCTAACAAAACTGACATGATCACACCTGAGACAATTCATGTGAAAGTTATCAGACTGTAAATGAAATCATCACAGAAATGAAAGCAGTTACTATGTATTCAGTCCACTGTCCTACACACCTACTATTTAATTCATTTAACCCTTTGGACAGACAGCTCGACGAACAAGGTACTGCTATTTTCATCCCATATGATAAATGAACTGAGGCAAAAAGAAGTTATGCAATAAAGTTCTCACAGACTGTAAGAGGTGGGACCAGAATTTCAAGCTGGCTAGGGTGACCCCAGGACCGACGCACTTAACCAGCTTGCTCAGGAGAATGGCAAAGAATCACAGATCAAGGCTGAAGCAACAAAAAACAGTCAAAACCACCACCACCACCTATACCATACTAGGATGTGGCTTCCAGAATGTGGTCCTGATTCTGTCACCGCACACATTTCCTGCCGTAAGAACGACCGTACCACCCAGGCCCTGCCTAGGTGTCCTTAACGTGCAAGGATTGTACCTGACTGAATGACGGTATCCAGTTTTATGGCGGATGGGTAAAATACACAAGACTGTGGAAAATTTCTCACATTTGGCATGGTAAAAGAGAAAGACTATACACGCATCAAAATTCATTCCATACATTTTGGAGAACATCCTGTGGGTTGGGCAGCGTAACAGGGTCACAAAAACAAAACCCCACTTAGTTTCCAGGCATCATGTTAAGTGGTAAAAGGCTTTGCGTCAATAGTGCAAGCTTCTTCTCATCCAAGGATTGGAAAAAGAAAGGCAAGGACAGGGGGTCATCGGCCCAGGACCCAAGTTTCCGCAGCACAGGTGGGGCGAGTCCTCCCAGATTTGTACTCAAGACTTCACGGAGCTATCACGGAATTCTCTGTGGAATGATATTTACAGTAAGGGCAGAACGCCAAAGCAGAAGGCGAAATCTGGCTTGATTTTCCACAGAGCCAAAAGATAATTTCTCAGAATGTGCCTTGTCTTTATCTCTTGAAATGAGAAAACGCTTTGTAGCCTTCATTCACCACAATCCCATCTCCCACAGGTTTTTATTCCATTTCCCATCTCCTCCTTTCCTCCAGCCAGCCCTCGCCTGCCGTTAGCAGATGCTGTCAGTAACATCTCTTTTTAAATGGGTCAGAAATTCTCTGTGCTGGGTGAAAGAGGCCAATTCAATATGGTATCTAATCAGATTCAAAGATTATGCCTTTGTGAAATGCCTCATCGGAAAGCCTCTTAGTTCCTACCACCCTCCCCTGACCAAAAAAGAAAGAAAAAGTATTTTAACCCTTTCTGTTTGGCGATGATTCTACTATGCAATACATTCACCTTCCCTTTTATTTTCACTTTATACTTCAGATAACTTTTAAGCACAGTAAGGGTCAAAACTAAACGCAAATAAAAGCCAACTACAAATGGAGTTAAAAAAGAGGAAGGATGAGAGGGAAGGTGAGACAGAGACAGGGTGGAAGGAGCCATTTCATATCAAACCAAATACAGCTTTAAAATAAAAATGATTTAATTTTCTTACACCAATTCTTGCCATTGTGTTGTGTTCTGAAAGGATGCACATAATACACATTCCTGTCTTCAGACCATCTAATTTGCACTGGTTTTTGAGCCAGAACATTTAAAACTTTTTATTTTATATTGCCACATCACTACACAGATAAATGCAAAGAAAATAAAATTCTAAAAAAGGATATACTATGAAATCTTAAACTTCATCATTAAAATATATACGAACCAAAACTGGTGAAAGTTAAGTTCGTCATCCCAAGGTTAAGTCGCCCACACAACACCCACATTGCATAATAAGGTATGTATTTAGTTGCCTACCTGGCAATCTAAAATAGAATATTCAAACAACAATAGAAAGTTAACTACTATACTAAGGGAAAACTAGAGTCTTTAAGAACCTAGAACACACAATTACCACTCAAACATTATATAACAATAAGGCTTATTAACATGTACATTCTGTGTCCTCCAGATTTTGTAATGATGCCCTAACAATGCTGATTTTTATAGTTTACAAGGTGCTTTCACATTCATTATTTCATCTTTATCCTGACCAAATGGGAGGGAAGAAGGAAGGAAGGGAAGGAGGGAGGGAGGGAGGGAAGGAGGGAGGGAGGGAGGGAGAGGAAGGAAGGCAGGCAGGAAGGAAGACAGGTGGCAGGAAGGAAGGAAGCTAGCTGGCTGTGTGAGAGTAAAATTACCACCATTTTACAGATTAGGGAAGACATTCAAAAGTTAAACAATTTGCCTAGGAGTCCACGACCAATGTATGGAGGAACCAAATTCAAACTATTCAATATTCAAACTCCAGTCAATTGACTGCAAGCCTCACATTCATTACATCACACTCAGAAACCTTGTTTTTCAGCTTTCTGTTATGACTTTTCATCCTTACCTTCATTTGCACAATTTAAAACTCAGCAACCAGTTTTATTTTTAAAGAAAGCCATACCTATTATAACTCTCAACCTCATCAAGATAAAAAATGAAGAGGGCAGGGTGTGGTGGCTCACACCGGTAATACCAGCACTCTTGGAGGCCAAGGCGTGTGGATCACCTGAGGTCAGGAGCTCAAGACCAGCCTGGCCAACATGGCAAAATCCCATCTCTACTAAAAATACAAAAAATCAGCCAGGCGTGGTGATGGATGCCTGTAATCCCAGCTACTTGGGAGGCTGAGGCAAGAGAATTGCTTCAACATGGGTGGTAGAGGCTGCAATGAGCCGAAGTCGCACCATTGCACTCCACCCTGGGCAACAGAGCAAGACTCTGTCTCAAAAGAAAAAAAAAAGAGAGACATAAAAATCAATCTATGGCCAGGTGGAGTGGTTCACGCCTGTAATCCCAACATTTGGGGAGGCCAAGGAGGGAGGATTGCTTGAGCCCAGGAGTTCTTGACTAGTCTGGGCAACACAGGGAGACCTTGTGCTCTACCAAGAATTTTAAAAATGAGCCAGGTGTGGTGGTGCACACCTGTGGTCCCGACTACTCAGGAGGCTGAGGCAGGAAGATCATCTGAGCCCAGGAGGCTGAAGCTGCAGTGAGCTGTGATCGCACCATTGCACTCAAGCCTGGGCCACAGAGCAAGATTCTGTCACAAAAAAAAAAAAAAAAAAAAAAAAAAAAAAAAAAAACTATATAACCTCGAACTGACTAAAGTTCTTTAAGTTGCATGCATGTAACTCTTTCCCATTAAGGGTACAGGAAATGCAGGCTTAATTAATGTAAAGTTTTTTAACTGTTGAAAGGCTTTCAAAACATAAAGATTCTAACGGTTTCTATTTACCAGTTTTTAAAAAAATTCTTTAAAAATTGCCTGCCTTTTTGTTTCAGTTTAATTATTAGATACATATTAAAATGTTTTTACCATTTTCAAATCACCTATCACAATACATTATTTATTCAGCAAACAGATATTCTTGGTGTGTAAGGTTTAAAAGTAAAAACTTCATGTTACTTTATCAGCAAGATTACGAAATTTAAATAAGCTTACTCAGGTAACTCCAAAATGGGAAAGAAAACAGTTAACATTTTAGCTCAAAGAAACTGAACATAAAAATTAAATAAAAATTAAGAACTCTTATGTAATAATCTGTTATTACACACTGTTACAGACCATTAGCCATTTATAACTGCTGCAGTGTTCCTATACATCCCCCCTTCTAAACTTTCCTGTTCAGAAATGTGGAAACCACAACATATTCCTATCTGGATGTCAACTGATTTAAGATGAAGTCTGATAAACTATGCTGTTGCTAGAAGATACAAATTTAAATAAAACACAGATTATGTAAACAGTAGTTTATAAATTTGTTTATAAAATTACTTATGAAAATGGTTTATATAACTGGCCAAGAATAATATAATTCATCTATTAATAAGAAGTATGATAGCTTTACATTGGCTGTTACTTTGTCCTCAGCCAGCACCTACCGGGAAATATTCAGAAGAGTTGCACACAAAATAAATATCACTTGTCTGATGTCACTACTGTCCATGCAGTCAGAAGAGCTGTCTTAAATCGGTGATCTCAGCACTCCGCCCTGGCCAGCCCTTCAGCTCCTTCCCATCTTCAAGACAAGCTGATCACAGCAACGTGGCTGTCTGCTTCACCTGACCACAGGAGAGGGATGGACCCAAGAGACTGACTAGGGGAGGATGGCCAGGCTTTCTGAGCAGGCACGTGGGGGCCAGTAAGGGGTGACTGACGCCCAGAGGTCGACAAAGAAGAAAGAAAAATGTTAAAAGTCTTAAGAAAGATTTTTTAAAATATTTTATTTATCTTTAAAAAGATAAATAAAAATATCTAGAAGTATGAGGTGGTTAATTATAGCAGCAAACAGAACTCTAAACCTTGAGTCCTTTAAAATACACTTCTCTATTATAAAACAATAATAACTGATGCTCATAAAGATAAGAGGTAAAATATCAGATGTACAATACGATATCTAAGAAGAGAAGGTGTCACACATGTTTTAAAGGTTGATGTGTGAACTAACTTAAATCACTAAAAACAGGCGCTTTAAAAGTTACACTTCAGTAATCCGGCGAATGCTTCCCCAGCAATGCTGGCTCTCAGAGGCAGAGGTGGTGCCTCACCCGTGATAACCCCCAGCCAGAGCGGGTGCTCGCCAGTCGGCAAATATTGGCAAACGTTACTGAGGGCGACTTGGGGGCAGGCCCTCCACTGAGACCCTGAGCACAGCTAGGGCAAAGCAGCCTGGCTCCTCCCTCGCCGCACCCACCATGTGGTGATTCAAGTCTGTTCCTAGATGCCCTAGATGTTCCTGAGCCTCACTTTGCTTAGGATTCCTCTTTGGACTGCTATGAGAACCAAGGAAGATGAGGAAGAGAAAGCAGTCTTTGAAACTGAACATGGTCCCGTCTCTGGGAAGCGGTGTTGTGGTTCGTGTCTCAACTCTCCAGCCACCCTGTGCCTCCCTTGGCAGCCCCACAGCCTCTGTCCTGCAGGCCCCCAGCTGGAGTGGCAGAGGCGTGTCTGGTAGGAATCTGGTTTCCTTTGCCGCCCATTCAGGGTGTGGAATCATGAACGTGTGTGTGTTTAATGTGCTCATTTCATCGGAGGTGTCACTTCCTGCTTTGATTCTGAGAAGGTGGAACACCATGATTCTGGAAATCCACGCCTGGAGTTAAAGATGTCTCCTACCCTTCAGGTCTCTGCACAAGCTGCCCCTCCACCAGACACACCTTCTCTCCCACAGCCCCACAGCCACAGGGGCTAACACAGTCTGTTCCTTCTCCGTCTCTTCCTTGGGGAGACGTCCCTAGATGCCCCGGATGAATGTGGCTTCCTATGCGTATGTGTCTAGCATGACACACTTGTTCAGGTCGGCCTTGGCCACGAGGCATAGGCTCCCTAAGGTCATGGACATCCATCTGTGCACCACCGTGTCCACACATAGGAGGCACTCAACAGAGGACTCAAGCTGTATTTAGGAGGGACACAGCCACGTTAACGTGGAATTAAAATAAAGAAAACATAATCAATTGCAGAGATTTTAGAGGGGTAGTGTTCTGCAAAGCCCTGAGGTGTATATAGTCCCACATAATCATTCTGGTAACAACAGTGGTACGACCCGGTTGGAAGCTGAAAGACTAGCCCCTGGAATCCTCTCTGATCTTGCCGAGGAGACCTATAAGCCAAATCTCAAGTAAAATCATTTGTAGTCCTTATGCCTGTTGGCTGTACCAGTCCGGCCTTTATGCTTTCAGACACTCTCAGGTGGGTGAACACCACACAGCGCAGGTAATTCGCTCACATCCAGCGTGTTAATTCAGCTCTAAGGTGCCCTTTGCATTCACTCACTCTCTTGCAGCACACCTGTCAAAGAACGTGCATCCCATCAACTCTCTTGCAGCACACCTGCCAAAGAACGTGCGTCCCATCATACGTTTTTAAGCTGGCATATAAAACTTGTATCCCAAGTTTAAATAGTTGCAAATGATGTATGTTCTCACATATTTTTTTTTAACGCAAATATGCCCCGTACATGTTTTTGTCAAAACTTGGAGCTGAGGAATATATTGTTCACTCAGTCCATGGACTCTGTCCACCAAACAACCTTCCTGGAAAGCCATTCTCCAGTGGCAAGTCAAATAGCTCAATCAGACCTAATTTACATCTGAAAAGGTTATTTTATAATTTAAATACATCATCTAACTTGCATCCCTGTGACAATTTCTCATTTCTGAATTATAGTTCTAAGATAGATGGAAGGATGGATGGTGGGTAGATGTATGGGTAGATGCATAGGTAGGTAGGTGGATGGATAGATAGGTGAGTGGGTGAGTGGATGCGTGCGTGGATGGATGGATGGAGAGATGAGTGGAGAGACAGATGAATAGATGGTTGGGTGGATGAATAGATAGGTGGGTGGTTGGGTGGATGGATGGACAGATGGGTGGATGGATGGATAGTTGGGTGGGTGGGTGGATGGATGTATGGATGGATAGATGGGTGGGTGGGTGGATGGATGGATAAATGAGTGGGTGGATGGATGGACAGATGAGTATGTGGACGGATGGGTGGAGACACGGAACCTTGCAATGGATTTACTGACTTGGTGAAACAAAGAGTCCCCCACATTCACAGATGCTCTCCTTGCTTTGTTTTCCCTGAACTCTGCCCTAGGAACAGAGCCTTCTCAGATTGTCCCATCGTTTAGGACCCCAGAGATTTTTACATGCTGGGGCAATGAGCCATAGTAAGACTCTGAAGAAGAAAGGGGTATGCCTTTCTTCTTTGGGAAATGAGAGGAAGTCAGTCGTGAAAACAGATAAGTGAAATAAGCCAGGCACGGAAAGACAAATACTGAATGACCTCACTTATATTTGGAACTTTTAAAAGAATTCATTGAAGTAGAGAAGAGAACGGTGGTCACCAGAGGCTGGGACAGGCAGGGATGGGGAAAAGAAAGATCTTGGTCAAAGCTTACAAAGTTTCCGTCAGAGAGGAGGAATAAGCCTTAGCTATCTATTGCACAGCACGGTTACCATGGTTAATAATGACATCTTAAACATTTAGAAATTGTTAGAAGAATAGATTTTTACATGTTCTCACTCAAAAAACAGTAAGTAAGTTAGGTGATAGATATGATAATTCACCTGATTTAATCATTCCACAACGTACGCATACATCAAAGTATCACACTGTACTTCATAAACATATGCCATTACTAGTCAATTAAAATATATATTTTTAAAGGAAAGCTGAAAAGTACAACTGGCAGACCTGTTGTCAGGTAGACACCCTCAGAAAAATTCATTTTTTTTCTTTTTGAGACAGTCGCTCTGTCGCCCAGGCTGGAGTGCAGTGGCGCGATTTTGGCTCACTGCAAGCTCCACCTCCCGGGTACATGCTATTCTCCTGCCTTAGCCTCCCAAGTAGCTGGGACTACAGGCGCCCACCACCATGCCTGGCTAATTTTTTTGTATTTTTAGTAAAGACGGGGTTTCACTGTATGTTAGCCAGGATGGTCTCGATCTCCTGACCTCGTGATCTGCTAGCCTCGGCCAGAAAAGTTCATTTTGAAGAGTCTCTGTGAAGCCTGAGAATATGAAAGTTGATTTCTTTAAAGTCATCTTTGCCCATGCATCCTCTTGGAAGTGGGTGTGCCCATAGGAAGCAGCCTGGGAGAAACCACCAGCACCTTTCTTCACATGTACGATGCCCAGAGGTAAGGGCAACAGGCAGGCACTGTGGAAGTACCTGTCACCCAGGGAAGGTGAAGGGAGACGCCAAATGTGTGGGATCTCTTGAAATTCCAATTCTTGATCACCCGTCTTCTAACTGGCACTCACAACATATACGTACACTGAAACATCACACTGCATGTACTGCATAAACACAGGCACCTAAAAACAGCGTATTCTATGAAAACCCCTGTATGAAATGACTGTCTTAGAACAGGGGTAGCCTTCCCCTGTGGAAGGCCAGATGGCACGTGTTTCAGACTTCGTCAGCCCTACTGTCTCCCTGACACTGCTCACTTCTGCCACTGCAGCTCAGAAGCACGGACGGTCATGAACAAGGCCAGGGCAAGTGCGATTGTCTGGATTCACATGGATCTCAAGGAAATCTGGGAACTTTAAAAAATGAGTGCTTTTTAAAAAATCATATACCTCAGACTTGGAAAGTGGAATAAAGAACATAAATGTCACCCTAATTGTGTTAGTAGCAGAAGCCTCTGGCGCTTGGTACCACGTCCTCTCAGACTGCTTCTGGTTTCTGCCACAACGGTGGTGGCCTGTGCCTAGTGAGGTCAGTCTCCCCTGAAGTGGTGGATCCTACTTCAGGCGCACATCCACGCCTTGCTGCTTTCATCCAGCACCCCTGCCAGGGCCAGGAGAGCCCACTCGATTTCCAAAAGAAGCATCTGGGAGTGCATAGTGAGGGTGCGGCTGCCTTCTGTCCTCCTGGGAAGGGACCTGCTGGAACCAAGTAATAACTCGACTTTTACTGGCTCTCCCCTTCTTGCCCCTGACCCCTTGCTTCACTCCCCACTCCTGCCTGCTGCAGTCACCTCTCAAATGAACCACCTGTCCTTATCTCAGGCTCTGTGGGCAAGGAAACCCAAATAGAAAACTTGAATTCATAGACATCTTTCTTCAAGGGAAACTTGAAGTACTCCAGAGAACTTGAGTACTTCAGAGAACCAACAGAATCAGAGGTAGGTCCTTAGGGTGAGTTTACAGACACACAAGCACATTAAATCTGGCAAAACCTACACAGTCGTTGACTGCGATCTACTGAAAAGTTTACTTCCTGGTTGGGCGCGGTGTCTCATGCCTGTAATCCCAGCACTTTGGGAGGCCAAGGTGGTCAGATTACCTGAGGTGAGGAGTTCGAGACCAGCCTGACTAATATGGTGAAACCCCATCTCTACTAAAAATACAAAAATTAGCTGGGTTTGGTGGCGTGCACCTATAATCCCAGCTACTAGGGAGGCTGAGACAGGAGAATTGCTTGAACCTGGGAGGCAGAGGTTGCAGTGAGCTAAGATCATGCCACTGGACTCCAGCCTGGGCAGCAGAGCAAGACTCCATCTCAAAAAAAAAAAGTTTACTTCCTTTAGCTAACTACTAATATCCACCAAAACAACTGCTAAACACGACTACAAATAGTTCCACATATTCCTCCACTTGAGGACAATGCCCTTATATAAGGTAGGAAACAAGTATAAAGGGAGGCAAAATAACCCAGCAAGACGAACAGCAGGTCAAATCCTAAAATAGGAGCATGCTTGAGCCTTCTCAGGAAAATGGGCCAGCCTGGCACAGACCAGGGAACGGTTCCACGGCAGCATCAGGAACGCGAGGGCAAAGGCCTCACTGCAGCTCTGTCCCCACCCCGGAGCACAAGGACGTTCATTTATAGACCTTGTCATGAAGTCACAGCCTCTTTTAAAAATCAAAAGCAACATTTGAAGGATTTCTGGAAACAGTCTTCCATTTTCTTGTCTCTCCGTATGTTGAAAAACCAGGTGGAGCCTATCATACTTGAAATCCAAACTGATTATAAATGTCCAAGTTGGGCAATTCAAGAAAATTCCGAAGTATTATGACCTAAAATGAGTCTGCAATTTCTTCTGTGGAGGAAAAAGTATTTAATAAACTATTCAATAAACTAACATTTGTTGAACATCCATTTTACAGATGAGAAAATTAGAGTGCGGAGAAATGACACAGAGCTGAGATTTGAGACCCATTCTTGCTCCAAAATACACGTCTCCAAGCGCCCCATACTGCTTCTCATGACCCCTTCATTCAGCACACGCTCAGTGATTCCTGCAGGGCACTGCTAGTCATCTGAGATGGACAGCAAACCTCAAGCTTATGACGTCGAGGAACAGGTGAGCAGGAGTCAACAGCGGCATCGCCACCCACCTGCTACCCTGCTGCTCCAAACACAGTTCTGGGAGGAGAAGGAGCACCTGGCCACAGCTGCACAATGGATGCCTGCCTGGAATGTCTTTGAATGTTTATGAAATATTACCTACTGAGAGACAGAAGCCGATCAGTCATTTTTCAGTCCATGCCCATCCGACAGTAATAAATAATTCCAGAAATAGCGTAACATATAAAAGTGTAATTCCTCAAATTATTTGCAGAAGTTTCAATTAAAATTAGATAATGTATTGATAGTTTTGTTTCAGATAAAGGCAAACCAGACACAGAGGCTGTGTAAAGGCATTTGACACATAGCACTCTCACAATTTACCCGTAAGGAGATCATTGCTCGTGATGGGCACATCCTCACCTTTCTTCAAGTTAGAGTAAATTAAATTACAAAAGAAAAATGTAATGCATGCGTAGGACGAAGTCCACACACAGAGTGAAGAATACAGACCAACAATCTACAAAAGTCTAGAGTAAACAAATAACCAGTTACAGAGGCAAACCATACAAAGCAAATAGAAGCTACAGGGTCCATGGCGGAGAGGGACGGCGTCCTGGACAGGCTCGAGGCTCACCTGAGGCCACTATGTCCCCGGAGCTGCCAGCTTCAGGGCCTTCCCACTCAACCCCAGCAGCAGGAGACCCAACAGCAACAGTCCGCTTTTAGACAGGACCGAGTGAAGGCGAAACGTTCAGAGACAGGAGAGGGCAGAGGTGAATTCTTTTGGAGGTGCAGAAGCCCCATAAATGGGGAAAGGGACTACAATAGCCTTTCAAAAAATAGCTTCCCCTAAATGGAAGAAGCATTCTGATGACAATCCTTTTTTTTTTTTTTTTTTTTAGTTCTTTTTCCAAAAATTCTTCCCTTTTATTTGCAACACATTTTCCTTTAATTTCTTGCCAAGAAAGTGGAATTGCTTGAGGACTCCAGCCATTTCCTGATATCAGCGTTTCCAGAAGCTGAACTTCCTGCAACTACAAAGAAACACCTTTCCCAGCCAAATGGATGCTCTCAGCAGCCTTTCTCTTCCTTTCCCGACCGGCACCCCCTTGGACATCACTTGCAGAGGCTGCCTTTTCGGAAAAGACTGTCTCAGAACCCACGGAAACAATGGCTACGTGTCTGGGCACTTGCTCTCCTCAAGGCACTATTGCAAACACTTGCTATATATTACCTCATTTAATCTTCACCCCAATCTTAACGACTGTAGCAAATGAAACGACTGCAATGCAGGAGCTCGGTAATTAAGCACTCTAGGTTATAGTGGTGTTTGTTTAACAAATATAGGCATGCACATCTCTTAACACATCAGACCATCCACTGTTTCTTACTGAGAAGTCACAAAGCACAAGAAAACTAGTGACAAAGGCCAGGAGGATATCAATTAAACAAAGAAAAAAAGAGCAAGGGTGAATTACGTCTCTTTCTACACACATGCCCTCTCTGAAGCTGATCTCCACCTAATAATACTGGCATTCAGAAAACTTTTAGGTCACCCCAAAACCTAGTACTCAATGCCTTATTCTATCAGCCATATGCAGTACTTTCCACCAGACTGCAACACAGATACAAGAAGTCATAACAATTTTGAATCACACACACCTCGCTGAAATACATTTAAAAATGGACCAACACAAAACAAAGAAAATTCAAAAATCACACAGGATAAAAAAATGGACAGATTTCCTAACGATGGCCCTCACAAAAGGAACAGAACAGTGTTACACAACACAGAAAGTGCCAAAGCTCTGCACGCACAGTCAGGTCGCCTGAGAAATGAAATCAAACTAGGGCAGTAATATTATTCACAAAGAATAACCTTTCACACAAAGGCACTCCAGGTGGCTTGCAAAGCCTCTGAAGGATTTCAGTGCTCCACGGAGCGAAAGGACCGCGCAGCCACCTTCTACTCACCCATCCCCATCCCAGGAGCCACTCCAAGAGAGAGAGAGCAATCGCCACCAGGGTTTCCCCAGAACAGTCTCCTGTGAGAAAGGGGTGCCTTACAGAAAGAGAACTGGGTGAGTGCACACTGACAGGCCTGTGCCTTTCAGAGACTCGGGTGTGCCCCAGGGGTTACCTGAAGAGACCTCCCAAGGAGCTTGCAGCTCCAAGGAGAAGCTTGCAAGGGGAGTGAAGACAGAGGTTTAAAGGTCAGGAAAGGGTTCTCATAAAATCCAGTAACTTGGAAGGAAGTCGCAGCTAAAATAAAACCAAGGAGTGGACTAGAAGGAAATAATATTAAGTGATAAGACAAAGAAAGCTGTCACCATTAGAAGCAGAACACAGGAAAATAAGCAGGATGATATCCAACCCAAGGAGGAAGAGTCAGTGAGGGGACAGCAAAGAGGCCGGCTGAGACACTCCCAGCAACAGCATGAGCTCTAAACCCCAGGGAAATCCAAGGTGGAAGGCAAACATGGGGATCTAAATAACTCCAGTGTCCCCATGAAGGCCCGGCCAGAGGGAAGGCTTTGACCCTCTCGACCTGGGCAGAAAGCTCTCCCAGAGCAGAGTTCTGGTCAATCGAGACCTATAGCCCTGGTATAGAGTGCAAAGCTGCTGAGGAACAGGTACAGGAGTGCCCACTGCCCCTGCTGTCCAGTCAAATAATCAAATCACTGTCACAATAGAATACCTTGTAATAAACTGCTGGGTCCCCCTTTAGTGGTGTCATTAAATGGCAATACCACTTGAGGCTATATTTGCATTCACTGGAGAAGCGCTAGTATCTACAGTTCATGTTTCTACAACAAGGCATCCGGTTTCTTGCTAAAAAGTAGTGATTTCTACCAGATGAAACTGGCTGGGCAGCTCTCCAATGGTTTAAACAATAGTTCACATCTTAAGTATGAAACCATCAACGGCATCAGTCAAAAATTATATTAAAATAGAAGTGTTGTTTTCCATGTTCAAATCTGTGCATGACGTCAGAAAGGAGTTGATAAGATAACCACAAGGGGTAGGGATGCGTGCAATTTTTTTAATATTCATCATTTGACATTTTGGGATCTTGTGTGGGAGAAATAAGTGGGAGGCCAGAGGAAGACAGAAATCAATCAAATTTTAGGGGCTGACAAATGAAACCATGATCCCAGGAGGAAGATCAAAAAAACATGACCCACTAATGAACACGTGAACAACAAAGTAAGGCAATTCAACATTAATTCGATACCACCTGGGTAGCTTCTTGCTAATCCTGAAATTTAATTGTTGAATGGGAAATAAGTTATATCATTCAAAAATCAAAACATATAAGACGGAGTGACACTGAAAAGTCTCCCCACAACTCTGGTTTTCCATCCCCCAGGACCCCTTGTCCCTTCCACCTCCCTTCACTGCCCAGCAAGTGTTACATGAACAGTTTCTTGGGTTTCTTCCCAGTTTCTTTATGCAATCACAAATACAAGTATATGCTTTTATTGTCCTTTCTAACACAAACATGTATGTATCCGAGTGTGTGTATGTATGTTGCTTGCACCTCGCTTTTTCCACATAACAGTGTATCTCGAAGATCTTCTGGACATTTGTTTTCACTGCTGCAAATGTTATTTAACCAGGTCCCTACTCATAGATAGGCCGTTAGATTGTTTCCAATGTCCTATTTCAAACAATACTGTACCATATTCATATCTTGTTAAGTCACTTTGCCTATGTGTGAGTATGTCTGAGGGATAAATATCTAGAAGCAGAATTATTGACTCAAGAGGTATATGCTTTTTTTTTTTTTTTTGAGATGGAGTCTCTCTCTGTCGCCAGGTTGGAGTGCAGTGGCATGATCTCAGCTCACTGCAACCTCCACCTCCTGGGTTCAAGGGATTCTCCTGCCTCAGCCTCCTAAGTAGCTGGGACTACAGGTGCATGCTACTGTGCCCAGCTAATTTTTGTATTTTTAGTAGAGAGGGGTTTTCACCATGTTGGCCAAGATGGTCTCGATCTCTTGACCTCGTGATCTACCCGCCTCAGCCTCCCAAAGTGCTGGGATTATAGGTGTGAGCCACCACACCCGGCCAACATGCATTTTTAATATTGATGGATACTGCCAAACTGCCTTCCTCGGTAGCTACACCACTTGATACTCCCACCAGGAAGGTACAGAAGCACCTGCCTCCTCGTGGACTTGCCAACAGTGTGTTATGAAGTTCATGAATATTTGCAAATGTCACAGGTGCTATTTTCACAGGTGTTATTTTCAATTGCATTTCTCTTATGTGAATAAGGCTGAGCATCTTTTCATGTTTTTAAAGAGCCATTTACTTCCCTTTCGCTGTGATTTGTCTTGTTCATATCCTTTTACTATTTTTTTATCAGGCTGTTCTTCTTTTTTAGTCATGTCTAAGAGCTCTTTTCTTAATCATTTCTAGGAACTCTTTATATATTAAGAAGGTTAGCACTATGCTGTGATAGGAGCTGTAAGTGTTTTCTCTAGGGCCACAATTCAAGTACAACACAATTGTTAACATGCTGTTGGAGCTTCTGGCATGCGATGGGACTTGGAGAAAGATAGGTGGAGAGGCAGGGGAGGCACCAGGGCCTGGGCAGGAACATGCTAAGACCTGGCTTACAGGATTTTGGGCAATACCAAGGTGTTTCATTTTGTTTTTTGAATGTGGATTAACTTATCAATCTTTTCTTCTGGGTTTTTTGAGTCCCATTTAAAGGGTCTCCCCACTTCAAGGCTAGAAAGGAATTTCCTCATTTTTTTTTCTTTTTATGGTTTCCTTTTTTACATTTAAATATATATATAAATTTCACATTTAAATATACACATAAATATACATACATATGTACACATGTAATCCATTTGGAATTTATCCTGAAGGTCCACTGCATGGAATAATCTATTTTTACTTTTTTCTAGATGACTACTTAGTGTCCCCAAATCATTTATTCAGTAGTCTATCTTTGCTTCTCCTATATGAAATGACACTTTGAGCATCCTTTAGATTCCGCCATGTGTCTGGGTTTACTACTTTTCTATTCTGTTGCATTCATTTGTCTACCTACCCACATGCCAGTACCACTTGTCTTCATTACTGAGGTTTTATAAGTAGGTCTTTAATCTGTCTTCAAAAATTAGATATATTTAATCATGAGAAGAAGAGTATAGTCCTAAAAAGCCATGATGACTGATCAGACAACTTCTGGTCCTGGACACCAAGAAAATTTGAAATGTATATAACCCTGAGACACCAATACACTATGTAATTACCACGTCCAGGAAGCCATAGTAACTAAGCTCTTTTTTGTCGTTGTTCTTTTTGTCTTTTGAGGCAAGGTCTCCCTCCGTTGCCCAGGCTAGAGTGCAATGGTGTGATCATGGTTCACTGCAGCCTCAACCTCCCGGGCTACTTTTTTTTTTTTCTTTTTAGAAACAAGGTCTCACTATGTTAACCAGGCTGATCTAGAACTCCTGGGCTCAAGCAATACTTCCACCTCAGCCTCCCAAAGTGCTAGGATTACAGGCAAGAACCACCTCGCCCAGCCTTCAAGCCCTTTTGGATATCACTTTAGATGTTTATTTCAGAAGCTACTAAAATATAACACCGAAACACAAATTACATCCTATACAAACAACTACAACTTGAATTCTATATTATCATGCTGCTTTTTCCCATTCTGCACCAGCCTCCACCCGTCCCTGGAATGCAACTCTGCAGTTACCTGTTAGTCTGTGTTTTTCCAACAGAGTGAACTGCTCTTTATGCAAAACTGCTTCTTACACAGTACTTACCAACTTTTAAAAGGCCAAATACGCTTGTATTTTTATAAATAATTCATCATACTCAAACACGTCAGCCCTTCATAAGCAACACTTTCGCTTTGCTATGTAGAAATGTTTTCATCAAAGTAAAAAGCTTTTTATCACTGCCCCAGGAAATGCAGCAGAGGCATCCAGAACGCTCTAAACACTTATCTCCCTCCTTCCTGTCAACTCAGGGTGGCTGCTCCATGCCAAGCCATGCCCCAGCAGCTCGCGCATAAGAACACGCTGTGTTCACAGTAGCTCAGAAGCCCCGGTCACTGGTGCCAACGAGTGTATTTGGATCACATGAAAATATGATGCATGAAGCAAAAATGAAGTTTCAAGTCATGCCGGCAAAATTTTACAATCACATTATTTATTTCATTATTTATTTCCCTTTAGGAAAATTAATCTTGTAAAGGACGATTTCAATCATATTCCCTCACTTAAGCGCCTTCACTATTTATTCATTCATTCAACTTATTTTGCTTGGCAACGTGCTAGGCACTGAGGTTAGGAAAATGAATGAAACACACTTCCCACCCGCAAGGAACACGTTGGCTAATAGGAGACAAACATGAAAGCAGACAATCGTAAGCACCAGCAAACGATGGAAGGAGGATGAGCGGACCATGACGAAGCCTGCGAGGATGCAAGGAAAAGGGGTTCCAGGGCACTGGTGGCAACTAAGAGGAAAGACTCGCAGTCAGGAGGACACCATGACACACGGCAGAAGCAGCAGCCATGCGCTAAATCACACTGCAGAAGTGGAGAGAGACAGTGGAAAGGCCAGAGAGCTGCAGGGCCTGAGAGCTACGCAGGAGCGAAGTGGGACCTCCGTCTCCATCCCGGGGCACAGCTTTCCCCACCATGCGTGCCTCTACCAGCGGCTCTCCAGATCGCCCCTCATCAGGTCTGGATCCCTCATGAGCCAGCAACTCCAGGACAGCAAGGCACAGCTCTGTCCTGGGTTTATATTGCCAGTGATGCAGATGGAAACCAATGAGCAGGAAACATGTGATAAATATCTGTATGTCATGGTATCTTCCCCATACCGTGCCCTCTGGCACCTCCCCACTCCTTCCCCCAATGCAAAGCTGGACTCGGTGCGTAAGGAAGACCTGATCCACCGTGTCAGCTTTCTCCATCCCTTCTTCTCTACACAAAGCCCCCCAGCCATGAGATCGTCCTACTCCAGGAGCCCTGACTTCTGGCTGCGCATCTTGCGCCTGGCACCTCTGTCCAGGTTCTCTCTCCTCTCTGGAACCTTGCCTCTCTGGAACCTCACTCAACTCCACATATCAAACACTCTTCCGCCCTCAAGACACCACTCCAATTGGACTCTACCGGTCAACTTGCATCAAGATGCGTATCTGAATTGTGCGTACCTTTGTGTTTGGTATATTTTTTAAATGCAGAGTGTATTAACATTTACTCTGCCAGCCCTTACTCCGACCCCCCTGCACACCGGTACTGCATGTCTTCCTAAACTATTAAATTAATGGCATTACTTTCCTTCTAAAACGTTCCCAGTCACTCCCACCATCCTCCTCATTGTCCTGTTCCTAGCATCCCAATTCCAGTCTCAGCAAGGCTGGGCCATCCCCTGGCAGCTGGCCTCCCGTTCTCCCCCACCCCACCCCTGCTTCCCCAGGCCCCACTCTCCTCCTCGGCTCATTCTCAGGTGGCCACAGTCCCGTCCAGCTGGGAGAAATGGGGGCCAGAAGCTGGGGAAAGCACTGTGAATTTTCCACCTTCACAGCAGCGCCCACACTGGTTCCTTCCAAGGTTCCCTCTCTGAGGAAGAGGTTTCCTTCTAGCATCCAAAGCCATCTCATGTCCCCCACATTCTACTCGTCCCGTTCTCTTTAAGGTTTGTTTCTACCTATCTTCCTATTTCTTCAAGCTCCTTTTCTTCACCAAATCAACATTCCCAAGTCAATGCTCCATGCAGAAAAAGCCGGCATCTACCTGCCCATGGCTGAGGTTCAAACAGCCCCGTCTGCCATCCTCACCACAGTGGCATCAGGTATTATCCATGCCACTCCACTGCAATCTCCCGACCAAGGCCACGGACGACCTCCTTGCTGCTGGAACTCACCTGCTCTTTGGAGCATCTGGCTTCTTTCCTCTTGAGGCTCGGCTTCTGAACTCCAGGGCGTGCTCCCTTCCATCTCCGGATGTCCCCGGGTCACTCCTCTCCAGGGTGCTCCATAGCTCTGCCTTCTTCTGTCCTATCCTCTGGCTTCTGCTCACTCCCACTATTCACTCCTGGTCTCCATTCACGATTGTGGCTTCAGCGACTACCTTGGTGTTGCACAGTCCAAATCTCTCTCTCTAATCCGGTTCATAGCACGGAATTCCAGAGGGCCATCCGTTCGTGTGTCAAACTTCAGCCAGGCACTTACATTGCACCCAGCTATGGTTCATTAACCAACTCCGTCTGTATTTCCCTCAGAGTCAAAATGTCAGAGGCATCTATATACTGTCCTTGGGGGCATCCAATCCCATGATTTTAGATGCTGTGACTGCAGTTTCTATGCTGCGGTCTTGAACGATTCTTTGGATCAAATCCTCCCAGGCTTTGTTTATCCAACTGCCTTCCTAGCATAGGCATCTCAGACTGAACACCACCAAACGCCACGCCTGGTTCCTTGCGCACCCCACGTGCTCCTCCTCCAGGCTTCCCATCCCAATCCCAGTGAACGGCCCCACCATTTACCAAATCTTTCCAGCCAAAAACCCAGGCGTGGATTCTTGATTCCTCTCTCTCCCTTGACTCCCCGTATCCAACCCACCTGCAGGTCTTACACACACCGCCTCCAAACACCTCCTGAACCACTACGGCATTTTGCTTCTATTATCATCGCTGTGATCCCAGTCACCACTGCTCTTGTCTTGACTATGACGGTAGCTTCCATGGACTCCCTGTATCCATGACAGCTCCCTTGATTCATTCAGCCAGAATGAGCTTCTGAGATAATAAACCATGGATCACTCACCTGCTCAAAACCTCCCCAAAACCTCTGCCTTCATCCAGAGTAAACTGCAGTTTTTTCCTCTGACTGCAAAGCCTTCATCCAGCCCATTTGCCACTTCACGTGCCACTGTCTGGTGGGCTCAGCTCCAGCAGCACGGCCCTCATCCCGCATCTCTGCCTTGTGAGTCCCCTCTGCCTAGGGTGCTTTTCCCCTGATAACTGAATGGCCTTGTCATTCAGAGGCCATTTCTACTGCCCCTGTGAAGAGAGACCTGCACAGAACAAGGCAAGGAGCCACACAGCCGCACAGGCCACTTTCAGTGTGCATTCGCTGTGCAGCTCTCTTGGTATTTTTTGTTTCTGGTTCTTGTCTGCACCACCAGAATGCGGGCACCATACAAGCAGAGACCATCCCTACTACCAAGGAGGCTGCTTAACACATAGTAGGTGCTCAATTCTCATACTTCCCATTCTGATACCTCTTTCTCTAGGCATATAACTACTCCCATTCCAACCCCAACACACACACACACACACACACACAACTTTCCAATCCAGAAACTGAGGAGTCAGATGTCTCCTGCCTTATCTAACCAGCCACCCAGATGTCTGATTAACTGCTACCTCCTGCTTGTATCTCTCCCGACCATTCATGTGCATGGCCCCGTCTCTGGTCCAACTCCCACCTCTTCTCACGTGCCAAGGACTCTGCCACCAAGATCAGCCCTATCCCTCCAGTCACACAGAATCCTAGCTCCAGCACGGAGGGCATTCTTTCTACCTGTCTTCCATAGCTGTTTCTATACAGTCGTCTGAGGGGTCATTGTAAAGTATCCTTAGCTTAGCCTAAATAATCCTCTGTCCTGTCTTATCACCCGGGTCCCCAACCTACCACCTGTCCAGGCTGCTTTCCACCCTGCAACCTCAGAAGATCCTTTTCCCTTGGCTTCAGAAGGTCCTTCCCAGACTTCTCGCAAAACTAAGGCACTGCCTCTTCCCACCTTGTGAAACCTTTCCAGGACCTCCCAGTCAGAGGCCATCTGCTTCTCACTGTCTGCAGAGTGCCCTGCAGCCTGTCTGTGGGTAAACATGTCTGTGAACTCTCATCCATCTCTCCCGTAAGCTGCGTGCTCCTCGAAATAACTGATATTGTCTCATACACCTCGGAATCCTGAGTCCGTAGAACAGAGGCTCATACAAAGGAAGCTTTCAAAGAGTGCTTGTCGATTTCTAGGTTTCTTGAAGACAGGCAACATGTTTGGTTCTGTTTAGATTTGTTTTGGCTTTCATCTCTGAATTTCCAACACAAGTATTTGAGTACCTTCTCTCTGTGTGTCAGCCACTGTTAAGAGTCTCAGGGAAACAACCAAAAAGACACCTGCCCTCAGGCTCTCATGGAGCTTCCTTTCCAGAGAGGGAAGGCAGGCAATAAACAGATAAGCCAGTAAGTGAGCAAGATAATTTCAGCAAGTGGTGAGTGCTACAAAGAAAGCAAGAGTACTGAATATCTTCTGCCTTCCTTGCAAGATTATGAGTTCCTCTGTCACTGTGGAGTTTTCCTTTAGGCAGACTTAGAGACATGATCAGCTGGAGGAGTCTAATTTACATTTTAAAAGGAAATTAAAATGTTTTGAATTACAACTAAGAGTTTTCCTTTTAAGGGAAAATACTCCGTTTTACATGAAAATTATTTTTTCTCTCAGATTGCATCAGCTGTTTTGAAACAAACAAAAATTAACAATGTATTCATTGGTGAAATGTGCACCACACTATGTTTAACCTGCTTTATAGTAAACAAAATCCTAATATTTGCTTGACTATCTATTGCACTGATTTTTTTTTTTTTTCCTATTGGAGTGGAAAAAGTTTTACGTGCAGAAATTATCTAAGACTAATAGGCCGATTGGGATAGCAGATGACACCATCTTCTAAAGTTTCTACTGCTTCTCATTTGAATTTTCTCATGTACGTTTCTCAAAACTAAAAGTGCAATTTCTTGAAAGTAAGCATTGATAACCTAAAGAATCCCACCAGTTTAAACAGCTCTGCCCTTTGGCCTTAAGCCCTTTCTGATTTCCCTACCAAAAAATAGGTCACCCTTCCACGGAGGACTGTGACACTCATGTCCACAACCTGGCTCTGTAGGAAAAAGTCACACCTTGCTTTGTTGGTCATCTTTGTAGGTGTCCATAGCTATATTTCAAGTCCTTTGAGGGACCTGGTATCATTATTTTAACCTCCCTCAAACAATTTACACTCAGTAGGTACTCAACAAGTGTCTATGAGTTGGCTGTTGGCTGATTTAGACCCATTTCTACCGCTGAGTGTTGTTCCTGCATTGTTCTGCGACCTCCATCTCCCTGAGCCCACAAACAGAAGTTAAAGGCGAAGTCTAGTGTAGTTTGTACGTGTTAAACACATTTGCTCTTAAAAGAGATCGTATTTATCTCAGTTTGTTCAAGTGTTGGTCGCACGGTATCTTATGTCTCAAGAAACAGTAAGAGTGGTTACTGATGAGTGCGGAGCACATTTAAACTCCACAATTCCTGGGAACATACACACCTCCTGTTTTGAATATTTGGGAAATATACAACCAATTGTACTCTGAAGCTATCTGCAGTCTGCATTCACAATTTTATTTTCCTAACTTTCTCGGTATCCTCCTTGACCAACCGGGGTTTTCCTTTGTCTATATCTCTTTATGTCATCAGAGTAGCTAACCAGGGAAACACAAACAGTGAGAGGTGCAGGTGTATTTGTGGCTTCTGACTCTTCTCCTTATTCACAGGTGTGCCTCAGAGTTTCTAATCTCGGCACGTCCTGCAGCCGTGTTACATCAGGGCGGCCACAGTGACCACTAGCGCAGACAATCTGGTCTAGACAAATGCCACTCACACTGGTTTGTCCCACGTTACTTCTCCTCTTTCCACTGCACAAGCAAACACTGGGCTCTCCAGACACAAGAGTATTTCCTACCCCAATGGCAACTTTGCTAACAATGAAGTATGAAGCTGGGTGCCTGAGGAAGAGCCCAGAGGTCAGCAATTAGAGGCAGATGGCAGGAGATGAGGTGAAGTCAGGAATGGCCTGATAAGGGCAGAGTAAGGGCACTGGGCATGGTGGCCACTGACCTGTGGACATTAATGTCAAACCTGCTTCTAGGGTACTCCATCTCTATTACTGGATGGCAAACACCTCCCACAGCAGCTTCGTGGCTTCTACTAGGCTTCTTTCTTTCTGTCTGTCTCTGGGGCCTGGGTCCTGGCAGTAGCTCTTACTAAGTGTTGTTTGGTGCATGAGTGAGCGAACCAGCCGGTCAGTGTGAAGAGCCAAAACGCAGAGCTAAAATGGACAGAAGCAGAGCTGGCATGTCATACCCTCTACACATGATTTGCTTTTGATGGTAATAAAAATAAAACCAGCATTCATACAAACTGTAACTGGACAAAACAGCCTTTGCATGACAACTTGCATATCAGACCAACAGAAGATCAAACTGAAAGAAAAAAAAAAAGGGAATAACACTCAACAATTAGACACATTTGTATGCATTTGGGCATTTTTAAATTTTTAGGGAATCTAGAAATTCTTTTTCAAAAGACTGATTTTTTAAACGACAAATAGCACAAAAATCTGTCAAACGTCGGTACTTTAGCAATTCAGACCAGTGGCTTGTCATGCAGCAACAGATAGAAATAAAGACCCAAAAAGTAGAGGTAAGAGTGTCAGAGCAGAAACTGGCTACTCTCCTTTAAGAATCCATCTATCCCCTTCCCAAGCTTGAGTGAAGTGGGTCTGATAATTGATTTTGTTTAAAAGTATCTTCTTGTTTACTACCTTAGTCATGTCCCAAATAAGACTGTCCTAACCTTTTGCTCCTGTTCAAGCCCAAAGCTACTGCTCAGGGCAGGGTATGGGGCAAGGAGGCCGCTCTTGAGTGTTCCCTGATGAGTATGGTTTCTCTGACGCACCAGCTTCTCCTGGCTGGGCCTTTCTGCAGAACAGACCCTTCTCCTCTCCAGGTATTGTCTTCCTAAAAGGAGAGCGTCCTAGGAATCCCAAGAGAACTCCACCCTCTAACCAGAGCTGCAGATCTCTCTTCCCCTCCAAAACATCCAGCATGGCCCTGAACACACGAGCCAACAGCAGTTCCAGCAGCACCAACAGAAGCCCCATCATTTCAGGACCAGGGGCTTTTTCCAGAAGCCTGGAATCCCGTGCCTCAGTAGCACCCTTTCCCCCAGAGCAGCCTGTCACTGCAAGGCAGAGCTGACTTCAACTCCCCACCCCAAATCAAAAGTCAACTGAGAAAAGTAGATGTTTATTTTTTTAAGAAAGAATTCACAAGCCCACCAGTTAGGGTACCGGGAGGAACCCCAGTCCTAGACCAGGCCTATAGGCTGATCCCAAAATCCCCGGAGAGGTGGTGGGGCCCCATCCTCTACCACCTTCAATGCGTGGCCAAGGGGCACTTCAGTAAGGAAAAGTGCTTCTACTGACCACATCTCTGGCCAACAGAGAAGGCCACATGCTCTGTCCATGCACACCCATCTCCACACCCCTTCCCCACCTAGACTGCAGCGGGGGTGGGAGGCAGACACCTGGGGGAGGACTTGGGGGTCAGCTGGGAGCACTTCACCCACGCCCGGCCAGCCAATCAAGTGAGAGCAGCGAGCCCTCACAGGTGTGCGAGAGGCTGCTGACCACGCGGCCGCCGTGGACTGGCCCATGCCTGGGAACCGGGGTTGCAAGAAGCGGCCGATCCTGGCGCGAATACGCTCGCCAGCCGGGGGAGTGCACCCCAATGGTGCCTGGGCGGGCGGTGAGCTTTGGCCGCAGGGAGGGGCTCGACCTTGGGTGCCCTGGAGGCCCGGGTCGGTCAAAGCCTGGGAGTGAGCCGCAGTTGGGAGCGGGAAACCGAAACAGCAATCCTGGAAGAGCGTCGGCCCGGAGAAGGCGCCGCGGAAACGCGGCTCCTAAGCGAGACTCAGACAAAGGCTCGGGTGCGCACGCGGTGGACGGTGGCTCCGGAGCCGCGTTCTGGGCCGCGGGAAACCGCGCCCGCCCCGACTGGCGCCGGAGTCGCCCGGGGACCCATGGGCGCGACCTCCTGGACCAGGAGGTGCTCCCACCCAGCCCCGCCGCGGTCTTCCCGTCCTCACCCTGCTCGCCCTCCATCCGCGACCGCGACGCCCCCCTCCTCCGCGCACCGGGCGCCTCCTCGTTCCTCACCGTCTCCCGCCTGCCTGGTTCCTTCTGGCGAACCCCTACCTTGACTTTTCTGCTCAGTCTTGTCCCCCAACCCGTGACACGCCTTCTACCACCTCTGCCCCAGCGCGCTCTCAGCCCCGCTCCCGCGGGTGGCGAGGAGGAGTGGCCACGCCACAGTGGGCCTGGGGGCGCATCCCGCGAGTCGGAGGCGGCGGCGCCTTTCTCTTCCACCCTAGCGACCTATTGTCCTTCCCTTTTTTCTACCAGCCCGGACCCCAGAGAAGCCCGGGACCAACAGGATGCGGCCCGGGGTGGGGATGCGTCCCCTGGGTGGAGGTGCACCCGTTTCCACCCCGCCAGTCCACGCTCTGGATGCCGGTCACTGCGAGGGGTGGGAGGCTGGGCGCCCACTCCGAGTCCCGGAGAACTGCGGTGCGTTCACAGTTGGAAACGCGGGGTTCCGAGGCCCTGGCCTCCCTCACCGCGGCTACAGGGACCCGGTGGGCTGGACCCCCAAGTAGAAGGAAGCGCATCTGCTCCAGCCAAGTGGCCACAGGCTCAAGAGGGAACCTAAGTGGTCACAAACTTTAGAGTATAAATACGCGCCGGACGAGTGTGGCCAGAAACGCCACGAGGGGCGGAGAAGCAACCGGCAGGTCCCGCTCGAAACGCCCAGCTCCCGCCGCCCTCCTGGGCCGCCCTTTCCCCGAGGGCACGCGAAGCCTGAGAAACCCCGGCGTCCCTGCGCGGCCGAAGCTCCCGCGCTTCGCCAGGGGCACCGGCTCCTCCCCTCCAGAGAAGCCCGCTTGGCGCTCCACGCCCAGGCACGGGCACCTCGCTCGACACCCGCTTCCCACCCAGCAGTCCAAGCCCCCCACCTGCCCCCTAGGGGATGAGGAGCCGCCCCACCACCGGGGAACGGGGAGCAGGCCACTTACTGGGGCTCAGGAAGCACTCAGTCAGCCTTCGGAAGCAGCTCGCATTATTAGAAGGTCCATCTTCCATGTCGGAGCCGAAGAGCAGCGCGGCCGCGGCGGCGAGGGCGAAGCCGGCGCCCTGGGGACGCCGCGGAGTTCGGCCGCCGCCGCCTGGGCCGGCGCCGGGGAAGCTGGGGGAGCCCGCGCGGCGGGCGGCCTGGCCGAGTGGGAGCCGGGGCGGCGGCGGCGGCCGGGGCCCTGCACCGGCTGGGAGCAGCAAGCCCTGGAGCGCAGGCGAGAGGAAGAGCCGCCGCCGCCCGCCGCCGCTGCCGCTGCCACCGCCGCCGCGGTGACTACTGCTGGTGGGGACGCTCAAGGGAGCTGCCTCTTGTCGTCCTCCTCCTCCTCCGCCAGCATCGCCGCCTCCTCCCGCCGCCGCCGCCGCCGCTGCGCCCTCCCTTCCTGGGAGACGCACGGGGAGGTGAAAGGCAGATGAGGAGGGTAGAAAAGAGGGAGGGGGCGGGGGGGGCGGCGGCCAGAAGTAAAAGGAAGATGGAGAGGAGGAGGGGACCCGGGAGGAGAAGGCGAGCGCCAAGGGAGCGCGGGCCGCGACCCAGCCGCAGCCGCCGCCGCGCGCAGAGAGGGCGCCGGGGCCCCCAGCTGGGCTGGCGCGGCCTGCGGAGGAGGGGGGCGGGCGCGGGGGCGCGGCGCGCTCGGCCCGGCCACGGCCAGGCCACTCGGGGGCCAGGCCCGGGCCCGCCGCGCTCCCCCCGCCGGCCGCGCTGCGCCGGGGTTCCGGGCGGAGTTTGCCGGGGCCGCAGCCCGGCTCGTCCCCTGCCGCTGGCGGGGGACCCTGGGGGCGGGGAGCAAGAGGCTCCTCGGGGCTGGCCATGGTTCCTCCCCGGGCCGCGGAGGGGGCAGGCCGCCGGCGGGAGGGGCGCGGCGGGCCGGGGCTCGGTGGGCTCCGCCCCCGCAGGACCTGCCCACCCTTGCCGGCCGCCCGAACCGCTGCCTGGTCCTCCTCTCTGGTATTCGGCTTCCCTCCCAGTCTAGTCTTCACATTGTGCTCGGCTTGGGCTGCGGGAGGACCCGGGGCCGGGGGCCAGGCCCCGGCGACGGCGCCTGGCTACCCTCAGGCGCGCACAATCGGCGTCCTCCCGGGCCGGGGAGAGGGACGGCGGAGACCCTCCTTGCAGGCGTGGCGTGGTGTGTGCGCGCTCCGGCGGCTGAGCCTCGGCGGCTGCTCGAAAGCAGCGGAAAAAAGCGCCGCAGTGCCGCTGCCCGTGGAGGCGGTGGTGGCGGCGGCGGCAGAAGACGCCCACTGGCGGAGCAGGCGCTCCCCACGCCGCCGCCGCCGCCGCCTTCCGCGCCCACGTAGCGCGCCCCGAGGGACTCGGCCCCTGCGCCAGGCTCCCGCACCCGAGTGAGCCTCTGCGCGCTGCCTGCACCCGGGGCCGGGGAGGGCGGATGGAGCAACAGCTGCGTCTCTGCCCGGCCTTGTCACATCTGGGTCCGGTGTTCCGGAATCTAAATCCTGAGTCCTGCAGCTGCTCCAGCTGTGCGTTGCTGGGCGAGCCACGTCGGCCTGCCAGTTGCCCAAGCCAGGGAATCCTCCTGGTGGCGGGCCAGCAGCTCCAGCCCCGCTGTGCTCAGTCAGAGCTCCCGGGAGAGAGTTCCAACTCGGACCTTTGGTTGGAGTTTAAATCAACTCACAGTGTTTCCCATAAAGTAGGGTTTGCAATACGGTTCCTCCCCAGGACTCCCTTTCGGATACTCACTTTAAAACCAACTTCGTGTGCACAAGCCCAGTTTGCGTTGGTTGGGGTTAGAGAACGGAAAGGGCAAACTGTGGCCAAAATGAGCAAGACTGAGAGATCATTGTCCCAAACCCTGAGACCGCCTTGCCATCTGCGGCTTTCTTGGACACCCCCATCCCCTTCCGTACCCATGAATCCAGGCAGTTGCCACTGAAGGGAAATGAGCCGCCCAATGGGCGCTCAGAACTAGGAGCCGCCAGAAGTTTGGGGAAGTTGGAGCGCAAGAGCGCACACAGATGCGCAGGTGTCCGCGTTCGGGCAGGCACGCGCTGCGGGGCCACCGTGGCGCGCTGGGTCGGAGGAGGGACGGTGGCTCTTCTGTCCCACGGTGGCACGGGCTGTCCGGACTGTCTGGACGAGTCACCTTCCCCGGAGTGGAGCACACGCGCCAAAGCCCAGCTTTCACGAAGGGCCAAACGAGCGCGCGCTACGGTGCAGCAACCGGGCTGACCCAGGGCCCTGGGCTCCCGGTGTGTGCCAGGTCCCGGGGCCATTTCTCGCCCGCCACATTTTCTTCTTTCTATCCAGTTTCACATGTATTTTTATTTGAAGCGTGCTCCAGATTCCTCACTAGTCAATGCTTTCCCCGACTCCCATCTAAACTCCCCACAATGGAAAATAACACTTCTGTATTTGCACCAAGCTGAGCAGTTGGGATGCGAGGGACATGCTGGGGCTCCCCTCCCCCAGTAAAATCCACAGATGTCTCCGCGATTGCCGGATGGATTCTGAGCGTCGCGTGTAACGGGCAACAGCCTTGGCACTCACTAGGTCAGAATCCCTATATTTGTGGAAGAAGAAAATGATTCCAGTGACTCTTACCTTAGGGGCGCAGCCCTTGTTTCTGAATTTTTTCGGCAAAGAAAAAACTAAAATGATTGAGCCAGGCTGCCGGCAGCCTCCCGGCTTCACGCTTCTCTGGCCGTGCAGATTCCATTCCAGTTACTTTGCTGCGAGTCTGCAGTTTGTGCCGTCGTGGCTGGACCAGGCAGCAAGGGTCTGGGGGCTGCCCACACGTTTAGGGAAGACGAGTTTCTCCTCAAGTGTTTATTGTTCATTCCTTTACACGCAAAATTGTTTCTCCTTGTCATTTAAGTTTCTTTATTTGCATCTTGGAGTTATTAAAACTATTTTTCAGTTCCAAGAAAATATAAATTTAACTTGCCTATAAGCCCCCTTGTGAGCGCAGGAGACGGGGTGGGAAACACCAAATATTTGTCCTGGGATTCCTTATTAAATCAGGAGGCAACCTTTAGAATTTTCATTAACCCTTTCCCAGAATCAACCTCCTGTTTACCTTTCGTCCTTTTCTCCAAGTGCTTGCTGGAAGGGACGTTTTCCTGGACAAATTAAAAATCACAAAGCATAACAACGGAAGAGAAAACAACTTGAGGAGGGGTTTACTGATTCGCTCTGAGATTTTCATACATGATCTCCCTCCTTCATCCTGGTGTCCACGTTTGTTACTGTAAGTCTCAGAGGCATTCAGTCACTTTCTCTCCTTCATGAACTTTGCTTAGTTGAAGACTTTAATGACAAAGGCGCAGACATACAGGCTCCGTCACTCACCCGTGCTCAGGTGCTGCGCGCCTGGAGAATGCGCTGCTTGCGGATTCCTTTCCTTCCCTTTGAGTTTCTTTACTGACATATCAGAAAAAGGAGAGGGCTGTGACACTACACTTTTGTTACTCCAAACCTTTTGTGAATAAAGGCACCGGCCCATAACTGAGGGAACACTGCGTTCTGACAGTTCCCATAAAGGCTGCAATATAGTTACATGACAAAAGGTTATTAGACTATAACACAATGTAAGCATACTGTCATTAGGAGAAGAGGAAGAGCGATGGCAGAAATGCACAATGTTGCAGTGCGCTCGGTAAAATAAACCATTTTCCTTACTTTCAGCTGAGGAAATTCCAAGCCCACGTTGCAAAGAAAAAAAAAACTAAAAGAATATTAAGAGGGTAGTTAACACCAGGTGCCAAAATAATGATGACCATCATTTTAAAAGAATATAAAACATTTGTCTCTGCCTTTTACCAAGGGAAATGATCAAGAGTTTTTTATTGCTAATGAAACTTTAAATTAATGGAGCTATACAACCATAAGTACATTTAAATTCTCCAAACATTCTTCTATATGTTGTTATTTTTAAATCAAGTTAATTCTATATTACTTTTAGTATTTATGCCTAACATTTATTTACAGAGGAAATAATATCTGCCTGATTGTTACTTAATTTGGATTTTATGTTCATAAAAACATGCGTCTAAGTAGAGCCTAAGAAATTTTTAAATGAGGATTTTCCTTTAAAAAGTATGAAATTTCTTCATGATAATTTAACCATGCACCCATTTTAATAATCTAAGAGTTAGGTTTGTAACTAACATGGTTAATATTTTATGAAGTTTTTGGTAAACGTGCAAGTCTGTGTCTTAACTGATTTTATTTTACAACTGTGGGCATTAGTACTTACAGTTGTAAATTTCACATCATTGATTCTTGAAAACCCTGTTTCCTTTTTAAAATAATAACCTTTCTTTATGAATATATAAAACCAAAGAAAACTAAATGTTAAACTCATCTACTTATACAGATGTCTACCAAAATGCATGTTCTCTTTACTGTGATTTTAATTTTTGTAACTTATTTAAAATGCATAGCAAAATAAATCACAAGCAAGTGTCTGTTGTTCCCAAGCTCAATAAAATCATGTGAGTTTTACATGTCGGACTTTTTCCATTTAATAGCTACTAAATTAATGTAAATGTCATTCAGGGGTGATGTGTCATATCACACAAACTCTCTCCATTCTAATAGGATACTTTATTTACTACCTGGTGTCATTAAAATGGAGTTCAGCTTCCAGGCATTTATTCACATCCTCCCGACCCACCACCCCCGCAGTCCCTCACTCTAGTTTTTAGTTTGTATCTCCAGGAAACCTCCTTCAATTTTTCTCATCCCTAATTCATCATAGCTTTGTTGTCTCGACTCCTGGAACTTAATGTATTTTTTTCTGCACATATCAACATGTTGGGTTAAGTCTCTTGTTAAGAAAGTTAATGCACATGTAATTTGCATTGACAGCTCCATTTTAAACAGCTTGACATCAGGGAGACTGCCTCTCCAACTATTCATAACCTTTAATGAAAGCCAACACACAATAGGCACTCAATAATTGCTGGCCTTCCTGTCACCTGAGTGCCAGCTGATTACAAATTTCCATTACTATTGATGTTAACACATCTTGACGAAAGTAAGGGATAGCTTCTTACAGTGTGTTGTTATAGTCAAACCCAAAATAAAAGGCCATTATAATTCTGGTTTTAAAAATATTATTAAAGTCAATACTTTATAGGGGACAGCCTTGAAAACAGACCAAGATGATAAAAGCAACTCCTTTAGCTACCACCAATATTCCTAGATCTTCAGTTTCAATTAAATTGTTTTTATTTATTTTTTATTTTTTATTTCCATAGGTTTTTGGGAAACAGGTGGGGGTTACATGAGTAAGTTCTATAGTGGTGATTTGTGAGATTTTGGTGCACCCATCACCCAAGCAGTATAATCTGAACCCAACTTGTAGTCTTTTATCCTTCACTCCATTAAATTATTTTTATTAATTCCAACCAATTAATTGTAAAACAAATTGCAGTTGTGTTATCACTTTATGTTATAAAGCAAGTAAAAACCAGTATAGGTTACTTATTATTTATTTAATAAACAGAATAGTTTTTAATTTTTAAATTAGAATTAGTTCTAATTTTTAAATTTTAATTAAATTAGTTTCTAATTAGAGTATTTTTGATGATATGCAAATGGTTAAAACAATATTTTGAATAGGTGTTAAGAATCCATTCTATTGGAGAAAGGGGTTATGTGTGTTTCTTTCTTTTTTTTTTTTTTTAAGGCTTCTTTTCAACGGCAGAAACATGTGTTTCTTGATTAAAGTAAGACCCAAGTGGAGATTTTCACTAATCAAAAGAAAAACATTAATTATCTCCTGAAAATAATCTCTGCATAATGGCTGTATGTAGCCATGAAGATACTGGTGTTAAAAAGTATTGCTGAGATTATACAATCAATACTAAGTTCTTAGGATAACCATGTGAATATTAACTCTATTATATAACATTGCTGTGTTATGACACAGAAGTAGATTTCAAGGATGTTGCCATTAAAAAATATCAAGTCACTGTAGAAATCTATTGGCATTTGTAGAGTGCTGAAACAGTTTTCAGTTCTCAAACACAGATACAAGTTAGAACACAACCATCAGTTCTGCTTAAATAATCAACGCTTTCACCAAACTTTTACAAGTCAAATATATAAATTGTGTTTGAGACTGTGTTTTAAGAATTAAATAAAAGCAGTGTGAGATAATTATATATCAATAAGAATAATAAGCCTAAAAGAAAATACTTCTTAAAGAGAACTAAAGTCCAGTTTAAAGCTTTTAAATAGAAAGTGGTCATAGAGAGACATTCTGGATGAAAAGGGTTGGCTGGGGGCTGAAATTATAAAGGATGGTATGCCCTGATTACTCTATGGACACCTTTTGTACAAATGGGTCTACAAGTCTCTCAAGGGTTGCCAAAATTGCCACTGAGTTTGTCTCACCATGATACTACCTCAGTGCACATACGAATTACTATGCGATGTTTGAACTGTGTATTGTTCCCGTTACTTGAAATAAGTAGCTCTTCATCTGTTACTCTGGAAACTTTGTCTTGCAAACATTTTAAATGCTGATAACCCAATTTTTATAATAGACCTTGACATGTATACAAGAGGTTTGATGCAGTTACAGGAGAAAGAAATGTTGTTGGCTCTTCCAGATTTGTCTCAGACGTAAGGATTAAAATGGCTCATTTAATCCAGAGAATTGGAGAACTGATTCCTTTCTCTTTACAGAGAAAGAAAGGAAAGAAAAGATAAAGAAAGAGAGAAAGAAGGAAAGAAGGAAGGAGAAAGAGAGAGAAAAAGGAGGAAGGGAAGGGAAGGGAAGGGAATGGGGAATGGGGAATGGGGAGGGGGAAGGGGGAAGGAAGAAGGGAAGGGAGAGGGGAGGGGAGAGGAAGGGGAGGGAAGAGGAAGGGGACGGGAGAGGAAGGGGAGGGGAGGGGAAGGAAAGAGAAAAGAAGGGGAAGGAAAGGGAGAAAAGAAAAGGATCTAAGGCATGGCCTGAGGCACAAGTGAGTACTGTGAGTTTGTTCTGGTCTAGACCAGAATTGGACTGGCATTTTGGGACACAAAGCTAGGCAGGGTTCATTCACATGAGCGAAGTGTTCCGACATCAGACCTTGACTTTTGCACAGTTTTTAATGAGGAGACAATGCTTTTTGTCCCTGAGCTTCTCTTATTCAAGTGCAGAATGGAAAAAGGAGACAGAAAGTTTGATGCAGGGATCAGGCCTTCTCAGCTGCTGATGCTTCAAGAAGCACCGTAGTTTCTCAAGGACTGTAAGTTACAGAAGGCTCTGGTCTAGACTGAGTCAGGCCTGGTTGCTGGCACACACACAGTCTACCCAGCATCTGCAAGAGCAGCCAATTGGGAGATGTAAGTAGAAATTTGTATATTAAATCTTTTGAATGAAGCCGTATGAGAAAAAAAAACTCACAGAAGCCAAAAGATGAGTGACCTTGTTTTTTCAGCTGTGTTTGTTATCTATAGGACTGATTGGTGAGCCAGAGACACCTGGCAATAACTCTCAGACTGGGAGTTAAAGGAAGGGGAAGTTCAGACAAGCAGCATATCTTCCATAATCCCATTGCCATATTCATTTTATTTGGCTCAGAAACTGGGGTTTAATAACTTTGCGTTTTACATGCTGCACTAATATTGCCATCATCAACAAAGGCAAGGTCAACAAAGGAGGATCTCCTCCCCGGCTCCAGAGCTCTTTGGCACCGGCGTGATTTTCCTAATGGTGAAAGATACATTTGAGTAGTAATTGATTAGGGTTTTATTGTTCCTAACTACAGCCAATGAGTACAGCATGCAAACTAACCCTTGCAAGTCTCCTGAATTGAAATCACTGTCTCCTCACTTGACTCCAGGTATCCAATTAGATTATTATGACCTACCGGTGGCATGAAAGCTTACTTTTCTCCTCCCTCCAACACTCCTATTTATATAGGGATTTCCATTGGAAATTTCCAGAGATCTCTACCCAGGAATATTGTGCTTGTCCTGCCCTATACTTTCCTGATTTGAAACATTCATAATAAATCTCAATTTTACTTTCTACATATTATAAGAAATTCATCTGCTGAGCCCAGAGAACCTCAGGCTGAAAGACATCACTAACATAACAAGGCAAAATTCAAATTTAAAAAAGAATACACCAAGGCTAAGTGGCATTAAAGTATTTGTGGATTTTGCTTTCCATGTCATACTGGTCATTTTTTAAAGGACTCAATTGTCCCCAGCCCAAGTATGTGCACTAGCGGTTGAACTGACCGGAAGGGACACCTGGAAGGTTGCATTTGCAAGAAGCTGCAGCACCTGGCAGGGAGCCAGAAGAAATAATCCAACCACACACCGATGGTTGAGGGCTTCCGGGGAATCAAAGAGAGAAAGCTTCCAGTGGGTAAACAATTTGCACATTCCATGTTGATTTTGTATATCCCTTCCTTCCCAAAACGACTAACAGCAGATCTCTGGTCCTTATGTGAGCATCTTGATGCAAGGATGCAGCTTGTTTTATTGCATGTAGACTGACAAGCCCTAATCCACCTCTTAACACGAGTCACAGAGAAATGCATTTCAGCAAAGTACAGGAAACAAAGGGTGGCTTTAAGACAATTATATCATAGTTACCATAGAGCTGCTGCTGCTTTTTTCCATCTGTAACATAAAGGCCTTCCCACAGGTACACTGAGAAATATAATGGAACATCATTAACTTGGATTCAACTCATTTGATCCTAAAAGTTCAGGCAAGATTAACATGTGCATTCTGAACAATTCTCTTGCTTGATTAAAAATTTGGAATTGAACAACCAAAACCAAGCTAAAAATTACTGTAATTTTTATCTGATAATCTTATGTAATTGACAAACAAATCATGATATAATCACCTTAATTTAAATATGAATACTTCCTATAAATATCTTTTTCTTGTTTCTGGAGTTACCCAGTATCAGTGACATTGTTTACGGGGAAATTTGTCAAGTTAGGAGTGGTAAACAGGGTTTAAGATTCCTGGGGTCTTAAAATATCCCAACCTGTTAGCATTATCCATACTTTCAGTGAAGAATGAAATGGGTTACTATAGTAGAGTCTCACAGTGTTCAGGAAGTGCTGATCATATTATCTTAGAGCTATAAGATGTCCCTATTGATCACATTTCATTGCCTTCTCTCTAATTTTTGGTGTCTAACAAATGGCATTTTATAAGTCTACAGACTAGGGTTATCTGATCCATCTTTCAGATCAGATTGTTCTGGTGAAGAGACTGATTTCCTAGGTTTTCAACATATCAGTGTTAGAATCACCCTTTTTGGGTAAAACGTTCACTAACTTTTTTTTTAAGAATCAACAACAAATGATGCTTACTACAAATTCCTGAAGTCTACTTGTTTTTGTAAATGTCATCTGGTGATAGGCTAGAGTGAAACCCTCTTCTGTTTTTTTAACTACCTTGATTAAGCTTTTCTAACCCTCTTCCCCTGAGACAGGTAAACTTGGTAATTTTATTATTTTGGGAATACAGTAAGCACAACGACCCATGAGTGATCACAGAATGAGCAAAACCCCTGAAGAGCCCAATTTTAGCCCAGGTGCCTCTGCCCATTTACTGCCCAGAACTGAACCTGAGCCCATTCACATGGTCACTTAGGATTGGGGTCCACCTAGGAAGAGGAAGCCAGCCACCCATGCTGCCACCTTCCCGTTGACTGCTGTGTATATCTCTCCATGACTGTGTTTAGCGTGACTGCACTCAAAGGACCCAATTAATTCACTTCCATCACTACTCGTAGAAGCCCTCAGAGGCAGCTTTAATAGCTAGGATTTAGGCTCGTTTTATAGATTTCGCACACATGGATTATAAAACTGATGAAAAGCAGCTAGATGTCACACACACACACATATATACATAGTGTGCTTTATATCATATATATGTGTATATATACATATATACAGTGTGTGTGTGCTTTATTCTCTAAGGCAGGATGTTTATATTCAGTATTCACAGATTTCTGTATTTCTTAAAGCAAGATCATTTTGTAGGGGCACCAGTTAAAATGCTCTCCCCATATAAAAGCAAGTTTACAAGTTAAATATCTCTATTTTATAGCGAAGTTAGTAATATATGCCATGAAACTCTATCCCATCTGTTTTCAGTCAAATTATATTACTTCAGTAACCATAAAGTACTGGTGAAATCTGATCTTATGTTTTTGAAATCTGATTTAGGCAAATCTCATATAAACAAGTTTTCAGAAGAGAGATCAATACATGGAGGTAAATCCGTGACTTGCTAAGATATTCCCATGAACCTGAGAATTATTCCTCCATTTACAACTTGATTTCATTGACAGTAAAGATTTCCACAGTTTATCAGAAACTCATTCATTACATAAAGGCATGCGTTTCTCATATATACCTTCCTGGTCAATGGTATAAGGCAAGCTCTTTAAGCCTGGCCAAAACCTTTAAGAATACAGACGCTCCTCAATTTAGGGCAGACACATCATAAGCTGAAAATACCCTAAGTCAAAATGCACTTAATACACCTAACCTAACCAACATCAGGGCTTAGCCTAGCCTGCCTTAAATGTGCTCAGAGCACTAGGGTTAGTCAAAACCACAAAGCCTATTTTATAATAAAGTGTTCGATATCTCATGTAACTTATTGAATAGTGTCCTGAAAGTGAAAAACAATGGTTGGATGGTGATATGGTTTGGCTGTGTCCCCACCCATATCTCATCTTGAATTGTAGCTCCCATAATTCCCTCATGTTGTGGGAGCGACCCAGTGGGAGATAATTGAATCATGAGGGCAGTTTCCCCCATACTGTTCTCATGGTAGTGATAAGAGGAAACCCCTTTGCTTGGCTCTAACAATTCTCTTGTCTGCCACTATGTGAGATGTGCCTTTCACCTTCTGCCACGATTGTGAGGCCTCCCTGGCCACATGGAACCGTGAGTCCATTAAACCTCTTCTTTTGTAAATTGCCCAGTCTCAGGTATATCTTTATCAGCGTCATGAAAACAGACTAATACAGATGGGTACTTAAGGAACGCTTTCTACCGTCCTTTAATGATAGATGAATACCTATCATTTACATACCATCATAAAGTCAAAAAATCTTTAAGTTGAACCATCATAAGTTGGGAACCATTTGTAATTCCAGCAATTCACTGTGACTGACTGTAGTTGCCAGTCCTTTTTGGTTGTAAATGAATACTCCCCTCTACACCTTTGCCATGAATTAAATAAGGTAACAGCAGGGACCACACCACTCCTAGCAGTTCAACCTAACTAACCACTTAAGTCTCAGACCTGTCATATCTAGGTGAACTGACCTGGAAAGTAGTCACTAAGTATGGTATAAGGCTGAAGAAAATAAAATTAGCGAAAATGTCAACTTTTCAACAGATAAACTAGATTGAAGAAGGAGAAAGGGATGTGCACTTTAGAACTAGATATGGCACAGATTCCAGGAATGATTAACCCTTAGAGCATGTATGTAGAATTCTATTTACAAAAGCCAACATGGTATCCAGTATACAGGTTCTTCCAGGAGTCCATAGCCCCACGCTGATGCATACTATTCCAAACTGAGAAAAGCATAGCCATGCAAGTTTTTAATTGTTTTCTTTCATGTCACAGCAGATTTGGATTTATTGTAGCTTCTGTATTGGGTTTGGCAAGGTGAGGGTTAAAACCGGAGTTTCCAGGGTGAAGCCTGAGCTGCTGTCCGCTGTACCCAGACAAGGCGATCTCCACAGACCTTCTCACAGCCCTATAATTCAGGCCTCTTCAGCCACTTCTGGTTTCAGAATATCAGTCTGTGTATTTATTTGTACTTTCCCTTATTTTACATGTTAGTTTTAGCAATACATTCTCTCTTCACACTTTCATGTTTTGTTTTTAAATTTTTATCATGTGTATTTAGCTCCTTTATTTTTAGTCTTTCTTCTTTAATAGTGAAGGCATTTCTGCCAATACAGAGTTTTTTCCTGAGTTGAGTTTTTGGGGATTCCATAGGTTTTAAAATAAAATATTCCTTTCTTATATGTTTCTAAATGGTTTTAAATTTCAGTTTTATTATTCTCTTTGATCCATGGGTTATATAGAAGCAAGTTTATGAATTTCCAAATAGTAAAAAATATTCTCAGCCATGTTATTAATTTAGTTTAGTTTTGGATTACAGCAGAATAATGTGACTTGAAAGATCTCCAATTTTAAATTTGTAAAAAGTGTTACTGTGTCCATAGATATGATCATACTTTATAAATATTTCCCAGGGAAGAAAAACCTGAGCTGGTCAGAGGCACAGAGAAACAAAGATGGGAGCCTTTGTTCTAAAGACTCATTGCCCAGGTTCAAATCTTGCCTTTACCCCTTTCCCATTCCACAATTCCCCTGGACAAAATACAGACTTTTGCCGAACTTCGTTTTCCATCTTTAAAATGGAAGCATGGAAACAATAGCCATGTCTCCTCTTAGCGTTGCCGTGAGGATGACTAAGATTATGTGTATGGAAATGCCTCCAGCGGTCCCTTGCGTGCAGCAGGCACTCAGCAGGAAAAGAAAGAAAGAAAAAAGGCGTGGTTCTGGCAGTCAGAACAGACCTGGCCTTAAATTCTAGATCTGCCACATCCCAGCTGCCTTTGGAAGTTACTTTCTGTTCTGAGCTTCCTGCTGATGTGCAGTGGGGAGAAAGCGGAAGTAGCTGTGGGGATTCAGATTGACATGCGTGGGAACCGTGAGACCACTGCTGGCCTTAGAGCGAACGCCTGCAAACAGACTGGCTCCTGCTGTTTTTATGAGGACTATAAAATGAGAAAACGTAAAATGGCTAACTAATGATCTTTTCCCCTAACTCACTCTTCCTAAGGGACTGGCCAGGACAAAGGAAAGCCAATGGGCTTATCACAGAAGAAGAAGAGAAGCTGCTAGCAGCTCAAAATGCCTGAATTTGGTATACTTTTCCAAACAAGGGCACCGAGGCAGAATGTGTACATAGTCGCCTCTGAAAGTTGTAACACTCACTTCCGGCATCAACTTCCAGTTAGGGAAGTTCTCCTGCTTTATGGGTTCATCCCTTCCCCAATTCTTAAAACTGGAAGGTTTTTTTGTTGTTTTCAGAGTGCCTCCTTCTTGTTCACTCTTAGACGCCACACTTTTCTCTGAGTCGTTGCGTTGTCCATCCAGGTGCCCACAACACACACCAACCCACTGCAAACAAGACCTTTTCTTCTGGGAGAAAGCATCAACATTTTCAAGATTGAGTTTTCCGAATAACTCATCTTAGTAACAAGAAGGGGGTAAAGACAACAAGATAATTTAATACTAGAAAATCAATAGTTTTGTCTATGCCTATGCCTGTCCCAAAAGTCTGGCTACATTTGCAACGTAAAATTGTTATTCTGAAAATAGGTAAATCTTGTCTACTTTTTCCCAGCCTGAGATTTAAGTGTCTGCTTTGTTTGTTTGTTTTTGTTGAACATGTGCTAAGCAGAAAGACCAAACCATAAAATTTTACATTTCATCCTTGGAAAATGTAAATAACATTGGACTGCATGCTGGAAGACTAACAGTGTTTATACATGCATGAGTCTATATAAAAGGGTTTATTTTTATTTGATAAAAATGAAGTATATTTTTCTCTAAGTATATTCTTGGTATTGAGAAAGAGAAAAAAAGCCTTTAAAATATTAAATTCAAATTTTTCATAGAAGACTTGTGTTCTATATTTAAAGTAAGATCATTTAAAATAGATGTACAAATACTGTCATGGTATTTGTATGTGGAGGCCTCCAGAGAAAATTTGAAAATGGAAAAGGACTCCTGGTCTTCCCAAATCACATTAGGCTGGAGAAAGAAAACAGAAATGTTGTTGGTGAGGGATTTAGGGGTGACCTCAATGCCAAGCCTCATGCCATACTGGAAAAGTATTCATTTATTTAACAAATATTTAGTGTCTACTATGCACCAGGATTCTGGGTGCTTGGGATATGTAAGTCAACCAAAAAAGACAAAAACTCCTGCTCCTGTGAAACAGATATTGTGGAATGGAAAATAAAAGGTAATAGGTTTCTCAAAGAACTAAAATAGAACAATATTTGATCTAGTTACTGGGTATCCACCCAAAGAACATCACTGTATCAAAAAGATACCTAAACTTGTATGTTTATTGCAGGACTATTCACAATAGCAAAGATGTGGAATCAGCCTAAGTGTCCATCAACTAATGATTGGATAAGGAAAGACTCCTCAGCCATAAAAAGAAGGAAATCATGTTGTTTGCAGCAACAGGGGTGGAACTGGAAGTCATTATCTTAACTGAAACAACTCAAAACCAAGAAGTCAAACACTGCATATTCTTACTCATTAAGTGTGAGCTAAAAAATGTGTACACATGGATGTACAGAGTGGAATCAAAGACTTTGGAGCCACAGAGGGGTAGGAAGGTGGGAGGGAGGTGAGGGATGAGAAAATTGCCGATTGAGTACAATATACACTATTTGGGCAATGGTTACACTAAAGTCCAGACTTCACCACTAAGCACTGTTTCCATGTAACGTAACCGCACTTGTAGCCCTTCAATTTATACAAGTAGACATTTTCAACAGTAAGAAATGTCATGCATCAGTTAACCTGGTCATGTGGGAAACGGGACAACTGCTGCAGTGGAAGAGGTGGGTCAGGGTGCTGGGCAGGTTGGAAAGGGCGTGGTGGCCTGGGGCCTCACTGAGAAGTTGATGTGCCTGCCTAGCTGGAAGGTGGTGAGGGAAGAGGTTCCAGGAGGAGGGGACAGCCGTGAGAGGGGTCTAAGGATGTGCACCCAGGCCCATGTGCCTGGAGTGATCTAGGAGGTGGGGGGCGACCCAGCCAGCTCACGGGCTGTTTAGGCTACTGACTTGGCTTCCGGTCTTCACAAAATGGGAAACGTCAGTGGCTCACATGATCTGACTTTTATTTTAAAGCTCACCCACATTTCACGGCTATTTCCCTGACGTGCTCTGGGAGGGCGGAGTGCCATGGGACTGGCCAGCACCTTCCTTCCTGCCTGTCAGCATGGACTTGCAACCCCAGGAGTGCGTGGACTGAAGGACCGCACAAACTCACGGCATGGCTGGGGCCCCCAGGGCCAACTCCTCCAGCAGCACGGGTCCTCACTCATTCCCAAGAAATGAAACTATACTGATAACGACTTTCCAAGAAAAAGCGCAAAATCTTGCTTGAATGATTCACTTCCTTCCTTCCTGTGATGGTTAATTTTATGTCAACTTGGCTGGGCCACATGGCCTGTTGCTTGGTCAAATCCCAGTCTAGATGTTGCTGTGAAGGCATTTTGTCGATGAGGTTAATGTTAGATCCATCAACTATCAGGAAAGCAGAGACCCTCCACAGTGTGGGTGGGCCTCATCCAATCAGTGGACGACTTCAAGAGAAAAAGACTGAGGTCCTCTAAGGAAGAAGAAATCTGCTTCCCAACAGCCTTCAGACTCAAGCTGCAACACCAGCTCTTCCCTGGGTCTCCAGCCTGCCCTGCCTGCCCTGCAGCTTTTCCACATGCCAGCACAATTGTGTGAGCCAGTTCCTTAAAAGCTCTCTCTCCAGATATATATAGTCACATACAGTCAGCCTTCCATATCCATGGACTCCACATCCCTGGATTCAACCAGCCTTGTTGGATTAAAATATTTAGAAATAAAATGTCTGTATGGAACACTTCAAGACTTTGTCTTGTCATTATTTCCTAAAAAATACAGTATTCACATAGCATTTACATCGTATTAGGTATTGTAAGTAATTATAATGACAATTTAAAGTATACAGGAGGATGTTCATAGGTTACATGCAAATACTACGTCATTTTGTATCAGGGACTTGAACGTCGGCGGACTCTGGTATCCATGAGAGGTCCTACAGAGCTCTACCCCATGAGGGACACTGTATATATGTGTATTTGTGTTTATATGTGTAATATGTTTATGTGTGTGTGTACATGTGGGTATATTTGTATATGCATGTGTTTGTATATATGTGTGATGTGTGTGTTTGCATTTATGAGTGTATATGCATGTGTGTATGTGTGTATTTGTATATGTGTTTTTGTACATGTATATTTGTATATCTGTGTGTGTGTTTGTATAGCTGTGTTTTGTGTGTGTGTGTATACCCGTGTGTGTTCATGTGTGTTTGTGTATGTGTAGCTGTTTCAGTGGGTGTTTGTATATGTGTGTGTTTGTGTATGTGTTTGTATATCTATGTGTGTGTGTTAATATGTGCTTGTGTGTGTGTTTGTATTTCTGTGGGTGTGTTTGTGTTTGTGTATGTGTGTGTGTCTCTGTGTGTGTATGTACGTGTGTGTCCATGTGTGTCTGTGTATGTGTTTATACGTGTCTGTGTGTGTGTTTGTATATCCGTGTGTGTGTCTCTATGTGTATATATGTGTGTCTGTATATGTGTGTCTCTGTGTGTATATGTGTCTTTCTGTGTCTGTGTGTCTCTCTTTGTGTGTGTGTATTATCCATATGTGTCTGTGTATGAGTAGGTGTATGTCTGTGTGTGTGTCTCTGTATGTCTTTGTGTGTGTGTATTTGTATATTCATGTGTGTGTAATTTGTATATCCGTGTGTGTGTTTGCATGTGTCTCTGTGTGTATATGTGTATCTCTGTGTGTGTTTGTGTGTTTTTATATGTCCGTGTGTGTATATGTGTTTGCCTGTGTTTGTGTGTGTTTGTGTGTGTCTGTGTATGTGTGTGTATGATGTCTGTGTGTCTGTGTGTGTATGTCTGTGTGTGTCTGTGTGTGTCTGTGTGTATGTGTGTGTGTATGTGTGTGTGTATGTGTGTGTAGGTCTGTGTGTCTGTGTATGTGTGTATGTCTGTGTATGTATGTATGTGTATGTGTGTGTGTGTCTGAGTGTGTGTGTGTCCGTGCATGTGTATGGGTGTGTCTGTGTGTGTGTGTGTCTGTGCATGTGTGTATGTCTCTGTGTATGTGCAGGTGTGTGCATGTGTGTGTGTGTATCTTTCCTTCCAGTTGTTTCTCAGGATAACCCTGGCTACTACACTTCCCCTGTGATTCTTCCCCTGTTATGAAGCCACCACCTTTGTACTCAGACCTTCTTTTTTCTGTATTCTTGAAAAAAAAGAAATTCTTTTAAGAAGCGATAACATTTTGGTATTTCTTTTTAAATTTTAAACTGGAAGTGTGAAGGCTCAAATCCTCATAACCCCTTCATTGGATTTTAAAATAAAGTTGTTAACCCCACTCCCTGCTTCTATTCTGCCCGCCACTTGGAAACAGTTTTCCCTCCTTCCACTTCCCATGCCACCCGGTCCCCAGCCCATGTCTCTGGCAGCATATTCATCTCAAGCCTCTCCCCGTGCTGGATCACAACCCGCTTCCGCCCACACTCAGCATCTCCCTTTCTCTCTTTGTACTAACAGGTTTTGTGCATTCGCTCTTACCAAAAAAGAAAAAAAAAAACTTTTTGAATGATAAATGAGCATGCACATTCTTTTTAACATGTGGCGGAAATTCTATCCTAGCAACAGGCACCAAATCAACTGTCATCCAGCAAGGATCTCTGGTCTGTTTGCTTCTGGAAAGAGACTAGAAACAGGCAGACTCTTCCAATTTGTGTATGTTAAGGAATGCATTATTAGATGAAAGGAGATGGGAGGTTGTCTAGAGAAATCATACCATTGAATTAATTCGTGTGGAGGTTCTGGATTCTGCTAAGGATATTTTGAAAGCATACCGCACAGGACAGACGTTTAAAGTCCTCAACAGGTGGTCAGTTTAGGTAATTGTGGCACTGGGTGTTCAGGATAAGGGGTGCCCCATGGATCATCTCAGCTTATCTTTAGGACAACCTCGTCAGGTAGGTAGGACAGGCCTCATCTGCATGTCAGGTAAAGTGATTAGAAAATAGTGAGAAAATGTCACTCTATTTAAGAACTAATGTCAGCAGATAAATGCTGGTTTAAACCCAGATAACCAGATCATTTCCTTCATATTCTGTATGCTACCAAAAATACTGGCAGAAAAACAGGAGGGTCTCAAAGTAGATACCAAGAAGTTGGAAAGAACCTGCTTCCAAACTTCCTGCCAAGCCCAGAGAAGGATTCTGGACTGGAAAAACTGCCTGGAAAGGGGAAGTCTGGATTCTCACCAGCTGCTACCTCCCAGCCCTTGAGGAGGTGTGGCACCCCCCCCTCCTGACAGGCCCCCTGGAGAGGCTGTGGGCAGGCGAACCTGGCCCCACACTATCACAGCACAGCACGGGAACCCCGGAAACACCGGGAACAGCACGGGAACACCAGGAACACCGGGAAGCACTTCACAGTCTCCTGCAGGTCAAAGGCTGATCTCTTACACTTCAGAAAAATAGATACAGTTGGGCCTATGAAGTTGCTGAGTTTTAAGTGTTTGCTACCTACAGAAATGGTTCATTCATAGCTGTGATGTCTTTCTCTCTCCTTTTAAGACAAAGGGCCACAAGATCTCCTGGGTCCAATTTAGGAATGTGGGGAGAAAAGTGTGAAAAGTGACATTTCTGGAATAGTCTTTATCTTCTGGTCACCATGGATACTGTGGGTCTCCATGGTGGGTGCTGCTGGCTACTGTGGGGCACCCGGTGTGGGTGCTGTTGAGTCCTCTGGGACTCCCATGCTGGATTTTGTTGAGTATTTGGGGTACCTATGGCGGGTGCTGCTGGGTATTTTGAGGCAACCATGGTAGGTGCTGTTGGGTGCTATGGGGTACCCATGGTGGGAACGGTTGGGTACCCATAGTGGGTACTGTTGGGTACTGTGGGGTACCCATGTGGGTGCTACTGGGTATTTTTAGGTACACCATTGCAATTGAGATGGAAAAAGAAAACAGCCACAGATCGTGAGCTGTCTCTTAAGGAACTTAACATCTAATTGAGAAGTTGTGAAAAAAATAATCACCATGAAATTTCCTCTCTATTACTCCCTTTGGGAGTAATACCACAAAAAGAGATTTAAGGCGGAATTCAATATGTTGTACGTTCTGCAATTCAAGTGAGTTGCTGCCACAAAAGCAAGAAGGATCACCATTCAGCTGTAGCAACCTCCACAGAGGAAACAAGGGAGGAAATGACGTGTTCTCCATTCTGCCGAAGGCAAACTTCCAGCTACAATGGGAGGTACTTTCTCTGCAGGTAGGCCCCTCTTGAGTGCAGTGAGAACAAAAGAGAAATGGAGTTTTGTTTACATAAACTGACCTTGAACTTGAGTCATAACCCACATACAATTTTTAAGTAAAGATGAAGGAATCTTGGATAATTTCTACTACTGTGTAACACATATACACAAAAATGCATCCTTTTAAAAATACTCATTGCCAGCTGGGAGTAGGGGCTCACGTCTGTAATCCCAGCACTTTGGGAGGCCGAGGTGGGCAGATCACTTGAGTTCAAGAGTTCGAGACCAGCCTGGCCAACATGGTGAAACCCCGTCTCTACTGAAAATACAAAAATTAGCCAGGTGTGGTGGCAGGTGCCTGTAATCCCAGCTACTATCGCTTGAACCCTGAAGGCGGAGATTGCAGGGAGCCGAGGTTGCGCCACTGCACTCCAGCCTGGGTGACAGAGTGAGACTCCGTCTAAACAAACAAACAAAAAATACTCATTACCTTCTGCCTGCATTCATCTACTTCCCGTATATGTTTTAGGGTGGCCAGCTCGAAGAAAATGCTTTTGTGTGCTAATATCTTTACATTGCTGAAGAGCCCGTAACTCCAAAGACTCTCAAGTTACTTTGTAAATTGCATATGAAGATCTCCTAGAAAGTATGTATAGGAGACTCTCCATCTTATCACAGTATAGACCAAATTTTGAATCTCCCCTTATGATGGCAATGCCTGTGTTTACAGAGTGCTGCAGGGGGTAATTCACCTCCTCTAAGATGCCTGTGTGGTAGGTAACAGCGTATGTCTGATTAAGTCACTTTTCCAGATGGTCAACAAAGATACTTTCCATACAAAAAGGAATTTAAGAAGCCAGTTTCCTAATACTTAGTTTCGTATGGCTATAGAAAAACAGACAAGTTGAAAAGAAAATTTCAAAATTACTCTTTTTAGGCATCAACCCTAACCTCAATAATTGTCTGGAAAAATGTGTTTTGTTTGTGTGTGTGTGTGTGTGTGTCTGTGTGGGTCTGTGTGCATTTTCCCTTAAAGCAATGGTTCAGAACCATCTGGAGAACTTCTTAAAAACAGACCTCACCCTCCTCCGAGTTTCTGATTCCGTAGATCTGGAGTGGTGCTGAAAACCTGCCTTTCTAACAACCTCCCAGGTCTAGCACAAGGCTACCACTTCTTTGAAGCCATAAAGGAATCTATAATTATTTTATATGGTTTTTTCCTTTTTCTAAAAAAAAAAGCAAATTGTGAACGAAGCCTGCGTTTGTGATTAAGTGTTTTGAAATGCACTGACTGTTTACTCAAAATACCTGTTGTCTGTAGGTCACAGGCACTGTACCCTGAATGGGTCGGTTTTACAAACTGCTACTAGTTCTTCTAATAAGTGAACTGGCTGCTAGATGAAGTGAGAAACTTAGAGAGGCTCACTGAGATTCTAAGCTAACCTGATGGTGGTAGGGCCATTTGTATTAATGATAAATGGGTTTAATTTTTCTGAAATTATGTGTCATCATCAAAGGAGGGTAGGATGCCTCACAAAACAGTGGGTGAAATTTTGTGACTATATTTCATATAGGTATCATGAACTCCCTCTAAGTTGTCCTTGTTCTGGTTTTAACATGGTGACTTCCCACCAATCTATAAAAGTAGCCAACTGTATCTCTTACTATAGATTGAAGGTTTGTATTCCCCAAACCCAAATTTATATCTTTTTTTTTTTTTTTTGAGGCAGAGTCTTGCTCTGTCACCCAGGCTGGAGTGCAGTGGCACGATCTCAGCTCACTGCAAGCTCCACTTCCCAGGTTCACACCGTTCTTCTGCCTCAGCCTCCTGAGTAGCTGGGACTACAGGCAACCGCCACCATGCCTGGTTAATTTTTTGTTGTTGTTTTTTAGTGGAGACAGGGTTTCGCCGTGTTAGCCAGGATGGTCTCGATCTCCTAACCTCGTGATCTGCCCGCCTCAGCCTCCCAGAGTACTGGGATTACAGGCGTGAACCACCGCACCTGGCCATCTTATTTTTTTTAAGTTACGGTCTTACTCTGTCGCCCAGGCTGGAGTGCAGTGGCTGCAATCACGGCTCACTGCAGCCTCGACCACAGGATTCAGGTGACCCTCCTGCCTCAGCCTCCTGGGTAGCTGGGACCACAGGCATGCACCACCACACCCAGCTAATTTTTTATATTTTTGGTGGGGATGGAGTCTTGCCATGTTGCCCTGGTTGGTCTCAAACTCCTGAGTTCGAGCAATCCACCCGCCTCGGCTTCCCAAAGTGCTGAGATTATAGGCATGAGCCACTGTGTCCAGCCCCAAATTTATATCTTAAAATATGAACCCTATATATGATGGTATTAGGAAGTAGGGCTTTTGGGATGTGATAAGGTCGTGAAGGTGGAGCCCTCATGAATGGGATTCGTGCCTTCATAAAGAGACACCAAAGGCCCCCTTTGCCTCTCTGCCATATGAGGACACCGTGAAAAGACAGCTGTCTATGAACCAGAAAGCCAGGCCTCACCAGACACCAAATCTGCCAGGCCCTTGATCTCGGACTTTCCAGCATCCAGAACCATGAGAAATGAATGTCTGTTGTTTATAACTCACCAAGTCCATGGCACTTTTTTATAACAGCCTGAATGGACTGAGCCATCTCTATTTACCATTGACAGGGAAGAGGAAGATTATCACCAACAAAGATCTAGAATCCACTGGTCATCGGCTCATACATCCCCACTTCCAGCACGCTGTACCTGCACCTTCAGGTCCGGGTTAGGTACCCCTTTCATTTGCCCCCACAGACACCTCAACTTCTCTCCATCATGTCATTCAACTTGTGTTAAAATCGCCTGCGCATTGTGTCGTCGCCCCACCGGAATGTAAAAGTGCGTGTGGCAGAGGCCAGGCCTGTGTAGACTGTTGAGTCTTCAACATTCAGCATAGCTCCTAGCACATGGTACATGCTCACAAAATTATCTGTTGAATGTGAACAGCAGGAAGGAAGGAAGACCGAAAAGGGAGAGAATAACTCAAAAGCTGAGTTCTCTGAAAGGGGTTAACTTACAGAGGCCTATGCAGCGCTCTCCAATGAGGAGGGGAAGGATGCATTGAATAACAGTATGGGCAAAAAGAACACTTTCAGAACATACCAAAGGCCTTCGGGGGGGCATCAGAGACATGGGCTTCCCGGAAACTGCCCAGCCAGTGAGAATCCCGGGGGAAGAAATTGGAAAGGACTTATTTGAACAACAACGAAAAATGTGTGTGCAGACACATACACAGATGCACGCGCGCACACACACACAGTCACACACGGCTAAGACATCAACAGGCTAGCTTTGCAGTCACGTTTGTCTACACATGCTGTGGGTGTGGGAGAGACAGGGGTTCATCTGGGATGTATTTCATCTGAGATCTTGGTGAGGTCATTTTTGTTCCAGACAGCTGAATATTAAGTGCCGCATCTTATTACAGCTTTTTAAATGGCATGCTTTCCAAAGCATATCATAAACCCCCATGACCTTGTGAGGTAGGCTTGCAATATAAGCCACGGTCTCCTGCAGGCCCCTGAGCTGCCAGGCTGAGCCTCACACAGGAGGGCTGGAGAGTGTGGTGGTGCAGGACAGTGAACCAAAGATGGTACCTTTGGACGTCGCTGATTGAAAATATCACTCATCAAGCTTTTTATTATGTTTCTATTGCTTACTCTTTCCCATACCTCTCCACGACTTCCATGACTGGTATCCTGGGAACCCCCAGGCATCATCCTAGCCCTCTCTGTTCTGGCCATACCACCTACTTGCTATTCCTCAGATATGCCAGGTTCTGAGATGGGAGCCTTGAAGCCTGAACACCTGCTGTTTCCTCTGTCTGGAAGGCTTTCTACCTAGAGTCCCAAATTCTCCTCCTTCAGATTTTTCTCAAAACTCATGTTTGCAGCGAGGCCTTCCCAGACCACACTATTTAAAAGTATAAGACTCTCTCCTCTCTATCCTTCCTATTTCCTCCCCTGCTTCCTTCTTCTCTGTAATGTTTATTAGCACCTGGCGTGCTCTACGTGTAATTATTTACTTCCTGGGTCTCCTCTCGCTAAGATCCCTGAGGGCAGGGATATTTGTATTTTGCTCGCTGCTATACCCCAGAACATAGGACTTCCTGGTCCATATGGATACGCAATCAATAATTGTCTCAAAAATGTTTGCGTCTACTGTGGATGGGCACCATACCAGCCATGCATCTGGATATCAATAAATATTTGTTAATAGAATAAGTGAACGAATTGACTTCTCCAAAATAACGCCTCGGGTCTCACACTGAAGCCACCACCATCTCCTGGGTGGCTCCTTTCCTGTTTGGTGAGCCATGGTGGCGGCTGCCATCACTGCTATGTGGGTTGCACTGGCAATTCATTGGATGCATGGGCAACCCCACCCATTATTTATGAGTCACCACACAGTGGCCCAGGCACTGAGCTGCCTCTCACTTTACTGTGCTACTTGTACTCGGTCTTCCAGTGGTGTGAGAAGGAGAAACTTCAAGAACCTGTATTTTTGTGATATTTCCCCACAGGCCACATTCAACGCTTACATGCATATAATGAATGCATGCAGTTTGACTTTTAACAGAACATTTTTTTAATGAAAATTACAATGCACGTTCCATATAGTGTTTGATAATTTTAAACTTCTTTCAAAATCTCCTCTGTCATGCATGGTCTCAAGATTTTGAGTAACACTGTGATTGGCTGAACCAATAAAATAATTCTGGAAACCAGGAAGTGGACAGTGAGATGTCAACTTGACTTCCTTAAAGTTATATGTCTGGCCATCTAGAAATAGAATGCCTTTGTTAGCCCCAAGTAATACATCTGTCATTTCTGAAATTATTTTTTATTCAATGTACCTGCTAGTATAAGAAATAGACTAAAAAAATCGCTATGTGACATGAACTACCTCTCTCTTTAGAATCCACAGATACCTTTGTGAATTCTAGGAGAGTCAATTTTCCTCTTCACCAAGGGTTTCATTTTATGAATACCTGACTCATCAACACAGTTAAGAATATAGTAAACAATCCTGCTTCTGTTTAAGTCTTATAGCAACTGACTCATGGGTGCCTATTAACATAGACTTTAGAAAATTCACCAAAAGAGAACCATTTCATCAGCACCATAAAACAGATCAAAATGGTGGCTTGTGCAGATGAATGAGTCAAATGCAAAGGCTGCTAAATGCATCCTTCTGCTTGGGGCTTTATTCTGTGTGTGTGTGTTTGGTGGTCCAGCTTCTTCTATATGTTTCAGATGACGATTCCAAAGCAAACCAAGAGAAAACCGGACACACTGTTAACTGTGACTGAAATTAAATAAGGGAAGTCTGCCTGTTCTTCTGCATTGGCTCAGAGCCAGGAATCCCTGCCTTTCCTTTGGAGGAAATGTATTGTGCATGTTCCTGGCAGCTTCTCCATCACAGCCCACACTCCTCTTTTACCTGTGTACCCAACCGCTGGAGGTGCACTTCCTCACTATATGAAAAGAAGCTCCACAGAGGACCATCCACAATGCCTGACCTGGGGGTGAGCCCAGCCAGATGCTGGCAACATATATCCATGTCCTTGGAGGATACCGGAGGGAGGAATGTTTTCAGATGCATTATATGGGCAAAGCACTGAAGGTCACAATGTTCTCTGTGAACACTCTTACATTTTGATATACAAAATTTAAAAGTAGAATTTATAATATGACATGACTGATTCAGTGTTATACCAGATTTGTATGGACAAGTGGTAACAGAAGCCATTAAGAAAAAAATTAATAATAAAGAATTGACATCCATGAGCCTAATTGTGTTTGTGAATGGGGAAAGAGATGGCCACTCTTCAGTGTGAATATTGGCTCATTGGGGGATGGGTTGAAAATCACTGCAGTAGAATTAAGAGTAGCTGCCTTTTAACCATTCTTCCCAATCTTAGATGTGCATGGAAACACACACACACACACACACACACGCACGGGCTGTGTCTTTAGCATGCAATGAGGTGCATCCTTGACAGCGCTTGCTACACTCCAAAGTGTGGGTCCTGAGATGTGATGCAGTCAGAGTCTCAACCTTTAGACTCTTGGGTCTTTTGTGCCGGGGAATTGCGGGTGCCCAGGAAGTCTTTCCTGATTGGATTTCCCTGTGCGTCAGACTCTCCCTACACACCTTCTGCTTCGGCTTCCCCGTTCTCCTCTTTGCAGCGCTTGTTTCTGGATGTCTCTTTTACTTTCCGCCTTCAGGTGTAACATCCTGTTGCTGTTGCTGTGGCCACACTCCCAGAGACTAGATTATGGGTTTTGATTTGAACACTGCAGTGGGCACAGAAGTCTTGCAGAGGCAATGTTTAAAATCACATAGAAGGAGAGCAGAGCACACTTTCTAAAACAAAGAACCACAAGGTCATATGCATTTGTAGGAAGAAAAAATAGCAGTGTTTTCAATCAAATCATGAATTATGTTTGTATGGGTTCTTTTGTTTCCGACATTTTTTGGTGAGTGCATTTTACAAAACCCTCAGAGAGTGCAACAGCCGTGAGCCATTTGGTTGAGAGCAGAAACACGAGCAGCTGCGTGACCGCCTCATTAGCCGGTCGGTCCTTACGGGCTGTGAGCGGCATCACGTGCCAGCACCTCCCAGGCTCATTTGGGACCCTGGCTCTTACCTAAACGTGTGAGCTGCAGAGCCACCTTCTCCATTAAATGCTATTAGGTATGCTTCAGTAATGTTTGGGAAGGTGTACAATAGTTTGATGTTAAGGAGAGTGACATGAATTATACTAGCTAAAACAATACTTCTTTTAAATTACTTTTCAACTGTGTTCTGTTCAGATTGCTCTGCAGAAGAGCTGGGGAGAGACCTGGTAAAGTGTGATAAGTTTCAGCACATGGAAAACAACTGAGAGCATGGCTGCTTCCCATCTCCCTCCTCTTCGTTTCCATCCGCCCACGCGGCCGCCTACACCCCCACTGCGCTCTGGCAGGAAGGGCCCCTCTGCCTGCGTCATGCCAGCCACGTCACCACCACAGCGCCCAGAGGCACTGGCAGTTTCATATCCACGTGAGAAAGTTTCATATCCACTTTACTTGGGAAGGTTTCTTAACTAGGGAATCAATGTTATCAAAGCGAAGGAAGCTACAGACGTTCCTTAACCTGAGGGTAAAGGGTCACTACACCGTATGCCAGTCGGGTAAGAACTGCAGAATCACAACATTGAGAACACCATGAGAAGGACAAGTTTCAGCTCTGAACTGTTACCCCATCTAGAGAGACAGAATTTAGCTATTGTTTCCCCAGCTGGGCTCTTCCACTAGTTCCATTAGCAAGGTGACTTTCAATGCTGACTCTCGGTATTTGGTTAGTATTACCAAGGGAGCAACTGAAAAACGATTCTTTCTACAAGCATACAATACGAAGACCAACTAACATTTGTATAACGTGTCAAACCTTACCTGCTCTACCCTGTTTTTATGCACTTCCTCTCACCCAATCCTATGGAATATTGCTACTGGCTGCACATCCCGGTGCACAGCCGTAGATGCAGAGGCTCCTAGAGAGGCCTTTACTTTTTAAACAAACGCTACATGGTGTTTACTTTTTGTCAGACATTATTTTAAGTACTTCCTAAACTTGCACACGTTTAATCATCAAACGGCCTGGTGAGGTGGGGCCTGGAAGCTTGAGCACGCAGAGGCTAGCAACGTGCTCTGGTCACAGTGGTCAGTGGCAAAGTTAGATGTGAACCAGGTCGGTTGAACTGTTTGACTCCACGGCTCATGCCCCGACCCCCTACATGAGGTGAGCACGCGCACACCCCAAATGGAGGGACCACGTGATGTTTTCTCACCTGAGACGTGGAAACGTGTTAAAGTGATGCGCTTTAACAAATCTAAAGAGAATTGGTTTACATGCCTTTGAAACCAAGTCAAGAGAGCAAAAATGCAAACTGAGGAATTCACTTGAACCTATTTCAAATCCGAAGGTTCATCTCCACCCCTTCTAATATCAGACCAGTACTGGAATGGTTTCGTGGTATAATTGACGAGGCCTCAGGGTATGTAGTGGGCAACTCAGGGGGGTTCCCTGGACTTGAAGTGAGAGCAGTTAGTTCCAGCTAGGAGCAATCTCCATGGGCCCAGTGGGGCTTCGTGACATGGCGCTCAGGGATTGTGTTCTGATTCACAGCTGTTGGTGTGGTGGGCAGTGGAACGGACACGTACTGGTCTAGAAAGATCTCCAGAACACATTATCAGTGGAAGAAAGTAAGGGGAAGAGCAGCGACTATGTTATGCTACCTTTCAGGTAAGCAAAGAGAAGAACAATATATAGCCAACATTTATAGGCATTGTATAAAGAAACTCTAAAAAAACATCCAAAAAGTGGCCCTCTCTCCTCCTCCTCCCTGTGTGAGTGTGTATGTGACTGTGTGTGTGTGATGGTGTGAGTGTGTGTATCTGTGTGTGTGTGAGTGTGTGTGAGTGTGTACAGATGGAACTGTGGTGAAAGGTGGCAGGGGAGGAATGAGTCTTCTCAAAGTATGCCTTGTTATATTGTTTGTATTTCAAATCATATAAATTAAAATTTTTCTTTAAATATTTTAAGTGATGCGTTAAGTGAAAAACAGAAGCAAAAATGAAAGCACCACCCTCCATTGGCACAGCTTACGTAGGATATAAATGGAATTCATGTAGAATAACCTTGGCATTAAAATGTCTTAGACCAGGGCCGGGTGCGGTGGCTCACGCCTGTAATCCCAGCACTTTGGGAGGCCGAGGCGGGCGGATTACAAGGTCAGGAGATGGAGACCCTCCTGGCTAACACGGTGAAAACCCGTCTCTACTAAAAAACAAAAAAATACAAAAAATTAGCCGGGTGCGGTGGCGGGCGCCTGTAGTCCCAGCTGCTTGGGAGGCTGAGGCAGGAGAATGGCGTGAACCCGGGAGGCAGAGCTTGCAGTGAGCCGAGATCGCACCACTGCACTCCAGCCTGGGCGACAGAGCGAGACTCCGTCTCAAAAAAAAATAAATTAATTAAAAAAAAATGTCTTAGACCTACGCTTTCCTTAAGCTCAATATAAGTCCAGTTGCAATATAGGCTTTGCCTCTTGTTAGCTGTGTGACTTTGGTCCAGCCACATAACCCTTGTGGGGTTAAGTGATAGTTCAGCTTCAGTATCTTTAAAACGGATAAAACAACACTAACTCCCAGTGTTGTTTCGAGGGTTAAATGTTCTTTTGTTTCCAACATTTTTGTGTGAGTGCTTTTTATGAATCCCCTAGAGAGTGCAAAATACGTCAGCCATTTGGTTCCCAGGGTTAAATGAGGTTAAATGGAGAAATGTCCCTGATATAGTTTGGATGCTTGTTCCCCCACATCTCATGAGGAAATGTGATCCCCAGTGTTGAAGGTGGGATCTAACGGGAAGTGTTTGGGTCATGGGGGCAGATCCCGCATGAACAGCTTGGTGCTGTCCCTGTGGTGATAAGTGAGTTCTCGTTCTGTTAGTTCATGTGAGATCTGATTGTTAAAAGGAGCCTGGCACCTTCCTCCCCTTCCCTCTTCCTCCCTCTCTCACTATGTGACACACCAATTCCCCTTCCTCTTCTGCTGTGAGTGGAAGCTTCCTGAGGCCTCACCAGAAGCAGACGCTGGTGCCATGCTTCTTGTACAGCCTCCAGAACCATGAGCCAAATAAACCTCTTACCCAGCCTTGGGTATTCCTTTCATAGCAACACAAAATGGACTAAGACAATCGCTAAAGTGTCCAGCGCATGGTACGTGCTGACTACATGAAGATACAGACTCAGAGAACGTTCATGCCCTGGTGCAACGTCCAGTTCGGCCACGGTGTGAGTGCAATGTGAGCACTCAGCATGTATCCGTGGGTCACTCATAACTTTCCCAAATATGTAAGATACTTTAATTTTGCCATTTTTTTAACCAGACATTTTTAATGCAATTTATGATTTACTTGCTGGGCTAGTTAACTATAGAACATCAAGTGTCTCATCTGGTAAGGCTCTGTCATTCTCTTTGGTCACACAGAGAATAGGGAGAAGTAGGATATGAATCCAGGGCCGTCTTGTGCCATAGCTCATGGTTCTTCTTCCATGTGCCACCTCCGTCCACTTCAGCGTGAAATAGTTTCAGCCCGAGCTCCACTCAGTCAACTCTGCAGGGACTGTTATTAATTTCCCAATAAGTTTTGAACTCATTCTGTGGTCTCCAATCCTCTCCATGGCTTTCTTTCAATGAAAAAGAAATAGCCATCAGCTTTGGGCTGCTCATCACCTTTCTTCGGGTACATTTCTCTCAAATTCTTACGGCAAATGTTTTCACGGATTCCATTACTTGCCCTGCCTGATGTCTGGCCTCCCTGCCTTCAGCCTGGCTCTCCTCCAATTTCTTTTCCTTTGTAAAGCAGACTGGCCTCTGGAAATGGCAACTCTGGTCATGCCCCTCCCTTGCTCAAAATCCTGCAACGACCCTCTCTCTCTTGGAGGCAGGTCCAAACTTGATGATGTGTTGGTAGGATGGTGACAGGATGTTCACGGGGCTTCCAGCCTCCCCTCCCACACCTGCAGACTCCCCAGTGCACAGAATGCTCTCAGTCCCTTGAAAGTGCTGGTACTTCTTGCTTCCAAGGCATTCATACAAGCTCTTACCAGGTGCTTATATCCCACCCACACCACATTTCTACCTGGCCTGAAGGTTAATTTCATGTGTTGACTTGACTGGGCCATGGGATGCCCAGATATTTTGTCAAACTTTATTCTGGGTATGTACACGAGGGTGCTTCTGGACAGACAAACATTTGACTCTGTAGACTGAGTCAAGTGGTTGGCCTCCCTGGTGGGGGCCGCTGCTCTCCTGCTTCTCAAGCCTCCAGACTTGGACTGGACCTACACCACCAGCTTTCCTGGCTCTCCAGCTCGCTGACTGCAGATCTTGGGACTTGTCAGTACCTATGGTCACATAAGCCAGTTCCTTACAATAATACTCTCTCTCTTTCCACGCACACTCACACACACAGAGTCATGCATCACATAACCACATTTCAGTCACTGATGAGCCACGTACACAACAGTGATCTCTTAAGTTTATAATACCATATTTTTACTGTACCTTTTCTATATTTCCATATCCTAGTTGCCTACAGATTCAGTAAAGTCACATGCCATGCAAATTTGTAACCTAAGAGCAATAGGCCATACCATAGAGCCTATGTGGGTTGTGGGCTGTACCATCTAGCCGTGTGTAAGCACACTCTGTGATGTTCTTAGACAAAAATCTCCTGACAACACATTTCTCAGAATGCGTCTTCATCATTAAGTGATGCGTGACTACACATGCGCCCATGCACACACACACACACACACACACACATGCACACACACCATCAGTTCTGTTTCTCTGGAGAGTCCTGACTAATTCACTGGCCAACTCCTGCTGGTTTCTCAGTGCAGATGTCCTCAGGAGACCTTCCTGGAGCCTCCAAGCCTGTTCCTCCCAGGTGGCCATGCCTTCGCTTCTACCTCCCAGCTCAGCACACATCACTCAGCCCCGAGGCAGCCTGGCTGCATGTCCTGCGTCCCCATGGGATAATAAACTCTGAGTGGGTGGAACTGCTGGTCCTGTTAACCATTCTATCTTATGCTTTTAACCCAAGCACTGACTACATCCTTGTGGAACTGATGAACTGTATTAGACCCTTGACACTTTCTGGATGTGCAATGAATGAACTGATAAACTGACAGCTTATGTCATCCCTTGAAGTCCTTGCAATGAATCATCTCTTGAATAGGCCCCCTATCTCTTTGTCATTTTCAGTTAAAAGATTTGAGTTTTTAAAGTACCTAATTAGTCACAGGGTTCACCCTCAAATATAGACCTGGTTCCTGGGCCAGTGAGTACAGGGAGGCCATGCAGCGTGACAGGGAGGGTGGGGACTCCACGGGAAGGCGTGGGCTTATACCTCACTCAGCCTCTCTGCTCTGTCCGCCCCTAAGGGGAGCACTGATAAGTCTTATCCTCCGTGGTGAGATTATAAAGGAGCCTGAGGCTGGGACCTGCACGCTAAATCCTCACCGTGTTCAGATCAGCAGATCTGCTGAGAGGGGTGGGTGAAGCAGGAGGAGCTGCAGGTTTTCCCACGTCTTCAGCATCACACATCGTGCCCTCCAGCCTGCTCTAGCATCGTCATCATTTGGTCATTACCGGGACTTGCTTGCTCTGGCAGCACTGCGCTCTCAGCCTCTGGGACTCTGGCCCAGGAAGCCTGTCTGTCTACATTGGGCTCGTTTTACTCCCACAGTCACAGAATTCCAGACCCCCTCTCTCCTGCTGGTCTTCGTGCCTGTCCTGTGACTAAAGCCTACTGGTTAAATATATCAGGAGAAGAGTTTCTCCTCAAACCCTCAGTCAGAAAGCATTTTCTTGGCAGTAACACACACTGTACACAGATATATCCTGCTAACCCTAGACAGCAGGTTCTGTGTGTAGGGAGAAAACGTGTATTTAGAAATTACTCATGCATTTTAAATCATATTGTATCCACCTTTCTCTTCTTTCCTAATGGAATACACATTCTTACACAGAGGGAAAGTATTGCCTAATACAACCAGGAGAAGCGGAATACTGTGCTTTGTTTCCAAATTCAGACTAAATCCGCAGCGGCCGAACTGCAGAGATAATCCTACATCATTTTTAGATTTTGCAGGACACTGTCCCTCCCTTATTTTTTAACATCAAAGAGAGGATAGAATCAGTCTAGATAACCATTAACAGCTTAAAGGGTATATCAGTGCTAGGTGTCACATTTTAATTTAAAAAAATCATGATGTCCTCCAATTTGCTTGAAACATCGAATCTATGAATCCGTTTACTGGATTTAATGACTTGGGTTTCACTCCGGATGCTGTACAATGTTTATATCAGATGCTCATCTGCATTGTTTCAGATGAATAGGATGTGAAATCATTAGTTGAGTGAAACATTTAAAAGTGCGTTGAGGCCGGGCGAGGTGGCTCACGCCTGTAATCCCAGCATTTTGGGAGGCCTAGGTGGGTGGATCACCTGAGGTCAGGAGTTCAAGACCAGCCTGGCCAACATGGTGAAACCTTGTCTTTACTAAAAACACAAAAATTTGTTGGGCGCAGTGGCGGACACCTGTAATCCCAGCTACTTGGGAGGCTGAGGCAGGAGAATGACTTGAACCCAGGAGGTGGAGGTTGCGGTGAGCCGAGATGGCACCACTGTACTCCAGCTTGGGTGGCAGAGGGAGACTCCATCTCAAAAAAAAAAAAACAAGTGCACTGAATTTTTAAAAATATGAATAGCAGACAAGCATAATTCTCCATGTTATCATCATGATGCTTTCTACACTATTATTTTAAAACCTACAACCATTGTTCAAGAGCTGTTCAGTAATTGGTATCGAGAACCTGACTTGCTTGAACGATGGTCCCCAATCTGAAAGGACAGCACTGTGCTTCCCATATCTTGGCACCAATTACATTCGTCTTGGGGTTCATTTGTTTTCTGGGGCCAATTCACTTCAGGCAAAAAGGTAAAAAGCTATCTCAATCACGGGGCCTTCCTGAAACAGTTCTCAGGCTTCAAATAGTACCTGGTGTTCCCATAAATGCTCATACCCAGTTTTAGACATTTTTCTTCCAGTTAATATGCAATGATAGGAAATCAACTTATTTTCTTTTTATAAAATTTATTCTGGATTTCATCACGTCTACTTTGAAGTAAATATTTTACTGTTAATGGGTACAAGTTGAAATGTCTGACAAAACCACTCGACATAAATGTGCAAAAATGCTAGCTAATACATAATTCAAGGGACTGTAAGTATAACATCATTTGGCATTGGTTCTATACCAACCTTTCTTTCTTTGGGGGCAGTGCACACGTATATCTCATCATAAGTTAATTAGATGCAGAGACAAACTACAAAATCAAAGACAGAGAATCCTTTTATTTTGTTTAACATCACCCTCAGCCTTACAATTAAACAATTCTCAGGCCATTATGCACCACGTTTAACTGCAGTGGCCACAGGCACAGACCGTGAGAGAGGGCAGCCTGCCTCAATTAGCATCGCTGTGACTGAAGTGGGGCGTGGGCGCAGCCAGCAACAGTGAGACGAGGAGGAACCATTTGGCATGGGACAGAGCAGCGGTCAGATGCACAAACATGGCATGGAATCCTGCAGGGCTAGTGTTTAGCATTCACTGCTCCTCAACTCTGGGTCCCAAAGTGTCCTATCACAGCCACAGGTGGGGCAGGAGAGCAGCGGGTGGGGTTGGGAGACCAGGACTCCCTCCATCTCTCTGCTACCCGAGCTGAGCTGCTTACCACAGTAAAGAAGGCAGAGATCACACGCCATGCACCCTTAAATTCCTGTCCAGCTATAAGCTCCTATGCGTCAAAAAATTCACCCAGTAGCTTTTGTTTTATTTTTAAATTATCTGGGACAGAGGATAGATGAGATGGGAATGTGGATGGTAAAGAGAAAATGCAAAATTAGAACAAAACAGGTTCCCAAACGAAACAAAAACAAAACACAAAACCAACTCATCAAGAGTGTTAACTCCCTAAAAGCACGCTAATAACAAGTTGTCAGCTTCCACGTGTCTGCCATTGCCTTCAATTCAGGCCATTATGGAATTTCCCCTCTCCCCCACGCCAGGAATAAATCTCTTATGTGAAAATGAAGTCTATGGAAAATTACATTTATTTTATAGCCACATTTATCTAACACATTTCCCCCGAAGTAAACAGTTTTCAATATGGAGACATCAGACTTATTTTGCCTAAGACAAACAATATTCATAATATTAACAGTGAGTAATTTAGAGACCAACTTCCGGCATGGCAGTGTAAGGAGCTCCTTGAAGTTGCTCCCCAGTGAGCCTGGTGAAAACTACCAAAAAAATAAAAATAAAAAAATAAACACATCCTCTGGAAATGGTAGAAGGAGCAAACAGCAGATGACAAAATCTCTTTTCAAGACAATCTATCAAAATCTGGTAGGAATAGTGAGAGTCTGTGGTATTTGAGCTAAGAACGTACCTCTGTTCCCTCCTCCCAGCTCAGGGAGGTGGTGAGTCCCTGCCAAAGACTGTAGCCAAGAACACAGGGCCCTCCCCACACCCAGCTGGAGGACTTTCCTCCTTGAGAGGGGCAGACTTCAGGGCTTCTCATCTTGTCCCCTAACCCCTCATGCTCTGCCAACTGTTGCTGAGGGTAAATACCAGATGAGTGTGGTGGAAAAAGTTGGGGGTTGGGGAGAGACGCAGGCTGTAAAACAGATAGCTCCTGTATCTTTGCAGAGGAACTGACTTCATGTGCAACACAGCCTGGAGAAGGTTAAACCTGAGGGCGCTCTCAAGAACAGTGGAGTTGTGGTGAAAGGCAACTGGGCAGAGATTTGTGCATCTACTGTAAAGGCAGCCTAGATGGTAGGCTCGCTAGTCCGCAAGGGAGAATCAGGGAATGAGACAACTGACAGGAGTCCTGCTGAGGTCAGGAAAAATATTGAACAATGACCTTAGAAACCGTTCCTTCCAAGGAGCCAGAATTTGATGTTTGTAAAGCAATGTGTGCTCCAGGGCATTGTTGTAAACACCCAGAGCAATCAGCCAGCAAGGCAGTTGGTGGGGTTGAACCTCTGTGTGAAGTCAAGGAAAGGCAGTTGGTGGGGTTGAACCTCTGTGTGAAGTCAAGGAAAGGCAGTTGGTGGGGTTGAACCTCTGTGTGAAGTCAAGGAAAGAGAGGAAGAGAGTCCCACCAGTACTAATGTCACCACAGGGTGACTGGCCACACCCAAAGCTATGCCTCTCAAGCAGCAACATCAGAGGCATAACACTGTGTGTGGTGGGTGGAAAGGGAGATGGATGTCACTAAAATAATCCAGCCAGTAACTAAGTGAATAAACAAAGAAATAATAAGCCCCAGGGAGAAGAAGATCAGTGGCCAGAGCTGCTACAATATATCACAGTGGTCCTTTTTTTATCCCAGGTTTTACTTTTCACAGTTTTGTTTACCTATGGTCAACCTCATTGTGAAAATACTGAATGAAAAATTCCAGGAGTAAATGATTTGCAAATTTTAAATCTCAAACTACCATTCTGAGTAGTGTGATGAAATCTTGAACCATCCCGCTCCATCCTGACCAAAGGGGTGATATGAATCACCCTTTTGTCCAGCATATAGATGGACACTACCTGCCCATTAGTCTCTTAGTAGCCCCTCTCTGTTACCAGATTTAGAAAACAGAGTAAGGCCGGGTGCGGTGGCTCACTCTGTGATCCCAGCATTTTGGGAGGTCGAGGCGGGTGGATCACAAGGTCAGGAGATCAAGACCATCCTGGCTAATTTGGTGAAACCCCGTCTTTACTAAATATACAAAAAAATGAGCCAGGCATGGTGGTGGGCACCTGTAATCCAGGCTACTAGGGAGGCTGAGGCAGGAGAATGGGGTGAACCCCAGAGGCGGAGCTTGCAGTGAGCCGAGATCGCGCCACTGCACTCCAGCCTGGGCAACAGAGTGAGACTCCGTCTCAAAAACAAACAAACCAACATCAACAACAACAAAAAAATAGTATATGTAGGGTTTGGTACAATATGTAGTTTTAGGGATCTAATGGGGGGGGTCTTGGAATGTGTCCCCCACAAGAAATGGGGAACTACTCTATCTGAAATGTTCAGTTTCAAGTGAACAACTACAAGATATGTAAGGAAACAGGAAAGTGTGACCCATATGCTGGGGAGAAAAAGACAAAAAACAAAATGACAACAGGAAATTGCATGTGAGAATGACCAAATGTCAGATTTAACATATTTCAAACTAGTTGTTGTAAATATGTTCACACAACTAAACGAAACCATGATTAAAGAAGTAAAAAAGGTAACGCTGCATCACATAGAGAATATCAATAAAGAAAGATAAACTATGAAAAAGAGCCAAGAGGAAATTATGCAAGTACAAAGTACAATAACTAAAACAAAAAATTCAGTAGAAGGACTCATCAGTAAATACGAACTGGCAGAGGAAAGAATGCTCAAATCTGACTGATAGAGACGATACAAGCTGAAGAACAGAGAGAATAGAAGAAAGGAAGATAAACAGAGCCTCAGAGAAAAGAGAGGTCCCATGAAACATACCCGAATACATACCATGGAAGTACCAGAAATGAGGGAAAAAAGTATTCAAATAAATAATGGCTGAAACTTCCCAAATTTACTGAAAAATGGTAACCATCCAGGAAGCTTAATGAACCCCAAGTAGAATAAACTCAAAGAGAACCAGAAAAAGACATGCCATAGAAAAATGCTTAAAGTTAAAGATAAGGGAACATTTTAAAAGGAGCAGAGAAAAGTGATGCATCAAGAAAAGGAACAGCTGACTTCCCGGAAGAAACAATGGAGGCCAGAAAGCCAGGTGGGATGACATATTCAAAGTGCTGAAAGAAAAGGAAGGCTGTTAACATCTAGCAGAGCTGTAATGAAAAACTAAAGGCAAAATAAATACCTTTTCAGACAAAGAAAAACATTCCATTTGGTGCTAGTTGACCTGTCTTATGAGAAATACTAAAGGAAGTTTTTCAAGCTGAAAGGAAAGGCAAGACTGCAATTTGAGTTCATGTGAACAAACACAGACCACAACATACATGAAACTTGAAGACCTTGTGTTAAGTGAAATAAGCCAGTTACAAACAGAAAAATACTATACAAGTTCATTTATATGAGGTTCCTAGAGTAGACACATTCATTAAGACAGAAAGTAGAATGGAGGTTTTCAGGGGCCGGGGGGATGGGGCGATTGGAAGTACTTAATGGGTGAGTTTCAGTTTGGGAAAATGAAAAAGTTCTGCAGATGGATGATGGTGATGATCGCACAACAATATGAAGTACTTAATGCCACAGAACTGTGCAGTTAAATATAGGTAAAATGGTAAATTTTATACTATGTATATTTAACTACAATTTTAAATATTAATTGCAACTACAGGAGAAAAGAAGAAAGAGCATCTCCGGTTTATTCATGTTATGCAGTCACTGTCCTTCTGACAGTAGTGAGTACTGATTCCTGCCAATCCCTAGAATGAGCACCTCAGAATATGATTTTATTCCTCAGGCTTTGGATTTATGAAATCAGTACCATGAAGCGAATCCCTCCTTTCTCCTCAACTTCTCATCTTCCTATTATTAAAACAAATAAATGCTATAAATATCTCCCATAAACCCTAAGGAGATTATTCAGTAATAATACTATTTGCTCAAGGCTGCTTGAGTTGAGGCAGTTACAGGAAAAGCAGGACCTCCTTGACTCAGGTTAGCAATCTCCTCGGTCTCTACAGAAATACTATGGCAAGCCTTACATTCTAATCCTTTTCCTAGTTATAAAATACAAAAATTGGAATAAATAACCCTAATAAAGGCTAACACATAAGAAGAGAACAGGCAACCCAAGCTGGAGTCTTACATAGGGAGCACTACTTGTAATCATAAATGGGAGATGTGGCCTAGTATAGTGGAAACAGCAAAGGTTTGAAATCAGACAAATAAAAAAATAGAGTGAAAAAATCATTAATGAAATTAAAATGCTACATTAGAAAATATCCACTGAATTCTTGGCCAGGTGTGGTGGATCACACCTGTAATCCCAGGACTTTGGGAGGCTGAGGTGGGTGGATCCCCTGAGGTCAGGAGTTCGAGACCAGCCTGGCCAACAAAATTGAAACCCCATCTCTACTAAAAATACAAAAATTAGCCAGACATGGTGGCATGTGCCTGTAGTCCCAGCTACTCAAGAGGCTGAATTGCTTGAACCCAGGACGCAGAAGTTTCAGCAAACTGAGATCACACCACCGCATTCCAGCAGGGGTGACAGAGTGAGACGTTGTCTCAAAAAAAAAAAAAAAAAACAAAAACAAAAACCCAACCAACCAAACAAAAATAAATAAATAAATAAAAATTCACTCAATTCTAAAGATAGTAGTAAAGGAGAAGTAGAAGGATAAAAGAGACATGAGATATACAGAAAGCAAAATGTAAAATGGCAAGCATAAATTCAACTATGTTAACAAAAACATTAAAAGTAAATGGGTTAACAATTCATCAAAAGGCAGGGACCATCAGACTGAACATAAAACATGTTCTAACTATGTGTTGCATACAAGAGATACACTTTAGATTTAAAGATACAAATAGATTTAAGGTAAAAGAATGAAAAAGATATATCATAATAAATATTAACAACAGGAAAGTTGAAGTGGCTGGATTAATATCAGACAAAATAAACTTTAATACAAAAAAAAAGTAGGGATAAAGAGGGGGCAAATCATCAATCCAACAGGAATATTTGACATTTATAAAGATATGCATTTAACAACAGAACACCAAAATATATGAAACAAAACCTAATGAAAATAAAAGGAGAAATAGGAAATTCAACAAAAACATGCAGGCTTCAATACCCCAATTTTAATAATGTGTAGAAAAATGAGACAGAAGATCAGATCAACAGGGAAATAGAAGACCTGAATAACACTGTAAACAAACTAGGCCTAATGGATCACTATAGAACACTCCAACTAATAACAGAGTGTACATCCTCAAGAACACCAAGAACTTCTCCAGAATAGACTATACGCTGGGCCATAAAAATAATCCCAATAAATTTAAAAGGATCAAAATGTACAAAATATTTTCTCCAGCAACAATGGAATAAAATCAGAAATTACTAATGGAGAAATTTGGGAAATCCACAAATATGTGGAAATTAAACGACACATTCTTAAACAACCAATGGGTCAAAAATCAAAAAGAAAATCAGAAAATACCTTGAGATACATAAAAATGAAGACATAACATACCAAAATTTATGGGCTGCAGCTAAAACGGTGCTTAAAGGGAAATTTCTAGCTATAAATACCTATATTCGTAAATAAGAAAGATCTCAAATCAATAACCTAACTCTTCACCTTAAGACACAGGAAGAAGAGCAAACAAAACCTAAATCAAGCAAAAAGAAGAAATTATAGGTTCGAGTGGAAATTAATGAAATAGAGAAAATTAAAAATTAGAGAAAAAAATAATGAAACCAAACACTGGTACACAAATATTTATAGCAGCATATTTATAATAGCTAAAGGTAGAAGTAACCCAGATGTCCATCAATGGATGAATATGGATAGACAAAATGAAGTACTGATACACTCTACAATGTGGATGAACCTTGAAAACATTAGGCTCAGTGAAAGAAACCAGGCACGAGAGACCACATACTGAATGAGCCCATTCATATGAAAGTCCAGAAGAGGACAATCTATAAAGACAGAAGATGGTTGTGTAGGGATGAGAGGAAGGGGATGGGGCAGGGGGCAGGGTAGGGATACACGGAATGAGAGGTGGAGGGCCTGGGGTGTCTTTTCAAAGTAATGAAACAGTTCTAAATTGACTGTGGTGATGGTTGCATACATCCATGAATATGTCAAAAACTATTAAATTGCACATTTCACATAGGCGAATTACATGGTATGTGAATGATATCTCAATAAATCTTTTTTTCAGAAATGATCTTGTCACTTGGAGGCTTCTGACAGTAGCACCTGTGTCATGCACGTATTTCTTTCTACCGTTTTGCAGGTAACGTTACATAAAATAAGAGAGTTTGGGGGAAAGAAAATTGAAATGCCATTTATCACCCAATACATTGTGTAATTTGGGGATTGGAGAGAGGTAATCACGTTTGAACTAAACATTTGCTACAGACGTATTGCACCACCTGGCTACCTTCCATTTCTGAATAGCATTTATGCAACTTACTAGATTCTTCGTATCACTCGGCGGTCCTCCAGAGAAGAAGTTGATACTTAACATTTATGTGACTTTTTGTCTCAGATCTGGGATGAAGTTACCATGCTGGTGATTTTATAGGTACCAACGAGCAAAAGTAAGCCATCTGAAGTGTTTATTGATGCAGATTGGTTGGCAGCAGTGGTTGGGAAATTGTTGGATATTCAATTATGTCTGATACCTGCATACCCATGATACCTGGATTCCATCAGTGCTGCAATAAAAGGAAATATCCTATTTATAATGTTGAACTTTCTTGTGCCTAGTAGGTTATAGTAACTTAGTTAAATGCCTGGCATATATAGAACAAGCAGATCAGGTGTCTGACTGTTCAATAGATAGACAAAAGTTATTTTGTTAAAACAAGACTGTGACTTCAGATGCCTGGCAGCAAATTCCTGGGTAAATAGGAAAGCCTGCAGAAGAGTGACCTGTCCAGGCGACAACTGATAGAAACCATTTGACGGTCTTGGGTGGCTACGTGCATTACACAAGCACATACCTTTGTCTTCTGACTGTGTGCAGGACAAAAAACCAATGACGCAATTTGCCACTGTTACTGTTCTTTATATTCTTTCAAGAGAATGCTGCACATGCTAGCCACTCAGTAGCACATGCTTGGACCGGGCCATTTTCTTTGATTTAACAACTGTTTTATTGGATGTTCTGACACTGCACTAGGTGCTAAGGATACAGAATGAATAATATGGTTTCTGCCATCAAAAAAGCCATAGTCTGGAAGAGGAAGGAGACAAATAGTTGCAGAACAGCAAGAGAAGTGAAAACCAGATAGCTCGGTGTCATAAAGTGGGGGATGGTCTACTCTTCATGTGTGTGCATGTGTGTATGTGTGTGCGTATGTGTGTGTGTGTATGTTTGCATGTGTGTGCGTCTGTGTGTGCACGTGTGCATGTATGTGTTTGCATGTGTGTGTTCGTGTGTGTGTGTTTGTGTGTGTATGTGTGTATGTTTGCGCGTGTGTGTGTGTGGTGGGTGTGTCTGGAGTGGGGGTTAGGGAAGGCTTCATAGACTTAAGACGAGTCTTGAAGAATGATGGCTACTGAAGCAAAGGGAAGAGACGGTCAACAGGCAGAGGACCACTCCAGTAATAGAGAAGATGATGGGTTGGGGAACAACACGCAGTCTGGTCCTGGACCAGGGAACTACAGGACAAGTGGGGAGGGCAGGAAGATGTGGCCAGGAGGCAGGCAGAGCTAGGTCAGCTGTGTTACGCTATAATTACATTTTCCCGTAAGAGGCAAAGCCATGTTTGAACCTCCGAAGGGTGGTGCCACCTCATCGTGGGGGGAATTCAGAACATGCCCTGGGACGGCAGCGGGTCTGCCTCAAGAAGGACCAGCGCCAGCTGCAAAGAACTACAAAAGAAAACCACAGAAAGCAGAGAACAAGTACATTTGTAAAACATTAATTTTCTGAAAACGCCCTGCCTCGTCTCCATTTCCTTCTGATACTGACCGCTGTAACTTACCACGGAGCCAGACCTTGTTCCCCAGGTACTGACATCAATGGGCTTCTCACCTGAGAGAGGCCCTCACAGCTGATCCTAAGGGCTTAACTCTAATCTCCCACACGTGAGCCGGGCAGCGTCCCTCATAACCTGGAGGAGGAACAGCCTTAACTGTGACAATCTCGTCCTTCCGAGGACATGTGGGCAGTCAAGCCCCGCAAAGAAGAAGGAACGGTTCAGCAGCATTTCAGAAATCTATTTGAGTGACAAGAAGTGTACAATTAAGATCAACTAATTCACCAGGAACAGTGGCAGCGGGTGGCCCATGTGTGAATGTACTAAACTGCGACGCACCAGGAGATTCAGAGGAGGGAGGAGCAGAAAAGACTAAGACCCACTCACTCCATGTGCCTGGCTGCCAGCCCATCTGCCGCTCCTCCGGGTAGCTGGAGTCTTTACCTCTTCTGAAGAAGAGATCCTGCGGTTCCCATGGTGCACTGCAAGGATGCTGTCTCACAATCTAATCTGCACTAAAACCATGTGAACCTGAGGCTCTAATGTTCCTAACACGAGATGACTCTGGGAGCCAGGACCTGCTGTGGGAAGCGTTGAATACTGCTCCGGAGCAGATGTGCGGTGACCCACTACAGGGAGCTCCAGTGACCCAGATGTGGTAGGAGTCCCCTGCTCTTCCACTTGCCCATGCAATTCGAAGTCCATTTTTGTAAAAGTGATTCGGCATCTCTTAGAGGTAAAGTACGCACATTTCACTCAAAGAACAAACTGCCTTTGGAGATGTGAAGACTGTGTTGTGTTGCAAAGGCCAGGTTCTCAGGTTTGCTTGCAACCTTGTAAATAATTATTTTAATAACACAAAGTGGGAACTTTGTCTATGAGTGTACCTCAGACTTTGCAGTCACCTGTGCTACACCTGGAGTGGGGTCCAAGACAGTGGTCCTGTTCCCTTCTCGAGAAAGATGATCGCAGGGCCCTGCAATCGTAGCTTTAGATTCTGCCTGTCCCTTTCGTATAGGGAGTGGGAAAAAACATGCATGTCATTTCACCACATTTCAGAAGTGTAAAAGGGTTTTGTGAGTAAAGCCATTAAAAGAACATGGAGATAAGACACCACTGGGCTCCTTTTGTCACTCACACTTGCTGCTAATGCATTTTCCTCCTTCGTTCATTCTCAAGAAAAGTTATGCACAGCAGAGACGGTATATCAGCTCAAAGCCTCATAACTGAGTTCAAAAAATTGTTTCAGAAGTGCAGCTAAAGGAACATGGAGAGTGATCTGATGCCCCCTTTTAAGAACACAGGTAAGAACCTACACATCTGAATGTTCAGAAACTGTCCAATTTGCAGATTTACTCCAAAGATTGCACTGTGCCTTGCTCTTTGCTCTCGAAATCTTGGCCTCAGACCAAAAGCACTAAGCCGTGACCTGACCCTCCATGGGTCCTCCCATCTCCCTGCCTCCATCCTGTCTGTCCCCCCAGTAATCAGCTATGGGACAGCCAGGGCCGGCAGCCACCTCCCCTTGTTCTCAAATCCTTCAAGAGTCTCCACCGCGGGCTGGTACCACAGTAGAGAGGGTACAACTTCTCAGGTCACAAAGATGAATGGATGGAAGGATGAGCTGCCGGAGTAGCCAAGTCATGGAAAGTGCAGCTTCTAGCATTTTCTTTTCCCACACGTTTTTCAAGGCTGCCGTACACACGCCCAAACATATTCACACTCGTTCACCAAGGAGGGAGTAAACTCAGCTGCAGCCGTGCCACGTACAACAGTATGTTGTATCCTAACAGAGAAACTCTGTATACGTTTGGGAACTGGCTCAAGTTCTCGGGCTCCGGGCCAGCAAAAACTGTGGGTGTTGTTGGCTGCGGTCCTTGAACAATACCCACAGCCAGATGATCAGACTCACACAATGGCAGCAGCACTGGAGGGATCGGCTGGTACTCCTTCAAAGAGAGAGGAGCCTGGGGATCAGGAAGGAAACGAAGGAGGAGCACGCGGGACACCCATGCAAATTACAAACCCAACAGGCAACACTGGTGCCCAACCCAGTGCGGTAGGATATACACAGCTGAGATAACTTTGGCAGAAATGCGCAGCAGGAATAATAGGGACCTAGATACTGCTGCAGCCTTGTTTTTATTTTTATTTTTTTGGTATGGAATCTCTTCCAAGAAGAGTTTACGCAAAGTTCACACACATGATCCCATCTGTCACCACTGAAACTCTGTAGAGATGTTTCAGTTCTTCTCATCACACTTGCAAATACACCAATGTGTCAACCATTAAAATGAAAAGAAAAATCAGATTCACCAACAGCAAAAAATAAATAAAATGTGTTGATTAAGTTTGGTGAACAGGTTTCACTGCACAGGAACTATCTCATTTTGTGGATGTATGAGAAGAGTGAGGAACTAAAATAATCACAAGAAGAGACACAAAAACAAACAGACAAGCGCAAAACCATCTTTCCTGTTTTAGACTTGATCATTTTGTGCTTTTTGATCAAGGTGGGGAAAAGGCGTACTTAAACAAATAGCAAACTCACTCCATTGTCAGTCCATGATGGGCCATTACGGTGTCTACCAGGGCTCCCCTCATGCACAGGAGAATTCGTACCACACTGCCCTCCACATCTTCCCCTGTGGTGTCCTCCCAGGGGTCATCCACTCTTCACTGCAGACCCTGCTGTCCCCATTTGCCATGTCTCAAAGCATGAGCCCTGTTTCCACGCAGGGTGCTTCTTGTGGTAAAACGCACCCCCAGCAAGGCACATGCACCCAGGGGACACCCAGGGACCAGCATGGAACAGGTGGAGCCTGGTGGGGGCAGGGCTCAGTGAACCTGTTTTCTAGGATTTGAATCCAGGTTGTCTCTACTCCTGAGACGGGTGAGATTAAGACCAGGTAGAGACCATCTCAGTTGGAGCAGCTAGCTAGATTGTTTAAATTCCTCTGAAAGGAGTGCAGCCTTCCAGTGTGGCCTTCATGCCACTGCAGAGTGCTCCAGCTGCCTACAAATGCCACCCAGATGCCAGGGTCCCACTGGTGACTTCTGAGACAGTGCCCAGGGGACGTGGGGCTCAGGAGTTCTTGTACAGCTTTCTAAGATACAGCCTTCGAAGCTAGCAATAGTGTTTTAGACTTCAGTAAGCTCCTCAGAGCACCTAGCTCGGTGCTTGACGTAGAGCAGGTCTTCACAAAATACTGCAGTGGGAAGGCAAATTTCACGAATTCGAAACGTTATTCAATTACTATGTGGTAACAGAATTGTGCTATGTCAAATGTAACTGATAAATCGAGCTTCAGCTGGAAAATTATTCATACTACATAGCTTTTGGTTACAATTCTTTTGATTTTCATGGCTATGATAATTAGATAAAAGATAATTTTGATAAAAGGCATAATATGAGTCTATTTTTCAAAAAAGATACCATGACTTTAAAAATATTACAATCATCCGTGTGCTATCAAATAAAGCAAGCGTTGGGAATTTTTAAATTTGCATTCAAAATGTAACTTTCTCTCTTCTCCAAAAAGAGCTAAGATTGCTTATAATAATAACAGAAGTGTAAGAGAGAAGGAAAAATGGATTTGCCCAAATTCTAAGCTGCCACAGTTCCTGTTGTGAGTAGTCAGTGGGGACAGTGACACGTATGTCCAACAACTTGGGGGAAAACACAGTGAATTTTCTCTGAGAAGGGTGGCCGTACTCCTAGTGCGCAGCTCTCACAGCACCAGTGACAGTAGCACATCCCAGGAACATGCAGAGGGAGTGCTGATGGGGAAGCCGGTTCCAGAAATGCACATTCTAGGAGTGCTTGGCTTTGCAGTACAGGAAAAAGATGGTCTGAGAGGCAAAAGCAAGTCACCAGAAAAATGTTCTCAATGGGCCAACAGGAATATTTCAGTGATGTTACTGTGGTGTGGATAATATGTCCTTCAAGATAATTATTTCCTTTTGCCTTAATCCTGTGTTCACTAAGCCAACTTCTGATGATGACGGTTTTGGCTTCCCAGATATCTCAGTATCAGGACACAGGTTTCCATGGGTCATGGACAGAAACATTCGGGTTGCTAGAATGAGATCATTGCCATTGTACGTCAACCAATTTGTGTTCTGATGAATACATATTATTGAGGTTAATCAATAAAGTCAATTTCTGATCCTACATAGCTAAGGATAAGAATAGAACCAAAGTCAGTCACTGTTCCTTCCTCCCTAGCCTGCCAATACTATCTTTTTGACACCCCACGGCTTCAGTGTTAACATTTTCTCCTCATTAAATCTTTACAGTCTATGACTAAATCAGCACATTTTGCTAGGAGCTTCCAAGTAGCCAAGACAAAAAAAGGAAACTTGAAGAGTAATTTTCATTACTTGATAAAAGGATCCTTTGTGAACTAATATTAGGAGATGTTAAATTCTATTTTAATTTACCATTCAGACTTTAGGGGAAAAAACGGCTTATGAATAACAGATTTACATGGTTTCATTCAAAGAAAAGCAGATTTTTCAAAAGACTTTCAAAAAAGGAACACTATCCTTAGCCTTAATCCCAAGCCCATCCCTGTCAGCATTTCATTAATAAAAGCAGGCACAGTCTTGTATTATGAAAGAAACAATAAGTGATTTTGAATTGACTTAAGCTTTTATACAATGTTCACCCAGTAAGCCTATCTAAGAATGCTAGTATACAAAAATTGTAATCCAAAAGTTTGTTTTTAAGCCAATTGCTTAAAACACAGGGACTATTTTCCTGTAGAAACAGTCTCAAAATTATGGAAATTCCTGGGAGAAGCCCAGAAAACCCTATTTGACCCTTGAAGTAGCTGGAATAGTGCTAACAGTGATCCTGATCAGACTCCAAATTTTGGTACCTGGTCCTTGAGCCAGAGTCCAGCTGCTGTGGCTCCCCCAGCCCCGCCCTGGTCCCCTGGGAAGAGGGGACGGGAGGGCGGGTAGCACTTGGACCTCTCCTCTGCTCAGAACCAAGGGCTGAGGCTGCTCAGACTCTAGTTCCGGCCCTGCACAGAGCAGGGTTTGCAGCTCACTCAGGGGAGCCCAGAAGGCCTGCTTCCCTCTTCCACCTTCTGAGAGGACAACGTCTCTATCCCCCAGAGACCTCACCTCAAGGTGTTGAGAAACCACATTGTTAATTTCATTGCATTTTGGTTAACTACAGCAGCCACACGTGTCAGGTGGCTACCAATTTGGACATGCTTGCACTGTGAGTGTGTGAGTGTGTGATAGTGTGAGCGCGCATGTGAGAGCACGTGTTGTGTGAGCATGTTTGTGTATATGTGAGTGTGTGTGTGTATGCGAGCATGTGTGTGTGTGAGACAGTGTGTGTTTGTGTGTATATGAGTGTATGTGTGAGTGTGTGGGAGACTGTGTGTGAAGGTGTATGTGAGTGTGGGTGATTGTATTTATGTGTGTGTGTCTGCAGCTTCCTGGGTGCTCTTTTCCTTTAGGGGTTCTTGAATACACAGCTCAGCAGCCCTTCCCTGTGATCAAGGCTGAACACAAAGGGGCCGGGTTTGCTCTTAAACCTCCTGCAGATAAGAGAAGATCTCCCCATCCTGTTAGACTATCACCATGTGCCTCTCATAGGACTCAACCCACCTGCCCCGCCCCAGATTTTTAAAAACTCAACACAAACCAACCCTCTTGACTTCTGCTTCCCTGCCAGCTATCCTTCCACGTCTCTGTTCTTTAAAACAGAACTTTCTGGAAGAATTGTCTGCACGTGCTGGTTCCACTCCTGCCCTCGCACTCAGGAGCCCCGGGAGCTGGGCTGTCACCTCCGGCGGCCACACTGCAGAGCCCCGGTCGGTCAGGTCACCACGGACTCCACCTATTTAACCCATGCAGTCCGTCCAGCATTGCTCACAGCTGCTCACTGACTCCTGGAGAAGCTTCCTGGCTTGGTTTCTGGCCGTCACAACGGGCATCCCCCGTCCCTCTGAGCCTCACTGTGCCCTGTTCGCTGAGGCTGCCCTCCCAAGGTGATCTCCTCCAGGAGGACCCGTTCACGCATCTTCCGAGGACCCACATTTGCATCTTCAGCTCCTGTCAGTGACCTCTGCACTAGAACCCTGAATTTCATGTCCACTCAGGGGCTTCTGGACAGATTATTTATCAGGCTCCGCACTCTCAGCAGGTCCCAAACATGGTTCTCAGTGCCTCCACCCCGACGCCTGCATTGTCCGTGCTCCTTCCCATCAGAACAATAGGCCCAGAGCAAAAACACAAAGCAAAATGAAACCAACCCAGGAATGCTTCCTTGCATCCAATCTACCTGGCTGACCCACTCTCCCCGTCCATGCTCCCGCGCTCTCCTCACCACTCTCTACCCCCATGCTGCGGTGCTCTGTGCCCACTCTCCACCCCCATGCTGCCATGCTCACCCCCCACTCTGCACCCCGATGCTGCCACACCCCTACTCTCCACCCCCATGCTGTGGCGCTCTGTCCCCACTCTCCACCCCCATGCTGTCGCTCTCCCCCCACCCTCCACCCCCATGCTGCTGCGCTCCCTCCACTCTTCCACCCCCATGCTGTTGCTCTCCCCCCCCACCCTCCACCCCCATGCTGTGGCGCTCTGTCCCCACTCTCCACCCCCATGCTGACGCACTCTCCCCCCACCCCCATCCCCATGCTGCTGCGCTCCCTCCACTCTTCCACCCCCATGCTGTTGCTCTCCCCCCCAACTCTCCACCCCCATGCTGTCGCTCTCCCCCCCACTCTCCACCCCCATGTTGTGGCGCTCTCCCCCACACTCTCCACCCCCATGGTGTCGCTCTCCCCCCCACTCTCCACCCCTATGCTGTCGCTCTCCCCCCACTCTCCACCCCCATGCTGACACACTCTCCCCCCACCCCCCATCCCCATGCTGCTGCGCTCCCTCCACTCTTCCACCCCCATGCTGTTGCTCTCCCCCCCACTCTCCACCCCCATGCTGTTGCTCCCCCCACTCTCCACCCCCATGCTGTCGCTCTCGCCCCCACTCTCCACCTCCATGCTGTCACTCTCCCCCCCACTCTCCACCCCCATGCTGCCACGCTTTCCCTCTTCGAGCCATCACCATGGCTCCTTCCTTCCTGGCATCTCTGCTTCCAGCAGCCTTACTGTCCTGCGTTCCCTTTCACAGGAGACTGAGTGGTCTTTGAAAACTACCTGTCACATCGCTTCACTCTTCTGCCTCAAATTTTCCAAAGCTTTGCCAGCACTTGAAGATCAAGACCTATTGCTTCCAAGGACTGTATGGCCTTGCCCCTTCCAATCTCTGTGACCGCCTCACCTCTGCTTTCTCCTTGCTGGCTGCAGTTAGGCCGTCTCACAGTTTTGTTCAGCCCTGAACATACCAGCTCAGACCTGCCTCAGTGCTTTGAAGCCTGCTCTCCTCTCCGCTGGACGCTCAGTCAAATCATCACACACAGGCTCCTATTTCTGCTGGCGCTGCCACTCCGAGAGATGCCACTCCTGCTCTAAGCCCAGGCAGCACTGACCACTCTCTGAAGCTACAGCACATGTTTGCCTCCTGAGTGTTTCTTCCTCAAGTAGAATATGAGTCCCTGGACACAAGGACTGTATCTTGGTCCTAATTGGATTACCAGGACAAAGCTACGCATAGCAGGGGCTAAATCATATTTGTAGAAGAATAACCCACCTCACCCCTTACCTAGCGCTCTCAGATAAATGCAGCCCTCCACTGGCCAAGTGCAAAGTCCTTTTGGTTTTTGTGAATATATAAAAACAGACAACTAAGACGTTACAATGTTTTCCTGTTATAGGCACACCTAAATATGCAAACTGATCCCTTTTAAAGAGGGTCATCACTTTCTCTACCTTAGAAACAGAGAAAAGCGCTTTTGTTTTTGTATTTTCGAAAATTTGCTTTCAAAGTTCCCATAATCCCATGTCATAACCTTTTTGAATAAATCGGGAACTTTTGGCTGGGTTTTTAGTTTAGCAGTAAAAGTCATCAGAGAAAAATAATGTAAATTATTTTCTTATTGAACGTGTTCTTACTTGGGAGTAAGGGTGTTATCTTCCTTGTGATATTAAATTACTACTTTGGCTGCTGTATTAATCAAGAAACTACCCAAATTAACTTCAAAAAATAAAAGGGGAAAAACATACAAAGTGCTTAGAAAAATCACTTAAAACCATGTCTATATTCCTGGGCCCTGATTTAACATCAAAAATACCCATGTCTTTCCTAATCACAGACAATTTTCTCCACTGCTTTGCCCATGAGGTCCCAGCTAAGAGCCCTGAGAGAATGCTAGGAGGGGCAGACCCTCCCCGCGGGAGGCAGAATGGCAGAGCAGGTTTCCTTTTTACCTGGCGCACTGCAGGGGTCCAGGGTGCCTTCTGCTGTGTCATCGCTCATCTGTGCCCGGGGGTCTGTCCCGCTCCTCAAAGCCAACAAAGCGGGTCCTTTGCTCCCACCTTTAAGCATGAAGGGGAGGCGGCTGGCTGGAGAGAACAACAGGGATATGACATTAGCACTAAGTTCTACTAAATACACCGTTAGAGTCGGGAGCAGGGCTCTTCTGAAAACCTCATCTCAGATGGGTAATTTGCAGAGGAAAGTGCCTGGGGCTCCCATTGGCCCTTCATGTTGGGCACTCTGGCACCATTACAGATGGTGTGACTCAGGGTGCGGAAGGCAGCTGTCGTCAGGATGCCGGGCTGCAAACACAGGTCCTAAAGCTTGATTCGGAGCCACGGAGACCAGAAACTCATGTTAGCTAGAACACCCTGCTCCTGGTCTTGTCTGGGGGACTCTGCGAGTTAGCTGTTTGGAGGGGGCCTTAAGTCACTCTCCATTTTTGGAGGTTTTCCTGAGGGGATTTTAGTTCAGCCTGTGCTTTCTAGAGCCTCCAGCCAGGCCCAAATGGTGAGGAATGTGAGCGTGTGTGTCTCAGTAGGGTCGGGTCAATGAGATGAAGGTGAGAGGAGAAACGAAGATGAAAAGTGAAACTCAGGAAGCCCCTTTAATACCTGCTGAGCTATGTTCAGCTCAGGCACAAACCTGTTCAGAACAACCCAGAAATTGTGCTAATTCATTCATCAGACCAGTGAACCTCTAATGCATTTTCGTGACGGTCGTGCCTGTGTTATATTGTCTGTGCCTTAGTGTAAAATGCTTTAGCATAAACAGTGGGATGTAGGAGTGTGCTGGTTGGTTTTAGTCTGCATCCTAGGGGTGATTGGTGAGTACCCGGGGCACCCTGAGCAGTGACACACTTCACAAGTGTTTAATATTTGAAAGAAACATCCAATTCTTGGACCCCACAGTTGGCCACTGTGAATTCTTCACTAGTCTTTGCTGCTGATGGGCCCTGGAAGGTTTGTAACCAGCAGAATGGATGTCAATGTGGTTTTTCAGTGGTGAAGTGAGTGGAAGTCAAGGAAGGGGCACGGGCTGGAGGGTTCTGGGCTCCACTGTGGTGGTCTGAAGGAGGAAAAGGGTTCTACCATTCTTCCCAGCACTGGGAACTGTGCATGGAGGGGTGTGACATCGGTGGGACTCAGAGGTTAACTGGACACTGCTACTGGGATGATCCTGACCTGCTGTGAAGGACCGTTTCATGAAAAGTGATTAGCGAATACCCGGAGAGTAGGCTACTCATCAAATCTACAGCATGCCACGTGTGGCTTGCTGCCTGCACCCCTCCTGATGTGTGCATGTGCTGCGGGGCTTGTCTGAGACTTCCTTCACCTATAAGGCACCCCTGGGAGCAAGGTTGTAGGAAGGGAGCTCTGTGCTGTCTGCCCAGCTCTAACTGCGGGGCCCCTGGCATCTTCCGTTAAGAACTTGTTAGTTGTGAAACACCGAATCGGCCTGGGTTGGTTTGCAAATTCAGCTTTTCTGCTGTTGAAAGTAATTTGCTACAATAAACATGAATTAAAATGTCAAAGCATGAGGAACATTTTAACTTTCTTTTTTTTTTTTTTTTTTTTTTTTGAGACAGAGTCTGGTTCTGTCACCCAGGCTGGAGAGCAGTGGCACGATCTCGGCTCACTGCTGCAAGCTCTGCCTCCCGGGTTCACACCATTCTCCTGCCTCAGCCACCCGAGTAGCTGGGACTACAGGTGCCTGCCACCATGCCTGGCTCATTTTTTTGTATTTTTAGTAGAGACGGGGTTTCACCATGTTAGCTAGGATGGTCTCAATCTCCTGACCTCATGATCCGGCCGCCTCGGCCTCCCAGAGTGCTGGGATTACAGGTGTGAGCCACTGCGCCCGGCCCGTTTTAACTTTCTTTAAAAATACATTGTAGATTTTTATCTCCCCTTTGCAACCTGAAATGCTTTCTAGTGAGGCAAGGATGGGCTCAGGTTTCAGTTCTCCAGTGGGAGCTGCCATGGCCTTGGTCATTACCAAGGGAGAGTGCCACACACGTGAACTCAAAGTCAGTGAGGCTTGAGACCACTTTGCAGACCTATACCCTCAGGGTCCCAGCCTTGCAGTAAAACCATAAGGAGAAGATCACAAGTGCCCGTGGTGTTCAGACTCTGGGGAATCCCACCCTTCTAGCAGAACTCACACCCCCAGGACACCTGCAGTGTGAATTTACACAAGTAAATGGAGGAATGACTGGGGAAATTTTCCCAGTTACCATGCATTAAGAATATGCTTGTTTCCATAGGGAGTGACCAGTGACTAGAAGAAATAAAGAAACTACCTTCAGAGGTGACGTAGGGCTTAATTCCCACATGAGACAGTGGCATGTGGGGCTTAGCATTGTCCGTTTTCACAAGTGTATCGGGAAGCTTGCTTGTACTACAGAGGATTATTAGATTGGGAACTACCACACAACATGCTCAGAAGAGCTGGCCTATATGCGTGGCCGCAAAGGCTTGGGACCAGGAGATGGGGGAGGGTGGCTGATGGATAAGGTTTGACGACAAAGAAGATCATTGGAGGAGAGAAGACCAGACCTACCGCAAACACCGATGCTTTCTAAAAAATGTTCGATCCAGTCCTCTCTATCAGGGGAGAAACAGGACTTGTGTGTACAGTGTGTCCGAGTGTAATTATCAACTGGTGTTTTCAGATCTCTGTATCTCTATTCTTGCATTTGGTATGTAATTAATAGAAGAAAGCTGAGGTCACAGAAGATTGAAATGAAAGATTATATGACAATCGATTATAAATAATTTTTTTTTTTTTTTTTTTTTTGAGACGGAGTCTCGCTCTGTCGCCCAGGCTGGAGTGCAGTGGCCAGATCTCAGCTTACTGCAAGCTCCGCCTCCCGGGTTCACGCCATTCTCCTGCCTCAGCCTCATGAGTAGCTGGGACTACAGGCGCCCACCACCTCGCCTGGCTAGTTTTTTTTTTTTGTATTTTTTAGTAGAGACGGGGTTTCACCGTGTTAGCCAGGATGGTCTCTATCTCCTGACCTCGTGATCCACCCATCTCGGCCTCCCAAAGTGCTGGGATTACAGGCTTGAGCCACCGTGCCCGGCCAGTAATTTCTAAGTCCTATGTATAGCTATTAGAACGCTTTATTGCTGAGGAAGATTTTTGATATGTCATAAGTATTTTGGATTAAAGCTCATGTCATACATCACAAAATACTTTAAGCCTGCCTTACTGAGGTGTGATTGATACATAAACTGCCCATGTAATAGGGAGGGCACCTGTGTGAGCTGTAATACATGAATGTGCCCATGAAACCATTATCACTACAACATTCTGAGTAATTAGAGTTGTATAGAAACAAAACCAACACCAGCCAAATGCCCTAATGCATATCTGCATTTGGAAACTCCTGGGTACCACCGGGCAGCTCAGTGTTCATGCCTCGTACACAGAACCAAGCTCTGCATGCACAATCAGGCTTTCCTATTGACGCCCACCCCTGACCTGCTGGGAGCTTGCAGTGTGGGTGGCGTGCCTTAGCCACTCCTGCCCTCTGTGGGGAGAGCTGGGGAGGGGAGTCACGAGTTTGCCATTTCTGAACTTCCAGGCCACCAGTCCTGTGAGTCTGATCATGTACATTTCTGTCAGGTTTCTGCACATTTGAATGATTTCTGAATCTAAACACCGAAGCCAAGCTTTCTTTCCAAAATAAGAGGAATAGACAGAGATCGACACTCAGCTGCAGGTCAAAATAAATTCAAGGCTGCTAGGTGGTGTGGCAACCCCAGGCACTGGGCTGGGGTAGCCAGGGGAGGGGATCCCCCTGCTCGAATCCAGACACAGCAGCCCCATTCGCAGCCCATCCACAGGGGTGTCCCAGGGGTAGAGCCTGGAGGATGCCAAGGAGTGAGTTTCAGTCAGGGAAACAGGAACCGAATTGTGAAGAAGATAAAAATCCATGAATCCATGCCCTAAAGAAACAGGAGTCTGTGTGGCCAGTGGATGCAGCTCCAGAGTCTCAGACAGGAGGAGGGTGACTGTTCAGTGGACAAAGTGGTGGCCGACTGTGGCCCAGTCCCAACCCGCAGTGACAGAAGAATGTGTTGAACCTGGGGGCAACGGTCTGGGGCTCCACCACTGGGGCACACCCCCTTCCCCATCCCAGGGCGAGTAGAACACCCCTCAGTGGGTTGTTCCCCTTGCTCTCCGCAAAGCCCTAAGGAGCACAAAGACCCGGTGTGAACTGAGAGCTCTGGGCACATGGAGGTGCACGGAGCAGGGTGGGAGTGCCTGGGCAGGAGCCCACGGGCCACGAGGGTGGAGTGTTGGCTTAGCCTGCAGGGGCAGCTGCCCAAGGAGCCCTGAAGGAGGCTGCCGTGCAGCGGGGCTCAGTGAGCAGGTGTGGCCGGTGCTGCTCACACTCACGTGGGCTATGCAGCCAGATAGGCCTGCACCCTCATTCAGTCACATCAGGTGGTGAGGCTTAGGGACATACAGGTGACACACAGGTCTGGGATAAACAATCGTATTTTTATACAGAAGAAAATCAGGATTTAAAAATGTTTAATAGTAAAATAAAAAACATTAGTCCTATAACCATATGCTGCCCACGCACTCAAAAGTCAGCAAACAGAAGTGGTGTGTGCATCAGCTGAGCATTGTATAAATTCGAGCCAATGTTGTATTTAGATTTTTTATTTTCCCCAAATCGACCATTCAGGAGGTTCCAGGGATGCTGTGTTTTGGTCAGTGAAAAGACCATGTTCCCCCAAAGGAACCTGAAGAGAAGTAGTAGATTCCAAGGGAATGAAGGGGAGAAGGAGGTGGGAGAGATGAAGAGAGACACGCACCCATGCACATGCATGTACACATGCATGGTGTGAACACACGTGCACACACACACAGACTCTCTCGGTGTGTCAGGGGCCGGTGTATGGATAATGGATCAGGTGGGTTAAGTCCAGGAAAGAAGACGGCATGTTACCTGCTGCACAGACAGCAGAAGACCCTCAGTCACTCGACACTGGGGGGAATGTCCCTCTTCCGGGCACCGTGCTCAGAGGGCACAGGTTAGACCCTAATTTCCTGTCTGTGTGCCCTCTCCTGTGGGAGCACACAAGTTACTGCTGCACGTTACTTTCTCCTCAGCTTTATTCTGTCCTACCAGACAACCAGGTCTCCTCTTCTTATCTATACCCTGCCTGGGAGCTTTATGTAACAGAAAATGCAGGTGTATTGCCCACGGAAGCCTCCCCTTTGGCTCCTGCACTAAAGTACCCCTTATACATTGAGGATAACCAATTAGAACAGAGCTGTTCTGACAGAAAGACCTCACAACGTTGCCAAGCCTCAGAGTAGGTTCTACCTTGCAGACTGGATGAAGCCCAGGTGCCAGGGCTAATTTTTGTAGTACAGACAGGGTTTCACCATATTAGTCAAGTTGGTCTCAAACCCATGACTTCGGATGACCCTGACCCTAGCTGCAGAGTTCTCTGCTCCTGGAGTGAGAGACCTTCTGGGTGCTAAGGCACGGAGCCCTGGGTTCTGAGTCTCCACAAAATTCACAAATTATTGACTCATAATTGATTTGCTGATGAAACTCACCATATGACTGCTTTACAGCATCTTCCTCTCTTTTCTTCTCTAACTTGCTCGTACATACTGCAGGGCCATGCAGAGAGGACATGTCAGGATTAAATGCAAGCTGCCTGGGCCTCCCAAGGAAGTGGGATCCAATGTGAAGGATCTGAAACTGACTGCACACCTTATCTTCTAATAGAAAGGCAGAGGCAGTGGTATCATTTGTTGTAAGCATGCTTTAAAGGATTCATTCTGAGAAAAAGATATTGAAATTGATGATTAGCATCATCAGTGACTTGGGAGCAGTTTCAATGGAATACTGGAGAAATGAACCCTTTTGAGAAGAGCAGAGTGATGACAACATTTGCATAAGGGATTAAGAGTGCAAAGCCCTGAAGAAGAATGGAAGACCTTTATTTTCTCCCCGCATTTAGGAAAAAGGGGTCCTGGGTGTGGATCAAGAGAATTCTGTCATGAAGAAAAGCAAGGGAGAGGAGGAACTCAGGATGGCTCTGAGCATCAAAATCAAATGAAATGAAATATCTGTGAGTCAAAATATTTTATTTTTAATGACTATTCTTGATTTTTAAAGAAAGTTACTCTTAAAACCATGGTAAGAAGATACATAGAATTCATCATTGTAAGCATTTTAGAGTGTGGCATTAAGTACCTTCACACTGATCAGCCGTCACCACCGTCCATCCCCAGAACTCTTTTCATCTTGCAAAATGGAAACTGTGTCCCCATTAAACACTAACTTCCCATTCCTCTCTTCCCTCACTTCCTGAAAGCCATTATTCTACTTTCTGTTTCTATGCAATTGACTTCTCTAGGTGCGTCATGTAAGTGGAATCCACAGTATTTGTTTTTTGTGTGACTGTCTTATTTCACTTAGCACAGTGTTCTCAAGATTCATCCATGTTTCAGCCTGTATCAGAATTGTCTTCCTTTTTAAGGCTTAGTAATATTTCACTGGATGGGCACACTACAGTCTGTTTATCCATTCCTCCACTGAGGGACACTTGACTTGCTTCTCCCTTTGGGCTATTGTGATAATGCTGCTATAAAGATGTGTACAGCCTGGGCGCAGTGGCTCATGCCTCTAATCCCAGCATTTTGGGAGGCCAAAGTGGGTGGATCACCTGAAGTCACGAGTTTGAAACCAGCCTGACTAATATGGTGAAACCCTGTCTCTACTACAAAAATTAGCTGGGTGTGGTGGCATGTGCCTGTAATGCCAGCTACTTGGGAAGCTGAGACAGGAGAACTGCTTGAACCTGGGAGGCAGAGGTTGCAGTGAGCTGAGATCGCACCACTGCACTCCAGCCTGGGCAACAGAGGGAGACTCTGTCTCAAAAAAAAAAAAAGTGTACAAATATCGTTTTGAGTCCCTGCCTTCATTTCTTTTGAGTATATATCCAGAAATGGAATTGCTGGATTATTCAGTAATTCTATGTTTAATCTTTTGAGGAATTGGCAACTGTTTCCTGCAATGGTTGAACTGTTGTACATTCCCACCAGCAATGCACAGGGGCTCCAGTTTGTCCACATCCTCGCCAACTCTCATTGTTGCCTGTCTTTTATTTAATGGTTTGTTTCAATCACAGCCGTCCACATGGGTGGGGAATGGTAACGTTTGGGGATGTCGAGCAACCATTCATGTGCTTGCTGGCCATCTGTATATCCTCCTTGGAGAAACATCTACTAAAGTCCTTTGCCCATTCTGAATCAGGATGTTTGGGATTTTTTTTTTTTTTTGTGGTTGTTGAGTTGTAGGAATTCTTTACATAGCCTGGATAACAATCCCTTATCAGTTATATGACTTGTAAATATTTTCTCCCATTCCATGGGTTACCTTCTCACTCTGTTGATTGTGTCCTTTGATGCACAAAAGTTTTTAATTTTGATAAAATCCGCCTTCTTGCTTTCTTTTGCTGCCTGTGCTTTTGATATCATAGTTAAGAAATCATTCCCAAATTCAAAGTCATGATGCTTTTTCCCTATGTTTTCTTCTAAGAGTTGCATAGTGGTCCATTTCAAGTTATTTTAAAAAATGTGTCACAATTCATGAATTTGCATGTCATCCTTGTGCAGGGGCCTGGTTAATCTCTGTGTAGTTCCAATTTTAGTAAATATGCTGCTAGAGCGAGTACTAAAAGCAAATTCTTAAAAAAATACATTATCATAAACAGATGAAAATAAATTTTGTTTATAACACACTGTCCCAAATCCCCAGAAGAAACAAAGGGTTTATGCCTTAGAGAAACTAAACCAGAGGGACTCTGGACTCACACACTGTGTGTAGTGAATGGACAAGGGTCTAGATGGAACAGGATGCAATGAGAATCAACATATCTGACTGTGAAACACTCCTCTCCCTCACCGATTGCTCCAACCTCCCTCTCTTGTCCTGTTCCTAGAATGCTTGCTTGTGTTTATATACCTGAACCCCCACCTTTTCCCCCAGACAAGACATAGGAGAGCGTTTCCCGGAGAAGCTGAACTGTAACAAAGTAAAGACCTGCAGTCATTGAAGTTTAGGGAGTCATCCCCTCCACCCTTCACCAGAGTTTCCAGTCTGCATTTTAGTGCCTTGCTCTTACATAAGAAAGAATGGCTAAGGATAACAAGATAACCAAGGAAAGCTTCCAACAAGAGTGACTGAGGCTAAAATAATAAACAGTAAAGGAAACTTGGAAAGAGACCATACAGGGAGGAAAAAAGTTCTTAAAACTATAATATTCTCAGAGGAAAAAGAAAAGATATTGCATTCATGTTAAAAAAAAAAAAAGAATGTTATAAAAGAAGCAAGTGAAGAACAATAGAGGGGTTTTGGAAATTGAAAATGGAATATTACAAATTTTAAAAACCAACAGTTGGAAGTATAAAAGTGAAGAAATTCCCCAGAAAATAGAACAAAACCAGCAAAAGGACAGAAAAAAATAAGAAAATTTGAGGATTAATTCGGCACAGAAAAAAAAGCAACTGAGGAAAAGAAATTATTAAAGAAATAACACAGGAAAATCACCTAGGGCTGAAGTCCAGGAGTCTCATGTTCAACGGCACAGCACACACTGGGGCAATGGATGGAAGGAGACTGGCCCAAGGCACATCCCTGTGAAGCTCATTATTGGCAGGGATCCAAAACAGAACCCAAGAGTGCCCAGAGAGGGAAAGCAGCCAGCAGGAAGAAAAGGGAAGAATAATGGTGTTCTATTTCTCAACAGCATTGTTGGACAGTAGGACACAGTGTAACAAAATGACAAGAATTCAAATGAAACATGATTTTCACCTGGAATTCTGTACTGGTTGAAAACGTTGTGATGGGATGCATTTTCAATCTAGTCTCAACAAAGGGAAAGTGTGAGATACTGGAAGCAGCAAAGGAACTTCCCAGAAGGAGGGTGACAGGAGGTCCCAGCACAAGTGTGTGACAGGTGTGCAACAATGTAGCCCGGGCGGATGGTAGGAGCGATGCTCCAGGTGAAAGGTTGTGGAGCTGATAGCACGCTTTAAAACATGTTTGGAATACAGTTGGAAACTCTACTGTCAGTTCTGGGACAGATTTGTGAGAGCATTTGGAAAAAAATGAGGTATAACTAAAAAACTAAGCACATGGAGAAACAAGACAAATATTAATTGCAGGGAAAAAAACAAGCAGTACAAGAGAAAAAAAATGGAATCCAAGTACCCTGTTTGGTTCAGACTTGAGAGATATGTACAGGGACCAAATAATGAATGCCACAGCTTTAGCCAATAATCATGAGCACATCACACAGAGTCCACAAGGGTGTGCAAAACGTGAGGATCGGGAAGGAACTGCTGCGAGAACTGGATTCCCTGGTCCGTAACAGGCGCTCAATAGCCAACGTCTAAAGAAACAAAGTAATGATCCCCAAATAATGATGTATGATCTAGGAAAAAGAAAATGAATTTCTGAAACAGCAGAAATAAGAGGCTTGGAAGTGGTTGTTTCGTGTGGAAATCAGAGGGATGTGGAGAGGGGGAGAGAGGGTGTTCCTGTATTTTGTTTTATGCATTTCGGTACCGTTTATTTTTTTCATGGTCATATCTTCCTTTGAGGTGTTTTTGAGGTTTATCAATACTTTTCTGAATTACAGCATGCCCTGCTATCAGGGTCACTGATAGCTTATAAAAGCTCCGATGTACACATCAGGGAAAGGCAGAAGCAACCCCAGGCCAGCAGAGGGTTTGCTGAGAGCGGAATGGGCTGCACTTCAGTCCTGCTTGAAGTACAACTGGCAACTGTGCACAGCTGCCCTGCTCGAAAACCTAAAGAATAAAAAATCAGAAAGAAACACCTGTCTGGAATTCTCCTAAGATCAAGTCTCATATCATCAAATGTCCCTTGAGGTAGGTATTTTTGAACTTCTGGTTTGGATGTGAACACCTGTTGGCTGAAATTAGCACCCATCAATCTACTGCCCTGAGAAGCATGCTTGAATGACACCCGGATAAGCATATATCCTTATGAGAGAAGGCTGGCCACGCGTTTTAGGTGTTTCAGTCTAGTGTGAACCAATGTAATGTGATTGCTAGGAGGAGGGTTCTCTCGAACAAGTTTAGGATGAATAGACAAAGACCAGTCTCCAGGAATGGAAGGTGGTCTCCACTCTATGTGGCTCTGGCCAGGCCATATATGGGTTATTGTTCTCAACTCAGAGGTCCTGAGGGTCTAAGGAAGTCCATTGACCATGTCCAAGAGGGACTCTGCAATGTTCATGGATTTGGAAGTCACTTTAAATAAGAAGGAATGTTGAGGACGTATGGAAAGTTATGTGTAAATGGTGTTAGACATTAAGAACGTCACACGGAACAGTAACATATTGGACCTTTTTCAGGGTTAAGGAGTTAGGTGGAGAAAAAGATCAACTCAGGATGAAGAAGGATTTATGAGTTCCAGTTGTGGTATTCGAAGATAGAACGTGTTGTCTTGCAGTGTGGGGAGTAAAACCAGGCCACGGGGTGTGGCACAGCGTTTTCTTGACCTGGCTGAGAGCAACTTTCAGCGTGAAGTGTTTACAATTTAATGCATTTATCCCTGCCCCTGAACCTTGAGCTGTGAAATTACATTTCAAAAAATACTGGGTTTTGGTGTTTGATAAGGAATGATCGTCAATCCAATTCATTACTTCTTAACTTGCAGAGTCTGTATTGCTTCTTATTTGCTTCAAGGTAAATGGATATTTTGAGGTATGAATAAAGACCCAAGAGAATTTCCTGAGAACTGTGCAGGAGACACTTTCTGTCATTCTTATTTCCTGTCCATGCTCTAAGTGCCACTTACAGACCATGAGGCCGTAAGTGGTTCCAGATTCCATCAGTGGTCTACAATGAATGAAAAGGCAATCGAATCCAGATGCTTTTTCTGGTAAACAGTTCCTGTGTAGGAAAAATCAACAGAACAAGAAGGATATTCATTGATTTCCCCTTAAACACTCATTCCCATTTGAGACAGATCTTCATGCCTCTGCACCCAATACGTGCTCATTTGTAGCACGTATCTCCATTTGTAGCTTCACTATCTGTGCGAATATCACCTGTCTCATACCATCTTTTAATTACTTAATTGATTATAATGTTTTAAATGACATAAAAAAATATATAGTCTAATAAAAAGTATACTGATATATAAATTAGGAGAAGCTAAGACGGATGCGGTTCCTAAAGCTGCTAATTCTTTCCTCTGAGAACTACTTATTATAGTCTTGCCACATCTAGCTACAAATCATTGGTGCAGAAATGAAACATTTCATGGAATTACACTATTTTCAAAAGCTGAGGATTCCAAGGTGTTTTCTTAAATACGCACTTAGCCACAAATTTGTATATTTACTCAAAAATGTGTTTTTGCAAAAATTTTCAAGTGGTACAGAATTATTTAGGTGATGATGTCAGGTACTTCTGCCTGATTAATCTCATCTTAATGTTAGATAAATTGCATGGAAATCTATGTGCAAAGCATGTCCAGTGCTGTGATATAAGCCAAACATGATGCAGTTTCTTGGCTGCCTTCACCATTATCCGTGGAGCACAGAAGGCAGCCTCCTTTAACCTAACACTGCTCCATGTGTTTATAACGCCAGCCCAAGTTTAGAAGGTTAATTTCGACTCATATTCATGCTAGAACAATACCAGGTAAGAAAAGATAGAGTAGTCCCCACTTATCCACATGGGATATGTGCCAAGACACCCAACGGATGCCTGACACCGTGGATAGCAACGAATCCTATGTATGCTATGTTTTTTCTTATACATACTTGCCTATGATCAAGTTTAATTTATAAATTAGGCACAATAGGAGATTAACAACAACAACTCATAATAAGTTAAAACAATTATAACAACACACTGCCATAAAAGTTATGTGAGTGTGCTATCTCTCTCAAAATACCTTAATATTTTCGGACCTTAGGTGCCCAGGGGTCACTGAAACCATGGAAAGTGAAACCTTGGATAAGGTGGGAGATGGGGGCTACTGTACTTGTGAAGTCTGGTAAAGACATGTACATAAGTTATGTGAAGTCTGGAGTAGTTACTTCTACTGAACCTGCTAAAACATCAGAGTGAACGTTTTACCTTTTCAGATAAAGCAGTAAGAGATCCTACTGATCTTATAAATCCTTAAATAAAATGTGTTCATATATATATATATATATCACCCAGAATCTTAATTTGAACTGTGTTTTTGTTTGGGTTGAATATAATAGAAGTCCCACTCCATTCAGTGTAACCAAAATGTGAACACACCATGCCACCATCCTGAGCCTCACAGAACACAGGGAATGCCTAGGCCTTGCCTGCCGATCTCCACTGACTCGCAATCTAGTTGTGACATGAGACTAACACACCGCTGATCATTTTACTGAGAACCGTGGTCATAGCCACGCAGCCGCATGCACTTGGAGGCATGAAGTGGGGAGTCTCCCAGACAGGCAAAGCCGTGGAACTCTCAACTGGAGCAAAATCCAGTTTCTGAGCTTTGCTCTTGACAGTCCCTGGTGATTTGCTGTCTCTCCCTTGACCGGTTCCCTCTTTGCTTCCTCAGCCCTTTATTTCCTCAGTTGACTGGAAAGAGTGCATGCCATAAATATAGAAAGATCTCCGAGTCCTTTATATTTACAACGTGACTGTGCTGCAAAAAAATAGTGCGGTTTCCTTGTCCTCGTTCACATGAAACCCTGCATGTTACACCCGGTAGTGGGATTTGCTCCTGACGGCACAGGCAGGTTGAGCTGGAATTCCAACTCGTGTCTGCCATGCTCCCCAGCTTCTCCTGGGCTGTGTGAATTCTGCATTCACCATGCTCAAAATAGAGCATGGTTTGCCATAGCTGCTACCAATTCTATACTTCAGTTCTGTACTTTAGAAATAGCAGGGAAATGAATAACCCCCAGCCTTTTCCAGAGAAGTAAGGTAGGACATGAATTTTAACTATCTCATTTTTAGCTCTGTTTATGACAGGAATTCTGTTTCTGACCAGTTGCCTCCAATTGGATACCTAAACATTTTAAAGCCATTTGGGAGGTGTGGGAACAAACAAGAAATAAGATAAAGTTTTTTTCCCCCCCTTGGGGGTCAGTCTACAAATTTTGTTCAGATAATAAAAATTCCTCTGAGAGATACTGACAAAATAAAAAGCTGATTTCACTGAGAAGTGTGTGTCACAGGTTATGTAAGCGATTCCAGAATCAGGGCTACTCCAGATTTCCAGTGTGCACTACAGGCTTCTGGTTAGTAGCATGCAATCCATCAAAATTAAGACAAGAGGACTGAATATTAGTCAGTGAATCACCACATGTAAATTACCCCATTTGTGTGCATAGACAGGGCACACACTGGGCATGTTTTATGCTTGACGTCTTTGCCCTTTACTTACTAGGAAAAATTGCAAAGTGTATTTAAACTCATAGAATCACAGATGATAGATTTGGAAAAGACAGTAGAAGTTAACTAGTCTAATCCCCTAGGGGCTCAGATTTTTTGCCTATAGCATGAGGTCATCACATGCTTCCTGCTCTCTTTAGGACCCTTTTGAGACTAAGAAGAGGACCACAGATGTGAAAGCATGTGGAGCAAATTCAGAGAGCTATGCAAGTGCAAAATTCAATTATCACTTCTCTTTTCACCATTATGATAGGCCTTCATACTGGTGGATAACTGGCTAGCTGGGCTCTCTGGAAAAGGTGAGCTGAAATCAGGCTCGCCCCCATGGCTTCACCACCTCCAAATTATTACAGCTCCCTTTTGATATCCTTGTGGGCTTTGTCCCGTCACTGAGACTTTGAATATGCCAAGTGTAATTTTGAAGTTTCTTTTATCAGGCCTACCAGGTCCTTATAATTCTTCTTTTTTTTTTTTTTTTTTTTTTTTTTTTTTTGAGACGGAGTCTCGCTCTGTCGCCCAGACTGGAGCGCAGTGGCGCGATCTCGGCTCACTGCAAGCTCCGCCTCCCGGGTTCACGCCATTCTCCTGCCTCAGCCTCCGGAGTAGCTGGGACTACAGGCGCCCGCCACCACGCCCGGCTAATTTCTTTTTGTATTTTTAGTAGAGACGGGGTTTCACTGTGTTAGCCAGGATGGTCTCGATCTCCTGACCTCGTGATCCGCCCGCCTCGGCCTCCCAAAGTGCTGGGATTACAGGCTTGAGCCACCGCTTATAATTCTTCTAAGATAGGCTTACAAGAATAACTAATGGAAGTTTACCCAAAGTTTCTCATTTTCCCAGAAATGGCTGTAATCCAATGAGGTTTACTTATATGATCGGTAATAAGGTAGAAGGAAATACAGCCTGAACATCGCAGGAAGCAGTCAAGAGGTGAAACGTTTGGGAGTCAGGACACTCCTGACCATTTACGGCAACAGCATTGGCTTCCAGTGCGTCTTTCTCACTACAGCAGAGGCAGGTTCCCCGGTCAGGGATGAGCACAGAGACATAGCGGTGACATGGGAGGGGGGCTTGGAAGTGCTGGGTAGAGAAAGGCAGGGTCCCTGGCAAAGGCTCCACCCTCCCGCCTGTGCCCACGGACCTAGATGAAAACAGGCATTTCCGTTTTCAGAAGATGTGGAGGCCCAGGGAAATTGGGCCAAGGGTGGTCAAAGGACAGCCCGACTGCTGAGCAGCCTGACTCCAGGTGAAGACCACCTTCCCACTCCAGCCCCCTTCTGGCTCCCATCCATCTGCTGAGAGCCACCTCCACCACTCAATAAAACCTTGCACTTCTTCTCCAAGCCCACGTGTGATCTGATTTTTCTGGTACACTAAGGCGGGAACCCGGAATACAGAAAGGCCTCTGTCCCTGCAGTAAGGCAGAGGTTCTAATTGAGCTGACTATCACAAGCCACTGCAGATGGCAAAACAAAAAGAGCGTCCTGTAATTCACGCCCACTGGGGCTTCAGAAGCTGTAAACACTCAACCCTAGAGGGTGCCATGGGGCTGGAAGGCAAACATCCTACCCACAAGCTGCCTGTCTGCATGCTCCCCCTAGGGATATGAGCAGCGGGGCACCGTGGAAGCGAGCCACAACACCATCACACACCCTGCAAGGGGAATAAAGGAACTTTTCCTGTTTCAATGGCTCATGCTTTAGCCATGGGTTCCTGGCAGTGAGCACTTCTCAGAATAGGGGAGTCCCGTGGAGTCGGAGGTGAGAAACTGGATGTACTGAACCTAGAAGTTCCTGGCTGTCTCCTGATGCTCATTCTTCATAAACTTGCCTTGCCTTATGTACTTACCAGAAAAATCAACCATTTCTACTTATTCCTCCCCGGCAGTCTTGACCTGGAAGTCACCTTTACCTCCCTTTCCATTCTCCCCCGTGCTTCTGTTTCTGCCTGTAAAGACACATTCTTTCTGTTCCTAGCAAGCGCAAGACGTATCCAGCTCGTCCCCCCAGCTCCATGCCATCCTCCGCAGACTTTCAATGTGGCAGTTTCTTTATGTACCAGGTGGAGGAGCCCGCTGTGAGCTCCGCGGTTTTGAAGGATTCTGTCCATTTGGTGCAGTGCGGGCAGAAACGGAGTTCAATTGGCACTGCCTATGTTCTCCACAGGCCTACGCTCATTACTAAGAGACTATGGTCTTAGAAATAAAAGCTCTACTTCCACCTGATTTAATACAGACAAGAACGTAATACGTTGTATTCCTGCGCACAGGCAAGGCAGGGAAAGGCAGAGCCGCGGAGCTGTGTAGTGGTGTCGGAGAGAGTCAAGGAGTGTCGGGAAGCAAGAGCTGATCCCACCAGAACGTTGTTTCGTGCAACGTCCTAGCTCTTGGAGGAACCAAGGGAAGATCCAGCAGTTCTCCATTCTCTAAAGCAAGCAAATAAATGCATGGACAAACATTTTACAGAAATTGGAAAGTATCAGTGACGGGCAAAAATATACCCAGGAAGCATTAAAAAATATTTTCCTGAGGAAAAGAATTATCCTCAACAGTTATATAAATACCTTTACAATTGTACATTAATCAGCGTATCTGGTTTTACAAGTAAGCAAAATAAATGATTGCCTGGATAGAATTCAAGCTCTGTCAGCAAAACCCAATGAGGTGAGCACGGGTGGGGAGCACAGTGGGGAGAGGACAGCCGCGATGCCCGCTCCCTCCGGTGGTCCACACCTCCTGATAGACACCGCCTGACCATGGGCCTGGGCCCGCATCCTCCTCTGTTCCTTTGTCGAGCAGGGAGGCTGTCCCATAGTTAGACCCCACCCAGCACTGAGAACTGACTTCCTTGGGCAGACCCGGCCCTCCCTGGCCATCTGCGGGCACCGGGAAGACAGGCCATCCTCTGCGGTTCTCCCTCGCAGGATCGAACCCGCAGTTCAGCGTTTTACCAGCGCAGTTGCCGACCACAGGAAACAAGCACAGATCTCCCTTTGCGAAGTCTCCACTTCAGTCGTGACCAAACTAAAGACGACAGAGAAGCTCAAATGTGTCCCAAACCAGCACAGAAAACAGCATAAAGGAAGATAGATGTGCCAAGCCAAGCCACCACAGAAACGCCCCCGTGTCCACCCTCCTCGCGTGGGGTGTTCCCCTGGGACCGAGCACACGGGGGTTCTCCTGCCCTGCACCCAGGCTGCTTCCTCCGCCCAGAATCTGCGCGGGGGCTGGTTCCCCACGGTTCGTTTACTCAGCTGTGATAACCACACGGGAGACACAGCCCCGGGCCCGCTGAGGGCTGGCTGCAGACAGTAGCACCGACCACATGTGCTCAGTGACTCAGGACCGAGGCGACTCCTTGAGAATCCACACCCTTTTCCTCCTTAGAATCACGCGTATAAAGACGGGCGCCAGATCTCCCTTCGCTTGGGGTCATGCTTCTGGCTCAGGAGCTTATGTGAGAGAGTCCAGTGTGCAGAGTTTGTGAGACAAATTCAGCCACCATTCCCTGCACGGTGTGGAAGCTGTTGGCAGAGGGAGAGAGAGGAGGCTTTCCAGGAGCCCGGGGGCTTTTCAGAAGACAAGGCTGGATGCCTGTTCCTCCTCCTTCCTCTCTCCCAACAGTGTTCTGAGGCCAGCAGGGAATCACTAAAAGAAAATCTACCCCGAATGACACAGAGCCCAGGAGAGGCCTCAGGGAGTGCGCCAGCTCACGAGTTCCTTCCCTAAGGCTGAAGCCCCCAGTGCTCTCCAGAATTCAAGATGCCTATGGAAATTTGGAGGGAGTAGATAGGAGGAAGACGGCCAGGAGATCAAAAGTGATTTAAAAATGAGTAAGTCATTGGCCTTCTTGTCCAATCACTTGATTCATTGCAAGAAAAAAATCCTGGTATATTTGTTTACTTAAAGAAACATAACTTGAATAATCGTGTTTCCAAAGAACAATAAAGACATTTTACTTTGTCTAGCTGCTTTTCATCTTAAGCTGCTGAAATAGATAAAAATCTAAGGTTGCTTTGTAAGTTTGCAAAAGTGAGCATCAGGAGGAAAGGAAAAAAAGAAAGGAGTTTAAATAGTTGGTTGTTTTTTTTTTTTTTTTTTTCTTAAGAAAGACAAGTGGGTCTTGGTCTTTAGTAGAAAACTAGGAAAAAATCCAATAGTCCAAGCCAATAGCCACCCACCCCCAACACACACACCCTTTTCAGACAATGTTAGAGTGATGATATTGGGCAGCAGGCAGGAATTCTACTTGAGCACAATATTTTCTGATGTCCTTCTCCCAGAAGCGAAATGTGTCTCTGACAGCCCTGACAGAACAGGTAGGGCTCCTAGTCATGCTGCCCTTGGGTAAACATCGGGACTCTAACTTCTACAGCTGCTTTTCTATGCACCTTCAGAGCAGCTTCTGAAGCGAAACCAGAAACGTGCAAATCTTCACCATCGTGCTGGAGTGAGGGCACACATTTCAATGGATTCATAACACTCAATTCTCCTCTCCGTTCAGTAGGGACATGCTGGTGCATGGCACTGATTCAATTCAAAGACTGGCTTTCCTGCTTCCATTTGGAGCTTGCCAGAAATAATACACATTTTGAAAAATGTGATGGTTTGAAGAAAAAGAATCTGTTTGCAATTCCAACTTCCCAATTATCACCATGCGAAAAACTACCACGCAAGATGATAATATGAGAATGACTGCAAAATCATCAGAAGAATTGAGCGAGTGAAAAAGAAGGATGTCAGAATAGTGACATGTTTTAGGCAAAAATGCATTTTTAAACCATTCAAAATGTAGATAAGATACACAAAAGTGTAGAATATTCTGGTATAAGGCACCAGGAAAGGTGGCCTCAGCCTCAGGGAGATTATGACCATACCCAAAGGCACAGGCATCTTCAAATACAACTTAAACCACTTTCTGGGCCATACAAGACTTGTCTACGGGGCTTGAGATGACCTCTGACTTCTCAGTTTTTGAGACTTTGCTTTACTGCCTAATTTATATTATGTCAGAGTTATATACACTTAATTAAAAAGAGGAAAAGTTGTCACTTAGAATGAAATTAAGAAGAAGTAGGAGACCATGGTGGGAGGATTGCTTGAGCCCAGGAGCTCAAGACTAGCCTGGGCAACATGGTGAGACCCTATCTCTACAAAGCATCAAAAAACATTAGCCTGGAGTGGTGATATATTCCTGTGGTCCCAGCTACTTGGGAGGCTGAGGCAGGAGGATCTCTTGAGCTCGGGATGTTGAGGCTGCAGTGAGCCATGATCATACTACTGCACTCCAGCCTGGGTGACAGAGGGAGGCTCCATCTCAAAAAAAAAAAAAGAAAAAAGAAAGATTTCTAGGAAAATTTGATTGTTTCAGTGAAACCGAATATCAACCTTTTTCAAATGGAAAAATCCCCAAAATATAGTAGAGGTTTAATTTTTTTCTGCCCAATTCTATCCTGTAACTTAAATATATAAAGAGATTAAATATTTTCTGAATAAAAATATTTGGATAAATTACTTGAAGCACTCTTCTTAGACATGGAGAGTTAGAAATCTATTTTTAAAAAGATTATGTTGGAAGGTACTAAAGACGGCAGTGAAATAATAAATAAGCACTACCTGCTCCTACCACTAGGGGGAAGCAACTCAAAACTCACCCAATTTGGGCACTTGGATGGGTGACCCTGGGCCCCAACCATAGGGATCCACAGTTCTGGTGGATTATTGCGTTAATGGGAATCATTGTCTTCCTAAATCTTCTTTATAGATACTATAAAGCCATATGCTTGGGGAGGCCCATAATACTAATTAATTTGCAGGTGAGCCTTTTAAACAATTATAAAAGAGCAAGCTTTGAAAGTCCTTGTATCTATTTGTTATCAAATATTTTCTACAGTGGCTGTGCATTACTAGGCAGAAAAAAAAATCCAACCCAGATTATTTTAAAGGGCAGAACCAGACTAGCTTCAGACTTTCAGATAACATTGCAAGTTGGAAGAGAATGGAGAAATTTCTGTTGTTTTTGATTGAAAAATGATCTATGCAGCCAGCCAAGCTATCTTTTGACTACAACGGAAAGACTTTCATATATTTATATAAATATATACCGCCAAGAAATATGTCACCTGTATATCGATCTTGAAAAAGATATACAGGCGATATCTTGGAGATATATACGTATATTAATACATATGTATATCTATCTTGTATATCTATCTTTAAAAAGATATACAAGTGATACATTTCATGGAGATATATATGTATATGAATATATGAAAAGATGATTCCCCCCCTCAAAAAAAAGCCACCGAAAACAGAGGACTGGGTATAAAAACATGGTAGAGAGTTCTGAGACTAAGTGAAAACAGAGCTGAGTGAAAATAGTTCCTTCACAGTATGTCCTCTGTCGTTTCTACTGAGAGTTCAACTTATTCTAACAGGTTGAATGTAAAAGTCATGTTTTCTCTGAAATCATTCCTTATCCTCAGTTTCCCACGTCAAAGAAATCACTTCCCCCACCCCAGAGCATTTTCTGTTATCCTGAACCATAGCATGCATACACAAATGCAAGCATACGACCAATTTTAAAAGATGACAAGGCCGGGAGAGGTGACTCACGTCTGTAATCCCAGCGCTTTGGGAGGTAGAGGTGGGCGGATGACTTGAGGTCAGGAGTTCGAGACCAGCCTAGCCAACATGGTGAAACTCAGTCTCCACTAAAAATACAAAAAAATAACCGGGAGTGCTAGAGCATGCCTCTAATCCCAGCTACTCAGGAGGCTGAAGTAGGGGAATCGCTTGAACCTGGGAGGTGGAGGTTCCAGTGAGCCGAAATCACACCACTGCACTCCAGCCTGGGCGATAGAGTGAGATTTCATCAAAAAAAAAAAAAAAAAGAAGTCCGGACCCAGTGGCTCACGCCTGTAATCCCAACACTTTGGGAGGCCGAGGCAGGTGGATCACAAAGTCAGGAGTTCAAGACCAACCTGGCCAAAATAGTGAAACCCCATCTCTACTAAAAATACAAAAAAAATTAGCTGGCGTGGTGGCGGGCGCCTGTAGTCCCAGCTACTTGGGAGGCTGAGGCAGGAGAATCGCTTGAACCCGGGAGGTGGAGCTTGCAGTGAGCCGAGATCTTGCCACTGCACTCCAGCCTGGGCAACAGAGTGAGACTCCATCTCAAAAACAAAAACCAACAACAAAAAGTTGACAATTATTCAGAACCCATGCCCCATGCCAGACTGCAGAACCCTGCCGCATCCCAGAGCTGTCGGAGCTCCCTGTCCCTGGGGCCTCGTGGTCCCCGGAGAGAAGCACCACCTTGTGGCTACTGAAGACTCGATAGAGAACATGAGGGGTAAAAGTGAGAGACAAGGAATCAGGAGACTCATGAGTCAAACACACTGTCACACTGTGCCCTGTACAGGGGCAAGTGCCCTGTACCAGGTAAGTGCTATGGAGAAATGCGTGTAGGGGAGGGAGGTCGGAGCTCCAGGGGCAGGTTCAGGACAGCCTGGGTGGAGAAGACAACGATTGAACCTGAAGGAAACGAGGAGGAGGTCCTGTGAAAGTCTGCAGAGAGAGTTCCAGGCAGAAGCGCCCAGGAGAAAGGCCCGAGCTGCTGGCACGTTGGAGGAAGGAGAGGTGCACCTGTGGCTGGAGCAGAATAGCAAGAGAAGAAGAGTGAGGAAGGGGCAGCTTTCCAAGCTTGATTGATCCAGAAAATACTGCAGAGCCATTACACATTCAACTTCTGAGTGGCCACGGGCTAGACAGATTGTTTTTTCGCTTTCTGTGCTTCTGGGCTCTTATTTGCAGGAGGGAAACATTCCATAGGGTTGCCATGAGGCCTATGAGTTGAGGCATTAAAACACTTAGACTGATGCCTAGGACTTAGTGAGTGCTCCAGAAGAGTTAGTGACTGTCCTGATACTAGGAGAGCAGAAAGCTCAATATTTCATATTACATTTTCGATTGCCAACAAGAATCAAGGTAAGAAGTAGGCAAATAAAATGGCCTCTTCATTTTTGGTAAAACTGCTAATAAAGACATGCCCATGTTGTTCAGTTCCCTTTTAGTGAAACTCACAAAATTAAGTTTTCTAAATTTACTTTTGGCAGAGAATATTAGTGTTCTTTTATGAGAAAATTGCGAATGTACCCAGCCCTGTCACTGGATGCGCCACTAAGTAAGCGCCCTTTCATTCGGAATGAATTCACATGTACTGTTTTCTTTTTGGCCATGACCATCAGGAAGCTGAAGAGAGAATCCTTTGTTCAGGTGAAGCGAATGGATCTAAACTGGCTTTCTCACAAGAACTACCTGCCTCTCCCTTTCATTATCTCGTGCTTTGTTTCAATGCTTTACCACACAGGATTTTTATGATTTAAGCTAACTCAAAATGATAACCTGGCTGCCTTGCACCTATTTTGCCACCTCTCTTTCAGGATTCTGATGGTGTGGGAAGAAGTCAGGACTGGAAGCTGACCTGTCCTAGAGGTGGGGCAGACCCTGGGGGCAGGTGGCCCAGCCACACAGATGCGCTGACTTCTAGAACCATCAGTGAGCACTGCGTGGACACAAATCTTTTCCTTCACCCAAACCTTCTAAGAGTTGTGGCAGCACACAGTCGCAGCTGGATGACCCCACAGGAGAGACATAGGCTAGACTGGAGCTTGACCAGCCACCACACAAAATCCAGCTCATCACATCCACCCTATTGACTGAGCAGGCCAGTCCATCTCTAATCATGTCATTAACACGAGTGAGCTCATTGCTGAAGTTACACTCTTCGCACTTTGCAAATTTCCAGGTGAGGCAACTTGGATGGAACCGAGAAAGCAGACAATGTTATTCCTTATTTGGTCCCAGCTTCAGACCCAAACTCTCCCAACAGTAGCTCTGGAGTCTCTACCTGGCAGATGAGCACTGTCTCAGTTCTGACTCCAGCTCTTCCCTGTTAGGATCTCCCCAGGGCTCCTCAGCCCCTTCCTGGTGAGTGGCATCTGTCCGCTGGCCATCAAGCACAGCTGGCCTCCACAGAGCCAGGGCTCTCCTTCACGTGCTGGTTTCCTTCCCAGGACGTGGACTGTAGCCTGGCTCTCAGGCCCCTGGTTCCTAGTGACAGTTCTCTGGGATGCCAGTTGCCTGTCTGGATGAATAACTACCACCTGCCCCAAATTCCAAAGGTTCTCGTTGCCAACAGAGCCTGCATTGTTCCAGAAACGGCGTGTGTTTACATGCCAAACGCATTTCCAGTCGGCACTGTGGCTCCATTCGCTTCCCAGCAGCTTTCTGGCTACGATGATCCTAGTAACCCTGTCCTCAACCTGCCAAGAATCTCCCTAGCTATGTTCCACCCAGACCTGTCCTCAGCCTGCGGAGAATCTCCCTAGCTGTGTGCCACCCAGACCTGAGATACAACAAATATTCCAGCATGGACCTATTGTATTAAAGGTATTCCCTGAAGAACATCTGCAGCAGGATTTACTTTTCTTATATATCATTTTCGATTAGAAACAACCTACTTGTGCTAGGATAAGCGGGGAAGCCCCTTCCTATTTTCTGCTGCCCTTGTGTAAACCAGTGATTTGTGGTGTGATCTGATACTGTTTTCAGTGCTGCCACGCTTGAGCTGCCTGGTCTTCATTTTCCATGAAACAGACTTTTCTACTAACAAAGTAGCTAGCTACCACAGTATGCAAAGGTGTTGTAAGGATAAACGGCAATGTCTATAAAGTGCTTGGAGTTCTCTGAATAAAAAGCACAGTAGAAGAATAGAGCATTAGCACGTTATTATTCTTATAAAGAGTGGGTGGAATTGCAAAGAGAAATCATGTCAAAGATGTAAGGGAACTTAAAAGTCTGAGACTTTAAAAGGCTGGGATTATTAAAACACCCAGTTGTTTGACAGGAGAAAATTAAACTGTTCTCTTGTCTCAAAAGACATAATGCCACTTTCTCATTACTTAATGCACCCTACAATCTCTTCTTTCTGCACCAAGCTTCCACTGAAGTCAGGAAAGCTCTATCTATAAAGTTATTGTATAGGGACACTGTAAAGTGACAATCTGGTCTAGGAAGAACAAAACTGGGCCTTTTGGTCAATATCAGCACCTCTAGTTATGGTTACACCTGAGATCCAAAATGCGACATCTGTACGCTCAGGCAGTTTAAAATTTCTGCTTATAGAAATGGCATTAGGCTTCATGTGTGTGCACGACAGGGACAGGGAGCTGAGCAGCTGCCTGGAACCAGGACTCCAGAAGGGCTCCATCTCCCAGGAAAAATGAAAATAGCAGGACCCATCTGCTGGAAGAGAGAGACTGCAAAGGACCATCTCTCCTCCTGGTCTCTTGGTTAAATAAAAAGTGTTGATAAAAACACAGTCCTCACAGCTAACATAGATCTGAATCCCAAACTCATACAGTATCTTCATAGCGTGAGAACCCACGCCGGGTGGGCTTCAGGGAGGCGACACGCCTGGGCCACCTCCAGGAACAGAGAAGAACATTGCCACCACCCGAGCCACACACATGCTTGCCACAGAAAAAGACGTCAGAGTAAAAATGATGACCCAGAAGGAGAAGATACACAGGAGAGACCCTGAACCTACAACGAAAGGAAAGTTAGCACTCCCAGAATTTCAGAAGCTAGAACAAGCAAAACATCTACAGGTATTTTTGAAATTCTTAGAAAAGGTTCCAAAACAATAATTTAAAAAAACTTTTGAAGAAAAGAACAGGCAGATGTGAAAAAAGAACCAAATAACAGTTTCTAGAAATAAAAATACAGTTACTAAAAATAAAAAATGAAATAAACAACATATTGGATAAAATTAATGAGAGAGAATTAGTGAATGGGAAGGCGGGAATGAGGCATCCCCAGATTGTGGCCGTAGGGTGAGGAGCTAGAAAATACCAGAGTTAAGAGACATGGGCACAGAAGGAGAACCTCCAGCATGTTCTTAATGGGAACACCAGAAGGAGAAAATAAGGAGAATGACAGGGATGATGTTTTCACCGAGCCAGCAACAGAGAATTTAAAAGATTCTTGAAAGATAAGAACCCTTAAATTGGTAAAACATAAAAGCCGTCAACAGTATAAATGTGTTCATTTGGATTCTGTATTAGGATTATCCACAGAAACAGAGCCAATAAGAAAGTAAATAGATAGATGGATAGATATACAGATAGGTAAGTTGGTAGGTAGGTAGGTAGATAGGTAGGTAGTTAGACAGGTAGGTAGATAGATATATAATAGGCAGGTAGACAGGTAGGTATATAGGTAGGTTTATAGGTAGGTAGATAGGTAGGTTGGTTGGTAGGTAGGTAGGTAGATAAATAGGTAGGTAGGTAGATCAATAGGGAGATAGATAGATAGATCAGTTGGTAGGCAGGTAGGTTGGTAGATAGGTAGGTAGATAGTAGGTAATTTGGTAGGTAGGTAGATAGGTAGGTTGGTAGGTAGATAGGTAGGTAGGTTGGTAGATAGGTAGGTAGGTTGGTAGGTAGATAGGCAGATAGGTGGGTGGGTAGGTAAGTAGGAAGATAGGTAGATGAAGGTATTTATTATGAGGAATTGGCTCAGCTGATTATGGAGGGTGGCAAGTTCAAGATCTATAGAAATGATGTCCCTGTTTGAGTCTGAGGACTGGGAGCTGCTGTAGAGCCAGGAAAAGCCAATGTCCAAGTTCAAAGGCCATCAGGTGGGGGAACTCTCTCTCCCTTGGGGGATGGTCAGTTTTTTGTTCTGTTCAGGCCTTCATCTGATTGGATGAGGCCCACGCACATGGAGGGCAATCTGCCGTACTCATTCTATTTAAATGTCTTCCAAAATCACCCTCACAGAAACATGCAGACTCAAGTGGGATCAAATACCTGGGCATCTCCTGCCCTGGCTCAGTCAATTTGACACATAAAATTAACTGTCACAGATTCCTTATTAGTGTAATTATGACTCAATAAAGACAAAGAGAAAATTTAAAAATCACCAGAGAAGAAAGATATTTGACCTATAAGGAATGGAATCTGGGCCCACAGGGATTCTTCACCGATCATGATAATATCTTCAAAGTTGTGAGGAAAATTGAGCATTAACATAGACTTTTTTATGCTATTATTCAAGAGTAACGGCAAAATGATGACTGTTACAGTAAGGACAAGGGCTAAGAGTTTACAGTTCCTAAATCATAGTTGCAGGATGTTCTTTAGTTACATGGGAGACACTCTCAGAAAGAAGTAGGTGGCAAAAATAACGGCTTCGAACATATGAGCAAATGTAAAGAAACTGGCATAAAACGACATTATGACATCAGTATGATGGCAGAATAGGAGTCTCCAGTCCCCTCATAGATACGTCCATTTGAACAACCATCCACATGCAAAAATGGCTTCATAATTGCTAAGGAATCCAGGTGAGAAATATAGCGCTTCTGTGGAGGACAGAAGTAAATAGAGGTGCATTAAAGAGGGTGGGAAGGACAGTTTCACATGATGTCTCCCAAGCTCAGTGTCAAGAAAGATACTCCTCCTGGGGGAAGGGGAGTGAAGTGAGCGCCAACTTCACTGTGGAACCCAGCGCCAGGCTTACACCACTGAACCCTGGTGTAAGGCTGGCCTCCCAAGCTCCAGCCCCAGGCTCTTTGACCAATGGATCAAAGAAGAAATCAAAAGGAAAATTTTAAAAATCTAAAGCAAAAATGGAAACACAGTATGCCTAACTTATGGGATGCAGCAAGAGCATCCCTAAGAGGGAAGTTATCATGATAAATGCCTATGTTAAGAAAAAAGAAATACTTCAAATAAACAACCTCACTTCACATTTCAAGGAACTAAAAAAGAACAAACTAAACCCAAAGTTAGCAGATGGAAGGAAATAATAAAGATCAGAGCAGAAATAAAGGACATTGAGACAAGAAAAGCAATAGAAAACATCAATGGATCTAAGAGTTAGCTCTTGAAAGGTTAAGCAAAATTGACCAACCTTTAGCTAAACTAAAAAAAAGAGCATACTCAAATAAGCAAAATTATAAATGAAAGAGGAGACACTACATCCAATACCATAGAACTACAAAGGATCGTAAAAAACTACTATTAACAATTACATGTCAATAAACGGCATAACCTGAAACAATAGATAAGTTTCTAGAAACATACCATCTATCAAGGCTGAATCATGAAGAAATAGAAAATCTGAAAAGATCAGTGAGTAAGGAGATACAATCAGTAATCAAAAGTCTCCCAACCAAGAAAAGCCCAGGACCTCACGGCTTCACGGTAGAATTCTCTTAAATATTTAAAGAATTAATGCTAAGCCTTGTCAAACTCTTCTGAAGAAGCAAAGATGAATGAACACTTCCAAACTCATTTTATGAGGCCAACATTACTTTGATACCAAAGTCAGACAAGGGCACTACAAGAAAAGAAAATTTCAGGCCAATGTCCCTGACGAACATATGTGCAAAAATCCTTGACAAGATGACAGGAAATCAAAATTAGTAGCACATTAAGAAGATCATTCACCATGATCAAGTGGGATTCACTCCAGGAATGCAATGAATTTCCAAGGAATTCAACATGTGCAAATCCATAAAGGCGATATACTACATTAACAGAATGAAAGACAAAAAACATATGGTCATCTCAACAGATGCAGAAAAAGCATTTGACAAAAATCCAACATCAGCAAATTCAACATGAAAACAGTCTTCATGATAAAAGCTCTCAACAAGTTGGTATAGAAGAAATGTACCTTAACAAAACAAACCCACACAACACACTTAACGGTGAAAAGCAGAAAGATTTTCCTTTAAGATCACGAACAAGACAAGGATGCCCACTTTTGCCACTTCTATTCAATACAGTACTAGAAGTCCTAGCCAGAGCAATTAGGCAAGACAAAGGAATAAAAAGTATCCAAATTGAACAGGAAGAAGTAAAATTGTCTCTTTCTACAGGTGACTTGATTTTTTATGGAGAAAACCCTAAAGACTACACAAATAACATATTTAGAGCTAAAAAACAGCTTCAGTAAAGTTGCAGACACAAAATCACCTAAAAAATCTGTCCCACTTCTACACACTAGCAACAAACTATACAAAAAAGAAATTTAAGAAACAATTTCATTTACAATTGCATAAAAATCCTTAGATATATGTTTAACCAGGGAGGTGAAAGATCTGTTCAATGACAACTACAGAACACTGATAAAAGACATGGAAGAGGATACAAATAAATGGAAAGTTATCCTGTGTTCATAGACTGGAAGAATTAATGTTGTTAAAATATCCATATTACTGAAAGCTATCTACAGATTCAATGAAATCTCATGAAAATTCCAATGGCATATTCCACAGAAATAGAACAAAAAATCCTAAAATTCATATGGAACCACAGGACCCTGAATAGCCAAAGCAACCTTGATCAAGAAGAACAAAGCTGGAGGCATCATGCCACCTAATTTCAAAGTATTCTACAAAACTATAGTAATCAAAAAAGTATGGTACTGGCATAAAAACAGGTATATAAACCAATGGAACAGAGTAAAGAGCCCAGAAATAAATCCACCATTTTAAAATTAGTTGATCTTCCACAAAGGTGCCAAGAACATACAACGAGGGAAAGGACAGTGTCTTCAATAAATGATGTCAGGAAAGCTGGATATCCACAGCCAGAAGAATGAAACTGGACCCTTGTCTCACACCACATACAAAAATCAACTGAAACTAGAGGAAAGACTTAAATGTAAGATCTGAAGCTGTGAAACTGCTAGAAGAAAACAGAGAAAAAGCTTTTGAAATGGATCTGGGCTGTGGTTTGTTGTGTTTTTTTTTGTTTGTTTTTTTGTTTTTTTGTTTTTTTCATATGACCCCCAAATCACAGACAACAAAACAAAAAAATAAACAAATGGAATTACATCAAACAAGAAAACCTCTGTGTAGCAAAGGAAGCAATCTATGGAATGGGAGAAAACAATTGCAAACCATACACCCTATAAGGGGCTAATATCCACACTATGTAAGGAACTCAGCTAACTGGCAAGAAAACACATAACCTGCTTAAAAATGGGCAAAGAACCTGAATAGACATTTCTCAAAAGAAGACAAACAATGGCCAGCAGTGTATGAAATAATGCTCAGCATCTCTAATCATCAGGGAAATGCAAAGCAAAACCACAATGAGATATCATCTCACCCATGAATAGTTATTTCTGAAAGACAAAAGTTAGCAAGTATTGGCAAGGATGTGGGAAAAGGGAACCCCTGACTACTGCTGGGGGGAGTGCATGTTGGTACAGCCATTATAGAAAACAATATGAAAATTCCTCAAAGGACTAAAAATGGAATTTACCATACGACCTGGCAATTCTACTGTTGGGTATACATATCTGAAGGACCTAAAATCAGCACCTTGAAGAGATATATGCACTCCCATTGCCCACTGTAGCAGGAGTCATAGTGGCTGTCATATGAAATCAATCTAAGTGTCAACTGACAGATGAATGGGTAAAGAAAATGTGATATATATTCACATATATGTATGTACATACACATATACAATGGAATATGTGTGTGTGTGTGTGTGTGTATATATATATATATATATATATATATATAGAGAGAGAGAGAGAGAGAGAGAGAGAGAGAGAGAGTTGGAGTTTCACTCTGTCGCCCAGGCTGGAGTGCAGTGATGTGATCTCAGCTCACTGCAACCTCCGTCCCCCAGGTTCAAGCGATTCTCCTGCCTCAGCCTCCCAAGTAGCTGGGACTACAGGTGCGTGCCACCACACGCCCAGCTAATTTTTTATATTTTTAGTACAGGCGGGGTTTCACTGTGTTAACCTGGATGATCTCAATCTCCTGACCTTGTGATCTGCCTGCCTCGCCCACCCAAAGTGCTGGTATAACAGGCATGAGACACCACTCCCGGCCTATACAGTGGGATATTATTCAGCCTTAGAAAAGAAGGAAATCCTGTCATTTGTGACAACATGGTGAACCTGGAGGATATTATGAAAGTGAAATAAGCTGGGCACAGAAAGACAAATACTGTATGATCTCACTTACATGTAGAATCTTAAAAACTCAATCTCATAGAAGCAGAGATTGTAGAATATGAAAAAATCAGTCTCATAGAAGTAGAGAGTAGAATGGGGATTGCTAGGGTCTAGAGGAGGAGAAGATGGGGAGATGTTGGTCAAAGCATGCAAAATTTCATTCATGCTGGCTGAATTTTTAACTAACAAAAAAAATTGTAATAATAATTACAATAATTATAATAATGACAATAATACCAATAACTATTGATATTATTATTAATGGAAATTTCTGGAGATCTAACGTACAGTGTGGTGACTATAGTTAATAATACTGTCTTGTATACTTGAAATGTGCTGGGCCAGGCGTGGCGGCTCACTCCTGTAATGCCAGCACTTTGGGAGGCTGAGGTGGGTGGATCACGAGGTCAGGAGATCGAGACCATCCTTGCTAACATGGTGAAACCCCATGTCTACTAAAATACAAAAAATTAGCAAGGCGCTGTGGTGGGCACCTGCAGTCCCAGCTACTCGGGAGGCTGAGGCAGGAGAATGGCATGAACCGGGAGGAGGAGCATGCAGTGAGCCGAGATCGTGCCACCGCACTCCAGCCTGGGTGACAGAGCGAGACTCTGTCTCAAAAAGAAAAAAAAAAAAAAAAGAAATTTGCTAAGAGATTAAGTTGATCTTAAATGTTCTCACCACATACCTACAAAAAGGTAACCATATGAGGCACAGGATATGTTTGTTAATAAGCTTGACTGTGGTAATAATTTCACGTATATAGGTATACCAAAACATTATTTTGTACATCTTAAATATATACAAACTTTATTCATTTTGCCCCTTAATTCACAGAAAATAAAGAAACTGGCAAACATGTATATATGTTTGAAAAATAATTGCCTGAAAAAAGAATGTATTAATCCAGTTTTATTGGTCTTATTATTATTACAATTATGTTTGGTTGGTTAAAATAAAAACATGGTAGCATTCCACATTTATTAGATGGATTAAAATTTTAAAGTCCAACAAGTCAAATATTGGCAAAGATATGGATCATCCAAAACTATTGGCAGAAATTTAATTATACAATTAATCTCAAGAGTGCTTTGACTATTAGTAGTAAAGTTAAATATGGGCATACTCGTCTTCCCAACATTCTACTCCATGAATGATGTGTTTTAAAAAGCATGTCTTTTTACAGCATTTAAAAATATGCACAGCATACTATATATTATACAGGGATATATACATATATAGTAAAATTTTAAAATACACATGCCAATGAAAGCTACTAAATTCAGACTAGTGGCTCTTATTGAGAGGGAAGGAAAGAAATGAGATTGACTGTGGGAAAATAGCAAGATTTATTCATGTCTTTAATGATTTACTTTATGAAAAAAAATCTGGAAGGCATGACCTAAATTTACAAGATCACAAACAATAGGCAAAGGAATTTTCCCTAAAAACTGTATTTCAATTTTTCTGAAATTTCATTTGCAAAGATGACATATTGAGACAGTAAAATGCATAATTCTATTAGATGTTGGCAGCTAGGTGTGAAAGAACAGCAGGATTTAAATTAAGCCACATGTGTTTGGGTACAGGTCATGACAATCATCACAGTCACTGCTGTTTATCGAATGCGTAAGTACTCTATATACATCCTCTCATTTAATTATCACACCTACCTTATGGGTGTCATTTATTTCAGTTTCAGAGAAGGTAAAGCTGAGGCTCAGAGAATGATATAACAAAGCTTAAATTAAACCAGTCTGTGAGCCTTCAAAATCTGTACTGACTTCTAAGTGTCACTGTGCCTCCTCCTAAGTCAGAATTGAAACCGGCCCCCTTGCTGCCCTAGTGCAATAGTTAACATCTATCAAGTGTTCTCTCTGTTCCCCATCCTTTGCATATGTAATATTTCTTAATCATTACATCAGCAATAGTACAAATGGGGCACTGCTATATACCCCATTTCATGACTGAAGAATGAAGCCCAAAGCTGAGCAAAGTGTCCATGAGTGGAGTCATCCCAAGTCCCGTCCAGGACATCTGATGCCAAAACCCCACTCCATTAGTGAAGGCTCTAACTCGGCAAGAGGGCACCTCACCCAGAGACAAGAGCATGGCAGGTGGGCTCTGGTCACTGACTATATTCTTAAACAACCTCATGAGAAATGGAATTGAGTGTGTATCTAGTGAGGATGACTCCAGCAGATGCAACTTAAATCTGTGGTCAGTGGCATGCTATCGGGTGAGCATGACGGTTCTCACCGAAGGTCCTTTCTATAGATAAGTGGTCCCGGGTACCCTGCATCCATCACTGCCTGAGCTTCTCACCTGTGCTCTTCCACCCTCTGCGTCCCACTGCTGAGGGAGGGGTTCGTTTTCCCAGATCCACACAGGAAACAGAGACTGCATGCAAGACTGCCCACTTGCATTGCCCACAGGTGAATTAGGTGATCTGCTCTGAGCATCCAGCACTTGCAGCACTTGTTCAACTGATGCTCCTCCTGATGACCCTGGTCTCTTCACAGGGAAAAAGAAAAAGATTGGCGTCTGCAGATTGTCTCAGAGCCTGGTGGCTGGCTCTTCCCAGGCCAGAGTGGCCTGTAGCACCCCTACCCTGCCCTGTGTCTTAGCTGGCATTCATTGCTAGAGGAATCACTCATTCATTTCATAAGCATTGATTGTGTACCTACTACATGCTAATTACTATCCTAGGCCTTAGGGAGGAAGTCCCTCATATTCCAGTGGAACTATTACATAAATGTCCCCAGATATGTCACTTTTAAAAACCTTTCTATTTGGGAATAATTTCAGATGTACAGAAGAGTTGCAAAAATAGCGCCTAGTGTTCCCATATGCCCATCACCTTCTTTCCTCTACTGTTAACATCTTACATAATGTGGTACATTTATCAAAATTCAGAAATCAACATTTGTACAATACTAATGAATGAACTGGTCTTTATTTAGATGTCACTGTTTTTTAATGTCCCACTTTGTTGAAAGTAGGTGTTAGGCATGCCTTTCTCATACAAAGGCTGCCTTCATTTTCATCTCAGTCTGTAGAATCACTGAATGATAGCACTTAGAAGAAATCTGAGTCATCATCTTACTTGGTGTTTGAGCCTCAGTTTCTCAATCCATAAAATGGATCAGTGTCGTTATGTATGTAGCACAAAGATGTACACACAGCAGAGCCAAGACAGATAACACAATGAGCAATTCACATCCTGACATAGATTCATTTACTGCGTTAGCATCAAGCACAAAGCTAACGAAGTGAAGTCAGGAGGCAAAGCAACCTGTTCCGACTCCCTATCTATTCTACAACGAGAATGTTAGTAAGTGGTAGTACCCTCATTTGATAGATTAAAAGACAGAGGCTCCATGTGATCACACCACCATTATTTTTACTTAAATGAATATCCCATATAGGACATGGACAGATGGAACAAACTGGACTGCCTGTGTTTATCCGCACACAGGCAAATGGATGTGTGAGGGGTAGATACTTACCAGAGAGTGACTGATCACTTCCCCATAATGCCTCTTTTGTAAAATTGAGACTTACAGGTAATCTATTTAAAAGGAATCGTTTTTACAACAATTTAAATTTTTTTCTGGGAAAATGGCAGGAATAACCTAAGATGCTAGATTAATTACATATTTCTGAAACAATTTATTCATTTTTATAAGTACAATTGTCTACAGAAAAAAGAAATTCTGAATTTGTCTATTTTTTTATGTAGGAAACACCTTAAACAGATAAGGCATAAAAACTTGCATTTTCAACTCTGTAAAAAATAAGAACATGTAGTAAAGACTGTGCCAGTTTACACATTTTTGTATATTTGTGGATAATTTCCTTATTTTAATTTTAGTCTTGCTAATATTTCACTGAATTGACTCATCATTATTTGCATAAGATTTTTCATATTTAATTCTAAATTGTTTTGTAGTTTGTTTGTATTATTGGTGATATAAATAATACAGATATTAATATCTCTTTGATATAAGTGGCTTATACACATTTATAAAAAGCCCAGAGAACTAATATTTTTTCACACATTTGAAGGAAAATTTAATTTTTCTTCTTAAGTTTGAACTGAAAATTCACTGGGGAGTCATTATCTTGTTTATGGTGAACACTCACGTATTCCACAGAAATACTGTTTTGATGTGTTTGATTGCAAAGTGCTGACTCGGTGCCCTGGGGTCTTATGTGACACAGAGTAGACATACCATATCTCCCTTAAAACATTTTATTTTTTAATCCTGAACTCTGAAATATATCCAGCCTAGGGTTTTGAATATGGGATTGTGAACCAGCACTGCTTTAAAAAACAAAAACTGAGTTACTTATGTGTGATAAGTTTCTAGTAGTGAGATTCCTGGCCTAAAGGGCACATATGTTTTTATTTAAAAGTATTCTTTTGATTTACAATACCATTAGTAATTTTTCAGGATGTGCATTTCCTTGCAACCTCTCCAGCACTCAAGTGCATTTTTAAAATAATGTGTGTTAGTCTTAACAGGATTAAAATAATAGCAGGTGGTATTTTAATTTGCTTTTACTTAGATACTAGCAAATTCAAGCATTTTTACAAATTATGGCTTCAAGAAAATAATTTCCTGCCATCTGGGGCAGAGTTGTGGAAACCTCACATCGCAGCTGCTTTATGTGATGTGTCTGGAATTTCCTCACACATGTACCCACCATCTCTAGTTATTGTTAGCTACCTGTATTATCTGCTGTATATATTGCCCCTTGCCCCTCACACTTATCACAAATATTTATCCAGGATGTTTTCTGACCTTTAGTTGTATTTTAGTTGTGTTGGTTTTCACGGTACAAAAGTCAGATCTTTTAACTTTTACTTAGTAAGCCCTTAAAACAGCTCTGATTATTAGAAAACTATCAGTTCTGATAGTTAACTAATACCCTTTCAGAATGAATTAAAAATAATATATTTACCATCGTCTTGACTGAAAAAAACTAAATAAATTCATGACCCAGTTTGATTAGAAAACTCATTTCGTTTTCAATAAACCACTGGTTTATCATTAAATGTTTAATTTATAATACAAAATTTAGTCGGATAATGTCAAAGCTCAAACTTGGCTTATTAACTACGACTGATCTTGATTGCACCTTTCTCTGTTCCTTTTGTAAGGATTTTCACAACTCTGAGGTTTTACCTTATGACATGCAATCCTCATAAGGACATGTACCTCTAAATTTACAAAATATTACCCAGTATTATTTAGATACATGTTCGTATGTTGTAAAAATGTTAAAACATGCAAGAGAATGATAAACACCAAAAGAGGGACAGGGTTACTCCTGGTGCAGAAAGATAGTGGTGAGATGAGGCAGGAATACATGATTGGGGTTTATGTCATTCTTAAATGTCTTGCTCCTTTTTTATATCTTAAGCTGGATGGGAGTTACATGGACATTTGTTATACTAATCTTTGCATATTTCTATGTGTCTGAAATAATTAGCCCCACATTTATGATGCTGACATAGGTGAATGGATACCCGTATGCATGCATTTTGCTGGGCCCCGCCACAAGCATCCCAGGAGCCAAGAAAGGAATGACCTGAAAGGTACAAACAAAGCTGAGTCCCTGAAGCTTTTCTAGCTCCATAAATGAGAAAACATTCATGATGACCAAAGAGATATAAGTAGCATCGAAAAAATACCAAAACCAATTCGTTCATTTTTATAAGTACTATCACACTGACCCACTGGATGTGGGTCAAGGTTGGAGCCGGTGTTGACACTTATGTGGGGTACACTTATTGATTCTTTCGAGATTCTATTGAAGATGATTTTGTGCCAGGTATTGCACAGAATCCTGGGAATAGCATTGAACAAGGTGGTCAAAGTCTCTGCCACCGCGGTTCACATTCTTACATCAACAACGGCTCACATGAAGCAGCCTTCTCCCGCAAACAACGCAGCAGGAGTGCTTTTCCCAGAGAAACAAATACCCATTCAGTAGTGAGGGTGTGTCCCAAGTGCCAGACCCTGAGACACAGCAGTGAACAGAGACGTCCCGTTCATGGTCCCTGGGTGCTTCTGTGCACACGCAGGGTGGAGCAGACCAGGCGTGAAGCAGCAGAGGGCCTCAAAGTAGCCATGGATGCCAAGGGCGGGCAAGTCACCAGGCTGACTCCTGGGTCAGTGGAACACTTCCATTTTGCCTCTGGCTGATGTAAGAAGATTTAAGAGCTTAACAAATTATCCATATATTTGATTGCCATCTTTCAAAATAAGGATATATTTATAGAACTAATGAGTTATAGAGAATTGCAAGTTTTTGACATATCTGTAACACCATGAACTCTTGGAAAACCCACATGATTTTGGGATATTAATATATCACTGGCGATAATTTTCCTTTCAAAAGTGCTTCTTAAAAATATAGTGGTTTTAAATAAATGTTAAATGGAAAAAGTTTTTTTATTACCTGATTATACATCTTACTTTAGATATTTTATATTCTTTTTTTCTGATGAGGCTATGCTATATCTTAACTCAATAAAACTTGGAAGATTGATAACAAAAGTTTAAAGAAGAAAAAGAAAAGTCCAAAACTACAACCAGAGAAAGTGGTTGATACTTTTATAGATTTCCTTATCATCCTTTGTTTTAAAATAAATATTTTTTAAAATTTGAATTATTTTTATGTAATTAAATCAATCTCAAAAATTAAAACTTTTTAAATGAATATGATTTTTAAGTTATAATGGAAACACAGGTTTCCAAGTGAAGATGTCAGGCTACACACAGAGATTTGCCTCCGCCGGCTCACAAGGTTTGTAAACACTGGTGTGGGGCACACTCCACGTTGAGTAGTGTTCAAAATGCCTTGTTCACATTGACTCAATCTTCACAACGACACTGTGAATTAGACCCTGTTATTATCCCCATTTTATAGATGAAGGAAATGAGAAAACATCACATTGCTAGTTAGTTAGTGGAGGAGCTGATATTTGAACTCAGGGCTCAGGCAATTTGGCTGAAGTCTGTGCTGAAAATGATCATGTTTTTGTTTTGTTTTGTTTTTGTTTTTGATGGAATGTGTGAATAAATCCACAGCATCAAAGAGAAAGCAAAGGGAGCCATCCACACCTGAAGGCAGAAAGAAAGTGAGTCTGTAGGTGGGTAGAACCCCAGAGGATGTGGCCGCCTGGCGTGGGAGAGCGTTCCGCAGCGTGCTGGGCAGCAGGGCAGGACCTGGTGAAGCTCCAGGCAGAAGCGCACAGGCACATGGAGGGAAGGAGGAGGGGGTTTGATTCAAAGTTTAGCAACTGCTGCCTAGGTTGGCTCCTTTCTTGTTTCTCTTCTGATCTCTCCATCCCAATAAGAACAGAGCTCATGGGACTCAGCATTTTCCATGGCAGAAAGGTGGAGGACATTTCTCTGAAGAAGTTAAACTGTGGCAGGGACCTTCCAGACTATTGTTCCCGCAGCCAATAGCCCCACTTGTTGTTCACTGACCCTTGAGGTAAGAGCTTAGTGAGGAAATCCTACATGATCCACCGCCTTCTAGGGAACATTCCTGCTCAGAGGAGAGACCTGGCAGAGAAACAGACTTACAGAACAGGGTAGAGAACCCATGTCAGACAGCCCGGAAAAAAAATCCTGAGTCTTCTTTCTTAAATATGAATGTTTTGGTCCCCAAAATCCATTAGCATTTCATTGTCAATTCCTTTTTGATTATTTATGTTGGTTAGATACTTGGAGTGCAGAAGAAGTGTTAAGAGATGGCTCTTTCCCTGAATAGAAATACAAACAACCTGTTGAACGTATCAAGTGCTAATTTACCTAAGGCTTTGGGAAGGAGGAAGGGTTTCAGTCTGGGTGCAGTGCTTTTACTTCGTTGTGTGGTTTCCAGCAACATCACATAAAAGGACAAGCGCACTCTCCTTAGCTTGGAAATGTAAAGGTTGCATTTTCCACCTTTCAAATATTTTCCTGCCAACGTACTTCAGAATCCCTGGTTCTGCTAACACCACTGTTATTTTAATGTCAAGGACATGATAGAAATATTTATGTTTTATTCTCCATGCCAAAGGAAGTAGTTAAATATGTGGGTGGCAGAAGCAAACTGTTCACAGTAACACAGCTCCTAGCAGTTCCACAAAGTCTAAGATGAAGGGTGGTCATCTGGAAAGGTGAGCGCAAGCCTCACAGCAGAAAATCAGACGAACAGAAATGCACACAGTGCATGAAGTTTCAAGGCACTTGGCATTCAAATCAGTGCCAAATTTTAGAAGGAAGGTTGTGTTTGTGTGTGTGTGTGTGTGTGTGTGTGTGTGTGTGTGTGTGATTTCACCCTCCAGTGAAGAGGCACCATAAACAGCAACTAGAATTACATGAACCTGTGGGACCATCTGGACACCACAGGGTTGAATTTCTAATGTATGCCACTGCCGCTGTGCAATTTGGGCAAGTTAATCTGTTTCAGGTTTCTTATATGTAAAATGAGGATAATAATGATATCAACCTTGTCAAATTGCTACTAATTTAATCTTCTAATCTCTTATCTCTTTTAGAGTGGAGGATTAAATGGAATTAATGCATGTTAGAGTTAATCAGTTAATCACATGAGGAGAGATTTTGGCACATAGAAAGTACTTAAATAAAGACATAGCTATCACCATCATCACCACCATTAACACTATCACAATCACCACCATCACCATCATCACCATCACCATCACCAATACCACCATCACTACCATCATTATCACCATCACCATCATCACCATTACCACCATCATCACCATCACCACCGTCACATCACCATCATCAACAACACCATCATCAACACCATCAAGGCCATTACCACCATCACCACCATCACATCATCATCAACACCATCCTCAACATCATCAAGACCATCACCACCATCACATCACCATCAACGCCATCATCACCATCACCACCATCACATCACCATCAACAACACCATCAACAACACCACCAACACCATCATCACCATCATCACCATCAACACCATCACCACCATCATCACCAATACCACCATCACTACCATCATTATCACCATCACCATCATCACCATTACCACCATCATCACCATCACCACCGTCACATCACCATCATCAACAACACCATCATCAACACCATCAAGGCCATTACCACCATCACCACCATCACATCATCATCAACACCATCCTCAACATCATCAAGACCATCACCACCATCACATCACCATCAACGCCATCATCACCATCACCACCATCACATCACCATCAACAACACCATCAACAACACCACCAACACCATCATCACCGTCATCACCATCAACACCATCACCACCATCATCACCATTACCACCATCATCACCATCACCATTATTACCATCACCATCATCACCATCAACACCATCACCATCATCACCATCACCACCACACCATCACATCACCATCAACAACACCATCCTCAACACCATCAAGACCATCACCACCATCACATCACCATCAACAATGCCATCATCACCATCACCACCATCACATCACCATCAACGCCATCATCACCATCACCACCATCACATCAGCATCAACAACACCATCAACAACACCATCATCACCATCACCACCATCATCACCATCACCTCACCATCACCACCATAACCACCATCACCACCATCATCACCATTACCACCATCATCACCATCACCATTATTACCATCACCATCATCACCATCAACACCATTACCATCATCACGATCACCACCGTCACCACCATCACATCACCATCAACACCACCATCATCAACACCATCAAGACCATCACCACATCACATCACCATCATCATCACCATTACCACCATCACCACCATCATCACCATTACCATCATCGCCACCATCACATCACCATCAGCACCATCACCACCATCACCATTACCACCATCATCACCACCACCATTATTACCATCACCATCATCACCATCACCATCACCCCATCACCACCATCACATCACCATCAACAACACCACCATCATCAACACCATCAAGACCATCACCACCATCATCACCATTACCACCATCATCACCATCACCACCATCATCTATGAGCTATTTCTATGATAAAGTTAATAATAAACAATAAATCCAAAATAGGTAACTGTAAATGCTCCTAAAATATTGGTGAGGCCTCAGATATTTTTCTGTTGGATGCACCTTTTAATGCACCTCCATATTGACACACTTACAGGTTAATTCTGGCCACCTCCAAATCTAATTTTTTAAACTTTTATTGGTATATAAAAAACTATTTCATCTTCTAAATTCCTGCTTTTTAATATTTATCATTTCTGATATTAAATAGGCAAACCAAAATACCAGCTATTGATTCTGAAATACCTCACATTTCCAAATCAAATTCTGTCTTATTCTTTCCTTAGCATTTATTAGCCACTCACAGTTCTTGAGGTTACATGGAGTAACTTTTCCCTCACATAACTTTTGTGACAAGGAAGTAGACAACGCACCTCATGGATTGTGTTAGGTGAAGAATCTCAGATGTGGAGTTACTCTTTTGATACTTCCTGGTTCTCACTCGCCTATTTAGGCTTCTCCAGGGGTGGTTGAATAGGGGGCACATGAGGCCTGCAGATATGAGGTGGGTGTTGAAGACCCAGGAAGGTGTAGAGGGTGGTGGGGAGATGGGGACAGGTCAGAAGTGGAGAAGTGAGCAAGGCTTTGTTTGACTGGAGTACAAAATGCAGAGTCCTAGTTCACCCAGAGACCAGTGAATGGACTTGAACTATTTAGGAATAATTAGCTGAGTTTAATATGAAAAATCAAAGGTATTCCAAACAAAGGATTCAGACATTGGCAAGTGAAAAGTGAAAAAGGATCCAGTCCTAGGAATCTTGGAATCTTCATGGGCTCTCTCAAAAGTGCCAGCTAAGGGAGCAGGAGGCTGGGCTTCAGTTCCTGGGTGCCTGGCTCTCCTGGCTGCTGGTGAGGCCAGGCCAGCTGGGCTGCCGAGCACCCCCACACCTGAGACTGCCACGCTGAGACTAAGCCTGGACATCAGGCTTGTCAAGTTTCGTTTCCCCACCCAGAAAGTAAGGTGATTTCAATCGCCTCGTGAGTTCAAAACTCCTCGGAGGCTGCAGGAGTTTTTCGTAGGACTCACAGCAAGTACAAAGCACAACCTGCACGTTTTCTTCAACTTCTGAGCAGAGCTCTTTGACTGTCATGAAGAGTTTTCCTTTTCTGATGCAGGTACTTTTTGTCTGTGTTTCTGTTGGCCAGTTCCATTTCAGACTCAATCTTTTGACTCACCTCTGAGATTCAAATTTCCCCACAATTCCCCTAAGTCTGACCTGCACAGAATATGGTGTGAGGAGCATGGAGACACAGAGGCGCTGGCACGCAGGGCCCCCGCTTCCACATGCAGGGCTTCCTGCAGTGCCTGTGCTCAGGACACACCGCATGTCTGTTACTGTCCTCAGTTGCTGTTGGCAGGAACGGGATGCTGAGATGACCCACCTTCAGGTGCTACAGCAGGAAAATACGACCCCTGGTGTGCCTCCACCAAGCCTTTCAGGGGCTCAAAGAGAACACAGCAGGAGCTCAGGGCAGGCATGAGCTGCACTGTCTCCCAGGGGAGAGAAGAAAAGAGCCATGGCCTCAGTGGGTGCTGTCTTCACCTGTGGGTGCATTAGACACTCACTGACGTCACATTTCACAGGTGACCCAGAGTCACCACACACCAAGCACCTTTCCCACTGGCCTTTGGTGTTTTCTGCAGGCCCAGTTATGCTTTTGCCCTTGGATTTTATGAGGCACCCCTAAATCTTCATAAAACCTTCATCTTTTCTGCTTTTGCACCTCTAGAGTCAATGTGGCAGGGAGTGTCTACGGTGGCTTCCCTGATCCCTGCCTCCAGGAGTGCATGCCTATGTGATCTTTCTCTGAAGGCGTGAGCTGGAACTGAGGGCAGCAAAAGTGAAGGAGCACCCATTTGAGATGAGGCCATGAAGGCTCTGTGCTGCTCACATGCCTCCCCTCCCCTTGGGGTGCCCTTGATGAAGCAGGCACCTGAATGGGAGCTGCCCTGTAGAGAGGCCAAGGCAACCAGGTGGAGGTAGGAGACTGGCAGGACTTCTTTTCTAGTCACAACCCTCATGACCAAAACAGGATCTGATCCAGACAGGATGAAGTGAAGAACCCGGCCAAAACCAGCAGATGATGATAAAAGTGATCCCTCGCCACCCTGATTGATCATCAGTATAAGTCCCAGCAGCACTATGACAATTTACAAATGCCGTGGCAATGACTCGGAAGTTACCATCCCTTTCCTAGAAAGTTATAAATAACCCACCCCTCAATTTGCATGCACCTGCCCCTTAATTTACATGTAACTGAAAGTGAGTAAAAGGGCCGGGCACGGTGGCTCATGCCTGTAATCCCAGCACTTTGAGGGGCCAAGATGGGCAGATCACGAGGTCAGGAGATTGAGACCATCCTGGCCAACATGGTGAAACCCCATGTCTACTAAAAAAAAATTTAAAACACTAGCCGGGCATAGTGGCAGGCACCTCTAGTCCCAGCTATTCAGGAGGCTGAGGCAGGATAATGGCGTGAAGCTGGGAGGCAGAGCTTGCAGTGAGCCAAGATCGCGCCACTGCGCTCCAACCTAGGCAACAGAGCAAGGCTCCATCTCAAAAAAAAAAAAAAAAAAAAAAAAGTGGGTAAAAGTACTTATAAAGACAGTTGCCTACAGCCTATACATTGCTGAATGTGGGTGCACTGCCTATCAGTTAGCCCTGCTCTGCAAGGAACAGTATCATCCAATAAAAGATTGCTGTCTAACACCATCGGCTTGAGTTCTTTCGTTGGTGAAGCCAAGGACCCTCTCAGGCTAAGCCCCAATTTTGGGGCTTGCCTATTCTGCATCAAAGTGAGCGAGTTGGCCTCCTGAGGATCCCAGGACCATGTGTCCAGCTGCACTGAACCTGGGCTCCTGGCCCAGACACTGCAATATATGAATTGGACCTTACTTTAAAGCACAAGATTTTGAGATAATTTGTTATGTTTGTGATAATTTGTTATATGTCATAACATATGTTATGTTATGAATTATACAGTAATTCTTCTACAATCATTTACTTCATTTTCTTAAATTAGTAAAACCCAAACATGTCAAACTGGGAAGAGACATAGTTTTAATTGGCAGTCCCTTTGCCAAACGTTCCACATGAGGAATTCATCGTTAGGCCTCTCTCTTTTCACGAAACACCATGAAAAACCCAGAACAATATCATATTGCAGAAGTTTACAAAATGCTCATGTATTGATTTCTTAGATCAGAACCCCTAAGGGAGCCTGTGAAGAAGGAAACGCTATGCAGAGGCTGACACATTAACATTATTCAATGTCAACATGGAGGTAAGGATGTCACCTGCCAACAGATGCTGTTCGATGTGTGAACTACATTACCTGCAGACACTTGTCCTTCGATGCTTTTCTTTTATTCTGGTGGGAAACTCATTACCAAAATTCCGTCACGTAAGAGAATTCCATGCCCGTTTATGCTGTATCTATATATACACATTTTAAACATATGCATGTATCTATGCATAGCTGTCAACTGTCTTTAAGATGAAATTCATACTTTACTGAGAGTCCTGTTGTTAGCATTTGAGAGAAATGTTGGTAGCGTTTTAATGTATTGTCAATCAAATATTTTTTAATGATACCTGAAGCTACCCAGATGGTAGGTAAGCAAAACAGTTTAGCCGTAAGAAACGCAACTTATAAGTCGACATCATCTAGTGTTGAATTTTTAGCAAATTAAATAAGGTGCTCTCAAGAGCAGTGCCAAGGGAGTCCATGGCAGGCTAAGCACTCTTCACAACGGTCCCTGTATGTACGTGGGTGGGGTCCGCTTTCAGACTCCATTCAGCCAGCTGAGCCACTGCAGAACCCAGGACCAGGCTCCAATGAGAGGGCCAGATAAGGGGCCAGTGTTATCACAGTGGCCCTAAGGCAAGAATTTCATTTCGTGTTACAGAAGCTTTATGTGACTAGCCTTCCCTTTTTTCCCTAAGTCAGAATTTTGATTTTATTTTAAATAGAAATGTAAGAATGTTCAGGTTTTACTTTAAAAATAGACTTCATTTTAATTTTAGTTTTTAGGGTTTTTTTTTTTCCCACCACAGATGCTAACTTGCTTAAATTTAAGCTAAATGACTTTCAATAATTTATTATAGGCTGGAAATTTTGGATAACATCCTTTAAGTGACACAACCTCATTTAATTCACAGAAGTAAAGAATTCCTGGGAGTCTACAATGTTGTTATACTTAGAAATGCTAATGGTTACACACATTTTTTTCCATATTGGAATGAGCATAGTAACAACTAGCTAGGAATAAGAAAACAGACAATAATTCTTCTACAATCATTTACTTCATTTTCTTAAATTAGTAAAACTCAAACATGTCAAACTAGTAAGAGACATAGTTGTAATTGGCAGTCCCTTTGCCAAACATTTAGACGAGGTATTCATCGTTAGGCCTCTCTCTGCTCAGGAAACCATGAAAAGCCCAGGAGTTTTCACAGGGCATGTGATTTATGAGCCAATGCAGTACTGCTCAAAGAGAAAACAAGCCACAAATAGCATTTGCTGTGTGGTTACCTGATGTGCATATGATCACCTGCAGCAGGTTTTTTCATTCAACACCTGAAAAATTGCCCTTTTTTGAGTATTTACTGACTTGTCTTTCCTTCTACTGCATACGCAGCTCCTGAAGGCACTGGGGGCTTGCTCCCAATTTGTACCCTGGAGCACACAGTAGGTGCTTACTAAGTGACTGTGGAACAGAGCCTCTAATTTTTTTTTTTGTTTGTTTTTTTGAGACGGAGTCTCGCTCTGTCACCCAGGCTGGACTGCAGTGGCCGGATCTCAGCTCACTGCAAGCTCCGCCTCCCGGGTTTACGCCATTCTCCTGCCTCAGCCTCCCGAGTAGCTGGGACTACAGGCGCCTGCCACCTTGCCCGGCTAGTTTTTTGTATTTTTTAGTAGAGACGGGGTTTCACCGTGTTAGCCATGATGGTCTCGATCTCCTGACCTCGTGATCCGCCCATCTCGGCCTCCCAAAGTGCTGGGATTACAGGCTTGAGCCACCGTGCCCGGCCAATATTTTTGAAACACAGATTTGGAAACATCTTCCCAGAAAACAAACTACAACAAATCATTTCCCTGGTATGAAAGAATGAAGGTCAGTATTGCTAAACTGATACTGTTAATACTAACTACAATCACTAATACTAACACTATAGATACTCATTATAGCATTTCAGCAAAGTGCTGTTGGAGACAAATATTGCTTCAGAAGTAGTTTTTGAAAAAATAGATTTACATTTTAGTATAATAGTTCTACAGGTATAGGCAACCAAAAGTTTCTCTCTCTCTCTCTCTCTCTCTATATATATATACACATATATATACACACACACACATACACACACACTTATATATATATATTTATGAATATAAAAGTTTTATTAGTTGGTTAAGAACATGGATTTTGGATTCAGAGAGCTACAACTCTACTCCGTTTACCATGTGAATTTGGGAAAGTCACTTAGCCTTCTAAAGCCTCAGTTCTCTCATCTGTAAAATGATAATAGTAATAGTCCCTTACGGATGATGTTATTTTAATAATTGATTAGATAAGGCATCTAACACACTTAGCGGATGATCCTTTCGGGGTTAAAAATAGAGATATTTCACTTCTATCTGAACATTTATCTTATATCAAATCATTTAATCCATCCAGAATTAGGACTTTTGGGAATCAGTAAATAAACTTCTCTCGGTAGCCTGTATCTGTAATTTTATTGTGAGATATTATAAAAATAGGTTTTGGTTTCAATAACAAAAGTTTGCATTTAAAGCTGAAAAAAAAATCTCAAGTATTAAAATAGTTTTATGGAGAGAGACACACTCTTAAGCTTCTCTGACACACCTTCTCTGAAGATGGACTTGTGCCATCTACTCAGAAAACAGGGTGGAATTGGCACCTAGCAGCCCCAGGATGGCCTGTGACTGGGGGAACATCAAAGTCCTGACCCTGTGCTTTGCTGAAAGTGGCCTGAATTGTCATGAAAAAACAGAACTTTTAATGAAATCACCTAGTGACAATTATTATTTCATGCTCAGAGGTTCCCAACTCTCACCATATTGTAAAATAACACTTGCACGTTATCAGTGTTAAAGAGCTAAATTACAGTTGTTTGTAAGATTTGTAAAATAACCAGTTGCCCAGGGGAAATAAGGTCTTTGAAATGATCCCACAGTGGGGCACCTGTTGGGCGAGTTTCTCCCTGTCCCTGTCATTGTCTTCACTCAAACATATTACTATTAGAATCACTCTTTTCCTTAAAATACAGCACAAAATTCTAGTCTTTATTATCAAATAAGCTTCATAGCTGTTCTGTACCTAGTACCTTGGAGGAATGGCTGATCAACAGTGATTTAAACCAAGGAACAGTAGAGTTGGAATTGTTGCAAGACTGCGAAAGGAAAGAATTACACTGAGGGATGTTTGTAGAAAATGCAACAGGGAAAGAGGGGGCAGTTGATTTGGAAAAGAGGTGGGAGGCAGAGGCTGCTGTGTGGCCAGATGCAGCCCCTGCAGGTCACAGCAGAGAATCCAGTCCCCACTCCCGGAGTTGCACAGCTTCTGATAGGACTTGGGGGATAGTTCTGAAGAAAGCACAGGAAAAGTAGCAGCAAAATGTGTATTGAGGTGTCCAGTGCATATTTCCCCGCAATTCTCCCTCTGCCTCTTCCTCCCTCCTGGAAGGCCGATTTTCCAATGCATGAGCTCCTGTCTGGTGGCAGGTTCCCCAGAAGACACATGGACTCCTTCAGGACTCTTAGAGCCTGGCTCAGCATCCTAAAGAAATCCCGCACTGAATGCAGCCCAAACAACTCAGACAATACCAGCAAAACAAGGCTCTGGGAAACACCAAGATTAATTTGCAAAATTATTTGACAAAAATCATTTGATAAAAATTATATGACAAAAAGGTAATGCTAGAAGTATTAGACAAATGATTTTTAAATCGTATTGAGAAAAAGATCGGCAAAGCCCTTTTGAGAAGATGAAGGTTTCCAGAAAGATTGTTCTTCTATTAATTTCCTATTTTAAAAAATACTTAGTTTTTGAGAAGGCTGTGCATTCACATCATTCACAAATTTTTAAAAAATTATAAAAACTCATATATGAACAGTCTCCCCATCTATGTTTCCCATTCAACATTATTACCCACCAGCCCTAAAATAGCTAACCACTGTTACTATTTTCTTTCTAGATCCCTCCAGATTTTTATGAATGTACAAACACATATGAATATACAACTTGCATTATCATATCACTATTTTGAATCTTTCTATTTTTCTTTTAATATTGTATCTTTGAGACCTTTTCCATTCCATTCATAGACTTCATTCTTTTTGTAACTGCACGGATGGCCCATTTCACGTTAACTAGTTCCATGCTGATGGACAATCAGTCTTTGCTATTACAGACAGTATCACACTGAATGTGCACATGTGACAGGTTGTTCAAAGATATTCAAGTCTTTCCAGTTTTCACGGGTATTGACAAACTGTCCTCCATCAACAATGTATAAAATAGGCCTGGTTTCTTAATATCCCACAAGCAGAATGTGTCATCAAATATTTGAATTTTTTCCAGTCTTACGTGAAAAATAGCATCTCAGTGAGGGAGAACAAGTATATTCCATATGTTTCAGAATCACTATTATCTCTTTTCCTGTGAACTGAATGTCCATGTCCTTTGTTATCCCTACCTTGCTTTTTCCATTAGGATGCTAATTTTTGTTTTGTTTTGTTTTGTTTTTATGAGGCGGAATCTTGCTCTGTCACCTAGGCTGCAGTGCAGTGGCAAGATCTCAGCTCACTGCAGCCTCTGCCTCCTGGGTTCAAGCCATTCTTCTGCCTCACCCTCCCAAGTAGCTGGGATTACAGGTGCCCACCACTGCACCCAGCTAATTTTTGTATTTTTAGTAGAGACGGGGTTTCACCATATTGACCAGGCTGGTCTCAAACTCCTGACCTCATGATCTCCCTGCCTCGGCCTCTCAAAGTGCTGGGATTACAGGTGAGCAATGTGTCCAGTCTAGGATGTTAGTCTTTTTCTTGATGGTTTCTGGGAGTTTCAGTACAAGCTGTAATTTTTTTTCCATTTCAGTCATTGCCTTTTACTTTTGTTTATCATGTGCTGGCTATGAACACTTTGGTTTATTTTTAGTCAAATATGTATTAATCATACATTTTATGTCTTCTGAGTTTTGAAATATACTTAGAAAGACCATTTCTATGCCAACTTCATAAAAGAATTCTCGCTTTTTTTCTAGTATCTTTATGGCTTCGTTTTTTCCATTTAAATGTTTTATTCATTTAAAATGTGTCCTGGGGTACAGCATAAGGCATTGATCCACTTTTCTAGATGACACTAATATGCATTTATTAGCTAGTCCATTCAAATATACAAATTTCTTTTGTGTATTTATATCTATTTCTGGATTTTTTATCTGTTGTATTGATTTATATGTCTATAGTATGTCTTTGTGATTCTATTTTAATTACTGAGGTTTTATAAGATGTTTTAATGTCTAGTAGGGCAGTTTTCAATTTATTTATTTTGCCATATGACCTTTGGAGTCACCCTGTCCAATTAAAAATAATCTTTATGTTTATTAGAATGATGACATAATTTAGAATTGACAACTTTACAAAGTTGATTTTTTTCTGAAAATGTGATATTGTGTTTTATTTCTAATTTTTTAAAGTATACACTAACAAAATTTCAAGCTTATTTGAGCTCTCCAGAGACAAAAATCTATATAAATGACAGGAAATTGAAGTATCCATATGTATTATTTCTTTGATAAACATATATTCTTCACCAGAACTGTCATTAGTAACAATAAGTGGAAGGTTATGATTGATGCTAAATTATCTTGACTTCCTCTTGAAATTAAAAACTTAAAACTAAGCTTTAGGTTTTCCTGACTTGATTTTTCAATTAAAAAATAACAGGCCGGGTGCGTTGGCTCACGCCTGTAATCCCAGCACTTTGAGAGGCTGAGACGGATCATGAGGTCAGGAGTTACAAAGCAGCCTGGCCAACATGGTGAAGCCCAGTCTCTATTAAAAGTACAAAAATTAGCCGGGCATGGTGGTGCGTGCCTGTAATCCCATCTACTTGGGAGGCTAAGGCCGGAGAATTGCTGGAGCCCAGGAGGCAGAAGTTGCAGTGAGCCAAGATTGCACCACTGCACTCCAGCCTGGGTGACAAAGCAAGACTGTCTTGAAAAAAAAGAAGGGCCGGGTGCAGTGGCTCACGCCTGTAATCCCAGCACTTTGGGGGGCCGAGGTGGGTGGATCACAAGGTCAAGAGATTGAGACCATCTTGGTTAACACAGTGAAACCCTGTCTCTACTAAAAGTACAAAAAAAAAAAAAAATTAGCCAGGTGTGGTGGCGGCCACCTGTAGTCCCAGCTACTCGGGAGGCTGAGGCAGAATAGAGTGAACCCGGGAGGCGGAGCTTGTAGTGAGCCGAGATTGCACCACTGTACTCCAACCTGGGTGACAGAGCAAGACTCCATCTCACACACACAAAAAAAGGGGAGAGGGAGAGGGAGGGGGAGAGGGAGAGGGAGGGGGAGAGGGAGAGGGAGAACCCCAGGAGGCTAACTCTGAAAAGTTTCTTCCACATTGTTGCAAAATCTGGTGTGCACAGTCTCCACTTAAATGGCTTACAGAGATGTATGTTCATTTTTTATTTGAATGTTCAATTCTTCTCCTTACCACATTGCGAAATGTTGAAAAGCATGCATTTGATTACAGAAAAATGAAAACATATCAGATACGCTTAATTATTTGTAAATGTAGACATCTAAGGAGACAAGGCGATTTGAGACCACACTGTCAGTCGAATGCTAGTGACGTCTGTGGGTCCAGTATCCACATCCCACAGCCGGGAAGCAGTCCTGCTCCCTGCCAATAGCCGGGGTCCCAGGAACTATGAGATCCGCTACTTTGAACGGTTCTTTTGAGATAATATGGGGGTCTGTTTTCTGGGAGAGGTCCAAAAATACATTTTTAAAAGATGGTACACGGCATGAAGTGTTGTATGTACTCTTGGGAAAGGTATTTTTAATAACCTCAGATGGGTTTTATAAGTTTCCTGAGCCACATCCTAACAGAGAGATGAGCTTAGTGACCCAGGGCGGACAGCGTTGGGAGAACATTCTGAATCTCTTAGTGGAGCTCTCATCGCCTTGAGGTGGAACCAGTCCAGGCCAGGACCTGCCCACTTTCATGGGGCCAGGTCATCAGTCTGGCATCCATCAGGGCAGGCCGCCTGATTTACTTTGCTTTTCTCTGGTGGAGAGAAGGAACAGGCTCTCTGAGACCCCACAGAGTCCACAGTTTGTCTCTTTCTACTCTGAACCACGGCTCCAAGGCGCAAGTCCACTCTCCATGTGAAGAAAGGAATATTAAGGCTTAACACACTGTAGTGAATAAACTCATTGGTAGATTTCTGAGGACAACTTCCAACCAATGGTATTTTTTCACCCAGAGGATAGATTATGGCATAACAGCATCAGAAAGGACTTTCCCTAAAGGTGAGCTAATCCAACCTCCTTGGTGAAAACGTGGAAAACCCCACCCAAAATAGTTTACAGGGAGGCCCAGGCATTTGGGCTCCAGGCCTGCATGGTGGATTGTTTCTCCTACTGTCATACTTTTGTCATTACTTTTAATAAATCGTGTTTGAAGCGGGCTGAAGAGTAAGCTCTAAAACTTGTCTAGTAAGTGGTATTATGTTATGTTTCTTTTCCTCTCCATTCCACATACAATTATTTTGAACTCAGTTGTGTGTACTGAAATCATGTACTGAACCAGCGTCAGTATCACCTTTAAAACTTTGCACATAAAGTCAAATCTGGTTCTACAATAAAATGGATAGAATTTAATGCCAGGACTCTTCTCCAGAAATAATTGTTTTCTTTGCAAAAGAGAGCAAAGACATCTCTGGAATTATTTAATGTTCTCCTCTTACCTTGTAGAGTTGATACAGCAAAAGTACACTATCACGAAGGTTTTCCTCTTAATTACAGTGAAGTTGAGATTTAATTGATTATTCCTACACTACCTGGCAGCCTAGAATTGAAAGTGATTTGAAGGCTGGCCAACGTCTCCCGCCGGCTCCCTGGGTCATTTACTACAGCCACTGAAAAACCAAACACGTGACTCCTCACACAGTGGAGGTCACTTAAAACTCCTCTCCAAGCTAATTTTTCCCCGAAGATGGAATTGGCAGCTCAACCAATGCCAACATTGACGAATAAACTTATGGTTGTTACATTTCTGCCCTCTCAGATGTTTATCAGCATCGTTCAGCTTCTGATTCCTCTGCTAGATCTGCTACTGGCCATACAGGATTTTAATCTATTTCTTTGCTTTTTCACTTGTTTAATTTTAATTTATTTTTATTTTTAGAGACAGAGTCTCAGTCTATTGGCCAGGCTGGAGGTCGGTGGTGCAATCATAGCCCATTCTAACCTCAAACTCCTGAATTGAAGCAATTCTCCCACCTCAGCCTCCCGAGTAGCCGGGACTATGCACCACCACCTGGGGTGCACCACCATGCCCGGCTAATTTTTAAATTTTTCTTTTGTACAGAGTCTCGCTATGTTGCCCAGGCTGGTCTACAATTCCTGGCTTCAAGCAATCTTCCTGCCTTGGCCTCCCACAGCGCTGGGATTGCAGGAGTGAGCAGCCACGCCGTCTTCCTTGCTTTTTTGGCAGTCATTTTTCATTTACGTGTCACTGTTAAGTTCCAAGCTTCTTAGGAATTTTTTTTTCTAAATCAAGCTTTATTTCTGGGAAGAGGCTTCTTACCTACAACAGGTCTCTTACAATGCAGTGTCTTTTCCATATGTTTTTGTGTATTAAACAGCAAAATAATAGCATGTACATCCCAGCCAGTGCAGTGATGCTAATGACACCAAAGTAACTCCTGACGAGGACGATGATGACTGTAGTTGACATTCTGTGGGCATTGCCACGTGCCAGGTGCCTCCCTTAGTGCAGGCCCAACGTAAGCAGATTCCATGGCAGGCCTCACTTGTTCTTGCCCTGGATCCTGCCCTGAATTTCCAAAGGGGATTTATTTATATTCTGGTAGCTATTCTCTTCAAGAAAATGAATTTTAATTTTTTTCCCTAATTTCGAATTGTGAAATTTAACTTGAAAATGTGCAGTTTTGTCCAAATTAACTTTTTTTTCAACCCTTTGGTCACATCCTAGATTAGAAGTGGTTGTGTCTTTTCAACATGCGTGCTAACAGAAGATTTCCCCTCTGACCTTGGCATAAACCATCCACTCTGACCTTGACCTTGGCACCAAGTATCTGCTCTGACCTTGGGATTGATTGTTTGCTTCCCTCCTCCCTCTATCTCTATTCACTCTTTCTTCTCTTCCTACCTCCCTCCCTTCTTTCTACAGGCAGTTATTACTCAGTTCAGCAGCCATATTGTAAGAAGAGAAAATCAAGGTCTGACCAAGCTAATGCACTTAGTTTACATAGATGTTTAGCAGATCGGACCAGATTTTCTTATTTCTCTCTGCATGCTTTTATCGTAACACCAGGTAAGAGGTTTTCAGCAAATATTTGTTGAATTGGTGAATGAATAACTTGTGTGTGCTCAGCGTTTTGCTGGATGATTGCAAAAGAATAAAATACAGAGTTCCTGCTTGCTAGAGCAGAGGAAAGGTAAGGGCTAACACTGGCTGAAGTCCTACATTGTACCTGGTGTTCTACTGAGGTCATCTCATTTGATCCTTTGATGTAGGCACTATTATTTCCATTTTAAAGATGAGAAAATCAGGTTCACAGAAATGAAGTGACTTGTCCCAGGCCCTACAGCTGCTGGTGTCAGGGAAGGGATTTGAGTTGTGGGCTTGAAATTTATAGTAGCTCCAACTTCTTCAAAGCCTCCTCCTGGTCTGCCTTTAAAAAGAGCTACATTCAAGCTAGAAGAGAGGACTGAAAATGCAAGAAGGTAATATGAAACTGAGACAGCTAAGTATAAAGAGGACCCTGAGAACCTCTGACCAGCTTACACACTGGGAGAACAGGGCGGAGATTTGCGGAGTTCACACCATTTGCAGCCGGGAGGAGCCTGACCTCTCCCGTTTCTGGGTGGTAACCTGGGGTTCGATCTGAGGAGGGAAACCTGCTAGCAGGACTCACGTTTTGTTGAGGCACTGTTCCCTCCTTTTCTTTCCTTTTTGCCCAATACATTCTACTTTTCTAACCCTTCAAAGTGTCTGCGACATTAATCTTTCCTGACCGTGTGACAAGAACCCTAAGGAGAAAGTTCTACAACAAAATGAGGCTAAATATCCTGCTATCCTACTGTTGATAGAGAATTAAAATGCTAAAGAAATTCAGGCACACAAAATAAATTGGCGTGCGCCTTGGGAATATTGAAAGTGACTAAGTCCATGCTCAGTTGACACAGATTTTTCTTTCCTTCCTGAACATCAGCAGCCCTTCCATGCAGGTCACTCACAAGATGTCTGCTGGGCCCATCAAATTTTTGCAAGGACATTTTTCAATTTTCCTTCATTTTTGCTTGATATAGAAGCTTGGCTTTTTCTTCAAATTTAGAATGATCAACGTGAAGTTAAGACACCATATCACAAATCAATATTGTAAAAATAAATTGAAAAAGGAGGTCCAATTATTATAACTACAGTTCCAGTTAAACTCATAAAATACAAAAGTTTAGTGTTTTGATGCAAATAATATAAATTACAAATTATCTTTTAAATGAATATTTATTATATATGCTTTAATTAATATTGTGTTAAAAGAAATATCACTTTCCAAAGAACAATGATACATAAAATAATAATATTAATATTTAGAAAATACATCCCTATGTACAGCTGGAACTATCTTCTATAAGAACTATGTAACTAGTAAGTGATATTCTCTGTAATTATTCTTAATGGAAATGCCTGTGAAACTGGCCCTATTGTCCCATAGAACTGATGTTTATGGCTTCTTTTGAATAAACATCAGATATTTACTCTCCCAGTCTTAAAACTCAACAAAGTTACCTTTGTCTTATATGAGTTCCTTTCTCAGAAAACCAACCATCAGTCCTCCCAGAGAGTATCAATAAGCTGAAACTCACCAGATTGCCATATCTGAACAATGAGATGCCAGACCACTTACCAGTCATGACTGCCTATCCAGCTCCCTGCTTCCTATTGACAAACTTCTCTTCCCTACTTCTCCCTAATTCTCGATTTCCTGCATTTCTTCCCTGCTATATAATCCCCTGATTTTAGTTGGTCAGGGAGATGGATTTGAAACTCATCTCCCATCTGTTTGCCTTCAGCACCTTATTAAAGCCTTCTTCCCTGGCAATACATGTTGTCTGAGTGATTGGCTTTCTGTGCAGCAAGCAGCAGGACCTAGACCAAACCCTTAGCGTTTCAGTAGCAGCCAGAATGCTCTTTTTATGTAACGCTTTTTAAAAGACTCATTACAGCTTACTGTACATCAGTGGTCTTTAGATTTCAGGAATATTTATAAAAAAAAAAAAAAGCCAGATGGTAGTGGGCAAGGGAGGAGACAAGGTTGCCAATATTTAATGTGGTAGACCTATTCTGTAATTATATTCTACAATCACATTATACAATTATAGATAAAATAGATCACTACAAATGAAGTGAATCATAACACAGATATGTAATGAGGCCAATCAAATAAATATACCTCTATAAAAATTTAGTCTACTTTTCTTTTTTTACATTACCAAGACTGGTAAAACCTTTATTGCTAACAAGCAATTGTTCACTTTTCTCTGTGACATATATTTGGCTTTCTCCAGCCCATCTCTGGGATGGTGTTCCATGCGGTTCTACCCAAACACCAGGTGCCTGTCCCTTCTGCTTCACACATTCAAGGACTTAAATTCTCCAAACACATGTGCACACACACACGTAGAGATAGAGAATAGGAGAAAGGAAAAAAAAAAGAAGAAAAAAAAAAGAAAAAAAACCCTCTCACTCAACAACAACTTTCAAAAGCCCTGGAACAAGGAAAAAGGAAATTATTTATGCTGGAAATTGGCCACAGACTAATACATGTCTTGGGGCAGAATTGTGCGATTCACTGACCCATGTGAGTAGGACTTGTAAGACTGTAGCTCGAGTGTTTCCACCATTTCTGATGGAGGGAGATGGAACTCATGTCCTGTGTCTGGTGTCTGTGCCTGCGTGTGTATGGCTGCCCTCATTTGTATCACATAACTTTTTCATCAACCCTCTGTGGTATCCCTGCTTGCCTAGTTTTCTCCTTTCCTTAAGGACATCACCATGGTGTTTTGACTGACATCCCCTCCATGATGTTCCTTTTATGTTTGAGATTCTGTTTTTGTTTGTTTGTTTGTTTTTGAGATGGAGTCTTGCTCTGTCACCTGGGCTAGAGTGCAGTGGCGCGATCTCGGCTCACTGCAACCTCCGCCTCCCGAGTTCAAGCGATTCTCGTGCCTCAGCCTCCCCAGTAGCTGGGATGACAGGTGCTCACCACCATGCCCAGCCAATTTTTGTATTTTTAGTAGAGACACAGTTTCGCCATGTTGGCCAGGCTGGTCTTGAACTCCTGACCTCAGATGATCCGCCTGCCTTCGCCTCCCAAAGTGCTAGGATTACAGGTGTGAGCCACTGTGCCCGGCCTTGAGATTCTGTTTAAATATTTTATATCACTTGTCCTTTCATATGTTTCCATCACATCTGTCCAATCTGATCATGAGGTTTTAGACAGCAGCATCTGGTCTTGCTGATGCAGTTTTGAATTAGATACAACATATTGAACAGCACAAGTATTTAAATGTTTGTGCATTCTTATTTAGCCTGTGAGCAACCAGCATACGAAGCTTTTTGTACATAGTAATTGCCACCTCGCATTGAATGCTTACTGGGTTCCAGGTGTGTTCTCAGTAATGCACTTGAAGTAGTTCATTTAATCTTGACAACAATCATAAGGCATAAGTTATTATTATCCCCATTTTATTATTTTTCACTTTACACATGAAGAAACAGGTTTAAGATCCCTGAGCTGGGAAGTGGTGGAATGAGTAGCAGGTTTGACACAAAACTCTGTCTTTACATCACAAAATTCAATTCAGTAGAGATGGCAGCGAGAGCACCAGGAGAATCCCAATCTCCACTCCTGGTAACAGCAATGCAGTAGAGGGATGAGGCTCTTGGCTCTGCCTGGGCAGACCTGGGGCCTGAGTCCACGCTCTGACTCTCGGCTATTGCTCTTGGGTGTGTTACTCATCATCTTGAATCTCAGTTTTACCATCTGGACAATAAGGATAATATTAGTGCTTTCCTCATATGCACTCCAGAAAGGAGAGCTATAATTATAAACCTATTTAGAAAATCACACTGGTTTTTAATATATCCTAGTGTTAAAAATCTGTTTGCAAAAAACCAAACAGCATAGATAGGGCAATACTCAGTGATTATTCTCCCTTTTGGGAAGATCTACAAAAGTTTAGATACAGACTTTGTCATATTCCATCGCAATTACTTTAAACAGTGGAGCAACTGGTTGAAAACTTTCCATTTCTAGCTTCTAAAAAATCTAGTGCTTTTTTTCCCCCTAAAACATGTCCTCTAAAACCCTGAGAAAATATTTTTAAGGACAGAGTTGGTAAAATACAAACAGGTAGAGAACAGCACATCGAAGGCCTCTTCTTAGTTCCTAACTCTTCTCAGCTTGTTAGTCCCGCCGTCCCCTCAGCCCCTGCTCCATGCGGACGCTCTGGGCAAGTGTCAAGTGACTGTTGGTATGAGAAAGAGGTAACCCACAGGGTGTGATGATCAGAGCCATGAGAATAGGGTTATTTCTAGCTGCTTTTGCACATCCTGTGTACTGTAGGGCATTCACTCACATTTACTTGAAAGAAAGTGATTAGGCTAGAAAGAGCAAGCTTTTGATCACAAAAGATTCAGCCTTTTATATGATTATCTCATGTAGTCACATACTGCTTATAAGGCCCTAGCAGTAATTCTATTCATTTTAAAGTTTGATATCTTAGCCTCACTGTTAATTTGGCACAGAAGCCAAGGTTTAGTGCCTAATTGAAAACCTCCATACGAAGTTTAGACAATGAACTGGAAACCCTATCAGAAAATCTGAAGCCTTTTGCAAATTAAGGTCAATCTTCCATGGGATTGTTTTGCTTTTGCAAACTGATCAAGTTCCTTTGTTTTTAATGCCCTTGCTTTTATTGTTTATTAGTTATGCGGAAAACACACGTTCAGGCAGTGACTGCAGGCTTGGATTTTTTATAAGCCAGGAAATGAAGTCAGCAGACCTGCAGGTTCAGCAGTGATTCAACCTCTCCTTCCTGAGAGAAGCAGGCACTTCAGAGGCATTTAAATAAATATGCAAAGACAGTGACAAAGAAATTATAATAAATGTGTTTAGTAGTTTGCCATGTACTTAGAACCATTACATTTATGTTAAACTTTGGAGGCATGAATATCCTATGTGGTACAGAGCTTTTTCATATCAATAGCCATTTGAAGATTATATAACAAGATTTTGACTAAAAGAGATGCTAACTACTTGAGTGTTTCAAACTTTCCATTGTTTTATAATTGAATTTTCTGGCCCACAAATAACATGCTCCACTTCTCATTTATACCTTTAGCTAAAATGAACAGAGATGCTTTCTTGTGCTTCTATATTAAAAAATGGGCTTTAGGATTTTGCTACTATCCTTTCACTTGGACACTTGTTCTCATCAGATTTTTGTTTTTTGCTTTGCCTTCAGGTCCCTAAAAGACTGGGACAAGTGGCACTGAAAAAAATTACTTATTTTTAGACTAGGGGATTAAAGAGAGAAACCAAGAGTTATGTTTATGTAAATGTATACTTGTTTTAAAAATATTTCATTGAGATTTAATACATATACCATAAAATTCATCCTTTAAAAGTACACAATTCAGGGGTTTTTGGTATCTTCACCAGGTTGCGTGATCATCACCACTCTGTAATTCAAGGACATTTTCATAACCCCCAAGGGAAACTCCATCCACTCTCCATCCCTCCTGCACCCTGTCCCTGGCAACCACTAGCCTCCTTTCTGGCTCTATGATTTGCCTTCATATTCTATGCACTTCATATAAGTAGAATCAAGCAATATGTGGACCTCTGACTGTCTTCTCTCTCTTAGCATAATGTTCTTAAGAGTCATCCATGCTGTGGCATGTGTCAGAATTTCATTCCTTTTTATGTTGGAATAGTATTCCATTGTATGGATATATTTTGTTTATCTACTCATTATTTGATAGACATTTGGATTGTTTTCCACTTTGGGCTATTATTAGAAATGCTGCTGTGAATATTCAAATCCTTGTGTCTGTGTGAATATATCTTGTGGATATATCTAGTATCTAGTAGTGGAATTGCTGGGTCATTCACTGTCTCTATGCTTAATTTTTTGAGGAGTTGTAAAACTGTTTTCCAAAGTGGCTGCACCATGTTGACATTCTCACTGCAATGCATGAGTGTTCTAATTTCTCCACATCTTTGTCAGCACATCTTGTTGTCTGCATTTTTTTTTAACCATCCTAGTGGTGGTAGAGTGGGATCTAATTGTGGTTTTGATTTGTATTTCCCTAAAGACTGATGATGTTGAGCATTTTTCACGTGCCTATTGGCCATTTGTACATATTCTTTAGAGAAATGTCTATTTGGATCCTTTGCACATTTTTTTGTAAATTGGGTTATTTGCCTTTTTATTGTTGAGTTGTAAAAGCTCTTTATATATTTTGTACACTAGACCCATATTAGATGCAAGTATTTTCTCCCATCCCGTGGGTTGCTTTTTCACTTTCTTGATAGCATCCTTGGTTTTTAATTTTGATGAAGTCCAGTGTGTCTATTTTTTTTTCCTCTTGTTGCTTGTGCTTTCAGTGTCATATCTAAGAAACCACTAGGCAATCTGAGGTCCTGAAGATAGACACATAGGTTTTGTTCTAAGAGTTTTCATTTTAGATTTTACATTTAGGCCTTTGATCTATTTTGAGTACCTTTTGTGTAAGATGCAAGGTAGTAATTTATTTTAAGTGTTCTTCACTTAAAATAAATGGCCCTTAGAATTTTTTGCATTTATAGGGAAATCAAAGATTACCCAATATTTTTAATAACGTTTGAACACCTACAGGAAGAATCCTATTATATAGTATTTCTAAGCACTATTGAAGTTTAATGTATCATATTTTTTTTTAACTTATGATAATCTAGAGTGGGAAATTCAAAGAATACTAGGAAGAAAGGCAGGAAATCAAGATTGGCCTCTTAAATCACTTTTCCCTGAATGTCAGTTAAGGGCAATTAACTTTGGAACTCCACCCAAAGCAGCACTGCCCCTAAATTTGAGTCAAATCTTGCAGTATTAAATCAGAGGAACTTGGTGATCGTAATCATCTTTGTTATTCTCTAACTTTCCTCTCTTTGTCTAAAAGAAAGCCAAGCAAAATGGACCAGAGCATCGAGCTCCGCAAAGTCAATTATTTACACTTTAAAGCAAAAATGGTAAAACGTGTGCCTACTTCCAAAATGTGAAGTTTTTCTGACTATTCTATATTCTATTCTACAGAGAACATACATGAAACGGCATCTTTTCTCTTATTACACTTTATGAAGTGTATCAGAAGCTTTTTCATTTCAACTCTGCTTGTGAAATATGCACATTCTAGACCAACACTCTCCATTTTAGAACTTCCTGTGGGGATGGAATGTTCTAGTATAGTGTTGTCCAGAACGGTGGTCATTAGCCACACAGAGCCCTTGAGTACTTGCTGTGTGGCTGCAACAGCTGAGGAACTAAATTTTTCATGTCATCTAATTTTAATTAAGTTAAACTTAAATAACCACATGTAGCTGGTGGCTGCTGTGTTGGACAGCATAGCTTTATAGTGACTCTGTGTTATCTGGTAGCCAGTAATTTGCTTAAAACAATGACAATAACAACACGAACTCTAGAGTAGATAGTCTATTGAAATTATAATCTATTTCAAAAAATAGTGAAAAGTTGGGGTATAGCACTTGGGGCAATTTGTCTTGGTTAATTTAAACAGTGATGCATATTGCTAGAATCACTTCCTCTTTGTCTGCCAAAGAAAAGAATATATGCAGACTTCTGGCTGCACACATCCTACACTCTGCCAAGCATGGAACTAAAATTTAACAAAAGTTTAATTGCTAATAGTTTTTTTTCTACCCTGTGAAAATCTTGGAAAGCACAGAATCATGGAAATGACATGCAGATAGAAGTGGAAAACATTCGCAAAACTGCCCGCAAACAAAAGCACAGCGTCTGGCATCTAAACCAAGATTATTAGGCGTTTTACAACTTGGAATAGAGCAGAGAGAGGGCATTCGTGCTCCGTTTTGAGAACTAAGCTGCCTACTTACTTGGCAAGCTAGCCTTAGGGAGTTTCTGTGTACAATACAAATATAATAAATTATACAACATAATATCTGAAGACTTGGAAGATACTCTTAGATATAAGTTCCTTATAGCTATAAATACCACCCTTAATCTATTAGGTAATTTTCGTTTTCTCTTATAATGTAATTCCTGAAAAAGAAAGTATTAACATCTCAAGACAGATGTACTAACATCTCAAGAAAACAGATACTCTGCTCTAAGAAGAGTCCTGGCAAGGCCTAGCTTCTGTCTCTAGTCCTAAATACAGAAGTGCAAATATCACCAAATGAAAACAAACAAATGAAAGTAAATCTAATGCAAAAGGGCAAAAACAAAAAGGAGTCAGGTCTTCTCTTCTCAGGACTTCATATGGGTTCCATGAAGTTTCTCTTACAGTGAATCAAAAAACGTAAAATCAAATAATGTCACATTTCCCAGTACTCTGCAGCTTAGGAATTGTAGAATAACATCTTTAAAAAAAAAAAAAAGGAAAGAAAGAAGAAAGAAAGAAAGAAGAAAGAAGAAAGAAAAAGAAAGGAAAGAAAGAAAGAAAGAAAGAAAGAAAGAAAGAAAGAAAGAAAGAAAGAAAGAAAGAATCAGACAAGCAGAAAGGTACTAAATGGAAACTGCAAATCTCCCTCCTGACTTCCAACCTCATATCCACTTCATAAATAAAACATTTTTCTTTAGACCCTTCCAGGATGTTCTCTGTATATAGAGTCTTTTATGTATAGCAGGTAATCTTTTATTTCAAGAAGTGATGTAAATTGTAAGAGCTTGGAGACATGCCCTGAAATTCCACCCTAGAAACACTGGAGCCAGCCTGGGCTGCGACTTGCCTTCCTTCGCATCACCCCGCAGGCCTCCATTCTGCCTAGGGAGTGACTCAGGAACACCTCCCTCCTCCCAGGAGAGTCGTCTGCCAGGCTCAGGTCTCATCATCTCTGCTCTAAAAATGGGCATTAACCTTCAAGCTGTCCTCTAAACCCAATGAGGTCTCTAAAACACAGCTGTGCCATTTTACTCTTGAACCATTTGAGGTCAAGGCTTCACCTACAGGAGAAAAGAGCACTTGGAGGCTTCGCTGGCCTGTCCCCAGGTGTTCCCGGGGCCACCTTGCACGTGAGCACAGCGTGCCTCCACCCGGCCATCGTTCCCCCATTCATCTTGTAAACAGTGTCTTTTCTGGGACTCCTCCTGTCCGTCTGGCTCCCAGCCACCATTCCTTGGTAGGATGGAGCTCCGTCCCTCTTCCACAGTGACAGTTCCTGCTATTGCAGTACTGGATTTAGAGAATGAGGCTTTGAGGGCAGAGCCCACATTTTGTTCATATTTTTATGTGTTGTGCTTTGAGCAACCAATGGCTGAAAGGGCACCAAATAGTCTCTGCCTCTGTTTATTAAATCAGGAAGAGATGCAGAGAGCCTGCTGTGGGCCCTATGGAATTATAGAGCTTCTTAAAAAGTGAAATCTGGATGGACTTCATTTTGTTTCCTTATGTAGAACCCTGGGGGCCCAGAAACAAGTTCTGGTTGGACTCGACCTAATGACACAGGGTATCAACCTCTCAACCACACAGAGACATTGCCCTGCAAAATGTCCTTCCAGCTCGGGTCTCCTGCTCACATGAGTCCTAGAAACATTTGCATTGTTCCAGTACAATCAGACTTACCCAGAGCTCACACGGCCAAGAACCAGTTTCTGCAAGACCGGAAGACACCCGGGAAGGACAAAGAAAATCAAACTTCTTTCCTCAAAGCGCATATTCCTCAACAATTCTCTAAGTAAAACAAATAACACATTTGCAAAAATGGCCAGAAAAATCCACTCCAAAATCCTTATTTCACCTCTGTCAAATCTCCAGTTTAAAAAGAAAAAAAAAAAAAAAGCAAGCAAAACAAAAAGAAAAAATGAAAAGCCTTGCTATGTCAAGTCATTTAGGCTTTAGGTTGGAAGCTGGATGGCAGGATTGGGAAGTTAGGGGACTATCTCACCTCTGCCTACACGAGAACTAACCACAGTGACATTTTGGATGAATACTAGGTTGCCTGTGGGGTGAATGAGCCGCCCTGGCCTACGTGGTGTGATGCACAGCTGGCTGCATGTGAGGCAGACAGACCAGAGAGACAGCGGGGTACCGGAGGGCTCTGGCTGAGGTGGGGGTTGGTCTTCCCTTGGCAGGCTCATCAGCACTTACCCCCCTTGCTGCCCCGCCTGAAACTCAGTCTATTTACTGCCCTGTGTCTTTTACTGTGTCTGAAATGCTTCTTTAAAAGATTCACCTTAGAAATTCATATTTCCGTGAAACTAAAATAGTGTTTAACTCTGATAATACCTTATTTAAACAATACCAACTGTTTTTAGGCCCACTGGCAAGCACAAAGAATAAAGCATTGTGTTTTTGAAGAAAGCCTGACAAGGAAACTACAGTATTGACAAATCCTCCACATTATGGAGATTATTTTCAGTGTTGAAATGGGATGCATGTCAGTTATTAAATGCAACAGGCTAAATGCTATATTTTTACTACATGAGAGAGTAAAGCCCTAAATTCTTAGGGCTTATATAGTAAAGTCCTAAAATATTGAAGGAAAAATCCTGACACTTTCCCTCCTCCTTCCAAGCCCCACTGTTTCCTAGTGCCTGTTTTAGACATCGCCTCCAATGTTCTCCATGTGGTGTCCCAGGGCCTGCGTTGCCATGGGGACAGCATCAGCTCCCAGGGCCAGTTGCCCAACCTGGGCTATCTCTTCATCTGTAAAAATGAGGCCTGCGTGACCTCCGGGGCCCTTCCTAACTCTGTGGTCCCACGGTGATGAATATTGTCATTGTATATTTTAATTAGTACTTTATTTTCCAAATGAATCTAGCTGAGAAAACAAATTTGGGGCGGAAGTGAGGAAAGTTTATGCTTATTGATTGGGGGGCAGGGTTGGGGAGCAAGGAAGAGACAGAGTGAAAAAAAAAGACAGCATAGTGTAGAAGCAGCAACAATGTAGCCTTTGGAAGCACACATTAGGAAATGGACTAACAGCCTCCACTCCCTGCAAAATGCAGACACTCCTGGCTGGGCATCCTTATGGTGGAAATCAGTTACCAGTGAGTGTTTAAAATATAATACATAGATAAATGATTCTTTCAACAAACTCATTTTTACTATTTCCTTATGCAAAATTAGTGAAAAAAAAATAGATTGCCAAAATGGTCTGTGAAGCAAGGATCCCTTTGAATTTTCATTTTCTATTCAGATTCAAATTAAAGTGCTTTTACTTATTCCTACTCCAACAGCACAAACGATTATCTTAAAATATGCACATCCGTATCTGGTCGCTTCCAACTGTGGCAGAAGAAATAATCATTTCTTGTTCTTGTCAGTGTCATTTCTCTTGTTTATTTATTGGGGAAATGCATGTTGACATTATGAGTCCTCTTAGATGTTTCCACATCTGAAATAACGTTCAACAGAACATTTTCCTGAAAATAGGGCCAATGACTATTTTACTTCCAGAAAGGGCTTGCTTTGTATTCTTACGGAACTCGCTTGCACAATGAATTTGCTGTACGGGCTATATTTAAAATGTTGCTCTATATCTCATGTTAACAACTTGTACCCTGTTGCTTCATTATTTTTCCATATTCTCCAATAAAAGTATAAGCTTAAAAATACATAATTTACAAATACTTAATTGTTTTTTCCACAAAACAAATTTCAGAAAAGTCCAGACCTTCAAGTTCAGTTATTTTGACCGAGATAGAGCCAAGAACGAAAAATAAAGACAAACAAGGCCCCTGACTCAAGCGTATGCACTAAACAAATTCACTGTTGATAAAAGATTAGTTTGGGCTAGTTTATTGTCAAAATTTCCAGATAACAGTTTATTAAGAAGTAGGAAAAAGTTTCCTGAGTCTCTACCACTGATGAAAGGGGAAAAAAATGGCTGTCGGTGTGATAAAAAGTAAACGGACAGAAAAACTGTAAAATCTAGACATAAGAACTCAAAACCTTAGGGTGTCATTTACAATAGTGAAAAATAGCCCTGAACCCTGGAAAATCATAGAAGTAACATTATATTACAACTATCATGTGATTCAGACAAGTATTTCAACTTTTTTTTTTCTAAAGCTGAGATACTTGTAAGACATTATTTCAGAAAGACTTCCATCAAAACTTTTCAATTTAAAAAAGATCTGGCATTTCAATTGTCTGGAAAATTCACTTATGTGTGACACCAGCCTCTTTAAGAAGCCCCAGTAATTAGAAGCCTTTCACATTAAAGCACTAGCTCCCTCTGAAAGCCAAATAGGAAAAAAAAAAAAAAAAAAAAAAAGTAAAATAAAAAGTCAATGTAAAGTGAAAGAACTTTTAAAAATGGGAAGATAAAATGAATGTGATTTGAAAGTGATTATCTTAACATTTGCGCCTTCTTTTCATTTTAATTCCATTCTGGAAATGACTATTAAATAACAAGACTGCTAAGAATAGATGTGCAATAATAGAAATTACTTTTCAAGATAATTTTGACAGGAGAAAACAAATTGCAAGGACATGTAGAAATATGTATTTTATGTGTATTTTTAAAACACATAAAAGGACTAAATATTGCTCTTGAATATATGTATATATAATAAAAATATATAATAAATATGTATATATAATATGTAAAAATATTTTTATATATTTATTACCTATATATTTATATATTATATATAATTTATATACAATATATAAAACATAACATATGCATATTATTTGATATACTATATGTATATAGTATATAAAAGTATATAATATATATAAAATAAATGACCTGGAAAAGAACTGCCAAATTTGCTAGCTGATAGTTACTGCTTCTGGAGAGGGAGGAAGGGCTAAGATGCTGAATCAGATCTCTGATGTTATCAAGATTATTTTCATCACTTGAACAGAGTGGCAGCTAATGTGACAAAATCATAGGTCCTCATTCTGGGTGGCTGGAATGTAGCTCTAATTTTTATTACTTTTTTTGTTTTGTTTCTTTCATAGTTCTAAAAAAAATTCCCCAAGAACTCACCGGCATGAAAGCACTAACTCTGACCATGATATGGAGGAACAGTGATTTTAAGAACTCTGAAAGGCAAGTAACTTGACACGAGGCGTCTTTGTAGATCATCGTTTGGAAGAGAACCATCAGGACGAGCCCAGGCGTCCTGTAAAACGCTGTTGGCCTGGGTGAAGAGGGAACTGATGCTCATCACTGGCCCTCTTCAGAAACAATCCGCTCCGTCCAAGCGCAATGTGAGTATTTCCAGCTGACCATGGGGAAACTTGTTTTCTAGTTTATCCCAGCAACATTATCAAAAAAATAGTCAATGGAGTCAACAAACGCAAACCTCTGGAAAACATTTCAGAGGCCTGGCTTGTTGCTACAACAAGAACGGTGATACCATAATCACCACAGTGGAGCGGATGCCAGGTAGCATTGCCAGCCTCTTCAGAATAATTGACATTTTCTAACATGCAGAGTGGCCATAACAACCACTTCAGCTACACAGTAGCCTCCGCCGCAACGCTTCCTTAGCAACCCGCTGAACACCGTGACTTGGAAATCATCCCCTATTTTGGCAGCAGGATGAATATTTGCCGGTCATGACCTTTTCAAAGGTCATCAGCTGGAAACAAGCTTGCCCACTTTCTTTGCCCACCCTGCCACCACCTGTCGTACACATCCATCGCAGGACATAATGCTTAAGCACTTGAGAAAAAGATAATGCACCGCTTCTATTTCCCTCATGGAACAATAAATTTTATTTTGGGGATGTTGGGAGAAAACAGTCCTAGTGTTACTGACCCATGTTTTATTAACCTGTCCCTAATTAACAGAAAGGGTGACACTAATTGAAAACGAACCATTTTGCTTAAGCAGTGAATCTTTTTTGGTCTATCTTTTAAAGTCAGTTATTAAAGTATAACTTTAAAGCTCATGGGTGGCAAAAGTACACAATTAATCGATATTCAACTTGGAACTTGTATTAGAGCTCAAAACTTATACTTAATTTTCAGTGAGAAAAAATGGCCAGCAACGGAATTACTTCCAGAAAGGGAACGTTTCGTATTCTTATGGAACCCAACTTGAATAATAAATTTAATCAGCTTCAACACTGCCAAAGTCTTCAAGTGATTTTATTCGACTGGTATGTTCAAGAAGAAATAGGAGAAAGTAACCAATAGTATTGAGCTGCTTTTATTTATTAACTATTTTCAAGCATCCCATTTGATGAGAAAAAAAATAGCCAAACTGATTCTTCACAAATATTTTTAGCTATGAAATTCACACTAATTTAAATAAACTTATTTTTAGATTGACCATGGTTAATTATATAAATCAAGTAGCTTTTCCTTATTAATTATGTATATGTATAACACACATTTAAACTTTTCTAAAGTGAAAAAAGGGTTACAAGTGTAAGAAAATTTAAAAACATTAATACGTAGTATTTCTGCTTCCCTTTTCTCCTAGGGGGTTACAGTAACATCCGAGTAGATTCAACAAGTTCAGAAGTTGATACAATCATTGGTCAGTTTTGCTTATTTCTGTTAAATCAAAGCACTGCCGTGAAAGACAGAAGGCAAATGAATGTTTCATTAAAAAATTGCTTGCTTTCACTCTAATGGCTTACAGAGCTGGGAGCTGTTTTTGATATGCATATGCCAATCATTAACAGTAACTGACCTTAGTAACGGTGTTTATCAGTTGAGATTTGCAGAACGCTCTCCAGAGTTCACAAAAGTTTCTCTCCTATTATGCTCTTCCACACAGTGCTGTGACTGAACTGCCTCCCAACTCCTCTCTCCTTCTCTTTCTCCCTCCTTTCTCTTTCCATCCCTCCTGGGTACTGCCTTCAGCCCTGACAGAAATCAAGGAGGTTGGGTCCTTGACCCTTGAGAAGCTCAGTGAGGGCCGCAGGGCCGAGAGGAGGGTGGCAAATGCCATTCTGCTTTAGAGATGGTGCAGCTGAGGCCCAGGGAGGGTGAAACCGTTGCCTAAGTGAGACCACATCAGCCTCAGGACAGAAATCACCTGCCTGCTCTCCAGGAAGCTTTTCTCTTTCTGGAAACTGCACAGACACGTGCAACAAAATTACACATGCATGTTTGTTGTGTCATGTCCCTCTGTTTCTTCACTGTAAAACTAAGAAGGAGGGAATTGTGACGTGAGGGCGAGGAGAACCTGGCCCTGCTCCCCTGTGATCTTCAAAGCCTGTATTAATAGCTGGCACTCCACGCTTGTCTACTGAGAACAGCATCCCAGACGAATCTCAACTTTGCTCTGCGGGGCTGGCATTGGTAGGGGCGGGGCAGAGTAGCTGGGCAGAGGAGATGGGGCAGTCACCTGGATGGAAAGCAGATGGAAGTTGCATTTGGGTGGCAAGAACGCTTCTTTTCTAGAATGTTTATTTGAGGTGGCTTTGAGGGAGAACAGACAAAGATAATGGGAGCGTTGGGGTGCAGTGGGCTGATTGCTCTGAGGGGTGAGGTGAACGATTCTTCTCTGCTTTGGTTGTGGTTAGCTTTTCCTACAGACCCTTTTCCAAGGAACTGGTCCTAACAAGGGCACTCAACAAAAATCCTGATGATTCCACACATGTGAAAACAGAGGGAAGCTCATCTTTGCAGTCACTAGTGGCCCCTCTCTAGGACGGACGGACTGACTCTGAGTTATCCTAAGCAAGATGGTCAAACAGCGAACTCTGTTAAGTATATGAACGTCTCTCCTGTGGCCATCAAACCCTCTTGGGGGGAAAATGCGGGCTGAGCAAAACCACTCTGAAGTCAAATGGACAGACAAGATCGGTGGCTGACCTCCCCCAGGATATTTACATTTAATTGTTAATTATGGAATATTTAAAACACACAAAACAATCTACGTCTAACACACAGAGGTACATCATGAAGCATCATAACGCACCACTCGTGAGCCAGCCATCAAGTCCGGAATTGGAAGGTTACTGACACCATGGTGTCTGCTGGCCTGCTCCTCCCAACACTGCCTCCTGCCTCAGCCCCTAGAGGGCCTCCATCACTGAAATTTTGGGTTAGTCATTACCTCCTTTGAAAAAAATAGTTTTAGCACATATATATGTGTCTATCTCAAGAGTGATACATTGCTTAACTTTGCTTGGTTTGGGGTTTAAATCAAAAAGGCTACATGTGTGGTTTTTTGCTTTTTTTTCATTTTTGCTACATGTTTATTTTCAATTTTTAATTATTATTATTATTATTATTTGAGATGGAGTCTCACTCTGTCACCCAGGCTGGAGTGCAGTGGCATGACCTCGGTTCACTGCAAGCTCCACCTTCCGGGTTCATGCCATTCTCCTGCCTCAGCCTCCGAGTAGCTGGGACTACAGGCGCCCACCATCATGCCCGGCTCATTTTTTGTATTTCTGGTAGAGACAGGGTTTCACTGTGTAGCCAGGATGGTCTCGATCTCCTGACCTCGTGATCTACCCACCTCGGCCTCCCAAAGTGCTGAGATTACAGGCATGAGCCACCGCACCCAGCCTACATGTTTATTTTCATTCAGTATTTTGTTTCTAATATTCATCCATGCCTCTTCACTTCTGTATAATATTCCATTTTTCTCTACAATGACTTCTGGGCTGTCTCCAAAGCTGCTCTGGACTTCACCAAGCACAGTTCCTGGTGCCAGATGCATGCGAGGTTCTCTAATGAACACACCTGAGAGTGGTGTTGCATCCCTGGGCTACACACGTGTTTTGCTTTACTGAATACACAATGCCTGATTGTTCTCCAAAGCTGTTGAGGCAATTTACTTTGCCGTCAATAACGGGTAAGGATTTCCATTTTCTATATCCTTGCCAACTTTTAAATTGTATCACTGTAGTTTAAATTTACGTTTGTAAGGAGGTTGAGCATCTTTTCATATTTCCACTGACCACTGGAGTTTTTTTCTCTATGAAATTCTTGCTTGTCTTTGTTGCCCATTTTTTAAAATTAGATTGTCATTTTTAGAAACTGATTTTAAGAGTCCTTTATATATTCTAGGTCCAAATCCCCTGTTGGTTATTTTGGTATTGCAAGTGTCTCTTCCCAATATGTGTCTTGCAATTTCACCTTTTTAATGCTGTTATTTAATGAGCAGAAGTTCTTAACTGTAATATGGTCAAGTTTAACGATAATTTCTTTTGTGGGTAATGCTTTTAGTTCTTAAGATATTGTTTCATTCCCAGAATCCTAAAGGTATTCACTTATCGCTTTGAAGTTTTAAAATATTGCCTTCCACACAGTCTATTAGGAATTGATGGTGTGAGGTAGTGATACAAAGTTTTGGTTTTTTCCCTGTGCGTAACCAAGTTCCCCAAACCATTCCTTCTTTTCCAGGTGACGTGCAAGGGGTCTTTTCACTCGAACAAAAAAAGAAGTCATTGTTTAGTTTAAAATAATGGAAAATCATTATGTAGTGAATGACTGTGAGTGTTCACACTTGCACATGTGTGTATAAACAAAGGTCTTTTTTCTGAGTAAAGGGGATTTCCCCGCATCCCCGAAGTCACATCGCTTCAGCAGCTTCCTATTAGATCTACTCTGCATCAAGCCCTACATGGGGTTTTCATTTGTCACTGCAAAGCGGCTGTACTCTGCTGCAATTAATCCCCTTTCCAACAAACGTATTTTAATGCTTTTTTTTTAATTCAATAAATGTTTATTTAAAAATTAATTTCTTTCATCATACATAGAATATTTAGGACAGAATCTTTTTCAACTTCCTAGATAATTTAAAATGCATTTGAAATAGTTACAAAACAATATGAGATGGTCATGGTGAAGACAGGAAGAGCACAAAGCCAGATGAACAAAATAACAGAGAAATGGCCAGAGCCATTGGAAGGGTTTTATTTAGAAAGAGAATAGGGCTAGCATGTGGAAAAATGAAGGCACTTTCTTTTTTTTTTTTCTTTTTTTTAAAATTTATTTATTATTATTATACTTTAAGTTGTAGGGTACATGTGCATAACGTGCAGCTTTGTTACATATGTATACTTGTGCCTTGTTGGTGTGCTGCACCCATCAACTCGTCATTTACATCAGGTATAACTCCTAATGCAATCCCTCCCCCCTCCCCCTTCCCCCCTCCCCATGATAGGCCCCGGTGTGTGATGTTCCCCTTCCTGAGTCCAAGTGATCTCATTGTTCAGTTCCCACCTATGAGTGGGAACATGCAGTGTTTGGTTTTCTGTTCTTGTGATAGTTTGCTAAGAATGATGGTTTCCAGCTGCATCCATGTCCCTACAAAGGACACAAACTCATCCTTTTTTATGGCTGCATAGTATTCCATGGTGTATATGTGCCACATTTTCTTAATCCAGTCTGTCACTGATGGACATTTGGGTTGATTCCAAGTCTTTGCTATTGTGAATAGTGCCACAATAAACATACGTGTGCATGTGTCTTTATAGCAGCATAATTTATAATCCTTTGGGTATATACCCAGTAATGGGATGGCTGGGTCATATGGTACATCTAGTTCTAGATCCTTGAGGAATCGCCATACTGTTTTCCATAATGGTTGAACTAGTTTACAATCCCACCAACAGTGTAAAAGTGTTCCTATTTCTCCACATCCTCTCCAGCACCTGTTGTTTCCTGACTTTTTAATGATCGCCATTCTAACTGGTGTGAGATGGTATCTCATTGTGGTTTTGATTTGCATTTCTCTGATGGCCAGTGTTGATGAGCATTTTTTCATGTGTCTGTTGGCTGTATGAATGTCTTCTTTTGAGAAATGTAATGTTACTTGCTTTTAAAATATTGTCTAATTATTTGGGGGGGGTGGCCACAAAGTTGATTCTGTTTAATTTTTTGCTTGCATTTTCTGGAATTTTCTGCACACATTCTTGATCTCAGGCAAACTAGAAGACAGGGTTCTGGGCCCCTGGCAGAGCTGAATTTGTGTTTGACCACTGTGATGAGGCTCCTGTCTCCCAGGGGCTCCCTGCACCTCCCGCTGCCTATCCCTGACTCTTCTTCCCACGTGGCCACGGCAGCTGCTTCTCCCCTTCCTCCTCCTCAGGTTGCCAGGAAAGGAGCCTTTGCTGGTCTCCCACCCACCGTTGCCAACTCACTCTTCAGTTCACTCCGCTGGGCCACGAATGTTTGGAGACCATCTGTTGAGTGCCTAGCCCTGCTGGTGTCTTCAGACAAAAACACCTGTTCTTGCCTCAAGTCTAAATGTGTTATTGCCTTTTCTCTACTCTCCCCCTCTATACTTAGTTTTTCCCTTCTCAGATTATTTACATTTGTATCTTTAAGTGGTACAAGTTTGAATTCAATTGGCGAATACCTTGAGTTCTTCTAAGGGGACTGAAATTTAATAAATAAAAATGCTAATGTCTAGTAAAAACTTTTTGCCTAATCATTTAGCGTAAAAATGCAATAAAACAGAATACTCTTTAATATTCAAAAAGGCCAGTCGTTTTCTTTCAAACAATTGAACATGTTCATGTTTAATGAATGCCAGTATGTAAAGTAATTAATAGAGATTATAACAATTATCTTCACACCATATCAAAATAGGTGTGTCATAAGACAACGGATAATAAGTCTTTAATGTGATTAATTTGTAAATGCTCTGTATTCCAAATGATACATAAAAGCCTGTTTTATGGAGAATAAAAATACTTATAAAAGTGGTGGGTGGAAGTGGTAAAGTAAAATATCACAGCCATGCAGACGACCAACAAATGCTCCATCAGACCCTGTGTTCTCAGGACCATTAAGAGCAAACTTGACAAACCTGGAAGGCAGATTCCTCTCTCCTCCATCCCCTAGTACTTGCCAAAGTTCACCCTGCAAGAAAACATCTCTAGGAGGTTTGGACCATCTTTGCACTTTTTCTAATTACGAAGTCCTTACACGCTAAATAACGATGGGGCTTATGGCTTCATAAGCCCAATGGGCAAGGCTTCATCTTCCTGCATTGGTGCCAGCTACTGGCCTTGAATTTGCCTGAGGTCTGACCCTCTCAACGCTTCTGTTGTATTCAGTATAGTGTGTGTCCTTCAACTCAGCATTTTCTTCGTGATTGTTTAACTTTTTGGATCTCTTTGGTATCTGACTGCTGGATGGTTCAGCTCTAGGCTTTCTCATTCCCTTTGTTGGTGCATTCGGCTCCCAGGCTGGTGCTATGGTGTGGGTATGGTTGGCTTTTCCCCACCAAGCCCATGATGAAATTTGGTCCCCAGTGTGGTAGTGTTGGGAGGTGGTGCCTAGTGGGAGGTGTTGGAATCATTGATGCAGATCCCTCATGAACGGCCTGGTGCTGTTCTCATGGTAATGAGGTCTCGCTCTGGCAAGACTGAATTAGTTCTCTAGGGAATGGAATAGTCTCATGAGAGCGGTTTGTTACAAAGCCAGGAGGCCCATTGGGTCTTCTCTTTGCTCATGTCCACTTACCCTTTGACCTTCTCTGCCATGTTATGACGCAGCACCACAAAGCCCTTGCCTTGCCAGAACCAAGGGCCATGCCCTTGAGCTTCCCAGCCTGCAGAACTGTGACCTAAATACACCTACTTTTTTTTTTTTTAATAAATACCCAGTCTCAGGTTTCTGTTATGGCCACACTATACAGACTGAGACATTGGGGATCATGGTAAGTGAACCAGATGAAACACAAGAGATGTAGAGAGAAAACAATCATGTTCTCCATCCAGGGGTTTCCAGGTAGAGAAATAAAGTACACACCAACTAACTGCCACACGTGGTGAGTGCCGGGTACATGCTTGTGGTTGGGAAGACAGGCTCCAACAAAAATGTTCACATCCAAATCTCTGGAACCTATGACTATGTTACCTCACATGGCAAAAGAGACTTTGCAGATGTGATTGACTTAGGGATCTAGAGATGGGAGGCTCCCCTGGATGATCTTGGTGGACCCCAGGTAATCACAAAGGTGGAGACAGAAGAGGGAGGAAGAGGAAGGCTTGTCTACAGGAGTGGAGGTCAGAGTGATGCTAAGTGAGAGGAACTCAACCAGCTGTTGCTGGCTTGGAAGATGGAGCAGGACCACAAGCCCAGGAATGCGGACGGCTCAAGAAGCTGGAGAAGTGGGGAGATGGACGCTTCCCTAAAGCCTCCAGAAGGAGCCAGCCCTGCCGATACCTCGAGTTTAGCCCAGTGAGACTTGTGTTGATCTTCTAACTTAGAGAACTGTAAAATACTTAATTTACATTGTTTCAGGTTACAACATTTTTGGTTGTGACATCAGCCACAGCAAAGTAAGACAATGACCCAGATCGTAAGGGTCAAAAAGTCCAAAGAAGGCAAAAGCACCCAAGAATATGAGAATGAGCGTAGTTGATTTACTGCCTAAGTGTAATCTGGAAGTTCTAATTAAAGTATGTTCACCTTGAATTCCTTAAATCAAAAGTTTCTTAATAGTTCAAAATCTAATCCCAAAGTTAGCGTGTAGCTCAGTAAAAGGACGAAGTCATGTGAACTGCTGACAAGTTAATTGTCCTTTGGGATTTTACTGTCATCCTCCTCAGGAATTTGATTTATTGCTTCAGAAAAATAGAATTGCTGATTTAAGTCTGCTCACAGGCATGGCTGTAGACGAGCCTCATCCCTTACTTCAGTTTACAGGCGTTTATTGGGCCATCTTTGCCGTAAATCACTCTCAAACCTCGTCAGAGTCCACAGCAGGGTCAAGGCGTGGGAAACCTGATTACCTGTGTCACCAAATGTCTCAAAACTAGGCTGGGTCCATGGCAGTTCTGATGTGTATGAGGGTTACATCCAGAGTTAGAGATGAGTGTGGTTTCACTGTTTTTCATTTGACCTTCAGAAACGAACATTGGACCAATTATCCAACCCTCCCCTGACATTTCCTCTGGAACTTGGAACTCTGCTAACTCAATCCATCATATTTCCCCTGGGTCCATGTATAACACAGTATTCATCATAAACTAATTCTAAAACTAAAACGCCTATTCCAAAGAACATCAAGAACTACGTCTTACTGTGTGCCCAGGGACGTACTTACCCGTCCAGCAGACAAGCCCTTGCAGATGTATCGTGACTTAATGGGTACGGGATGTGGGGAACAGGAAATTGTACAATCAGATTTCAAAACTCCGACTTCATTTCTGTATGGGAACCGTGTGTGATATTTTTCAATGCTGCTGCATATGAAGGAAAGAAGAAAAGCCACCTATGCACAAATACAGATGTTTGTGTGGTGTTTTCACATGACCACGGCCTCCTAAAACTTACTTTGTGGGCCTCTCTGATGCTCTACATACACTTCCTCACTTATAAATTCATAAGTATGTGACTCACATACTCTGTAGAATTATGTGGTCTGTGAAGACAGTAACATTTTTTGGCTACTTAGCCATCTAAAATAGTGTTGAAAACATTTTACTCAGTTAGCAAGTATTTATTGAGTAGATGCCTGTCTCCTCTTACTAGGGCTGCTAAAGTAATAACGGAGGGCACCTCATCACACTTGTCAAGTTGCACAGCCAGGGAGCTGTTACAGAATACAATATGAATGACTATTACAGTCATCATTTTAGTCATATTTTTGGCATATGTGTCTTATCGGTTCTACTAAGATACAGTCTCTTAAAGGTTAGGACCAGGTCTTTTAGATTTTTATCCTCCACCATAGCATGTAAGGTGGCATTTTTTTACCCATTCATACCATTTCTATAGAAGGAATGAATAAAATTAAGAAACAGAAATGAGTACACTTCAAAAGACGCCACTTGTTGAGATTGGGAACATTTATCTGTTTCATGATTCTGTTTTTATTAAAGTAGTGGTGGACATTGTTCACAGAAGACAGGATGTTTTCTTCTGAAAGGAAACGAGGCAGAAACAGAGAATGAAAACATCAACACCTGTAATGTCATCGGTTTAGAGAAATCTCACATTCAGAGCTAAGGTATCACGGAACGAGTGCTTTACAAACCCTTCCCAGCCGTTACCAGCCCTGTGTAAGAACTGTGACTAACACTGAGCTCTAGGAGCAAGCGATAGAGCCCGTCTATGTCAACACCATTCATTCCAGAGAAGAGGAAACTAGAACAAGTGAGGTTACGTGACTTCTCATGTTCCTAGTGCAAGGTAGCTTGAAAGCCAGGAGTAACCTAGGTTTGAGAAATAAATGGACTGGTGTCCAAGCTGCTTTGAGAAGCAGCTATGTAAAGTTGTCTGCCTTGGCCAGGTGCGGTGGCTCACGCCTGTAATCCCAGCACTTTGGGAGGCCAAGGTGGGTGGGTCACAAGATCAGGAGTTCGAGACCAGCCTGGCTGTCACGGTGAAACCCCGTCTCTACTAAAAATACAAAAATTAGCTGGGCCTTGTGGTATGCGCCCGTAGTCCCAGCCACTTGGGAGCCTGAGGCAGGAGAATCGCTTGAACCCAGAAGGCGGGGAGGTTGCAGTGAGCCGAGATCACACCACTGCATACCAGCCCAGGCAACAATGCAAGAGTCCATCTCAAAAAAAAGAAAGAAAGAAAGAAAAAAGAAAAGATGTCTGCCTCTAACTCATTGGATGTGTAGCATCCACCCACTTCAGCCATCCTAACCCATGAGCACCTCCTTGGTATTTACCTGGTCCTTTCCACCTTTCTGCCTAACTTCCTGCTTGCTGGTTTGCTTAGCTTACCACTTGACTTTCTGTTTAACTTGACTTCCTACGTCTTTTCTTCTGTTTTTCTATTTGTAGCCCTTTCTACTAAGGGACCTTAGGACAACTGAAGAAATTTGAATGTTAAATTTCAAAACTTGAATAGGGTAGAAGGTAGAATAACAGACTACTCATATTGTTTCTATTTTAAGAGAAGTTAAATGTAAGGAAGAGCAAGTAACGTCAAATTGCTTATTTAAATGCACACTCGAAAATTATCATCCAAACAGCACCCTTGTGATGGACAGCCGGCATCTCTGATCACTTCCTCTTTTATTTTCTCGTTTTCCATGCAGGTCACATTTGCTGGTCAGAGGGTGGGAAAACTATGGGTACTGGGACAGCCAGAGACACTGAGACAAGATAGATGGAATTCAGTGGCATCCGTAACAGGGTTTGCATGGGAAGCTACGTATTCAAGCCGGGATGAAGACAGGTGCAGGCCACTGTGGGGATGGAATCACTTAGTTGGTCCAGTTCCATTAAGACAGGATCAGAATGGTAAGGGGGAGTTGGGGCTGGGACTTTTTAGTACTGAGAGAGGTCCTAGGGAATTGGTTTTCACAGAGAAGACCAGAAACCAATGCTGTCCTTTATCCCGCAAAGTGTCAAATGTTCTATTGTAAGCTCCTCGCGCTAAAAGAAGGATAGATCATCATGGATTGGAGAATTAAAACTCTGTGGGAGAATTCAGCTTCCTTGGGAGTGTCAAAGAGATGAATTCTTTCATCACTGCTTTGCCTTTTACAAGTCACAGGGTATTGGACAAGTGTGCACCTCGAAGAAACTCAGTCTCCTGATCTGGAAAATGGACTTATGGTCTTCGCCTCCTGGTGTTGCTGTGAGAATTGGAGAGAGGTTATTTAAATGAAATGCCTAACCCAAAGCCTGACATGTCCTAGTTACTCAGTAGATACTAGTAGTTATTCTCATTTTTCCCCATCTACTCCTTTTCTAGACTAGGGACAGAATTTCTGAAAAAGCAGAGACTAATATCTGAATGCTCTTTGAGTCAATAGTTTTATCTGGCTGGTAAAATAAAGCTTAGATTTTAACTCAAGAGAGTGTTTGATTAGCATCATAGGTAACCTCAGAAAGACAATTAGATTAACTAAAAAAGCATCAGTGCTAAGAAAATACTATTGTTGTTGTTATTGTTATGCTTTTATGTGTTAAACCAAATTCTTATCCACTTGGCATTATCAAAATTTAATAGCCTCTAAATCCATTGTCCTTTGAAAACATAATTAGCCTTTTATCAAATTTCTGCACCTTGTAAAATGGTCCTGGTGCTAAATCAAAGTAATTCAGATGTCTTCCAAAAACAGTTCTTTTTATTAGGGGGATGAAAGAGAATTAAGGAAGAAGTTAGACTTCTGGTCAGTGGTTCCCAGATGGAGCAGCATGTTAGCATCGCCTGGGAACTTTCAGAAACGGATTCTTAATCATATTTTCACACACCCCAACCCAGATTCTCTATTTCAACAAGGTGATTCCGATGTGCAAACAGGTTTGAAGGCCTGTGATAGAGTTCAGAATATGTATCTTTACAATAATGGGTTTCTCATTCAAATGTTTATAATACTTTCATAATTTGTTTTGAAACTGCTTTGGTAACTTAAATTAGTGGTCACCATATTCCTCATTAATATCATTCAACAATATTCACAATGAGTTGAGACTTCCTAAACTACAGACCTGAACGATGTATTCCAGAATAACGTTTTAGCTACGTAATCGATGTATTGAGTCTGCCGCATGGATGAAAGAGGTTATTTAAGACCTAATCTCAGCATTTAACAGAGTGCACATCTGATGGGAGTGACAATTTCACACATAGAGAAAAGCCCCTGATACAGTCTGAATCAGGCAGTGTACACTGTGAGTGTCAAAGGAGGGGCGAGCCTAGGTGGAAGGAGACCCGGCATAGCACAGCGTTGGCCATGCTTTTAAACCCACTAAGCGCTGTATGAAAAGAGTAATTAGCAAGCGGAAATTCAGTTTGTGGACACACCAGCATTCTTTTCCAAAGCATCACCAACTCATTTTGAAGATAAAGTAAACTTAACTTGGGTTAGTATCAAAATAATTTAAATTTACATGTGAGGAGTAAAGAAGCATTTTTCCTTCACAGAAAGAAGACTTTACTTTCCACATGACTGTTTATGGGAAAACTGGGAGGGTATCTTCCTGCAGCTTTTATAAATCAAAGATGACGCATGGGCTGTTTTGCGTTAATGAGGCTGATGAATTTCACCATAAGGCACTTCAGCTTCTTGTTCCCTGATTTCCATGATGTCCTATGGAACTGATATCAGAGTGCTTGTTATCAGAAAAAAAGAGATGGAGGAACTTCTCTCTTCTTGAAGTGAGAATACTAGAGCAACTCTAAATGGATGAACTTGTGAGTCATAAAAACTTGATTATAAAACTGGACATTTATAGATATCTTTCCTTTTTGGATATTTTTTGATAGGTACTAATAATTTTCTTATTTAAAACTAGGTTACTAATTTCAAATCTTCACATATAACAATAAAGGCAACTATGTTAGTAATTATTCTATAGTTTAAATTAGTGTTTATTAACATTTCCTTGCTTCATTCTAGGAAGTATAAGTGAGTAATTAAATATATTCTTAAGGGCAAATTATTCTCAGTGGGTATTTTCAAATTCATTTTAATGAATAAGACCTCACAGTTGATAGCATAAAAATTACAAACGTGAACAAAATGTAAACTCTCTCTTAAATAAGTGAGATAAAATTTAATAAATTCCCCAAGAAGTACTATAGGTTAAAATGATCATTAAGTTACTAATAAACAGCCATTAAAAATAATCCATATATTGACCAGGCGCAGTGGCTTATGCCTGTAATCCCAGCACTTTGGGAAGCCAAGGTGGGCAGATCACGAGGTCAGGAGATCGAGATCATCCTGGCTAACACAGTGAAACCCTGTCTCTACTAAAAATACAAAAAAATTAGCCGGGTGTGGTGGTGGGCACCTGTAGTCCCAGTTACTTGGGAGGCTGAGGCAGGAGAATGGCATGAATCTGGGAGGCGGAGTTTGCAATGAGCCGAGATCATGCCACTGCACTCCAGCCTGGGTGACAGAGCAAGACTCCGTCTCAAAAATAATAATAAATAAATAAATAACCCATATAAAAACAAGAGAATTTCTGGAGACAAAAGACCCACAAGTTTCTGAGTGTTAATGAATAGTGAATGCTTTACAAGAAATGAAATGAGAATGTTTTCCAGCATGAAGAACTGGGAATTGGATACTAGTAACGATGGTGTTCCATCCCGGGTGAGGGCCCGTCCTGCTGCTCTGGCCTGGAGAGCATGTAGAAAATGCACGCAAATTACTGAAATGCACCCAAATTACTGAAAGCATGAATAAATGACGTAAGGGATGGATAAGCAATTGGATAGGGACAGAGCATCATTTTTACCATCTCTCTTTTATGTCAGAAGCCATAAAAAGTCCCCCAGATAAGAGACAAGCATAGCTGTCTGTAACAGTATTAGGAGACACACAGAATTAGAGTTTTACAGAATGCTACTTCATACGAGTAATCACTCAGCAAAGTTAGTTATCTGACTACCTTTAACTATCACGTTTTTCTTTTTCAGCAATTCATCCATTCAATAAAACTCATTGAGCTTATCCTGTGTGCCAGGCAAGGCAACCGGCATGTATCCTATTTGGAAAGAAGGTTCATTAATCAGCAGAGCGGCTAATAGTTTACCATCCACTCCACCGCAAAGTCAATCTGGAACATTAGAGATCAGGACTAAAATCATCTGAGAATCAGTTTTCCGATCTGAAACCATAGGAATAAATATTTTGTAAGTTCTTTCAATGCTGCTTGACCCAGAAGTTCTGTAATTTGTTTGCTATATTATAGCACAATCTAGTGTAAATTAGAGACCACCTTCCTGTTCCTCAATGAGAGTGTGATTTATAGACATTCATTTAAATCTGTATTTATTAATATTATACAATCTGTCTTTACTAAGATGGAAAGCCATCCCTGCCTTATTAACTGAAAATGCGGGTTATAACTGTATGGATTATTCCACATTTTGGTAGCCACATGCAACATGTATAGCATATATCTACATATATTATGTGTAGAATAAAATGTAACCTTTGTGTGGTGAGGTTACAGGCAAAAGTTATTAGAAGTGTGACTTTAATATTTTTCTAAGTTCTTTTCTGACATTCTTTGAATGATTACATGTTACTTTTATAATCAGAAAATGAGATATTTGTTTTATTTTGAAGAGAAAAAAGAATTACACTACCTAATTTTATTATGCTTTGAGTATATAATTAGAATCATATTTCATTTGGATAACCAATTAAGTATTACATAACCCTTTCAAGAGTATACTTCTGGCCAGGTGCAGTGGCTCACGCCTGTAATCCCAGCACTTTGGGAGGCCGAGGCGGGTGGATCACCTGAGGTCGGGAGTTCGAGGCCACCCTGACCAACATGGAGAAACCCCATCTCTACTAAAAATACAAAATTAGCTGGGCATGGTGGTGAGCACCTGTAATCCCAGCTACTTGGGAGGCTGAGGCGGGATAATCGCTTGCACCCAGGTGGCGGAGGTTTGCGATGAGCCGAGATCGCACCATGGCGTTCCAGCCTGAGCAACAAGAGCGAAACTTTGTCTCAAAAAAAAAAAAAAAAAAAAAAGCCAGTATACTTCTTTCCTACGTAGGTATTCTATTTCCTCAGCTTCTGTTAGCTTTCAGGGGCTATTTAATCTAACAATCCTGAAACTCATCTCATTATCCTGTCCTCATCACTGAAGAAAGAATTCAGAACTATTGCTAATTCTAGAAGAAATAAGTCGGTTTTTCCAAATTAAAGCAGGATGGTGATTTCAACTTTTTTTTTTAATTCCATAATCTATCATTTAGACCATTACTTTGTATGCAGACATTTTTGCAGATTTGAACGAGGGAGAAAACCGAAGGTAGATGCCTTAGGTATTCAGTGGAGACGAGCAGGACAAATGGAAGCCGAGTGCGTGCACCACCCCCAGTGCCCGCACCATCCCCAGGAGAGGAGGCAGGAAGAGGGCGGGAGAGAGGTGGTGGAAAAGGCAATGATGGGATAGCTCCTGGTGGTAGCCACAAGGCTGCTTTTCTGGCTGAGTGGGGAAGGAGGCCGAGGGAGGGGCAGAGCATCCTCTTGGGGGGCTGGACGTAAAGGTGGCCATGTGGAAGTGACCCTGACACAGATACTGAGACTGTAGGGTCTGGAGTTCAGAGTTGAGGCAGTGCCAAGTACCACATCACAGACAAATGCTTGTGGATCACTACAGGCAGAAGTTAATTTTTTTACATTTAAATTTAAAATATATAATTTATCTAACACATTCTGTTTCATAATAAGCCTCCAGTAAATAAAAATGTAGTCAGATTTGTACAAACATATTAGAACGTCACAAGTCTTAAACTTTGCCAGAGATGGCCAAACTTAGCAACTATTTTAATATGAGAGCACCTTTGATCAATTCATCAAGCATAATTTTAACTCACATTTAGCCTTAAAACCGGCTGTGAAGCCTATACATGAATAAATTTATTAATTGCTCCTGGGGGCCTGAATGTACAATGAAAAAGCTTGTATTGTTTCCTATATTCTTTTATTCCTGGCCACTAGCGATTTTAATCAAGATATATTATTTTGGCTAAAATAATCAGTACATAAGAAAACAGCAAATACTAATTGCATGGATTGTTGTCTGGAATATGTTAATCCAGCAACATCCAGAAGGATGGGTTTTCCCACACCAGGATGAACTCCCGTGATGACAAACGCCGTGCGGTCACTAGAGTTTGCCTTTGCTTTCAGTCATTGAAAATGTTAACTCTAAGTTCTTTTATTACTTGCCAAGGACATGCTTTATCTTACTTTTCTCCTTTAGGTTCTCAGTCACTTTTTTTGCATATATGGAAAAAATATATATTGTTTACTCATGGTCACTATAACACTGATAATTTGACCCTGGTAATTTAAACTGATAATCAAATTGTGTGTGTTTGTGGATGAGAAAGAGACAGGGTGGTGTGGAGAGAGAGGGAAAGGAAGAGAAAGAGAAAGGCCACGTTTGGGGAACTGTCAATTTTCAAACTGTATAATCTACTGGCAAAGAGGAAGCTGCATTCTGAAGATACGCAAACTAATTTCCAGGGTGGCTATGTCAGTACTTTTATTACCACATTGTTAAAATGTAATTCTTGCGTATTTCTATAAATATTCAGAGATTTTTCTAACTTCTAGTAAAATATTTTGTGGCTAAACATGTCTTTCTTTAATGGGAAGAAGTAAGGAAGGTGTTGTATTCATCCAATGTTGGAAGCACAATATTGATTTTCATAATTATATTTATAGGTGATTTTTTCTAGTTTCATGCTCAATAAGATTCAGGAGAAAGAGAAGAGGGGGAAAGGAAATACACGTCAGAAAAGATTTCTGACTACTGCATGGAGTATGCCCTGAAAACGGGCGTGCTCTGTTTGAATACTTGTCTGGGGGAGGAAGTCTCTTTTTAGATTGTTCCTGAGTTAATCTAAGAAACTTTGGATAAATATAAAATTGTAGTAAGTCAATAAACAGCATCCATAGCATTTTGTCATTAAAAGTGATATATTCTATGTGTGGCAGGGGCGAATTCTTACATTTTTGGCAGCAGACAGGGCAGGGGTAAGTTGCCCAGAGACATGGCTCATTCTGACACTGGACGGTTTATCAGATGGCTCTGGAGATGTTTCCTAATGGGCTGTGTTGAGACCCCATCGACCGTCTCTGCCCGTGGGAGTTCTTGCTGTCATTCGCTGTGGAGGCCTGCTTTTCTCATGTCCCAAGAAGGTCATGTGTGGTCATTCTTGGTTGGAAAGTGTGTGGATTGAACACACTGTGTCCTATTATGCATCTTGCATCCTACTAGCATTTACGACTTTTCCTAACGTTTTTATTTTTATTGTTGACAGGAGTACTTAACGTGAGATCTACCCTCTTAACATTTTAAGAATACAATGCATTCCTGTTGACTATAGCTGCACAGTTGTACAGCAGGCCTGTGGAGCTTACTCTTGTATAACTGAAATTTTATGTCCACTGGTCAGTAACTTTTTATTTCTCCCACCTCTTAACCCCAGCAACCAACTTCCGGGCTCAAGCGATCCTCCCACCTCAGTTTCCCAAGTAGCTGAAATTACAGGTGCATACCACCTTACCCAGCTATTTTAAAAAAATTTTTTGCAGAGATGGGGATCTCGCAATGTTGTCCAGGGTGGTCTCAAACTCCTCTTCTCGAGCTATCCTCCCACCTTGGCCTCCTAAAGAGTTGGAAAGGCAAGGTGGGAGGACAGCTTGAGGTTGTTTGATTCTATGAATCTGACTGTTTTAGATTCATTGCATCAGTGAGATCACACAGAATTTGCCTTTCTTTGTCCTCCAGATTCACCTATGCTGCCACACGTTGCAGAATTCTGCAGAATTTCCTTCTTCTTAAAGCTGAATCACAGTCCATGGCTTCTATATTCTCTGCAGGGACTCCCATGGAGTGAAACGTCTCCCAGCCCTTCCTGTCTGGTGGGGTCAAGGCCGGCAGGCACAGTGGTGGTGGGGTAGCGGGTGGCTGTTCTCACTTCCCTTCAGTTGCCTTAAGAATTAGATCTCCATTTCATTTGAGCATTTGAGATTCAAATGCTCAAAAATAACACACTGTGTATGAAAAGACAGAAACGAAGCCTTCACACCATTTCATACAACAGACTCTAAAGACTGTCTCAGGCCAAGCGTTGAAACTGGACTTTATGTGGAAGTTAATCGCCGAAGGCACTGAGGTTCGGGCTAAGAATTATTACCAAATGCATGAACCAAACTACCACAAGCCTTCTCTCTAACTGCTCCTTTTTTTTCCTTTTTCTTCTTTTTTTTTTTTTTTTTTTTTTTTGTATCTTAATTGTAAGAAGTCCTGGGCCTTATGAGAAAAGAAATAATTCAATATGATGAAGATAAAATTCCATTTACAGATTCCGAAATCCTGTCATCAGGAAAAAAAAAAAAAAAACATAATGAAAGCTCTTATTAGCAGAAGTTATTTTGCTAAGCAGAGGGCATTCCGGGCAGTGGGAGACCCTGTCAGTCCTCTCCCTGCCGCCTGAGACCCGGAGCCGGAGGATGTGGAGTGCAGCTGCACACCTGACCTGACAGTGGGCTCCCTGAAATCTCCCTGCAAAACACAACCCGTGCTCTCCACACCCCCCGTGCTCTCTCCCCCCGACCCGTGCTCTCCACACCCTTCCCCCGCCCTGCTCTCCACACCCCCAGCTTTCCATGACAAGACTCTCACAGCAGAGCAAGCGATCGGGACTCACACTGGCCTCTGCTGCACCACTGGGGGTCTCCCTGCAAAGCCCTATTGCTGTGACCTTATGGAGTGCCTCGGCCAAGTGGTGGCATTTAGATAAACACACACGGGTTGGCATTGCCACTTTATCTTCCGCAAGTAGTTCTCTGATGTTCAAAACGAATACAGACCATTTTACAAAGATTTCTACATCAAAATTCATCGGAGGAGAAGGAGATGTGCACACAATGATAGTAACTTGCATTTGTTAGACACTTATGATGGGCCAGGTACTGGGATTGGCACTTCACTCAAATTATCTCGTTTAATCTTCACGAAAATTCTGTAAAATAGGTATTATGTTTCTTTTACAGCCCTAAAACCAGCCTCACAAAAATTAATGTCAGTCCAGTCTCAAAGCTAGTAGCAAAGAAAGAAAGACAGGATTAAAAACTCGAGCCGTTTGACTGCATGCTCCAGCCTCCTGTTGCATTATGCAACATGGTTCTACTCAGGCATATACAGAATCACACACTCACACAAACTCACACACACTCATCACACACTCATACACTCCCTCCCCCACACAATCACAGATGCTCACCCTCACACACTCATCACACACTCATACACTCCCTCCCCCACACAATCACACACCCTCACACTCACACACACTCATCACACACTCATACACTCCCACACACGCTCACACTCATCACACACTCATACACTCCCTCCCACACTCACGTACTCATACACTCTCCCACACTCATACACTCCCCCACACTCACACACACACACATGCTCACACTCACACTCATCACACATACACTCACACACTCTCACTTATACTCACACACGACCATGCATGCATGCATGCACTCACACAGTCACACACTGTCACACACACACACACTCGTCACACACTCATACACTCCCTCCCACACTCACACTCATACTGACCCTCATACACTCCCTCACACTCACACTCATCACACACTCATACACTCCCTCACACACTGTCACTTATACTCACACACTCACATGCTCACACACACGCTCTCACACACACACTACACACTCACATGTTCCCTCATACACTCACACACCCTCTCTCACACTCATTGCACACGAGGTCACACACACTCACACATTCCTTCACACACACACATCACTCATGCTCACACTCACACACACTAATCACACACTCATATACTCCCTCCCACACTCACACACTCACACAAGCTCTCACACACTCATACACTCCACCCACACACACACTCACACATGCTCACACACTCATCACACACTCATACGGTCACACACTCACTTATACTCACACACTCACATGTTCATGCATGCACTCACATGCTCACACGCTGTCACACACACTCACTACACACTCACGCTCATACACTCACACACCCTCACACACACTCATTACACACAAGGTCACTCACACACACACACGTTCCTTCACACACTCATCAAACACACACATATTCGCTCACACACTCATACACTCACATACACATGTATCTCACACACACCCACAACCTCACACACATTCACACACTCAATAACTCACATACTCACAGGAATATTTTCTCATTTCACCCACACAAAAAAGCCAATAGTTTTGAAACAATTAGATTCCCTGAGAATTGATGTCTCCTTGACACAATCATACTTTAAAAGGCAGGTCTTAAGTGAAGTTATGACTTTATCACTTAATTTTATAAATAGTTGGGCGTAAGTAAAACTTTCTTGAATAGGAACTTACAGTACTGATGAGAAAGATCCACAGGACTGTTAATGAATAAACATGAGTATGCCTATTGTTTTGTGCTGCACACAATCCTATTATAGAAAAAAATTCAAATTATAGAGATACTCTATTATAAAAGAAAACCTTATGTGACATGGGCTTATTTTAGGGCTCTGTCAAAACAGAGCTGTCACTTTAATGTCAAAAAAGGGAGTGAATTTTCTGCATCTACCTACCCCACTCTTCCCGGCGATGGCTCCTGTCATCTTCAGGGACCTGAACTGACTTTTCTGGAGGTGGCTCTGAAGAGACTAGAACAAGCACCACCTCTGGAGGGAAACTTGCAAACATCTTTTTCCTTCCCTTTCTCTCTTGTCTACTTTTCTGTATTCTTCCTCCTGGAAATTCCCTAACATTTCCTGCTCTGTTTAGTCAGTTGGCTACTGAGCTGTTTGCAAGCATTTTCCTTTCTAGCAATGACTTTGCTGCTGAGACCCTCATCTACTGTCGCAGTGTTCAGCATGAGTGACAGGAGCCACGCACAGGTCTTTACAGCACATCACCTGTGACTGGTATAAAAATGGGTCAAGGGCTGGGCACGGTGGCTCACCCCTGTAGTCCCAGCAATTTGGGAGGCTGAGGTGGGCAGATCACCTGAGATCAGGAATTTGAGACCAGCCTGGCCAGCATGGTGAAGCCCTGTCTCTACTAAAAATCAAAAAAAAAAAAAAAAAAAAGGCAGGCGTGGTGATGGGTGCCTGTAATTCCAGCTACTTGGGAGGCTGAGGCAGGAGAAATGCTTGAACTCGGGAGGTGGAGGCTGCAGTGAGCCGGGATCATGCTATTGCACTCCAGCCTGGGCAACAAGAGCAAAACTCCATCTCAAAAAAAAAAAAAAAAAAAAAAAAAAAGAGTCAAGGCTCTCAACTTAGTGTAGTGACATGAGTCTAATTCGTTCATCACTCTCCCACCCCGAAGACATTCTTACTGGCAGTGACCTTGGTATACAGATGAGGTCAAAAAGAATACCACCTTACAGTCCTCTCCACTCTCCATACCTCCTCACACTGTCCTGTGGATTAGAACTGCAGTTATAATATGCACTATGGTTTGGTTTTTTAAAAGCTTTTCTTTTCTCAATGCTCATCTGAAGTCTTTGCTCATAAAAAGTCTCTGAATTCCACACAGGAAGATTGTGTAGCTAGAATGCCTTTGCACATTTTTTCTCAATTAATCAGTCACTGGGAAAAGACATGTCCTTACATCTTCTTGGTCACTTGCTTTCTTATCTTGATCTTATTTTGGTTTCCCCAAAATGGCAGAGCCAAGACAGAGACAGCTGTCCTGCCCAGGGTAACATTTGGGAAATACATATAAATCAATGTGTTTATGTGTAAGCATCAGTTAGAGAATTACAACTACAGAGGTCAATAATAAATAATATTTTCTTCCTTTCACATCCATTTCACAAAATAACAATTCTCCAGTGTCATCTACAATTAACTTTCCTCTATGATTCCCATGTATCTATTATTCAAGCTTTTATTTTTTGTTATTCCAAACCAAGACCAAATCCAGGTTCATGCACTGCATTTTGGCTATGTGTCTATGTGTCTAGATTTCAAACAGTCTATAAAGCCTCACACCAGCCCCAGCCCCACCTTCCCCCTCATTTTCATGACACTGACGATGGGAAGAAAGCAGGGCAATTCTGTGGGTGTTCCACTTTCTGGATTTACTGATTGTTTTTTTCCTCATGCTATCACTTAACTTATTCTTCTACCTCCTGTATTTCCTGTATATTGGAAGTTAGGTATAAATAGAATAACCCTATACTTTATCCACACTGGAATACTTTGAGAGTGAATGGAGTCTTACCAATAATTGTACCCAAATAACAGGTGCAAAACAGGACTATCCTAGCAAATGAGTGCAAGTGACCCTTGGTTTAATGGCTTAGTCCCATTCAGGTGATGGAGTTCAGATGATGTGTTGAGCAAGGACACTCCACAGTGTTTCTGTGTGGCCCATGGTGTCTCCCACCGGACATATTACTGTGATGCTAAGATTAACTGCCTAATGGTGATCCTTCAGTCTCTCTATCATATAGGGTATGGTTTTGTCATTTGCAATCAACAAGAGTTTTAGAATCCATTAGTGATCCTTGTAAAATCTATTATTTACTTGGAGGCTAAAAAAATGATTATTTTTCTAAAGCTATCATTTATTCTACATATATAAGTGTTGACTTTTTTCATAATAAAAAGCTTTCCCTTATTACCCAAGGTAAACTTCAGTTCCTCCTAAAAGGCAGAATAAATTCTTTCCTTTAATTCACAATATTCAGAACTCAGACTTTAAATAATCATCATTTCAAATAGTGGAGCAATGAGGTTTATCTCCACTTAGTATTATAATACTATTGTCTCAAGATTATTTGTTCAATATTTTACAGTTATTTCTAGTCATTATTCTTTTTGATGGCAAGCAAATTTTTAATATGGTCATAAGTTTAGGTATACTATAGCCTGAAAATTTAGCAAATGATGAAAGCATTGTAATCAGTTTTAAAATGAAAGTAGTTATATTTATAATATGTTCCTAATCTTTGTCTTGAAATAATGGAAGGCAAACCTTACATGTACACAACAAATGTCTCTTGTTTCTGAGCAGAGAACAGAAATGTCTTAGCAGGACCATGGCTGGATTCATTCATTATGATTCATTCATTATGAGTTTTGTTGTTGTTTTGTTTTCTCTACTTTGGTAGAACATAATTATTCTGAGAATATAGCAGATTAGATAGAACAACAGAGTTGGCCAAATCAGGTCACATTCTAAGTTAAAGGTTTATAAAGTTAGTAATTTTGCCCTTTGTTTTCATTCAATTGAAGAAATGTTTATTGAAGGGCTGCAGTGTGCTACTCTTCAGAACATACTCGAATATATTTAATAAATCAGGATACTTGGTTGGCAAATCATATTAGCTTTTAATGTTTAAGATCTTACTAATACCACATTTCTCAAAAATATTACCACCATCAAGACCAATTATAAATACACACGAAAGTTCCTAATTGTATTCTACCTATTTGCTTTAATGAGAAATGAATAAAGGTAAATTTTGTGAAATTGGGCCCTTCGGAGAGAAAATCAAGATGAAAAGTGTAACAGAGGCATTATGGAGAAAAACAATAGGAACTCAGCAGGGTCCTCTGAAGGTTTGCTGTGTTCCTGTTGCAAGACCCATCGGGTCCCAGTGCTAAGTCATTCTGTCCTGCTTCTGTCAGGTTGTGGCCACTGTGCTCATCCCAGACCTCACGGAAAGACAGAATTCAAACATTCTTGTGTCTGCAGAACCTGCAACCATTGTCCATAGTTTTTGGCTAAAGGCAGGAGTGTGGTTGAGGAGAGAAGAATCTTGAATCTCCCACCAAGAGTGAAACTGACTCATATTTAATAGGAAAATCTGGAAATCTTCACATGAAAAGATAATGTTTTAACGATATTAATCATCAAAGTTAAATTTAAACCAATCACACACACACACACACACACACACACAATTTGGACAGTCTCGCTCTGTTACCCAGGCTGGAGTGCAGTGGCATGATCTCTGCTCACTGCAACCTCCCGGGTTCAGGCGATTCTCATGCCTCAGCCTCCTGAGTTGCTGGGATTACAGGCATGTGCCACCACACCAAACTAATTTTGGTGTTTTTGTACAGATGGGGTTTCACCATGCTGGCCAGGCTGGTCTGGAACTCCTAACCTCAAGTGATCCGCCTGCTTTGGCCTCCCAAGTTGCTGGAATTATAGGCGTGAGTCACCGCGCCCAGCCCCAGTCAAATACTAAGAAGCATTTAATCCAAATGAAGATATGATTATTAATGATAAAAACTGAAGACAACAGGCTCCACGGAAACATCAGCCACTCCAATTTAAATTCTGGCTAAGCAGCAACAGCAAAAACACTCCAAAGCCAGGATTCCCATGGTGGCCAGCAAAACCCACCCCTGATGTGGGGCTCAAATCTGACTTCTGGAGTGAATGAAAATCAGTGAAAGAAAAACTGCAGTGAATGAAAAAAACAGATGGAGGAAGAGGGCAGGTCTATGTACCCCACTGATTTTTTTTCCTCTTCCTTTGCTAGACTTCATCTTATTATTTGCCCCTCACCTAAAAAGCAAATAACAGTGAAGTTCTTTCACTATGGAGGGACTTTCCCTAGAAGAGCTTGCAAATGCATTTTCTGTTTTGGATTGTCTACCGTACGGCATCGATTGTATCTCAGGCCATAAGGCACTGTTTCATCCACTGTGAATTAGTTCAGCCATTTAATGAATATGCATCAAGCTTCTATGTGCACAGTATCACACCAGATTTTCACAGTTTCCAATCGTCTTCTTAAGTACTTTAACTGTCTTCAGAAATTTTTTAGACTTATAACAAATGAGTTTAGTAAACTCTCCTGGGCCTGATCACCTTCCTCCCTCTTTTGCAGATACTATCATTCTTACCAAGTGGGCCATTGTAACTCTGGGGAACACAAGCACTGAAATTCTTTGTGTGTGAAACCCTACAAAACAGCATGCTTTTAGTACTGCTCTGCTTGGCCCACGCTTTCTGCAGTTAACCAGGTCATCTGGATAGCGTGGGCCTGCAGCTCCCCTGGGACGTCTGTCAGGCAATTCCTGTTTTCTTTCTTATGAGCACATATTAAAGATAAATAGTGGAAGCCCTGGAATTTGAAATTTCCCCAGAAGTACATTTCAGTCTCTCCTTGTTTGACAGTGAGACCCGTGGCACCTTCTTTCTGAGCTGATGTGCTCAGAACAGAGGATTTAGAGTTTCATAAAACTAGGTTAAGGAACATTTTCTAAAAGCGAAGATACTCATGCAATTCCCCAAGTAAGGAGATGTCATTCTGCTGAGCCCTGAACAACAGCAGGAAAAAAAGAGAGCTTAGATGTTCTTTTCATGATGGTTGTCGGAGGTTTCTGAGAAAGGCAGAAGCCGGGCTCGTTCCACTAACAGGCCATGTTATGTCTCAGGACCCTGGGACTGTCCACCTGTAAAGGTGTAAGGAAATTGGGAATTTTTACACTGTGTTGGAAAGGCCTCCATGTGAGATGTGCATACAGACAGGAAGGGCAGCTGGAGGGTCAGGGAGCATCGGCTGGAATTGCGACCAGCTTTGCAGACGTGTGAGCGTCCCTCTGTTCCCAGTACATCAGGCCAAGTGCCACAGGAAATGCCATCCAGTGTGGTCAGCGAGGCTCAGAGCTTTTCCAGAATCTGGTTACCGTGATCATAGACCTACAGAGCCTGAGGGCCCTTGGAAACCTGAAGTCCCACCCTGCGACTTTAAGGTTGTGATTTATGATCTGGACACATGGTGTCTAGCATAACGTAATTCAGCAAAGTGAGGCAACTCGTCCATGGTCAAACCATCAATCGTTGCCCAAGGTATGACTGCAATCCAGAGCCCATTTGGTGCCGCTAGAGCGTGGAAGTGGTTAGTGATAATGATTCTCCATGTCTGAAGATTGTATTACCATTTAAAATCCATTTAGAGGGCAGCATCCAGCCAGAAGTCACAGAGAAGACACTATTGCTCTTGCGGTAATAAGGAGGCCACTCACTCTGAGAGCTGAAATTCCTCTCGAAACAGAGCTTGGACTAGGATCTCCATCACCTGGCTCCTGGTCTGGAGCTAGAGGTCCCACCCCAGATGAAAGGCTGACTCTGAAGGCGTTCATTTTTAGCAGTCAGCTGGTCTGCTTAGATTCGTAAACTACTCTGGGTCATCAGTGCTTCCTGAATTGTTCTCTGAAATCCTGTAATCAGAAGTTTCCATCTGCAGTGAACTTGCTCATGTCAGTGTCCATAGTAGAAATCCATCTACGTCCACATCACTGTCATGAACAGCATTGCAAAGGCATCACCCTCTCTTCCCATGCACCGGTTCACTTTGCCTTGGCTTAAGAATTCACAGATCAGGCCGGGTGTAGTGACTGATGCCTGTAATCCCAACACTTTGGGAGGCCGAGGTGGGTGGATCACTTGAGGACAGGAGTTCAAGACCAGCCTGCCCAACATGGCTAAACCCCATCTCTACTAAAAATACAAAAATTAGCAAGGCATGGTGGTTCATGCCTGTAATTCCAGCTACTTGGGAGGCTGAGGCACGAGAATTGTTTGAACTCAGGAGGCAGAGGTTGCAGTAAGCCAAGATTGTGCCACTGCACTCCAGCCTGGGTGACAGCATGAGGACTGTGTCTCAAAAAAAAAAAAAAAGTAATAATCCACAGATCAACATTTTATCTTGCCATAATGAACTCACTGAATTATTAGGACATGCTCAAGTCAAAGATCCAAGCAATACCACGTTTAAACCCTTTTTCAAGCTAAATCAACACCATGTTTCTACTTAATTCTCAGTATATGTTTTTTTTTTGTAGAGCTATATGGAAAATTGGTTCTAAGATTGAGGCTTTGAGCTTTTCATGTTTTCCTTATTAAACATCAAAATGAAAGCCTGTCAGGATTGAGAGAGTGGTGCGGGAGAGAAAGAGGTTGCTGGTTCCAGCATTCCACCAATGACTGTGTGGAATAAGACCACTGCTCCCACAGGGGACCCGTTATGTGCCAAAGCCGGATGCTCAGGGACCAGCAGTGGAGACGAGCACGCAGACAACAGGCAGCCACGAGTTTTTAAAAGGCAAAACGTAAAGGCCTGGAACTTCTGTTGTAAAGTGAGGAGGGATGGGTGCAGTTGATTTGCATAGCCACCCATAACTATGCTGAGCAAAAAGATTTGTGTGACCTGAGTCCAAAAGTCATAAACAGTGACAGGGGCTGCAGGATGACGAGGCGTGGGCTGAGTGTCTGCTCCTCTCTCCCTGGCTTTGATAAACAGCCATCCAGCCAGTTCCCTGCCTTTGGTCTCTCTTCCTTGAATCCATTTGCACACTCCAGTGAGGATCACTTTCTTCCCACACGACTTCCGCTCTACACTCAGCAGCTGGGAATGGCCCTCCTATGCCTCATCCATCAGACCTGATCCCAACCCAAGGCTGCATGAATATCCCCCGGCATTCTTCAACACTTGACAACTTTGTCACACCTCTGTAGTCACTGGACTGAAATAACCATTAGCTGATATCCTATAGCACGTCCTCGTGTGGATATGAAGATGATGAAGTAGAACCCTCTGTCTCCAGGGAGATGCAGGCATGCAAACACAGGAACTACAATTTGCCTTGGGAAGAGCCACCGCAAAGTGGTGGAGTAGAACCATGCTGTGTGCGGCCTGGAGCTTATGAAACCACGGGGGCCTCCTGAAGAAAGATGTTACCAAATTATGAAGGTAAATGTGCAACCCTAAAGCTTTGCCAGCTTTACCAGACTTTACCAGCTTCCTGGACAACCTGGTCCGTTCCACACATATGGGGTCTGCAAGGTGGATGTCTTTGATATCTACCTCTGTCTCCTTACTTTCAATCAAAAGCATTTGGTTCAATATGCTGTACCTTGAATCCCCTCTCCCTATCCAAATTCTACCAACTGGACCTATTTGCCTCAGTTTCTCCATAAATTCCTTCCTGATCACATGGTTTTCACTTAAGTCCCTCTTAAGTGCCTTGTTGTAGCACTTTTAGTGATCGTGTACCATATACAGCAACTTGTACACTTTGTCAGTTGTTTCCGGTTAGATTTATTTGGCAAATAAATTACAAGTTCCCAGATGTCAGGGCTTTGTTTTATGATCCAGATACAGTGGTGTCTGGCATAATATTGATACATTGCCGGTAATTAAATCTTGCTTGAGTCATAGATGGAAGGAATGATTGAACTTGACAATTCCATCCTTTGAAACCAAAGCTTGGTAGCACCAAGGGGCATAATTTTTATTGTGCCTCTGGTCTTACCAAATAAGTCATCTCTGAATATAAACTGGCATCCTTCCCAAATTCACCATTTGGACACAAATTCTCCAGAATTACATCTTTGCTTTTGTCATTCTATATACGCTCCCTGAGTGGTTTCCATTCATCCCATGTTTTCAATCTGTTCATATGTGTCAAGGACCCTCAAATACGTATTTCTGGCCCAGAACTTTCCCCTGAGCTCCCAGCTTACATATTTAGCTACACTTTTGTGTCTCCATGTCCCCAAGGAGCCTGTACTTAAAATGTACCCACAGCTAAATACAGGAGGGCATTGGTGGGAAAGAAAAAACTGAGGAGACAAATGCAAACCGTGTTCATGTCTACATCCCAGTATTAAATGATAGGCTCCTCGCAGGTAGAAATGAGTCCTGTTCATCTTTATGTGTCCAGCGTGTAACCTAGCCTGGAACAAGGTGGGAATTTAGTATGCCTGAGTGACTGCGTGAACGAGTGATGTCTCTGAGACAGTTCCTATAGTGAATTACTAAAAATAAATATGGTGTTTAAGACAATCACATAAAGTCTTCTTTGGCCATACAGTCTGCCATGTTTCATTCACAAGATGTCTGTGGAGGAGATGCTTACCCAACCCTCCTTGTATACTTTTCCATACATGCAGGCACAGTTAGCGGAATTCACAGAATCTTCCATCTTCCTACCTGGAAACTACTTTGTGTAGGCGGGACAAGGTGTGCTTGAAGTTGGTCTCACCATCTGCCTCCCTCCCCATCTCCCCCACCCCAGGTGATCCGGGTCTTCTCAGGGCATCTGAATTTGCCTGCTATGGAACAAGTCTGGTGGTCTCTATTTTTCTTAATGAGCGAGCCATCGTTTTTGACAGCACAAATTGCAAGGTGGATGCTTTTGAAGAAGGAACTAATGAATGAAAGAGGGGAAGGAACCCGTCCTTAACCAAGATCTGGTCTTCAACTTAATTTCACTTTATAAGTGAACAACACATTGGTTTGAAAAGTTAAATACTAAGACATCATAGAAATAGGTGTGTTTGGGGGGTGGGCTGATGGGCAGATTGATAGGGAAGATTCAAGGAAAAATATTTTATCAAAACAATGACTCATCTTATATTCAAAGGTCCTCAAATTGTAATATTTTCTTCCAAATCCACGTTAAAATGTTGACAGCTGCTACAGCAACGTGCTTCAAATTCCATTGCGATATTATAATTTTTCCACTTTCGAGCATTCATTTGTTTTCATTTATTCTGTTTTTGGCCCTATGCTGGCTGAGAAAACAAGAATGTTCACGTCCTTGTATTGGGCGGCGGGGAGGGGGACGAATTAGAATGGGAATCAAATGTTTGGCGCGAACCACAGAAACGGGGCCAGGAAGAAGAGGTTCTGGTGAAGTGGCTGCAGGTTAGTTCTGCAGGTTAGTTTCCTCCCAGCAGCCAAGCAGCGCCGGAGTTTGGAAACCTGGGGTCTTGGAAATCCGGGGCCTTGGCCTGCGGGCGGGACTGGTGGGATCAGAGCGCGTGGTCTCAAAGCGGAAAGCGGAGGCACCGGCTCGACTGCAGGTGGGAGGGTGTCCCGGTGAGGGGTGAGCGCGGGGTCGGGGAGTAGCGGCGGGGAACTGGGCGACGGCCCCGGGGCGGGGGCGGAGACTGACAGAGGCGTGGGCGGCGACAGCTGCAGCTGCGAAGCTCCCAGCGTGGAGTCACGCGCCAGCGCGCGGAGTGGCGTGGGGCGAGCAGAGGGGCGCACGGAGGGGAGCATGGAGGGACGTGGGGCTAGCAGAGGGGCGCACGGTGGGGAGCATAGAGGGACGTGGGGCGCACGGAGGGATGGCGGGGCCTGGAGCGAGCAGAGGGGTGCACGGAGGGGCGGCTGGGCGTGGGGCGAGCAGAGGGGCGCACGGAGGGGAGCATAGAGAGACGTGGGCGCACGGAGGGGCGGCGGGGCGTGGGACGCGCGGTTCTTCCTCGCGAAGTTGGAGAGGCCTCGGGTCACGGAGCACCCATTGTGCGCCCCGGACGAGGCCTACCCTGGAGGCAGCGGCTCCGAGGGACGCGGGAAGGAGCGGCCTCCTTCCTCAGGGTTCTCGCCTGCACCCGCGGGCTGGCAGATCCAGGGTGTCACTTCTGTCCCAGGGCCCCGGAGGGAGGCGGGAGAAGGTGCACGTGCGCAAGATAAAAAACCAAAACCAAATCCAAATGACAGTCAGTGATGTTTGAAAGTGGGAAAGCCCCCAGTGGAGGACAAAGGGCCCTCTCCCAGCCGCGACACGGGCCAAATGTCCCTTTCTCCACCAAGAGCCCCCGTTTCCTGACCCACTCCACCTTCGCCATTATTTACCCCAGCCACTTCCCTGACCCTCAAGCTCTTTCAGCTCTATTTACAGGTATATTTAAAGCGTTTTGTAAGGTGAGGGGAGAGAAGGGGCCCTAAGTGGCCTAAGATAGACACTGAGTCAGGCCCCCCTCTGAATCTCCCCCCATTCACTGGCTGGTCTTTAGTTCATCAAGATGAACTCTCAGGGGTAAAAGAACTGCTGCCTTTCTATGATTCATACCGAGTTCGGGGCCAGAAAGCTGGTGGATGAGGACAGGCTCGAGGAGGAGCCGGGCTGACGGATCTGGGTGGTTGCTCTGGCCGCGTTCCTGGGAACCCCAGAGTGCACACAAGACGCCGTCTCCCCGAGCCAGTTCCAGCCTCTGAGGAAAAATCCTCTTGTGTATCTCAGGCTCCTTACAGAGGTTAACGAGAAAACGCCTGCTTCCTCACTCCCTGCTATGCAGGCAAAGTCCTGGCAAAATGATGTCTAGTTGCTTAACCATTAAAACAAAAACAAAAAACATCAAACGGCTAAAAACATCTTTTTCTGGGCCGCATCCTCCATCTATACATGCCGGGCCAGAGTGTACGCAGGCAGTTTTCTTAAACCACCTCAGAGACACAGCCATGCATCTACTGGAGTCAGTCAACGTGGTTGTGCCCTTTTGTATAAGGCAATCTCTTCATCTTGGGTGTATGAATATGGAAACCCCCGACAGGGAATGACTCCCACATGGGACTCCCCCGCCACTGTCTATTCGTGTGGCACGTTTGTCCAAGGCTCCCCGTTCTCCATCATGTAGGGCTGGCTGCTCCATCGTGGGTGGGTGACTCGCCCTAGTTTTGCAACCAGATAGGAATGGGGCCTGGCCCTCTCCTAGCCTTGGTGGACCCTGTTTGAAGCTCCCGGGCCTCACCTATTTCACACGGTGCTGCGCAGCCTGTGCCCTGTCTCCACAGGTTTGAGCCTCGGGCTCCTTTTCCCTTTGGTGAACTGGCCTCACTCCTCAGATGTGCTGCTCTGGGAGTTTCCTGTGCAGGGACTCTCCTATTGCGTTTCTTCAGCTACTTCCTGGCCACGCCACATGGCTCTGCTGAGCCCCTCAGGCTCTTCTTTAGACCTTGCTGGGGTCCCCTTACAGTACAGCCAATGTGAGTTGCTCCCCTAATCTCTCGAGAGAACCAGGGACCTTTCTTTTAACAGTGTGAACACAGATGCCAAGGACCTCACGCACTGAGGACAAATCACCTGGAGAACCGGAATCAGCCACTTCAGGTATTGGGTTTCATTTAGTCAATTTGAAAGGCAGGTTGGTCATAAAGTAGCAGGAATCCTTAACATTGAAGCGCTTAACTTGTACCTTTATCATGTTAAGTCTTTGCACTCAGTGAGCACATCTGTATGGTGCCATAGGCTGTTGTGGGGCCCATTCTCAAATGGCCAGAAACGGGGTAATGTCATATTGTGCAAATTCTCAATCTTCATCACATGGAGTTCTTTTGGACCAGTGTATGTTTTGTTTCTTAAGTCATTTCTCTGTCTACATGTGAGAGAAAACCTGAGATGGAGAGCTAAGTGGACATTCCTTCAGTGGGTTACTACTTTTTTTAACTTGTGCTTTTGATTCTCTTTTTCAAAGAGAAAAATACTCCACAGTATTCATAAGTCAAATATACAGATGTGGGCACGCCTGCCTATTTTCCTTTTTAGATACTAGTAGAATGCCCATTGATGGTATCAGGAGATGATTCCTCTGTTGGGATCTTCACTACATTAAATAGAAGGCAATCACTTTTGTTTCCATGTAGCTAAGATGTCAGCTCCTCAATGAACAGATGCAGGGCTCCAGGCATCACTCCTGAGTTCAGCCTTTCTGCCCCACCCACAGCACAGCACACCAGGATTATAACTCGAACTCCCCACAGGAAAGCAGTGAGGACAGCAGGTTCGTCCTGCAGTAGAAAAGGAAGGTTGAGAGCCTGGGGGCCAGGAGGGTGTGAGGTTAAGTGAGAGTTGTGGCTAATGGAAATGTTGACCATAAATTGGAAAGAAGAAAAGGACAAGTTCAACGTCAACCTCCTGTTTATCTAGAGCTTTAGAAACATTTGAAAAGAACATGCTTTAACTCCCACAAGTCCTCTTAGAAATTCAGATTCAAGCTGAAGACGCCAAAGAAATTGGCTTGCCGGTGGTAATGGTTCACCTAACGGAAAGGTCACCACCCTTGGGCTCTGAAAGTCGGCAATGATAACTTTCTCAGTTTGGCCTGAGTTTGATTGTTTTTGGAGTTAGGTACGCCTTGTGCCTGTTTCCATATGTGTCTATAAAGCTACAATCTGTTTTCTTCTGCCACGAAATCCAGTGTGCCAGTGTGTGGACAACTGAGAATTTCTGCAAGATAGAGAGGAAAAAGTACACAGTATGAAAAGAAAAGGATTCCTATTTCAGAATCCCTTTGGGAAGCCTTTTAGTGAAGGCACAGGGGTCTTGCTGTGCGCAGCTGAATTTCTACAACCTCATGTGCCCTGCTTCTGTTTTCTCTTTCTCCTCCTTCCTTTGGAGTTGCATCACGGGACTGTTCCAGGCTCCCTTTCTAGTCATGCTTCCCGGGAAAGCCTTCAGAAAGTATTCATCCTCAGATCACCCTGGACAATTTGCTGAGGGTCAGTCCCGAGCGTGGACACAGCTTGCGAGCATGTGATCTTTAATGTGATTAATTGTGTATTTAATAGTTGCCAGTCCCTCTGGACCTCCTCCCAGAAGTCACATCCATCTGCTGAACTGGCTCTCTGCTCCCCTGGTTCAACAAGTCAAGGAGTGAAGCGATTCACGCAGACAGCGTGTGAAGTCGCAGGAGGAGTGGTGGCCAGGGAGCGTGGTGACCTAGGCCCAGCCCTAATTCTGCCCTAACTGGGCAGCTCTGGAGAGGTCTTTTCGATGTCCTGAGCCTCAGCTGTCTTCTCTGGAAAATGCAAAAAGTTATTTCCAGCTTGTGATTCTATCCTGTTTTCTCTCTTGCTGGAATTATGCTCTGTGGCGGGTGAGGAATTATCCATGTCACATCTCATAGCTTACATTTTTTGGTACTTGCTGTTCTGCACAACTCAAACTCCCTGGCAGACCAGAGAGCGTTTTATGTTTACTTGCCAATGGCAATCAAAACATGAAGCCATCATTTAAATCAGTTGACTTATTCTATGGCATACGCATGGGTCAAAATGGAACATAACCTTTAATTCCTTTGAAAATGCTCTTCTCAATTAAAATGATAAAGGCTGTGTATTAAAATAGCAGGGTGGAATTTTTCTCATGTGAAGTAAAAGTCATCTTTCCTTGCTAATTATTCTTTGACATGTTACTGATAATGTGGACAGTAAATATCATCAGAGCATTCTACATCAAACGTTTTGCTCCTGTTGGGCACCATTAAGGAGGTAAATAACTCCTGTCAGTAAATTGTCATGAGTTTGAACACATACAGACTTTTGAAACACATTATTTCAGCCTATGAATTATTTCCTCCAGGACTAAAATGTAAGTGTACACAGCTCAGGTAGCAGAGAACCACTTTCTCTGAGACCCCAGGACCTGTGATGCTAGTGAGAAGATTAAGCTTGTTCTTCCCTGAAGAGGCAGAAACACTGGTGCCCCCCTTTGTCTTCTGCTGTCCTGGACTAAGCTGGGTGCAGCCCTGGCTGCCCTGGCTCTGGTTGTTTCCTGTCCCTGCCCTCTCCAATAAGTCCTCCTCCCTGCTGAAACTTGACCATGTCACTCTCCTTCAGGGTCAAGTTCAAATCCCCAAGATTTGGAAGCAAGGCTCTTCCTTGCTGGGCTTTGCATCCTCCTCACACTGCTCCTTTGTTTTCCCTCCACTCAGCATACTTCGGAGCCCTGTGCAGTGTCCTCTGAGGCACCCCTAGTGGCCTGTGCCTACCTCCTTCTTGGTGCCTCCCATATGCACACTGCAAGGATGGCTTGATTGCCCATTTGCCTTTAGCCTGCCAACTCCTGGAGGTGCGTGCCCATGAGTTTTCTGACTGGCCAATGCAGGGCCTCACTCCACTTCTGACTCCAAAAAGCCTAGTGAGTGCTTAGTGAACAAACCTAATGAGTAAAAAATGATGCTTCAGGTTCACTTGTTAATGTTTGTAGGAAAAGAAAGTCACACTGCATGGTCCCTTCCCAGCCCTCCTAGTGGGTGAAACGCACATGGAAAGCATATTAGCATCAGCCTTGGAACAGGCGGCATCAGGGGTCACAACACAGTGCACAAAGCCAAGACTTGACTATCTTTCCTTGCCTGATAAATTCACTCTGTGCAATGTGATGGAATATGCTGGCAGAACATGCAGAGCGCTTGGCAGGCAGGCCTTCCTCCCAGCTCTTGGGAGGGTCCTCCCTGGGACCAAGGGGCACCCGTCACCACCACCACCCCAAAGATGAGGATTTCCACCTCAACATTTCTGAGACTAAGACTTGGCAAGCCAGGTGGTTCAGGAGAGGTGAACTGGTGTTGATCTCCCGTGAGCTCTTTGTTTCAAGAACACTGCATTCTGGCTGGCGAGAAGAGAGCACCACTCTCGGTCTGCCCTTGCTGTCTGGAGTTGTCCTCCTGCCTAGGCCACTTTCATCTTTGAAGAAAATGTCCAAAGTAGAATCCGAGCTGCTGAAGGGTGGGGTGTGGTCACTTTTTGAGTATTCCATGAATGTGGCCTCTCTTCTGCAGGAGAAAACCAGAACCAGGCTCCCCTCCTCACTGGTTCTTCTTCCTCTTGGGTCACCCATGCTCCAGAAGCCTGGCATTCACCCTGCTTAATTCACTTTGCCGTCACATCCTCAGAGCACGCAGCTTCATGGACCAACCGTAACATCCCTGTCCATAATTCCTAACGTAGAATTGTGCCATAGGCCATGTCCCCAGCCACTTATGCCCTCTGCAAGATTCTGCTGGACAGTTGAACATCTCTGGCACCAAACTCTATTCTTCTCTTTCAGTCACTTGGCAGAGGTTCAGCCTGCCCTACAGGCCTCCCCTTCCCCTTCCTTCCTCTCCCTAGGATGCCCTGGTGCTCTGCTCACTCAGTCTCTTCCCTCTGGAAGTTCTCTCACCGTAAATCCCCACCCCTTCCCCGTTTTTGTTGGGCTTTACCTCGTGGACTCTAATTGCTGTGGGATGGCTGCTGGACTTTCTGCTCAAGCCTGTCTTTCCTAACACCACTTTGGGAACTGCTACTAGCTTAATCTTTCTAAGGTGTTTTCTTCATTTAGTATTTTCCATTTTTCTAGTTAAAAAAAGAAAACAGGCCAGACGTGGTGGCTCACACCTGTAATCCCAGCACTTTGGGAGGCCGAGGCTGGTGGATCACAAGGTTGGGAGTTCGAGACCAGCCAGGCCAACATGGTGAAACCCCATCTCTGCTAAAAATACAAAAATTAGCTGGGCATGGTGGCACGTGCCTGTAGTCCCTGCTACTTGGGAGGCTGAGGCAGGAGAATCGCTTGAATCCAGGAGGCAGAGGTTGCAGTGAACCGAGATTGTGCCATTGCACTCCAGCCTGGGTGACAGAGCAAGACTCCATCTGAAAAAAACAAACACAAAAAGAAACACACACAAAAAAGCACTTCCTAGAAGCTAGTGTCTGAACAGCTTAGACTGGAATTGAAGATACTGATAGTGACATCATCTCTGCAGCCCTCCCTTCCACCTTTCTTCATCAGTCTTCATGCAGGCCAAGCTGGCCTCTGCAGAGACTCAGGAAATACGGGTTCTGTCCCTAGGCCCTTGCCTGGGCTGTGCTCCCCACTCTTCTCCCTTTCCCCTGAATAAACAGCATTATTCTAGAAAGCCCATTCTGCTTCTTACGTCCTTCCTATCCCTTCCCTGGGCCACTCATTTCTGCTGCTGTCCTGCTCCCTGGCCATTTCTATTTCCCATCTTGGTCTTGTTGTACTCTGGGAGGATAAGACAGACTCTGGCCTCCCTGTGAGAAAGTCTGCAGCTGAGCAGTGAGGTAGCGGCTCGCCAACCGGCTCTGCTTAGTTCCTGCTCCTGAGGCAGGGAGGGGGTTCCGTCCTGTCTCAGCTGCTAAGTTTGTTCTGAGTTGAAATGATCCGGTGTATCACTCCCTCACCACTTCCGTTGACTCATTTATTTTAATTTTGTCTTATGCTGACGGTGTGTCTGGTCTCCACAAGCCTGTGTCTACTTTTTATTTTTTATTTTTTTATTTTTTGAGACAGAGTCTCGCCCTGTCACCCAGGCTGGAGTGCAGTGGTGTGATCTTGGCTCACTGCAATCTCCACTTCCCGGGTTCAAGCAGTTCTCCTGCCTCAGCCTCCCAAGTAGCTGGGATTACAGGCACACGCCACCACGCCCGGTTAATTTTTTGTATTTTTAGTAGAGACGGGGTTTCACCATATTTGCCAGGATGGTCTTGATCTTCTGACATCATCATCTGCCCGCCTTGGCCTCCCAAAGTGTTGGGATTACAGGCATGAGCCACCCCACCTAGCCAAGCCAGTGTCTCTATAATGAACGACCTCATGTTCTTTCAGAAAGTAGGACATATGTCACACTCCTGCCATCTTCTTACTTTCTATCCACTCAGATATTGTATTACATCTTCAGTAGGCACCAAATGAGTATTTTTTGAAGGATAATATTATATTGTCCAGATAAGAATGTTATTGCTAATCTCCAGTTTCAGTGTTTAAACAAAAAATGACTTTTAATAACTTCAGCAAAACTTATCAGTGGTTAAGCAAGGAATATCAAAGAACCTGGAGGCAAAAAAAAAAAAAAAAAAAAAAAAAAGGTTCTCTAATTAAGTGTCTTAAAACTATCGGTGAATAGGAAAACTGACTTTTTCTTACTGACTGCATAGTCATGGACTACAAGCTTGAAGCCAATCAGTCAATGGAGCTATTTTAAGAAAGGGTAGTGACTTCCTCAAAAGTTTGGAGTTGCTTTGGCAAAGCTTAAGGTAACAGCACCATCATTAATTATGGTGTGGTGAAATATAAGTTAGATATCTAAAATTTTTAAAAGAGAAACGTTTGGAATTTTATATGTTCTCTAGATATTACCAAAAATTTTTAAAAGAGAAACATTTGGAATTTTATATGTTCTCTGGATGTTACCACTTGTTAAGGTAGAATTTATTGATCACCTAGAGATTCTTTATTTTCATGTCTACTCTCTAACAACCTACAAAAATGGCAGGTACAATTATCTTCATCATACAAAAAGGAAATTGACCCCGAGAGTAACTTCTGTCCTGTAAACTGCGAGTCTGTGGTGTGGGATGGAAATTAGATCAGGTTTTAGGGACTAGAAACCCTGGGCTCATTCAAGTATTGTGGAAAGCCACCCCTAAGTTCTAAACCTAGTGGTTTCTGTGTCTGCTTAGAATTTGGAGGAATGCCTTGATGATCGAGTTAATAAAACCATTATTTCACTTAGTGCAAAGTAGCAGTAGGCAGTGCCCTTGAGCCTTCTATAGACACTTGTCCCTTGCTGTTCTCATGTCTGAAGGGAGAAGCTGGGGCTCAGGGAGGTTAAGGAAATGGCTAGCTTAGAGTCGTGATAGACCTTGGTCTAGATGAGCCTTTAGATGTCCTTGCTCCCTAGAGTTGAAAATTTTAAACAGGTGGTATCTAAAAATAATCTCATGCTAACCTGCTAACCTTATATTTTTGAGGAAGTTTGAATCAGTTCTTAGACTGGCAGAGAGGAAAGACACAGGAAACTCAGAAGGAGCATTTACTGAGAATCTCATGGGAACCCCACATGTTATGGAGACATGGAGACGTGACCGACTGCTACTGTTGTCTGGAGGTGACCTAGTGAGTTTTCCAAATCAGGTCATAAAGAGGAAAGAAAAACATTGATGATCCTACATCCTAGGCTCCTTCCTGACTTCTGACATCGCTGTTCAGCCCACACTCACAGCAGTGATATTTTCCTTGAGTATTTAAAGATGACAATGCATCCAAAGACAATCTGTAAACTGTAAGGTAATGTATAAATCTGACCTATTCATAGCACAATAAACACAGTAAGCAAATAAAGTCCATTAAATATAAGTTTAATTTATTCAGTGGAAAACAACAAAGTTGATTCAAAAGTCGAAGACCTAAGGGAAGATAAATCCAAACTCTATAAAACCTTGATTGATGCTAGTCGCAGACAAAAAGAAAAAAAAGAAAAAAATGGTCTGACCGTCATAGACACTCATTGAGATGGGTCACCTACAAGTACTAGAGCCACAATGTTGTGCAAACCTGCATTTCGCAGAGTGTATTTCTTAAGCTATTAATAGGCAGTAGGTGAAAAAAGGATTCTTTGGGCAAATGCAGTTTGGAAACAAGGAGTTAACCAAACTGATAGGTTTTGCTGTTGGTGGGATTCTCCGCATCTGTTACCTCAACATCAGCTGTCATCACTAGAGTAGGGCGGATGTAGCAAACAGATTTGAGTTGACTCAAAGGTGTCAAGGATGTTAGGAAATACATGGTATATTAATTACCATTTTGAAAGGCAACACATTCTGAATTTGGAAACACATGGGGCCAGGAGGGTTCTGGATATGGGACTGTGGACCTGCAGGTGTGGGAATGTGTGATCCAGTGCCGGAAGGAGCTGTGCAGCAAGGCTCCCTGGGTTCTCAGTGTCGTGCTGCCTCATCAGCACCTGGCTGCTCATATCACTCCACAACTCCACACCCGCCACTGCCCGTAACATGGGGCAAAACGATCCCAGCCCCTTGCTCCACACAAGGCCATTATGAACATCACGTGAAATAAGAGATAAGCAAACCTCCAAAATGATTCATACATTTTTGGAAAATTTTTATCCTAAAGTTATTGGTTTTTTTTTTAATTTCTTTCTCCACTCAGAGAAAGACAAGGAATCATTTACTTTTGATAAATTATTTCATGGCCATTTCCCCCATGACTTCATATTCTTGGAATTCTGATTCACGAAATACCCATTTAAAAATTCCTAACTCCTTGACATAGTACAATTAAGTAGAACTCAAAATGTACAACTTGTAAGAAACCTCTTCATAGAGTCACATTCCTCAATTTGGTGTTCTTATTTTCTATAATCAGAGGAAGAAACAGAGAAGAGCCAACCCCATCTGGAAAATTATTATAGTCAAATGAACAATAGCCCAGTCTACCACAAAGAGAAAGTGAAAGTCTTTAATTCCCTGGGTTCTCAAGACGTCACTCTGTGGCATATGCCCAGGCGAGCTGTGCATCAGTTCTGTTCCTCTGCTTGTGCCTCAAGAGTCTGGCATCAGATGGTAGTTGACAAACCAAATACTGATTTATCTGCAGATGATCCTTGGCCCCAGAGAGATGAATGAGTCACACAATCAAAGTGGACTCTCTACATGCATGTATGATTGAAAAGGGAGATGGCGAGTTTAAAAAATGTCTATGATTTTAATTCCGGTTGCCTGTTCAAACAAAGCAGTAAACACTGTCAGGGTCAATGTTACTTGCAGAAATAGACGAGCAGGAGTGGCTCTCTTTCGTCATTGCACACGCCAGTGCCCTGGGCCCAGCTCCTTAACACTGAATGTGCTCAATATATATCTGTTGGCTGAATGAGTCAATCAGTTGACAATAGCCCCTAAACCCCACCACTCTTCCCTGCTGTCCCACTACAATGCACAGAGTTCATTGTGTTTTTCTTCTTGAGGGGGAGGCAGTTTAACTGGGTTTTGAAATATTTTCATGGAAATCCAGGTTTCAGGTTGGGAGAGGTGAAGCATGAACAGTTTGGTTCCTAGTTAACCCATCACTGACATTGTGGTGTAGAAAAAGAGGTCCCAGAGAGAAGAGACAACAAAGTCAACCATGTTGATGGGCTAAGGATGGGTGGAAGGAGAGACATTATGAGTCCTGAGCTGCCTGAATACAATCCAAGGACTCAGACATTGTGAAACGATTTCGCTTGGTGAAAGGGCAGAACTGCACGGGGTTGGCGAAGGTGGACAGCCAGTGAAGAAGAGAAAACCTAAAAGAGGGTGCTGAGGTCCTCGCTGTGCAATCTCATCCTTTTTTTTTTTTTTTTTTTTTTCTGGTCTTTTCCCCTACATGACTTCATGGAGGGGAAGTCCTATGAAGGCTCTCCAATGCAAAGTTCCATTTCCCTTGGTCATGGACTATTGGAAGTATTTTCACTCTTTTTTAAATAGCTGCTTTCACTAGCCCATTCTGGTCCCTTTTGTGCTGTATTTGGGGGGCAGTTGTGGTCCAGGGTGTGGAAGGGATGGTTCAGGGGAACCTGAGTCCCTGCAGCTGAGTTGCCTCGTGACACCGCTGTGCCCTTCCTGCCCCTACTCCGGACTCACGTTTTCTAAAGCTGCCCATCCCCAGATGATAACCAACTCCTGATAAAGAAACTTGAATAACCATTCAGTTGCTATTTATTGATTGATCATTCACTACATCCTCACTCTGCTAGTTCCCATAAGGGATTCTATTTAAAGGGACTGATGCAGTCTCTGGGCTTATGAAGCCTGATGTCTGTTGAGAGAAAGGCCACAGAGCAGTAGTTAGGAGCACGTGCTCTGGAGCGGGGTCTGGGTTTGCTTGGGTTTGAAAGCCATCAGCTCCCCTTACAGCCAATAAGAATGGGACCTTGCTTCAGTGTTCTTAATAATGTTATGAGGGTTAAATGATGGAATATCTGGAAAGTTCTTAGAACACTGCCTGGCAAATACTAAGCACTGCATTGTTTGCTAAATAAATATACATAGTGCAGTCAAATAACAATGAAAGCAGTAGAATCTAGTGATAAAGCTGAGACTACAGGCCAACATCACCACAGAGTGCCCTAGGGACTCAGACGGTGGAAAGAGGGAGGAAGATGCATCTCATGGCCCTGGGAAAGGGGTTCCAGGGGGGAAGGGGCCATAGAGCTTTTTACTGGTGGGGAAGCGCTGGGCATAAGGGGGACAGTGAGGGAGTGCAGGCAGGAAGGAAGCCTCCAAAGGGATGATGGGTGCAGCGCACTTAAGAGCAGGAGTGGCTGGGAGAAGCAATGGGGCCATAGTTAGAATCCTTCCGGGTGCAAATGGTTGGAACCTAACATCACCCAGTGCTAGGGGGAATAAAAGGACGCCCAGAAACCTAGAGGGAAAAGCCAACAACCATGCTCAGGACGGTCAGAATCATTGGTAATTGGAATGAGGAACTCAGAGCCTCCCACGGTGCCTCTCCATCTCCTGCTCCTGCTGCTCTCTGCTTGCTGGTCACATCTTTCTTCTCCCAGCAGGCCAGAGCCCTTTATGTAGAGGGATCAGGATTACTAGTAGCTCTGCATCTCAGTCTGACAGCTTCTGCTACAAAAGAGGGCTATCCTGGGAATAAATGTCCTGGGAAAGACATTCACTGGCCCCATAGGGTCAAGTGTCCATCCCTAGCTTCTACAGCAGCCCTGGCTTGCAGCAAGGGGAGGGCAACAGGGTCAGGGAGGACAGCTCCCAGAAGAAGAGGTAGTTCAGCGCATCCAATTCAGAGACACTCCCCAACATACACACCTCCCATGTGATAATCTGAGAGAATGCTGAGTACAAATGGATTGGGTGGTAGAGCATCAGACAGGCAATGTGGTGTACCCCCTACCGTAGGTGTCTTGACATGTTTCTACACCCTAGATGTAGTTAAACTGTAGAATGAGTCAACGCATACATGGATGGCTGGTCCTTGCAACAGAGCCTGGCTCAGTCCCTGCCATGTCGTGTGAGCCGAGCAGGGTGGCAGGGGGAACAGAATTGGGAAACTCTGCCTTTGGAAATAGGATAAGTGGATTGTAGCTTTGACTGTCAATGGGTTTAGAAAAACAACAAGCTCTGAACGCCAGTTTCCTGACCTGTAAAACAACATGTGCACTGCTGTTTATCTCACAGGGATTTGGTGGCAAACAAGGTCCTACGCATCCGATTTTAAAGTGTGGTAGAATGTTCATATTTGTGAGATGAAGCGGGAGAACAAGCCTATCTAACCCTGCCTGCCTCACATCCTAGAAGTGACATGTCCCAGCTGTTGATCGTTTGCAAGGCACTGACTGCACATCATACTTCACACACGGTGGCATGTAGCACTCATAGCTGCTCTCTGAGTGAAGCACGCTGAGTCCCACTGTGTAGGTAGAACGCTCAGTTGTGATGAGGCTGCCCCGGATGTTGAAAGGACACAGATCCTGCTCTCACTGTCCCTCTTGCTTATTGCAAGCTTTCATCTGCTCGCTCAGCATCACACACACCCATCTTCATCCCATTCCATCTCCACCTCCTTATTCACCCACCTTTCCCCACTGACTGCCTTCCCAATAAGAAGTAAAAGGGGAAAGTGATGAGGGAGGCCAAGAAATAGAAGAACAGTGACACTAAACTTAAAAGCATGTTAAGCGTTTGCAAATCTGGCTACCTAGGTTGGTTTCCTTTGTGCTAGTGGGTTGGTAACAACGGTGAAATGAAACGCGACCCTGCGGGGAGTTGTAAAGAAAGTCAAAGTCTTTAAATTCAAGCATGCTTCAATCCAGGGGAAGGCTGAGCACACACAAATACTAAAAGCAAAATGCAAGCTGGTTTATGTAGAAAGAAATTCACAAATCCACTAGTTGTGGTTTGCCCTTAGCTCAGAGATGTGGAGAGTCCTATCTAATCAGTTTGCCTGTGGGAAATGGGAGAATGAACTTCAAATACGTAAAATACAAGCAAGAACGTTATTTTATGAATGGTTGTCACAGACTCCCAAATGGAGGCAATTTTTGATGAATGCTTCATATGGGTGCCAAAATCTAAAGGGCTTCCAAAGGTGATTGATAAATGTTCTCACAAATTTATTTGCAGCAAATCCATAGAAAATGATGAAAACTTACTTCAAAGTGGTAGATAGAAGAGTATTAAACCCTGCTTACTTCAGCTGTGTTAGACAGTACAGAGCTGGAGTATGTTTAGCAGGTGTTGGGTTTCAAATCAATCTTAACTCTTTAGAAATGATCAATTTCCTGATTTGTTTATTTATAGGTCTGAAATATCAATTCAATGTATATAAAACGTAAGGGGTTGAACATGAAGCTTGAAGTGTGGCTAAAAATCTGTACCTTTCGTTTTGTGCATTTATGAAGCCTCCATCTTAAGCTTGAATCCTGTGTGCCCACTGGCTGTTGGATCCTGCAGGCATCTCAAACTCAGTATTTCCAAAACCAGTTTTCAAAGCCGAGTTCATCTGTGTACCTGCTCCCTCATCTCCTCCCTCACCTGCACTTCCAGCATCCTGAGCCCAGTCAGCACACGGGATAATTTTTGAGTCCTGCTCTCTCCGTCCACACTTCAGCAGTTGCCAAGCTTCATGACTTCTACCTCTTAAGTATTTCTCCTTTCTTTAAAACCCCCACTTCCCCTGTGAGATTCAGACGCTCATCCTCGGCTCCTGTTGCCTGATGCAGTTGCCGACCCTACCTCCCGCACTGTTGCATCCCATGCAGTGCATCCTCTGGACAGCCACTGGCACCACTCTCCGGGACACCCTTGCACCCTGCCTGCTGCCCTCTGACTGCGGGGTGCTGGCAGCCTCCTCAGACCTCCAAAGAGTGGTCATGGACATGTCCTTCAGGCTTCATCCACTGCTGCGACCCCCACCCCAAGTTGCCCAACCCAGTCAGGCAGAGCAGGTTGCTCCTCCCCTGGTTTCCGTGGTGTTTGACCGAAACCTTTGCCAAGGCTCTCAGTGTGCTGGATTTCACTGACTTTGCACCACGTACTCCCCACCCGCCCTCCCGCTGTGAACACATACGGGTCAGGATCTGAAACCTGCTGCAGCGCCTACAACAGTGCCTGCCACACAGTGGGTCCCAAGAAAGCTTTCTTTAAATGAATACATGGATGAATGATGGACTGAAATAATCATATTACTACATTCTTGAATGTTATTCAGCTCTGTTTGTATTTAATAATCAGTGATTAATATAGAATTTAGTAACACAAGGGCACTCTTTTTCAAAATCTGTTGTTAAACTCCTTAAACTCAAGTTAGTAATATAAAATTTGGGAGGAAATGTTAAAAATAAAATATATTTGAATGCTAAAAATTATATTTGCTAACATGTAAGTCTGTTACTACAAATGCAACTATTAAAAGTGACTTAGAAACATGTTTCTGATGCACTAAAAAATAGATTATAAGAGCCTATGTGATTCGAATCCATTTTTGTATGAAAAAGATACAAATGAATGAACCACACAGATCTACAGCAAAAGGTTCTAACAGAATTATTATCCCTGGTGTAGAACCAAGGGTGGTTTTTATTTTCATTTTTGCTTATTCACATTTCAAAAATCTCCCATAGTGAATATGTATTAATTCCTAAGGAAAAGAAGAATAGGAATCTTTGTAAGTTTCTCCCCCAGATCAGCAGGATCACTTCAGAAATTCACCTTAAATAGTAATTTCTTTCCTCTCCTTTCTCCTTGTGCTTTCTGAGTTCTATATTTCTCTTCATGATTCCAATAAATGAGTTTTATCATTTAATCTGTAATTAAATGTGAACCTTGAATTTTCCTGGTTTATCCAAGTTTGGGTTTGTAATCAGGTGAAGACAATTCCTGTGGTTTAACACATCCTAGAAAGAAGCCTGTACTCAGCGTGAGCCCAGGCCCCCCAGCGTCTGGTCCTCCTGCAGGCAGGCAGGGCTTCCCAAAATGCTTCATATGCACAAGGAACTACCTCACCATGAAGGAAGCTGAAGGACAGACTCCTGAACCTCAGGTATGCCCCTCATTCGCCAGCCCACGTTTTCAGATGACCTCTCCATGAAAACATTCTCTCACAGTGGCTACATTTTGTCCAAAGTAATTCCTTTACTAGTCGTAATAGTCACTGCAGTGACATTGGATAGCCTTAAAATGTGGGTAAATATTAAGATCTGGTGATTGGAGGGCATAAATTTAAGACAAGCTATCATAATTTGGAATCAATACACCTTATCGTATTATTCCATTAACTTAAATCAAATGAGCTGTGCTGTCAGCATTTTAACCTCAGAGACCACTCAAAGATGGCCAAAAGCTATTCAATAAGTGCTAATCAACTTAACCCGATTAAGGCCTAATATATATCATATGTGACCTTGTAAATCTACTCAGGTTTTTGACAATTGGAAAGTAATAGGACTATGTAATTCCCTCAGATATTAGTACACTCTAAGCCTGCAGCGTAAAGAAATGTTTAACAAGTGGCATTTGTACAGAACACACTCTTGGAACTAGCTTCTTAAGCAGGGGAAATTAGTGTTGGAAGGAAAATGCTTAATTTCTAACTATGTGTGTTAGAAATTATGACCCAGGAAACAAACCTCAGTCCTCCCATCATTTCTAAAACTTTCACCCAACTTCCAGGAGGCCTATTAAATTAGGAATTTCTACAATAAAGCCGTCTACCCTCAAGGTGATTATAAACGTACTCATGAAACATAAGTATTGGCCACATCTAGCAAAACTGCAGTGAGAACATTTGAAAAGTGACTTCTTGTTCCATTAATCCTGTTGTACTGGGTTAATTAGTAACTCACGTGCCAGCGAGCCCTTTGGAAGGTCCTTCCTGTTGATTAGTGCCTCTCTTCCTTTGTCCTGTGCCCCTCCCACTAGAATGTAAGACCCTTTGGAGAGTTTGGGTATTGTTGGTCATTTTGTCACCAGGCTCTTGCACAATGCAAGTCACAAAGTAGATGCTCGATAAATTGTTGAATAAACGGTACCACTGAAAACTATTTTTGAAAATAATCTGATGTTTCATTCAGTCTTTCAGCAACTGGTGAGTGAGTGAACCATCCGGAATATCTGGTTTTTGGTTTCTTTTCCTACTGTGGGAATCTCAGATGACTGGCATTGTCCTTCCTCCACTGACAACAGGACCTGTAGACCGCCTTTCGTCAGCCTCCCCACCACCCCACTGCAGGCAGGCCTGGAGTCTGCAGTGAGTTTGTTCAGAGAGGCAGAAGGATACCTGGAACGAAGACACGCACTTCCCTTTCCATTGCAGAAACCACAGGAGAACAAACGAAAGAAACCCATAAAAAACTGGGGAAGGCTCTTGCCATGTTTATTCATTTGCTTTCAGAAAAATCAAACAGAGCTCAGCTTTACACCTTCTAAGTGAAGTATTTAGCCTGGTACAAATCGTTGGCAGCTCAGTAGGAACACCTATTTAGAAGAGATAGTAAGTGCTCAATAAATACTTGAAAGAGCAAGCGAATTTGTCAATTTAGACAGCTTAATTTATAACCTGTCTTACAAACTCATAACACATATCCCTATCTTTCTCTGTCTCCCTCAGAAACGCACATTGCACATTGATAAAGTAATGAAATAGCGCAGGGACCAGGGCTGCAGTGGGGCAGTGGTTGTCCATAGCTAATACTGTTTGGCAAATAGAAGACAGTGGCTGCCACCTGCTCAATCGGAAGGACATGGAGCAGCAGCCACTGATCAGAGATGGAGAAGCTGCAGCTTTGCACAGTGGATGCTGCCTGGATTCAGAACTCCAGCTGATGGTGCTGAAAGAGTGTAGACGTAGCCTCGAAACCTCACACTCTGCTTCCCTCAATGCCTCTTGACAACCTGACCTTTCCTTCCCTTTCCCCCTTCAGAACAAAAACTGAAAATCATGATCATGACAACAGAATAAGACAATGAAATCACTTCAGTGGTGAGGCATTTGATATTTTAATTACTGATAATTATGATACTGCAGAAGAATATAAGAGATGTCATTTATTTAAATGTAGGAGAAAAGTTTAAACGATGCGCCTGTGTTCAACTTGTTTATAATAATTATTATTATTTTTTCAGGCAGAGTCTTGCTCTGTCATCCAGGCTGGAGTTTAGTGGTGTGATCTTGGCTCCCTGCAACCTCTGCCTCCTGGGTTCAAGCAATTCTCCTGTCTCAGCCTCCCGAGTAGCTGGCACTGCAGGCGTGCACCAAGATGCACGGGTGTGTTTTGTGGGTTGTTTTTTTGTTTTGTTTTGTTTTGTTTTGTATTTTTAGTAGAGACAGGGTTTCACCATGTTGGCCAGGCTCGTCTCAAACTCCTGGACTCAAGTGATCTGCCCATCTCAGCCTCCCAAAGTGCTGGGAGGATTACAGGTGTGAACCACCATGCTCGGCATTGTCTATCATTTTTTGATAGACTCATAGTCAGTTAGCTGAATTGAGTGAGGTGCCAGTTTTTTTTTCCCTGCCTTGTAATTAGAAGTGGTTACATTCCTGTTCTGAAGGATGAGAAGGATGAGTCGTGGCATTGTCAGCTCTGAAACAAGATGAACTCAGAAAGGGCAACTTGAAGACTGACAGTGTTCTGGGTTTGAAGTTTCTGAACTTGCAAACACTTTTCCTGTTAATTTCACACCTACAAACTTAAATACAGTTGTGTGTTGCTTAGCAATGGGGACGTGCTCTGAGAAATGTGTCCTTAGGCGGTTGTATCCTTGTGCAAACATAACAGAGTGCATTTACACACACCTGGATGGCACAGCCCAACACACACCTGGATGGCACAGCCCAACACACACCTGGATGGCACAGCCCAACACACACCTGGATGGCACAGCCCAACACAAACCTGGGCTGTGTGGTGTAGCCCATTGCACCTAGGTTGCAAACCTAGTAGCTAAATACTGTTCCAAACACTGTAGGCAGTAGTAACACAACAATATTTGTGTATCTAAACATAGAAAAGGTATAGTAAAAACAGAGTATAAACTTAAAAAAAAAAGAGTGCACCGGTACAAGACACACTTACCACGAATGGAGTAAGCTGCTCTGGGTGACTGATGAGTGAGTGATGAGTGAGGGTGAAGGCCTTGGACATGGCTGTGCACTACTCTGGACTCTCTCAACACTATACACTTAGGCTGCAAGAAACTTGAAATATTTCTTTCTTCAATAAGAAAAGCTAAACTTAGCTTACTGTGTAACTTTTTAACTTTATAATTTTTTTAACCTTTGGGTCCTTGTCCAAAAGGGTCCAAACACCTAGCTTAAAATACCAACATGTTGTACAGTTGTACAAAAATATTTTCTTTCTTTATATTCTTATTCTATAAGCTCTTTCTCTATTTGTAAATGTTTTTGTTAAAAACAAAGACACACACACACATTAGCTTAGGCCTACACAGGGTCAGGATGATCCGTATCACTGTCCCCCACCTCCACCTCTTGTCCCACTAGAAGGTCTTCAGGGACAATGACACGCATGGAGCTGTCATCTCCTGTGACAGTTATACGTTCTTCTGGATACCTCCTGGGGCTGCTTTATAGTTATCTTTATATATATATAAAGATATATATAGATATATAAAGATATATATAAAGATATTATATGTATATATATGTATATATATACACACACATACATACACACATACACACACACACTTTAATTATAAATATATATAAATACATGTATACTTTATATATCCTCTCTCTATATATATATGTATGTTGAAGGAGTACCCACTAACAATAAAAGTATAGTAAATACAAATCAGTAACAGAGTCATTTGTTGTCATTATCAAGTATTATGCATTGCATAGAATGAGATGTGCTGGCATCACAGTCGGTTTGTTTACACCAGTATCACTACAAACACCTGAGTAATACATTGCACTGTGACATTAAGAAGACTACGACGTCACTGCGTGATAGGAGTTTTCCAGCCCCATAATCATCTTATGGGACCGCTGTCATATATGCAATCTGTCATTGAACAAAATGTCATTGTGTGACATGTGATGGTATTTATGCCTTAAATATGTATGTATTTCAAAATGTCCCAATTCACAGAGGGCAATACTTTTTACTACTACATAAAAAGGTGTCATTGGTTTGCCTAGCTTAAAAGTCCCAAAGGCTCCAGGAGCAGTGGCTCACGCCTGTAATCCCAGCACTTTGGGAGGTGGAGGCAGGCAGATCACGAGGTCAGGAGATCGAGACCATCCTGGCTAACACGGTGAAACCCTGTCTCCACTAAACATACAAAAAATTAGCCGGGCGTGGTGGCGGGCGCCTGTAGTCCCAGCTACTCGGGAGGCTGAGGCAGGAGAATGGTGTGAACCCGGGAGGCGGAGCTTGCAGTGAGGTGAGATCCGGCCACTGCACTCCAGCCTGGGCGACAGAGCGAGACTCCGTCTCTAAATAAATAAATAAATAAATAAATAAATAAATAAAAGTCCCAAAGGTTTTGAATTCAGACATGCATGAGTGGAATCTGTGATTCTACTGCTTAAATGCTTTGTGACCCTTACAAAGTTATTTAATGTCCTGGTGACCCAATCAAATGCCTCCCCCATGGAAGTAGGGATGTGTCATGAGACATCACGCAGAGAGCGCCTGGCACATAGTAGATGTTTGTAAATCACAGCTGTCTTCACCTATAATAGACTATACTCATTAAAACTTGTATTCACTGAAACTTCTTAATAGCCATTCAGTTTTCAAAAAATTATCACATTTAAATTTGATAAAGATGAAACAAAATAAAAATTCAACAAAAAGTCCAATCCCCAAATATCAGATAGCATGTTGAAATTTTCAATGAGTTCTGAGTGGGGTAATACGGACTCAAGAAGCTTTTGCTTTGGGCAACAACTGTATAACTGCTACGTAACTCATACACTACAAATGGATTTTACTCGTAACCTATGTCTACCTCACCATGGGTTTCTTCGTCCTGATCTTCTAGTGCTTATTCATCTAATCTATCAAACGTTTGTGATCCCAATGAGGCAGAAGTCACTTTATTTCCATTTTCACCTCGGAACAAAGAATGTGCTGTTATTTGTGTTTGCAGGTGACAACCTGGCTCACAGACCTTTGTTAACATGGCAGCATCACCAAGGTAGTTGGTGCCATCTTGGTGTTTCTTCGAAAAAGTTTTTGGCAGCTTCATGTCATGGTGTTCTTTCAGGACAATCTATTGTATATTTCTTATGGAAAAAAAATCATTATAATTTTCTTCTCATCCACTGACTCTTTTGAACACTTGCATTGTATTTGAAAGGGGGACATTTGTTAAAGGGTTTGGGGTGAGCTCCTGTTCCTTGTGTGAGCAGGGCTCTGCCTTGCTCAAACTTCCTCGCACAAGCCCAGGGGTGTGTCCGGATGAGGAAGCCGAGGCCTGTGGTGGCCAAGTGGGGCTTTTTCATTCCTCATGGCAAAGTAGTTTTTAATTACACCATGAAGGATTGCGTGATCTGAGGGCCTCATTAAGTCATCACTCACACTAGCAGGCCTCAAGCTGTGTGGTCCCCAAACCCCAATTTAGATCCACTGAAAAACTGCCCAGCCCTGCTGCGGTTCCTTGACATTTGAGGAAGGAAATCCTAACGCTGAGTGTCCTCCAGCCCGTCCCTTGTGCTGAGTCTACAAAAGGCTCCCGCTGGGCTCCTCCAGCCATCTGGGCGGCCACAAGACAAAAACCAACAAAAGCCAACTGCCCGAAGGTTGGCCGGAGGCCCTGCGAAAGAGAGCAAGACTGCAGTTACCCAGCTTCCAAAGAGGTTGGTGCCTGACTCCAGTCCTGGCTCCTGTGCCTTGGGAGCCTCCCCTGGGAGTTATCTGTCCTTCTGCAGTGGGAGAGCCTGAACCTGCCTCCATCCCACAGCCTATGTGAATCCTCAACCCATAACTTCCAAGCAGCATCAGGCACTCCCAACTTTATTTCCATCACTCCTTACCTGGCTTCACCATTTTCTTATGAGGACCTTCCCTACAAATTAATGATAATGAGAAACTCCCTTTTTTTTTCTCGAAAGTCCTAAAATATTACAGTCATAATTTTGATTAGTCATAGTTTCAAAAGAAAAAGAAGCATTCCAAAAAGTCTTCTCAAGCTCCTGAGACACCTCCTGCGACCTCAGTTCCAGTTCTTTATCATGCCAGGATGGCAGAACAGCTTTCTGTGTCCCAGCCTCAGCTTGGACACTTCCTGTTTTTCTCCTAACCTTGGCTGTGGGAATGTATTTCTTGATCACAGAGTTGCACAATGTCCTTGCCTTTTATTTTCCTCAATAAATCTCATCCCTGTAGACTCCAGGTGACCTGGGCCTGTAATTGAGTACAGTGGCAGGATGGCCACAATGTCCCTCTGTCCCCATGTCCCTCTGTCTTCATGTCCCTCGGTCCCTGCATCCTTTTGTCCCCATGTTCCTGTGTCCCCGTGTCCCTCTGTCCTTGTGTCCCTCTGTCCCTGCATCCCTCTGTCCTCATGCCCCTTGTGTCCCCATGTCCCTCTGTCCTAGCATCCCTCTGCCCTTCCATTCCTTTGTCCCTGTGTCCCTGTCCCCACATCCCTCTGTCCCTATGTCCCTCTGTCCCAGTGTCCCACTGTCCCTGTGTTCCTCTGTCCTGGTCTCTCCCATGCTCCCACCACACCCCCAGGTATGTACCCACAGCCCAGTCCTCGTGGTTCTGCTGGAGCCATGGGGGTGGTGCAGGGAAGGCTGAGGGCACCCCTACGTGTCTGAGCAGAGTCTCTGCCGACCAGAGGCACAGTGGGAGTGGGTGTGTGGTTCTCAGGTGCATCTGTCATCCAACTTGGCAAAAGGAGCCGATATCATGGAGATGTGCAGTTGGGAGGGGGGACACACAGGGGAGGCTAGGGGGGCACGCAGGAGAGACGGGAGGGGTGCCGGGGACACGGAGGGACAGGAGGTGGCACTGAGGGGCATAGAGAGAGAGAGGACAAAGCGGGTCACAGGGTTGGTGCAGGAGGGGTGAGCCTGGGGGAAAGGGGCAGGGAGGTAGGAAGTGGGGACAGAGGGACACCGGGAGGGGCACGGAGGGGACAGGTAGGGGCCAACGATTTGCCTGGGTGATGCCAGCTGCACAGTTTCTGCTGTCCCCTGACCAGGACGTGGCCCGCCGGGTAGGTCACGGGGGACATCGGGGCCTACCCAAGACAGCCTGACTTCCTGTGGGCCCACCACCACAGTCTAAAAGATTCCCCTATTGTGGGCACAGGTGGAGTGCAAAGGCCAAGCTCAGTCTGACCCAGGACCCACCAGGTCCCCGGCAAAACACAGGAAAGGGTCAAAGCCCCTGATGTCCCCCCAGACCCCACGCCCATTCCCGGCTGCTCGCTGGGGAGGTGTAGGGGTGACGTGGGGCAGGGGCACCCGGGGTCCAGCTTGGGACCTGTGCAGGGACAGGAGGTGCCCGGTGATGGTGCCAAGTTCCACTCCGAACTCTCCCAGAAGAACTCCCAGTAATTCCTGGAAATTTGGTGGTCTCTCCAATTCAACAAAACAAACTGAGTATCCTCACCCCTCACTGCCACCTCCCCCAAAATGCCAAGGAAACCAAAGCTAAACCCACCTACCTACAGATACAGACCTTACGTGGTTCCAAGTGCACCACTATCGCTGGTGGTTGTTAAAAATTGAGAGGATGGTACTACTGAACATACATTATGTATTTCAATTCTTGGCTTTAAATTTGTTTTCTTTCTAATGCATTTTTTATTGCAATAGGTTTTTGGGAGCAGGTGGTGTTTGGTTACATGAATAAGTTCTTTAGTGGTGATTTCTGAGATTTTGGTGCCCCCGTCACCCAAGCAGTACACGCTTCACCCAATGTGTTGTCTTGTATCTCTGGCCCCCTCCTGCATTTTCCTCTGAGTCCCCAAAGTACATTGTATCATTCTCATGCCTTTGCATCCTCATAGCTTAGCTCCCACATGTGAGTGAGAAGATATGATGTTTGGTTTTCCACTCCTGAGTTACTTCACTTAGAATAATGGTCTCCAGTTGCATCCAGCAAGAAAAACTGACTCTTCATTAACTGCTGGCATCACGGAATCTGTTCTAGACTAGCACAGGAAGAGTAAATGTCATCTCAATGATGCTCAGACCAGGAGCCTGCTCCTGGATTACCCCTTTGCAGAAGAAAAATGATCAAAATGAGTACCAAGATGTGGAACCCTAACAAGAGAGAAATAACTCGAGCTAGAGAGAAGGGTTGTTTCTAAGGCATAGTTCTTTGTTAGTAACAATGTAATTAGAAGTGTGAATTATTCCTGAATATACTAAACACCTACTGTTACAGGCTAGACCAGCAGTAGGTATGAAATATATACAGAAATAGAGTAAACTTCTTGCTGAGAAGAATGCCAAAGTCCAGGGGATGAAAAGTATTCGACGCCAATTTGAGAATAAGCTAGGTCTGAAAAATGGTTGTATTACCTAGGGGTGTTGGGACAGAAATGTAAGTAAGTTTAAACAAAAGCGAAATTTAGGTAATGACATAGACATACACATACACATACAATATAGGTGTACCTACATAGACACATGGACTTAGAGATGTGTTTATTCATGTGTATTCGTATATATGCATGAACTTTGAACAGTAGATGTTAGTATTCCCATTTATGAAGAGATTGAAGTTCTGAGGAATGAGGTAAAATTCACAAGGTTGCACAGGTGGATAAGCTGCAGTTTGAAAATTCGATCACAGTCTCCTTAAAGCTGTTCTTTTTTGAGGAGATCTTGCTGAAGCCTGAACTGAAACATAAGCAGCTGTCACCAGCATCCCGAGGGAAGCAGAGCCCACTGCGGGCAATGGGAGATCCTGTGCCCCTCACCCTCAACGCCCCTTCAGAGTTCTGTTCTCTTCCTGCCCTCAGACCTCTCCTGACTTGTTCTTGCCTGGCATTTATTTCACAAAGAAGAAAGCTTTCAGCGTGCAAGACGAACAAAGGCTAATTTCAGGTAACACAGCAGCGTTAATTAACTCAAGCTAGTTAATCAGTAAAGTATTGTAATAAATAGCATCTATCTTAGATCCCGCCTCCGTTCCACTTTGATTGGGCTGGTGCTGGTCGAGGGTCACCCAGCAGATGAAGTGTTGGGGTCCCTACCAAAAGATAAAAGGTACAGAATGAGGAAACAGAGGGTAAAAAACCGCCCCAGCTTCATTCCCAGGCTGCTGGGGCGCTCCCAGTGTCCTTTTGATAGTGGCAGGCCCTGAGAATGCTCTCCAGTGCATCAGAGCCCATGCACAGGCCACTCTGCCTCCCTGATGTCGCTGCTCCCCCAGTGGAGCTGCCCTGGGCACAGCTGCTGGATTTTCGGGTGCCCAGTGCTAAGTGTTCCCCCATCTGTCCCTGGTAACCATTAAGGTGTTCATGAGCTCATCAGACACGCAGTCCCACTCTAAGGCAAGCACTGTGCCACGGCATGCACAGTTAGAACCTTAAAATATTCTGTAATTCAATCTCTAATGGAAACAATACTGATAAATTAACCTTAATTGGTTCCAGCAACAACCCTGAGAAGCATTCACAGATTCCCTTCCATGAGGATGTCCTAAGAGGAAGCACCCGTCCTGAGGAATAGCACGTTTTCGCCATCAGGAACTGGACATGTGAAATGTGGTGCCTAAAGTCAGATACCTACACATGCTGCAGCCACCACTCAGTACATGTGTGAGGGTAAATGACAGTCTATCCCAGCAAAAGTGATTGGAACTCTCGATAAACTGCCAGTCCCATCTAACGGAGAGATCCTACTCTCAAGTTTCCGATCGCTTACTTTTCCACAACGCTTCCTCCGCTGGCTGACCTGAGCCCTCTCCTGCTGGTATCTGCCATGGAGGAGATGTTTCTCCAGTAAATGAAAGACGTCCCTTATCAGACACGGCTGGGCTCTCCCCCACCTCTCAGCAGCAGTCTTGTGGGAGGCCGGCCCCTAACACCAAGGTTGCCAGGCAACAGCGTCAGAAGAAAGGTGAGCTGTACTGTGTCAGCAGGTACCCACACTCAGGGAAGAAATGTGCAACACAGACAACTGTACACAGGCGAAGTTAAATTTAGGGTCTGTGTCTGTGGCAGTGGCAATGAACTGAAACTTCAGATAACCCCTCAAATATTCTGGAAATCTTATTGAACAAATGAGTATCAACATGAAGACATGAAGATTCAGTATCTTGCAAGCAATTCTAGGGTCAAAAATGCTGTTTCAAGGTTGGAGGTGAAAAGTAAAACTTATTGAAAAGCTATAACGAAAATAGAAGAATTGGTTTGCCTTACTGCTTGTATCATTTTCTCCATGAAGTGCCTAGGGGAGGCCTCACAAAGGCGCCTCTGTCCCGCTCTGTCTCCAGACAGGCGCTCAGCTACCACCCACCACCTTCCTTTGCGTGGGAGCTGCACTACCTAAACACTGGAGAAACAAGCCAAACAGTGACAGTCCTCCTCAATCAATGATGCACTAATATTCTCCTCTAGAATACAAAGCCAGGCTTTCTGGTCCCTTCCGAAATAACTCAAATGGCTTCCAGCCTCGGCCTCCATATGAGGATCTTGGGGGGATCTTAGGTGGATTTTAGATTATGGCCTTTGCCACATGCCCAGGAGTGGAGAGCAACCTGCCCTCTAGCTCCCGCAGGAGCAGTGTGCACACTGGGAGTCACCCACAAGACGAGACGCTGAAACGCTGCATCTTAGGAAGTGAGACCAGGGCCTCCAGGTCCTGTTTGTGTTTATGTCTTGTCCTTCCATGGATTATGAAGGGGAGATATTCTGTCTCCTTTGTGAAGGGACAATCTGAGCATCTAACACCCCTATAAGCAAATAAATGCAGAGGTAATTAAACTTCAATTCTCCCCCATTTCTTGTGCCAATAACACACACTCTTTCAGAGTCAAACTGATATGAATGGATAATTCCAACGAAATCCAAAAGCTGATTTTAAAGGTGTTCGAGTTTTAACACTCATGATTGCATCAGACCTAAACAACCAACTCTAAACTTTGAGGAGTCAGAGGAAAGCATTTTCACTTTTCTCCAAAAAACCCCCAGGGGCCAATGATCCTACTGGGAACCACACAACATTTTATCTACATAAGATAGCCTAAAATATCGTTTAAACAGATTCCTGTCTCTCAACAAAGTCGCCCCTCCCTTCTGGTAAGAAAGGATTGCCAGGCCAGGCACGGTGGCTCAACCTGTAATCCCAGGACTTTGGGAGGCCGAGGCGGGCGGATCACGAGGACAGGAGATGGAGACCATCCTGGCTAACACGGTGAAACCCTGTCTCTAGTAAAAATACAAAAATTAGCCAGGCGTGGTGGTGTGCGCCTATAGTCCCAGCTACTCATGAGGCTGAGGCAGGAGAATGGCATGAACCTGGGAGGCAGAGCTTGCAGTGAGCAGAGATCGTGCCACTGCACTCCAGCCTGGGCGACAGAGCGAGACTCCGTCTCAAAACAAAAAAAAAGAAAGAAAGAATTGCCCAGGATAAGAATTCACACTAAAATTTTCTTTTCATATTTTACAACTTTCTGTGTTCTCAAAAATTTCAGAAATCATTTTATTTTATTTTATTTATTATTTATTATTATTATTATTTGAGATGGAGTCTCGCTCTGTCACCCAGGCTGGAGTGCAGTGGCGTGATCTCAGCTCACTGCAAGCTCCACCTCCTGGGTTCACGCCATTCTCCTGCCTCAGTCTCCTGAGTAGCTGGGACTACAGGCGCCCTCGCCACCATGCCCAGCTAGTTTTTGTATTTTTAGCAGAGACGGTGTTTCACCGTGTTAGCCAGGATGGTCTCGATCTCCTGACCTAATGATCCACCCGCCTCCGCCTCCGCCTCCCAAAGTGCTGGGATTACAGGTGTGAGCCACTGTTCCCGGTCGCAGGAATCATTTTCTTAGTAAAAGACTCCGCCCTCCCCCCACCTTTTTAATACTGTTTTCTTGGATACTTATTAACACTTCATAATCTGCCTTTCTTTTGTGCTTCTCAATTCTCCTCCTTACCTCTTCTACTTTTCGAGACGTCCTATTGTTTTGTTTGTTTTTGTGTTTTTACTTAAAGACAAACGCAAACAAAAAACAGAAACCTCCAGGAAGTCAGAAGAGACATCAAAGGACTATTACAATGAGACATCATGGAACTTACGCAAGTGAATGTATTTTTCAGTATCTTCAACTTACCCCCTAGGAAAGTCTCTAAAATTTTGTTTTCGAATATACGTATATATATATGAAAATATATATATATATATTTTGTTGTTGTTGTTGAGACTGAGTCCCGCTCTGTCGCCCAGGCTGGAGTGCAGTGGCCGGATCTCAGCTCACTGCAAGCTCCGCCTCCCAGTTTCGCTCCATTCTCCTGCCTCAGCCTCCCGAGTAGCTGGGACTATAGGCGCCCGCCACCTCGCCCGGCTAGGTTTTTGTATTTCTTTTAGTAGAGATGGGGTTTCACCTTGTTAGCCAGGATGGTCTCGATCTCCTGACCTCGTGATCAGCCCATCTCGGCCTCCCAAAGTGCTGGGATTACAGGCTTGAGCCACCGCGCCCGGCCAAATATTTTATATATAACACATATGTATGTTTAAAGTCCAAATGGAAAATACTTAGTTCCTGTCACAGGCAACAGCAACTTCCTCGGTTGGACGTGGAAGTGGTGGTAGGAGGTAGAGAGGAATGTTCTGGAGAAAGGAATGAAACAGCCACTCTCATTCAACCTCTTAATTTGACCAAAGAGGAAACGTTGACTCCAAGAGGTTAACTACCTTGTCCAAGTTTATAAAGTACATTATTTATGGAGCTGGACTTAGAATCCTGATTTAAAAAAAAATGGTTTGTGTTTTTCTTTTACTTAGGATTTTTGGAAGTGCATTGAGTGGGGACCTCATTTTAGACAGAATGGAAGCACGTTTGTCAGAGGGCACCCCTGCCTCCCCCGCACCCCTGGCTTCTCAGCCCACCCCAGGAACCCGGTCCCGAGCCCCGCTGCCTTCTTCATGGCCCTAAACAACCCACGATTTCCGCGTTCCCACCCACTCTTCATCAAAGCCGTTTCCTCAGTGTGGATGAGCCCAGCCAGGAAACAGGAACAAAGTTTTAAAAATGTCACTGGTAATGACTGATACGCTTAATTCTGGTTAAGGCGGGAAGTTTACATTTCCAGAGGCTTTTCTGGGTTTGACAGTTTAGTTGGCAGAATGTGTTGGAGACATTTTATGGTGAGAAAACACGGTCTTTACCCCTCACGTATTCTGGGTCAACCCCTCCCTGCAGAATTTAAATTCACAATAAGAGGTTGGCGAGGACTCTTTCAGAAGACGCGATCCCAGCCCTGCCTGGTCCACATCTAATGTCAGAGTGAGGGTCCCATGCACCCATCACCTGTGCGAGCTATTCTGAGCTGGAAAAATAATTAACACCATCAAGAATCATAACCAATATGAATAATCTGTTCATTCTGATTTTTACAGTCCTGTATCATCTTTATTCTCCTATTTGGTTATCGGATTTTCAGTTTATAAAATGACATTCACGGATGTCCCTGTGGCTTCTCTTCTCAGGGCATTAAGCAGTGAAATTCAAGTGATTTTGAAAGAAACACAGGAGATTTTTCCTCCTTATTGTGTGGGGTTCAGAGGGCCTTGACGAGGAGCGAGAGGCAATTTGTCCAGTCTCAATTATGATTCCCCAGCCTGGATAAACTGTACTATACAAATGTGAACACATTTATCTTCATTAAGTCCCCACTGTTCTAGGTGTAGTGAGGTGGGAAGGCTAATCTCATACCTGGGTGGGAAACATGGAGAGGACGCAGAGAAGACGCATGCCCTTTGCAGGCATAGGAGACAATGGACCCTTCCAGGGCCTCAGGCAAACAGCTTCTCCCAGGAGCTGGATTCAGCAAGAAGCAACACCACCTGTGCATGGCCCAGGGCGTAGCAGGCAGCCAGCTGCGGGCTGCAGGAGCAGGCAGTGCCCCACACCCCATCAAGCAGTTCCTTTAGCAGGAGGGGGGTGCAAGTGCCTGGAGGGAACAGCTGCTCTGCCAAGCAGTCTGAGCACAGCCAGGGGCAGCAATTCCTCTCGATTAGAGATGTTCTTGTCCCATTTCATCATGCACACCTGGATTGGCAACGGCAGGAAAGACCAAAGACCAACCCCGGGAAGGTTTTGACTTCCATTCCACGTAAGAGTTGGTGAAGATCAGGTAGGAAAGGTGCAGACGTGAGACGAAGGTGGTCCCAAACCAGGAGCTGAAGTCACATGGAGGAAATGCCATCAGCCAAAAGGTCAAGCCGGGACCTGATTCCAATGTCTTCCTGCTAAGATCAGGTAATTCACTGCAGTTTGCCTGGCAGACAATCTTTGGATACCTAGTCATGAGAGTGCCCCCAGCAGCGCGTATCTGAAGCCCAGCCTTGAAAGGGACTGGAGAGGACAATTTAGTCACTGGAGTGACTGAACAGTTAAGGAGTAAGTGCTTTGTCCCACTTGCGAGGGGCTCACGGAGGGTGAGCTGGAAGGAGCTTAGGGACTTCAGGTGTAGGTGTGGCAACACCCAGGACCACACAGAGCCCTCCCCGGTCACCCAGGCAGAACACCTGCCCTGCAGACTCCTCAACCAGCTGGGCCAGGTACCCAGGTGACACTCAGGTCCAGAAATGCAGTGGGACTCACCGATGTTGGGTAGACTAACAATCACTGTTAGTGTATTGCCAGGAGTGGAAGCCACACTTTCCAAACTGGCAGTCACAGCCCTTTCTACTCTACACAGCACCTCTGAAGCAACCACAAAGGAGAAATCTAAGTCTGTGCAGCCTGGGAGGAACACTGGCTAGTGGCCAGGTGGCTGAGCTGGTGCCCGTGTTTTGTATCCTTCCTGCCTGGGAGGGGGTGAGATGATCAGAGCCCAGGTGTGTTCAGTTTAGTGGAACAAAAGTTTCAAATGGTGAAGAGCAGCAGGGACTTGGAAGGCACAGATCTGAAATCCCAGCTCAACTTCTTTTCACAAACCACAGGACCGAGAGCAAGTATTTGCCTCTCTCTGCCACAGAACTCCTCCTCAGCACAATAGCTCCCTCCCCTACTCAACACCACGTGGCTGGTCTTGGCTCTGTCCTGGAGGCAGCGACTCCAGGTGAACGAGAGTGGCTGCCATCCAGAGACTCACATCCAGACAGAGAGACAGAGAGTCAACAGGGGATGTTTGAAAAGTGGCCAGGCGTCATGCCAGCTGGCAGGGAAGGGGAGCCCACGTGGAGCCATGATAAGTACCAGTTTCCACAAACTGCTACAGCAGAGCTAGGGATGCAGAAGTGAGCGGAGTTAGCTTCCTTCGGCTCAGTGCACGGGCAGGGTTGGAAGCCAGGGCTCCAAGTGGAAAGGCCCAGCCATGGCTTGGGAACTCAGGAGCCAGGGGTGTCAACAGAGGCTGACCAAGTCAGAGTCCAGCCTTTTGGAGCACTTGTGGGCTGCAGATGTCATTCAGGAGGACGCAGTGCCCAGAGGGCAGTCAGCAAGGACGCAGTGCAGAGAGAGAGGTGGAGAAGAGCGGTCCTCAGATGTGTCAGAAACTCTGCAGGTCATCACAAGGCTGGATCCTAATGGGCAACTCCCATACCACCAGCCCCAGAGACCTGCAATCTATGATATTTTAACAATGATAAAATTGAGCCTTTAAAACAAATTTATTTTTCTTTGCTCCTGCCTCACTTTCTCACTCAGATGTCTTGGGATATTCCTTTATAAGGACGGGCTTTGGCAGATGTGCCAGCCCAGGCTGCCCTGGGCCCATTCCGCTGGTCACCGTCCAACAATTTTCCTTTATATCCTGATCTTTCTCCCTCAGGCCACTGGCATCCAGGGTGCATTCTGCTCCTGCGGCCAAGGCAAGGTCAGCACTGCCTGTGCCTCCTGTGCTCGCCGGCTCTGCTGCACGAGCTGCCTTCCTCCCCGCTGGTCTAAGCTCATGGACGCCCACAGAGCCCCAGGAAAGCCTCCTTGTAGGATTGGGGCTGATGTCTCACAGCCTTTCCAGGGAGGGCTTTGCAGATGGGGTAGCTTCCTTACACCCCGTTTCTTGGACTGGTGTGAGAGGACCCGGCAGGGCTGAGAGACTAGAGCTCCCGCCAATGCACCTGGAGAACAGGGAGCCCCCTGGAGCTGGGCTGCCAGCTCAGAATGGCCTTGGCACAGCCAGCAGCGTACAGCAGGAGGGGGAGCATTTCCCAGGGCAGGGCCGGGCTGAGCAGGACCCAGGAAAGGCAGAACTAGGCAGAGAAAGTTGAGTCATGAGAAATTATCATTTTTGTAGGTCAGAAAATCATCCAGTATTAGCAGCCTCACGTTCTCGTTCAGCCTCACGCCAGGCTGTCTCCCACGTCTGGACAAGCTGCTGTCTCCCAGCTGGACTTGTCTTCTTCTGAAGCATGGCCTTCTATCGGGGACAATGTGAATCTTGTCACAGTGCTCAAACCTTTTGCCCAATCTATAACACTTTCCCTGTTTTCTCTGCCTGTCCAAAGCCTCCGTCCTCTGAGCTGGCAGGAGCCGAGTTTCTTGGCGAGCTGTGAGTGCTCTGTGCTTGCTGCCATTGTTGTGACTGGTTAGAAGCAAGACTCAGAGTGGACGGCAGATTGTCCAAGGCTACACCAGGCCTCTTCCTACGATGTCACAACCCTACACACAGGTCTCATTGAACAAATAACTATTTTCTGAAACATTTGAGGGTACTTCTGCCTCTCTTCTGAGTAACAAGAGTCTAGCACCCACTACGTTTGTTTTGAAAAGTTCTGACCGGTGCATGTCGGCACAGCCCCTCTTAGGGGCCTTTCTGAGCTGCTGACACCATGGGGCAAGCCCTTCGACCTCCATGACTATCTGTGGACACTCCAGTTGTCAGGCAGCTCTTCTATTCTAAACAACGTGCTCTTTCTGCTTCTAATTAAGTCTTACAATATTGATTACCTTATAATTAATCATATGCTAGCACTAATCTGTGTACCAGGTTGTCTGCCAGATGGGTCATTGAGAGAATCCTGCCTCAGGGCAGTGACCTCTGTGGTCATTGATATCCAGGACCCAAGCTGAGAAATGATAGGTTCAGATTGGCTTCGCCCTCAAGGGCACACTGTCCTCCTAGAGCTGAAAGTTGGGGGTCAGAGGGGGAAGAGGAAGATTCCCCTCCCAGGGTACCTCTGAATTCTCCCAAAGCTTAGGAGTAATACAACCTCCAAATCAGGAAATTAGAGGCCCAGAGAAATGAAACACTGTAAGAAAGAACAAGATTATAATGCTTACTAAGAACATAACTAACGTGCTTCAAGCTGCAATTCTGAGACAATGTCATTGGTATACCCATGTACGGCCGCAGAGTTAAAGTCATCTATTCTTTCCTCTGTGAGTTTTTTTCTCTTTTCATTTATTAATTTTCTTCCTTTCTCTGCTTTCAAACATTCCTTTATCTGCTGCATCATAAACTATGTTGGCTCTATGTTTAATCTTTTGCCCAAGTTTTTAGCTTAAAAATGTTAAGTAAACATTTGCTGCCAGAGGTTCTTTTAGAAAAATGGATTCATCCAGGTTACACCTCGCTAATTGTGAATGATGTTCCACTCAAGGAGTCCTAAGTTCCTCTAAGTAATCCGCTGATTCATATCTCTCCTGTTTTTAAAAGCAGTGTCTTGCTAGTAACTCGGGAAAGAGAGGAAGTTAGAGAACGAGAAACGTACAAGCTTCCTTCTGCCCGTGAACTAGAAAGGCGAGCAAATGATGTAAACCTACAGTAATTGTAGGGTTTGAGAAACATTATAAAACAATTCCGTTCCCTTCCCACAACTTATAACCTCTTGTAAACCCTTTGGGGGAATAACTTTTCACTTTAAAATCATACCATCCCATTCACCATTTCCTGTAGTTACTGAAAAGCCCACATCAATGGAATGCCTTTTGGCCAAAACGAAGTAAAGCCAGGAAATAATAAATATAAACTAGGATTTTCTAAGACTTTTTTGACCTTTGTTTTTCTTTATGTAAGACAAATTCAGGTTTTTATTGACATATTTTTCCACTTTTTAATTGAGGTGTAATTTACAAGCCACAAAATTTACCCTTTAAAATGTACAATCCAGTGGTTTTCAGTATATTTTCAAGATTGTGCAACCATAACCACCATCTAATTCCAAAACATTTCCATCAGCTCCAAAAGAAATTCTGTACCCATTTTCAGCCACTCCCCATTTCTCTTCCCCCAGCCCTGAGCAACCACTACTTTAAGACCATTTATTTTAATTTGGTAAGTATTTCTTTAGGGAATATTTTTGTTGAATTGGATGGGAGGGTTTAGAAGACCTGAGCTCTAATTAATTCCAACAGTGACTTCCTACCTGTGAGATCTAAGGCAAATCATTGAAACTTTTTCTTCCTCCCTCTCCTCATCTGCAAATGACGAATGTCAAAGGGCAGAATGTCTGCTATTTGTTCCATTCCATCCAGGCTTTCCAAAGTCTAGACTGGCAACTGGCACTACCTGTGATCTGAAGCCTGGCCTCCCTCTGCCCTTGTCCATTTTCTGGGCCTGGTTTCCAGGACATTCCATGATACTGTCAGCTAGCTGATGTCTTCCAATAAGTTTCTTCTCTGCTTCTGAGTTGGTTTCTATGATTTGCAATCAGGAGCTGTGACTGGTGTATGGAATGAATGAAAATATATGACATTTCTGGCTGTCCATGGATTTTCTAGGTTAGTAATCCTTTCCTGGTTTGATAGGACTAGTTCAATGAAAGGAATATTTCTAAAAAGTCCAGAAACTTTTTCTGTATGCCAAACTCTATCACTAACTTACTAATGTGACCTCAAATGAGTCATTTTGCCACCCACCTTCCTCACAAGGGTGTTGATAGAATTGATGAGTTAATATTCAAAAGTACTTTATGCTTTAAATAGTGTCTTTCAGCAGAGGTGCTCAGAGAATTATAATCACTACAGCTGCATAATAAATTATAAAGAGATTCCTTAAGAACGATCATATTTATCTCAAACTTTTAATGAGAAATTGACTACAGTTGTAAATTTTCCCTTCAACAAGTGGTCAAGATGTTTAAGTTTAAAAAAATTGGTAAACAGAAACTTACATTAAAATGTAAATTAGATTTCTTTTTTTCCCAATTCCATTCCCAATAGATTGACTGACCACACAACATCTTTACAACTTCTGGAGAGTTCCAGTCCCCAATTCCTATGGAGAAACAATTCTGAAAGATGAGAGAGTGCTCTCTACGTAAGTCCATGGTGGGAAATGAGGTAGGTTCCTCATCCTGGTTCAAGAGCCCTCTCTATTTCTCTAAACTGCTCCATCCTCATCATCCCCATCCCCATTTCCATACTGATGTCTGTGTCCATCTCCATTCCCATCTCTATCTTCATCCTCATCTCCATCTCCATCTCAAACCTCATCTCCATTCTTATCATCTCCATCCCTGTCTCCATCCTCATCTGCGTCTCTGTCTCCATCCCCATCCCTTTCTCCAGCTCCATCCCATCTCCAGTCTCATCTCCATTCTTATCATCTCCATCCCTGTCTCCATTCCCATCTGCAACTCTGTCTCCATCCCCATTCCCATCTCCAACTCCATCTCCATCTCCAACCTCATCTCCATTCTTTTCTTCATCTCCATCCCCATCTACATCTCTGTCTTCATCCCCACCCCCATCTCCAATTACATCCCATCTCCAACTCAATTCCCATCTTTATCCTCACCTGCATCTCTAACTCCATTCCCATCCACAACTCCATCCCCATTCCCATCCCCATCTGCATCTCTCTATCCATCCCCATCCCTATCTCCAATTCCATCCCCATCTTCATCCTCATCTGCATCTCCATCTCCATCCCAATCTCCTACCTCATCTCCATTCTTATCATCTCCATCCCTGTCTCCATCCCCATCCCCATCTCCAGCTCCATCCCCATCTCCAACCTCATCTCCATTGTTATTTTCATGTCCATCCCCATCTGCATCTCTGTCTTCATCCTCATCCCCATCCCCATCCCCATCCCCATCCCATCTCCAATTCATCCCATTTCCAACTCAATTCCCATCTTCATCCTCATCTGCATCTCTATCTCCATCCCCATCTGCATCTCCATCCCCATCTTCAACCACATCTCCATCCCCATCTTCATCTCTCTCTCCATCCCCATCCCCATCTCCAACTCCATCCCATCTCCATCCTCATCTGCATCTCCAGCCCTATCTCCAGCCTCATCTCCATTCCATGCTTCATCTTCATTTCCATCCCCATCTGCATCTCTGTCTTCATCTCCATCCCCATTCCAACTACATTCCCATTCCCATCCCCATCTCCATGTCCATCTCCATCTTCATCTCCATCCTTACCTTCATCCCCATCCCCATCTCCACCTTCATCCCCATCTCTCTCTATCCCCATGCTCATCTCCATCCTCATTTCCATTCCCATCTTCATCTTCACCCGAATTTCCATCCTCATCTTTATCCCCATCCCCATCTCCACGCTCATCTACATTCCTGTCTCCATCCCCAACTCCATCCTTATCTCCCTCACACAGGTACCTGCAATCAGTCCAGACATATTGGAGCAGGTTTCCTTGTCTTGAGCTTAGAAACTACCTCTCAGCAACAAGAGCATTGGAAATCATGAATTTTTAATTTTACTTAGCAAGAATTTCCTTTTGCTCCATTCTGG